>NC_073270.2:3618750-4820000 GCF_029289425.2 Pan paniscus | reverse complement strand
GCCCAGCCCAGCTCAATACTCAACACGCATCGTCCTGCGGTATCACCCACTGCAGCTCCCCGCGGCAGATGCTGCCATGAGCTTCATTTTACAGAAGAGAGGCCTGAGGCTCAGGGAAATTAAGGGACTTGGCCAAAGGGACACAGCTGGTAAGTGGCTCAGCCTGGATCTACACCCAGGTTTATTCATCGCTTCACAGTGACAAGAAAGAGGATGACAGAGAAAGGCAGGAAGTACAGGGAGAGGGAAAGGGAGAGCAGAGGCCAGGGAGCAGGCTGGGGGTCCAGGAGGAGGGCAAGGGCAGGATGCTCACGAGGCTGGTAGCTCTGGTAGACAGAGGCCACTTCGTCCGCGAGATCAACTAGCTCACAGCCCCTCAGTGCCGCAATGAAGTACTCCACCCAGCCAGGCCGCCGCTGAAGGGTATTGAAGAGATGCCAGAGGGTGTCCCGGTTCCCTGAGAGTGTGCAGGTGGCCCGCAGTCGATCCTGGAAGACACAATGCCACTGTCCTGCTCAAGCCAGGTGGCCCCTGCCACTTCCCCACCCAGAATGAAGCCACAGCAGAAGGGAGGGGTGCCAAGAAAGCCACAAGAGCAAGGCGGCCACGTGAAACTGGATCGGAGCCCAGGACAGGGCCAGGTATGGAGTGAGGAAGAGCAATTAGCCACATCAATAAAGGCAGCTGCCGGAAACTGGCAATTAACTATGTCCTGGGCTCTCCATTAAGGGCTTTGCATGTATCATCTTTATTTAATGCCATTATTATCTCCACTTTACTAATGAGGAAACTGAGGCTCAGCAGAAGCAAAGTACTATAGCAAAGATCCTAAAACAGTGGGGCAGGAATCCAAACCCAGTTAATCTGATACAAAAGCCTTGGATTAATATGGCCCCCAGGGCAAAAAGAAAGGTTTGGATTAGGAGAGAAGGAAAAGGTAGATAGCAAAAGTATGATGAAAGGGGCAAAAGAAGGAAAGAGAGGGGGCCGACAATAAGAAACAAGGAAGCTGAGAATGCTGGGGAGATTGTGGGCAGATGACAGTAGCTGCAGAGTTTTTTTGTTTCTTTTTTTTTTTTTTTTTTTCATACGGAGTCCCACTCCGTCGCCCAGGCTGGAGTGCAGTGCCGTGATATCAGCTTACTGCAACCTCTGCCTCCTGAGTTCAAGCGATTCTCCTGCCTCAGCCTCCCAAGTAGCTGGGATTACAGGAGCCCACCACCACGCCCGGCTAATTTTTTTGTATTTTTAGTAGAGACATGGTTTCCCCATGTTGGCCAGGCTGGTCTCGAACTCCTGACCTCAGGTGATCCACCCGCCTTGGCCTCCCAAAGCGCTGGGATTACAGTTGTGAGCCGTGCCCAGCCCTAGAGTTTTTATGTCTACCTGAATTCTCACATAAAAACAAGCAACCAGACAGCAGAAACAAAAACCCACAGAACCCTGCAGGAGCTAGATTTTTAGAAAAAGGAAAATAGCCAGGTGCAGTAGCTCACACCTGTAATCCCAGCACTTTGGAAGGCCGAGGATCACGAGGTCAGGAGTTCAAGACCAGCCTGACCAACATGGTGAAAGTCCATCTTGGTACCACACATCTTAGCCGGGTGTGGTAGCATATACCTGTAATCCCAGCTACTCAGGAGGCTGAGGCAGGAGAATGGCGTGAACCCAGCAGGCAGAGGTTGACCCAAGATGGCACCACTGCACTCCAGCCTGGAAGACACAGCGAGACTCCATCTCAAAAAAAAAAAAAAAAATGCTGGGCATGGTGGCTCATGCCTGTAATCCCAGCACTTTGGGAGGCCGAGGCGGGCGGATCATGAGGTCAGGAGATCGAGACCATCCTGGCTAACACAGTGAAACCCCGTCTCTATTAAAAATACAAAAAATTAGCCGGGCATGGTGGCAGGCGCCTGTAGTCCCATCTACTCAAGAGGCTGAGGCAGGAGAATGGCGTGAACCTGGGAGGCGGAGCTTGCAGTGAGCCAAGATCACGCCACTGCACTCCAGCCTGGGCAACAGAGCGAGACTCCGTCTCAAAAAAAAAAAAAAAATCGTGCCACTGCACTCCAGCCTGAGTGACAGAGCAAGACTCTGTCTCAAAAATAAAAATAAAGACCAGCCTGGCCAACATGGTGAAACTCCATCTCTACTACAAATACAAAATCAGCCAGGTGTGGTGGCATGCACCTGTAACCCCAGCTACTCAGGGGGCTGAGGCGCAAGAATCACTTGAACCCAGGAGGCAGAGGTTGCAGTGAGCTGAGATCATGCCATTGCACTGCAGCCTGGGCAACACAGCAAGACTCTGTCTCAAAAAAAATTTTTTAAGAAAATAAAACCCACAGAAAATATTTACTATAAAACAAGATATCCCTATAAACCCCAAAATACAAGAGGGAGGAGCAAACTCCAAACAGACCTGCATACTAATGCGATCTGTGTGGGAGGACACCGGAGACAACAATGGGGCTCCTGAGAAATCTGAGGACAGGAGGCCCCAAAAGAGCCAACAGGTACCCTCTGGAGCACAGGGGTCCAATCTGAGAACAGCAGCTACAACGGGGAGGGGTTGTGCCCGTTTCACCAGCTAGTGAGTGCCAGGGGCCTGCAGCAAGTTCTGTTGGGGCTAGAGTGACCCTGATCCTGCCAGCTCTCAAACCTGAGTCCCAGCTCCGTGCCAGGACAGGGCCCCATGACAAGGAGAATGGAATCAAAACTGAGCAGGACAAGGAAGGGCAAAAGAGATGAAGGAAATAGGAGGTTCCAAAAAAAGTGGGCAAGTGGACCAGAGCCAGGAAATCTCAGAGAGCCAGCGCCATATTTTTGAGCAGTGCACAAAAGCAACACAAGGGGGAGCTCGGCGAAGTCAGCAACGCCACCCTGAGCCACACTTCATCCAAAAGTTAGAAAAGCAGCAAGGGTTCGGTGGCTCACGCCTGTAGTCCCAGCACTTTGGGAGGCCGAGGCAGGCGGATCACAAGGTCAAGAGATCAAGCCCATCCTGGCCAACATGGTGAAACCCCGTCTCTATTAAAAACAAAAAAATTAGCTGGGCATGGTGGCACGCACCTGTAATCCCAGCTACTCAGGAGGCTGAGGCAGGAGAATCACTTGAACCCAGGAGGCGGAGGTTGCAATGAGCCAAGATCGTGCCACTGCACTCCAGCCTGGCAACAGAACGAGACTCAATCTCAAAAAAAAAAAAAAAAGAAAAGCAGCAAGGACAAGGAGCAAGACACAGCAAGAGGAAGAAGGAAGGAGCTGGCCCAGGCTTGGGTGAGGAACTAGGATGGGGCTGAGCTTTGAATTCCACAGCCCTGCCCCCAGGCCACTGTCGGGCTGTCACTTCCCTTGCTCACCTGGTCTCTTGCTGTGAGGCAGGGCAGGTAAGGCAGAATCTCTACAACATCCACATTGCAAAAATTGCTGAAATTGCGGCAGATATACTTATAGGTCTTGTCTTCAGCAAACGGCATTGCTGCTCAGATTCTGGAGAGAGGCCTCTGGCCCCATGAAGGGTGGATGGACTGAGAGGAAACGAGACTGGAAGAAAACAGATCACACATTACAACAGGGTTGAGGGGTTGGGAGTGGGGCTGGACAAAAGGCAATTCTTTCTCAACTTTTTGGAATGTTTGTTTTCTTTCATCTTTAATTTCTTCTTTTTTTTTTTTTTTTTTGAGAGCGAGTCTCACTTTGTCACCCAGGCTGGAGTGCAGTGGGGCGATCTCGGCTCACTGCAAGCTCCACCTCCTGGGTTCACGCCATTCTCCTGCCTCAGCCTCCCGAGTAGCTGGGACCACAGGCGCCCGCCACCACGCCCGGCTAATTTTTTGTATTTTTAGTAGAGATAGGGTTTCACCGTGTTAGCCAGGATGGTCTCAATCTCCTGAACTCGTGATCTGCCTGCCTCGGCCTCCCAAAGTGCTGGGATTACAGGCGTGAGCCACTGCGCCTGGCCGTTTTTTTTCTTTTGAAATGGAGTTCACTCTTTTTGCCCAGGCTGGAGTACAATGGCGCGATCTCGGCTCACTGCAACCTCTGCCTCCTGGGTTCAAGCGATTCTCCTGCCTCAGCCTCCCAAGTAGCTGGGATTACAGGCATGAGCCACCATGCCCCGCTAATTTTGTATTTTTAGTAGAGACAGGGTTTCACCATGTTCCGGTCTCGAACTCCCGACCTCAGGTGATCCGCTCACCTTGGCCTCCCAAAGTGCTGAGATTTACAGGCGTGGGCCACTGCGCCCAGCAACTTAAAAAAAATTTTTTTTTTTTGAGACAGAGTCTCACTCCTTCGCCCAGGCTAGAGTGCAGTGGCACGATCTCGGCTCACTGCAAGCTCCGCCTCCCGGGTTCACACCATTCTCCTGCCTCAGCCTCCCAAGTAGCTGGGACTACAGGTGCCCACTACCACGCTCGGCTAATTTTTTGTATTTTTAGTAGAGACAGGTTTCACCGTGTTAGCCAGGATGGTCTCGATCTCCTGACCTTGTGATCTGCCCGCCTCGGCCTCCCAGAGTGCTGGGATTACAGGCATGAGCCACCACGCCCAGCCAGCTTAAAAATTTTTAAGCGCCTCAAATATAAGCAATTGCTGCCAGTTGTTTATGTAGGAGTTACCACAATTTGCAATTATAGATGTATTTGCTTGTTACTTTTTTGCCGCCCCCATCAGGGAGTGCTGCAGGGAATAAAAGAGACAAGGTCTATGCCACATCCAATTTATATTCTAATGGGGTGGGACAAATAACAGATCAGTAAATTAATACCCAAATAAGAGTTCCAGATAGCAATAAAGGCTCTAAAGAAAATAAAGCAGGTAATGAGACAGAGCCCCTGGAGACAGGCATGCTACTTGAACTAGGGGGTCAAAGAAGCCTTTCTGAACTAGCGTGCAGAACACAGCTGAGCTGTTCTCAGGCTCTGAGAAGACTGGTGTTTTAGGCAGAGAGCATGGTAAATGCAAAAGTCCTAAAACAAGAATGAGCTTGGCATGTTTGAAGAATAGAAAGCAGGTCAGTGTGGTCTAGGTTAAGAAAGCTAGGGATGGCTGGCTGCGGTGACTCACGCCTATAATCCCAGCACTTTGGGAGGCCTAGGCCGGTGGATCACCTGAGCTCAGGAGGTCGAGACCAGCCTCGCCAACATGGTGAAACCCTTTCTCTACTAAAAATACAAAAATTAGCATGGTGGTGGGTGCCTGTAATTCCAGCTACTCGGGAGGCTGAGGCAGGAGAATCGCTTGAACCCAGGAGGCAGAGGTTGCAGTGAGCTGAAATCAACCCATTGCACTCCAGCCTGGGCGACAAGATCAAAACTCCATCATAGGAAAAAAAAAAAAAAAAGCAAGCAAGCTAGGGAAAGGGGCAGAGATTGTCAAGGTCAAGGAGGTGGCAGAGGCCACTCATGTAGAGTGCTGTAGGAAAGGACTCTGGGTTTTAGTTGGAGTGAAACAGGGAACCACTGGAAGGTTCCGGCAGGGAAAGAAGAGGATCTGATTTATATTAAAGACTTCTCTGGTGGTTGTGAGGACTTTGGAGGGGCCAGGATGAAAACTGGGAGACCAGTAAGGAGGCCACAGCCCAGGAGACAGGATGATTATGGTCAGGAATGGGAACCACAGAGATGGCAGGAGGCAGCCAGATTCCTGGTGTTTTGAGGGTGTAGGAGATAAGGGAGTGAAAAGAAGGATGACTCCTTGGGCACTGGGTGGATGGAAGGTGCCCTTTTACCAGGCCAGAGAAGCCAGGGGAGGAGCAGTGGTTCAGAAGGGACTCCAGAACTCAGTTCGGAACAAGTGAAGTTTGAGATGCTATTGGATTCCAAGTCAGTTGTCAGGGAGGGAAGGAGGCAGGAGAGGACCAAGTGGGCATCAGGCAGGCATGAGACCTCTCTCAGGAGGCAGTGCTGTAGAGCAGACAGCACCTAAAAGCTGCTGGCCCACCAGACCTTCCTCACAGGGGAAGCAGTCCTGTCACTGGCCTCAGAGCCTCACATGCACGAGTTGCTTTGCCAACCAGCAGGAGCTGCTACATTCCTCGTGGGGCAAGTACTAATGACAGGTCAGGAGAATCAGGAAGGTGAGGCGGGGGTCCTCTGAGCCTTCAAGAAATTAGCAAAGAACAACTCTATGGGAGTTAATAGACCCCTTTCTCGGCCAGGCATGGTGGCTCATGCCTGTAATCCCAGCACTTTGGGAGGCCAAGGCAGGCAGATCGCTTGAGGTCAGGAGTTTGAGACCAGCCTGGCCAACATGGTGAAACCCCGTCTCTACTAAAAATGCAAAAATTAGCCAGGCGTGGTATCAGACACCTGTAATCCCTGCTACTTGGGAGGCTGAGGCATGAGAATCTCTAAACCCAGGAGGCAGAGGTTGCAGTGAGCCAAGATTGGACCACTGCGCTCCAGCCTGGGCAAGAGAGTGAGACTCCATTTCAAAAAAAAAAAAGACCCCTTTCTCCTTCCTTTCTCATGGCATCAGCCAGGTACCAGAAGGCAGTCAGATGAGGCACTCTTCTGCATTCCAGCCTCAGCCACAGATGGAGGGGAAGGGATGATGTGGCCCAAACAAAAGGAAAGGAAGCCCACATTTGTTCACATTTATGGAGGGCCCACAGTAGACAGGCACATCCTAAGGTTCTTTCAGTTAATCCTTCCCCAATCCCGTGACAGGGAAAGTGTTGCCAAGGTGCACAGCTGGCCAGAGGCTAGCACAGGATTTGAACCCAAAACCTGCTGCCTCACTGCAACTGGTCATACACCTTGCAGGGCACAGAGACCCCTGCAGCGAGACCCACACAGCCACCTGCCTTCAAGCCCAAAGAGGACCCAAGGTCACTTGGCGGGAGGGAGGCTGAGGGTGCACTTAGGTGGAAGCAACATTTAGTCCAGACATTAACCCTGCCTTCACATGGCTGCCACAGGTCCCAGGTCGCTGGCTGTCCTCCTAGATATTTTTGAGGCTTCACGGCTTCCATACAGAGAATGCCTTTTTCGTGTTTTGGGTTTGTTTCACGTTTTCTTGGCACTTCCTTCCCAACTGAGAAGGAAGGAGGTGACAGAGTGTTCCCAATACAGCAAAGTTTCCGACCTGACTGTCCAGAGGCTCTGAGTGCATCCCGGAAATAAACACCCACCCTTCCCAAAGGGACACAGGCCTCACAGCCTTGGATCGGATTCTTGGGCGCGACCCAGGTCCGCGGAGGGCGGGAGGTTATTTTGAGCTGGTGTCGCCGCCAAGAACTGCCCAGACCCAGGGGAGGGCGGCAGCACTCGACCTCTAGGCGCACCCGGTCGAGGCTCGGCCCCACCTTAGCGTCACCCTGGGCCCGCGGGCGGCAGGAGGAGGTCAGCGGCCGCTGCCCGTCCCCTTCTGGCCCTACCTTTCCCCCAGCCTGAGCAGACGCCCAGCGCCACCTACCCCCTTTTCCCCGGATGCTGGATGCGGCGCCTGGAGCCCTCAGTGTTCCCGAAACTCTTGCGCCACAGGGCCCGCTCTTCCGGATCCCCGCGCGTCCTGTCCCCTCCTGGGCCCCCCGCGCGCCCCAGACCCAGGGCGTCCCGGCGGACTCCGTCCTGCCGCTGCAACCACCTTCCCTAAAGGCGTCCGTGCGTGCTGAGCCGAAAGGACCCAACGCCCGGGAAGCGATCTTACCTCGGGTACCCCCGGCCCTGAGACCTGGCGACCGCCGCCCGGGGCCCAGGACCCTTCCCGCAGCGAGGAGGCGGGGCGGGCAGAGCGCGCGGCCATTGGCCATGTGGAGGGGCGGGGCTACTCGGCCGCGCGTGGTTGGCTGGCGACGCAGGCGGCTGCGCGGCGGGGACGGTCACTGGGCCTTGGTTTGCGGGTCGGGAAGCGCTAGACTGGGCTCGGAGAACCGACCTGATTTTTTGCTGGGGGCGCGCAGTCTCGAGCAACTTCCAGGGGAAGTCCGGTGTCCGGCCAGAAACCAGGCAGGTGGCCGGCCTCGGAGTCATCGGGAGGCTGAGAATTCCATCCCCACGCTTCCCAAGTGAAGCAGCCCCTCCTCCCCCTGGGAACTTTGAGGGGTGAGGGTCTTCGTGTCGTTCTCTCCGGCATCCCCATGGCCTGGCATACAGTTAGTGCCCAATAAACGTTGGGTGCCGCTGAAGTCACAAGGGCAAGGATGCCTATCCTGGAGACGTGCACGCTGGGCCTGTGGGAGTGGGAGCGGGCGGAGGCCTGCTGGGTAGGTAGGCGCAAGGCAGGGACGCCAAGGTTGGCTGGCGGGCAGGCTGGGTATGGGTTGGGTGCTGCCTGGGAGAGGCCTCTTACGCCCAAGGGCCTGGGACAGGTACCTCCCGCAGTTCCTGCCATCTGCCTCGCCCTTCCCCTTCTGGGGCAGAGGCCAGCACTTACTGAGCACCTACGATCTTCCAGGCACAGGGTCTTCTATTCTTTTTTTTTTTTTTTTTTTTTTGAGACAGAGTCATGCTCTGTCGCCCAGGCTGGAGTACAATGGCGCGATCTCGGCTCACTGCAACCTCCACCTCCTGGGTTCAAGCAATTCTCCTGCCTCAGCCTCCCGAGTAGCTGAGATTACAGGCATATGCCAATGCGCCCAGCTAATTTTTGTATTTTTAGTAGAGACGGAGTTTCACCATGTTGGCCAGGCTGGTCTCAAACTCCTGACCTCAGGTGATCCTCCCACCTCGGCCTCCCAAAGTGCTGGGATTACAGGCATGAGCCACTACGCCCAGCCTCAAGTGAGGTTTTATTACTGTACTTTATATCCCTGTGAATATTTCACAACCTTCAGCATTTACAAAGTATGCTTAATCACACCTGAACTGTAATAAAACCAGTTCTGCCTAGTTTAGCCAAGAGGGCATAAATGTTGATTAGTTCAAGAATCAATCCTGCCTGCTCCCCACCGGGCTCTAGCAGCTTCATATCTAATTCTTTCAGGAAGAACATTGAAAGTGTAGGGGCGGGCTTCCAAGTGCGGCTATCACTCCTGTCTTTGCTGGACCTCAAAGAGCATTCAAACAATCCCACTGCCTGACTAGGTGGTTCCCTGCCACCTATCAACAGCTTTTATAAAGATTTAGACAAAGAAGAACACAACAACATGCTTATGGTATTCCTATCAAAAGCTCATGATCTGAAACTAATCATAGGGAAACAGTAAGCAAACCCAAAACGAGGGACATTTGACAGCTGTCCTATCCAATACAATGGCTACTAGCCACATGTAGCTATTTTAATTAAAATTAAATAATACTTAGAAGCCAGTTCCTGAGACCCACGAGCCACATTTCTCTTTTTTTTTTTTTTTTTGAAACGGAATCTCACTCTCACCCAGGCTGGAGTGCGGTGGCCCAATCTCGGCTCACTGCAACCTCCGCCTCCCGGGTTCAAGTGATTCTCCTGCCTCAGCCTCACGAGTAGCTGGGACTACAGGCGCATGTCACCACGCCCGGCCAATTTTTGTATTTTTAGTAGAGACGAGGTTTCACCATATGGGCCAGGCAGGTCTCAAACTCCTGACCTCAAGTGATCCACCCACCTTGGCCTCCCAAAGTGCTGGGATTACAGGCGTGAGCCACTGCACCTGGCCCATGAGCCACATTTCAAATGCTATTTTCATGTAGCTAATGGCTTCATACTCGGTGACAGAGCATTTCTATTTTTTTTTGTTTGTTTTGTTTTGAGACAGAGTTTCACTCTTGTTGTTGAGGCTGGAGTACAATGGCGTGATCTCGGCTCACCACGACCTCTGCCTCCCAGGTTCAAGCGATTCTCCTGCCTCAGCCTCCCGAGTAGCTGGGATTATAGGCATGCACCACCATGCCCAGCTAATTTTGCATTTTTAGTAGACACGGGGTTTCTCCACCTTGGCCAGGTTGGTCTCGAACTCCCAACCTCAGGTGATCTGCCTGCCTCAGCCTCCCAAAGTTCTGGGATTACAGGTGTGAGCCACAGCGTCAGGCCCAAACAAAGCATTTCTATCATCACTGAAAGTTCTATTGGATAGCACTGCTCTGCAGAATAACTCTTCAAAAATTTCAAGGTCAGGAAAAACAAGGAGACTGAGGGACTGCTCCAGAGAAAAGGACACCAAAGTGACATGACAACTGAATGCAATATGGGAACCTGGGTTGGATCCTGAAACAGAAAAAGGACATCAGGTGAAATCCAAGTAAGGCTTTTGGATCAGTTAACAATAATCTAGCTGGGCATGGTGGCTCACGCCTCTAATTCCAGCACTTTGGGACGCCGAGGTGGGTGGATCACCTGAGGTCAGGAGTTTGAAACCAGCCTGGACAACATGGTGAAACCCTGTCTCTACTAAAAATACAAAAATCAGCCAGGCATGGTGGTGGGCACCTGCAATCCCAGCTACTCAGGAGGCTGAGGTAGGAGAATCGCTTGAACCCGGGAGGCAGAGGTGGCAGTGAGCCGAGATCGCACCATTGCACTCCAGCTTGGGCAACAACAGTGAAACTCTGTCTCAAACAACAACAACAACAACAACAACAATCTGTCAGTGTTAGGATCATTGTACTGGGTTGTGTAAGATGTAAACATTTGCATTATTTTTGCAACTATGTTGTAATCTGAAATTATTTCAAAAATATAAAGTAAAATAAATCATCTTTTGACCCTATCTGGCTATTTATATTATTTTATCTTTTATTTCTTATTGCATCCCACCCTATTTTGTGGGTGTAATTCATTGATCACTGTCCATTTATTAGGAGAAGAGCAAGTCCAGAGAGTGATCTATGCTCTAGGCTGCCCCCAGTGAGGGCCTTGGAGCTGCCCCCTGCCCAGTAAAGTTCAGCACAGACAGGCCCATCTCCAGGCCTCCAAGGGAGGCTGTGACACACCCATGATGACTCAGCACCCACCAGCTCACATCACCCCCTGGAGAGCAGAGGTCAGGCCCAAAGACAGTGCCAGAGGGCTCCAAACTCGGTTATGTTCTCCGGTCTGAGCCCTTGAGGGAACTATGACTAAAAAACATAATCCCCTCCTTTATGACTTCATTTTGAATAGTATTTTAAACAGTTATTCTTTATGTTTTATTTATTTATTTTTAAAGTAAAACAGACACAGTCTTGCTACATTGCTCTGGTTGGTCTTGAACTCCTGGGCTCAAGCAATCCTTCCATCTAAGCCTCCGAAGTAGCTAGGACCACAGGCACACTCCACTGCACTTAAAACAGATATTCTTTATACTATTTTAATTTTTTCATTCTTTCAACTTAATTTACCAAAAATATATACTGTTTACAGCTAATGTGGGGAAAACAGAAATATTTGATGATGAAAACCAAAATCCATATTCATAATGCCACCATCTACAAAAATTAGCCAGTCATGGTGGCACACATCTATAATCCCAGCTACTCAGGAGACTAAGGCAGGAGAATTGCCTGAACCCAGGAAACGGAGGTTACCAGTGAGCCAAGATCATGCCACTGCACTCCAGCCTGGGCGACAGAGTGAGACTCCATCTCAAAAAAAAAAAAAAAAAAAAAATGCCACCATCCAGGGGTGACTGCTGGTGATGCTCCAGTGTCTTTTCTAGTTTTTTTTTTTTTTTTTCCTACAATACAGAGTCTCCAAGTCCTCTGACTTCCTGGGGTTATCCTTGCCTTGACCAGCCATGTAAGATGGTTCTGGTTCTAGCCATGATGTGGGACGTAATAGGGTCTGGCATGAGCCTGCCTTACCTCTCAGGGGTCTCAGGAGGAGGAGGCTTGGCTCACTTCAGCTCCTGGGTCAGTCGCTGCTACAGCCAGCTCCTCCTCTGGGACTGTGGTTGGCATAGCCCTTTCATCAGGCCTCAGGACACTGTGTGGCTGGTCACCTGCCACTGACAGAATACAGTGTGCTTAATCACATCTGAACTGTAATAAAACCAACTCTGCCTAGTTTAGCCAAGAGGGCATAAATGTTGATTAGTTCAAGAATCAATCCAGCCCTGCCTGGGCTCTAGCGGCTTCATATCTAATTGTTTCAGGAAGAACAATTGAAAGTGTGGGAGCCATAAGATTAGGCACACTTAATTGTATTGCTGCTTGGCAAGGACATGCCTTGAGAGTTAGATATCAGAGTTCCTAAAATTCACAGGCCTCCCCCAACACAGGGGACTTCTCCCTGGTCACGTCCCTCCACGCTTCCAGCTTCTGGTGCCCTGCATGCTCTCAGCCCCTTTTGCTGTCTCTTGTCCTAGGGCTCCTCTCCCAAAATCAGATATTCAGTGCAGGAAACAGATGTCACCCTAGGTATTTTGTGCATGGAAGGTTTTGTTTCTTGAAGCACAATTTACATTCAGTGAAATATATCAATCTTAAGTGTATGACTTGACTCTTTTTTTTTTTTTTTGAGACGGAGTCTCACTCTGTCACCAGGCTGGAGTACAGTGGCACGATCTTGGCTCACTGCAACCTCCAACTCCCTGGTTCAAGCAATTCTCCTGCCCCAGCCTCCTGAGTAGCTGGAATTACAGGCATGCTCCACCACACCCAGCTAATTTTTGTATTTTTAGTAGAGACGGGGTTTCACCATGTTGGCCAGGATGGTCTCGATCTCCTGACCTTGTGATCCACCCGCCTTGGCCTCACAAAGTGTTGGGATTACAGGCATGAGCCACCGCACCCAGCTTTCCCTTTTTTTTTTTTTTTTTGAGATGGAGTCTTGCTCTGTCGCCAGGCTGGAGTGCAGTGGTGCGATCTCAGCTCACTGCAACCTCTGCCTCCTGGGTTCAAAGGATTCTCCTACCACAGCCTCTCTAGTAGCTGGGATTACAGGCACCCACCACCACGCCTGGCTAATTTGTGTGGGTTTTTTTTTTTTTTAGTAGAGACAGGGTTTCACCATGTTAGCCAGGCTGGTCTCAAACTCCTGACCTCAGGTGATCCACCCGCCTCCACCCCCAAAGTGCTGGGATTACAGGCGTGAGGACTTGATTCATTTTTATCCAAGTAAATGGGTGTGACACCAGCATCCAGATCAACATCTAGAATATTCCATTTCCCCAAAAGTTCCCAAGGCCTGGCATGGTGCTCACACCTGTAATCCCAGCATTTTGGCAGGTTGAAGCAGGAGAATTGCTTGAGCCCAGGAATCAGAGACCAGCCTGGGCAACATGGCAAAACCCTATCTCTATGAAAAGTACAAAAAATTAGCCAGGCATGGTGGCATGCTCCTCTAGTCTCGGCTACCTGGGAGGCTGAGGCGGGAGGATCAATTGAGCCCAGGAGGCCGAGGTGGAGGTTGCAGTGAGCCATGATCGCATCACTGCATCTGAAGCTTCACTTGTTCAGAACTCAGTTCTGGAGTTCCTTCTGAGCTACTGATCCTCCCGGCTCAGCCTCACAAGTAGCTAGGACGACAAGCACATACCACTGGCTTTTTTTTTTTTTTTTTTTTTTGAGGCGGCGTCTCACTCTGTCGCCCAGGCTTGAGTGCAGTGGCGCTATCTTGGTTCACTGTACGCTCCGCCTCCCAGGTTCATGCCATTCTCCTGCCTCAGCCTCCCGAGTAGCTGGGACTACAGGCACCTGCCACTATGCCCGGCTAATTTTTTGTATTTTTAGTAGAGATGGGTTTCACCGTGTTAGCCAGGATGGTCTCGATCTCCTGACCTCGTGATCCGCCCGCCTCCGCCTCCCAAAGTGCTGGGATTACAGGCATGAGCCACCGCACCCGGCCACCACTGGTTCTTTTTTATTTTTTGTAGAGACAGGGTCTTGCTATGTTACACAGGTTGGTCCCAAACTCCTGGGCTCCAGCAGTCCTCCCACTTTGGATTCCCAAAGTGCTGGAACTACAGTTTTGAAGCACATTAGACCTCTTACTGCTTTGACTGCTTTTTTTTTTTTGAGACTATTTTAGCCCAGGCTGGAGTGCAATGGCACGATCTCATCTAACTGCAACCTCCACCTCCAACCTCCACGTCCTGGGTTCAAGCAATTTTCCTGCCTCAGGCTCTGAGTAGCTGGGATTACAGGTGTGCACCACCACACCCGGCCAATTTTGTATTTTTAGGAGAGACAGGGTTTCACCATGTTGGCCAGGCTGGTCTGAAACTCCTGACCTCACGCTATCCTCCTGCCTTAGCCTCCCAAAGTGCTGGGATTACAGGCGTGAGTCACCATGCCCAGCCTCTGACTGCTTTTTAACTCACCTTCCCTCAGGGCAGGAACCAGAGCCTATGGTAATACTCAATCATATTTATTTGTTTTTGTTTTTGTTTTTGTTTTGTTTTTGGCGGGAGTGCAGCGGCTGGAGTGCAGTGGCATGATTGTGGCTCACTGCAACCTCCGCCTCCTGGGTTCAAGTAATTCTTGTGTTTCAGCCTCCCAATTAGCTGGGATTACAGGTGTGCGCCACTACACCCAGCTAATTTTTTATTTTTAGTAGAAACGGGGTTTCGCCATGTTGGCCAGGCTGGTCTCGAACTCCTGACCTCAGGTGATCTGCCTGCCTTAGCCTCCGAAAGTGTTGGGATTACAGGCGTGAGCCACGGTGCCCAGCCCCTCAATCATATTTGTAAACTCTTCCAGAACACTGAGGGGAAAGATAAATTTCTATTCATTAAAAGCAGTGTAGAAAGTCAGGGTAACTTTTTCTTTTTTTTCTTTTCTCTTTCTCCTTCTCCTTCCTTCCTTCTTTTTTTTTTTTTTTTTTTCGAGACAGGGTCTCACTCTGGTTGCCCAGGCTGGAGTGCAGTGGCGTGATCTTGGCTTACTACAGCCTTGACCCCCTGGGCTCAGGTGATTCTTCCACCTCAGCCTCCCAAGTAGCTGGGACTACAGGCACATGCCACCACACCCAGCTAATTTTTTGTATAGATGGGGTTTCTCCATGTTGCCCAGGCTGGTCTCAAACTCCTGGACTCAAGCAATCCACCTGCCTCAGCCTCCCCAGAGTGCTGGGATTACAGGCGTGAGCCACCATGCCTGGCCCAGCCAGGGTAACTTCTGCACATAGGGTGACTTGCAGCAGGAAACTTGCAGGCCCTACACAGCTGCTTCCTTTCTGTAACTTGTGGCTTATCTTCTCGGAAATTGCAAGCAGTCCTGGGAGTAGCATCCTTGAGAGATTAAGAGATATCTTCTATTGTTTCTCTCTGCTTCTCAGGACAAAGAAAAAGTTACATGGTGATGTTGCAGAGTCCCTGGCCCCAGGGGTTTCCTATAAGCCACCTATTCATTCATTCCTTCATTCATTCCTTAGTTCGTTCAGTATATATTGGGTGCCTGTTATGTGCTAGCCGTTGGGTATAATGTAGAAAACAAAAGAGACACAACTCGTGGAGGTTATAACAAGATGGAAAAAAGAAATGGTAAACTAAATAACACAAAAGAAAGACTATGTAGGGGGGGAACGTTGTTGAAAAAGTTGGTAAAGCTCTATGTGCCTCTTAAGGAAAATGCATAATTCATCTCCAGAAGGATATGTCTTTCTGTGGCCCCCTTCAGAACAGACAGACATCAGTGGGGAAGGAGGTCTTGCCCATGAGTTTCATCGTGTTCCTTGAGTCTGTAATTTCAAAGCGGAGTTGAAAACGTGCTTTGAGATGCTAACGGTGGAGCTTCAGCTCTGCATTTTTCCTTCTCTTTTTTTAGTGGGCACAGCTATGATATCAAAAGGTAGGCCTGGAACCAAGCTGATGGGAGAGGGAGACCTGAACTGGTCAGTATAAGAAGGAAATGAGAAATGAACAGGAATGAAATGGGGTGCGAGTGGTCAGAGAGCAAAGAAGGAAGTGTGGGCAGTGAGTGCCTGATGGCTGTGGAGTTTCTGTTTCAAACGATAAAAAAAAAAATTTTAGAAATGGACACAACATTGGCCGGGCACGGTGGCTCACACCTGTAATCCCAGCACTTTGGGAGGCTGAGGCGGGTGGATCACTTGAGGTCAGGGGTTCGAGACCAGCCTGGCTAATATGGTGAAACTCCATCTCTACTAAAAATACAAAAAATTAGCCAGGCGTGATGGCAGGCGCCTATAATCCCAGCTACTCGGGAGACTGAGGCAGGAGAATCACTTGAACCCAGGAGGTGGAGGTTGCAGTGAGCCAAGATTGTGCCATTGCACTCCAGCCTGCGTGACAAGAGCGAGACTTTGTCTCAAAAATAAAAAATAAAATAAAAATAATGGACACAACATTGTGAATGCACTTGATGCCACCAGATTCTACACTTAAAAATGGTTAAATGGTCTTTTTAATGTTAGGTATATTTTACAATAAAAAAGAAAAAAACAACAATTTTCTTTTTTTTAGGATCGAGTCTTGCTCTTGTCGCCCAGGCTGGAGTGCAATGGCGCAATTTCGGCTCACTGCAACCTCCGCATCCTGAGTTCAAGCAATTCTCCTGCCTCAGCCTCCCTAGTAGCTGGGATTACAGGCATGCACCACCACGCCCGGCTAATTTTTGTATTTTTAGTAGAGACAGGGTTTCACCATGTTGGCCAGGCTGGTCTCCAACTCCTGACCTCAGGTGATCCACCCGCCTCAGCCTCCCAAAATGCTGGGATTACAGGCGTGAGCCACTGTGCCTGGCCAAAAAAAACCCCACAATTTTTTAATTAAAAAAAATGAAAAGGAATGTAGCCCCAGCTACACAGGAGGATGAGGCCGGAGGATTGCTTGAGCTGAAGAGATCCAGCCTGGGCAAAAGACAGAGATCCCATCTCTCCAAAAAAAGAAAAGAAAAAAGCTCTTTTTGGCTGGGCGCAGAGACTCACCCCTGTAATCCCAGCACTTTGGGAGGCCGAGGCAGGCAGATTACTTGAGCTTAGAAGTTTGAGACCAGCCTGGGCAACATGGCAAAACCCTGTCTCTACCAAAAGTACAAAAAGGAAATTAGCTAGGGCCAGGCACGGTGGCTCACACCTGTAATCCCAGCACTTTGGGAGGCCAAGGTGGGCGGATAACCTGAGGTCAGGAGTTCGAGACCAGCCTGACCAACATGGAGAAACCCCATCTCTACTAAAAATACAAAATTAGTCAGGCATGGTGGCGCATGCCTGTAATTCCAGCTACTCAGGAGGCTGAGGCAGAAGAATCGCTTGAACCCGAGAGGCGGAGATTGCGGTGAGCCGAGATAGCACCATTGCACTCCAGCCTGGGCAACAAAAGCAAAACTCCGTCTCACAAAAAAAAAAAAAGAAAAAAGAAAGAAAAAGAAAAGAAAATTAGCCAGGCTTGGTGGCACATGCCGGTGGTCCCAGCTACTCGGAAGCCTGAGGGGCCGAGGTGGGAAAATTGCCTGAGCCTGGGAGGCAGAGGTTGCAGTGAGGCGAGATCATGCCATTGCACCCCAGCCTGGGCAACAGAGTGAGACCTCATCTCAAAAAAAAGAAAAAAAAAGCTTTTAAAAATACAATTTTATTAAGATAGGATCTCGCTTTGTTGCCCAGGCTGCTCTCAAACTCCTGGCTTCAAGCGATCCTTTTGCCTCGGCCTCTCAAAGTGCTGGGATTATAGGCATGTGCCACTGTACCCAGCCTGAAAACAGTTTAAAAATAAGGAGTAGCGTGAAAGCTGATGAGAAGCTGAGGCCCCAGGAGGAGACTAGGAGTGGGGAAACCCCACTGGGTGGAATGGGCAAGAGACTCAGGGGAAAGGTAGCATGTAACAATCAATTGTAAGTTTTTTTGCTCTGTCATTCTGTAAGATGACTCTCCTCTATCCCCCTAAATTTTTCTAACAGTTGGCTATACCCAAATGTCTGTTTCTTTAGGGACATCGAGGAAAAGATCTTCGTTTAGACAGACAGCAGGGCAGGGAGAAGAGCCGTATGTCCTGACCCCAAGTGAGACTGACAATGCCATAGAAGCAGAAAGCTAATGTACATAATGCCTAGGAGACATACATCCCCATGAGAAGCCCAGAAATGCTGGAGTACTAGGCATCCCATTGCAGGTAGGATGAGGACTCAGGAACTTCCATTTGCACACTAAGGGATGGAGCAATTCCATAATGGTGGAGGACCTGGAACTGACCAGAAGGCATAGACGTGAGTCACACAAGTGAACCTCCTGAATTTCACAGCTTGCAGCCTCTCTCTTTAGTTAAACTAAAGTGGGTCTTCCCTACGGAGCTACATTGTAGTCCCTACTTTACTGCAAGTAAGAGATACATCTTCAGGAAGCAGTTTTTCTTTTCTAGCGCTTTCTGAGATGCACCAAATTAAAAGGATTAAAGGGGTGGGGACAATATAGCTACAATTGATAGGCAAAGAAGAGCCAACTAGTGCATAATCGGAATTCCTAGATGAGACAGAAACAATGAAATACAATACCTATTTAAAGATATACATTGGGAGGCTGAGGTGGGCAAATCAAGAGGTCAAGAGATCGAGACCATCCTGGCCAACATGGTGAAACCCCGTCTCTACCAAAAATACAAAAATTAGCTGGGCATGGTGGTGTGTGTCTGTAGTCCCAGCTACTCAGGAGGCTGAGGCAGGAGAATCACTTGAACTCCGAAGGCATAGGCTGCAGTGAGCTGAGATTGCGCCACTGCACTCCAGCCTGGCGACAGAGCAAGACTCCATCTCAAAAACAAATAAAAATAAGATATAATTCTGGAAAATATTTCTGAAGTAAAAAAGGACTTCAATCTACTTTTGAAAAAACACAATATGGGCCGGGCGCGTTGGCTCACGCCTGTAATCCCAGCACTTTGGGAGGCCAAGGCGGGCGGATCACCTGAGGTCGGGAGTCTGAGACCAGCCTGACCAACGTGGAGAAACCCCATCTCTACTAAAAATACAAAATTAAACGGGCATGGTGGCGCATGCCTGTAATCTCAGCTACTCGGGAGGCTGAGGCAAGAGAATTGCTTGAACCTGGGAGGTGGAGGTTGCGGTGAGCCAAGATCGAGCCATTGCACACTTCGGCCTGGGCAACAAGAGCAAAACTCCGTCAAAAAAAAAAAAAAAAAAAAAAAGAATAAACACACTATGTTTGCACTATGAGATACATTCTAATAATGTTACTGAAATGTAAAGATAAAGAATCTTTGGGGCACTCAGGCAGAAAGATCAAGTATAAAGGCTCTAAAAAGATTTTTTTTTTTTTTAGACAGAGTTTCGCTCTTGTTACCCAGGCTGGAGTGCAATGGCGCAATCTCGGCTCACTGCAACTTCCATCTCCTGGGTTCAAGTGATTCTCCTGCCTCAGCCTCCCAAATAGCTGAGATTACAGGTATGTGCCACCACGCCCAGCTAATTTTTTGTATTTTTAGCAGAAACAGGGTTTCACCATGTTAGCCAGGCTGGTCTCAAACTCCTGGCCTCAGGTGATCCACCCTCTTTGGCCTCCCAAAGTGCCGGGATTACAGGCATGAGCCACCGTGCCCAGCCAAAAATAATTTTTTAACATACAAGAACTCAAAAATATTGTTCTCACGAAGTCATGTAAAAATAGGGAATTAAGAAGGAAAAAAGTGAAACTACAGATTTCTAGAAAATGTCAACAGTGAAAACACCACATCAGAACATATGGGATACAACTAAAGCTGTATCATAGGAAAATTCATAACTTAAAGACTAATGTCATTTCCTAAGACTGCAAACAAATGACTTAAGCACCCCTAAAGAGGTATGGATATACTAAATGAAAACAGAAGGAAACAGTTCATGAAAATAAAAGCCTAAAATAATGAGGTAATGCTGGGTTTTATTTCTTTTTTGTTTCTGTTTTTGGAGACATAGTTTCACTCTTGTTGCCCAGGCTGAGTGCAATGGCGCGATCTAAGCTCACCACAACCTCTGCCTCCCGGGTTCAAGTGATTCTCCTGCCTCAGCCTCCCAAGTAGCTGGGATTACAGGCATGCACCACCACATCCAGCTAATTTTGTATTTTTAGTAGAGACAGGGTTTCTCCATGTTGGTCAGGCTGGTCTCAAACTCCCGACCTCAGGTGATCTGCCCACCTCAGCCTCCCAAAGTGCTGGGATTACAGGCGTGAGCCACCACACCCAGCTGGTTTTTATTTCTTAAATGAAATGACAGGTACTTGGATGCTCATTATATAATTCTAAGCACCTTTTTGTAAATGTGAAATATTGTAGTTCACAATAGCTTTTAGGTTTGCTACATTAACTATAATCTAGCCACGTGATGGATAAGAATTTAAAAGAATACAGATGCTGTCTCTGTAGTGCTATGACAAAAATATCCAGGATACACTGGTGAGTGAAAAAAGCAAGTGATGGCCAGGTGTGTGGTGGCTCACGCTTGTAATCCCAGCACTTTGGGAGGCTGAGGTGGGTGGATCACTTGAGGTCAGGAGTTCGAGACCAGCCTGGCTAACATGGTGAAACCCCGTCTCTACTAAAAATACAAAAATTAGCCAGGCATGGTGGCGTGCACCTGTAATCCCAGCTACTCAGGAGGCTGAGGCAGTAGAATCGCTTGAACCTGGGACGTGGAGATTGCAGTGAGCCGAGACTGCGCCTAAGTAGCTGGGATTACAGGCGTGTACCACCGTTCCTGGCTTATTTTTGTATTTTTAGTAGAGACGTGGTTTCTGCCATGTTGGCCAGCCTTGTCTCGGACTCCTGACAGAGGGAGGGAAGGAGGGACGGAGGGAAGGAGGGAAGGAAGGAAGGAACGAAGGAAGGAAGGAACGAAGGAAGGAAGGAAGGAAGGAAGGAAGGAAGGAAACTACAGACCAGTATCTCTTGTGAACATAGATGCAAAACTCCTCAACAAAATAGTAGCAAATCAAATCCAGTAATGTATAAAAATAATTACTCAAAATGACCAAGCGGGATTTATTCCAGGTATGTGAGGCTAGTTCAACATTTGAAAATCAATTAAGATAATCAATTACATTGACAGGCTAACGATGTAAAATTGCATTATCATACCAATAAAAGCAGAAAAAGCATGTGGCAAAGTCCAACCACCATTTGCAATAAAAACTCTCAACAAACTAGGAAATAGGAGAACTTCACAAGTTGATAAAGAACATTTACAAAAATCATACTTAATGGTGAGAAACTGGAAGCTTTCCCACTAAGGTCAGGAACAAGGCAATAATGTCCTAACAACTCATTTTCAATGTTGTACCAAAAGTCCTAGCTAATGTAGAAAATCTGAAAGAATCAACAAAAACAAACGAACAAAAACTCTTGGAACGAATAAGCATTACAGCAAGGTTGCAAGATACAACATTAACATACAAAAGTCAATTGCTAAGCTGGACGAAGTGGCTCATGCCTGTAATTCCTGCACTTTGAGAGGTCAAGGCAGGCGGATCTATTGAGTCCAGGAGTTTGAGATCAGCCTTGGCAACATCCCTGTAGGAAGACCTTATCTCTATTAAAAAAAGAAAAACTCAGCCGGGTGTGGTGACTCACACCTGTAATCCCAGCATTTTGGGAGGCTGAGGTGGGTGGATCACTAGGTCAAGAGATTGAGACCATCCTGGCCAACATGGTGAAACCCCGTGTCTATTAAAAATACAAAAATTAGCTGGGCATGGTGGTGCGCACCTGTAGTACCAGCTACTCGGGAGGCTGAGGCAGGAGAATCGCTTGAACCCAGGAGGTGGAGGTTGCAGTGAGCTGAGATGGTGCCACTGCACTCCAGCCTGGGCAACAGAGGAGACTCCGTCTCAAAAAAAAGGAAAAAAATGGTGCCCAGGCACGATGGCTCACGCCTGTAATCCCAGCACTTTGGGAGGCCAAGGTGGGCGGATCACTTGAGATCAGGATTTTGAGACCAGACTGGCCAACATAGTGAAACCTCGTCTCTACTAAAAACACAAAAATTTAGCTGGGCATAGTGGTGCACATCTGTAATCTCAGCTACTTGGGAGGCTGAGGTGGGGGGATCACTTGAGCCCAGAAGGCACAGGCTGCAGTGAGCCAAGACTGCGCCACTGCACTCCAGCTTGGGCAACAGAGTGAGACTCTGTCTCAAAAAAGAAAAAAAAGTCAATTGCTTTCACTTATACAAGCAATCAGCAAGTGCAATGTTTTTTGTTGTTGTTGTTGTTGTTGTTGTTGTTTTTGAGACAGAGTTTCACTCTGTTGCCCAGGCTGGAGTACAGTGGCGCGATCTCGGCTCACTGCAAGCTCCGCCTCCCGGGTTCATGCCATTCTCCTGCCTCAGCCTCCCGAGTAGCTGGGACTACAGGCGCTCACCACCACACCCAGCTAATTTTTTTGTATTTTTAGTAGACACGGGGTTTCACTGTGTTAGCCAGGATGGTCTCGATCTCCTGACCTCGTGATCCGCCTGCCTCAGCCTCTCAAAGTGCTGGGATTATAGGAGTAAGCCACTACGCCCAGCTTTTTTTTTTTTTGAGACAGAGTTTCACTCTGTCACCCAGGCTGAAGTACAGTGGCGTGATCTCAGCTCACTGGACCTCCACCTCCCAGGTTCAAATGATTCTCCTGCCTCAGCCTCCCAAGTAGCTGGGATTATAGGCATGTACCACCACTCCTGGCTAATTTTTGTATTTTTAGTAGAGACACGGTTTCTGCCATGTTGGCCAGGCTGGTCTCGGATTCCTGACCTCAGATGATCTACCCACCTTGGCCTCCCAAAGTGCTGGGATTATAGGCATGAGCCACTGTGCCCAGCCAAGCGCAATCTGATATTAAAACCACATTACCCACTTTGGAAGGCCAAGGTGGGAGGATTGCTTGAGCTCAGGAGTTGAAGGCCAGCCTGGACAACATAGCAAGACCCTGTCTCTACTAAATATTTAAAATTTAGCTGGGTGTGGTGGTGCATGCCTGTGGTGGGAAGATCACTTAGCCAGGGAGGTCCAGGCTGCAGTGAGCCGTGATCACACTACTGTACTGTAGCCTGGGTGACAGAGTAAAGACCTTGTCTCCAAAAAAAAAAAAAAAATATATATATATATATATATACACACACACACACACACACACACCACACACACACATATATATATAGATATATATATGAAGAAAAAAGTTGAAGACTGACACTGCCTGACTTCAAGACTTACTATAAAGTTACAGTAATCAAGATAGTGGGCCAGGTGCAGTGGCTTACGTCTGTAATCCCAGCACTTTGGGAGGCCGAGACGGGCAGATCACAAGGTCAGGAGATCAAGACCATCCTGGCTAATATGGTGAAACCCCGTCTCTGCTAAAAATACAAAAACAAAATTAGCCAGGTGTGGTGGCGGGCGCCTGTAGTCCCAGCTACTCAGGAGCCTGAGGCGGGAGAACGGCGTAAAGCTGGGAGGCGGAGCTTGCAGTGAGCCGAGATTGCGCCACTGCACTCCAGCCTGGGCGACAGAGTGAGACTCTGTCTCAAAAAAAAAAAAAAAAAACCTTGCAAAAAGATAGTGTGGTGGCCAGGCACAGTGGCTCATGCCTATAATCCCAGCATTTTGTGAGGCTGAGGCGGGCAGATTACCAGAGGTCAGGAGTTTGAGACCAGCCTGGCCAACACGGTGAAATCCCATCTCTAACAAAAATAGAAAAATTAGCTAGGCATGGTGGTGCATGCCTATAGTCCCAGCTACTAGGGAGGCTAAGGCGGGAGGGTGGCTTGAACCTGGAAGATGGAGGTTGCAGTGAGCCGAGATTGCACCATTGCACTCCAGGCTGGGTAAGAGTGAGACTCCATCTCAAAAAAAAAAAAAAAAAAAAAAAAAAAAACAGTGTAGTATTGGCAAAAGAATAGACAAACAGATTAATAGAACAGAATAAAGAACCCAGGAGAGACCCACATTAATACAGTCAACTGGTCTCTGACAAAGGAGTAAAAGCAATACAGTGGAACAAAGATAGAAAGACTCTTTTCAAGAGATTATGTTGGAACAACTGAACATCCACATGCAAAAACATGAATCTACACATAGACCTTACACCCTTCACAAAAATGAACTCAAAATGGATCATAGACCTAAATGTAAAACGCAAAACTGTAAAACTTCTAGTAGATAACATAGGAGAAAATCTAGATGATATTGGATTGGTGATGACTTTTTAAATACAACAGTAAAGGCAGGATCCATTTAAAAAATTGACAAACAGCTGGGCATGGTGGCTCACGCCTGTAATCCCAGCACTTTGGGAGGCCGAGGCGGGTGGATCACCTGAGGTCGGGAGTTCGAGACCAGCCTAACCAACATGGAGAAACCCCGTCTCTACGAAAAATACAAAATTAGCCAAGGGTGGTGGCACATGCCTGTAATCCCAGCTACTCAGGAGGCTGAGGCAGGGGAATTGCTTGAGCCCAGGAGGCGAGGTTGTGGTGAGCCGAGATTGCACCATTGCACTCCAACCTGGGCAACAAGAGAGAAACTCCGTCTCAAAAAAAAAAAAAAAATTGACAAACTTCATTAATTTTTTTTTTTTTTTTTTGGAAACAAGGTCTTGCTCTGTCACCCAGGCTGGAGTGCAGTGGCACAGGCACAGGTCAGTGCAGCCTTGACCTCCTGGGCTTAAGCAGTCCTTCGACCTCAGCCTCCCAAGTAGCTGGGACCACAGGTGTGCACCACACTCAGCCAATTTTTGTATTTTTTTGTAGAGATGAAGTCTCTATGTTGTACAGGCTGGTTTCGAACTCCTGGGCTCAAGCAATCCTCCTGCCTTGGCCTCCCAAAGTGCTGGGATTACAGGCCTCATGAGCCACCTCCCCCGGCCCACTTCATTAAATTATATGAAACTGGACTTCATTAAAATTAAAAAGCTCTGCTTTGTGAAAGACACTGTCAAGAGAATGAGAAGACAAGCCACAGACTGGGAGAAAATATTTGCAAAAGGTATATCTGATAAAGAGCTGTTATCCAAAATACACAAAGAACTCTTAAAACTCAACAAAAAGAAATCACCCAAACAAGTTGCCTGTTTTAAAATGGGCAAAAGACTTGAACAGACACCTCACTAAAGATTTACAGATGGCAAGTAAGCATAGGAAAGATACTCTACGTCATGTTATTAGGGAACTGCAAATTAAAACAAGATTTCACTACATACCTATTAGAATGGCCAAAAGCCAGCCGGGTGCAGAGGCTCATGCCTGTAATCCCAGCACTTTGGGAGGCTGAAGCAGGCAGATCACTTCAGGTCAGGAGTTTGAGACCAGCCTGGCCAATATGGTGAAACCCTGTCTCTTCTAAAAATACAAAAATCAGCCGGGCGCGGTGGCGTGTGCCTGTAGTCCCAGCTATTCAGGAGGCTGAGGCAGAAGAATGGTTTGAACCCGGGAGGCGGAGGTTGCAGTGAGTGGAGATTGTGCCACTGCACTCCAGCCTGGATGACAGAGTGAGACTCTGTCTCAGAAAAAAAAAAAAAATCAGCCAGGCGTGGTGGCACACACCTATAATCCCAGCTACTCGGGAAGCTGAGGCAGGAGAATTGCTTGAACCTGGGCAGTCAAGGTTGCAGTGAGGCGAGATAGTGCCACTGCACTCCAGTCTGGATGACAAAGGACACTCCGTCTCAGGAAAAAAAAAAAAAAAAAAAAAAGAATGGGCCAAAACCAAAACAGTGACAAAACCAAATGTTTCAGAGGATATGGAGCAACAGAAACCCTCATTAACTGCCAACAGGAATGCAAAATGGTACAGCCACTTTTGAAGACAGTTTGGCAGTTTCTTACAAAATGAAACATACTCTTACCACAGAATCCAGGACTCATATTCCTTGGTATTTATGAGTATTTATACTCCCAAAGGAGTTGAAAACTTATGCTCACACAAAAACCTGTACACAAATGTTTGTAGCAGTTGTATTCATAATTGCCAAAACTTGGAAGCAACCAAGATGTCCTTCAGTAGGTGAACAGATAATGTACATTCACATAATGGAATACTATTCAGCAGTACTTCCAAAATGAGCTGTCAAGCTCATGATTCAGCCACGAAAAGACTTGGAGGATTCTTAAATGTACATTACTAAGTGAAGGAAGTCAATCTGAAAAGGCTACATATACAGGATGAATCCAACTACACAACATTCTGGAAAAGGCAAAACTATGAAAGCAGTAAAAGGATCAATGGTTGCTAGGGGCTGAGGGGAGGGAAGGATGAATAGGTGCAGAGAGGACTGTTAGGGCAGTGAAACTCTTCTGTATGATACTATAATGGTAGATGCATGTCACTGAAAATACATCCAAACCTATAGAATGTACCACCCCAAGAGTGAACCCTAATGTAAACTATGGACTCTGGTGATAGTGACATGTCAATGAAGGTCCATTAGTTGTAACAAATGACCACTCTGGTGCCCAGTGTTGGTGATAAGGGAGGCTGTGCATGTGTGGGGACAGGGAGTAAATGAGAACTCTCTGTACCCTCTGCTCAGTTTTACTGTGAACCTAAAATTGCACTAAACAAATAAAGTATATTTAAGAAAACGGTCACGGCCACTTCAATTGCAGTAATAAACATACAGAGACTTGGTTAACGGGTCACAGAGTATTGAATCTGACAAACACGGTTAACTGCATTACAATAAAATATAGGAATAATTGTTTAAAAGAAAAGATTGAGGCCAGGCATGGTGGCTCACACCTGTAATCTCAGCACTTTGGGAGGCCAATATGGGTGGATCACCTGAGGTAAGGAGTTCGAGACCAGCCTGGCCAACACGGTGAAACCCTGTCTCTACTAAAGATACAAAAATTAGCCATGCATGGTGGCACATGCTTGTAATCCCAGCTACTTGGGAGGCTGAGGCGGTAGAATTGCTTGAACCCAAGAGGCAGAGGTTGCAGTGAGCCAAGATTGCACCACTGCACTCCAGCCTGAGCAACAGAGTGAGACTCCATCTCAAAAAAAAAAAAGAAAGAAAAAGAAAAGAAAACATTGAGCCCTGGGGGGATGCTGGACAGTGCGCAGCACCACAGGGCTAGAAAAAAACACCCTGCCCTATAGAAGACACGATGATCCAATCCCATCCCAGGGCTCACCACCCTCCCAATCAGTGACCCACATACATGCAGGCCAGTTCCTGCCTTAAAACCTGTGACTTCATGCCAGTCAGTCGTGGTGGCTCACGCCTATAATCCCGGTACTTTGAGAGGCCACGGCGGGCGGATCACAAGGTCAGGAGATGTAGACCAACCTGGCTAACACGGTGAAACCTCGTCTCTACTAAAAATAGAAAAACTTAACCGGGCGTGGTGGCAGGCGCCTGTAGTCCCAGCTACTTGGGAGGCTGAGGCAGAATGGCGTGAATCTGGGAGGTGGAGCTTGCAATGAGCCGAGATTGCGCCACTGCACTCCAGCCTGGGCAACAGAGCGAGACTCCGCCTAAAACAAAACAAAACAAAACAAAACCTGTGACTTCTTCCTCCCTCCAGGTAAGCTCTCTTCTCTGGGCTCTACTGCCCTCCTGTCATCATCTGTTGTCCCAGGAGTGTTTGTGGAGGTACACTGGTAACACTACTAGCTGCTCAAAGTCTCTAGTTCTCTCAAGAAGCTGAGGGATATGTGGTTTGGCCAGGGTTCCTGGGGCAGGGAGAAGAAAGGGAGGAGGCTTGGAGAGGGAGGCAAGTTTGCTTCCATAGCCATCTCACTTTTAGTTCTAAATCCTGGCTCCTTCACTTGGCCTTCGTCACTGAAGTGCCCCTTCTTCCTTTGGGTGTTTAAAGCACTTGTGAGCAGCAATTCAGGGATGCTCAAACCATTGCTGCTTTGCAGTCATCTGCAGTCACCTGGCCTTAGCTCTGTCTCTCCTGGAACTCTGGGGTCATTCTGTATCCTGCATTGCACCCAGCAGAGCATCAGGCCCAAGGGAGGCTCGATAAATATATGGTGAGCATAAACTGTGGTGGAAACCCAGCCCAAGGGGCTGGGGCAGAAGTGTGAAGTGTGGGAAGGGTGCTGGGCAAGCTCATCTGGTTAAGAAAACCCTGGTCCAGCTGGACAGGAACTGGAGCTCAGCAGCCCCAGGGTGTGGTCTCAGTCTCTACTATTCTCTTGTCCATCAGTTTGCCCCACCTCATGAGAACCAGGCCACCAGCCACGCCTAACCTCAACTTCCCACAGCTCCCAGGGGAGCAGAGTCTCAACCTCTTCCTTAAGTTCCGTTTGAAAAAAAGGCAGAAAGAATTCAGATCAGTAAGCTTGAGCCTTTCCATAGAGGACAAAATGGCCTGTTCCCTGAGAACATAGCCAATCCACCAGGACCGCCAGCCTGGGGTGAGGGGTGGGCCAGGAGAACAGAATGTATAGGGAAGGGGTGTCCCTACTAGAGGCCTGTGGGACATTTCCACTGGTGGGACTTGGCCACACACACAGAGTAACATCCCTTTAGGTCTTCACGGTCAAGGTGGTTTGTGGCACCATAAAATGGAAAAGGTGGCCTCATCCCAATTATGTTGACAGTGGAGGTAGAAGGCCTGGCATGGCTGGTGGCCTTGGCCATGGACTTGGAAGGGCTAATCATCAGTGCTGCCTCCAAAGTGGGTGTAGTTGGGTCCATCCTGGATGCTAAAGGGCAACTGATGGATGGCAAGCATGAGAGCTGAGCACCTAGGAGGCTCGTTCTGCCAAGAAAGCCTCACCTTCCTTGGTAACAGGAAGATCATGAAAATCAATGTTAACTGAAGTGGTTCCCCCCCCCCCCAACTGAGTAAGTTTAAACCTTCACTAGAAGCTGCTGATTGAAGACCTCCTAACCACCGGCTTTTGGTACCCCACCCATATCCCTTTGGGACTCAACATGGTGCAGGTAGGCCCAGCTCCACATTGTCTGAAGGCTTTTTCTCAGGGGCAGAAAGAGCCAGGGAATGTATGCACCCTGGGATCAACCTGTAACCACTGACTAGAGGCAGTAGGCAAACACCCACAGCTGCCACCTCTCAGGTGAGGTAACTTCTCAGAGGCAACTGCTGTGTGCAGCCCCCTAGAGGCACTCAGCTCCCTACCATAGTCCTAATAGGCTTGACAAGCATTCACGAGGACTGTGTCCCCTTCCTGCTTCCCGGGATCACCACCCACCCCACATAAACCACTCGCACCAATTCTTAGCCCAAGCACTGCTTCTCAGACGGCTCTGCCACAGACACCTGCCACCTGTGATATATACTTTGGTGGAGAAATGTGTGCCACCATCCAAAGGAGGCCTCTAAGGAGACAGAGGTGAGGTGGGGATGAGAGATGGAGGCATCCCAAGAAGCCTCCTAGGGGGATCCTTGACCACGAAAGCTCAGACACGCAGCTCTGGGGCCATCCAGAGAGGCACTCACTCATAGGAGCAGGATGCACGCATCAAACTCACAGAAAGAGGGTAAAATCACATAGCCAGTGCTTTTAATTCAAAACGAAAAATATGTCATCCAGGCTAGACTGCTCACATTCATCTGACAGCAACTTCTCTCCCTGCAGATGAGGGAAGGCTGTGATGACTTTATCTCGAGCCTGCCTGGTGGGCATGGGCTTGTCACAAAAGGAGCTGCAGAATCCTGCTGCTGATTGGCAGATGCATTTCTGAACTCAGCGGGGGCTGGACACTGAGCAGGACCTTGTTGATAATACTGCCTAAGTGGGCACAAAGCCAGGGGCTGGGGCCTGCCAGCATGCAGGCACAGCTCCTCCACCCTCAGGGGAGTCTGAGACCCCTTTTGTGTTTCGATGACTGTGGGTGTTTTTTTTTTTTTTGAGACGGAGTCTCCCTCTGTTGCCCAGGCTGGAGTGTAGTGGCACACTCTCGGCTCACTGCAAACTCTGCCTCCCAGGTTCAAGTGATTCCCATGCCTCAGCCCCCTGAGCAGCTAGGATTACAGGCGGGCCCCCTACACCCAGCTAATTTTTGTATTTTTAGTAGAGATGGGGTTTCACTATGTTGGCCAGGCTGGTCTTGAACTCCCGACCTGAGGTGGTCCAACCGCCTCAGCCTCCCAAAGTGCTGGGATTACAGGCGTGAGCCACCGCGCCTGGCCTTGACTGTGGGTTTGGAAGAAGTGTGGGCTGAGCTCCAGGCAGCTCCTCACCCTAGCACTAGCAGCTGGCAGGGATGGAGGAAGGTGGGTTCAAGGACAAGCGTGGCTGCCGCACTGCAGTGGTCTAAGTAGCACAGCAGCTCTAGGCTCAGCAAGTTCTGTGGTTCCACTAACCTGAGGATAGGCAGGACCTCCTCCACCCTCTGCCCAGCTCTCTTTCTGCAGGCTTGTGTCACCCACTTGTCCTGGTATAGCAGCACATCAGAGCTGCTGGGTAGGAGGTAGATGCCAAGCTTCATCTGGCTGTGTGTCTACCCTCTGCCTGCCCTCAGAAGCACCATCCCAACGAGGAATCAGCGGGGCCAAGCGGCACTGAATTCCTTCTCCAGGCCTTGGACAAACTGGTCGTTGAGGAAAAGCAGCTGACCATGTGGCAGGAAGCGGGTGAGGATGCCCTCAATGCGGTCAGCCCGCAGCAGAAGGCTGGTGCTGGGTGCCAGCAGCCGGAGGTGGTCAAGGAGGAGGCGTGTCAGCAGCCGGAGCGTGCCCTCAGCCAGTAGCAGGTTCTCATGGGCATCCAGCACCAGGGCAAAGCCTAACGAGAGCACGCCCAGCCACACCACCGTCCGTGGCTCCTGGAAAGGGTTCTCTGCTGCCAGGCGGAAAGCCCCGCGTGGGGCCTCGTGCAGCGGCACTTGCTCATCTGAGGATTGCGGCTGCAGGTCCATGGGGGGCCGGCCAGATGCCTGCTGCTGCAGCCGACACATTGACTCTACCTGCCTGGGGAGAGTAGGCAGGTCAGGGTGGTGGGCTCACACACCAACTCTGTCATCCTCATGATCAACCCTGGTGCTGGGAGCTACCATCATCCCCATATCTCAAGTGAGAAAACTGAGGCCTAGAGAGACTAAGTGATCTGCCCAGGGCCACAGAATCAGGAAGTGTGAGCCTCCAGGTCCTGAACCACTTTATTCCATGTGGCCAAGAGGGCAGGTTTTCAACCCAGCTCCCTGGGCTGAAAAAGGGCACCAGAAGAAGATCCTGCCCTCACCTGCTTCACAGAGGCCTTCTCCACATAAAGGAAAGGGAAGCGGCTTGGCTGGGTGCGGTGGCTCAAGCCTGTAATCCCAGCACTTTGGGAGGCCGAGGCGGGCGGATCACGAGGTCAGGAGATCGAGACCATCCTGGCTAACATAGTGAAACCCCATCTCTACTAAAAATATTTTAAAAAATTAGCCAGGCGTGGTGGCGGGCGCCTGTAGTCCCAGCTACTCGGGAGGCTGAGGCAGGAGAATGGCATGAACCCAGGAGGCGGAGGTTGCAGTGCGCCAAGATTGTGCCACTGCACTCCAGCCTGGGCAACAGAGCAAGATTCCATCTCAAAAAAAGGAAAGGGATGAGGCAGAAAATAAACGCCATCACCCAACATGGGCAGTCCAATCTCCACCCTACCCTGCAACCCTCTCCAAATATGAAAGAAAGACCTTCCATTGGACCAACAAGGCTTCTTAGAAGCTCCCTTTGATCTTTCCTGAATCACCTTCCAGTCTGAGCCACGCACAGGCTGGTTTTAAAGGCATGTATTTGGTTTTCTGAGCTACAGGGAGGGGAAGGAGAATAAGAACAAGGGAAAGGCAGGAGTTGGCAGAAGGTTGCCCCAGAGTGGTGCTACCCCACCCAGAATGCGGAGGTCCAGGAGGCTCCAGCACCTACCAGTTCTGGCTGGGTCTGAGAGGGGAAGAGCCAAGGCTAGCCACCCTAGTCTGGAACAGTATATTCCAAACTGTGATCTGGATCCCTGGCTTTCTGGAGTCCTCACGTACCACATCCTCTCTCTTCGTTAGAGATTCATAAAGTCTACAGGCACACTAAAGGCCCTGTTAAGTACTGCACTGAAAAGCATGTTTAATCTGTACTGTCTGCCTGCCTACTCTCAAATCTTAGTTCTGCTACTTTCTAGCTATGTAACCTTGGACAGGTTAAATTCCTCAAACACTCTGTACCTCAGTTTACTCATCTATAAGGTGGAGATAATAACTATACCTACCTCAAAAGACTATTATGAGGATTAAATGAGTTAATATATATAAGATGTTCAGAATATAAATGCTTAGCACTTACAGGCTGAACAAATGCTAATTATACTAATAATGATAACAGAATTATTATTTATTTAACCCTTTTCACGTAACACTTATGAAAAGCTGTGGAAGACTCTCTGGGAAATGCTTCTCTAAAACTTCCTCTCTGCTTCTTAGTCCTCCTATTTCTCTGCGTCCCCACTCCCCGAAAATACCTATTACAATCAGGTACGTGTTCAATGAAGGCCTGGGGCTGGGCTGTGTGGTTACCTGGCCACAGCTAAAATCTGTTCCTTCCGGAGAAGCCTGTCCCTCTCGGCACCATGCGGCCGTGGGTCATCAGGTGACTTCTCAGCACCAAAGACGCAGGAGTACAGCACTCGGCAAAGGCCCGTGTCCTCAGTATTCGGGGCCCTCAAGGTGTGAATGAGGAAGGCGTGGACCATGGCTCCAGGGTGGGTGCTACAGGGAAGCCAGAGACATTGGTAAGGTGAGAGTGAACCCCAGCAGGAGAGGCGACCACAGGAAGGGGCTGACCTGGCAGTGTCTGGGAGTGTATCCAGAGGCCAGTGAGGCTGGACACTTTGAATAACAGCATCTGAACAACATCACATAACAGAATCCAGTGATAAAAAATCTCAGACATATATAAGCAGAATAGACATAAACTAAAAAAAAAAAAAAAAAAAAAAAAGAAAAACAAACAAACCAAAAAAAAAAATCTCAGACCACCCTAAACCTAGTTCTACAAAACAACAGGAATCTTCAAAAGCGTCAAGGTCATGAGGTCATGGAAAACCTGAGGAGCTGCTCCAGACCGAAGGAGACTGAAGATACCAGATAGCTGAATGCAACGTATACTCCTGGATCGGGTCCTGGACCAAGGAAAGGGTAATTTGGGCCAGTTGTGGTGACTCACGCCTGTAATCCCAGCACCTTGGGAGGTCTAGGTGGGCGGATCACTTGAGGTCAGGAGTTCCAGACCAGCCTGCCAACATGGTGAAACCTCATCTCTACTAAAAATAAATTAGCCGGGCATGGTGGCGCATGGTTGTAACCCCAGCTACTTGAGAGGCTGAAGCCACAGAATCGCTTGAACCCGGGAGGGGAGGCTGCAGTGAGCCGAGATCGCACCACTGCACTTCAGCCTGGGCGACAGAGGGAAACTCTGTCTCAAAAAAAAAGAAAGAAAAACAAAAGGATAATTTCCATAAAGGGCATTATTAGGACACTAATAAAAACTTTAAAAACATTTCAATATGGACTATGGGTCAGAAAAAGTCTTGACCAATGTCACCCGATTTTGAATGCAGGAGCTCGTCCTTGTTTTTAGAAAATAAACACGGATGTGCCTCTAAATATAGAGGAAACAGGATTTCATATCTGCAACTAACTCACATGGTCCAGGGAAGAAAAAAGGCAGAGAGAAAAAACAGAGGAAATAATAAGGTAAATGGGGTAAAAGAGGTTACAACTTGTGAATCTCATCAAAGTGCATACAGGAGTTACCTGAAACTGTTTCAAAATAGAAACTAAATAATAGCAACGGTTATCTGGCTGGCTCAGTGGCCTGCCCGGGGGTTGAAAGGCGGCGGGTACACAGTCAGTGGGTATCTGTAGCTAAGGCTAAACAGACCGTCAGTTTAAACTGGTCAAATAGCAGGTTCGCAAAGGCACTTCGAGAACCGGAGCCCAGCACCCAATTGCTGACCTCCGCAACCCTCCAGCCGCCAGCAGAGCGCGTCATCACTCCGCGCCGCCGCGTCCCCCCTCTACTAAAGAAATGGTAGCGGTCAAGACAGCTTACATCACTGCCTCCGTAACCTTGAGGCGCAATGCACTTCGGGGGTTGTAGTTTCTTACTCCAGTCAGCCAGGCCTAAATGGGGCACCCCGCCCTGAATGTGTTGCCCCTGCAGCTCCGGTCCGCTGTCGTCGAGGCGTCGCCTCAGCCTTCCGTCCGGGCCCGCGGACTGCCAACAAGCGCTCCCCTCCGTGGCAGGAGAGCAATGGCGGCTGCGCGGCCCGTGGGCGCCTGCGCACGTCGGTCGCGGGCGCGCGCGCCAGCTGACGCCATCGGGTTGGGCGGAGCGCTCACGTCCAGCGCGTTGTTGCAGCGGCCAGGTGCGGGCGGCATATCCCGATGCTTGGACCCTCGGCGTGGGCTGACCTTGCAGTCAAAACCCTCCGGCCCCGAGCTGCCGGCAGGGACCATGCTGGTCACTCTCGCTGCGGGCTCGAAGCGTCCCCCGCTCGTTGCCCTAGACCAGCGGAGCTCCAGGCTGCCGACCCCGGCGGCCGCGAGGGGGCGCCGCGGCTCGGAGCACGGAGTCTGCGGAAAAGGCCGGGGCCTAGTTGTCCCCGGAGGGCGGGGCGCGTCGCCTGCGGCCTTAGGAGGCTCCGGGGCGGGCGGCGGGTGGACCCAGGCCGGGCCGCGCAGCTACGGGCTGCGGCTGAGTTCTTATCTAGCCAACATGCGTGAGAATCACTGGGGCACCAGTTCAAATGTACATTCCTGGGCTGTACCCCCGGAAATTATGACTTTGGAGGGAAATATGTGTATTTAGGCACATGGGTATTTTGCGCGGATTTTAAATACAAATATGTGTATTTTGCGCAGATTCTGAATTTGTGGGTTCCTGCAGCGGGTTACTGCTGGCACTCGGTTCGGCGCAGAACGATTCGAACGCTGCTTCCGGACTCTCAGTGTGTGTCCCTGGCAGATCTGTCAATTTCATTGGGCCCCAGTAAAACCTTGTAGAGTGTCGCCCAGGGCGAACGCTTAGTAGGGCTGACCAGCAAGCCCCCTTCTTGACTGGAGGCCATCAAAACAACAGGGAAGAGGTATATACCTTAAACCTGAAAGGGGCACTCTGGCACTAACCCCTATAGAGCCTTACGTAAAAGCCCCAACTTGGAGGCTTGGCCCATTGGTGTTTGGGGGCCCCACAAGGCCTGCCTGGGCCTCACTGCCTGACTTGCATGTGTTCCTCCAGCCACCACCACCACTACCACCCCCACTGCGACCATGAAGCTGCACCTCCTTTACCTCTTGGCATGTGAATGGCTTCAGCCTTGTCCCCCAAATGTGCCTCGGAGCCTCCCCCACTGACTGTTCCCCCAGCCTAGAATTCCCTTTCCTGGCTTTTTTTTTTTTTTTTTTTTTGCAGCCTCGCTGCCCCCTCCCATCAAAATGCTCCTGCCTCAGCCCCCCAAGTAGCTGGGACTATAGGCAGGCAACACATCCAGCTAATTTAAATTTTTTGTAGAGTTAGCGTCTCACTGTATTGCCCAGGCTGGTCTCAAACTCTGGGCTCAAGTGATCCTCCCGCTTCTCCCCCACAAATTGCTAGGATTACAGGCGTGAGTCTCCACGCCTGGCCTTTCCTGTCCTTTTAATTGACCTTGTAGATATATACTCAGACAAAATGGGAGGAAGCCTTCCTGCTCAGGCTGCCCGTTGGCATTCAGCTGCGGCCTTTGCACCCCTGTGAATCAGGTCTCGCCAATAGTGCTGATGGCTTCCATCTCCACTCCCCAGGGCCATGCACAACGCAGGACTGGAGCCGGCTTGAACACGCTCTTTGGTGACAAGAAAGGAGAACAGGGTAGGGTGGCCCAGGCAGGGATCCTAGAGCCAGCACCCCCTGAGAAAGTGCACTCTGGGCCCCTTAAGCCATAGGACCCAGGATAGGTTAGGAGGTGACTGAAGGGAAGCTGCAGGTGGCCAGGGCCTGGCCAAAGCATGTGACAACACATAAATGTGTGTGCAGGTGTTGTGGCAAGCCCAGAGACTGTGGGGCCTCAGCTACGAGGCTGGGGAGTGATGTTGGCACAGCTCCTGGTCCGCAGTCCCTATTGCTCTCAGCCAGGGCTGGTGTCTGCCAGCTGATTACAGCAGAGAGCTAGCAAGGAGAGGGCTCTGGTTGCTGGGGGCCACCTGGCATCTGGAACACAGTTTCCCAGCCTCTGTCCACTCCTCAGGCAGTGAGTCAACACCAAGTTTCTGACCACTAGAGGGCTGGCCTCATGTGAGGTGTGTGGAGGAGACAGCTGTGGGAGGCTGGCTTGAGCTACTACTCCCAGAGGACAGTGGGAGACCCAGATGGAGTGACAGCATGGAGAGCTTCCTCAGCGTACTGGGAGTGGGGGTTTTGCTTGATGGTTTTGCTGGAGGCTGCTTGTGGGTGTGCCCTGGGAGATCCCTTTTCCCTGGCCACTGGGCTCTCCTGGGTCCAACCCATGCTTCTGAGAGTCTGTTCTGGGTACATTGGGAATGTCTATGCCTGCTAGCTCAGACATCAACTAAAACAGCAAGCCCAGCAGTGACTACTCATGCTGACCTCACTGCTCCATGACCCAGCAGCGCCACTCTTGATGTGTACCTGAGTGAAGTAAGGGCTGTTGTTCACCAAAAGACACAAATAGAATATTCATAGTATCTTTGCTCTTTTTTTTTTTTTTTTTTTGAGATGGAGTCTTGCTCTTGTCACCCAGGCTGGAGTGCAGTGGCACGATCTCGGCTCACTGCAACCTTTGCCTCCTGGATTCAAGCGATTCTCCTGCCTTAGCCTCCCGAGTAGCTGGGGTTACAGGCACCCGCCACCACGTCTGTCTAATTTTTGTATTTTCATTAGAGACGGGGTTTCGCCATGTTGGCCAGGCTGGTCTCGAACTCCTGGCCTCATGAACTCCTGCCCGCCTTGGCCTCCCAAAGTGCTGGGATTACAGGCATGAGCCACCACCCCTGGCCAGTATCTTTACTCTTAATTGTCCCAAACTGGAAACTACCCAAATATCCATCAGTTATGGAATGATGGATAAATTGTGGTATACTCGTACAGTGGAATAGTATAGGGCAATGGAAAAGAACAACTACTGATACACAACATGAGTGACTCTCACAGACACAATGTTCAGTGAAAGAAGCCAGTCATAGAAGTGTACATGCCATGTGACTCCATTAACATAAAAGGTCCAAATCTAGGCAAGCCATGCTGCACTGTTACAAGTCAGAATGGTGGTTATCCTAGGGAGGCAATGACTGGAGAGGCATGGAGCTTTAGGAGATGGTCACATTCCGAGTCTTGATCTGGGTGGTGATTACGTGAGTATATTCTCTTTGTAAGTATTAACCAAGCTGGACACTTAAGATACATGCACTTTTCTATATACTAAATTCAATTAAAACCTAAACAATGGCTGTGACAATTCCACTAAAACGATTTTACTTTGAAGTCTGCCTTTAAACTGGAAGATAAGAATGGGATAGCCGGGCGCAGTGGCTCACGCTTGTAATCCCAGCACTTTGGGAGGCCGAGGAGGGTGGATCACGAGGTCAGGAGATCGAGACCACGGTGAAACCCCGTCTCTACTAAAAATACAAAAAATTAGCCGGGCATGGTGGCGGGCGCCTGTAGTCCCAGCTACTCGGAGAGGCTGAGGCAGGAGAATGGTGTGAACCCGGGAGGAGGAGCTTGCAGTGAGCCGAGATCGCGCCACTGCCCTCCAGCCTGGGTGACAGAGCGAGACTCGTCTCAAAAAAAAAAAAAAAAAAAGGAATGTGATAGAATCCTTCCCCTGCCCCAAGGCTTGAATTCTGGCAGGGTTGAGGTTTTTAGCATGAGAAGAAATTTAGAGCATAGCCTTTCATTTAACAGATAACTAAGTGGGCTCAGAGATGCTCCCTGATGTGGCCAGTGTCTCACAGCATGGTGCCAAGTGGAAGGCACCGGGGACATGAGCTCTGCTCCCTGGAGCAGCCACCATGGAAGTAAGAGAGGTCAGGGGAGGACTGTACGTGGAGGGAGGACTTGAACAAGATCGCAGAGGATGGAGATGGCCTAAAAGTGAGAACACACCATTCATTTGTGTGCTCATCCACTCATTCTGCTGGGAAAATCCTCTGGGTGCTTAGAGTTCCCATCAGGCTCTGTGCAGACAGGTGCAATGGCCAAGGCAAGTAGGAGTCAAGATGGCCAACAGATTCAGAAGTGGGGAGGACTCTGGAGGAGCAATCTGGCAAGACTGTGTGGAGGAGGGAGCATCTGAACTGGGCTTTCTGGAGAGGTAGGAGTTCAGTAGCTGCAGATGGCAGGAAGGGCATTCTGGATATAAGGACTAGATCAGAGCAAATACAAAGGGTGAAAAGAAGCCAGCCTTCCCAGACTCAGGGTCCCCTGGCCCTCCTTTATTTAGAGGACATGAGTCCAATCAGAAATGCATCTGCATCCTCCCCAGCCGGTGGGGCACTGTAGGAGCCACCTGGGTGAGGCCTCAGGAAAGTCATTGTTTTCCAAATAAGGGGGGCAGACTCAGTGCCATTCTCTGACTTTTTGTGACCCCAGGGCCAAAAGCTGTGTGCTGAGAACAGTGAGGCAGGAAGGAGCCTCAGCCCCAGAGATGCTGCAGAGTCTACTTGTTGAGTGAGGTGTACAGACATTTATGTGGTTAAACCGCTGAGTGGGATTTCTGTTACATGCAACTTAACGCCCTCCTAAGTGAGGCAGCATGTGAAGTGGACAGGGTAGAGCCTGGCACCTAGTAGGCACTCTATACATCAATAAATGTTGACAACCGTTAATCCAGCGGCAGACAGGGGAAGGTATCAGAGAGGACTTGATCAGCACCAGAAAAAACAGGTGGGGTAGCTCAGAGGTGAGGGGGGACCAGCAGGACATCCTGTGGTTGCCAGACCTGCCCTGAAGACGAAACAGAAGAGTCTGAGTGTGCTGCGGCCATGTGTGTGCATGTTCATGTGTGTGAGGCTTTTTATTTTATTTTTTAGATAGTCTTGCTCTGTCCCCCAAGCTGGAGTGCAATGGCGTGATCTTGGTTCACTGCAACCTCTGCCTCCCCGGTTCAAGCGATTCTCCTGCCTTAGCCTCCTGAGTAGCTGGGATTACAGGCACCTGCCACCACACCCAGCTAATTTTTATAATTTTAGTATAGATGAGGTTTCACCATGTTGGCCAGGCTGGTCTCGAACTCCTGACCTCAAGTGATCCACTCGCCTTGGCCCCCCAAATCGCTGGGATTACAGGCATGAGCCACTGTGCCCAGCCGTGTGTGAGGCTTTTACAGGGGTTAGCCCAGGGCTTGTGGCAGAGCTGGGCACCCAGTGGCTGCAGATGTGGGATTGTGTGTTTGTGTGTGCCAGAGAAAATGAAAAGGAAGAAAGATAAAATAAAGCACTACCAAAAAAAAAAAAAAAAAAAAAAAAAAACCTAGAGAAGCTTGAAGGCAACAGGTGGCTGGATTTGTGACCCAGCCCACCTACCTAGAGGGGCCACGTCTCCCTCATTCTTTCCCTTCCCCTCCCTCTGACTGTGGGCAGAGGCGCCCATCGCCACACCCCCCAACCCTGCTTTTCTCAGTGGTCCTCCAAGTTGGGGGGTTGCCCACAGCCACTCCCTGCCTCCTCACATTGGCCCCTTTCCCACCTTCCCACCCGCCTGCCTTCCACTTTCTATTCACATAGGGTGGGGCCTGCCCCCACAATAGAGGCAGCCGGGCTTGCCTTTTTGTTTGTTTTTTTTTTTTTTTTTTTTTTTTTTCTTTTTTATTGATCATTCTTGGGTGTTTCTCGCAGAGGGGGATTTGGCAGGGTCACAGGACAATAGTGGAGGGAAGGTCAGCAGATAAACAAGTGAACAAAGTTCTCTGGTTTTCCTAGGCAGAGGACCCTGTGGCCTTCCGCAGTGTTTGTGTCCCTGGGTACTTGAGATTAAGGAGTGGTGATGACTCTTAACGAACATGCTGCCTTCAAGCATCTGTTTAACAAAGCACATCTTGCACCGCCCTTAATCCATTCAACCCTGAGTGGATACAGCACATGTTTCAGAGAGCACAGGGTTGGGGGTAAGGTCACAGATCAACAGGATCCCAAGGCAGAAGAATTTTTCTTAGTACAGAACAAAATGAAAAGTCTCCCATGTCTACCTCTTTCTACACAGACACAGCAACCATCCGATTTCTCAATCTTTTCCCCACCTTTCCCCCCTTTCTATTCCACAAAACCGCCATTGTCTTCATGGCCCGTTCTCAATGAGCTGTTGAGTACACCTCCCAGATGGGGTGGTGGCCGGGCAGAGGAGCTCCTCACTTCCCAGTAGGGGCGGCCGGGCAGAAGCGCCCCTCACCTCCCGGACGGGGCAGCTGGCCGGGCGGGGGGCTGACCCCCCCCACCTCCCTCCCGGACGGGGCGGCTGGCCGGGCAGAGGGGCTCCTCACTTCCCAGTAGGGGCGGCCGGGCAGAGGCGCCCCTCACCTCCCGGACAGGGCGGCTGGCCGGGCGGGGGGCTGATCCCCCCACCTCCCTCCCGGACGGGGTGGCTGGCCGGGCGGGGGGCTGACCCCCCCACCTCCCTCCCGGACGGGGCGGCTGGCCGGGCGGGGGGCTGACCCCCCACCTCCCTCCCGGACGGGGCGGCTGGCCGGGCGGGGGGCTGACCCCCCCACCTCCCTCCCGGACGGGGCGGCTGGCCGGGCGGGGGGCTGACCCCCCCCACCTCCCTCCCGGACGGGGCGGCTGGCCGGGCGGGGGGCTGACCCCCCCACCTCCCTCCCGGACGGGGCGGCTGGCCGGGCGGGGGGCTGACCCCCCCACCTCCCTCCCGGACGGGGCGGCTGGCCGGGCGGGGGGCTGACCCCCCCACCTCCCTCCCGGACGGGGCGGCTGGCCGGGCAGAGGGGCTCCTCACTTCCCAGAAGGGGCGGCCAGGCAGAGGCGCCCCTCACCTCCCGGATGGGGCGGCTGGCCAGGCGGGGGGCTAACCCCCCCACCTCCCTCCCGGACGGGGCGGCTGGCCGGGCCGGGGGCTGACCCCCCCCACCTCCCTCCCAGACAGAGCGGCTGGCCGGGCAGAGGGGCTCCTCACTTCCCAGAAGGGGCGGCCGGGCAGAGGCGCCCCTCACCTCCCGGATGGGGCGGCTGGCCAGGCGGGGGGCTAACCCCCCCACCTCCCTCCCGGACGGGGCGGCTGGCCGGGCCGGGGGCTGACCCCCCCACCTCCCTCCCAGACAGAGCGGCTGGCCGGGCAGAGGGGCTCCTCACTTCCCAGTAGGGGCGGCTGGGCAGAGGCACCCCTCGCCTCCCGGACGGGGCGGCTGGCCAGGCGGGGGGCTGACCCCCCCACCTCCCTCCCGGACGAGGCGGCTGGCCGGGCAGAGGGGCTCCTTACTTCCCGGTAGGGGCGGCCGGGCAGAGGTGCCCCTCACCTCCCGGACGGGGCGGCTGGCCGGGTGGGGGGCTGACCCCCCCACCTCCCTCCCAGACGAGGAGGGAGGACGCTCCTCACTTCTCAGACAGGGTGGCTGCCGGGCGGAGGGGCTCCTCACTTCTCAGACGGGGCGGTTGCCAGGCAGAGGGTCTCCTCACTTCTCAGACAGGGCGGCCGGGCAGAGACACTCCTCACATCCCGGACGGGGCGGCAGGGCAGAGGTGCTCCCCACATCTCAGACGATGGGCGGCCGGGCAGAGACGCTCCTCACTTCCCAGATGTGATGGCGGCCGGGAAGAGGCGCTCCTCACTTCCTAGATGGGATGGCGGCCGGGCAGAGACGCTCCTCACTTTCCAGACTGGGCAGCCAGGCAGAGGGGCTCCTCACATCCCAGACGATGGGCAGTCAGGCGGAGACGCTCCTCACTTCCCAGACGGGGTGGCTGCCAGGCAGAGGCTGCAATCTCGGCACTTAGGGAGGCCAAGGCAGGCGGCTGGGAGGTGGTTGTAGCGAGCCGAGATCACGCCACTGCACTCCAGCCTGGGCGCCATTGAGCACTGAGTTAACGAGACTCCGTCTGCAATCCCGGCACCTCGGGAGGCCGAGGCTGGCGGATCACTCGCGGTTAGGAGCTGGAGACCAGCCCAGCCGACACATCGAAACCCCGTCTCCACCAAAAAAATACGAAAACCAGTCAGGCGTGGCGGCGCACGCCTGCAATCGCGGGCACTCGGCAGGCTGAGGCAGGAGAATCCTTTGTTTGTTTTTTGAGGCAGGGTCTCTTTCTGACCCCTAGGCTGGAGTGCAATGGCGCAGTCCCGGCTCACTGCAACCTCAACTTCCTGGACTCAAGCAATACTCCTGCCTCAGTCTCCTGAATAGCTGGGACTACAGTTGCACCCCACAACACCTGGCTAGTTTTAAAAAAAATTTTGCCGGGCGCGGTGGCTCACGCCTGTAATCCCAGCTCTTTGGGAGGCCGAGGCGGGCGGATTACAAGGTCAGGAAATCGAGAACACGGTGAAACCCCGTCCCTACTAAAAATACAAAAACTTAGCCGGGCGCGGTGGCGGGCGCCTGTAGTCCCAGCTATTTGGGAGGCTGAGGCAGAAGAATGGCGTGAACCTAGGAGGCGGAGCTTGCAGTGAGCCGAGATTGCGCCACTGCACTCCAGCCTGGGCGACAGACCGAGACTCTGTCTCAAAAAAAAAAAAAAAATTTACAGAGACAAAGTCTCGCTATGTTGCCTAGGCTGGTCTCAAACTCCTGACCTCAAGTAATCCTCCAGCCTTGGCCTCCCAAAGTGCTGGGATTACAGGTGAGCCACCACGCCCAGCCAGGGCTTGCCTTTTGGAGCTCCACTGGTGCCCAGCTGGAAACTCATTGATGTGGTTTATTTATTTATTTATTTATTTTTGCGATGGAGTCTTGTTATGTTGCCCAGGATGGAGTGTAGTGGCTATTCACAAACATGATGATCACGATGATAGCGCCCTACGGCTTTGAACTCCTGGGCTCAAGCTATCCTCCTACCTCACTTTGTCTAGTAGCTGGGACTAGGCACTTACCACCATACCCAGCCACATTGATGATCTTTACAGAAACTGAGACTTCAAGCTAGACCAGCAACCACCTATTTCTGGATGTGGGGAGAGCAATTAGGTAGAATCTGCTAGCCCCAGGCAGTGGAAATTTTTTTTTTTTTTTTTTTTTTTTTGAGACAGGGTCTTTCTCTGTCGCCCACGCTGGAGTGCAATGGCGTGATTTTGGCTCACTGCAACCTCTGTTTCCTGGGCTTGAGCCAACTTTGCACCTCAGCCTTCAGAGTAGCTGGGACCACAGGCACGTGCCACTATGTCTGGCTAATTTTTGTATTTTTTGTAGAGACGGGGTTTCACCGTGTTGCTCAGCTGGTCTCAAACTCCTGAACTAAAGGGATCTGTCCGCCTTGGCCTCCCAAAGTGCTGGGATTATAGGCGTGAGCCACTGTGCCCAGCCAGCAGTGGATTTTTTAATGCCTCTCTGATAAGAGTGTTTAGTCATTTCTCAAAGATCAAAGCAGGAAACTAAGAAGAAAAGGGAATATGCTTTTCTGCAAATCAAGGTGGACTGAAATTCGGTGGATTATGGCTGCCCTAGAATAAAGGAGGCCAAAGTCGGGCAATGTCTGTCTCTTCCTTTCTTCTACCTCCCTGGGCCCTCTCAGACACAGCAGCACTCTGTGTTGGGAGCCTCCCATTGGGCACTCAGACAGCTCTCCCATCTTCTGTCTCCACCAAACCTCCATTGGCAGCTTCCTAACTGCTACCTGTACTGCTGCATAGGCTGCTGCTTCCTACACACCACAGCTGGGCTTTGCTTATTTTGTTACAGACAGGGTCTTGCTCTATTGCCCAGGCTGGAGCAAGCAAAGTGGTGCAATCCTAGCTCAGCAGCCTGAACTCCTGGGCTCCAGTGATCCTCCCACTTCAGCCTCCCAAGTAGCTGGAATTACAGGCACGTGCTACACCCAGCTAATTTTTAAATCATTTCTTTGTACAGACAGGGTGTTGCTTTGTTGCCCAGGCTGGTCACCAACCCCTGGGCTCAGGCAATCCACCCGTTTTGGCCTCCCTGTTACCGGTAGGAGCCACTGCAACCTGCCAAGCTGGGCTTTTCTCCTGTGACCCATCACCCAGAATCTTGTCCATGTGCAGAAAGAAAAGGAAACCTTCAGACTGGCTCCTTTAATTAAATGTTTTCAGGCATGTCCTTTTAACCTTTCTGATCTCCTGTCAATCCCTACATTGGCTCTAAGCAATAATGGCCATAGCAGCCTCTTGTATGGCACTTGCTGTAGATGTCCTTGTTTTTTTTTTTTTTTTTTTTTTTTTGAGACAGAGTCTTGCTCTGTCACCCAGGCTGGAGTGCAGTGGGACGATCTCGGCTCACTGCAAGCTCTGCCTCCTGGGTTCACGCCATTCTCCTGCCTCAGCCTCCCGAGTAGCTGGGACTACAGGCGCCCACGACCACACCCGGCTAATTTTTTTGTATTTTTAGTAGAGACGGCGTTTCACTGCGTTAGCCAGGATGGTCCCGATCTCCTGACCTCGTGATCCGCCCGCCTCGGCCTCCCAAAGAGCTGGGATTACAGGCGTGAGCCCCCACGCCCGGCCGCCCTTGTTCTTTTTTGAAACAGAATCTTCCTATGTTGCCCAGGCTGGTCTCCAACTCCTGGCTTTAAGTGGTCTTCTCAGCTTGGCCTCCCAAAGCACCGGGATGACAGGCATGAGCCACTGCACCCGATCAGCAGGCCCTGTTCTGAGTGCTTTGCACACATCAGCTCATTTGATCTAATCCACAGCCCTGTGAAGTAGGAGCTTTATTATTCCCATTTTACACATGAGGAAATAGAGGCCCAGTGGGATTCAGCAACTATTCTGATGTGACACATGTGTCCTTGGAGGTGTACATATCAGTAGATTTCAGCCTCTACTGAAATCTTCTACTGAAGCCTTCTACTCCCCTTGTGTTTCCCTGTCTCCCCCTGTCCTCTTGTAGTCATCCCAAGGGCTGGCTTAGCCCTCTTCTCCTGGAGCTCTGGAAGGCCATAGCATCCCTGCAAACCCATCCCTGCTCATCCTCCATGACCCAACCCTGAGAGCTCCCTGCCCGCCCTATGCTTGGATGACCTCCTTCCCCAGTGCTCCCAATCCTGACCCAGGAGGCACCCTCCCCTCAGCCATCCTTCAGGAACATAGTCTTGGCTGGGCCCCAGGAGGACCAGGCCATGTGTGATTTGTCCTTTCAAACAGCCGCACTGCCTGCAGGGCTGACAGCCAGGAGGCCCCACGAGGCAGAGGAGGCCCAGCCACGTGAGGCCCCTCCCTTCCTGCTGCCCCAGGCCCCGCTGACTCAGAGCCTGGCACTCCTCCCAGGGTTCTGCGTGCCAGTAAGCGCTGGGTGGGGCCAAGGCAACCCTCGCTGCGCCCCTTGGCACCCACACAGACTCCTCCTGTGTGGGGAGGGTGGGAACGCTTCTTACCTTCTGTCCCATAATCAACTGTCTTCTTTGAACAATAGATTGTGAATAATTTCACATCCCGGAACATTCTCTCTCCAGGCATGATTTTCGTGGCTGCAAAACAGCGGCTTCTCCATCATTACGCAACTGGCCTCTCTGATCGTTTCCAGATTGCTCTCGGCCATGCACCTCCTTGTCTAAACTCCGTTCTGCACCACCAGCAGTATCATGGCCTGGGGAGAAGGGGCTGTGTGCTCCATTCCAGGATCAAGACTTTGTAGAAATCATGTTTTCTAGATGGTTGTGGGCTGCTGTCAGCAGAAGGACTCAAGGCAATTAACATACAGCTAATGAACTCCAAAGAGGCGCTTTGATTTTTGAAGAATCTGACTTGAGAACAAATCAAGACTAAGACTAATATAGCCTCATCTTTCAACATAGGAGAGTCGGAAAACAGGCTGAGTCTGCGACACCCAAATGCCTGCCACCACCACATCCCGGTATGTCGGTTCAGCACTTGACAGCTAACAGATCTCTTTGCTAGATACAGCAATCACATTTTCTGGTTAAGGGAGTGAAATTAACATTTACCTTTTTTTTTTTTTTTTGAGACGGAGTCTCGCTCTGTGTCCCAGGCTAGAGTGCAGTGGCGTGATCTCGGCTCACTGCAAGCTCTGCCTCCTGGGTTCACGCCATTCTCCTGCCTCAGCCTCCCGAGTAGCTGGGACTACAGGCGCCCACCACCACGCCTAGCTATTTATTTTTTTGTCTTTTTAGTAGAGGTGGGGTTTCACCGTGTTAGCCAGGATGGTCTCGATCTCCTGACCTGGTGATCTGCCCACCTAGGCCTCCCAAAGTGCTGGGATTACAGGCGTGAGCCACCGTGCCTGGCCTTTTGTTTTTGTTTTTGTTTTTTTTGGAGACAGAGTCTCACTGTGTCGCCCAGGCTGGAGTGCAGTGGAGCAATCTCGGCTCACTGCAAACTTCCCCTCCTGGGTTCAAGGGATTCTTGAGCCTCAGCCTCCTGAGTAGCTAGGACTACAGGCGTGCGCCACCACATCAGGCTAATTTTTGTATTTTTAGTAGAGATGGGGTTTCACCATGTTGGCCAGGCTGGTCTTGAATTCCTGGCATCAAGTGATCTGCCCGCCTCGGCCTCCCAAAGTGCTGGGATTACAGGCGTGAGCCACCGCGCCCAGCAACATTTACCAATTTTGATGAGAATGTGGAACACTAGAACTCTGGGACGCTGTGGGTGGGAAGGTAAGGTGGTGCAAGGACCTTGGACAACTATGTGGAAAATACTAAAGTTAAATGTACACACGGTAACCCAGCACTCCACTCCTGGGTATGTTTCCAGCAGTTTGTAACAGGCCCAAATAATCCATCGAGGATAGGATGAATATGTTCTATATCACAACTGTGGCGGGGGTTATACAACTGTATATATTTCCCCAAACTCACAGAACTGTACACTCAAAAGGGGAAATTTTAGCACTGACTTTGGCAGCACATATAATAAAAAAGGGAAGACTTAATTTTACTGCATGTAAGTTTTTCTTTTTAATTTTGAAACAAGCCAGGAGCACTGGCTCATGCCTGTAATCCCAGCACTTTGGGAGGCCAAGGCAGGAGGATTGCTTGAGCTCAGGAATTCAAGTCCAGCCTGGACAACACGGCAAGATCCTGTCTCTACAAAAAAAAAAAGAAAAGAAAAGAAAAATTAGCTGAGTGTGTTGGCACGTACCTGTGGTCCCAGCTACTCGGGAGGCTAAGATGGGAGGATCACTTGAGCCCAGAACGTCAAGCCTGCAGCGAGCCACGTTTGTGCCACCGCACTCCAGCCTCAGCAACAAAATGAGACCCTGTCTCAAAAAAAAAAAAAGAAAAGAAAAAAGAAAAAAAAATTCAGCCTGGGCAACATGGTGAAACCTCATCTCTATAAAAAAAAAATACAAAAAATATTAGCTGTGGTGGCATGCACTGATAGTCCCAGCTACTGGGGAGGCTGAAGTGGGAGGATCGCTTGAGCCTGGAAGGTGGAGGTTGCAGTGAGCCGAGATCACGCCACCACACTCCAGCCTAAGCAATAGAGCAAGACCTCGTCTTGAAAGAAATAAGTAAATAAATAATATATATATATATATATATTTTTTTTTTTTTGAGAAGGAGTTTCACTCTTGTTGCCCAGGCTGGAGTGCAATGGTGCGATCTCGGCTCACTGCAACCTCCACCTCCCAGGTTCAAGTGATTCTCCTGTCTTAGCCTCCCAAGTAGCTGGGATTACAGGCATGCGCCACCACACACGGCTAATTTTGTATTTTTAGTAGAGACAGGGATTCACCATGTTGGTCAGGCTGGTCACGAACTCCTGACCTTAGGTGATCTGCCTGCCTTGGCCTCCCAAAATGCTGGGATTATAGGCGTGAGCCACCGTGCCTGGCCATAAATATTTTTTAAAAGATAAGAGAAAGAGAGCCGGGCGTGGTAACTCACGCCCGTAATCCCAACACTTTGGGAGGCCAAGGTGAGTGGATCATGAGGTCAGGAGTTCGAGACCAGCCTGGCCAACATTGTGAAACCCCATCTCTACTAAAAATACAAAAAATTAGCTGGGTGTGGTGGTGGGCGCTTATAATCTCAGGTACTTGGGAGGCTGAGGCAGGAGAATTGCTTGAATCCGGGAGTTGGAGGTTGCAGTGAGCCGAGATCATGCCATTGCACTCCAGCCCAGGCGACAGTGTGAGACTCCGTCTCAAAAAAAAAAAAAAAATTAGCTGGGTGTGGTGGCAGGGGCCTGTAATCCCAGCTAATTGGGAGGCTGAGGCAGGAGAATCGCTTGAACCTGGAAGGTGGAGGGTGCAGTGGACTGAGATCGTGCCATTGCACTCCAGCCTGGGCAACAAGAGCAAAACTCCATCTCAAAAAAAAAAAAAAAAGAAGAAGAAAGAGAGTAGGGGTATATTCATACAGTGGAATAGTATGCAGCAATGAAGAAGAGACAAACTCCTGCTACACAGGACAAAATAATGAATCTCAAAATCATTGTGCTGGGTGAAAGAAGCCAGACAAAAGAGTACTCACTGTATAATTTCATTTATAGGAAGCTCATGAACAGATAAAACTAAATTACTGTGACAGAGGTCAAAATAGTAGTTACCTCTGGAGTGGGGGTAACCCGGAGGGAGCCTCCTGAATTGATGGAGATGTCCTACATCTTGAGCTTTGTGGTGGTCCCTTGGGTCTACACTCCATGCTGAAGATCTGTGCCCTTGATGAAATGTCAATTATTCCTCAATTTTAAAAGAAAACCTTAATTTGTAAAATTGTCATGGCAAAAGTTACCGGGTGAACAATTCAGACAATGAAGTGGATGAAGATTCTTCCCCCTTCCCTCCAGACACTACTGTTCCCCCAACTGGCTCTCTGTGCTTATGCCAGCCTCATGTAGCTCTCTAACCATGTGAGCTGGCAGCACGTGGCTGCACGGAACTCCTGCAGGCTGGAATTCCTGCCCCACCCTGGCCAAAGCTAAACAACTTTTAAAACTGGCTGGCAGCCTGGGATTTTAAACTGCCTTCCTGCCTGATCCACTTCCCTTTAGCACATCCAGGAAGAAAGTTATAGCTTCTCTTGCTGGGGGGAAGGGAGATGAGACACCTCTGCCCCATCCCCCTGAACTTTCCAGGGCAGAGGGGGTCCTGAGTCAGAAACTGAGAGGCAAGCCCACAGCACCCGCTTTCCCAGGCCCAGGCCCAGGCTCCTGCTTCCTCAGCAGAGATGTCAGCACCAGGGCCTTTTCTTGGGGAAGAGGTGTCTCCTGGCTTGACCAATCCCCGCATCTCTCCCACAAAATGAGCTGAATACCTGTTGGGTGGGCTTAGGAGACATTATATCTAAAAGTGTCTAGAGCATACTAATTGTCCCATGGCTGCAACTAAGACTCTGATGGTGAGTTACAATGGGGACAGATGTGGCCACGGACATCAGCACTTGGCACAAGGCCTGGGCATTGTAGACACTCAGCCCATGTTTCCTCATCACGTGGCCTGATCCCGGAGTGGGAAGAGGACGCGCACAGCAGAAGTGAGGCTGCCCAGCCCCACCCGCCTGAGGACTCTGGGACTAAGATGGGAGGTAAGGGGGGATGGGATACTCCTGGGAAGGCGGGGGTGGCTGCTCTGCTTACATCTTCTGTGTGCCCTGGGGCAAGTGAGTGCCTTCTGTGAGCTTCTGAAGCTGCTTTCGTCTGTGAAACCAGGAGGAAGGGTGGCTTCACAAGACTCCCTAAGCACTTAGGGTGGAGCAGGCATGCCAGCATGATGGCGCCCGGGGCCCATCCTCTCCCCTCCTCCATCTCCCTTTCTCAGGGATCTGCACAGCTGTTTCCCCTTTTCTGGGGCAAATCCTCTCACCAAATAAACATTTGCCTTTCTATCGCCGCCTGCTAGGTGGAGGGGACTTCTGAACCCTTGAGGTCCGTTCCCTCCCTGAGCACAGCCCAGCCCCAAGACCAAAACCACACCCCAATAACTCCCACCTATTGTGCCCTCGCAGAGGGCTCTGAACCAGGAGTGAAGACCAAGCTCTTGGGCATAAGAAACTTGAGAGAACAAGCTAGAGACAGCGCAAGTGTCCTTTAGACTCAGCATGGGGATCTGGAGTCCCCTTTTTCTGTTCTGATAGGAAATAGCCTCCATTTTCCCATCTGAAAAATGGGGTGGATAATCATTGCATCACCTACTTCACAACATAGATGAACTGTCCCAGAAAGTGGTAATCATGCCTGACATGTGTGTGCACTGTGTCAAAGACAGCATCTTATATATACAGATGCAAAGGAGTCCCTCCCATTGCACAGCTCCCATTTGTGTGTAGGGGGCTGGGGGGAGGGTCACCTGCAGTGGTATTCAGGGATTTCCTCAGAGATCTGGGTTTGGCCTGGGCTCCCAGATTGGCCCTTTCCCAATTTCTTGAGGGAATGAGGCTGGCGAGGGCCCAAATCTCAAAAGGCCATGCCAGGAGTTTTTTTTTTTCTTTTTTTTTTTTGAGACGGAATCTCATTCTGCTGCCCAGGCTGGAGTGCAGTGGCGCAATATCAGCTCACTGCAACCTCTGCCTCCCAGATTCAAGAAATTCTTCTGCCTCAGCCTCCCAGTTAGCTGGGACTACAGGTGTGTGCCACCATGCCTGGCTAATTTTTGTATTTTTAGTAGAGATGGGGTTTCACCATATTGGCCAGGCTGGTCTCGAACTCCTGACTTTGTGATCTGCCCACCTCAGCCTCCCAAAGTGCTGGGATTACAGGCGTGAGTCACTGCAGCTGGCTTTAAGTTTATCCTGAGGACAATGGGGAGCCATTGATGATCCTTGAGTGATGAGGTCACTCTTGCCTTTTGGTGCCAAGTTTAGGAAGGGCAAGCCTAGAAGTGCTTGGGAGGCCAGGTGAGGGGAAGGAGGGGTTGAATGCAAAGTCCTGGCAGGAGTGTCACCCAAGAGATGGAAGACATTGGGAGAAGAAGGGACAAGAGCATGAGGGCACCTCTCCAGCAACTCTTCCTGCCTCTGCTGACCCTGTCCCCTACCCCAATCCCGCCACTGGCGGGCTGCTGGGGTTCTTGCCCAGGGCCCCACAGGACACAATGCTGGTTTCTCAACTTGCTCAGTGCTTTATTGAACCAAGGCCCTAACAGATGACTCAGCAGGGCCTTCAAGCACAGCCCTGCCCCCATCTTGAGATTCAGAATCCAGAGGGTGCTCAGTCCTTGGTTTAGCTGCTTCTGTGACATTTCCTCTTGAATAGTTCCAAACCCTAAGTGTAAATATTTTTGTCCACACAAATAGACACACATATATTCCTGCTGCAGGCTGTCATGCTCAACAAAATGCTCCCACCTGGTTTGGGTGTGCAAGGCACTGTGCATCCATGGCCATCCACGGCCATCCACCCATCCATCCAACCTTCCATCCATCCGCAACAAGACAGCAGCAAGTTCTGACCAGTCAGGCCCCAGGGTTCACAGCAGTAGGGACTGGGCTTCCAGCAGGCTCATGATTCAGGCCTTAGCCCTAGCCCTGGGAGCCCCCAAGGATAATAACATCCCTTTCTGGGGCAACAAAACTGGGACCGAGTGGGTAACTGATATTTGACAGGGGAACCTAAACAGTCTACGGAAGTGTCCTGACATGGGCGTAAAGTCAAACAGACCAAGCACACAGGTAACACTGAAATAGGAAAGAGTAAGAGCTTCTGTTCAGGCTGGAGGTGCTCGTATGGTGGGACAGGAAAGGGGAAAAGAGAAAGGGGCAACATGGCAGACATACCACGGTTCCTACAGAGATTAGGGGCAGCCCTGGCCCGGGAAGTACACAGGGCAGAGAGCTGACTCTCAGGCCAGGAAGGAGTTTAGCTCTGACCCATCCTCAGGGACCATGGCTCTCCCCCAGCCTCAGCTGACACACACACAAAGGAGCGTTTCAGGACACAGGAAGATGAAGGGTTAACCCTAACAAGGAAACAAGAAGCTCCTGGAGGACACAAAATACTGCCTTTAAGCTGGTATTAACCCAACTTAACTAACTCAACAGACTGGGCTCTTCCAGGGGTGGGGGGCACCAGGATATGGAAAATGATGGGATGACACAGGGGAATCTGGGCTGGGGCAGACAGGCAGGACACCCACACTATCTTTCCCATGGACAGCACCTGAGGCCTCCAGCAGGCCCTCAGCCCGGCAGGCCCATAGGGCAGCTGGCTTCAGGCCTCGAAAGGCAAGGGAGGTAGCAGGACTGACGCAGGCCCCTCACTGGTCCTGCAGCCGGCTACAGAGCTCCCGCCGGCTCCGCTCCCCAGCCCAGCTGCGAGTCTTGAGGCGGAAGGTCTTTAGCTCATCCTTGAAGGCCTCGTGGTTCATGGGCCGGTAGTCCTGGGGTTCACAGAAGTTCTAGGGCAGGACAGGAGGGGTCAATGCAGTGGAATGGGTAAGTTTGGCAGGGACCCAACCCTCCCACCCCCCATCCCATGGCTCCAGCCTGGCCAAGCCAACCCTCACACAGAGACTGTGGCCTTCCCCACCCACGCTACCGGGTGCTGAGGGAAGAACTCCTTGTAGCCGCCTTTCAGGATATACATCTCGGGGTAGTAGAGGCTGGGGTAGTCGTTGACAGCACGGTCTCGTTCCCTGATGAAACGGCACCTGGGGCGTCATGGGCAGGGTGTGGTCAGAGTGGGGCATGCAGTGGCTTGTACATCATGGGACCTATCCCCCACGTCCCCTCCTTTGAGGGCCTTGGGGAGCCACAGAAAGCTTTAGAGCACAGGAATGTAACCACAAGAACACTTTTAGATCACTCTGGCTACAGAAGAGGGTGGGGAGGTGGAAGGAAGGAGGTAAAATCAAGGGGATGAACTCTCCGTTTCTAGAAGGCAGTTGCACAATCTTTGTTAGAGATATCTGTGCCTGGACCAGGAAAGGAGAAGCAGGAGAGGAGACAAGTGGGCCAAATTCAAGGGATCCATTCGGGCCACTCCTGGACAAGACCTGGTGAGGATCAGTGGTGGGGAGAAGGGAGGAGGAGGACCCAAGACTGAAGCCAGTGCCCAGGCCCGGTGCCCAGGTGGAGGTGGGTGCCATATGCTGGGATGCCTGGAGAAGTTGGGAGGGCCGCAGGGATGCGACTCTGTAAGGGGCGTCTGGTTGCAGATTCCCACCACAGGGGTGAGGCCAGGCTGGGGAGCTACTAGCAGTCATATGGACCAGTGGCAACCCAGGAGGAGGCAGGGGTGGGAGGACAGATGGCCAGGCAGAACAGGAATAGTGACAGAAGGAGCTCAGCCAGGGAGGCCCAGGTGCTGTGGATGCCAATGGAAGAGGTTCTAATGGAGACCTAACAGCACTGAACATGGGGAGGGTCCGTGTACTGGGGACTGACACGCGGCCCTTAGATTTCGAGAAAGACACCGCTAGAGACTTGGAACTAAATTTTCTGAGGGTGGCAGTAATGGATGTGGGGTGGACATGAGGCTTGATAGGCAGGACAGTGAGGGAGATGGGAGGCGGGTACCATGCACAGTGAAGTGGGGCTGAGGTCAGCTCCAGGCCATCAGATGGGACAGAGGAGGACCTGGACTTGCACCCCTGGCCATCTCAATGGTGCCAGCACCTGTGAGCCTGGGCAGGGAAGGCCAGGGCAGACACTAGCTGGCTGGGCGGAGCTGGGACTCACATGCGGGGCCCACGCTCAGATGAGAATTCACAGTGGAAAATGAGGATGACTCTCTTGTCCAGGCTACAGGCTGTAATGGGGCTCTTCAGCAGGAAGCTCTCGGCGTCGCGTTCCAGGGGCAAGTTCACCGCAGTCTGTCAGAGGAGCCAGAGGTCAGGCACAGCCCCGGGTCCGGGAGTCAGGGCCCTCCCCCTGCAGTCGCTGTCCTTCTCTTAGTAGGAACCCTCCCCATGAGAGGGGGCACCTGTCCTCCACCCATTCACCCTCTTGGCAAAGCAAGGACCTAAACCAGGTGGGATCTTCAGGGCCTCTCCCCACTGCCCCATCTTACCTTGATGTGCCCGCCTTCATATTCATAGGGGTATCTGCAGTCTACAATCACAAACTTATCCACGATGTTGCTGAACTTGCCCGTCAACAGGGCCACCATCTGTAGGAGGTCATGGGGGTTGGTTCCGGCAGGTCAGGCTGGCAGCTGGCAGGTGGCCCTAGCCTGTCCCCAGGGAAGGTCAACAATGGAGCTACAGTCCCAAATGTGCCTAGAAAATGGTGCAACGCTGTTTACCGTTTCTGGTGAGATGTACTTGAGGTCTTGGTGCTTTCCATCTACTGTCTGTAGGAGGAAGGCCTGAAGGGAAGGGAAGGGATGCGGGAGAGAGGAGAAAGTTAAATTGGTAAGACCAGGAGCCTAAAAGAATGAAGTTTCATTCCCAAAATCAGAGGCCACACCTGCTTTGGCCTTCAAATTCAGTTCTGGTTCCCATGGCAACTGAGAGGCACCTCTTGGGTCTGACACCCAGGGAACAACCTTCCAAGGGGAAAGAGAAATGAAAAAGGGAAGTGGAAGAGATGAACTCCACACTCTGCTCCCTACCCTCTGCCAAGCCCGAAGGTGAGGCATGAGGGGGTTCCAAGCTAGGTATGAGCTTGGAAATAAGATGGAGACTCAACAGATGCCTGGACTGACTTGAGGTGGAGTCAGGAGACAAGGAGGGCCAGAGGGAGGAGTCTATGTGAGAACAAAGGATGAAAAGATACAAAGGACAAAGAAAAGGGGGGCTCCGGGGAGAAAGGGAGGAACCCAAGCAGCCCCTGGGCTACAGGACCCCTAGTCAGTAAGAGGTCAAGCCCCCAAGGTACCCCCTTCGCTGCTGCAGGTACCTTAGAGTAATCTCCAATCAGCTCTCGGTGGTCACTGTCCAGGAGGTTCTCGATCTCATCGTGACACAGTGATTTTGAGCGGAGGACGCGGGCTTTCTGGAAAGTGAGTCAGATGGAGGCCAGGGTCAGGGTGGGGCTGCCCCTCAGTGCTCTGTCTGGCTGGTACCCCCTTTCTCTGCCATGCCCAGGCTGCCACCTGCCCTCTGCCACAAACTTAGCCAAGCGGGTGGCTGCCCAGGTGCATGCCAAAGTGAACCCCAGGAGGAAGGCACTCACAGGTTCCTCAGCCTCCTGCTGCTCCTCAGGAGGGGTCACGCTCCGCCTCCGCTTATTCTGCACGGGCGTGTCCCTGTCCTGGGGCCGCTCCAGCCTCTTGAGGATGGGCCGGATCACGCTGCAGGGCATGGACGGAGAGCGGAAGAGCCGCTGGCACTTGCTGTACATGACGAGGTCCTGGCAGGGACAGCAGGTTAGGGATCAGGGTGCCCAGGCCCCATCCCATCCCTCAAATCCACTGGAGAGTAGGCTGGACCCCATGCCTCCAAATTCGGAGGGGGCCACCCCAGAGGCCCACCTTTTCCTCTTCCTTTTCCAAGGTCTTGACCAGTGGGGCACTAATGAGACTCTCCATGCCTGGGGGAACTGCATCATCATCCTGAGGCCAGATTAGCAAGGACAGGGTCACACCCACAGGCATAGGCCAAACCCCTCCAGTCCCGGAATCCTCCAGCACAGCCTTCCCTGTTTCCCTGGCAAACTCCAGGTTGGGGTGAGAAGCTCCCCTACCTTCCAAACCGCCCTCCACTGTGGCACCAGCCACCTGCTCTTCTCTCATTGGCCAGAGGTTAGGCTGTGACTCAGTTACCTCAAATTCTTCTTCTGACACTGGAATGACGTCACGGTCCTGCCACAAGGGCTCAGAGCTCTCTTCTTTTGGGCGAACCCAGGGATAGGAAGGTAGGGACCTGGTGGGACAAGGCTGTTTACCTTTAAGTCACTCTCTAGGATGTCCACAAATCCATCATCTTCCTCAGTATCCCCCTCTGCAGGGGTCAGAGAGAAGCGACCTAGGGCCAGGGGGCTGAGCTCCTCCACTTCCATCTTCCGGTCAGGACTGAGACACTGTCCACATGACAGACAGACACAGACTTAGAGGTGGAGATAGTTCCCGCCCCCATCCTCCTGAGGAAAAGTTCCCAGTGCCTGGGGGTTCAGGGCCACCCTCCTCTTCTCCGAGGCTGCCTCCCCAGGCCCCTCCCAGGGGTCCGCTCTCTGGATGTACCATCAGGTCGGGGGCCGAGCTGGGTCTCTGGGCAAAGGCTTCCCTGCGGCTGGCCCACTCTGCCAGAGCATGGGTAGAGCTGGGATGTGTGGGCTTCCATGGCATCTTGAAGACAAATCCATCCTGCAGCCAAGATGGGAGAGGAGGGTCCTCACATGCCAGGGAACCACCCCAGCATGCCCCCTCCTCTCCCCGGAGAGCTCCCACCCCGGCCTTCCAGAAGCGCACATTCTCCTTGTCTTCCCCAGAGCTGCTGGCAGCTCCACTGCCCGCCTCGCTCTTCCTCCGGCCGTCGGGCGCCTGGGAGTTGGTGATGTTCCGAAGCACGGGGCTGTGGCCCAGCAGCCTCACCTAGAGAGCCAGGCAGGGCGGCAGGCAGAGGAATAAAGGCTGCATTCCTCCGGCACGAGCCCAGGCCCCACCTTCTCCACCTCTCCTCCAGCTCCTCCCACTTACCTACCTACCTCTGAAACCCCATCTCCTAAAGCCTGCCTGGGGACACCCAGCTGGGAGGTGATCCCTGGATGCATCCTGCTCATCTACCCCATGCCTGGCTAGCATGCCTAAGCCTCAGTCAGGCCTCGAAGACACTCACCGGCATAGACTGGAAGCGTCTGATGGCAAACTGCTCGCTACAGGAGGAAATGGGGACAGGTGAGAGCTGGGAGAGGCAGGGCAGGGACCGAGAGCATGCAGCATGCCCTTCTGGAGCCCTGTACGTCCTAAGGGAAAGCTTGTGGTAGATGGAAGAGGCCCAGGAACACTTACTTTCGAATGATCCGGCTGGCTGCCTGGATGGCCTGTTCAAACCTAGGACAGAGAAGGGTCCCATGCAACCCATGCTCCCTCCGCACCCATCACCCACCCCAGCACCAGGCCCCCAGTCCCCAGCACCAGGTCTCCAGTCCAGGGGGGAGTAAGGGCAAAGACAAGGGCCAAGGCTCAAGGCAGTGGAAGGGGTGGGGTAGGAAGAACGCCCACCATCAGGGGGCCCAGGTATTGGGGAGGGGGAAGATAAGAGGCAGCTTGGAATTTTAAAGGCTGCCCTGAATGAAAGAAAGCCCAGAGAATGGCAGTGATAGAGACAGCTGGGGCAGGTCAGGGTCAGGGAGGCGTCACCAAGGCAACAGTCTCGCCAGCCTGCACCAGGCCTTCCACCTGTATGCAAATCACCTCAGCGGGGCCATATGGCTGCCAGGAAAGGCATCCATCCATCCTATGATAGGCCAGGGGCACCCAGCAATGTGGGTGTCTCCAGGGCCTGGACAACAGCAAGGCTAGGCTTCCTCTCCCCTGTGAGGAGCTGGCCTGGCTCCCGGTCCTCCGAGGACTGGGGCCTGCTTTAGGGCTCCCCCAATCAGCTCCAGTCCGATACAGTAGACCCCCAGTGACAAACGTGCAGGCTCACATCCTCTCCTCCCTCCTGTGGAATTTTCCTGGACCAGCCTCTGTCCCACCCCCTCCTCCTGCCTTAGAAGAGGCCAGCAGGCAAGGAATTCCAACACATGTTCCCTCTGAGGCCCCGCCCCCCCAGCCGTGTTACAGGAGACCACCTGCCACGCGGAGCTTTTGTGCATCTACACACACACACACACACACAGCTTCTGAGAAACTCTGTATAACTGTCAGAGCAGGTGCAGGGCAGGGAACCACTCAGGGATAAAGTATGAGGGGGATGCCCCCCGGGGGGCTGCTGTGCCCAGCCAACCTGGCATCAGGGATGACCAATTTCATTGGCTTGCACATGGCCCTTGGGGGTAGGGCAAGATTGCTCTGTGCTGCCACCAAAACCAACCTGCAGTCCCCCAACCCCACCCAATCCTCTCCCCATTTCCTGTTTGTGAACCAATCTGCAGCCCAACCCAGTCTGATCAAAGGCAATGGGAGGTAAGACAAGTCACTATCCTAAACCCAAAGCCACAGTCCCCAGCACAGGCCAGAGATGCCCAGCTGTCCCTACTAATGGCTGGCAGCTGCCCCGCTGCTTGGGCTTTAACAACTGGATGGGAACAGCTGTGCTCTGGAAGACACCACCCATGCCCACAGCCAAGGGGATGGTCTGTCCAGGCCAGAGCCCACCAACTCTCTCTCCATTCCCTTGCACAAAGGGCCTAGACCAGGGCTGGCCAGAGGGTCAAGTGTCATCAAAGTCAGAGGTTGCTGATCGGCCAAGAGCCAAATCAATCTGCAGGCAACTGTGTTTTGTTTGGCCTAGAGTGAGTTAAAGTTTTGAATTAGTTGGATCATATTTTTAAATTGTAATATTTCACAGAAAAAAATGGGTATAGGCAAGAAAGAAAAACGGGACATACGCTGGGCTTGTATTCCTGCAAGACATGGGCTGTAGTCTAGTATCTGCTCTCCCAGTGGCCACTGTCCCCACTATCCCTGGCCCTGAGCCCACACTCGGTTGGCTCCCATGAGAGCAGATCCTTCTCTGAGACAGGGAGCAGAATGCCAAAGCCTGAGAAAGTCAGTGAGCCCCCGGCCATGGGGATCCTGAAGCCACCCCATGGTCTGTCTGCTTTCCCAGGCCTCCCCGGTGAATTTATGGTAGAACTAGGATTCTTAAAGACAGGTGCTGAATGCTTGGAAGTACACATTCCCTTCTCTACTCACGTCTGCTCCGCCATGTGGGGGTCCATAGGGCTGGGGGAATCCATGCAGAGACCTGAGGGGACAGAGCACCTTGGTTTGAAAGTAGTGGCACTTTCTGTATTCTTTCCCCCACCATGTCCCAATATGAAAAAAAAAAAAAACAGTTTCTAGTTTGGACTTTGACACATTAGAAAATGAAACAAAAACCCAACCATGGACCCTGAGAGCTGACACATCGTCCCCCAAACGGTACAGGGCTCCACTCCCTGTTTACTATGGAAATTCCTTCATATGCGTCTTTAAACCACAATGCTCACTAAGCATTTTTCTTGAACTGGTTTAAAATAATTTGTTCTAGAAGAGACAACAGATTTTTAAAGAAGAGGTTATAGGCTAAGAATGTTTTAAAGACCAACTCTCAGCCCTGGGTGCTTCCCAGGTAGGGTTGTGGTTTAGGAACTTTGGAACGTGGTTTTACATAGGTAAGATCTCATCTCCGTAGAGGGCCCCACCCTCTCATCCACTCAGCCAGTCCGCGTTGGGTGTGGTGAGCCCCACAAGAGGTGTGTCTTCCTCCCATCTCTGTGGAGGGTGGGGGAGAGGCTCCTGGGCCCACCAGGTTGTGGGGAGGATGTTAGTTTGATCGGCAGGGAAATTGGGAGGCCCAGGCAGCCCCCACAAACTCTCCTGGCACAGGCAGATCTCCCCAGGCTCCCCTGGGCCTCACCTGCATCAGAAGATTCGGAGGATTCAGACGACAGGGAGGATTCGGATGCCCGTCGAGACAGGGATAGGTGCGTCAGGCGGCTGCGGCTGCGGAAGAGCAGGGTCCCTACCTGACTCTTTGGGGTTTCGCTGGGAAGGGAACAGGGACCCGGGAAAGGAGAAAGGTAAACGTGGGGCTCAAGGCCTGGCTAGCCCACGTTCCCACTCCCTTGCTGAGAAAAGAACTGAGCGAAACACTACACTGGGAAAGCAATGGCCCTGAGGGCCCCCTCTTCTCAGGTCAAGGCAGGTTCATTCTACAGAGGCCCTAAAGCGTCTTCTCTTCGTTGACTGGTTTAGGAAAGGTCCTCTCAGGTGCAGGGCAAGGTGAGCCCAGGGTGTGAGCAAGGCTGCCTGGCTGGAGGCCAGCCTAAGGGTTGGTGGTCTAGCAGAGCCGCCCCAGAGAGCCTTCCCCTAAACTGTCAGACCCCCACCTTTCCAGGACCCTTCCTGAAGGATGGACCAAGACCAGGTTCTCCTACTGGAACAACCCAGCTCTCCCCTTGCAGACTTAGGGAGCAGGATCAGTGTTTAATTAATTGTCTTAATTCTGGGGGCAAAATTGGGGTGGAGGGAGCAGGGGCATGGATGTGTGAGTGCTCCACGGCTCTGCCACCCTTAAGTTCCCTCTCCAGGCTTGAGATTCCCATCCTGGGGCAAAATGGTGGCTATCCGGGCAGAGATTACGGAGGCAGCGTGGTGGAGGCACAATGAGGGAGGAGGGAGTGAGGGGAAAGAAGATTTGGAGAGGCTTGTGCAGACTGAGAGCAGGTCACCTGGAGGTGTGGGGGGCACAGCCCAGGTCTCACTTCCCAGGTCCTGGGCCCCTAGGAAGGAACAAGGGCGTACCTCTCCACTGCTCAGGATGCCTCCCCGGACTCCACCTCCTGGATTCGACTACCATGCCCAGTTCTCCCGGAGGCCCAGGACTCCAGACCTAGCCTCTCACCCCCATATGCAGCCTCCTTGGGGTGTCCTACCTGCCGAGCCCGGCGAGGTCGTGCATGGTCTGTGTGAGGGTGGTGACCGGCGAGGAAGCGGCCGCCCGCACCGGGGACCCCAGGAGGCCATGAGATCCCAGCAGGAGGCCCGGGAGGTGGCCCGGACGCTGGGCGCCACCGCACACGCCTGCTGGACTGAGAGCCGAGCCTGGCGCGGGCTCCGGCTGGGGCACCTCCATCGCGGCGGGGCCGGCAGAAGGCTGGCTGGAGGGCCGGGCGCAGGGCAGCCAACAAACGCCGGCACAGCTGGCTGGGCCGAGGGAGGCAGCGGGCGAGGGGGAGGGGGGGAAGGAAGGGAGGGAGGAAGAGCCACAGGGCCAGGCGCGAGGGAGGAGAGGGATGCGGGGAGGGCGGGGGGCGAGGGACGCGGGGCTCGGGCACCAGCCTGGGAAGCCTCTAGTTGCAGCTGCCACTTCCACCTCCTTATATATTCGAAAAATAACAGCAGCCGCGCCGCCGGACGCCACCAATGGGGTAGCGGGTTAGATGAGGGCGGGATTGAGGGCGGGGCCCGCAGGGCAAGAGGCGCGGAGGCTGGATTTCCAGGCTTTGGGTGGGCCGGAGGAATTAAGATTTATCCCACACCCTCGCACATCCCCTGGCGCGAGGATCCTGGCCTCCCAAAATCCGCCTCTCGCGACATGGTTTGGAGCTCCACACTCCCAAAGGCAGCAGCAACGCCCTAGGGTGGCCTCCGCAGGATCCCCCGCGGCATGTCGTCACCTGGGATCACCGCTAGGGACGGGGAGAGGCTCCAACTGGCTCCCGGAAGTTTGCTAAACCCAGCTGGGCTGTACGGTCTGCGTTAGATACTCCATTTTACAGACCTGGACGCTGAGGCGTGAAGTTCATTAACTCAATCAAGGTCACGCGGTTGGGCAGGCGGTGGGCCAGGATTCGCTCGCTCCAGGCGCCTCTGACCGCGCAGCCTCCCCGCCTCCGCGACTGGCTGCACTGAGCAGCAGCAAAACGTCATTCGCAGGCGGAGCGCCCAGCGTAGGAGGTGGGAGGGCAGTGGGGCCCCCAAGCGGAACTGATGGGCTCTTTCGGGGGACCCCAGGTTAGATGTTACCCCAACCGGCCCAATTTTCGCGGCAGCCCCAGGAGAGGCTCTAAACGGTGGAACTAGGAATGGATTTCCGCGGCTGGGGGTCGAGGAGGGTGTCAGCAACCAGAGAAGCGAATTAAGTATCACGCCCATTGATGATTTGGCTAACTTGGTGCCAATGGCACCATATTATTTAATTGGTGTTTCTTTGATGACCAGACCACAGAGGCTGAATTTGTCATTCGTTTTAAGCGGAGCAGCTTCCAATTATCTTTCTTTCTTTCTTTCTTTTTTTTGAGATGGAGTCTCCCTCTGTCAACCCGGCTGGAGTGCAGTGGTGATCTCTGCTCACTACAACCTCCGCCACCCGGGTTCAAGCGATTCTTCTGCCTCAGCCTCCCGAGTAGCTGAGACTACAGGAGCGCGCCACCACGCCCAGCTAATGTTTGTATTTTTAGTAGAGACAGGGGTTTCACCATATTGGCCAGGCTGGTCTCGAACTCCTGACCTCGTGATCCACCCACCTAGGCCTCCCAAAGTGCTGGGATTACACGCACGAGCCACTGTGCCCGGCCCATCTTCCAATTATCTAAATGCCTTCCAGCCCCGCTCGTTTTCCAGGCCTCCTGGAACAAGAGGCCTGAAGGCTGCACCCAAAAGCCAGTGGGTAGTGAGCAGCTTTTGCATCCTGTCTCTCCAGGTTAGAAGTGGCCTCTGGCTGGGCGGGTGGTGGTGCGGGGGGCGGGCTGCAGCTCAGCAAGGCAGGAGCACCCCTTCTCGTGCAGTCCCAGCCACCCAGACCCAAGGTGCATTGGATGGGGGTGGCAAAAGGGAGGGCCTGGTGATGGGGGGCTGGGTGGGCCAATGCATCTGAAGGGGAGGGGAAGACCCCAGCCCCACCTGAGAGGGGTGGCCAAGGTGGGAACGTGACCTTTCCTTTTCTCCAAATTTTGCCCAGCTCCTGTGCTGTGCAGAGGGCTCTGCAAGACTGAATTTCCGGTTCATCCTCCCTGGGTCAGGGGTCATGCCCTGGACCTCCAGCCACTACTTCCAGTGAGGATGTGACTGCCCTTAGTGCCAAGAGGGAAGGGGGAAGTGTCCTTGTAAAGCCACCCAGCCCAAAAACCAGAAAAAAAACTGCCCCGAGATTTGCATTTTCAAAATAAACACAACAGGTATCCCCCCACCCCCAACCCAGCCAATATACATCTGCACAGGGTGTATGTGGCAGGGCAGGCATTATACTATTGAATCCCTTGAAATCCCACAGTCAAAAAACACATGAAAAAATGCTCATCATCACTGGCCATCAGAGAAATGCAAATCAAAACCACAATGAGATACCATCTCACACCAGTTAGAATGGCAATCATTAAAAAGTCAGGAAACAACAGGTGCTGGAGAGGATGTGGAGAAATAGGAACACTTTTACACTGTTGGTGGGACTGTAAACTAGTTCAACCATTGTGGAAGTCAGTGTGGCGATTCCTCAGGGATCTAGAACTAGAAATACCATTTGACCCAGCCAACCCATTACTGGATATATACCCAAAGGACTATAAATCATGCTGCTATAAGGACACATGCACACGTATGTTTATTGCGGCATTATTCACAATAGCAAAGACTTCGAACCAACCCAAATGTCCAACAATGCTAGACTGGATTAAGAAAATGTGGCACATATACACCATGGAATACTATGCAGCCATAAAAAATGATGAGTTCATGTCCTTTGTAGGGACATGGATGAAATTGGAAATAATCATTCTCAGTAAACTATCGCAAGAACAAAAAACCAAACACCGCATATTCTACTCATAGGTGGGAATTGAACAATGAGAACACATGGACACAGGAAGGGGAACATCACACTCTGGGGACTGTTGTGGGGTGGGGGGAGGGGGGAGGGATAGCATTAGGAGATATACCTAATGCTAAATGACGAGTTAATGGGTGTAGCACACCAGCATGGCACATGTATACATATGTAACTAACCTGCACATTGTGCACATGTACCCTAAAACTTAAAGTATAATAATAATAAAATAAAAAAATAAAATAAAATTCTCTAAAACCAAAAAAAAAAGCCAGAAATCCCAGAGTCAGGTCACCTCTGGGCCAGTGAGGGGGGAGGTGGGCAAGACCACAGAGGGGTTCTGGGTTTTTTTGTTTGTTTGTTTGAGATGGAGTCTCGCCCTGTTGCCCAGGCTGGAGTGCAGTGGCATGATCTCGGCTCACTGCAACCTCTGCCTCCTGGGTTCAAGCGATTTTCCTGCCTCAGCCTCCCGAGTACCTGGGATTACAGGTGCCCGCCACCATTCCTGGCCAATTTTGTATTTTCAGTAGAGACAGGGTTTTGCCATATTGGCCAGGCTGGTCTCGAACTCCTGACCTCAGGTGATCCACCCACCTCGGCCTCCCAAAGTGCTAGGATTACAGGCGTGAGCCACCGCGCCTGGCCCACATACATAATTTAAAATATTCTAGTAGCCACATTTAAAACAGTAAAAAAGAAACATGAAATTACTGTAATATTTTATTCAATGTAATGTATTCAAAATATTATTTGACATGTTATCAATATAAATTAATGAGATATTTTACATACTTTTTTGGATATCAAGTCTTCAAACTAATATGCATTTTACACCCCCAGCACATCTCAATTTGTACTTGCAACATTTAAAGGGCTCAATAGTGCTGGCACTGTGGCTCACACCTATAATCCCAGCAACTCCAGAGCCTGATGCAGGAGAATTGCCTGAGGCTAGTAATTCAAGACCAGCCTGGGCAATATGGTGAAACCTTGTCTCTACAAAACATTTTTTAAAAACTTAGCCCGGTATGGTGGCCCCTGCCTATAATCCAAGTGACTCGCTGGGCACGGTGGCTCACACCTGTAATCCCAGCACTTTGGGAGGCCGAGGCAGGTGGATCACAAGGTCAGGAGTTTGAGACCAGCCTGACCGACATGGTGAAAACCTGTCTCTACTAAAAATACATACATTAGCTTGGCCTGGTGGCACCGACCTGTAATCCCAGCTACTCGGGAGGCTGAGGCAGGAGAATCGCTTGAACCTGGGAGGCGGAGGTTGCAGTGAGCCTAGATCATGCCATTGCACTCCAGCCTGGGCGAAAAGAGCAAGACTCCGTCTCAAAAACAGACAAACAAACAAAAAATCCAAGTGACTCTGGAGGCTGAGGTAGGAGGATAGCTTGAGCCCAGGAGTTTGAGTCTGCAGTGAGCCATAATTCCACCACTGCACTCCAGCCTGGGCAACAGAGTGAGACTTTGATTCTAAACATAAAATAAATAAATTAATAGTTCAATGGCCACTTAGGGTTAGTGGCTGCAGGTCTATATCTTTACAAGCGTAAATCCGTCTGTATTTTAAAGAATATACAAACAGCATATGAACATTGTTCTAGGCTGGCATGGTGGCTCACACCTGTAATCCCAGTACTTTGGGAGGCCAAGGTAGGTGGATCACCTGAAGTCAGGAGTTCAAGATCAGCCTGGGCAACATGGTGAAACCCTGTCTCTACTAAAAATACAAAAATTGGCCAGGCATGGTGGCGTGTGCCTGTAATCCCAGCTACTTGGGAGTCTGAGGCAGGAGAATCACCTGAATCCAGGAGGCGGAGGTTGCAGTGAGCCAAGATCGTGCCACTGCACTCCAGCCTGGGTGACAAAGTGAGATTCTGTCTCAAAAATAAATAAATAAATAAAAATAAAAACCACTGTTCTATACCTTCCTTCATCTTACTTGGAGATGGATCCATATTAGTACCATAACAATATATATTTACTCAAGCCCCTAATGCTGAACATTTAGGATATTAGCTTTTACAATGATGCAGTAAGTATGCCCTTATGTGTCTGTGTGCTATCTACAAGATGAATTCCTAGGGAGGAACTGATGGGAGGCACAGCATTTAGTTTGTTTTCTGTTTTTGTTTTGAGTCCAAGTCTCTCCGTCACCCAGGCTGGAGGGCAGTGTTAAATCTCGGCTCACTGCAACATCTGTCTCCTGAGTTCAAGCAATCCTCCCACCTCAGCCTCCCGAGTAGCTGTGACTACAGGCGCATCCCACTATGCTTGGCACATTTTTGTATTTTTTGGAGAGACTGGGTTTTGTCATGTTGCCCAGGCTGGTCTTGAACTCCTGGGCTTAAGCGATCCACCAGCCTCAGTCTCCAAAAGTGCTGGGATTACAGGCATGAGCCACCACACCCAGTAGCATTAAGTATTGAAATCTCCTTTTCCCTTTCTTGAATCTCGTCTCAAGCTGACTGGACTATTGAAGGACAAGGACTAAATCATTTACCTCTCCCAGGCTCCCAGGACCTTGGTTCAAGACCAAAGTTGGCCCCTGACCCTAATATCCCACTTCTCAGCATTTCTCTTAAGGAGATGATAAAAGTACACACAGATGTATGTTCATTGAGTTATTGTCTTCAATAGGGGAGGTGATTCCTCTGCACTGTGCAATACATGCAACCTTTAAGGAGAACGGGCAGTCAGGTGGGGATGCCTGCTTGGTAGGGGCTCATTATTGAAAGACTACATATTGAGATCATAGCAAATGGACTTCTGAACAAAAGGTTCCTAGAGTAAAAGAAGTGTGGGTGGTGGCTCATGCCTATAATCCCAGCACTTTGGGAGGCTAAGGAGGAAGACTCGCTTGAGCTCAGGAGTTCGAGACCAGCCTGGGCAACATGGTGAAACTCTGTTTCTACAAAAAATACAAAAATTAGGCCAGGTGTGGTGGCTCACGCCTGTAATCCCAGCACTTTGGGAGGCCCAGGCAGGTGGATCACCTGAGGTCAGGAGTTTGAGATCAGCCTGGCCAATATGGTGAAACCCTGTCTCTACTAAAAATACAAAAATCAGCCAGGTATAGTGGTTGGCGCCTATAATCCTAGCTACTTGGGAGGCTGAGCAGGAGAAATGACTGAACCTATGAGGCAGAGGTTGCAGTGAGCTGACATTGCACCATTGCACTCTAGCCTGGGTGACAAGAGTGAAACTCTATCTCAAAAAAAGCAAAAAAAAAAACCAAAAAAACAAAAAAAACCCAAAAATTAGCCCACCATGGTGGTGGGTGCCTGTAGTCCCAGCTACCCTGAAGGCTGAGGTGGGAAAATTACTTTAGCCTGGGAGGCTGAGGCAGCAGTGAAGCAGTGAGCAGTAATTGAGCCACTGCACTCCAGGTTGGGTGACAGAGCGAGACCCTGTCTCAAAAAAAAAAAAAAGTGTGAAATTCACTGATGTAGCTATTTATTGACATGAAAAGATGTTCACAATATGGGCTACAAAATATTATGCCAAGTGTAGTCCCATTAAACACAATATGCATGGCCAGGCGCGGTGGCTCACGCCTGTAATCTCAGCACTTTGGGAGACCGAGGCAGGCGGATCACGAGGTCAGGAGATCGAGACCATTGTGGCTAACACGGTGAAACCCCGTCTCTGCCGAAAAAATACAAAAAAATTAGCCAGGCGTGGTGGCAGGCGCCTGTAGTCCCAGCTACTCGGGAGGCTGAAGCAGGAGATTGGCATGAACCTGGGAGGCGGAGCTTGCAGTGAGCTGAGATCGCGCCACTGCACTCCAGCCTGGGCGACAGAGCTAGACTCTGTCTCCAAAAAAAATAAAATAAAATTTAAAAAACCACACAATATGCATGTGAAAACATTCTACAAGGATATTCTTTGAGTGGTGGAAATAAAGTTGATTAAATGTTTTTATCTTCAAAATGTTCTGTATTTTAAAACATTTTTCAAACAACAGGTATAATTTTTTTGATTATCATTATTATTATTTTTTGAGACAGAGTCTTGCTCTGTCACCCAGGCTGGAGTGCAGTGACATGATTTCAGCTCACTGCAACCTCCACCTCTCGGGTTCACACCATTCTCCTGCCTCAGCCTCCCGAGTAGCTGGGATTACAGGCACTCACCACCACGCCCGGCTAATTTTTTTGTATTTTTAGCAGAGACAGGGTTTCACCGTGTTAGCTAGGATGGTCTCGATCTCCTGACCTCGTGATCCACCCGCCTCAGCCTCCCAAAGTGCTGGGATTACAGGCGTGAGCCACCGCGCCCAGCCCGAGATGTTAACTTTTAAGCAAATCTTTTTTTTTTTTTTTTTTTGAGACAGAGTTTCTTGAACCTGGGAGGCAGAGGTTGAAGTTGAAGTGAGCCGAGATTGAGCCACTGCACTCCAGCCTGGGCGACAGAGTGAGACTTGGTCTCAAAAAAAAAAAAAAAAAAAAAAGATATTCCAAAATGGACTGTGGTGACAGTTGAGCATATATGTGAACTGTACACTTTAAATGGGTGAATTGTATGCTTTTTGAAATATATCTTAATAAAACTTTTTTTTTTTTTTGAGACGGAGTCTCACCCTGTCACCCAGGTTAGAGTACAGTGCCGTAATCTCGGCTCACTGCAAGCTCTGCCTTTTCTTTCCTTCTTTCTTTCCTTCTTTCTTTTTCCTCCTTTCTTTCAAACAAAGTTTGTTACCCACGCTGTAATGCAGTGGTGCAATCATAGTTCACTGCAGCCTCATGCCCCTGGGCTCAGGTGATCCTCCGGCCCACCCCAGCCTCCCTAGGAGCTGGGACTACAGGTGCAAGGCACTATGCCTAGCTAATTTTTTTTTTTTTTGAGACGGAGTCTTGCTCTGTCGCCCAGGCTGGAGTGCAGTGGTGCGATCTCCGCTCACTGCAAGCTCCACCTCCCGGGTTCACGCCACTCTCCTGCCTCAGCCTCCTGAGTAGCTCGGACTACAGGCACCCGCCACCATGCCTGGCTAATTTTTTGTATTTTTAATAGAGACAGGGTTCCACTGTGTTAGCCAGGATGATCTCGATCTCCTGACCTCATAATCTGCCCACCTCGGCCTCCCAAAGTGCTGGGATTACAGGCATGAGCCACCGCGCCCAATGTTGTTCTCTTTATTTTTATTATTTATTATTATTTTTTGGCCGGGTAAGGTGGCTCACGGCTGTAATCCTAGTACTTTGGGAGGCCAAGGTAGGCAGATCACTTGAGGTCAGGAGTTTGAGACTAGCCTGGCCAACATGGTGAAACCCTGTCTGTACTAAAAATACAAAACTAAGCCAGGTATGGTGGTGTACGCCTGTGATCTCAGCTACTCAGGAGGCTGAAGCAGGAGAATTGCTTGAACCAGGGAGGAGGAGGTTGCAGTGAGCTGAGATCGCACCACTGCACTCCCAGCCTGGGCAACACAGTGAGACTCCGTCTCAAAAAAAAAAAATTAAAAATTAGCCAGGCATGGTGCCTCATGCCTGTAGTCCTAGCTACTGAGGAGACTGAGGCTGCAATGAACTATGATCGTGCAACTGTACTCCGTCCTGGGTGACAGAGCTAGACCCTGTCTCAAATAAACAAAAGGAGAATGGAAAGCTTGCTGAGGGGCCTGAAGGACAGCTTTGGGCAGGCTGGACCAAAAGAAGAGAAGGTGAGTTATGGATTTCCCAAACAGTCCTAAAAGCAGAAAGCTGGGACTTACAGAAAGAGGTGGGGAAGCCCAGGGCCTCAGATGGATTGCTGGGGGAAATGGTCACTTGAGAGGGGATGGAAATGGGCTCCGTGCACTGCTACAGGCAAAGGGTAGACGAGGTATCTGGAAATGGCTATGATATCAGCATATGATGGGCGTGGCTTTTCTGTCCTAGAAGTGATTGTGCCAATGCCCTTTGTATGGCACTAAGGAGGGGCCACAGGAAAGGAAAGGAAGAGAAAGGAAGGAAGGAAAGAAAGAAGGAAAGGAAGGAAAAGAGAGAAAGAGAAAGAAAGAAGGGAAGGAAGGAAGGAAGGAAAGAAACAAGGAAAGGGATGAAAGAGAGGAAAGAAAGAAAAGATGCATGGCAAGGAGTTCTCATCCAGGTAATCTTAGATTCATTTTTGCCCAGTGACCACACACTCCTCTTGGGCCAAGCAGTGCTTTGGAAAAGTCTCCCACGTGTTCTTTTGGACCTTGAGATTAAAAGAATATCTTTTATATCTCAGGGATAGGGAAGTCCTCTCTAAGTAAGACACAAAACCCCGAAGCAATAAGGAAAAAATTGACAGGTTGAAGATTAAAAACTTCTCATATCCAAAAGATTCCCTAAACTAACTTAGACAAGTGGCAGACAGGGAGAAAACATTTGCAACATACTTAACAAGATCTTTTCTTCAGAGCATGTAAAGAGCTCCTAAAAGTCAAGAAAAAGACAAACACATGGTCAAAGGATATGACTAGAAAATTCACAGGATTCAAATGGCCAAGAAACATACGAAAACAGAAATTTGCACTAAAACAGCAATAAGTAAACACTTTCTTCCTTTGGCTTCCAGAATGCCACAGTAGCCTGGTTTTTCTCCTGCTTCAGGGGCTCCTCCGCTTCAAGAGTCTCTATTTGGTTCTTTCTTTCTTTTTTTTTTTTTTTTTGAGATGGAGTCTCACTCTTTTGCCCAGGCTGGAGTGCAGTGGCATGATCTTGGCTCCCTGCAACCTCTGCCTCCCAGGCTCAAGCGATTCTCCTGCCTCAGCCTCCCAAATAGCTGGGACTACAGGTGAGCGCCACCACACTTGGCTAATTTTTCGTATTTTTAGTAAAGACAGAGTTTCACTATATTGGCCAGGCTGGTCTTGAACTCCTGATCTCAGGTGGTCCTGCCTGCTTCGGCCTCCTAAAGTGCTGGGATTACAGACGTGAGCCACTGCACCTGGCCTCTTTCTTGAGCCCTTAACCTTGGAGGACCCAGGGCACTGTCCTTGGTCCTCTTTTCTTCTTTGTCTACACTCACCCACAGCTTCATCCAGCCCCAGGTCCTCAGCCTGTCCCCCTGGGTCACAGCCTTCCCCTCTGCCAATGCTGGAGTTCCCCTTACTGCTGCCCTAAGAGATTTTTAGAAACACAGCTATACATTCATTGTTTTAAGAGCTTGGCATTTTACTGTTTTGCTGCAGGAGAAGGAGGCTTCAGGGATTCACACTTATGTATATACATGATGTTATTTCTGTAAGTGCAAACACATACATTTATGGCTATATGCATGGAAAAGCCCAGAAAGTGACACACCAAGATGTTATGAGTGTTTATCTATGGGTTGTGGGATTACTAGAACTTTAAAAATGTCATTAGCACCATCAAATAGATTTACAACTGTAATGCTGATTTTAAAAATAACTTAAGTGTGTAACAATAGGTTACATACGCTAGTGTTCCTTCATAGCTGGAATGCTACACAATCATTAAAAAGCGTGTTGGCAATGATACTTACCGATATGGCAAAATTCTCACTACTTGATGCCAGGTAAAACAGCAGGAGATGCCAGATATACAGTCTGATGCCAGTTTTATATAATAAATTTTTAAAAAGAAAACGACATGCATCTAGAGAAAAGACTGGAAGGAAATGTATCAAAATGTTACCTGTGCATCTCTCCAGGTGATGTGAAAAGCGTTTTTCAACTTCTTGAATTTTTCAGTTTCCGCAAAAAAAAAAAGTGCGTTATTTTTACCTTAATTAAAAACAAACAAACAAACAAAAACCCTGGTTCTTATTCTTTTTGAGCAGCAAGTCGCTGTCCGCCGGGCGCAGTAGCGATGCACCGCGTCCCCGCCCGGGTCGCCGGAGGCCGCAGCACGGGCAGGTCCAGCAGGCCGCAGCGCCCCCCCGCGGTATGTCCTGGCGGCGAGAAGGGGGTGGGCGCGGAGGGCGGGGAGGAGGCGCCGGGCGTCCCCGCGCTTCCCGCGAGATCCCGCTCCGCCCGCTCCGCCCCGCTCGCCGCGCTCCCAGCTCCCCGCGCCGCGGCACTTCCTGCCTTCCGCGCCCGCCCCGCCCGCCCTCGTCTGCGCCCGTCGCCTGCCGCCCGCCGCCCGGCGACGCGCCCGCCGGCGTCCCCGGAGGTGCCCCCGGCCCGGCCGGGTCGTCGCCCCGCCGCCGCGCCCGCGAGCCGCTTTGTCTCGGGCGGGGCGCGCGGGACAGGCCGCCAGGTGCCCCCCGCCACGGGCCCGGGCCCCCCGCCCCGGGGCGGCGGCGGCGGCGCCGGGCCCCGGGGCGGGGGGCGCGCCGGGATGGGCCCCAAGAGGCGACAGCTGACGTTCCGGGAGAAGTCACGGATCATCCAGGAGGTGGAGGAGAATCCGGACCTGCGCAAGGGCGAGATCGCGCGGCGCTTCAACATCCCGCCGTCCACGCTGAGCACGATCCTGAAGAACAAGCGCGCCATCCTGGCGTCGGAGCGCAAGTACGGGGTGGCCTCCACCTGCCGCAAGACCAACAAGCTGTCTCCCTACGACAAGCTCGAGGGCTTGCTCATCGCCTGGTTCCAGCAGATCCGCGCCGCCGGCCTGCCGGTCAAGGGCATCATCCTCAAGGAGAAGGCGCTGCGCATAGCCGAGGAGCTGGGCATGGACGACTTCACCGCCTCCAACGGCTGGCTGGACCGCTTCCGCCGGCGCCACGGCGTAGTGTCCTGCAGCGGCGTGGCCCGCGCCCGCGCGCGAAACGCTGCCCCCCGCACCCCGGCGGCGCCTGCCAGTCCGGCCGCGGTGCCCTCGGAGGGCAGTGGCGGGAGCACTACTGGTTGGCGCGCTCTGGAGGAGCAGCCGCCGTCGGTGGCCGAGGGCTACGCCTCGCAGGACGTGTTCAGCGCCACCGAGACCAGTCTATGGTACGACTTCCTGCCCGACCAGGCCGCGGGGCTGTGCGGAGGCGACGGACGGCCGCGTCAAGCCACCCAGCGCCTGAGCGTCCTGCTATGCGCCAATGCCGACGGCAGCGAGAAGCTGCCCCCGCTGGTGGCCGGCAAGTCGGCCAAGCCCCGCGCAGGCCAAGCCGGCCTGCCCTGCGACTACACCGCCAACTCCAAGGGTGGTGTCACCACCCAGGCCCTGGCCAAGTACTTGAAGGCCCTGGACACCCGAATGGCTGCAGAGTCTCGCCGGGTCCTACTGCTGGCCGGCCGCTTGGCTGCCCAGTCCTTGGACACCTCGGGCCTGCGGCATGTGCAGCTGGCCTTCTTCCCTCCGGGCACCGTGCATCCGCTGGAGAGGGGAGTGGTCCAGCAGGTGAAGGGCCACTACCGCCAGGCCATGCTGCTCAAGGCCATGGCCGCGCTAGAGGGCCAGGATCCCTCAGGCCTGCAGCTGGGTCTCACGGAGGCTCTGCACTTTGTGGCTGCCGCCTGGCAGGCAGTGGAGCCTTCGGACATAGCCGCCTGCTTTCGTGAGGCTGGCTTTGGGGGTGGCCCTAATGCCACCATCACCACTTCCCTCAAGAGTGAGGGAGAGGAAGAGGAAGAGGAGGAGGAGGAGGAAGAAGAGGAGGAGGAAGAGGGTGAAGGAGAGGAAGAGGAGGAGGAAGGGGAGGAGGAGGAGGAAGGGGGGGAAGGAGAGGAATTGGGGGAGGAAGAGGAGGTGGAGGAGGAGGGTGATGTTGATGACAGTGATGAAGAAGAGGAAGATGAGGAGAGCTCCTCCGAGGGCTTGGAGGCTGAGGACTGGGCCCAGGGAGTAGTGGAGGCCGGTGGCAGCTTCGGGGCTTATGGTGCCCAGGAGGAGGCCCAGTGCCCTACTCTGCATTTCCTGGAAGGTGGGGAGGACTCTGATTCAGACAGTGAGGAAGAGGACGATGAGGAAGAGGATGATGAAGATGATGACGATGATGAGGAGGAGGATGGTGATGAGGTGCCTGTACCCAGCTTTGGGGAGGCCATGGCTTACTTTGCCATGGTCAAGAGGTACCTGACCTCCTTCCCCATTGATGACCGCGTGCAGAGCCACATCCTCCACTTGGAACACGATCTGGTTCATGTGACCAGGAAGAACCACGCCAGGCAGGCGGGAGTTCGAGGTCTTGGACATCAAAGCTGAGTCACTGGACCTAGCTGTGCCCCCAGGCTAGATTGGCAGCACCACCCCAGGGCAGAGGACTCTCTGGGCACCCGCTGTGCATGGAGCCAGAGTGCAGAGCCCCAGATCCTTTAGTAATGCTTCCCCTGGACCTGCAACAGGCCCGGTCACCTCGGCCGGGCCCGGGGCTGAGGTCAGCCTCACTGCCTGCTTATTGCCTCTTTCTCAGAATCCTCTTTCCTCCCCATTTGGCCCTGGGCTCAGGGGACCACGTGGGGCGGGTGGGGAGCTGTCCGGTGCTACCACACCGTGCCCTCAGTGGACTAACCACAGCAGCAGCCAGGGATGGGCCCTGGAGGTTCCCGGCCGGAGAGTGCCTCTCCCCTCTGCCATCCACGCCAGGTCTTTGGTGGGGGGGACCCCAAAGCCATTCTGGGAAGGGCTCCAGAAGAAGGTCCAGCCTAGGCCCCCTGCAAGGCTGGCAGCCCCCACCCCCACCCCCCAGGCCGCCTTGAGAAGCACAGTTTAACTCACTGCGGGCTCCTGAGCCTGCTTCTGCCTGCTTTCCACCTCCCCAGTCCCTTTCTCTGGCCCTGTCCATGTGACTTTGGCCCTTGGTTTTCTTTCCAGATCGGAGGTTTCCAAGAGGCCCCCCACCGTGGAAGTAACCAAGGGCGCTTCCCTTGTGGGCAGCTGCAGGCCCCATGCCTCTCCTCCCTCTCTGGCAGGGCCCCATCCTGGGCAGAGGGGCCTGGGGCTGGGCCCAGAGTCCAGCCGTCCAGCTGCTCCTTTCCCAGTTTGATTTCAATAAATCTGTCCACTCCCCTTTTGTGGGGGTGAACATTTTAACAGCCAAGGGTGCATCCTTCATGGTCTGGGCTTGCGTCTGTCTTGGGGGACATATTCGTCCTGGCTCCCTTTGGTCCTTGCTCTGGTGGGACATGGAGGCAAGTGTTGAGAGGGTTGCCCTGACCGGAAGAGGGGCAGGAGGAGACCTCAAGCTTGGGGTCACTTGGCTGGGGCAGGAGGGAGCCATCAGTCTCTGGGGGCAAATCAATATGCACGTGGGGACTAGGCCTACTGAGGCTGGTTTGAAGGCCTTTGCAGGAGTGGGGTCAGGACAGAAAGAAAGGAGTGTTGGGGCAGCTTCTGGGGTCCAGATTGGAGTTTGGAGGGGCATATAGGGCACCCTTTGGTTTACCTTTGGTGCCTTAAGAGGGAGCCCTTTAGGCCTTTCAGTGATTGGCATATCCAAGCCTGGTGGCCACCTCTAGGCACAGTGGCAGGAGGAAGGTGAAATTGCTAGGAACAGGTTGCACCCCCAAGAGGCAGAGGATGGTTGGTAACTCCCTGTGCAGTGCCTTCCAGGGGGCCCCCAGTACAAAGGTGAGGTCAGGTCCCTTTGCTGATCCTACCCTTTTTCCTTTCAGAGCCAGCCCCTCCCTCCCTACCCCTCCCTCACTGAGGCCCTCAGGCCCCAGCGGTTCCAACCAAGGGAGGGCCTGGGCTTGAGCATGGCTGGCAGCTCTGGGCCCCAAACCGGTTTTCCCACCTCACCTGAGGCTGGCACATCACTTCTGTGTTTCCTTCCCATCCCCGGCCCACCTTTACCACCAAGTTTCTCCTCTCCAACACTGGGAATGTTAATGGGGGAGTATCCAGTTCATCTCTTGTCCCTGGCCTGCCCTGGTTATGGCCCCTTGTGGAAAATCAAGACCACTATATGTGACTTTAAAACAAGAAATGGGGGTGACTTCCACTCTTGGCCTGCACTTCTGGCATTCAGGAATCCCCTCCAGGCCTTGAGGGCTTTGAAGTGACAACAAAAAGTAGTTGGGATCCCCCTTGCCACCACCTTCCCTCCCCAAATCCTAGCCCTGGAGTTGGGAGACCAGAAGGCCACAAGGAAGCCCCACCTGCTCTTGAGTGAGCAGGAGGAGCATTGTCTGCTTGCCCAGGTGCTCCTGTTTAACCCAGCTACCTCACCGCAGGTTCCAACAAGACGAATTACTTCCATTTGTCTCCTGCGAAAAAGAACAGTTCTTGCTGGAACTGAGACTGTCTCATTAATGATAGTACCAGCTGATACTAATAGGGCCCCTGCTCTGTGCTAAATGCTTTAGATGCTCACAAAGCCCCTATAAGGTAGGTAAAGCCATGAGAAACCAGGCAGAGGTCCGGTCAGGTGCCCAAGGCCATGCCATTAGTCAAGCTCTCTTCTCATCCTGACTCTAGAAGTACCTCTTCACTAAGGAGGGACCCATATTCCTAACCCCCTTATGGGTACTGCAATGAATTTGTTTCTTCCTTTTCTTTTCTTTTTTTTTTTTTTTTTTTTTTGAGATGGAGTCCCGCTCTGTCGCCTAGGCTGGAGTGCAATAGCATGATCTTGGCTCACTGCAACCTTTGACTCCCGGGTTCAAGCGATTCTCTTGCCTCAGCCTCCTCAGTGGCTGGGATTACAGGCATCCACCACCACGTATGGCTAACTTTTTTGTATTTTCAGTAGAGACGGGGCGAAAGCCATGTTGGCCAGGCTGGTCTCGAACTCCTGACCTCAGGTGATCTGCCCGCCTCGGCCTCCCAAAGTGCTGGGATTACAGGCATGAGCCACTGTGCCCTGCCTGAAATGAATTTCTAATCCATGGAAGAATAGCTCATTGACGGGTGATGAGGGGTTTGGGACAAATAAGTGAGAACCATCGTCATTTCACAGAGGAAATAGAGTTAAGAAGTTAAATGACCTGCCAAGGTACTGGCCTTGAACTCTGGTGTTCTCCCTGGGAGTCTGGGTTACCTATTAAATACCCCACTAGAACACTGCTGGGAAGGGCAAGTAGCAATGGCCCCATGAGCATAGAGTTTTGGAGAGGGACGAAGCAGGAAGCAGTTGTATCACGCAATCCATTTGGGTGGCAGATTATCAACAATGCACCCCCAAATAAAGCTGACAAACATTGGAGTGCTCCCCTCACTTGGGACTAAAGGGCTAAAGGGCCAAGAAGGGGAATCCCCACCCTAGGGGTGCAGATGCAGGAATTCTGGCGTCCTGGTTGGCTTTGGCTGGTCCCAAAATGGATGAGTGGCTGGTCACTAGGTGGCGTGGGCACAGAAGTGATGCTTTCTTGGGAAGAAGACAAGGGCAGCTAACCGCCTTTTCAAAGCTCGGGCCTGAGAGGAGGTAGCGGGGAGGGGATAAAACTACAACTCCCAGAAGTCTTTGTACCCAGGAGAGTCGGGGATGGTTTCCATGGTTTCAGAAAACAATATGGCCGCTCCCAGCTGGGACGTGAGTCTCTGGATTAGGCAGGCAGAGGCAATTATGGGCTTCTGCAGTGGCGAGAAAGGAAGCGCCTGAAGGGTCGTGAGGCTGGAGCTGGACCCGGCACCGCTGGGGCGGCCAGGCTTTGAGGACGCCAATGGCGAGCAGCGTGGACGAGGAGGCGCTGCACCAGCTGTACCTGTGGGTAGACAACATCCCTCTGTCCCGGCCCAAGCGAAACCTCTCCCGGGACTTTAGTGATGGAGGTGTGTGCCCTTGTGTGTCTGCATGTTCTGTCCTGTATGTTCGTGTGTAACGGGTCTCTGTGCAAACTCTTTGTGTTCGTGTGCTTGTGGGAGTGGGGAGGAATCTGCCTCCTGGGACTTCAAATTTTAGACGTGTGTGCTTGTTTTCTATTTGCATCTGTGTGTGAACGATGTGTGTCCATATATGTATGTCTATGTGTTCTATCCTGTGTGCATGTGGGGGGGGTGTGCCTCTAACTCCCTCCAGGGACATTAATGATTAAGATATGTGTCTGCATATGTATTTATGCATTTCTGTATGTGCTCACTCATTGCTATGTGTTCTATGTCTTGTGGGAGTCTGAGCATGTGTGTGTTCATATGTGTTGACATGTTTAGTCTTGTATTGGGGGGTCTTGTGTGCATGTGTTTCTTTGTGATTGTGAAGGTGTTTGTGTTTCTAGGAATGTCTCCTGGGATCTCAATGACAGAAATACTTATCTGTCATCTTTTCATGTCAAGTACTTCTATGCATCTCTGTATCTGTATATTTGGGGAGGCTGTGTGCATATGTGGCTTTTTGTGCTTCTGTTTATGTGTGTTCTACATGTGTGCCTATGTGTGTCTAGCATGTTTTTGTTCTATGTGTCTACACATTCTGCCCTATGTAGCTATGTGTAGGGGGATCTTATCACATGTGTCTCTGCTTACGTGAGTCTTTTACTCTCCTGGAACTTTGGTGTTGGAGTGTGTGTGTGTGTGTGTGTGTGTGTGTGTGCGCGCATCATGCATCCATGTGAATTCCCTGGGCTCCTGAAAGCTTCTCTTGGAGACTCATTCTCTTTTTTTTTTTTTTTTTTTTTTTGAGACAGAGTCTCACTCTTGTCGCCCAGGCTGGAGTGCAGTGGCATGATCTCAGCTCACTGCAACCTCCACCTCCTGAGTTCAAGCGATTCTTCTGCCTCAGCCACCCAAGTAGCTGGGTTTACATGCACCACCACGCCTGGCTAACTTTTGTATTTTTAGTAGAGATGGGGTTTCACCATGTTGGCCAGGCTGGTCTCGAACTCCTGGCCTCAGGTGATCTACCCGCCTCAGCCTCCCAAAGTGTTGGGATTACAGGTGTGAGCCCCTGCGCTGGCTGACTTATTCTCTACTGGAGGACCAGAGACTCAGTATTCCCATTCCTAAATTAGTGGGGAAGGGATGCAGCTCTTCTGAGGTATACTGGAGACTTAGTCTCCTCTACCTATCACTAATCTTAATGTCTTTGTCTCCCTCCTTATCCTTCCTCTTTCTGCATCTCCACCCCTCCATTGGGTTCCACCACTCTGCCATGCCTGATTCTCCCACCCCCACCTTCTCTCACCTCCTCCTTCCTTACCCATGCCCCCACTTTCCATGTCTGCTCCCCTCTCCCTCAGTCCTTGTTGCAGAGGTCATCAAGTTTTACTTCCCCAAGATGGTGGAGATGCACAATTATGTCCCCGCCAACTCTCTCCAGCAGAAGCTCAGCAACTGGGGTCATCTGAACAGGTAGCAGAATACCTGTGCAGCCCCATCATCCCCTATGGTCTTGGTTGCCCAGGCTGAGACTGTTTTGGTGGCAGGGTGGGGAGGGTCAACGCAGACAGAATTCGTCTGATTACAAAATCAAGAGACTCTTCTATTAGGAAGGAGGCAAGGAACCTCGGGACACCCACACAAGGAAGCTCAGATGCGATGCGCTTTCACTCCCCCAGGGCTGTACACTCAGAACAGCAACCACCATGCCCCCTTCCCTCTCCCCCATCCCCTCGCTTCATTTCCCCAGGACCCAATCTGCTATCCCAGTGTCTACCCCTCAGGAAGGTACTGAAGAGGCTGAACTTTTCAGTACCGGATGACGTGATGCGCAAGATCGCGCAGTGCTCCCCAGGCGTGGTGGAGCTGGTGCTCATCCCGCTGAGGCAGCGCCTGGAGGAGAGGCAGAGGCGCAGGAAGCAGGGCGCCGGCTCCTTACAGGTGCCACCCCGCTCCAGCTTCTCCCACTGCTCTGGGGGCTGGGTGGGGGGCGCTCCCCAGACCACAGAAAGGCCAGCCTGGGTGATAAGTGCGTGGGAGGGGTGCTTGGCTAATAGAGCCTGGCCGGGGGGCCCGTGGAAGGGACATGGGGCTCCTTGGGGATGACTGAGCCCGGGTTTACAGCGGACCCCCGGGGTTCTTTCAGGAGCTGGCTCCCCAGGATGGCAGTGGCTACATGGATGTGGGTAAGGTGGCCTTTTCCATTTCTCCCTCCCGGTTGGAGCTTTCCTTCTGTCCTTCTTCCTGTCGCTTGTGAGAGTGGAAGTAGGGAGGGGGAAGCAGGAGAATGAGACTCCAGCACAGTCATTCCTCCGCTTGCCTTGTCTCAGGTGTATCCCAGAAGGCCCGAGGTGAAGGTGTCCCGGACCCCCAGGGAGGGGGTCAGCTCAGGTAAAGAAGCTGGGAGTTCTAGACTTCACCAGGCTGGTGATCTCTGCACACAGCTGGGGTTGGGGGGCACGGTACGCTGAGCCTGAGACAGTTGGGAGGCAGGAAAGGGGCTAGAGGGGGAGAAGGGAAGGCCTGGTCGAGGGCCCTGGAAGGGTGAGTGTAGGGCCCGAGGTCCAAGCCTCCGCTAAGCTGCTTCCCACCCCAGCTGGGACCGGCCGCCGGCGCCTCGGCCTCCAGCGTATAACCGGGCGTTGCAGGGCGACCCAAGCTTCGTCCTCCAGATCGCTGAAAAGGAGCAGGAGCTGTTGGCCTCTCAAGAGACCGTGCAGGTGAGGGGTCTAGGAAGGCTGCGGGTGGGGGCTCGTGGCCAGCAGAGGCCGGGCAGGAGGGAGCAGACCGCCAGGCTTGACGCCTGCGCGGTGCGGCTTAGGTCCTGCAGATGAAGGTAAGGCGCCTGGAGCACTTGCTCCAGCTCAAGAATGTGCGGATCGAAGACCTCTCCCGGCGGCTCCAGCAGGCGGAGCGTAAGCAGCGGTGAGCGGCGGCCCGGGCCGCGCGGGGACGCCCGGGTACCCGCCAGAGCCCCGACGCCGCGCCGGACCCACCCACCGATGGATAGACCATTGGGAGGGCGGAGCCCGCTGCTCTCACGAGCCTCCTGGGGCCCGAGTGCCCTCCTTCCTTGGGATGGGTGAGCGTGGGAGGAGATGGGACAGGAACTCTAGGAGCGGAGGCCCGGGACTGAGCCGCCTCCTGCCACTCCGGAGATCCGGGTCAGGAGAATGGACCGCTTTCCAGAGCCCAGAAGCCACGTGCAGAGACCTAGCCTGCCCCCCAAAGCAGTGTCCAACACCTTGGGCCCGGCCTTGCATCTCCCGGCGCCGGGCCTTGGGGGGCGGTCCCTTGGCTCTGTCCACACCCCCAGAATCAGGTCCCCGCCCAGCTCCGAGGACGGCGGCGTCTCCATGCAGGCTAGCTCCCCATGCCCTCAGCCATGGGGGAATCTGTCCCGGGCCGCTGAGGGGCTCCCCTGCCCCTCCTGGGAGCTTACCTGGGACCCACCTCGGCGACGGAGACCGCAGCAGCTGGAGAGGAAGGGGTGAGGAGTGGGATCGCCAGGAGTAGGGAGGACATCGACGATGTGCCTGTAGCAGTCGCCCCTCCCTCCTCGCGCACGGGGTACTGAGGGGGAAGGTTTGAAGGTTACGGCTCAGGGCTGCCCCATTAAAGTTAGTGTTGTGTTCTATTTCCTGTGCCTGCCTTCTCTTTTTGCATCTGAGGGGAGCCAGTTTCTTCTTCACTTGTCCTCCATCTCCCCACCCCCGCCTTGAGTGAAAGAGCTTTCTGGACCCAGAGTGGATCTCATCTTGTGGGTGGCTGGGTCCTGTGCGGCCACAGCTTGGTAGGCTGATGATATCACCAGGGGTCAGGTTTTGCACAGGATGACAGCCTAACTTCTAACCCTGGCCTTAGATTGACCCCCAAACCCACCCTCACAGTGTTCTCCAACCTTGTCCAAACCCAACCCCAAACCAGACTTCAAATCGTTCCCAAATGTGGCCACACACTCACCCTCAACCCTACGTAAGGACTGACCCCTAACTCGGCCCTCTGTACGACTCCAACCCTGCCCACAGACAATCCCAACTTCAATGGATTGAGGCCAGGCTTTACTCCCAACCCTGGCCAACACACTACAGCCATGGCATGACCCTAACTTTAATGGTTTTCTGACTACCAGTAATGTGGAACATTTGTAAATCCTGAGATCCAGCTGGGCATGGTGGCTCAGGCCTGTAATCCCACCACTTTGGGAGGCCAAGGCAGGTGGGTCACTTGAGGCCAGGAGTTCAAGACCAGCCTGGCCAATGGTGAAAACCCATCTCTATTAAAAATACAAACAATTAGCCAGGCGTGGTGGCGGGCACCTGTAGTCCCAGCTACTTGGGAAGCTGAGGCAGGAGAATTGCTTGAAGCTGGGGGGCAGAGGTTGCAGTGAGCCAAGATCACACCACTGCACTCCAGCCTAGGCAACAGAAGGACACTCTGTCTCAAAACAAAACAAACATCCTGAGATCTAACAATTCCATTCCTAGGCATATACCCAGCACATACCCAAGGGAAACCTAGGCTCTTGTGTTCTGTGTTCTGGGAGACATGTTACAACAACGTTCATAGCAACACTCTTTTTGTTTGGTTTTGTTTTTTTTTCAAATGGAGTCTTGCTCTGTCGTCCAGGCTGGAGTGCAATTGCACGATCTCGGCTCACTGCAACCTCCACCTCCTGAGTTCAAGCGATTCTCCTGCCTCAGCCTCTCAAGTATGTGAGATTACAGGTGCATGCCACCACATCTGGCTAATTTTTTATATTTTTGGTAGAGACAGGTTTCACCATGTTGGCTAGGCTGGCCTCGAACTCCTGACCTCAAGTGATCCACCTGCCTTGGCCTCCAAAAGTGCTGGGATTACAGGCATGAGCCACCATGCCTGGCCCACAGAAACACTTTTTGTAATAGCAAAAGAAATGAAAAGAACCTGTATACATTATCTCTTACTGTGTAGCAAATTACCACCAGTGTAGCAGCTTAGAACAACAAATACTTATTATTATATCTCACATTTTCTGTGGGTCAAGAGTCCAGGCCAGGCTTGGCTGGGTCCTCCACTTCAATGTTTCCTACAAGGCTGCAAGCAAAGGGCCAATAGAACTGCAATCTCATCTGAAGGCACAACTGGGGAAGGATCCAGGCTTCCAGGCTTACTTGGTTGCTGACTGAATTCACTTCCTAGTGGGCTGTCAGACTGAAAGCTTCAGTGTTTTACTCGTTGTTGGCCAATGGCCACTCTCATTTCCTTGACACATGGCCATCTCCAGTATGGTAGCTTACTTCATCAAAGACAGGAAGGGAGCGAGTTGATAGAGTCTGCTACCAACAAGGGAGTTACAGGCCTGGTGCTGTGGCAGAGTTGCACTTCTCAGAGACAGACTTAGCTATATCTGGATACCAGGAGCAGATGCCTCAAAGAGGAAGAACCATCAGGACCTGGCCCAGCCTTTGCCATGTAGGAGGCCAATAGGTGAGGTCGTGACACCAGCCATCAAACCTGTCTTCTGGGCCCACAGTGCTACTGCTAAGGCAGAACTGTTAGCCTGCCCTGTCTCCTGGTCCTCGGGCCACTCCATCAGCCATTCCTACTATCTTTACATATAGCAGCCTACAGGTGAGGTTACATGGCTAAAAGTTTCAGGGAATAGAACTCCGGGGGCCTATTGCAGACTATGGAGAGATTGTGGTGCTATAGCAAGGGTCAGTGTGTGTGAAGGGCTAATGGTTAGTTTGGGGCAAGTGGAGGGTCAGGTGGAGCCAGTGTTAAACTAAGACCAGGTGGAGTGCATGGATGGGGCTCAGAACAAGGTCAGGAGTAGTTGGCAATTTTTATTTCATTTATTATTGAATATTTTAAATATTACTGAATTGGACTAAATATAATCCTTGGTTCATGACACTCTCTCCCCATTTGTCCATAATCAACTCACTTATGAACACCTATAAATCCACCACCTGCCCCAAGAATGGAATTATTACAAATAACTTTCACCGGCCATGTGCTTCTTGCATCTCTCCCCCTTGCTTCCACTCAGAGATAACCACCATCCTAGATTTCATCCTTTCATTGCTTTTTCCTCCTTGTAGTAGACAGCTCCTAACGTGGCTTCCAGTAATCCCTGCCTCCTGGACGTCACCCCCATGTGTACCCTTTCCTTGAATGTAGGCTGGACTTAGTGACTTGCTTCTGATAAGTAGAATACAGCAAATGTGATAGGATGTCAACTTTTGTGATTACATTAGATAAGATTATAACTCCCCTATTTTTAATTTAATTTTTAAAAAATTTTTCTTTCTTTTTTTTTTTTTTTGAGACAGAGTATTGCTCTGTCACCCAGGCTGGAGTGCAGTGTTATGATCTCGGCTCACTGCACCCTCCACTTCCCTGGTTCAAGTGATTCCTCTGTCTCAGCCTCCCAAGTAGCTGGGATTACAGGCACACGCCACCACACCCGGCTAATTTTTGTATTTTTAGTAGAGACGGGGTTCCACCATATTGGTCAGGCTGGTCTCAAACTCCTGACCTCAGGTGATCCACCAGCCTCGGCCTCCTAAAGTGCTGGGATTACAGCCGTGAGCCACCGCACCCAGCCCTAACTCCCTTCTTTTTTAGAGACAGGGTTTTACTCTGTCGCCCAGGCTGGAGTGCAGTGGCACAATCTTGGCTCACTGCAACCCCAGCCTCCCAAGTTCAAGCAATCTTTACACCTCAGCCTCTGGAATAGGTGGGAGGACAGGTGCATACCACCATATCCAGCTAATTTTTTTTTTCTCTATGAGATGGAGTCTCACTCTGTCATCCAGGCTGGAGTGCAGTGGCATGATCTCGGCTCACTGCAACCTCCGCCTCCCAGGTTCAAGCTATTCTCCTGCCTCAGCCTCCTGAGTTGCTGGAATTACAGGCACCTGCGACTACGCCCAACTAATTTTTGTATCTTCAGTAGAGATGGTGTTTCACCATGTTGGCCTAGTTGGTCTCGAACTGCTAACCTCAGGTGATCCACCCACCTCGGCCTCCCAAAGTGCTGGGATTACAGGTGTGAGCCACTGCGCCTGGGCTTTTTTTTTTTTTTTTTTTTTTTTTTTTTTTTTGTAGAGACAGGATTTCGCTTTGTTACCCAGGCTGGTCTCCAACTCCTAGGTTCAAGTGAGCCTCTTGCCTCAGCCTCCCAAAATGCTGGGATTACATGTGTGAGCCACTGTGCCTGGCCCCTCTCCTCTCTCTAACCGACAGTAAATCTGCTATCTTCTGGTTCGTTCATTCGTTCTTTCCTCTATTTATTGAGTACCTACTATGTACTAAATACCAGGAATACAAAAGTGAGTATAAAACATGATTTGTTCCCTCCAGTGTTCACAACCCTACAGGAGAGGAAGGCATGCAAGGGTATTTAAACTTTGTTACTTAATGTTTTGAATAGATAAAACATATATATGATTTAAAAAAAACACATAAAAAGTGAAAAGTCTTCTTGTTCCCAGCACATCTCTAATAGGGAACCTCTATCTTTAGTTTTTGTGTATCCTTCCGGAATGACTTTATGTGACTATAAACAAACATGCACATTTGTCTTACTCTTATTTTTGAGAGAAGAGTCTTGTTTTGTCACCCTGGCTGGAGTGTAGTGGCGCAATTTCAGTTAACTGCACCCTCCACCTCCTGGGTTCAAGTGATTCTCGTGCCTTGGCCTCCTGAGTAGCTGGGACTACAGGCTCATGCCACCATGCCCAGCTAATTTTTTGTATTTTTAGTAGAGATGGGGTTTCACAATGTTGGCTTTGTGTGTGTGTGTGTGTGTGTTTCTCTTTTTTTGTGTGTGCATTTGTAATCTTGATAGCTGTTGTGAAATTGTCCTCTACAAGGGCATGGCTCAGAGGAGAGGCTGAAGACTGGTAGTCCGTTGCCCTGCTTTGTTTAGTTAGCATGGTGTAGCGTTTTGTACAAAATTGCAAATTTTTATGTTGATGAGGATGTGAAGCAACAGGAACTCTTATACTCTGCTAATGGGAGTGTAAGTACAATCATTTTGGAAAACAATTTGCCAGTTTCTTTTAAAATTAAACACATGCCATGGCTGGGCATGGTGGCTCACGCTTGTAATCCCAGCACTTTGGGAGTCTGAGGTGGGTCGGTCACCTGAGGTCAGGAGTTCGAGACCAGCCTGGCCAACATGGTGAAACCCCGTCTCTATTAAAAATACAAAAAAATTGGCCAGGCATGGTGGCTCACGCCTGTAATCCCAGCACTTTGGGAGGCTGAGGCAGGCAGTTTACCTGAGGTTGGGAGTTCGAGACTAGCGTGACCAACATGGAGAAACCCGTCTCTACTAAAAATACAAAATTAGCCGGTGTGGTGGCACATGCCTGTAATCTCAAAAAAAAAAAAATACAAAAATTAGCTGGGTGTGGTGGCATGCGTCTGTAGTCCTGGCTACTGGGGAGGCTGAGGTGGGAGGAGTGCTTGAGCCCAGGAGGCAGAGGTTGTAGAGAGCTGAGATCGCACCACTGCACTCCAGCCTGGGTGACAGAGTAAGACTCTGTCTCAAAAAAAAAAAAAAAAAAAGTGGAATTACTCATTTCATTTATCATTTTTGTTAGGTACTGCCAAGCAGTTTTCCAATGAGGTTATAGTTGTTTAATTTTTAATTAAAAAGAATAGAGGGCTGGGCACAGTGGCTTGTGCCTCTGGTCTGGTTCCAGCACATTAGGAGCCCAAGGTCGGGGGATCGCTTGAGGCCAAGAGTTTGAGACCAGCCTGGGCAACATAGTGAGACCCTGTCTCTGAAAAATAAAAAAAAAAACAAAAAACTAAGAGGGTACAGAATACCGTGTGTTTGGAGTTGTAGCAAGTGTTGCGTTTTGTTTTTTTTTTTTTAAAGTCACCAGGTTCTCATGGTGAGTGGATTTTTTTTTTTTTTTTTTTTTTTGGAGATGGAGTCTGGCTCAGTCGCCCAAGCTGGAGTGCAGTGGCGCAATCTCGGCTCACTGCAAGCTCCGCCTCCCGGGTTCACGCCATTCTCCTGCCTCAGCCTCCCGAGTAGCTGGGACTACAGGCGCCCGCCACCACACCCGGCTAATTTTTTGTATTTTTAGTAGAGACGGGGTTTCACCGTGTTAGCCAGGATGGTCTCGATCTCCTGACCTCATGATCCGCCCATCTCAGCCTCCCAAAGTGCTGGGATTACAGGCGTGAGCCACCGCGCCCGGCCGTGAGTGGATGTTTTATACGTGCTCCATCTGTTCTCCTAACCTGGAGTTGTTCCTAATTCTTCTTGTCCTGCCTCTGTCTCCAGGGGGCCTGGTAGGGGCCTGTGGTTTCCCTTGCAGAGCCATCTAACTTTGGTAAGGCCCTCCGCACAGGAAGCCCCAGAGCCTGGGCACTACTCGTGTGGTAACACAGACACATTGGGCAGTGATGGGGCAGCCAGGTAACTCCTGCCCTGACTTCCTCCTGACACAAAGAGTCTAATTTTCTCCTGGAGGCTTTCCAGAACCATCTTTGGCCTTCCCTGAGAGGATGTAGTATCCCTAGGCATGGGCAGCTCTGTATTTCAGCTCCTCCCAGTGGGCCAGACTGCCCGATGCCTGGGAGTGTGAGGAACATTTGGCAAGGACAGGAGACCACAGTTCTTTGTGTGTGGTGTCCCTCCTACACTAAACTGTGAGTGCCTTCCACTCCACAGAGCCTAGCACAATAACTTACTCATCAGATACATTCAGTAAATGTTTGCTGAAAGGAGTTGACAATTCGGAAATAACCCCGGGCTGTGCAGTTAGCAGCCAGTTTGTGTTTGAGAGAGCCCACACCAGAGACGGTTTTGAGAAGTTGGCTAGAAAGACTTTTGAAAAAGGCAGGCTTGGGCCAGGCGCGGTGGCTCATGCCTGTAATCCCAGCACTTTGGGAGGCTGAGGCAGGCGGATCACTTGAGGCTAGGAGTTCGAGACCCACCTGACCAACATGGTGAAACCCTGTCTCCACTAAAAATACAAAAATTAGCCCTGGGTGTGGTGGCGCGCACCTAGAATCCCAGCTACTTGGGAGGCTGAGGCAGGACAATGGCTTGAACCCGGCGGGGGAGGGGGTGGAGGCTGCAGTCAGCCGAGATGGCACCACTGAACTCAAGCCTGGGCGACAGAGTGAGACTCTGTCTCAAAAATAAATAAATAAATAAATAGGCAAAACTTATCTTGGTTGAAGAGGGCTTGAATTTTGGCTATGAGAAGAGAGGGGGGAGGGCCTTCCAGGTTGGAAGGTGGGATAATGAGGGGGAGGGGATCACAAATGTCTGCACAGACCCAGAAGGTAACTAACCGTGAGAAACAGGGATTGGCGGGGACTACGGTAAATTTATGTGCTCTTAAAGGGGCTTGTAATGCCAGGCTGGAAAGTGAGCCCATGTTGTCAGATCTTCTGATATTTCAAAAGAAGCCACGAAACCAGATTCCTGATTCCAGAAAGAGGCGGAGGAGGCAGGAGGGGGAAGGACTTCTTTTTAAAAGCCCCATGTGAGCTAAACAAAATACACCTACGGGCCACTTTGGGCCCACCGTCTGCCAACTTTAGACTTTCAAGACAAGGTCTAAAGGTAGTGTGGTGGGAGTGGGTAGAGTGGGCAGGAGTGGATGGGCTGAGATCAGAATGTGAAAAGCTCTCAATGTAAGCGCTGTCTCTCAAACGCGAGGGCACATGAATCACCCAAAGTGCTGCTGAAGTCTGTGAAGCGCCACTGGAGGCAGTCCCAGAGGGCTTTGGAGCAGGAGAGGGACGCGATGAAAACAAGAGCTCAGAAAGATTAATTTGCCAACAGTGTGCAGACTGGAGATCAGCAGACAGGTTATGGGCCACAGGGTGGCAGACTTGAGGGCTCCTTTAAGGCAGCGCCCCCGGCCCTGCTGAAGGGAGGCTGGCCTTCAGCCGCCCAGGCCGTCTCTCTAGTTCCGTTGGAAGCAAGGCGCTGCGTGCTCCGGACGGCTTACTGAGGGCACTTTGGGGAATCCGTCCCCACGGGCGAAGTATAGGTGGGGTGTTCGCGAACCGGCGGGCGGAGAGCACCGGCAAGAACCCCCGCAGACCGGAGGGCCACGCCTCTCGCTCCTTGGCTCACTGCAGGCGCCCACATCCCACCCCGCGGTGCTGAGCGAGGCGCATCTCGCTGCCATGGCGACCGCCTCCATGGAGACCGGGAGCAGAGGCTGCGGTCCCCGGGGGCGCGTCACAGGCTCTCCCAGCCCCCAGCCCGCGTGCCTTCTTTGTTCTGATGCTTCTCCAGGCCGGGCCAGGCACCCGGGACGCGTCTCGGATCCGCACGGGGGTTGCTTCTTTCGAGACAGGGGACGGGGTGGAAGGGGAAGAGGTCCAAACCCTGGGGTCGAAACAGGAGTGATGGAGGGTTCCTCAGCTCCTGAACGAGACCAACACGGCCCGTATCGATGGCCGAAGCCGGCGTGGAAGCCCAGGGAGAAAGGCCACCTTCGGGAGCTCCACCCAGCCCCGAGACGCGCCCGACAGCCCTCCCGAGAGCGAAGGGCCCAAGGGAGGTGCGTCCTAAGCAAGGTTCAAAGCTAGAGGCGCTATCCCCCAGGGGGAAGAAGGAGCGGGGGCGGGGCCTATCCGAGGCCCTCCTTCTCCCTCTTCGAGTGGCCGGTTCTGGCCCCTGGCCTAGTTGGGCCGCCTGCCCGTCTTCCTCGCGAGAGCTCGCCCGGCAGGCGCGGACTAGCACGGCGCTGCCTCGGTGACCCTGGCACGTGACGTAGGCGGCCCTCGCCAGTGGGCCGTTCTTTGGAGCCCGCTCATTGGTCCGGAGCGTCCCTCGCCCCACCCTCCCAGATCAACCAATGGGCGGAGGCGGGGGCGTGCCGACGGGAGGGCGGCCGCGGCGCGGGGCTCCCTTCCTCGTGCTCGGCGTTGAGCTCCTGCAGCCGCCGCCGCTGCAGCGGTCGTCCCTGCCCTCCCCGGCCCCGGGGTGCACCCCGCAAGGTGAGGCCACCCCTCTGCTCCCTGCCTCCCGGTTCCTTCCCGTTCGCCGAGGTCCCGTCCCGGTCCCGGCCCTGTCCTGAGCAGTCAGTGTCTGGGACCCCAGCGGCCGTGATGGCAGGGCTGGGGTGGGGGGCTCCGCTGTCGGGGCCGGGCCTGGAGGACTCCCCAGCACCTGAACTAGAGTGATGTCAGGTTCCCGGGGCGCAGTGACCGTTAGCTGGTGCAGCTGGGGTGTTTTCCGCGAAGCGATTGTCCGGGGGCATGAGTGCGGTAGTGAGGGCGGGGGCGTAATGGGGTCAGCGCCCCCTCCTCCCCACGACCCTGTTCATTGCCGCTGCCTCGCTGCATGACCTTGGACGAGTAGCATCTCTGAGCCTCCGAGCCTCAGCACCCTCAGGAAGGAGGGCAGTGATGTCTGGGAGTGCGGGCTCCGGAGACTCCTGCGTCAGCCGAGGTGAGTGAAGGTGGGGAGTGCACAGGATTATCTCCGAGGGACAGAGCCGCCGCCTCGCAGCTCAGGATGGATTGGATGGGGGGGATGTCCGATTACATTTCCCCCCTCCCCCTGAGATGACAAGAATGGGGTGTGGCGGGGGTGCCACACCCACAGGGATGGCTGCCGGAGAGGATAAAGGGTCCTACACCTGGACCCTTGGGGCCTCGGGGGCTTGGGCTGCACCTCCCTCCCGGTGGTATGAAGGAGGAGGGACTGGATTTAGGTTCTGGACCCGTGTTTCCATTAGTAAGCAGGGACTGAGAAAGGGAAGTCTCCGCTTGCCTTTCTTCTTGAATCTTGGCACTGGAAAGTGGAGGTAGGGCATTTTTCTGCTCCGGGGAGTTGAAGAAAGTCGGGGCAGCACCCCATCCCCCTCCCATTCTGGTCTTTTGTGGAGGGAAAATGTAGCTGGATATCCCCCCACATTCTATCCATCCTGAGCTACGAGGCAGCAGCCCTGTCCCTGGGAGATAATCCTGTGTGCTCCCACCCTCACCTTGGCTGACCCCCTGGATCCAGCCTGACCTCTGCTTCTTGGGACCTCTGGATCACAGGCCCAGGGCAGGGCCTGGGTGGGGCATGCGATCTGGAGGCTAAGCACCCACTAGCTGAGGGCAAAGTGGGGAGAATGCTGGACAGAGGAGGGCAGCACTTGTTGGGGAGGCAGGAAGATGTGGGTGGTGAGGGTCCCTTCTCCATATTTCCCCACCCCCACCCCCAGCACCTCACTGTTAGAAGGAGAGAGAACAGCCATACTTATCTTTGCACCTTTGGCCCACTGGAGGGAGAAGGAAATTAAATCACATTAAAGCTGAGTTGATGTGAAGCTGCCACAACTACTGACCTCCAGCCTTGCCTTTCCAGGCTTTGTTCTGAGTATGTGTGGCCTCTGCTGTGTCCAGTCCTGAGAGTCAGCAGGTCAGTGTGGCCCCATCTCAAGGCCTCAGTGGGTGTTCTTTTCACAGGCGTGAGCTTTAATGGGAGGCTACACAGTGCTTCTGCTGGACTGAGTGCTTGAGCCAGGACTGAGCCCCAGGCTGGGGTAGGAGAGGAAGAGGTAGGGAGGGTGGAAGGTTGTGGAGTTCCTGGCTCAGAGAGAAAGACCTCGAACCACAATGAGAATGGGGATTGAAGAAGGAATGAGAAATGAGGTCTCAGACGTTGGGAGCATGCTGACCAGAGGTGAATGGGTGTAGCTCCTCTTCCTGCACCCTGGGCTGGGGCCTGGAAGCTTGCTGACACTCCATCTCATGGGGAAGGGTATAATTTTTTTTGCTGGGGGGGAGGCACCATGTTCCTCCCTAGTCATTTCCCAGTTTCCCAGGATGTTCATTCTGCACATCTTCCTTGTGACCCCCTCTGGTTAGGGGGACTGGAAACTCCCAGCATCTGTTCTCTGACCCTCTCTAGGGACCTGGCTGCTTTGGGAGTGGGAGAAGGGGGAGGCAGGAGGAGGGAGGCCCCCTCACCCCTTGAGCTGTTTTCCAAGAAGGCTGACGTCCCTGGGGCCCACTCTAAGGGTCACTCCTGGCTCCTCCAGGATTGGCCTGAAGTGCCTCTCTGATGGTGCTGCTGAAACTGCTGTTGCTTTAGAAACCGGGCCTTTGGGGGTTTGCTTTTGCAGGGATGGGGGGTGCATTGTCACAGAGCTTCAGGCACAGTTGCAGCAAACCCTGGAAGGAAGAGGCCACTGCTTATTCCTGTGTTACACATTAGGAAACAGGGACAGAGAAGTGAAAGAACTCACCCATGCAGCTAGCAAGGGCAGATCCTGAATTTGAACCAGGACTGCTGCCTCTGGGGGCCATGTGGATTGAGCCACGGTGAGGCCTTGGTTGGCACAGGAGGAGGCTGGAGGCAGGGCCAGGCTTGGGGTTGTGTGGTGGCCTAGCTGTTCTCTGTGGACACAGCTGCAGCAGGGGAGGCCCAGTGCCCTCTTTGCCTGTTTCTGATGAGGAATTGTATGTGGACAAGAGTCTAGCTCCCCGAGGACAGCGACCAGCAGGTTCTCCATTGAGAAAGGAGGTTTGGTTTTCCCAGTTTCCTTTGGGTTCCTGAAGTCACTTGCTTCCTGCCTCTATGTTGTCACTATCCAGAGGGTTACAGGCCCTGAGTGTTTGCCCTTTACTGAGTACTGGCACTGCATGAGATGTGGGTCCTACCCTCAGTGGGCATGGGGCATGTCCCTCTCAAAGCAGGCATGGACAGGTAACCAGCTGACTGCAGCAAGGCCTGAGGAGTCCCAGTGGGAGGCCACTTGGTGGGGGCCAGGGAGAGGGAAGTGCCCCCCAGGGCAGGGGTGAGGTAAAAGAGTGGGGTGGGGAGTTCTGCTTCCTGAGAGCCCCCAGTGCAGTCACTGGCCCTGACCATATCATTTAGTGCTGAAGTACAGGCCTTGGCCAGGCCCTCCAAGCAAATGTGATGTGGTCATTCATTCAACAAACATAAACCAAACACAGCTCCTCCTTGTCTGGTGCTGCGCTGAGTGCCGGGGACACAGGGTTTGACAAAAACACAGTCACTACCCTTGTAAGGTGAGGAAGAGGGATATCAAATGATCCCAGACATGAGAAAGGGGATTCCATAAAGAGCTGTAGTCCTGTCCTGGGATTTGCAGGGTGTGCATCCTTAAAAAACAAATGTTGGGGCTGAGACCCTGTGGAAGGTGTGGCTGGGAGGGACGGGATTGTTCCTGGCTGAAGGAATGACCTGGGCAAAGGCAGGGCGGGGGACGGTCAGGCAGTAGGTTGGGAGGAAGACAGGGAGGGTGCTCTGCATGGACCAGTTCAGAGTGTTTCGTGAAAAGGGCCTGCAGCCTTTGCTCACCAGCCACTGGTGCAGTTTAACCTGAGCCTTCAGGAAGCATCCTGGGAGATGGGGGGACCTTGTGGACACTGGGCTGTCACTGCCTCCTGGCTGCAGAGGTGTGGCTGGAGCAGCCTCTGCAGGATAGGAGGGCCTCACACTCTTGCGCTTGGCCATTTGTCATATACTCTGAGTTCACAGCTTTGGGGGCAGCTGTAGTCGGGGGGGCGGTTACAGCAGGCTGCTCTCCAAGACCAAGTTCCCTGGGGACAAGCTGAACTTTCCAGGGCTGAGGCAACTGACCCCACAGTGGCCCTGGCCAGAGGTGAATGGGTGTAGCTCCACTTCCTGCACCCTGGGCTGGGGCCTGGAAGCTCACCTCCAAGGGGGGGTTGCTGGCCTGGTCCATTGGCCAAAGGGGGCTCCTGGTGGTACCCAAACTGTGAACACCCTGCCCATGAGGCAAGGCTTGGGCCTGGGTGGACTTTGCCCACATTGAGAAGTGGGGAGCGAGGTGAGGCCACATCTGCTCCCAGAGCAGCTTGGCACCAGAGGGACCTTGAGATCATGCCCTCCACAGGCCCAGCCCTAGACTATGAGGCCACCCTGTAGTTCCTCTTCTGTCCCTGGACTGATGAGCCAGTGTCACTCATCTCTAAGTTGTTCAGTATGTTTCCCTGACAAAATAAGGACATAATTCTTTACATAATACAATTCCATGATCAACTCATTTCTTAGTGTTACCTCATATCCAGGCCATTTACATTTTCCAGATCCCCCAAATGTCTTTTTTTTTTTTTGAGACGGAGTTTTGCTCCTTTTGCCCAGGCTAGAGTGCAGTGGCGCAATCTCGGCTCACCGCAACCTCCACCTCCTGGGTTCAAGCGATTCTCCTGCCTCAGCCTCCCGAGTAGCTGGATTACAGGCATGCGCCACCACGCCTGGCTAATTTTGTATTTTTTAGTAGAGACAGGGTTTCTCCATGTTGGCCAGGCTGGTCTCGAACTCCCGACACCTCAGGTGATCCGTCCGCCTCAGCCTCCCACAGTGCTGTGATTACAGGTGTGAGCCACCTCACCCGGCCTTTTTTTTTTTGAGACAGAGTCTTGCTCTGTCACCCAGGCTGGAGTGCAGTGGCGGGATCTTGGCTCACTGCAACCTCCGCCTCCCAGGTTCAAGCGATTCTCCTGCCTCAGCCTCCTGAGTAGCTGGGATTACAGGTGCACACCACCATGCCTAGCTAATTTTTTATTTTTAGTAGAGATGGGGTTTCGCCATGTTGGCCAGGCTGGTCCCAAACTCCTGACCTCAGGTGATCTACCCGCCTTGGCTTCCCAAAGTGCTGGGATTACAGGTGTGAGCCGCAGCGCTCGGCACCCCCCAAAATATCTTCTTTGATAGGTAGTTCGAAACACCCTCTCCTTTATTTTTCTTCTTGCAGCTGATGTGGTGAAAAAAACAGGTCAGTTGTCCTGAAGATTATCCTTTTTTGGTCTGTTAAGTGTGTGTTGATCTAGAACAGGGGTTGGCAAACTTTTGCTCTGAAGGGCCAAATAATAAATGGTTTAGACTTTGCAGGCCATATGGTCTCTATCATAACTACTTGGAAGTAACTTTGTTTTAGTGCAAAAACAGACAACATGTAAGTGAATGAAGTGTAGTGTTCTATTAGTAAAACTTTATTTGCAAAAATTTATTTGCCAGGCCTGGCGGCTCACGCCTGTAATCCCAGCACTTTGGGAGGCTGAGGTGGGTGGATCGCTTAAGCTCCGGAGTTTGAGACCAGCCTGGGCAACTCTGTCTCTACAAAAATTAGCCGGGCATGGTGGTGCGTGGCTGTGGTGTCAGCTGCTTGGGAGGCTGGGGTGGGAGGATTGCTTGAGCCTGGGAGATTAAGGTGGCAGTGAGCTGGACTCCAGCCTGGGCTGGACAGAGTGAGACCCTGTCTCAAAAAAAAAAAAAAACACAACAGGCAGCAACCTTACCATCAGCTGTGTAATCAGCTGTAGTTTGCTGCTTTCCTATCTAGAATAATCTCCCTCGTTTTATTTTTCTTCTTTCTTTTTTTTTTTTCTTGAGACAGAGTCTCGCTGTGTCACCCAGGCTGAAGTGCCGTGGCACGATCTCGGCTCACTGCAACCTCCGCCTTCCGGATTCAAGTGATTCTCCTGCCTCAACCTCCCAACTAGCTGGGACTACAGCTGCCCGCCACCACACCCGGCTAATCTTTGTACTTTTGGTAGAGACTGGGTTTCACTATGTTGGCCAGGCTGGTCTTGAACTCCTTACCTTGTGATCCATGAAAGTGCTGGGATTACAGGCGTGAGCCACCGTTCCCAGCCTGCTTTCTTTTTCTTCTTGACATTTGAAAACAAAAACAAAAACAAAAAACAGGTCAGTCATCCTGTAGAATATCCTGCCTTCTGGGCTTGTCTCATTGCTTTCTCATGGAGTCATTAAATTTGTTCCCCCTCTCCTCTGTGTTTTCAGCAAATGAGAAGTTGAAGCTAGAGGCTGGTTTAGATCCAGGTTAAATCTTTTTGGCAGGAATCCCTTGTCAGTGATGCTGTGACTTTGGGCTGCCTTACTTCAGGAGGCATCAGTGTGGACAGGCTGTCCTGCAGAGAGTAGAGAGATAGACCAGTGTGTGACTGGGAGAAGTTACATACCTCCATTGCAAACTTGTGCTATTCCTTTTAAACACCAGGTCCTCGGCCAGGCATGGTGGCTCACACCTGTAATCCCAACACTTTGGGAGGCCGAAGTGGGCGGATTGCTTGAGGTCAGGAGTTCGAGACCAGCCTGGCCAACATGGTGAAACCCTGTCTCTACTAAAAATACAAAAATTAGCTAGGTGTGGTGGCGGGCGCCTGTAGTCCCAGCTACTCGGGATGCTGAGGCGGGAGAGTCGCTCGAACCCAGGAGGCAGATGTTGCAGTGAGCCGAGATTGTGCCATTGCATCCCAGCCTGGGTGACAAGAGTGAAACTCCGTCTCAGAAAAAAAAAAAAAAAAAACCATACCAGGTCCTCTGTCAGTGACACTTGGGCGCCTGTGAGTATCTGCTTCCTGTCAACCTTCCCCTCTCGTTTAGCATCCACTGGCTCTTGTTGCCTCCAGCATTTGTTCCTTTAGGGGTTGCAGAATGACTTAGCATTTGGTCATTTCTTTGTTATTTATTAGCAAGAATTCTTCCCGAAAGAAGAGCTTTCCATCAACCACCAGGGCAATTTGGTTACAAGAAAGGCCAAGAGACAGGCTGAATTCTTTCTCTTTAATCCTCAGCTTTCAGAGTAAAGAGGGCACTGCTACCGTCAGTGGTGACAAATGAGGGCTTTTGAGGGCTTGGGTTTGTTTGTTTTGCTTTCTCTCTTCTTTTCTAATAATCTCTGTGAATGCACTGCTTTTATGTGTTCCATCTGTTTCCATCAGTTGCACTCATTCTTTTTGATGCTCAGATGGTCCCAGCTCGGCCCATTGGAGGCTTCCTGGGGCGCCTCTCACTGCCCCTGTGCTGAGGCTGCCGTTGGGGAGCTGAGGCGGAGGCAGGCCTGAGACTCAGGGCAGGGTCTGAATGGCAGGTTCAGGTGGGGGCACACCCCCTCCACAGGCATCTGTTTTGCACATGGCCCTGACCGATCACCAGGAGGGAAAGCTCTAAGGGCACATTTACTTTATGTGGTCCCCTGTTCTTGCCCACCATCGAGCACACTGTTGCCTCTGACCTCACCCAGCTGCATTGCTTGTGCGACCTGAATAAGGTAGCTCCAGGCCCAGCCTTTGGGGTCAGCAGCACCAGAACTGGTCCCTGGAAAATACCAATAAAGTCCTCCTTTCCAGGCTGCCCCTCCTGCCAGTCTCCGGGGGTGCTGGGGATAGGAGTCCTATGCTGTTGCTTTGGCACCTAGAAGCTGCAGCTCAGCACATGCTGGCAGGACCCTGAGTCACTGGGGTATCAGGAAGGGGTGAGGGCTCTTGGTGAATGTGGGCAGTCGGTAGAGGGTGGGCAGAAGCCCCCGTGCTAGAGAGTACAGGCACCACTTGGGCTGCTGAGAGCAGTAGGGGTTTGAGTCCTTCCTAAAGGGAGCTCCTCTGGTGTCCCCGAGCCATGGGTCCATGGGTGGCCCTGACCCCTGCCCTCCCCACTCCCTATCCTTCAGGCTCCCGCTGGTGTCCCTGGAGCATGGGAGGCTGCTGAGCGTGAGTGGCGGTGTCTGGCAGGAGCTGCGTGGCAGGGAGGGCGTCCATGGCTGCAGCCAACAAGGGTAAGTGCCTTCCTGGCCTGGTGGGGCTTGCACAAGCTCTTCCAGTGGGCCCTGGTAGGAGGGCCATTGCTGCAGGTAGGGCCCGCACCACCTCTGTGTGTGTGGGCATGTGTGAGTGCGTGTGTGCTGGTGTGCGAATGTGATTGGGACTATGTCAGTGTTTGTGCCAGGTCCTGGGGCTCATGCAAGCCCTAGCAGGGACCGCTGCAGAGCCCTGCTGACTCCTTAGGCCGGTCTGTGGAGGTGTGTGCTCTTGTGTCCCTGCCGTTCCACTGTGGGGGTTGGGGGAGCCGAGGGGCTTATGGTGAGCACTGAGACTGGTGATGTGGGAGGGCCACAGCAGGCTGTGGAAGGGAATTTGGGTTTCTTTCAGAGTCCAGAAGGGATAAGGGAGGGTTTTAGGCCAGGGTGATCTGGTGAGATTTGAGGGTTCTGTGGGGCTCACCAGGGATTGTGGATGTGCCAGGCTGGTCCCCTGGGCCTCTGAGTATCCAAGAGGCCGGCTCAAAGCTGGATCAGGTCCTCCCACCAAGAGGACCCTGGGCAGGGCTCTTGGTGGGAGGGCCTAGGGGCCAGGGGTCAGAGGACTAGGGCCGTGCTCTCGGCCTCTGCAGCCTGAGCATTCATCCAGTCCAGGCCTTCAGCTCGGCTCCCGGCTACCCTGCCTGTCTCATCCCTCTGCCCTTTCTGGCCTTGGAGAACCCGACCCAGCTCAGAGACAGCTGAGGGCCTTGATGGTGGGCTAGGCAGAGGAAGGAAGGGGGTCTTGGGGTGGGTCTGGAAGCTTCCTTGGATTCTCTCTTCTTGCTGCCAGTGGCCAGTGAGGTTTAGTGGCAGCTGCAGCCTCGCCTAGGGGGGCTGAGTGTGTTTTTTGATCCCCTTTGTTTCTGCCACCCCTAGGCAGATCCCCTAGAGCCTGTTCCTGTCCCTGCCCTTTCAGGTTTGGGTCATGAGGATGGGCAGGCAGGGGCCTCATGCACTGACACAGCTTAGGGGTAGGCCCCAGGGATGGGGAGCTTTGCACTGTGAAGGAGAGCACTGGGCAGGGTATCCAGAGGACTGGGCTGAGCCCCACGCTGCCCTGGCTTGGTGGGAGTCTGGAAGACTGTCCCTTCCTGGCTCTGGCACCAGCCCCATCCCCTCCAAGCAAGGGTCATATTAGCCAGTCCCTGAGTCCCCCCACGCTCACTCTCAGGGGATGGATTTTTGTGGGAGGGGCAGGTCGGGGCCGGCGGGGAGGCCTCAAGCCTCATGATCCTAGTGTCCATCTAGCCCTGAAAAGAGCCCAGCCAGTGGGAGCTGGATGATGTCAAGGGCAGTCTTGGGGGTGACGAGGGGACAAGGGGGAGGAGTTTCCTGGGGACAGGGAAAGCCCTCAGAGCCCTCTCCCACTCTTCCTAGGCAACAAGCCCAGAGTCCGGAGTATCCGCTTTGCGGCAGGCCACGATGCAGAAGGATCCCACAGCCACGTCCACTTTGATGAGAAGCTGCATGACTCGGTGGTCATGGTCACCCAGGAGAGTGACAGCAGCTTTCTGGTCAAGGTACATTCACACCTCCCCCATCAGCAGCTTCTCCCCCTCCCCGGCTCTGCCTGGCTTCTGGGTGCCTATCCCTGTTCCTCTCAGCTGGGCTTATAGGCATGTCTGTGCCTTTCCCTGTGCCTTGGTTGCACCATCTGTCAGATGGGAGGCAGTGAGATTTCAATGAGATGAGAGCATTTAGAATGTCATCCAGATCAAGATGAGCAGAGCCACTGCTGTCATCTGCTTCACCCAGACAATAGCAATGGAAGGCAGTGTCGTGGCTGTGGTGCCAGTGGCCTGAGTTCAGGTCTAGGCCAGCCATTCTGGCTCTGTGACCTTGGGAAGGTCACCTGAGTTTCTTTTCTCTCAAGTTGAGACAATCACATCCCCTAGAGTTGGTGTGAGAATGGAAGAATGTATGTATGTGATACAGGTGTGAAGCTAATTATGGCAATAACAAGGTGCAACTTTTTTTTTTAACCCTTCTTTGCCAAATCTCTGGCTCAGTTAGGCTCTTTGAAGTAGTATTATCACCCCCTGTTTTCTGCTTGGTGGAGCTGGATTGGGGAAAATGGAGACTGAGGCCTTCAGGTTGGTCAATAAATCAGGGGTCCAGAGTTGAACAGGAGTGCCCTTGGGTCGGGGGAGGTCTGGCCCATTGAGATGGCCCTGAGTGGGGGGTCTGCTGTGCTGCTCAAAAGGGGCCCAGGTTTAGCCTGGCCGATGGGTCGAAACCCATCTCTACTAAAAATACAAAAGTTAGCTGAGCGTGGTGGCACACGCCTGTAGTCCCAGCTACTTGGGAGGCTGAGGCAGAAGAATTGCTTGAACCCAGGAGGCTGAGGTTGCAGTGAGCTGAGATTGTGCCACTGCACTCCAGCCTGGGCAACAGAAAGACTCTGTCTCAAACAAACAAACAAAAAAGAACCTGGGGGGCCCAGGTTTGTATCCATTTCTGTCCAACTCTGAAGTTCCCACTCTTTGTCCTACAGCTGACAGCTTCCCCAAGAGAGTAAATGGAACAAACCAACACTTAAAAATAGCTCTCTCCCCTCATTGCAAAATCCACTCATGTCTTAATAGACATGAGAAAATTTGGAAGACAGAGAAAATATGAAGAAATTTAAAAGTACCCACAGTCATACTATCCCAAAATAACCATGGTTAATATTCTGATGTGTGTTATTTCAGCTTTTTTTTTTCTTTTTGAGACGGAGTCTTGCTGTCACCAGGCTGGAGTACAGTGGCACCATCTCAGCTCACTGCAACCTCCAGCTCCCAGGTTCAAGCAATTCTCCTGCCTCAGCCTCCAGAGTAGCTGGGATTATAGGCGCGCGCCACCACTCTCAGCTAATTTTTTATATTTTTAGTAGAGACGGGGTTTCACTCTGTTGGCCAGGATGGTCTCGATCTCCTGACCTCGTGATTCGTCTGTGTCGGCCTCCCAAAGTGCTGGGATTACAGGCGTGAGCCACCACACTGGCTTATTCCAGCTTTTTAAAATGTTATTTATTTATTTATTTATTTATTTTTCTGAAAACACTATGGTGATGGATCCAGCTTATTTTAAAAAGCTTTGTTTCCAAAAACAAAAGCTGGCATCACCGTGTCCACACTGGTTTTTGCTTGCTTCTGTTGTGAACTGTCTCCTACCTGTGTCAGTAAATAATTTTCCACGAGATTTTACAACTGCCTACTGGTCCGTGATATGCGTCATCATTGACTTAGCTGGCTCCCTGTTGCTGGGTGTTATGGCTGTTTTTGTTTTCATTGTTATAAATAGGGCAGCGAAGAGTATTTTTTTGCACATCTCTATTTCCCCTGGAAAATTCTATAAGTAGTACCCCTGGGTCACAGGGTCACAGTTAGCAGGTACAGCCAGAAAGCCTTCTTGAGGGATGTGCCCTCTACCAGCAGAGCATGAGGGGGGCACATGGATTGAAGTTTGTCATGTAGCAATATCAACCTGGTCCCATTGAATGGCTAAAACTCTCTGCAGCCAGTCCCAGTTGGCCCCCAGGGATGGGGCTGCCCAGCCCCAGTAACTGTGAGCAGGACTCTGTGTGCCCATGCAAGCTGGGAGTACAGCAGGCACCCTTTGCCTGCTGGCGTGGCACCCCCACCAGCCCCCCTGCTCAGCAACCACCCTGGCTTGTGACCCTTCATACTACTGGAGTTTCCAAGAATGGCATTTGTCCCAGAGGGTGGTTGTCACCAAGCACTCTGAATGAACAACAGAAATTGCTTGGGTCGTGAGTATGGGCCATTGGACACAGCCTTTGAGTGGGCAGGCAGGCATCCACAGTCCAGTGCCAGCAGGGCAGCCAGGAGCCCCAGTTCAGTGGCTGGTGCCAGGCCTGTGGGCCAGCTCTGGGCTGACACAGCTGGTCTACTGTCATATCTCTAATTTGATCCCATCCCTCATCCCACGCTATCTGTGGCCTGGTGTCATCCTATGAGCGAATGGAAGACCAGCATCCCTGACCCTGGGATACTGGCAGTGATGGGGACAGGTGAATGACCCATGGGACTTTGAACTTTCCCTTGTAGGCAGTGGGTGGTGCCTTGCTGGGTGCCATGCATGGCAGGAATGGCCAAGAAGTCTAGGGAGGACTTGACCCTGGCCACACTACATAGCCTTTGGCCAGTCATTTTGTGGTTTCCATTTTCTTGTCTATGAAATGAGCCACTGAGGACTTTGGGGCCCGTGAGACAGATGCTGAGGATCTTGCTGGCCAAGCTGTAGGGCTGGGACCCTCAAGGGGTCTGTGAAAGGGCTGGGGCCACTGCGCTGGGGGTCGATCAGCTGGAGTGATGGAGGGAGTTGGGCTTTCTGGGCTCTCTGGGGAAGCAGGTGCTGGGGCCCATGGGATCATAGGTGGCACAACTGGGTGGGCCTGCGGGAAGCAGGAAGTGAAGGTGCCTCCCTCCCTCACCTCTCCTGCTGTAGGTTGGCTTCCTGAAGATCCTGCACAGGTATGAGATTACCTTCACTCTGCCCCCAGTGCACAGGCTGAGCAAGGATGTCCGCGAGGCACCTGTCCCCAGCCTGCACCTCAAGCTCCTCAGCGTGGTGCCCGTCCCTGAAGGTGCGTCCCCTCCTCCAGCAGGGCCTGGATGGGTGTGGGAGTGAGAACATGGGGTGCTCCCTTACTTCCAACCAGGGTGGATGGGCAGCTCAGCAAGTCGGGGATGTGGCACCTCTTTGTGAGCTTGCACTGTGGCAGCACGGCAGGTCCCACACTCCAGGCCTTGCTCCCTGTCCTGAACAGAAGTCCATGAGCTCATACTTGCCTGTACCTGCCCATGGTGTGATGGTTACCTCCGTGGGGCAGTAACCAAGATGGGAGCTGCTGAGGAACTGGTCTGAAGCCTCCAGCCTTCCCTCCTGCCTCCCTAACCCTCTAGAAAAACCTGCTGGAGCTACACACACCGTGTGGATAACTCCTAACACCCACCAGTCCCAGACCTTGGGTTTCAGGCTGCTGTTCCTATCAGGCTCACTTCAGGCCCTGCCCCATGCCCCACTCCCAGCCTGGCAGAGGCTAGGGTGTCAGTTTCGTGGAGCTCCAGCTTCAGTTTCATGTCCCCGTCACCAGCCTCCTCATGACCTTGCCCTTCAATGGATTGACACCCCTCAGGCCTTTACCTCTTGCCATCTGATCTGCTCAAAGCCTACCCTGCCCTGCCCCCCTCACTCCTCATCACCGCCTCTCCCTGCCTTCCTTTTGGGAGAAAACAGCCAGACCTTCTTTTGGAAGCCTGAATTGGACCCTACTTCATTCACTCTTGGAGCCACATTGGGGTGGCCCACAGGCTGGAGGCATGTCCAGCTCACTGAAGAATGGGTTTTTGAGACCTGTGCACCCCTGCTAGGGGGAATGGGTCTCTGGGCTCCAGAAGGGCCATCCCTGCCCCTTTCTTGGGGGGGCTTAGCATGCAGCCCCCCCATGGTGGTGGGTAGGGGCCAGTGAGTGCCAGGGGCAGGATCGGGAGGCTGGGGGAGGTGCTGACCAATTGCCCCTGTCCCCGGGCAGGTTATAGTGTCAAGTGTGAGTACTCGGCGCACAAAGAGGGCGTCCTCAAAGAGGAGATACTGCTAGCCTGCGAAGGTGGCACTGGCACCTGTGTGCGCGTGACGGTGCAGGCCCGCGTCATGGGTGAGAGCGTGAGGCTCCTGGTTGGAGGAGGGATGCACAAGCTCGACTGCAAGGGTTTCTGTCCTCCTCAGGGAACCAGGGCTGAACAAGGGATCCTTGCCCGGCTCAGGGGTTCTCAACCTCCTTGGCAGGTCCCTACCTCCAGCTGATCCCTGAGGGAAGGGGAGGGGTCCCCTTAGTGGGCCGCATGGGTGGGGCCAGGGGCCAGCATGGCACTGACTTGCACCCTGCCTTGCAGACCGGCACCACGGCACGCCCATGCTGCTGGATGGTGTCAAGTGTGTGGGCGCCGAGCTGGAATACGACTCAGAGCACAGCGACTGGCACGGCTTTGACTGAGGCCCGAGGCCCAGCCTGCCCCGGGCCCCTCAGCCTTAAACCCCGCCTTGTCCCCCCGACATGCTGCGTGATGGTGTGGCTTCCTCGCCCCTCTCTGGGGTGGGTGTGGGGGTGGAGTGGCCTTGCCCACGCCTCTCACCTCTGCCTCCATTTGTGCTGTCACCCTGCCCCTCCCTCGTCCTCCTCTCCCACTTCCTCCTCTCTGTGTGCCTCAGTCTCCTGCCGGAAGAAATGGGTTGAGCCCGAAAGGAGGCTGTCTGAGGAAGGGAGAGGGAGGGCCTGGGGTGGGTTCCCCACTCCCCACCCCAAGCCACAGGGACTCCAACCAGGGTCTGGGAGAGGATGGAGCTGGCTCTGTGACGTCGTGGCCCCATTACTGCTGCTGCTGCCTTGCTTCAGCCACCTCTCCTGCCCCTCCCTAGTCCCCACTGCTGTCCACCATGAGTAGGAGGGAGGTGCAGTCCCCAGCCCCCACCCCTCAGGTCTGTGTTACTTGGTTTTTAAGCGACTGGTTGGGATAGAACCCTAAAGAAATAAAACTTCCAGTGGATACCGGAGGCCAGGTGGATTTTTGTTCTCTGGGGTTGGGGTAATGGGCCAGGGAAGGACTTGGGTAGACTCACTCTTTCAGGAGGCAGGGGCACTGCGTGGTATTATAGCACCTAGCCCCACAAGAGGTATGCACAGGTGGTGGCATTTTAGGCCAGAAGCTGGCTGCCAAGACAATTAATTTGAATGAGGAGAGAGGGACCTCATGTGTAGGCCAGAGAGGTCTTAAGCAGTGGAGTTGTTTGGGATGCTTGATGGGAGACAGCAGCACCCCCTTCTGGTCAGTTCCCTATGCACAGCTGAAAGCTTTCTCCCTTCTCTCTCTAGCACCGGGAACCCCTGCATTCCTCCCACTATTAGGGTCTCCACGCCATATCAGCAGGCTGTGGCTTCCCCTTGAGCATAAATGTTTTATTGTCACCTCAGGGCTCTCAGGCAGGTGGGGCTGTTGCATGCCACAGTTAGAGGGAAGTGCCTGACATTTCACACTTTAGGAAACTGAGGCCCATGAGCGGTAAGAGAATGTCCTAAAGGCATACCGAGTCAATAGCAGAGCTGGGACCACCCCTCAGTGCTCCCTCTGGCCTCCCCATCCACCCTCCAGCTGCTCTTCCATGGCTGGGGTGGGGTGCAAGTGGGGTCCTTCATAAGCTGACCTTGGGGCCTTCCCAGACGGGTGTGTTGTCTCGAAAGAAATGCTACCCTCATAATTGCCTCCACCACAATAATGTTCCCACCTCCCCATTAGAGATCTACTGCCCTTTCCTCAATTCGCAGTCATATTTGGGTGGTCAGCACCACACCAGGACTGTGCTACCACACCTGTCCCTCTGGAGTCCACTTCCAGTCACTTTCCTACGGCACAGGGTTTTTCTGCCTGGCTCCCGGTTGGGGCTGAGTCGGTCAATGAGTGAACTTCAGCCCTGCAGGTCCAGACCCTGCACAACCTCCTTCCTCCTGCGGCTCCTCCTGCCATCCCACCCCCACCCCTACTCGGCCAAGTTCAGACCAGGACTCTTCTGTTGCGTTCTTCCTTGGGGGTCACATGCCCCTTGCCGGGCTGCGCGCTCTGTCTTGCAAACCTCTTCTCTTACCCGTTCAGTCCTTGGCGGGTCCCTTCAGCCTGGCAGTCAGCGGACCAGAGCCCAATCCCAAAGCCAGTCTCTGGGTGTGTCCCCACCCACTCTCCCATGACCTTATCTCCCCCGGGGCCGGAGGGCGTGGAAAGGCGCAGGCTGCAGAACTATCGTTTCCCCCGCCCCAACCCGCTCCGCAGGCCCCTGAACCGAAAGAGGGCGGGGCCGGGCAGACGGCGCTGGCACCGCGCCGGCGCGCCCTCAGTTGGAAAGAAAGTCGATGGACGCGCGCACGGAGCGATTGGTGCTGACGTCGACGGCGGTGACCTTAATTTCGGTGTCGCCAAACTGCATGGCGGCGCGGATCTCGCGGCGGCCGGGAGGCGCGCCGGCGGTGTCCTGGCCGCAGTCGGCGGGCTCAAGCTCGAGGCTGAGCGCGCCGCATTTACGCACGCCGGGGTCGGTGATGAAGCGCGCATCCTCTGCCGCGCAGCAGTACAGGTTGATGAGTACGCGCCGCTGGCCGGGACGCGCCGGGCAGTAGCTGCGCCGCACCTCCTCGCCCAGGGCCACCGACTGCTCGGCGGCCACGAAGCGCTCGAAGACGTCGGTGCACCAGCGGCGGCCGTCGCGAACCAGCAGCTTTTCGGGCGGGTGGCGCCCAGGCACAAAGCGGTTGAGCACGCCCACGCCATAGGTGAGCGGCGAGCGGCGGACCCGCACCACGCCCGGCGCCTGGCCGAACAGCACCGCGCCTTTGAGGATGGTGAGGCCCACGTCGTGCGGGACCACGACACGCAGACCGCGGGCGCCCAGCGCCGCCTGCACCGCGTGCTGCAGCACCGCTGACTCGGCGAAGCCGCCCACTAGGAACAGCATCTTCACACCCTGCACCTCTGGCCGTGCCAGCAGGGCCTCTGCGGGACAGGACGGGGGGACGCGGGTGAAGGGGGCAGAGGAGAAGGGGCGGGGGGGAGAGAGCCACTGAGGCCACCACTAGGCGGCCACCGGCGCCTCCCCTCCCTAGCCTGTACCTACCTGGCGACTAGAAAGTAGCCATTTGAGCACTTTCTTTGAGAGCTCACGGGAGTCCTCGAGGGCTTCGCCTCCCCAACACTCACGCTCCCCACTTCTCTCCCACCACGACGTGGAGGACGAGAGATAAGGATATGCATTTTACACGTATTAAATACCTAGACGTTGTGTGCAAGACATTGTGCTCACTCTAGGTACTTCAGCTCATTTTATCCCTGTGATAACGTTTTGAGAACCCAATACTATCACCCCATTTTAAAAATGGGGAAACTGAGGCACCAGAAGTTTTTTGCCTTGGCAAGACTACATATCAACCCCCTAGCTCTTAATCACCACTGCACTTCATCCCGCAGGTGTTCTAGATGATTCTAGGTCTCATCACAGTGTATGGATGTGTGGAGGTATCTAGGCACTGATGAGGGGGAATTATTCCGCATCTGTTTGTTTCTGTAGGGGCGGGTGGGGGACCAAGCTCAGGTGCTCACCTATGTGCTGGATGATCCCGCTGACGGTGGGCTGAAAGAGCTCGTTCATGGCTTCACAAGACATTCGGAGCATCCCCTGTGAGGACCACTTCACGAAGTTCACGCTGTTGGTGGTGAAAGGGGCAAATATCCATCGGTCAGGGCCCAGCTGCTTGCCCCAGTTTGGGGTCCGTGGTCCTTATTCTCTACCTCTGCCTCCAGGCAGAAGTGCCTGGGCACCGACTGCACGTGGTGTCTGGAGGACTGGACCTGCTGGATGTTCACTCAGAGGATTTAGTTGCCAGCCTGCTCCAGGTTCCAGGTACGAGGTCCTGGGAGGGGCCTCCCCTTGCTTTGGTGCAGGGAAACCGAGGAGCATGGGCCGGCAGGGCCCGGGGTGGGGGTGTAGAGAAGGCTGGGAGGAGATAGGCATTGCCGCCTCCCTGCCATGATTCTCTGTCTTGCCCCAGTTCGGGCTGCGGATTCCGTGGGTGGAGCCTGCTGGGCTGGGGCACTCACTCGCCGCTCCCCGCCGCCCCGCCCCGACGCCCTGCTGGCTTAGTGTATATGTGGGATGAATCAGGCAGACCCCCACCGTTCCTTGGGGCCCGGGACCCTCCAGTGCATGGTCATTCCCGGGTCGGCAAACCCTGCCTGAGCCCGCGGGCCCAGGACCCACCTGCTCCTGCGCAGAGCGGTCTCCACGTTGTGGCCCCGCTGCTTGCGGTAGAAGTCAATGAAGGAGAAGGGCAGCGAGATGTTGAGCGCCCCTGCACGGTGTGGGCCAGCAGTGCGCTTGCGAGCCTCGAAAGCGATGGTCAGATCTACCCAGGCTGCCGGCCGTTGCCTTTTGAAGGTGGCGATGAAGTCCTCGCCGAAGATGCGGCACAGCAGCTGCTCGAAGGCCAGGTCCACGCCCACCGCGCCATAAGGGCCCCCTGGGGTGGAGCAGGGGGCGAAGAGGGCGTCAGCGCTCACCGGGCCGCCAGGGGGCAGTGGCGGGGCCGGAGCCCGGGTCGCGCTGGGTACCGGGGCGCCGCCTGGCTACTCACCAGATGCCTTGTAGAGCTCCTTGAGGGTGCCATGGGGCTGCTCCAGCTGGTGCACCGTCAGGTCCACGGTGCCTCCGCCGCAGTCGGCCACCACGTAGCGGTCTCCTGCGGCGGCGAGCGCGGGCACACACTCGTGGGCGGCCTCGCACCCTCAGCCCTGCGCCCCCTCCAGCCTCGCCCAGCCTCCAGCCCTGCCCCGGGTCCCAAGGCCTGTCTGCAGGGTCGGGGGAGGGACGTGAGGGGCTTCAGGTGCTTGAACCTCAGACCACCACATATGGGCGCAGGGTGTGGGGGAGAAATGGTTCCAGAGGCTCTGCAACTCCACCCGAGCGTCCGCGGAGAATCCCCTGGAGGAGTGGGAGTTAGGGGCGCCGCTGTGAGTGGGGTGGGGGTGCGGGTGACTGTGAGGGGACGGCCAGGTTAGGTACAGCGGATGGAGGAGGAAGAGACGGGCTTTGCAAACATGCCCTTGCCCCCATCAGTATATGGTGCCCGGTAGGGGCCAAGGATAACACTCCATCCCCCTTTCCCCCTACCTGCTTGCATCTCTGCCCACAGCTCTCCTACGCCTGACTCCACCAGGAACGTGCGGCTGTGGCGGGACCTTCGCAGCTGCTCCCGAGCTGGGGGTCAGGAGACAGCAGGGAGTGAGATTAGAAGGAGATGCTCCAGCTATGGCGTTCAACTCCCATCCTCCTGCCCAGGACCTCCATGGGCACTGGGAACAGCCAGTGCTCCTGAAACTCCAACCTGCTCCTGACTGGGAGAGGGCAATCCTGAACCCCAAACTCCCACCCTGTATCCAACAGCTGTGGGGAAATATTTAGGGACACAGGGCCTTCCTTTAACGCAGGAGGTCTCAGGTCATGGCAAAATCAGGGTTAGAGGGGTTTGGAGGAGCGGAGGCAGGTAGGTCTTTGGAGTCTCAGAGGGGACTCAGGACTTAGGGCTTCTCCCTGCCCTGGGAGATGGCATTTGGGAGGATGACCATAGCTGTCCTTGGCCTGGGTGCTTGGTCCTGGCAGCAGGAGCTTGGGGCTGATGTGTGTCGGGGAAGATGAGGGGAGTGAAGGGGACAGCTGATGCAGTGGGCTGACTTCCTCCTTTGTCAGTACCCCAGCAATTTCCTCCTGGGGTAGTCTGTGTCTCCCCCAACCCTCAGACTCAGGGCTGGGCGGAGTCCTGCCCTCCTCAGACTTTGCTCCCCTAGGGCAAGGTGAAATCTCCACCCTGAGATTGGGCTGCCCTAGGTAGGGCATGTCCCACCCTGGGACGAGGTTGCCCTTGGGCAGGGCTGTGCCTCCCTTCCTCAGTCAGGCTCCGCCAGCCATGTTTCTGCCTGCTCAAATTGGGCTCCTCCAGGGTGGGTACCCTCTCCCCTTCATACTAGACATGGCTGAGCTTCTGGCTTCAGTGACCCTCTGACCCTCCGGGGGTGGGTGGTGTCCCCGGGGGCAGCTCACCCTGACGGAAGCTGGAGTCGATGGAGCGGCGCTCACCCAGGCGCCCACCACCTGGGGCCCGGCCACTCAGGTCCAGGAGCTGGTGCAGGCGCAGCTTGCGGCAGTATACCGAGGCGGCCTCGGGCTCCAGGGCGATGAGTAGCTGCTCTGCATTCTCTCGGGACACTAGTCCAGCCTGGGGATGGGTGGTGGGCAGGGTCAGGCAGCACTGTGGGCTGTCACACCTAAGATGGCACTGTGAGGTGGGGAACCGCGGCCTGTGGGGCTCCCACCTCCTCCTCCATCACACCCCACCCATGTTAGGCCTCTCAGGCCCCTCTGTGCTGCACAAATTTGGAGCTGCCTCATAGCCACGCTGTGACCAGGCTGGGGAGGGAATGGCCCTGGCCAAATATGCCAAGAAGTTGCCCAGCAGGAAAAGACTCTAGACAGAATGCAGACCTAGAACCCCTGGGATCTGCCCCTTCAAATTTCCCAAGATAGCGGGGCTGCAGCAAGGTTCCCCTTCACAGGTACAAGCGGCCAGCTGAGCGCTGGCTGGGGGTATTGGCAGGGACTCTAGCACAATGTGGGGGGGTGTGATGGCTCAGAGGAGGTGGTGGGGAGCCCTTTTAGCTCATTGAACCCTCTTTCTCCACTAGGCTGGTGTCAGACGGTAGCCATAGGCCACCCCACTTCCAGGAGAACTTTGTTCCCAGGGAATCTGATACAGCAGGGAGGAAGCTGAAATTCCAGGCACCAAGACAGGCCAGTTGGGTGGAGAAAAACGCTTGAGATCTGGAGTTATTTCCTTCAGGGTAGGGGATCCCTGTGAGAAGTATATTATGATTTTGTAGGGTTCCCCAGATTCTGACCAGATAGGGGAGAGGGATAAGGGTGTGAATGGAGACTTTTACCCAGGGCCAGACTTTCCTGAGCAGCCAGGGAACAGCGTGAGAAGGAGGGTGGGGAAATAGGCAAGGGGACGCTGGGGGAGCAGGTGTTTGTTCTGGCTGGGGACAGCCTTGCTTCCGTCCTGATCTTTGCACAGGGATGTCCACTGTGCTCAGGGTTAGCTCCTTCCAGTGAAAAGTGTAGACATTTACAGACCTGGCCCTGGGTCATGCCTGGCCCATAGGTATGGGAGGATTGGGGGTCCCTCCAGGGTGTCCACAGGCAGGCTTGAGATCCCTTTTGGACAGCCTAGGGTCTGTATCCAAGGCTCCAGGGTTATGACCAAGCAATGAGTCTTGAGGCTATGCCCTCTCTGTCTCCACTGGAGCCCCCCCAACTCCTTGCTCTAGACCTTTGAGCATCTCAGTGGTAGGAAGACCTGTATGCATTGGCTAGAATCGCCTCCCTTTATTTCATAGTCCTATTTCCCCTGCTCAAGAACCAACAAAGGTGGGCGGTGGTGGGGGTGTCCCTCAAAATACTGATGCCAAGTGAAGTGAATGTTCTGGGTGCCCTGCCTGCCACTGTGAGTGTTGGCTGCTATTGGCTCACAGCTGCTACCTCCTCTGGATAACTGCCCTCAGCTGAATGGGAATGGCCTCACTTGGAGAGGTTTCCCTCCCATATCCCCAGAACCAGTGACAGACCGATACGGATGTGCAAGAAGCCGGCCCCAACTCTGTGCTACAGTTCTCCCTCTGCAGCTCCCCATGGGATCTAGCTGAGGCTAAACCTGAGGCTAGACTCCAGCAAAGACCACATCCTTCATAGCTCCTTCTCCTGTCCCGCCTCCCTCCCTCGCCTTTCTCCTGAGAAACCTTCTTCAATAGACCTCACGTATAAGACTCTCCATCTTGGCCGGGCGCGGTGGCTCACGCCTGTAATCCCAGCACTTTGGGAGGCCGAGGTGGGCGGATCACAAGGTCAGGAGATTGAGACCATCCTGGCTAACAGGGTGAAACCCCGTCTCTGCTAAAAATACAAAAAATTTGCCGGGCGTGGTGGCGGGCACCTGTAGTCCCAGCTACTCAGGAGGCTGAGGCAGGAGAATGGCGTGAACCTGGGAGGCAGAGCTTGCAGTGAGCTGAGATCGCGCCACTGCACTCCAGCCTGGGCGACAGAGCGAGACTGTCTCAAAAAAAAAAAAAAAAAAAAAGACTCTCCATCTTGGGCTCTGCTTTTAGGACACCTGACTTAAGGCACTGTCTACACTGGCCTGGGCTGTGTCTTTTGTCCCTCTGTCCCCTGTTCCTGCAGGCCCACTCCCTCTCCTGGTGGGAGCAACTCTACAAACTCCCATCAGGAGCAGGCTGAAGTTCTTTCCATAATGACTCTGTGGTCTCAAGGGTGGTGGGGTGCATGCAAGCATGGGGACAGGCCTGGCCCTTCCTGAGCAGTGTTCTCGGGCCCGCCTGCACGTCCTCACCAGGTAGGCAGCCTCCCGCATGAACTGCTTGGCTGGCTGTTTCCAGATGGCAGGCACCGTCAACACCCAGCGCACAGTGTCCTTCTCTGGCAGCGATGGGCTCTGCTCCCTCAGCTCCTGGTACAGGACGGGGCAGTGAGAGGAAAGCTGGCTTGGAGGGAGGGTGGTCTTCAGCCCTCTGCGGAACTGGAGGTACTAATCAAATCACAGGAAGGACTTCCCAGCAGAGCTGGAAGAATCGGCCCCCCTCCCATCAGTATGGCTTGGTGCAGGCTCTACCAGACAAAAAGGGAGGTGGGTACTGGAGAAGATGACCTCTGAGCTCCGGCGGTGGCTACCCATCCAATGTCGGGGACGGGATGGGGGAGCGGTTTCGGATGAGGGGAAAATAGGGGGTCCCTGCCACAGTCGGCAGAGGTGGGGCCGCAGCGCACCTGAAGGGCGTGCTCCCTGAAGAAGCGCAGGGCATGGGCGAACACCTCCAGGGCGGGCATCGTCTTTCCATTTACTGCCTCTAGCTGGGTCTTCAAGGTGAGATCCTGGCAGGGACACAGGGCGGCTCTGCAGGAGGCCTCAGCTTGGCACTGATTTCCTGACGACCTCGCTCTTAAAATCACCCCGTTTCCTGGAGCTTCCCCTCCTCTTAACCACCGTCCCACTCTTGCCCCAATGTGACATTAGCTCTGCCCCAACCCCTCTCCTTAGCCCCACCCCTCCTGCAACCCCAGCTTCACTATTAGCCCCGCCTCCACCTCATTTCTGAGCTCCGCCCACACCGGAGTCCGACGTCTCCCTTTAGCCCCGCCCCCTCTCAGCCACGACTCCATCGGGGCCGTCCTCACACGTTTTGGTTTTGTCCCACCCACCCCCATTAGCCCTGCCCTTTTCCATGCTGGCCCCGCCTCCCTGTCTGGAGCCCTGTGACTCACCGTGGCGCTGTGGATCTTCATCTTGAACTTCTCGAAGTAGAGCCAGTCCCGCGCCTCTTCGGGGTCCAGGTCATGGTAGTAATCGCGGGCGGTGTAGCCAAAGCTGTGGAAGGCGCCCTCCGGAGTCAGCAGCAGGCAGGTCGGGGTCTTCTGGTGGGCCACGCCCGGGTCTCCGCCCTCCCATTTCCTGCAGAGGCACAGGGCAGTCAGTGCAACCCTCCCTTCTTGGGTGGGAATCCAGGCAGAGGGAACAGCATGTGCAAAAACTTACAGATGTGAAAGAGCAGGGAGAACTAGCTATGGGTCGGCTCCATAGGCAGCAGGAGAAAATACAAGAATGCTAAGGTGAGATCATGAAGAGCACAGAAGGCCATTCAGAATTCTGTCTTCGTGGATTTAAAGTAGCCAGGAGGTATGACCACATTTGCCTTTAGAAAGAAAGGTCACTGGCTCCCATGGAGCAACAGAATGCAGGGAAGGGAGCATGGAGAAAGGAAACCAAGGAGGAGGATATTGCAGCCACCCAGTTGAGAGAAGGTCGGGGCTGAACTTGGGCACGATCAGTGGCCATGGAGAGAAGTAGATGGGTATTCTAGAGATGTTAGGGGCTTGGTGTCTGGTGGGAAGAGAGAGCTTGGGAGGAGGCTGGAATGTCCCCCAGTTATTTCCTGTGACTGTCACCTCCACAGGACAGAGACAGTGTTCCTGGATGTGTCCTTAGCCCCAGCATGGCCTCAGCCATGTGTGTTGATCAACAAGACATCTGGGATGCCCTGCAGCTCCTAGAGGGCTGTAAGTGCTCAGAGCCTTTGTGGTTTCCTGTGATGTGGAAGGAAGGACAGTCCAATCTCATGAAGCTCAAGTCCCATGTATTTTGGGAGCAGTTACCTGTCTGTCATCTCTCCATTCACCCTTCCATCCAGTCTCCAGGCCTTGGGAAGCCCCTCTTACCTCCCATCCCAGTCTGGGTTGAGAGCTTTGAGGTCTCCTATAGCTTCACCTACTGCCTGCTGACCCTCTAGGACACATTCAGAGGACTGGGGTCTTGAGGTCCCAAGGGGAGTGTTCACATAAAACCCAACATTTGAATGGATTTTTGAAACATGTCTTTCAAAACAATTGTGTGACTTGTCAACTCAGCCCTTAGAACCTTCATTTTCTTGTTTTTATTTTTATTTCTTGTTTTATTATTTTTTATTTTCTTTTCCTTTTTACTAAAAAAGGAAAAGAAAAAAGATTTGAGATGTTGGACCTAGGAATCACCTCTAGGAATCTACCCCATGGAGACTGCAGCACAAGTTTTCAAAGAAGGATATTACTGCTGCACTTTTTGTAATAGTGAAAAATGAGAGGAGGAAAAAAAACCCCTAAAACTGTCAATAGGGGAATGGATAAATTATGACACATCTGTACTATGGAATACTAGGCCGTTCAAAGAAAGTGGCAGCTTCATATGTGCTGACGTGAAATATCTACAAAATAGTGTTGAAGCTTTAAAACAAAGCAAGTTGTATATCTCACTTTTACTTAAAAAACACATATATGTTTGTATATGTGTGTGTTTGTCTATAAGCTTAGAAAAATATTTGTGGGCTGGGCATGGTGGCTCACGCCTGTAATTCCAGCATTTTTGGGATGCTAAAGTGGGATAATCACTTGAGGCCAGGAATTCAAGACCAGCCCTGGCAACACAGTGAGACCCTGTCTCTCCAAAAAAAAAATTTTTTTTTTTTAATTAGCCAGGTGTGGTGGTGCTGTCTGTAGTCCTAGCTACTCAGGAGGCTGAGGTGGAAGGATTGCTTGAGCCCAGGAGTTTGAGGCTGCAGTGAGCTATGATCACACCACTGCACTCCAGCTTGTGTGACAGAGCGAGACCCTGTCTCAAAGAAAAAAAAAAAAGGCCAGGTGTGGTGGCTCACGTCTGTAATCCTAGCACTCTGGGAGGCCGAGGCTGGCGGATCACCCGAAGTCAGGAATTTGAGACCAGCCTGGCTAACACGGTGAAACCCCGTCTCTACTAAAAATACAAAAAAAAAAAAAAAAAATTAGCTGGGTGTGGTGGCGGGCGCCAGTAGTCCCAGCTACTTAAGAGGCCAAGGCAGGAGAATGGCATGAACCCAGGAGGCAGAGCTTGCAGTGAGCTGAGATCGCGTCACTGCACTCCAGCCTGGACGACAGAGTGAGACTCCGTCTCAAAAAAAAAAAAAACGCCACAAAAGTTAGCCAGGCATAGTGGCGCACACCTGTAGTCCCAGCTACTTGGGAGGCTGAGGCAGGAGAATCGCTTGAACCCGAGAGGTGGAGGTTGCAATGAGCTAAGATCGTGCCATTGCACTCCAGCGTAGGCAACAGAGTGAGACTCCGTCTCAAAAAAAAAAAAAAAAAGGAAAATAAAAAACATTTGCATATTTTATTGTTATGTTTGTTATATCTCAAAAAAATTCAAAATTAAAAACAAAGTCTGACTTTTCCTACAGAGGGTTGGGAGCTGCTCCAGTTGAGGCCAAGGACCCAGGCCTGGGGCCCATCCTCCAACTTTTGCCCCAGTGGGGAGCCCCAGACTGGGGGTGGCAGGGCCTCCAAGGAGACCCCATGTCTCGGTGACAGTACTTTTGGGACCAAGGTATGAGGAATCCCCACCCTCCCCACCTCACTCTCTCAGCCCAGCTGACCTCACCTCATCATGTGGATGGCCTCAGGGTCACTGGCAAAGCTGAAAGCATAGCCACTAGACGTGGTGCCGAAGTCAATGGCCACCACCACAGAGAAGGAGGCCTGCTGGGGGGCTCGGACCTCGGGTTTCTGCAAGTGCAAGACTTAGAATTAGCAAGCAGCCAGCAGGGACACCCCCATCCCCCACAGCCCCAATGCTTCCTCTGCATGGGGAAGACACTCCCCCCCACTGACTGTGGTCCAGACCAGCCCTGGACCTGGCCCACCCCACCTGCCCACCTGCTCGGGCTCCCTTGCCCTCCCAGGCTCCAGGCTGAGCCTTGGACGTGTCTCTCAGGTAGCCCCAGGCAGGGTTTGGCTCAAGCTCCTGCTTTCCTGCTTCCAGCCTCCGCCCACCCTCCCTCTGGACTGCCTTAGCCCCACCCCCACCTCACACCATCTTCAGAGGCAGCCATTAGTCTGGGCCCAGCTGCGAGCAATTTTGCTCCTCCAGGCAGTTTTACAGCACATGGACCAGTGTATATATTTTATCCTCTTGCTCTTTGTGGCCATAGTGACACAAACCAGACTGTCTGATTCTGTGGCAGAGAGGAGAGGGCACGTGCATGTCCACAGAGAAGTGTGTGCCTTCTCCTATGCCAGGGCTGGACTCCCTAAGAATAAGGGTGTCCCTAAGCTGGATCACCAGGGCAAGGTCATCCAGGTGGGGTGACCCAGGGAGCTTGGGGGTGGGGAGGTGGTGTCCTGGATACTTCAAGCTAGTAGTTTCCTTTTTATTTGAGACAGGGTCTCACTCTGTCACCTAGGCTGAAATGCAGTGGTGCGATCTTGGCTAACTGCAACCTCCGCTTCCCAGGTTCAAGCAATTCTCCACCCTCAGCCTCCCGAGTAGCTGGGATTACAGGTGTGCACCACCACGCCCAGCTAATTGTATTTTTTGTAGAGATGGGGTTTCGCTATGTTGCTCAGGCTGTTCTTGAACTCCTGAGCTCAAAGCAATCTGCCCACCTCGGCCTCCCAAAGTGCTGGGATTACAGGTGTGAGCCACCGTGCCCAGCCCAAGCTAATGGTTTCCAGACTATTTTTTTTTTTTTTTGGCAACACATCTCCTCTCCTTCAGGTATGACTTGGATTAAGGTGGGCTGTGGTCCACAAGAGGCCCAGTGCTCTGGGGACCTAGAAAAGCCACATGCTCAGAGGAACACTTGCCTCAGCCAGGCCAGCTTCAATGGCCGTGGGTGCCTCCTGTGTGTGTGGGGGTTGGGAGTTAGTTACATGCGGCTCGCCTTCTCAGTAGAATTGTTACCCTTATAGTCCAGGGTCACCCAAGGCCAATCCTTCTGGGGGGCACATGACTGGAGTGTACGGGGACAAGAGGCATGGTGGTACCCCCATCCCCTCCTCCTTCCTAGCTGAGGCCCTGTCATGACTTTGCCAGGCACGACCCTGTCCACACCAGCCAGGTCACCCACCACCTGGTCCCTGCTCCGGGCTTACTGGAGACTGCGAGGGTGTGAGGGGGGCAATGCCGCAGCTTTCCTGGGTCCTCGGGGAGCCGGGTGGGCTAGGCACTGGGGACCGCTCCGGGCTGGAGCCTGCAGAGAAGAGACGGCAGTTCATCCTGGCACAAGCAGGGTAGGGATGGCAGCGGGGCCCCAAGCCAGGCACCCAAAGGTTCTCCATCAGTCCTTGCTGGGCTAAGGCAAAGGGCTCTCTGCTGGGGAGGAGGACTGGGGGGTGTAGGAAAGACACACATGACGTAGGGGCAGGAGCTGAGGGTCTGCTATCAGAGGCAACGTTTCCCTAGCAGGTGACCCATGCTTTCCCTGGGAACTCACTGTCTCCCCACTAGGGCCCCTCAGACACACAGTGTGGGAGGGGAGAGAGACAGAAAAGCATTGTGTGGCAGGGAGACTCAGTCCAGAGATGGAAGGGCAGGGGAGATAGGGCAGGTGAGCTCCTGGGAGGGAGTAGAGGAGAGAGAAGCCCTCCCCCTTCAGAAGCTGGAGCTACAGAGCTAACTGGCTAGGAGGTGGGGCTGCTCCCCTCCACCCTAAAGTTGGGCCACGTGGTTCTAATCAGGACTTGAGGGAACTCTGCAGCTCCCATGCCCACAAGGGCCACAGACAGGCCCAGCTGGCTGCTTGAGGAGGACTGAGGAGGGGGAGCACCTCCTCCCACACTCATAGAGATAGCCCAGTCCTGAACTGGGGGTGTCCACAACATTAGGAAGTCTGATTCCCACCCCCCACCCACACACATACACACACCCTGAGCCAGCATTTCAGGGCAGGACGCCCCATCAAGACCCTCTTGCACGCCTGGGACTGAGCTGGACCTTTGGTGGGAGGCAGTGGAGTAGCCCTGGAGGACAGCCCCAGGCCTGGCCCCGAGGATCAGGCAGCTCATGGGGCAGGAGGGCCTGCCTGGCTGGTAGCTGCCACCACCACACTGGGCATTGCTAAGGGGCATGTGAGGAGTACTGGGGCAGCCTTGATATCCATGGACAGGCCAGGGAGGCTGGCTAGGGAGGGAGAGTGAGATCTGGTAGGAAGCTCCATGCACAAATCAGGCAGGTCTGGCTCGCCTTAGGCTGAGCCAGGCAGGCCCTGTGCTCCCTCAGCCACAGTCCTGTCATGTGCTGCCAGGCAGGTCTCCACTCTCCCTGGCCTTGGGGGTAACCTGGGAACACAGGCGAAGGGCCAGGCATGAGGGGGACTCTGGGAAGCGCCTGGACAGGGCCAGAGTCTGAGGTGCTGGAGGGGCAGGGAAAAAGTGGCCACATTTCAAGGGCTCCCTCTCCTCAGGCAGCCAGGGCAGGCTCCGGCCCTGCCACCAGCTGCAGCCTGAGAGGCCAAGTTGCTGTGGCTCGAGCTTGGGAAGGGAGGCAGGAAGGAAGGGCCCAGCCCACCAGGTCTTTGTGAATGGACTTCCTGAGGAGTGTCCCTCTTGCCTCCGGCCTCCCACCCCTGCAGAGAACCCAAGCCTGCTCCCAGACCAGGCTATGGTCAGACGCACATGCACACGCAGAATTCTCTGCATGCGTGCCCACCTGCAGACTATACTCCCATACACAGATCCTGTGCACGGAGACCTGCCCGCAGAGACACACACTCACTGATGCACTCCCACGGGGTCCTGTGCACATAGCCTGAACAAAACACATGGACATTCAAACACTCCTGTGCACACAGACCCTCCATGCACACGCAGAACTCTCTGCATGCGTGCCCACCTGCAGACTATACTCCCATACACAGATCCTGTGCACAGAGACCTGCCCGCTGAGATACACACTCACTGACACACTCACACAGGGTCCTGTGGACAGAGGCTGAACAAAACACATGCACATGCATACACTCCTGTGTGCACAGACCCTTCTGGCACACACAAACACACGCACTCAGCCCACACTCATATACACATGGGGGTCCTGTGAATAGACCAGTCCTGTGTGCACACATACTCACATACACAGACCTGTGCACACAGACCCTTCCTGCACACACAGGGGGGTCCAGTAAACACAGACCTGCCCTGCACACATGCACACACACACACACACACACTCACTCACAGAAGAGCTGTTGGGAAGCTCTGTGGGAGAGGTACATTGCACAACCTGTAGGTGGGTCTCAGTGCCTGCTCAGGTGAGCGGGTGATGGGTCAGGGCAGAATGGTGGGGGTTCTTACCGATGTACAGCCCCTGCAGGCCCATCTCCGGGACAGCCAACATCCTTGCAGGCCCTGTAGCTGTCAACAGGAACAGACAAGCAGAGTGGGATTTATTTGTCCCTTTGTTCCCTCATCTGAATGCTTATTTATTTTATTTGTTTACTTTTGGCTGGAGTCCTTTGAAGCAAATCCCAGCCATCATGTTGTTTCACCTGTGAACTCTTTAATACATCTCTCCAACAGATAAAGACGTTTTAAACAATGTCATCGCAACGCCATTCTCATGTCTAATGAAATTAACAGTAATTCCTTAAATCTCATCTAAAGTCCCACAGTTCCCAGCTTGTGTCAAAAAATGGCTTTACTTTCTTGGAATCAGGATCCTCCTAAATGTTTTCTGGTGCCTGCTCTGTGCCAGGTGCTGGGAGATAGTGACCCAGAGAGACACTGTCCCTGCCCTAGAAACCAACGGTCTGATGGAGGAGATAATCAGGCAAGTGATTTTGAAATGACAAGCATTGCTGAGTGCTAGGAAGGTCAAAGTTGGATAATGCGGGGTGGGAAGAGGACATGGTAAGTCTGGACAGAGGGCTGGGCTGGGCTTACCCTGCAGGCAGGGCCTGTGCACCCTATTTCAGATTTGATTTTATATGAAGGGCAACAGCAAATCTTGAAAGGTTTGAGGTGGCAGGGTGGGGTGGGGGCATGACTCAATTTGTCTTTTCTTTTTTCTGAGACAGGGTCTCACTCTATTGCCCAGGCTGGAATGCAGTGGCACGATCTTGGCTCACTGCAACCTCTGCCTCCCAGGTTCAAGCCATTCTCCTACCTCAGCCTCCTCAGTAGCTGGGATTACAGGTGAGTGCCTCCATGCCCAGCTAATTTTTGTATTTTTAGTAGAGACGGGGTTTCGCCATGTTGGCCAGGCTGTTCTCGAACTCCTGACCTCAGGTGATCCGCCCACCTCAGCCTCTCAAAGTGCTGGGATTACAGGCATGAGCCACCGTGCCTGGCCTTCGTTGTTTGTTTGTTTTGAGATAGGGTGTCACTCTGTCACGAGGAGAACCTACATTTAAAGGCTGAACAGAGGAATATATACCGGCCCAGGAGACTGAGATGCCTCATGGTCTCATGAAGATTGTACCAAGAGATGGGTAAAGCTAGATCCCTGTAAAAGGTCCCCAGATGAGACTGGAAACACTGTTTTAGTGGCCCAAGGGAGGGAAGCTTAGGTGAGGAGTGAGCAAGAGGTGACATGAGCTAGAACTTCTTTTCTTAAGATGGAGTTTCACTCTGTTGCCCAGGCTGGAGTGTAGTGACGCAATCATATTGAGCTAGAATTTCTGAAAAGCTTGGCTGAAATCAGGAATACATGTGAGGGCAGTAGTTGGAGGGCGCTAAAGCTGAAGGGAGGTGAGGAAGAATATTTATTTTCTAAGATGGGAGGGGCTCGATCCTGTCTATGGAGTTCTGGAGCCAGGCTATAGGCAGGATATTCCAAACCATCAACAGCTTTGTTACACAAAGTGTGGGCTGAGGATCAGCAGCATTGGTATCACCTGGAAGCTTGTTAGAAATGCAGAACCTCAGGCCCCAGCCCAGACCTGCTGAATCAGAACGTGTATTTCATATTTATTTATTTATTTATTTATTTATTTATTTATTTATTTTATTTTTGAGGCAGAGTCTCACTCTGTCCCCCAGGCTGGAGTGCAGTGGCGTGATCTCAGTTCTCAGCTCACTGCAATCTCCATCTCCTGGGTTCAAGCGATTATCCTGCCTCAGCCTCCCAAGTAGCTGGGGCCACAGGCATGCGCCACCTAATTTGCCTAAAATGCCACCTAAAAATGCCTGGCTAATTTTTGTATTTTTAGTAGAGTCGGGGTTTCACCATATTGGCCAGGCTGGTCTCGAACTCCTGGCCTCAGGTGATCCGCCCGTCTCAGCCTCCCAAAGTGCTGGGATTACAGGCGTAAGCCACCGCGTCTGGCCTATTTTAACAAGATTCCCAGGTGATTCAGGTGCACATTGAAGTTTGAGAAGTGTTGCTCAACAGTGTCTCTCAGCCAGTCTGCAGACCACTGACACTGTGTTCTCATTGGTAGGCCTGGCTGCTCCTCTAAACAAAGGAGGAGGCTGCGCAGGGCCAACGCATTCCTTCTCTGTCACCAGCGGCCCAGTCTGAAAGTTTTGCTGTAGAACACAGGCAGACACAGAGCTGGCTCTGGCATGCCCATAGACACATGCACACACCCTTGCTCACACAGTTCACACAAACCAGCCCCATTGTGGACAGACACCTGGACTCCCACACACTCTTGTATGTCCAGGATTCTCCTGCATGGCCAGCACCATGGAGATTTCCAGACACTCTTGCTGTCCTCTGTACCATTGGAGTTGGATGCTCAGGAATCAGAATCAGAAGAAGGATGGGTGCTGGTTGTGGGTACGCATATAGCAGCTGGCTGTTGAGGAGAAAAGGGAAAGCACAGAGAGGGGGAGGGGAGGGTTCTTAGGAACCAGGGGCAGGAGCCCAGAGCCCAGCTCAGGATGATGGAGTGGGATGCTGAGCTGGGTCCCACCAGCTCATGCGAGCTGATTCTTTCTATCTCTTCCCAATTCTGCATTCAATGACATCACATTGGTAGCTTCAAATCAGTCATGGCTGGGAGTATTTACACGACAGAAATTGGCAAACACCATAAATCAGGATTTTATCCTTCTTCCAGAGCTGATTGGAAACCATTAACCAGCATACTACTGGATCAAGGTCTCGAGGGAGGAGCTGGCAGCCTTATTTGTATGTTGTTCTGATTCTTCAGCAAACACTTATCGAGATTCTTCATGCCAGGCTCTGTGCTAAGCACTGGGGAACCACTTTGTTGAATGAATGAATGAATGGATTTTCTGGACCGAGGCTATTGTACCTGGAGGAGAAACAACCTAGAACCACTAGAAAAAAAAGACTCTGGGCCGGGCGCCGTGGCTCACTCCTGTAATCCCAGCACTTTCAGAGGCTGAGGCAGGTGGATCACCTGAGGTCAGGAATTCGAGACCAGCCTGGCCAACATGGTGAAACCTTGTCTCTACTAAAAATACAAAAATTAGCCAAGCGTAGTGGCAGACGCCTGTAATTCCAGCTACTCAGGAGGCTGAGGCAGGAGAATCGTTTGAACCTGGGAAGCAGAGGTTGCAGTGAGCCAAGATCGCGCCATTGCACTCCAGCCTGGGCGAGAAGAGCGAGACCCCATCTCAAGAAAAAAAAAAAAAAAGACTGAGTCCTCGCTCTACACTGGATTCCACATCCAAACCATGGGCCTATACTCTTCCCAGCTATCGGAAGCTTGTCCAGTTATCTACCATCTCTCATTGTGCGATATGCTGAGTGCCCCTATGCTGGGGTTTCAGGGATGGCAAGAGCCTATTATGGCACCTGGCGTGAGTGCATCATGCCACATCTCTGTGCCTCAGTGCCCTTTCCTGTAGAATGGGTGACACAGAGGGCTTATGTTAACAAGTCCAGATATGCAAGGTATTGATAAAAGCAGGGAGTTGGGCAGGTTTGAGCAGTGTTCTTTCCCTTCATGATGCAGATTCTGAATTTTCTTGTTAGATATTTTGGTCTTACTGAGAATCGCATTCTAGTCATCATGAGTTTTTTAAGGAAGGAGGTAGGAACTAAATCAATTTGTGTTAAGGGCTGGGTGTGGTGGCTCATGCCTGTAATTCTAGCACTTTGGGAGGTCAAAGTGGGTGGATTGCTTGAGCTCAGGAGTTCGAGACCAGCCTGGGCAACAGCAAAAACCCATCTCTACAAAAAATACAAATATTAGCCCAGCGTGGTAGTGCATGCCTAGAGTCCCAGCCACTTTGGACGCTGAGGTGGGAGAATTGCTTGAGCCTGGAAGGTTGAGGCTGCAGTAAGTCATGATCACACCACTGCACTCCAGCCTGGGTGACAGAGTGAGACCCTGTCTCCAAAAAAAAAAAAAAAAAAAAAATTGTGTTAAAGAAGGAGTATCCCATGGATTCCCCGAGAGGTGGAGGTAAGCCAAGAGGTGGCTGACTGCCAAGCGAGCACACACACCCAGGGACACTTAAGGAGAATGCTGACCACAGAACACGGGACAAGCCCAGCCCCCAAAAGCTAGGTCTGGGCAGAGTCCACAGTTGAAAATGAGGGGAGGCTGAGCCCCGCTTCAGGGGCCTACTAATTTCAGACTGGTGGTGCCTATGGGTTTGAGAGTAATTGAGCGGGACAGTTTGATTTACACAGAAAGGAACTCCATTTCCTGGCTACAAGCACATGCCAAACTCTGGCCCCAGCCTGATCCCTAACCCTGCCCATGGACTGACCCCTAACTCTTGGCTTCATATTGACCTCTAGTCATCAGCTTCACCCTGACCCCTGGCCCTGACTTCTACCCAATAGGCAGGGCCGATTAGTCACTGGGGACCAGGATAGGGTGTGGCCCAGCAGGAACTCACAACCAGAGACTCCCATCCCAGAGTATCCCCTGGTCTTACAATAGCCTAGGACGAACCCTGCCCCCACGCCCGCTCCCGCTCCTTTTTTTGAGACAGGGTCTTGCTCTGTTGCCTAGGCTGGAATGCAGTGGCACGATCACGGCTCACTGCAGCCTCGACCACCTGGCCTCAAGCAATCCTCCCGCTTCATCCTCCCAAAGTGCTGGGATTACAGGCGTGAGCCACCTTGCAGGGGCCCAACCCTTTGCCTGACAGAGTCCTCGGAGGATCTCTTCCTGTGTGGGGTGTTTCAGCTGGGCGCTCATGTCCCCAGGAGCACTATGGGAATGCAGTGTTCTGGGTTTCAGGGCTCCACACGATGCCTGTGTAGACAAAGAGCCCACCCAGGTCCTTCCAGCTCCCCTCCTCACTAGGACCCTGCCTCTTCCGCCTGCTGCTCTCTGCTCAGCACCCAGCCAGCCCTGTAATGGAACAGGACTCCGTCAGCGGGCTAAGTGAGGCCACAGGCATTTCTTCCAACCCACAGACTGGGCCAACCAGGGCCCAAAGCACAGATCAGAAACGGCACCCAAAGGGCTGCCCCACTCTGTTCTGGAGAGGAGCCCTTAAGAAGATGGGACCATGTGTGGCTGAGTGAGGTGGCTGCCCCATCCTGCGCTGGGGCAGGGAGTGACAGAAATGGCCTCCCATGGCCCCTCCCTGTCCTCATCTTTGCTTTCCATACATCCTGCCGCACCCCCTTGGGTCCTCATCATGGGAGCAGCCAGTTCACAAACAACAGAGCCCCTCCCATGCTCTGCCCACAGCCCCCCATTACCCCTCTCGCCTGGGATTCCTGCGCTGCGTCTGCTCTCCGGAGGGTCCCTAGTTTCGTGATCACTCCCTTCCAGTCTCTCTCATCAACACACGCTAACCTCACAGATAGGCTCCACTGCCCTAGCGGGAACCTGGACCCCACCCCACCTGGACCTCAAGCTGGCCCGGAAGACCAGGTCCCAGCCTCAGACCCTGGCACCTGGGCCACTCAGTACTCTGTTGCGCTTCGGGACCACAGGGCCTGGGACCCCTGAGGCACCCCCCAACACACACACATACACTCAACTCCCAGGTTTCCACCTCAGACCTAGGCACCGGGTCCCTCAATTTGGCTCCCTGGAGCAGGCCCCAGCCCACACCGGTCCTGCCAGCCCCTAAGACACAGGAGTTTCTCCAGCCTAAGCCTCTGAGCAGCTGTGCGAGGGACAGGGGAGGTGGTCCCCCGAAGCCCAGGTGGGAGACCAAGGTCGCTGCCCCAAGTGCCTTCCCGAGCCCGCAGCCTCGCTGAAGAGAGGGGCTTGCAGATCTGTCCCCACCAGACAAAGTCTGGAGGTTTTTGGTGGGGTCTCAGCCGACAGCCCGGGACGGCAAACCTCCTCGCCTTTCTCCACTCGGGGCGCCCAGCAGCCCCCGCCCCAGAACTCACCTCCGCCCTCCCGACAGCTCGAGCCCCGTCCAGCCGCCGCGATCCCGGGCCCGCAGCTCGTTGGCCGTGCCTGCTGCGGCGGCCGCAGCCCTCGACGTGCGCCCGGCCCTGAGGCCTCCCGCCTCCTCGCGCCGCCCACCCCGCCCGCCGCCCCCTCCCCCAGGCCGGATGGCCGCGCCGCCTGCGCCGCCGGGTCGGCCCGCGCTCCCGGCCCAGATGTGCGAGGCCGGGGCGGGGCCTGCCTGCGCGGGCCTCCGCCGAGGGGCCCAGCCTGGTCCCGCGTCCAGGGCCCCTCCCTGAGCCCCTCCTGCGCCTCCCCCGCTCCCCTAGCAGCCCAGGGGGTGGGAGAAGGGAGAGGGGGCGGCGGAGGGAGGGGAAGAGGGATTCCAGACCCTCGTCGGCCTCCTGCGGTCCAGCTGCTGAGGGGCTCCCCTGCCCCGCCCCCACAGGCCCACCTTGGGGCTCAGCCTCGGCCCCTTCAGCGAGGGCCCAACAGCGGAGGGGGAAGGGCCCACCCTTGACCCCTCCACTTCCCTGCCCCAGACCCCTCCAGTCCCTTGACCCAGAACCCTCTCTCCTCCCACCCCCACTGCCCCTACAGTTTCCCTAGCCCAGTCCTCAGTGGCCAGAAAAGAGGCAGAATTGCGGATGAGGGCAGGCCCTCGGGTCCCCAGGCTAGGCCTAGCTCTGTCTTTGCTCAAGTTCAGACGACCGAGGCGCGGAGTCTCACAGACTGAGGCCCCATGCCCGGCGAGGGGACCACTCCGCACCAAGGGGCACCCAGCCTCTCCTCCGAGGCTCACAGCCTTTTGCTTGTCCTAACCGGGGCCCTTTTGGGGATGCTGGGACTTGGCCTCCAGACAGGGGGTTTGTGGGGTGAAGATCTCTTTCTGGGCTGGGAACCGTGGCTCATGCCTGTAATCCAGCGCTTTGGGAGTCTGAGGTGGGAGGATGGCTTGAAGCCGGCTGGGCAACAAAGGGAGACCCCGTCTCTAAAAAGTTTTAAAAATTAGCCAGGTGTAGTAGCTCACGTCTGTAGTCCTAGGTACTCAGGAGGCTGGGGTGGAGGATTGCTTGAGCCCAGGAGTTTGAGGCTGCAGTAAGTGTGATCACACCACCGCACTCCAGCTTGGGTGACAGAGAGAGACCCTGTCATAAATAAATGAATGAACGGATGAATGAATGAATGACTTTCTGCTAGGTCCCTCGTGGAGCTTTCAAAGGCAGCTGACTCGTTCTGCCTGTTCCCCTTCCCCTCTGCCCCATGTGCCCCCACAGAAGTTCCAGATGCTTCTCAGTCCACCTCCGTTTGTGCCTGGGAAGGCTGCCCGTCAGAGAAGGACCCCACAGCCCCATCAAATGAGGCACAGTTCTTGAGACATCCCTTTTGCTCTTCCACTCCAAACCTTTGCAAGGGCTATTTTTCCTCCCTGAAATGCTCTCCTTCCTCCTCTCTGCCCAGCCAAAATGCTCCCCAGCTACAGTGTCACCTCCCTAGTCTTGCTGCCTTTCTTCTCAGAGCCACTGCCCTAGAGGACCTCCTTAATGAGGTCAGGCATGGGGTGTGCACTGCACCAACAATTCTGGATACCAAGCCAACATGGTATCCAATCAGCAGTCTCCACAGGCCGCCTCCCAGTGTGCGTCTATGTGTGTCTGTCTGTGCATCTGTTGGTGTGTTTGTGTCTGTGCTTAAGTGTGTCTTTGTATGTGTAAGACTTTGCTTATATGTCTGTTCATGTGTGAGTGTGTTTCTTGGATTGTCTGACTGTGTCTGTGTGTGCGCTAGTGTGTGACTATGTTTCTGTATTACGTGTGTGTGTTGCTGCATCTTGTGTCTTTGTGTCTGTGTGTAACAGGGGTCCTTGGTCGGGGCCTGCAGGCCTGCACCTCGTTTGAGGCTGAGCAGAGCCAGGAGGGATTGAAGTGTGTGTCTGCTGTGCATGTCCTGGGGGCTGCAGGGTCTGGCCCCTCACACTCATGCCTGCCCCTTTTTTCTTTTTCCCTTCCACCTGGTTTCCCTGTCCCCACCTCCAGCTCCAAAGATGGGCTCGTCTCTGAGGGCCACAGCAGCAGGTTCAGAGCAGGGGTGAAGACTCATGGGGGGCGTATCCCCTGTCCTCAGTGCCAGCGCCCTCCAAACCTTCCTGTTTGGAAGCTCCCTCCTTCCCCCACCCCCACATTTCAGCCCCCCTCAGTCTGATGAGGGAGTCACAGACCCCACCCTTGGGCCGCATCCAGTCTGACATGAGAGAAGGATAGCAAATAGCCCCAGCGAGCCCACATTCCACACTAGAGGAAGCTCGATTCAATTGTCCAGGTGGGCATGGATGAGGGTCCTCAGAGTCCCTGCCCTCTACCTCTCTGTGCCCTCCCGTCTCCCTCCTGCTCCTCTCCAGCATGGTTGTGGGCCCACCCACTGACCTCACCAGCTTCCTGCATCTCCCTGGGTGGGGTAGCACGAGGAAGAATCAGCCTCTGAGTAGGTCCTCCCCAGGAGCAGCCTCTCCCCAGGCCCGCTGTTTTCCTCTGGACTGTGGTCAGGGATTTCCCCTCTCATGAGATGCCCTTCCTCTCAGCCCTGCCCCCAATCCATCTCTATCTGCAACCAGAGGTGACTTTCAAAGGCACAAATCTGGTGCCATCCCATCACCACTCCTATACTCTCCACGGCTCCCCATGACCTAGAGAAGAGCCAAGGCGTGGACTGCCCTTGGCTGATCTCCCAAACTCTTTTTCCCAGCCCTAGCCTCCAACCCCATGTCCGGCCCCTCGGGCACATCCTGCCTTCTGTGCTTCTGAACCTTCCACCTAGGCCAGCCCCAGCCCTGAGCTGCTTGTCCACATCCATCCCTACCTCAGGCGGTTGGGGAGAAAGGGGTCCCTTAGACCCCTGTGTGGGTGCGGTGTCTGCTTGGGGAGTCCCCTGGCCCCAGGTCCCCTCCATGGGGATTTCAAGAAGACTTCCTGGGTTTGGAAGGCAGGAGCAGGGCCCTCTTTCCAAGTACCCACAGCTTGGCCCGATGTGGCAGACCAGCAGGCAGTTTTAGGGCAGAGGGTGAAGTTTGTTTCTAAGACGTGTCATCCCCCACCTCAGCCTGTTAGCACTGAGGGGCTGTGGAGAGAACTTTGCATGTCCCCCCCTTGCCCCCGGACTCCTGCCCAAGCCTGGCTGCTTGTTCTCCAGAGCTTGGCACACATGCATGTGCGCACACACACACACACACATGCATGCACACACACACGCACACACACACATGCATGCACACACACACTCATGCACACACAATGGAGAGGGCATGTGCCTCCACCACCTGCCTCAGGAGGGACGGGAGGGTGGGAGAGGTTTTCTTCACCAGTGGTCCTTGTTGACTGAACCTCAGGTGTGCTGGTACCCTGCTGGGTCCCCTACCCTGACACTTCAGTTACCTTCACCACAACCATGGTGGGGAAGGACTCTTCACCCTCTTTCTACAGATGAGAAAGCTGAAGCTTAGAGAGAACAGGTCACTGCCCCATGCAGACCCCGTGGGCCGGTGCTCTTGCCTGTGCCACAGCTCAGGAGGCTGGGCCAGAAGCATGGTACCTGAGCACCCAGGGGTGGCTCCCAGCTGGTCACCCGGGCCCACCTGCTTATTCATGGGGATAGGAGGTGGGCAGCTCCTGGGCCACCCCTGTCTCTAGTGTCCCTCTACCCCAGTGCTGAGGGGTGAGCTTCCTTCCAGGAATTCCTCTGCCTGCCCCGCCCAGCTGAACTTCCTCCATGTGGCCAATTGCCTCAGGCTGCATCATCTTCCTCCCTGGAAATGGGAGTGTGAGAGGCTGAGCTGCTCCCAGTTGTCTGCAGGAGTCTGGTGGCCCAGGGTTCAAGGCTCAGCCTTGGTGGCTCCCTGCTGTTGCTGCTCTGTCAACAGCTGGTGCCTCCTCCTTCATAAAAAGAAAGCCTTGAGGTCCCACCTTCCTGCTGAACCTCCCCAATACCCTGTCCCAAATGACACCCAAAGCCAGGTCCAGCCAGGATTGGACCTACCTCCCACACCTCTGTACTGACCCCCCCACTTTTGGCTTCTTCTCCCAGTGTGATGTGAGGGTTCCCAGCAGACAGGTGGAGACATCTTGGAGGAGGTGGCTCTGGATCTGAGCCTGAGGGGTGGCTGAGAGTATACCACATGGAGGAGCGGGAAGGGCACTCCTGGTGGAGGAGATGGTACAGACAAAAGTGCAAAGGGTGGCACGGGCAGGAGGCAGAGTGGAGCCGATGTGCTTGGTGGCCAGCCGGATGAAGGGCTGGGTGACTTTGCCCCTGGTGCTTTTAGTAGAGACCTGCCCTTGTGTCCTACTCTGCTGACATTCTGTCCCCTTGGACAAGAACTCTCAGCTGCATTTGCTCCACCTGGACATCTTCTGTTTGGGGTTTTCAGTGTGTCCTCCAGACCAGCTGGAAATTCAGCTTCCTTGTACAATTCTCTCTGCTCACCCTTGACTGAGCTTGGGTGAGACCTCCCCTTGCCAGTGAGCCCACCCCACAGAATTGCCCCTCTGCTAGGGTATGGGGTACAGAAAAGGAACAAGACTAAGGGAAAGGAAATGTTGGGGGGAGATGCTCTTTTTATTTCAGCCACCTCAAGCATGAGGAGGTTGTGGGGCTGCAGTGTAGCCAATGCTGGTTATCCTCCCCCAACCCAGTCTATTCTCATTTTCCTAAGAACAGAGCGCTCTCTTTTTAGTCATGCATACGGTAACCCAGCAGAAACAGTATATTTCCCAGCCTTTCTTGCTTCTAGGTGTTGCCACGTGACTAAGGCTGGCTAATGAGATATAAACGGAATTGTTATTTAGCGTCTTCCAGGAACCTTCCTTGAAACAGCTGGAGGGCGCCTGTGGTTCCTCCTTCCTCAGCCTGTTCTTCTCCATTCTGTTGCCTGGAATGTCAGTGGGAGGACTGGTCCTTCAGTCACCACTTTGGACAGTGTGGTTGAGGGACACACCCTGGTGATAGCAGAGGGGCAGCCTGCAAGGAGGCGGAGCCCCCCGGCAGTATCCCTATTCCAGCCTAGGGCTGTGTACTTCCAGACTTTTCAGCACAAGAAAAAGAAAGTCTTTTGTTTAGGACTCTGAATTTTCAGTCTCTGTTAGTCACAGCAGAATATAATCCTATCTGATTCGATCCCACAGAGAAAATGTTGACTAGGCAATTAGTAGATGGGTCTGGAGCTCAGAGTGGAGTTTGGGATTGCGGGTAGAAATTTGGCAGTCGATCTCCTGGAGGTGGAAATTGAAGACACGAGGACGATGAGCTCACCCAGGCGGAGCGTGTGGTGTGAAAGAGAAGGGAAGGGAAGAGAGGGAAAGAGATGAGCCTGCTTCCCTCTGCCCACTGCCCCCATCTTTCCACAAAAGAGGATTCTGGCTTTGTCTGCTCAATTTCATCCACCCCCTTCCAATATCATACGAGGAGGCTTCTGCCTCCCCAGAACTCTGCTTGGTTTTTATGATGCAGAATCAAAATGGAGTGGGTTTGAGGGGAGGACAAGAAGTGGATAGATAGGTTGGGGGAAGGTTTTTTTGAGTTTTTAAGGAGAAAACGGTAAGAGCAGCTATGGTGTGTGGTAAAGCAGATAGGAGAAGAAAAGGAAGGGGCTTGAGAATGTGTTGCCATTTAGTATGAGTATCCTTTTGACAGTATGTCAGAAAACACGCAAGCCAGGCAGGGTGCAGTGGCTCACGCCTGTAATCCCAGCACTTTGGGATGCCGAGTCAGGTGGATCACAAGGTCAGGAGATCGAGACCATCCTGGCCAACATGGTGAAACCCCGTCGCTACTAAAAATACAAAAATTAGCTGGGCATGGTGGTGTGCGCCTGTATTCCCAGCTACTCAGGAGGCGGAGGCAGGAGAATTGCTTGAGCCCAGGAGGCAGAGGTTGCAGTGAGTCAAGATCGCGCCACTGCACTCCAGCCTGGGTGGCAGAGCGAGACTCCGTCTCAAAAAAAAAAGAAAAGAAAACACACAAGCCAGATGTGGTGGCACACACCTGTAGTCCCAGCTAGGAAGGAGGCTGAGGTGGAAGGATCGCCTGAGCCCAGGAGGTTGAGGCTACAGCGAGCTGTGACTGTGCCACTGCACTCCAGCCTGGGTGACATAGGGAGGCTCTGACTCTAAAATAAATTAATTAAATAGAAAAAAAAGAAAAGAAAAGAAAACACACAGAACTTGACATTTGTTGCAGCTGTCTTTTTTTTTTTTTTTTTTTTTGAGACAGAGTTTTGCTCTTTCACCCAGGCTGGAGTGAAGTGGCATGATCCCGGCTCACTGCCACCTCTGCCCCCTGGGTTCAAGCAATTCTCCTGCCTCAACCTCCCAAGTAGCTGGGATTATAGGCGCTCGCCACCACAGCCAGCTAATTTTTATATTTTTAGTGGAGAGGGGGTTTCGCCATGTTGGCCATGCTGGTCTGGAACTCCTGACCTCAGGTGATCCACCCACCTCGGCCTCCCAAAATGCTAGGATTACAGGCATGAGCCACTGTGCTTGGCTGCAGCTGTCTTTTGGTTGCTGTCTTCTCATAACACCACTCTGAGACAGGTCCGCTTGGTTAATGATGTTAGTTAAATGTTCCACAAGTAACAAAAACTCATTAGAGCACATGAAGGAAAGGAGAAGTTGATGTCAAGGATCCAGGGTTTGTATGTAGGGGCAGGTGGGGACATCTGGGCTTCCTGAGGGCTGGGAACAGGGAACTGAACATATGCCAGGAGCCTGGGAGCTGCCACCATGACCACTTTCCTCTCCCTGTTGTTCATGGACTCTCCTCTGTCCTGCTCTCCTGCTAACTTCATCTTCTCTTGCTGCAGATTGCCTTTTAAAATTTTATTGTATTTTTATTTATTTATTTTAGAGACAGAGTCTCACTCTGTCACCCAGGCTGGAGTGCAGTGGCACCATCATAGCACACTACAGCCTCGAACTCCTGGGCTCAAGAGATACTCCCTGCTCAGCCTTCTCCCATGGTGCTGGGATTACAGGCGTGAGCCACTGCCCCAGCCAGACTGCCTTTTAAAAATGGACATTTTAGACCAGGCATGATGGTTCAACCCTGTAATCCCAGCACTTTGAGAGGCTGAGGCGGGCGGATCACCTGAGGTCAGGAGTTCTAGACCAGCCTGGCCAACATGGCGAAACCCCATCTCTACTAAAAATACAAACATTACCCAGGCGTGGTGGCGCATGCCTGTAGTCCCAGCTACTTGGGAGGCTGAGGTGGGAGAATTGATTGAACCCAGGAGGTAGAGGCAGGAGAATCGCTTGAACTAAGGAGGCAGAGGTTGCAGTGAGCAGAGATTGTGCCACTGCACTCCAGCCTGGGTGACAGAGCAAGATTCCCTCTCAAAAAAAAAAATTGACTTTTTATTTTATTTTTATTGTTTTCTAAGAGACTTTATTTAAAAAAAAAGTTTTAGATTTACAAAAGTATTGAGCTGTAGTACAGAGTTCCCATGTATCCCCTCCCTCACACGCAGTTTCCGCATTATTAACATCTTGGATTAGTGTGGTACATTGTTAAAATTAATGAACTAATATCGATACATTGTTGACTAAAGCACATAGTTTACATTAAGAATCACTCTTTGTGTTGTACTTTCTATGGGTTTTGACAAAAGCATATCATGGATCCACCATTATAGTATCATATAGAATAGTATCACTGACCTAAAATTCCCGTGCTCCACCTATTCATCCTTTCCTGTCCCCAGAACCCCTGGCAACCATTGATCTTTTTACTGTCTGTAGTTTTGCCTTTTCCAGAAAGTCAAATAGTTGAAATCACACAGCACGTAGCCTTTTCAGACTGGCTTCTTTCATTTAGTAATATGGATATTACTTTTTGTGGCTTGACACGTCTTTTTTTATTGCTTAATGCATATTAATATTACTAAATGCATATTTAGTATGCATATTACTTTTTGTGGTTTGCTAAGTCTTCTTTTTATTACTTAATGATACTCCATTGCATAGATATACCACAGTTTGTTTATCCTTTCACCCATTGGAGAGCTTCTTAGTTGCTTCCAGTTTTTGGCAATTATGAATAAAGCAGCTATAAACATTCTTGCGCAGGGTTTTGTATGGATATAAGGTTTCTCTCTCTCTTTTCTTTTCCTTTTTTATTTCTTTCTTTCCTTTCTTTCTTTCTTCCTTCCTTCCTCCCTTCCTTCCCTCCCTTTCCTCCCTTCCCTCCCTTCCCTTCCTTCCCTTCCCCTTCCTTCCTTCTTTTCTTTTCGTTTCTTTTCTCCTTCCTTCCTTCCTTCCTTCCTTCCTTCCTTCCTCTCTCTCTCTCTCTCTTTCTCTTACTCTGTTGCCCACGCTGGAGTGCAGAGGCATAATCATGGCTCACTGCAACCTCAAACTCCTGGGGCTCAAGTGATCCTCAGCCTCAGCCTCCCCAGTAGCTGACACTACAAGTGTGTGCCACCACATGTGACTAATTAAAAAAATTTTTTTTTGTAGAGACAGAGTATCACTGTGTTGCCAGGACTGGTCTGGAACTCCTGGCCTTGGCTGAGCACAGTAGCTCACACCTGTAATCCCAGCACTTTGGGAGACCGAGGCAGGCAGGTCACTTGAGGTCAGGAGTTCAAGACCAGTCTAGCTGACATGGTGAAACCCTGTCTCTACTAAAAATATAAAAATTAGCTGGGCATGGTGGCGTGCACCTGTAATCCCAGCAGCTACTCAGAGGCCAAGACAGGAGAATCGCTTGAACCCGGGAGGCAGAGATTGCAGTGAGATGAGATCACTCCACTGCACTCCAGCCTGGGTGACAGAGCGAAACTCTGTCTCAAAAGAAAATAAATAAATAAATAAAAAGAAAGAACTCCTGGCCTCAAGCAATCCTTCCTCTTTGGCCTCCCAAAGTGATGGGATTACAGGTGTGAGCCACTGTGCTCGGCCCTGGATATAAGTTTTCACCTCAATTGGGTAACTATCTAGGAGTGTAATTGTTAGATTGTATGGTAAGACTATGTTTAGTTTTGTAAGAAACTGCCAAACTGTCTTAAAAATGGCCATACCATTTTACATTTCCACCAGCAACGAATGAGAGTCCTGTCACTCCACATCCTCACCAGCATTTGGTGTTTTTAGCATTCTGGATTTTGACCATTTTAATAGGGGTTTAGTGGTATCTTGTTGCTTCAATTTGTAATTCCTTAATGACATCAGGTTAAGCACATTTTCATATGCTTATCTTCCATCTGTATATCTTCTTTGATGAGGTGTCTGTTCACATCTTTCACCCATTTTTTTTTTTTTTGAGACGGAGTCTCACTGTGTTGCCCAGGCTGGGCAGTGGCACAATCTTAGCTCGTTGCAACCTCCTTGGTTCAAGCTATTTTCCTGCCTCAGACACCCAAGTAGCAGGGACCACAGATGCACGTCACCATGCTCGGCTAATTTTTGTATTTTTAGTAGAGACGGTTTCACTATGTTGGCCAGGCTAGTTGAGAACTCCTGACCTAATGTGATCTGCCCTGCTCGGCCTCCCAAAGTGCTGGCATTACAGATGTGAGCCACCGCCACCATGCCTGGCCCGTTTGCCCATTTTTTAATGGGGTTGTTTGATTTCTTAGTGTTGGGTTTTAAGAGTTCTTTGTGTATTTTGGGTCATCAGATATTTGTTTTGCAAATATATTCTCCCAATCTGTGGCTTGTTTTCTTATTCTCTTAACAATTGCTTTTTTGTTGTTGTTGTTGAGACAGAGTCTCACTCTTTCGCCCAGGCTGGAGTGCAGTGGTGCAATCTCGGCTCACTGCAACCTCTGACTCCCGGATTCAAGCAATTCTCATCCCTCAGCCTCCCAAGCAGCTGGGATTACAGGTGCACACCACCACGCCCAGCTGATTTTTGTATTTTTAGTAGAGACGGTATTTCACCATGTTGGCCAGGCTGGTCTCGAACTTCTGACCTCAAGTCATCTGCCTGCCTTGGCCTCCGAAAGTGTTGGGATTACAGGTATGAGCCACTGCACCAGGCTAACAAATACTTATTTATTTATTTATTTATTTATTTATTTATTTATTTATTTATTCTCCATGTATACGACCGTTCCACATCTCGTGAATTTAGTTGCCCGATTCCAGCTACCAGCAGATTTCAAATATAGCTAACCCTTGAACAACATGGGGGTTGGGGGCACTAATCCTCCTCATCATCAAAAATCTGTGTATAACTTTTGACTCAAATACTTAATTACTAATAGCCTTCTGTTGACTGGAAGCCCTACTGATAATATAAGCAGCCAATTAACATATATATTTATGCATTCATGACCTACCTAACTCTGTTTCAGTTTTTTTTTTTATATTTCTAGCTATGTGGTTTGCGAGATTTTTCAAATTGTCACATCTCTCCAAAATTTTTTTCAATATGTTTATTTTTTTAAAAATCTGTGTATAAGCGGACTAGCACAGTTCAAACCTATGTTGTTTAAGGGTCAGCTGTAGTGTCTCTTAGTCCCAATTCTAATATTTTTAGAAGAGACAATTATTGACCAGTTTGGTGAAGTGGAGAATCAATGATGGCTGAATGAGGTGGTAGCATTAAGGTAGCTGGAAGGGAATCTGGGTGATATAAATTTAGTTTTCTAGCCTCTGCAGTACAGGAAGACAAACTGGAAGGAGGCAGGAATGATTGCTCAACCCTCCAAATAAACACAGCAGTTGATGCCTGGTGGATGGTTGGGGGCTGTGGATATGACGTAGTACATGTAGGTTAAAAAAAAAGTTCAACATATACAGAGAGATGAAACAAAATGCAAAATTTTCTACCCCGCAGTTCCACTCTTCCGCCCTCCTTTCATTTTTATATATTCTGGAGTTTTCTTCTTCTTTGTTTTTTTTTGTTGTTGTTTTTTTTTTTTTTTTTTTTTTTTGAGAGAGGGTCTCACTCTCATTACCCAGGCTGGAGTGCAGTAGTGAGATCCTGAGTAACTGGGACTACAGGTGTGCACCACCACGCTTTGCTAATTTTTTGTATTTTTTTTTTTTTTAGTAGAGATAGAGCTTCATCATGTTGCCTAGGCTGGTCTCAAACTCCTGGGCTTAAGTGATCTGCCCACCTCGGCCTCCCAAAGTGCCAGGATTACAGGCATGAGCCACCGTGCCCAGCCTTTTCTGGAGTTTGAACATCACACCTCTAAACAATATACTTTATCTTTGTTTCTCAATTTAGTAACTCAAGAGAGCATCTACTGACACCTCATCATTAAAGCAGCGAATGGAAATCACCCATTCTCATCTCCCCGCCCATGTCTGTTTTCTCAGTTTTGTTTGCTGTGTGATTACTGGAGTCCTGTGTTGGTGCTACTTATAGTTCTAAACAATCTATATTTAAAATTTTGTTCCTCATACATCAATTTTAGAAAGAATTTCTTGAGCCCTATCACTATGTAAGAAAAATTGTGCCTCCCCCAGCCCCAGGTCACCTGCCATCTCCCTCTAATTTCTGCTGTTTACTTTTCTTTTCTTTTCTTTTTTTTGAGATGGAGTCTTGCTTTGTTGACCAGGCTGTAGTGCCGCGGCGTGATCTTGGCTCACCACAAACTCTGCCTCCTGGGTTCAAGTGATTCTCCTGCCTCAGCCTCCCATGTAGCTGGGACTACAGGTGCGTGCCACCATACCTAGCTAATGTTTGTATTTTTAGTAGAGATGGGGTTTCACTATGTTGGCCAAGCTGGTCTCAAACTCCTGACCTTGTGATCCACCCGCCTCTGCCTCTGAAAGTGCTAGGATTACAGGCGTGAGCCACTGCGCCTGGCCTCTTTTTTACATTTTCATGGTCAAAGTTTGTAACATTTGCATGCTGTTCGGTAATTATAATGAAATCTTCCATGCTTTATCTTCAGGTTGATTCTGAAAATTGAAAACCAACGGATGTTATGATTGTATAAACGTCATTTACTGCAGAACCACGTAACCAGATAGCTCCTTTGAGAAGGAAACATAGTATCATTTCCTCTACCCTAAAGTGCCTTGATGGAGAATATTTGCTGTTTCAGATGTCAAGGTCAAATGGATTCTCTTTTCTTACACCCCACTAATTGTTCAAAATCATGCCTCAGATGTGTTTTCTTTCTATTTGGTCCTGGAATAGATTTTGTCGTTTCTGGTTCTCCAATTGCCTTTCTTACTTCTTTCTGAGAGAAGAAACAGATGTTGTCTCTGTTATGTCAACCAGAAAGACTACTTGCTGTGCCCACCTTCCTGTGCCTGGATTCTTTGCAGGTGCAGTGAGATGAAGTAGTTGTTGTGTTTATCCAGCATTCCTTCTCTCCTGTCTTTCGGGGAACTGCAGCTCTTTCAGTTCAATGATGTGACTTGGGTTTTTTCCCCATTTTCAGTGGGTGGGCTTGTCACCAAGGTCTGGCAGTTTCCCTTGATGGTAGCTCATCCGAGGGCTGGACGCACAACTGAGGCAAGGATAATTGGAGTCCTTCTATGGAATTTGATCAGCGGCTATTAACAGTGAGAAGCACTCATCCCTTTAGCTTCAGGTAAGGCTTGATCCAGGGACTCAATGATGTCCACAAGGACCCAGGGTCAGTATATATCTTTCGTCTGCCCTCAGTGTTGTCTTTACCTGCTGGCTCCTCATAATGAACTGTGAGCAGAAACATGCTTCTCTTGTGCAGTAAATGGAAGAGGTGTCAATTCCACCAACCCACAGGGCTTGAGAATACAGTAGGAAAATCAGGGTATTTTTACCAAAAGAAGAGTGAACTAATTTTGGAAACCAAAACCACAGATGTTCACACCCTTTTCTATTGAATTTCTTTTTATTTCAGCAATTCTATTTTAAATTTCCAAGAATGATTTTTTGCTTTCTTTTCATAGCTACTTTTTTTGTTTTATGAATATATTGGCACTAGAATCTTTCTTTTCATAAGTTTTCTTGTATTCCTTGAATTATCTGTTCCCTCCGGGATTGGTTTGTTCACTTTTTGTTTAGTTTATTAAAGAGGGAGTATTGGTCAGGCACGGTGGCTCACACCTGTAATTCTAGTACTTTGGGAGGGCGAGGTGGGTGGATTGCTTAAGCCCAGGAGTTAGAGACCAGTCTAGGCAATATAGTGAGACCCCCATATCTATATAATTTTTTTTTCGATTAGCTGGACATGATAGTGGGTGCCTATGGTCCCAGCTACTTGGGAGGCTGAGGTGGGAGGATCGCTTGAGCCTGGGAGGTTGAAGCTGCAGTGAACCATGATTGCACCATTGCACTCCAGCCTGGGTGACAGAGTGAGACCCTGTCTCCTTGTTGTCCAGGCTGGTCTCGAACTCCTGGCCTCAAGTGATCTGCTCCCCTCAGCCTCCCAAGGTGGTGGGATTACAGGCGTAAGCCAGCGTGCCCGGCTGACCCCATCTCAATAAATAAGTAAATAAATAAATAAATAAATAAATAGGCAGTATGGCTGAGTAGTTCAGAGTCCAACTCAGGAAACAGGTTGCCTGGGTTCAAGTTTCATTTCTCTGCCACTTACCAGCCATGTAAACCTCGGTCAAGGTTATTTTACTGTACCATTCTGTGACTCAGTTTCCTGTAAGTGGAGATAACAATAGCACCTAGCTCAGAGGGTTGCTAAGTGAGTTAATAAGTATAAAATTGTCAGAGCACTGGATGGGTGTGGTGGCTCATGCCTGTAATCCTGGCACTTTGGGAGGCTGAGGCGGGTGGATCACCTGAGGTCAGGAGTTTGATACTAGCCTGGCCAACATGGTGAAACCATTTTGTAACCCGGTCTCTACTAAAAATACAAAAATTAGCCGGGTGTGGTGGGATGTGCCTATAATCCCAGGTACTCGGGAGTCTGAAGCAGGAGAATCACTTGAACCCAGGAGGCGGAGGTTGCAATGAGCTGAGATTGAGCCACTGCACTCCAGCCTGGGTGACAGAAAAATACTCCATCTCCAAAAAAAAAAAAAAAAAAAAAAAGTTGTCATAATACTGCCAGGCCCACAGTAACAGTGCAATAGCTCTTTGCTCTTTGCTGTTGGTTTTTATTTATTTATTTATTTATTTATTTATTATTTTTTGAGATGGAGTCTCACTCTGTCACCCAGGCTGGAGTGCAGTGGCACAATCTCGGCTCTCCGCAACCTCTACCTCTAGGGTTCAAGCAGGAGGGCAGGGCTTCATCTCCCCCTACTTCTTAGCACTGGGGCCCCAGGATTTACTCAGGCACATCACCTGTTAGAATAAAGACATGAGACCATGTGACTAACCTCTAGCCAGTGGAATATAAGCAGCAATGTAGTGTGCAATTTAAAGAATTACCTTTTTTGTTGTTGTTAAGAGACAAGATCTCACTCTGTCACTCAGGCTGGAATGTAGTGACATAATCATAGTTCAATGCAGCCTCGAGCTCCTGGGTTCAAGTGAACCTCCTACTTCAGCCTCCCAGCTACTCGGGAGGCTGAGGCAGGAGAATCCCACCACACCCAGCTAATTTTTGTATTTTTAGTAGAGACGGGGTTTCACCATGTTGGCAAGGCTGGTCTTGAACTCCTGACCTCAGGTGATCCACCCGTCTTGGCCTCCCAGAGTACTGGGATTACAGGCGTGAGCCAATGTGCCTGGACTGTTTGTTTCTGGATCTTTCTCTTTGTGTTGGTCTTCCTCACCTGTCTGGTAATACCTGGTAACCAATTCATCTTTATGAACAAAGGCCAGGTTGATTGATACTGGAACTCACGTAGGGTATTTCCTCTGCCCTGCAGTGTTACATGTTGGGGTGGAGAGGTACGTGTGCCAGCTACCAACCCTTTGGGGTGTGTTGAGTCCCTGTAAAGAGTCCACTTCTGCTCCGGCCTCTGGGGCAGCTTTCTCTCAGCGTGCTTTGGCTCTGGTTTCCTTTACCCGCATCTGTTCCTGAACGTGATCCTCCCTCTTTCTATCTTCTAGAAGTAAATCAAAATCCCTGTGCAGTGGATACTTCCCATCCCCCAGCCATCCTGTTCCCAGCCCTTTGCTTACTGTGCTCTCAGTGGTATTGGATGGGCCAGGAATGGCAGAGACAAGTTCTCAGTCCACCATCTTGAACCAGATGTTGGTGTGGTGGTTTAAATATGTGTGCGTGTGTGTGTGTGTGTTTAGATGGAGTCTTGCTCTGTCACCCAGGCTGGAGTGCACTGGCACAATCTCGGCTCACTGTGACCGCTACCTCCTGGGTTCAAGTGATTTTCCTGCCTCAGCCTCCTGAGTAGCTGGGGTTACAGGTGCCTGGCTAATTTTTGTATTTTTAGTAGAGATGGGGTTTCACCATGTTGGCCAGGCTGGTCTCAAACTTCTGACTTCAGGTTGTCCGCCCACCTCAGCCTCCCAAAGTGCTGGGATTACAGGCATAAGCTTCCATGCCCGGACTAAATATTCTTTTTTTTTTTTTTTTGAGACAGAGTCTCTCTCTGTCGCCCAGGCTGGAGTGCAGTGGCGCGATCTCAGCTCACTGCAAGCTCCGCCTCCCGGGTTCACGCCATTCTCCTGCCTCAGCCTCCCGAGTAGCAGGGACTACAGGTGCACGCCACCACGCCCGGCTAATTTTTTATATTTTTAGTAGAGATGGGGTTTCACCGTGTTAGCCAGGATGGTCTCGATCTCCTGACCTCATGATCCGACCGCCTCGGCCTCCCAGAGTGCTGGGATTACAGGCGTGAGCCACCGCGCCCAGCCAGCTAAATGTTCTTAACTCCATCTGACTCTGTACAGATGGTGTCCCTTGGGGACTGCGTGTGTTCACACTGTATGCCCAGACCCTGAGCAGGGAATAGAAAGGGAGGACATGTACATGGGTCTTTTACCTTTCTTGTAACAGGCATCCTTGGGCTTGTTGACTTTCCCTGGAAGTCTCTGGCTTCAGAGCCGGTCCCTTAGTGGGTCATTCCACCTAGACCTTGTGGTTGTGTTGGGGAGGGAGGTCCCTCCAGTGTCTCTGAAAACCCCAGAGCCTTGAAACACTCAGGGACGGAAGTGGGTGAGTACAAGATGCATGAACAGGAGAGGAGAGCCAGAGGGACAGATGACAGACTGGGTGAGGTGACTGAATGAGTGAGGGTCCAGGGTGTGGCTATGAGAGTAGAGGTCACCTCGGGTGGAGGAGAGAGGAGAGTACGGCCTTCAGATACCCAATAAGAGAAGCAACAGCAGAGCCAACATTCTCAGAGCTCTTTTGATGTTCCAGGCCCTGGGAACTCTTCATACAAGCTTTCCAGAGGACTCTAGCTTCTGAGTCATTGAGTGACTCCTGGGATCGTACAGCAGGTGATGGATATGCCTGGATTTGAACCCAGCTCTATGCAGGACCTAGGCTTTTAGCCACTGAGCTACATGACTCCCATCTGCCTCAAGATGACTACAGTATAGGTCTCAAAGATCTCCCTTGGGCCTCTATAGACTGAGCTGTCCCCACCTGAGACGCAGCAAGTGGGTCTGAAGGCTGAGGAAGCAGAGGGCTCTGGCACCCTCTTGGGGAGGCAGGAGGCTCTGCAGAGATACTGGCAAGGAGGTGGGCAGGGGCCTGAGGCTGGAATCTGGGTAGGTCCAAGGAATGAATGACTGAATTAAGGTCCTGGTTGCTCCACAGGAGGGCAGGACTTCATCTCCCCCTACTTCTTAGCACTGGGCCCCCAGGATTCACTCGGGCACATCACCTGTTAGAATAAAGACTTAAGACCATGTGACTAACTTCTAGCTTCTAGTGGAATATAAGCAGCAATAAAGTGTACAATTTAAAGAATTACCTTTTTTGTTGTTGTTAAGAGACAAGATCTCACTCTGTCACTCAGGCTGGAATGCAGGGACACAATTATAGTTCACTGCAGCCTCAAGCTCCTGGGTTCAAGTGAACCTCCTGCTTCAGCCTCCTGAGTGGCTGGGATTGCAGGAGTGACCCACCACATCAGCAATTTAAAGAGTTATCTTAAAGTAGAGGGCATGGCCTACTTTGTCCCTTCCTCCATCCTGCTTTCCCGAATGCAGATACAGTGGCTGGAGCGCAAGCAGCCACTTTGGACAATGATTGGAAGCAGCCCATTGACAATGACTGAGCCAAAAAATAAAAAGGGATCTAGTTTCATGATTGTGGAGTTGTCATATCATCTTGGATGCCAACACTTACTTGAGGGAGAGGGTGAAACACTTCTATTTTATTTAAAACACCGTTATTTGGTGTTTTCTGTACTTGTAGCAAAACTTATTTTTTTTCAACCAAAAAGTTTTGCCTTTGGCAAATTCTCTAACCTCCCTATGCCTTGGTTTTCCTATCTGGAATGATAATAATTCACTGGGTATGGTGGCTCATACCTGTAATCCCAGCACTTTGGGAGGCCAAGGTGGGTGGATCACTTGACTGGGAACTCTCAGGAGTGTGAGACCAGCCTGGGCAACATGGTGAAGCCCCATCTCTACAAAAAAATACAAAAACTGGCTGCATCTGGTGGTACTGACCTGTAGTCCCAGCAACTTGGGAGGCTGAGGCAGGAGGATCACTTGAGCCTAGGAGGTCAAAGTTGCAGTGAGCCGAGATTGTGCCATTGCACTCCAGCCTGTCCAGCCTGGGTGACAGTGAGACCCTGTCTCCAAAAAAAAAGAAAAAGAAAAAGAATAATTATTATTAGATGAATGTATAACAGTGTGACCTATTGAGAAATTACATTTTTTAAAATATTTTGAGGCAGAGTCTCGCTCTGTCATCCAGGCTGGAGTGCAGTAGTGTGATCTCGGCTCACTGCAATCTCCACCTCCCAGGTTCAATCAATTCTCGTGCCTCAGCCTCCTGAGTAGCTGAGACTACAGGCACCTGCCACCAGGCCCGGCTAATTTTTGTATTTTTCGTAGAGACGGGGTTTCGCCACGTTGACCAGGCTGGTCTTGAACTCCTGGCCTCAAGCGATCTGCCCACCTCGGCCTCCCAAAGTGCTGAGATTACAGGCATGAGCCATAGTGCCCAGCCTACCTAGTTATTTTTATTTATTTACTTAGGCTGCTGTATACTCAAGGAAATGACAGGAAGCAATGCTCCCTGACTAATCAAGGTAGACAAGTCTTTGCTCTCCTCACGCTAAGGAAAGGTAAGCAAGTTCTGGGTGTGTTGTTCTGGGACTTAGGCCTTGTATCATCTTGCTAATGTAGCCACAAAATTCTCAGCAGCATCCAGCAATAAATTCACGCATCCACAGGTTGACTGGTCTGGTGGACGTAGGCTGGGCTCAGCTGAGTTTTGTTTCAATCCATGGGTCTGATTCAGGTCATCTGCATGTGTTCGTCATCCTCTTTGGACCAGCAGGTTAGTTGGAGCCTGGCCCTTGCATGGCAATGACAGAAATTCAGGGGGAAAGGCAAACTGCTTAAGTACGTTTCAAGACTTAGTTTGTGTCATGTCCGTGCACATCCATTGGCCAGAGCAAGTCATATGACTAAGGTCAAAGTCAAGGGTTCCTTTCCCACCATGAAGCCAAGGGGTGGATGTATACAGTCCCAGTGGACTGAAGGATTGGTACCCATGTGTCACAACCCCACAGGCCTAGAGCTGGGTGTCTCCGGACCAGCTGTTGAGGGAGGAAGTAATGGGATGAACCCTTTGTGTTTTGGCCGAAAGAGGAAATGGCCCAAGCATAGGAGTGGACACAGGGGCTATAAAGAGGAACAGAGTGATAGAGACCTAATATCTCTGTAGCCTGAGCATTTCAGGGTGGAATGTCACCAGACATCTGCTTTGGGGCACCATGGCCTGCGATTCTGGATCCACCCTGATTTAGGGTTTCACATCCTTTTATACCTGCACACGTGGCCTTGCCCTCAGGGTACAGGGGCCTAATTTGCTGTGGCCAGCTCCCCACCAGTACAGGTAGGCAGGGACTGAGTTGAATTAAGTTTGAGTTGTGAAATTAAAAAAAAAAATGGCCAGGAGTGGTGGCTTACGCCTGTAGTTCCAGCACTTTGGGAGGTCGAGGTGGGAGAGTCACTTGAGCCCAGGTGTTTGAGACCAGCCTGGGAACATAGGGAGACTCCGTCTCTACAAAATAACTTAAAAAATTAGCCGTGCATAGTGGCAAGCGCCTGTAATCCCGGCTTCTTAGGAGGCTGAAGCAGGAGGATTGCTTAAGCCTAGAATTTCGAAGCTGCAGTGAGCCAAAGTGAGCCAAGATTGCACCAGGACACCCCAGCCTGGGCGACAGAGCAAGACACTGTCTCAAAAAACAAAAACAAACAAACAAACAAACAAAAACAAAAAAAGTCTTGTTGCTTGTATCTGGGATTGCTTGGAGCAATTAACATCTGCTTCACATGTCAAGTGCCTGCACAAACTAGGCCCTCAATAAGATGGGCTGCAGTAATGTAACAGTAACTAGCTGTGGTGGGGGCTTTCCTTTCCTGTCCCAGGGTGGGGGTGAAGGTATAGGATAGTGGCCGGGTGCAGTGGCTCACCTCTGTAATCCCAGAACTTTGGGAGGCCGAGGCAGGCAGATTACTTGGGGTCAGGAGTTCAAGACCAACCTGGACAACATGGTGAAACCCCATCTCTACCAAAAATACAAAAATTAGCCGGATGTGGTGGTGCATGCCTGTAATCCCAGCTACTCGGGAGGCTGAGGAAAGAGGATCACTTGAACTCGGGAGGTGGAGGTTGCCGTGAGCTGAGATTGTGCCACCGCACTCCAGCCTGGACGACAGAGTGAGACTCCATCTCAAAAGCAAAAACCAAACAAAAAGAAAAAAACCAACAACAAGAAACCAAAAACCAAAAAACGTACAGGACAGTGAGAGGGGAAAGAGAAAACCTGAGGAGTGTCCTGGACATTGGGGCCTTATGTCCCCCACAACAAGGGACTGCCTCTTGGGGGTTCTTAAGAGTACTCAGTGGTCCAGGGAGGCTCCTGAATGGCTTGGAGAATAACTGCCTTGGTCTGGGCATCGTGTAGTGCATCCCCACCCCAGACTGGGCGTACCTCCCTCTCAGGTGTCAGGGAGGAGAGCTGTGTGCAGGAAGCCCCCTTCCACCTCCCCCAGCCTCCCTAAGGGGCTCAGAGAGAGTGGGGTGTGGATTCGGCTGGTGAATGGGAGTCCCCCACTCCATTTCTCACTTTGCCTGGGGAGGCTCCAGCGCTGCAGCGGTCCCACTTCTGCTTGCTGGAGTCCCTAAGTCCCTGGCCTTGCCGAGGGCCTTCCCCTATGGAGGTCTTTCCCGTTTTGGCATTGCTCAAGGCCTGCAGCTGCCTCCCTGACCAGCCTCTGGGTTGGACAGTAGAGCTGAGGCTTTGGGAAAGAGGAAGCAGCCCCTGATACGGGATCCTTCTCTCTTGAGCCAGCAGAGCCCTGGGGAGCCAGCTGCACCAGGAGCTCTTGGCCGTCCTTCCTGTTCTCCTCTCCGCAGGTCCAGCACCCCCGCAGCCACTTCCTTCTGTGGAGCAGGTACCCCTGTCCCTGGTCCCTGGGCCCAGAGGGTGAGTGGAGCATTAGGAGCGGGGCTGGGCTGAAACTGGCTGAGCGGGGTAGGGGCAGGGGTCTGGGGGGCTCCATCTGGGTGCGAGTGGCGGACCCCAAACCAACCCAAGTCCAAGACACTAATCAAAGATGGACTCAACTGAAACCCTTCCACCACCCCCAAATCCTTCCGACCTGCATCCCAATCCCAGTCCTGACCATCACCCTGCTCTGACCCTACCTCAGCCCCAGCCCCAGCCCCTATTCCAACCTTACCTCACCCTCACCTCACCTGCACCCCAACCCTAACCATTTACTCATCTCATCTAATCCCAACCATCCATCATCCCAACCCTAACCACAACTCTGACTCTATCATCCTCATCTCAACCCAGCCTCCACTGTATCTTAACCATCACCTGTACCCAACTCCAACCTTCACCCTTACCCCCACCCATCACTCAACCTCAATGTCCACCCCAATCCCAGCCTTAATTTGCTTCCAGAATTCCAACCTGATCATCACCCTGACCTCAGCCCCAGCCCAGCCCAATGATAATCTCTCCTTACTCTAACCCCAGCACAATTCCACTTCATCCATCACCACTTCGTCCGTCCACAGGAGGGCTTCTGGTGCTGTCCAGCACAGTTTGGAGAGTGGGCACTCCAGCCAGAAGCATTTAGAGCCAGATTAAGGAATGAAGTGTGAAATTTCTACTGCCCATTTCAAAGCCAATAAGCATTAGTTATGGATTCTATGGCTCTGAGAATTAAACATTTGGCCTGTGATTGGGGATTTCCACTATTTTGACCATAATCTGCTCCAGGAATTGCCCATCCGTACCCTGACTCCCTATCTGTGGGCCAGTAACCTCCAGCTGGCCATGTCACCCTGTGTTCTTCCTTCTCTAGCCCAATGGGGAAGTTGGGGAGAAGCCTTGGTGTCAGGAAACAGAAACTGAATCCTACACCCGGGCCTAGCTGTCCATAGGGAAACTGCCTCTGTCCTTTCTTCCCCAGCTAAACTTGGCCTCTGGAATCAGAGGTCAGGGACTTGGGGCCCCAGCCAACCCTCCAAGACCTCCTGAGGCACTTGGTCTCAAACAGGCAGCAAACGTGAGTGCCCACTGTGTACCAGGCCAGCTCAAGCCACCCTGATGCAACACATACCAATAGTAGGAGTGGGGATTTAAAATCCTGTCTTCAGAGCACCCAAGACTTGGAGACCCAAGTATGAACCTCAGGAACTTCCTGTCTGGGGAACAATGATTTCCAAAAGAGTCACCCAAGGGAGGGATGGTTCAGGGCTGCAGAGCTGCTTGCTCCCTGTTGCTAGCACACCGCTCCCTTTCCCGGGACCCGCAATTCCCCCTCGACCACCAGGGGGCGCTGCGTGCTCACTAGGCCACGGCTGCAAGCCAAGTTGCGGGGGGGGGGGCAGGGGGGCGGGGGGGGGGTGGCAGGGGGGCGGGGGGCGGGGCACTGTCCCCTCAACTCCAGGCTTTCAAACAGGGACAGAGATCTCCTTTCTGGGCTGTCCCTGCTCTTTCTGTTTCCAGAACAGTTATCTGGGCTGAAGCTGGCCTTTGTGGTGGAACAGGCTGAGCCAATAGGCTGGACTCCGGTGGGGCTGACCCCTTTGGGGTTAGGGCCGGGCTAAGCATAGGTGGCCTCTACATTATGTGATGGGAGTGGTCCTGGAAAGGGTCCTCCCCCGCGCCCTGTTCCAGGGTCGCTGTGTCCAGAACCCCACCATTCTTCCATCAGGTTCACGATTGCCCTTTTCAGGACCCCAAATGGGAGGAACAGGGGAGCTGGGACAAGATAGCTGCGCTGGCCATAGCAGAGCTGACCCTGACATCCCCTGTGGCCAGGGACACATCTGACCAGTGTGCCCAGCAGGCTGCTTTTCTTCACGGTGAGGTGTCCAGGTCCCAGGGCCCCAGCTATATCATTCTCCAGTGGCCAAGAACCTGGTGTGGAGGCTGGGGGTGCATCTTCCCAGAAGAGGAGGAGGCCTAGGGCTTCCTAGAGAACTGGAGATGAGCCCTCGGGCCTCCGTAAATGGCCAGATCAGTCCACTCCAGCAGCCCGTGAGAGGGCTGGGTCCCCTGGGGAGCAGTGTCCCTCCTGTCCCAATCCCGCCCTGTACTGTGCCCCCTGCCGGGGCACCTTCTGCCTTCTGCAGCAGGCTAAGTCCCACCTGGTCAGCCTGACTGGCTCTGGGCCTCAGCTCACCCCCTTCCCAGGTGTGACCCCTGGTAGTCATTGGAATCTGCTGAGCCCAGCCCCTGAGGCGGATGGGCTGGGAGCTGGGAGGTCATGAGTTTCCTGTCCCCACTTCCAGCCTCCCCGTTCACTTGGCCAAGTCAGCATTTAGGACCAGGGAGGATTGCAAAGTTGGCAACATGGGTGTGTATGTGGTGAAATATACATAATGTAAAATTTACTGTTTTAACTGTCTTTAAGTGTACACCCCGTGACATTAGGTACATTTGCAATATTGTGTAACCATCACCACTATTTCCAGAACTTTTTCATTATCTGAGAGACTCAGCAATCATTAAACATTAGCTCCCCCTCCCTGCAGCCCCTGGTTACCTCTATCCTATTCTACTTTCAGTCTCTGAATATACGTAGTCTAGATATTTCATGTAATTGGAAACCTACAATATTTGCCCTTTTGTGTCTGGCTGGTTTCACTGAGCATAATGTTTTCAAGGTTCACATATGTTAGAATTCATTCCTCCTTATGGCCGATTGATATTCCATTGTATGTACATACCACAGTTTGTTTATCCACATCCATTCACTGATGGACACTTGACTTGTTTCCACCTTTTAGTGGAATAGTGCTGCCGTGAACGTTGGTGTACTCTGTTAGAGTCCCTGTTTTCAGTACTTTTGGGTATATACCTAGGAGTGGAATTGCTGGATCATATGGTAATCCTATGTTGACTTTTTGAGGAATGACCCAATTGTTTTCCACAGTGATGGAACCATTTTATATTCCCACCAGCAATACACAAGAATTTCAACTTCACATCCTCACCAATATTTGTTGTTTTCTGTGTTGCTTTGTTTGTTTGTGAATAGCCATTCTAATGGATGTGAAGTGGTATCTCACTGTGGTTTTGATTTGCATTTCCTAATGCCTAGTGATGTTGAGCATCTTTTCATGTCCTTATTAGCCAGTTATATATCTTCTTTGAAGAAATGTTTATTCAAGTGTTTTGCCCATTTTTGGAGTTGGATTTCATGGTTTTTTTGGTGGTTGCTGTTGTTCATTGTAGGAATTCTTTATATATTCTGGATATTAGTCCTTTATCAGATAAATGATTTACAAATATTTTCTCCCATTCTGTGGGTTGTCCTCCTTTTATTCACTCTCTGGATAGTGTCCTTTGATTCATATCCTTTTTTTTTTTTTTTTTTTTTTTTGAGACAGAAGAGTCTCACTCTGTCACCAGGCTGGAGTACAGTGGCGTGATCCTGGCTCACCGTGACCTCTGCCTCCTGGGTTCAGGTGATTCTCCTGCCTCAGCCTCCCGAGTAGCTAGGACTAGAGGTGCACACCACCACACCCAGCTAATTTTGTATTTTTAGTAGAGACGGGGTTTCACCATGTTGGCCAGGATGGTCTCAATCTCTTGACCTTGTGATCTGCATGCCTCAGCCTCCCAAAGTGCTGGGATTACAGGCGTGAGCCACCGCACCCAGCTGTTGTTTGTTCTTTTCAGACAGGGTCTTGCTCTGTCACCCAGGCTGGAGTGCAATGGTGCAATCATGGCTCACTGCAGCCTGGACCCCTCCCCTGGGCTCAAGCGATCTTCCCACCTCAGCCTCCAGAGTAGCTGGGACCACAGGCCTGTTTTTTAATTTTCCTAGAGACAGAGTCTTGCAGTATTGCCCAGGCTCGTCTTGAACTCCTGGGCTAAAGTGATCCTCCTGCCTCAGCCTCCCAAAGTGTTGGGTTCACAGGCATGAGCCACTGTGTCTGGCCAAGTTTTAAATTTTGATGAAGTCCAACTTACCTATTTTTTTTTCGTGCTTTTAATTTCATACTTAAGAAAGCATTGCCTAATCCAAGGTCATGAAGATTTTCACCTGTTTTCTTCTAAGAGTTTTATAGTTTCACTTATATGTGTCTCTGGCATCTCTTCCTTTTGGGCTCAGGTCTATGGTACCCCTTAGACACTCCCTGACCAGGGGCACTCCATGGTTGAGGGCCTGCCTTTTTGGATATGGTACACTCCGCACACATTGAGCTCATATTTGTGGGGTATGTGTTCCACAGCGCTCTCATGCTACCTTTCAAACCTAGACTTGCCCTGCCACCTCCCCACTCCAACTCTGAACCTCAGCTCTGAACCCCTAAAGACCTCACCCCTCTCTTAGTCACTAAGGGGTTTGCTGAATGCCTGGTAGGCTCCGCACTGCTATGGGGCACATATCTTCAGTTCTAGGTCCTGAGAAATGGGCTCTCACAAGCTGTAAAAAACAAGGCAAGGAAAATAGAGATAGCTCTGGGGTAGCTACAGGAACCTCAAAGGAGAAGTTCCAGCTGGAAGCCAAATTCATGCTGCTCCTTGAAGGTTGAATAAGGTTTCAGTAGGCAAAGATTATCTGTGGTGGAGATAGAGCTGGGCAGCTAGGGAGCCCTTGAGCAGACAGAACTGCCTCCAGAGTGGGTCTGCGGAGAGCAGGGAATGAGGACAGAGCTGGGGGCAGGAAATGAGGACTTTTCACATCTCACGGGCAATGGGGAGCCACAGAAGGTTTTTGAGCAGGGGAGTGACTGTTAAAGGCAGCACTTTGGCAAGTTCAGTAAAGCCCCATTATGGTCTATAGTTAGTAAGGCAGGTGGTAGGAGACAAGCCTCAGGAAGAAACCATCATTCTAGCTGGGTGTCTTGGAGTGAGTAACTGGGCATCTCTGGGCTCCAGTTCCTGTTGGTTTGGGTGGTGGGGAGGGGGCAGGGAAGTGGGGAAGAGGGAGAAACAGCTGTTCATCTGCCTTAGGGTGGTATCCTTGAGGGGCTGGGAAAGCAGAACTTGGGATAGGGCCAAGGGACACACAGGCTTTTCTGAGGCAGGCCACCAAGTGAGGGCATTCCTGGGCACAGCCTGAGCCGGGAACGTGGCCTCCTGGCTCTCTGCTGGTGTCTGACTCAGAGGTCTTTAAGAGCCCTACCCTCTTATTGGGTTGGCCAGCAGAAGAGGTAGGGACACAGGCTCGGACTTCTAGCAGGTGCTGGGGCTAAAGTGCCCAGAGGTGTCCCTGGAGGCCCCTGTGAGCCCAGCCAGTGCAGCGCGCACCACCCTCTTAGGCAACAGGAGCAGCACAAGAACCTGCTATGGGCTTCTTGCCCAAGCTTCTCCTCCTGGCCTCATTCTTCCCAGCAGGTAAGCTTTGCGGGCCTAGTGCCTGTCTTCCAGGGTCCAGCCTTCATAAGTCCAGCCCTTGGCAGATTAGACTATGCCTGGGTCACATGTTTGGTTGCTGAGGTCAAGGGAGGGCCCAACCGGGCAGTGGCTGGGAGCTGGGCAGGAAGCTGCGATCTGTCTTCGAGCCACCCTACCAAACCTCTGAGCAGCCTTGGGCAGTGGACTGACCCCTGGGGCACTGAGAAGGGCTGCTCTAAGTGTGCATTTCTCAGGGCAGGGCAGAGTTTGGGAGCCCAGCTGGGGCACCTTCCCTGGGGCAGGTCGCAGGGCTCTGTGGCACCCTGAGGCCTGTATCACCCTCCTCTCTGTCCCCCTGCCGTTCTTCCCCCAGGCCAGGCCTCATGGGGCGTCTCCAGTCCCCAGGACGTGCAGGGTGTGAAGGGGTCTTGCCTGCTTATCCCCTGCATCTTCAGCTTCCCTGCCGACGTGGAGGTGCCCGACGGCATCACGACCATCTGGTACTACGACTACTCGGGCCAGCGGCAGGTGGTGAGCCACTCGGCGGACCCCAAGCTGGTGGAGGCCCGCTTCCGCGGCCGCACCGAGTTCATGGGGAACCCCGAGCACAGGGTGTGCAACCTGCTGCTGAAGGACCTGCAGCCCGAGGACTCTGGCTCCTACAACTTCCGCTTCGAGATCACTGAGGTCAACCGCTGGTCAGATGTGAAAGGCACCTTGGTCACAGTAACAGGTGATAAGTGGGGTGGCCTGGCTGCCCTCCGGGAGGGATTCCCAAGCTGCTTCTGGACCCCTTGGCTCTCAGACCCCAGCCCTTGTCCTGAATCTAACCCCAGCCAGTCTCAGCCTCTGTTCCAGCCCCGGCGTAGGCCCAGGCCTGGTTCTCCCTTGTATTCACCCAAGTGGGGCTGCAGTAGAAAGCGCCTTTCCTTCCCCTAAAAGCCCCCTCCCCAGGGCTCTCTCCTCAGCTGGGGTTTCCAGGGCGAGGGATCTCAGGGGTGGCAAAAGCGGGTCCTGAGCACTGCTGTCTCTGTCCTCAGAGGAGCCCAGGGTGCCCACCATTGCCTCCCCGGTGGAGCTTCTCGAGGGCACAGAGGTGGACTTCAACTGCTCCACTCCCTACGCATGCCTGCAGGAGCAGGTCAGACTGCAGTGGCAAGGCCAGGACCCTGCTCGCTCTGTCACCTTCAACAGCCAGAAGTTTGAGCCCACCGGCGTCGGCCACCTGGAGACCCTCCACATGGCCATGTCCTGGCAGGACCACGGCCGGATCCTGCGCTGCCAGCTCTCCGTGGCCAATCACAGGGCTCAGAGCGAGATTCACCTCCAAGTGAAGTGTGAGTTGTCTGGGGACACACCCTTGTGGCTGAGCGCATCTGTTGCTCCTGACAGAAACCAGCCCCTCTCCAGCCCACAGAAACGGAACCCTTGCTCCTGATGCAAAACCAGGCTGCACCTGGGCCTCCAGGGTAGGGCAAGTGGAGAGATACTGCTGAGCACCAAGGGCTTCGTTAAATGGTTCCCTTCCACCTCCTACTGCTTCGAAGGGGCTTGTCCTTGAGGCCAGGCTGGGCAGAGAAAGGGAGACACAAAGGGTTGGGGAACAGGAGCTCCCACGCAGCTTCAGGGTTGGCAGCAAGTGCCCCGGGATTTACCCCGTGCTGGAGGATGCTGGGGAGGTGGGATTTATCCCTTTCCTGCCTGGCTCTGTTTTCTGTCTATGGTGAAGATAACAACAGATGGTTCCTGTCTCATAGATTTATGATAAAAAATAAAGGAGATGGGCCGGGCGCGGTGGCTCATGCCTGTAATCCCATCACTTTGGGAGGCTGAGGCGGGTGGATCACTTGAGGCCAGGGATTCAAGACCAGCTTGGCCAACATGGTGAAACCTCGTCTCTACTAAAAATAGAAAAATTAGCCGGATGTGGTGGCATATGCCTGTAATCCCAGTTACTAAGGAGGCTGAGGCACTAGGATTGCTTGAACCCAGGAGGTGGAGTTGCATTGAGTTGTGATTGTGCCACTGCACTCCAGCCTGGGTGACAGAGTGAGACTATGTCTCAAACAAAACAACAACAACAACAACAACAACAACAACAACAAATAAAGGAGATGACCCAGGTAAAGTATTTAGAAGAGTGTCTGGCACATATTAAACACTTGAGGCCGGATACAGTGGCTCACACCTGTAACCCCAGTGCTTTGGGAGGCCAAGGCAGGAGAATTGCTTGAGGCAAGGAGTTCGAGACCAGCCTGGGCAACATAGTGAGACCCTGTCTCTACAAAAAAATTAAAAAACAAAAATTACCTGGATGTGGTGGCTTACACCTGTAGTCCCAGTTCCTCGGGAGGCTGAGGCAGGAGGATCACTTGAGCCCAGGAGTTTCAGGCTGCAGTGAGCTATGATTGTGCCTCTGCACTCCAGCTTGGGTGACTGAGCCAGATCCTGTTTCTAAAAAAATAAGAATAAAACACTTGAATACACAGAGAGAGGCTTTGGAACAAGATTTAAGGAAATGCAGTTCTTTGTGTTGTTGGCCTCTTGCTTACAAACTGGGTAACTATTTTCAGAGCTAGTTTGATGCTGCCTTTGGCCCCCTCCCACTAGGTGGTTGGTCCCTTACCAATAGCTTCCACAGGCCACTAAAGCTAGCAGTGGGGTACCCATGACCCTGTGTGTGGAGCTCGTCCCAAATACAGCAGGAGCAATGGACAGCATTGGGAAGCAGAAAACTACAGCTGGTGGGGTAGGCTGGACGCTGGCCAAGCGTCACATGATCAGCTCTCAATGGGCATAGGAATGCATCAGGCGCAGGGGGCGGGAAAGGGACGGACATGGGCAGACAGAGCATGCCCTGGGTGAGGACTGAAGGGGACTGCTGTTTTATCTGGGCATACTTCCTTAGGACTGAGCTTTTAAAGGGGGGCAAGAAGAAGTGTGCCATCCTCTGCCCTCCCCAAGCACCTTACTCAATACCCCCTACTGTGATTTGCAGATGCCCCCAAGGGTGTGAAGATCCTCCTCAGCCCCTCGGGGAGGAACATCCTTCCAGGTGAGCTGGTCACACTCACCTGCCAGGTGAACAGCAGCTACCCTGCAGTCAGTTCCATTAAGTGGTTCAAGGATGGGGTACGCCTCCAAACCAAGACTGGTGTGCTGCACCTGCCCCAGGCAGCCTGGAGCGATGCTGGCGTCTACACCTGCCAAGCTGAGAATGGCGTGGGCTCTTTGGTCTCACCCCCCATCAGCCTCCACATCTTCAGTGAGTTCTTGGGAAGGTTGCGTATTGGCCAGAGAATAGGGAGGAGCTCAGGCCTCAGGGACGGAGGGGAGACAGGGCAGGGCAGGGCCAGCAACTGGCATAACCCAGTGCTTCCTGGATGCAGGTGTGGAGTCCCAGCCCTGCCTTACCATGAGACAGGTGACAATACCCCCCCGAAAGGGTGGGGTGTCAGGGGGATCCTGGTGAGCAGGACGAAGAGATGCAGAGCACTCCAGGAGGCTCCACTGTAGCAGAAGGCGGGTGGTGTAGGATGTGCAGAGATTGAGGCTGATTGGCTGAGACCCGGGGACTGTATGGGGCTGGGGCTGGAAGTCGGCTGGGACCCCCCAGCACTCCCTATGCTGCCCTTGCAGTGGCTGAGGTCCAGGTGAGCCCAGCAGGTCCCATCCTGGAGAACCAGACAGTGACACTAGTCTGCAACACACCCAACGAGGCACCCAGCGATCTCCGCTACAGCTGGTACAAGAACCATGTCCTGCTGGAGGATGCCCACTCCCATACCCTCCGGCTGCACTTGGCCACTAGGGCTGATACTGGCTTCTACTTCTGTGAGGTGCAGAACGTCCATGGCAGCGAGCGCTCGGGCCCTGTCAGCGTGGTAGTCAACCGTAAGAGGCCAGGGTTGGGTGGCACTGGACACAGTCAGAGCAGGACCAGATGGTGGAGCCCCAAGGAAGGGTTGGGGTCCTGGGCATGGGAACTTCAAGGCCACTTACCTGGAGGTGGCCTTGAGCTCATGTCCCAGCTCTGCACACCTGGGCAATGCTTTGACCTCCCTAGTTCCCTCCTATTTTATATTTGGAAGTTTAAACTTATGAAAAGTTGCAGAGAAAGACAAAGAATGATTATATACCTTTAACCTAGATTTCCCATTTATTAACATTTTGGCACATTTGCTTAATCTTTCTCGCTGTCTACACAGACACACACACGCACATACATACATATAAATGTATGGATATAGACTTGCATATATACATGTGCACTTGTGTGTATGCGCATCCACTCTATGTGGACACGTGCACTTATACATATATGGACACTCTATATACATATGCATATGTTATCTATGTATCTACCTACATATTTATATTCCTGAAGTTGCAGACATGAGGCCTCTTTACCGCTAAATTCCTAAGATCATTCTCTTACATATCCACAATGCAATGATCATGATCAGGGAAATTAGCATTGATAGAAGACTTTTTTTTTTTTTTTTTGAAATGGAATCTCGCTGTGTTGCCCAGGCTGGAGTGCAATGGTGCTATCTTGGCTCACTGCAATGTCTGCCTCTGGGGCTCAAGCGATTCTCCTCCTGCCTCAGCCTCCTGAGTAGCTGGGATTACAGGCACCCACAATCCTGCCTGGCTAATTTTTGTGTTTTTGTAGAGACAGGGTTTCACCATGTTGGCCAGGATGGTCTTGAACTCCTGACCTCAGGTGATCCACCTACCTCGGCCTCCCAAAGTACTGGGATTACAGGTATGAGCCACTACACCCGGCTGATAGAAGACTGTTATGTAAGCTATAATCTATATTCACATTTTACCAATGGACCTAATACTGTCTTTTGTAGCCATTTTTTTTCTGGTCCAGAATACAATCACAGTTCACATATTGCATTGGGTCGTTGCGTCTCTTCATTCTCCGTTAGTCTGGGACTGTTCCTCAGTCTTTCCTTGTCATTCTTGTCATTGAAACTTGCAGAGTGCAGGCTTGCTGTTCTGAGGAGGTCCCTCACTCCACATTTGCCTGACTTGAGTGGCCTGAGACCATGCCCTCTGGGTGGGAAGGCCGTGGACATGCTGCTCTGCCCTGTCAGGAGGCACTCTGTGTCAGCTTGTCCCATTGCTGATGATGCTCACTTTGGTCACCTGGCTGAGGTGCTGTCCCTCACCAGGTCTCTCTATTAGTTTTCTCATCTTTGAAGTGGGGCTTGTATCCCCACTTGCAGGGTGGCCTTGAACACTGACTGGGACAACAGAGTGATGTACCCAGCCCAGCCAAGGACAAAAGTGTATTCAGCAGGCACTCAGGCACTTTGGGATCACCCCCTTCTCGCAGGGCAGTGTGGGACAAAGCGGTGCAGAGGTCACGGGTTGTATCAGGGTATCCAGGGAATGCCCTTGTCTGAGGGTGACGGGCCCACCTCTCGTCTCCACACAGACCCGCCTCTCACCCCAGTCCTGACAGCCTTCCTGGAGACCCAGGCAGGACTTGTGGGCATCCTTCACTGCTCTGTGGTCAGTGAGCCCCTGGCCACACTGGTGCTGTCACATGGGGGTCATATCCTGGCCTCCACCTCCGGGGACAGTGATCACAGCCCACGCTTCAGTGGTACCTCTGGTCCCAACTCCCTGCGCCTGGAGATCCGAGACCTGGAGGAAACTGACAGTGGGGAGTACAAGTGCTCAGCCACCAACTCCCTTGGAAATGCAACCTCCACCCTGGACTTCCATGCCAATGGTAAGATGGGCACTGGCAGCCAGGGAGAGTGGAGGGAGCCTGAGGAGGAGCCTGCTCCAGTCTGTTCCTTCTAGAAGTCTAGTGGACTCAACTGCAGGACTGAGCTAACTGGCTACGTCACATAAAAGACAGGGGCTGTGCAGTGACCCAACGTCAGAGCTTCCTGAAAGTCAAGGGAAAAAGGGAAACACAACAGGTCACATCATTCCTTTTGCACCTACCCTGACCCTAAACTTGGAGAGTCCCTCAGAAGCATTCATTGTTTTTTAATTATGAAACTTTGGGAGCAGGCTCTATGCTAGCAGTCAGATGTGGGAAGCCAAATAGAAAAGTAGGGTCTTCTGGCTGGGCGTGGTGGCTCACTCCTGTAATCCCAGCACTTTGGGAGGCCGAGGTGGGTGGATCATGAGGTCAAGAGATCGAGACCATCCTGGCCAACATGGTGAACTCCCATCTCTACTAAAAATACAAAAATTAGCTGGGCATGGTGGGGAGTTCCTGTAGTCCCAGCTACCTGGGAGGCTAAGGCAGGAGAATCGCTTGAACCCAGGAGGTGGAAGTTGTAGTGAGCCAAGATAGCGCCACTGCACACCAGCCTGGGTGACAAGAGTGAGACTCTGTCTCAAAAAAAAAAAGAAAAAGAAAAAAGAAAAGTAGGGTCTTCCAACTTTCGGTATGTGCACTGTCCTTCCCTCCTCCTGAGGGCATGGTAGCTAATTGATCAAGCCAGGTTTTTCTTTTTGTTTTTTGAGATAGGGTGTGCTCTGTTGCCCAGGCCAGAGTGCAATGGTATGTTCATGGCTCACTGCAGCCTCAAACTCCTGGGCTCAAGCCATCCTCCCATCTCAGCCTCCCAAATAGCTGAGACTACGGCCCATGTCACCACACCCAGCTAATTAAAAAAAAAAAATTGTGGCCAGGCATGGTGGCTCATGCCTGTAATTCCAGCACTTTGGGAGGCCGAGGCAGGCAGATCACCTGAGGTCAGGAGCTTGAGATCAGCCTGGCCAACGTGGTGAAACCCCATCTCCACTAAAAATACAAAAATTAGCCGGGTGTGGTGGCGCAAACCTGTGGTCCCAGCTACTAGGGAGGCTGAGGCAGGATAATTGCTTGAACCTGGGAGGCAGAGGTTGTAGCGAGCTGAGATTGCGCCACTGCACTCCAGCCTGGCTGACGGAGCAAGACTCCGTCTCAAAAAAAAAAAAAAAAGCTGGCCACAGTGGCTCACACCTGTAATCCCAGCACTTTGGGAGGCTGAGGCGGGTGGATCACCAGAGGTCGGGAGTTCGAGATCTGCCTGGCTAACATGGTGAAACCCTATCTCTACTACATGTATAACATTAGCTGGGTGTGGTGGCACACCTGTAATCCTAGCTACTTGGGAGGCTGAGGCAGGAGAATCGCTTGAACCTGGGAGGTAGAGGTTGCAGTGAGCCAGGATCACGCCACTGCACTCCAGCCTGGGAGACAGAGTGAGACTCAGTCTCAAAAAAAAAAAAATAATTGAGATGGAGTCTCACTATGTTGCCTAGGCTGGTCTGGAACTCCTGGCCTCAAACGATCCTTCTGCCTCAGTCTCCCAAAGTGCTAAGATTACAGGCATGAGCTACCATGCCCAGCCAAGCCAGGTGTTGGACATAAGCCTGGGCTCTGGCTCTGAATCTTCAACCACGCTGCAGCCACCTACTACCAATAGATCTGATTTGGCATTAAAGGGCAAACCCTCCTGATGCACCACAAAGCCCAGAGCTACCTACAGTAGTGTGGGGAAAGGAGAACCCTGGAAGGCTTTCTGTACAGGGCAGCATGTGGGGTTGAGAGACGGGACCCTTCCCAGCCTCTTCCTCTCCCCGCAGCCGCCCGTCTCCTCATCAGCCCGGCAGCCGAGGTGGTGGAAGGACAGGCAGTGACACTGAGCTGCAGAAGCGGCCTGAGCCCCACACCTGATGCCCGCTTCTCCTGGTACCTGAATGGAGCCCTGCTTCACGAGGGTCCCGGCAGCAGCCTCCTGCTCCCCGCGGCCTCCAGCGCTGACGCCGGCTCATACCACTGCCGGGCCCGGGACGGCCACAGTGCCAGTGGCCCCTCTTCGCCAGCTGTTCTCACTGTGCTCTGTGAGCAGCCACCACCTGTTGCAGCCTCCTGCCGGGACCCACCAGCCACCCCACCTACTCTAGGCCCCCCAGCCCTGTCCTGCCCTGCCCCATGGTCTATATCAGGAGGGCTGGGTCACAGACCTGGCCACAGTGGGCCTTTCCATGTGGGGCTGAAGTTTAGGAAATGAGGCTGGGGCCTTCTCTACCTCCCCATGTCTTTACCCTCCAATGCCAGCCCTGTGGGCTCCTCTGTCCCTCAGCTCAGCATGGGCACCACATCCATGCTTTGTCCTCATGGGTGAGCCCTGGGACACCACACTCCTCTATTTGTGCACATGCCCCACAGGCTGCGCTGGGCTCCCATAGACACCAAGGCAAAGCCCCTCAGCACAGGGACAGACAGCCCCCCTCTGCATCCGCCAAGCGGGGAGGCTCCGTGTAAGACCAAGGGCCTGATTTCAGAGGCTTCCCCTGACACGTGTGTGCCGGAGCCACGTCCCGGAACTGTCAGAGGGCAGCTGCCTCTGCAAAGTTTTCTGGTGTCTGAGTGAGATCACATGGGGGCCTTGGCTGATTGCTCTCTTTTGGCCAACTGTCTCCAGAAGCCTTCAGGAAGAGGCCATTCTATGCATTCGCTAGCATCACAGGAGCTGGCTTGGAGATCACAGATAAGCTGCAGGGCAGATCTTGAGGGGAGGCTCCGTGGTAAGGCATTGGGTGCAGGGTGGGAGCAGACAGCATGACCCCCAGGGATTGCTAGGTGGGCACCCTGCTCAGCAGCAGATGGGACTTATGCAAGGTGGCAGCCAGCCCATACAGCACCTTTGTCTGAGCTAGAAAATGGTGTTCCTTCTTCTGGGAAGACTCAGTAAGCATCAGGGCACAGCTTAGCTTGAGGAGCATGAGCCTAACTTGAGTTCCACCCACCCTGGTCTGGCTGCCCTTGTGCAGTGCACAGTCTGCACAGATGCTTGGGGCAGCCTTCGGGATCTGCCTTTGTCCAGTGTATTCTGGGAGCCTAGCCAGGCTTGTGGGGCCCTGGAGCATCCGTGGGATGAGTGCCCATGTTCTTCCTCCCTGCAGACCCCCCTCGACAACCAACATTCACCACCAGGCTGGACCTTGATGCCGCTGGGGCCGGGGCTGGACGGCGAGGCCTCCTTTTGTGCCGTGTGGACAGCGACCCCCCCGCCAGGCTGCAGCTGCTCCACAAGGACCGTGTTGTGGCCACTTCCCTGCCGTCAGGGGGTGGCTGCAGCACCTGTGGGGGCTGTTCCCCACGCATGAAGGTCACCAAAGCCCCCAACTTGCTGCGTGTGGAGATTCACAACCCTTTGCTGGAAGAGGAGGGCTTGTACCTCTGTGAGGCCAGCAATGCCCTGGGCAACGCCTCCACCTCAGCCACCTTCAATGGCCAGGGTGAGTCGGGCAGGGAATGGGTGGCCTGGGGGCAGGGGCTGGAGCTCTGGACTGTTCTGCTCCGAGGAGGATCTAATCAGGCAAAACCACTCTGTGCAGCAGTGGGGGCCCTTCGCTGCCCTCCTCCACATTCAGGAAGAGCGGAGCTGCTCCTTCCCATGATCTCTGTTCAGGCCGGGGATAGGCGACACAGCTGGTCTCTGAGGAAGGACTCCCCAGCTGGGACAGTTGGGCTGCCTTGTCCTCCTTCCCTGTACTACAACCCTCTCTGCCCAGGGCCCCCACAGTCCCCAGGGCCCACTTCTCCTAGGCTGCCCTGTGAGCTGGCTTGCTTTTCTCCCCAACCCTGTGGGCACCCCAGGGGGCCTCCTTCCTGTTCCTTCCAGGCTGGGCGGCTGGACCCCTGGCTCCTGGGGGCCGGGGGTGGTCAGTAAGCTGTGCCGCCTGCTCTCCAGCCACTGTCCTGGTCATTGCACCATCACACACGCTTCAGGAGGGCACAGAAGCCAACTTGACTTGCAACGTGAGCCGGGAAGCTGCTGGCAGCCCTGCTAACTTCTCCTGGTTCCGAAATGGGGTGCTGTGGGCCCAGGGTCCCCTGGAGACCGTGACACTGCTGCCCGTGGCCAGAACTGATGCTGCCCTTTACGCCTGCCGCATCCTGACTGAGGCTGGTGCCCAGCTCTCCACTCCCGTGCTCCTGAGTGTACTCTGTGGGTGACTGGCATGGGCAGCCTGGGGACTTGGAGGGTGGAGGGGTGGTCTGGGGAGAAGCAGGGGCTGGGCTGGGGTTTGGGGAGGAAAGAGCATGGCTTAGGCTGTGTGTGTGGCAGGAGGTGGGGGACATAGTGTGGCAGTTGTAATGTGGTGAGCTAGGCTGGGTGGCCTCAGCTCCCTCTGTTCCTGCAGATCCCCCGGACCCTCCAAAGCTGTCAGCCCTCCTAGACATGGGCCAGGGCCACATGGCTCTGTTCATCTGCACTGTGGACAGCCGCCCCCTGGCCTTGCTGGCCCTGTTCCATGGGGAGCACCTCCTGGCCACCAGCCTGGGTCCCCAGGTCCCATCCCACGGTCGGTTCCAGGCTAAGGCTGAGGCCAACTCCCTGAAGTTAGAGGTCCGAGAACTGGGCCTTGGGGACTCTGGCAGCTACCGCTGTGAGGCCACAAATGTTCTTGGATCATCCAACACCTCACTCTTCTTCCAGGTCCGAGGTGAGTGTCAGTCTTCTGAAGATATGGTAGACTCTGATGCCCTGGGGGCTACTCTGGTCAGACTTTGGGCTGGGTGCTGTGAATTTTGTGCAGAAATGTGTCTTTTTCAGTCCTGGTAAGGGCAGTTTCCAGCCAGCCAGCAGAAGGCCTCCCTTTGCCTCCAGCTAGATATTTTCACCTGTAATAACTGCAGCAGCCACTAGGAGGCAATGGCAATTCACAAAGTGGCTTGCTTGGTGGGAGCACTTTCTGAAATAACTTGTTTTGTGATCATATAATTTTGTTACATAGTAAACATTCTCATACATATGTATATTTATATTATGCATATATGTTTATGTATGAGTATATACACATACAAATATACATTATGTATATTCTTATGCATAATATATTCATATTCTTTATTTATATACACATACGTGTGTGTGTGTGTGTGTGTGTGTGTATAGTCTCTATAAAAATCCTCCCTCAGGCCGGGCACCATGGCTCATGCCTGTAATCCCAGCACTTTGGGAGGCTGAGGCGGGCGGATCACTTGAGGTCAGGAGTTCAAGACCAGCCTGGCCAGCACTCTACTAAAAATACAAAAATTAGCTAGGTGTGGTGGGGGCATTTGTAATCCCAGTTACTCGGGAGGCTAAGGCAGGCGAATCATTTGAACCTGGGAGATGGAGGTTGCAGTGAGCCAAAATTGTACTTCACTCTAGCCTGGATGACAGAGTGAGACTCTGTCTTAAAAAAAAAAATTCTCCCTAAACAAATAAACCAGGAAAAAGGAAAGATAATGCCCATAATGCGAAGGTCAAAGGAACATGTGTGTTTCTTTCACCACGGTGACCGACAGCACCAATTTTGGGACATTTACTTTGAGCCTCGGTTCTGTGTATCTTTTCTTACTTAGCATACCTATTTTGCAGGAAGAAATTGAAGGTTTGAGTTTTAGGAGCTTTTCCCCAGTTGCATGACCCTGCTAGCTGTGGTCTCAGGCATGGTCTGTGTTCTTGCTTAGCATTCCAGCTGTCCCTCCATCTCACTCCCTGCAACCTGGGGTTCTCCTGCTTCACACCCAGGGGCCACTGAGGAGCTGCCCTTTGCCTGGTCCCCAGGTCCTGTGCTCTTGTGGCCTGGAGTCTGGGTGCAGGGCTGGCCTGGCGAGAGCGCTCAAGATAACATAGCTGCTAACATTCCCTTCCAAGCCCTCGGTCACCCATGCTGAGTCCAGCTCCTAGTTAGGACAATGGCCCCGGGATGATCTAAATCCCTCCCTTTTCAATACTTTATGGGTTGAACCAACATTTGTCAGGAGCTAACACATGCAGGCACAGTGCCTGGAACTGGGGTTACAGGTCACACAAGTCCAGTGCCCATAAGGCTTACGCTTTGGTAGGCGAGATATGACTGACACAGTAAAACCATCCCACCAGGTGGTGGGAGGTAAATGCCAGGATGGAGCCTGTGCAGGAGAGTGGGGAGCAGGAGGGGCCAAGGCATGGGGCTGAGTGGGCCCTGGCGGTGGTCTGGAAGGGGGCTGCGGCTCCAACACACGGGGTTGGGTTGTGCAGTCCTAGGTGGACACGCACATGGTCCCAGACTGTGAGGGGTGTGGTGGAGAGCCCTCACCTGCTCTTGGTTTTCCCCTGCAGGAGCCTGGGTCCAGGTGTCACCATCACCTGAGCTCCAAGAGGGCCAGGCTGTGGTCCTGAGCTGCCAGGTACCCACAGGAGTCCCAGAGGGGACCTCATATCGTTGGTATCGGGATGGCCAGCCCCTCCAGGAGTCGACCTCGGCCACGCTCCGCTTTGCAGCCATAACTTTGACACAAGCTGGGGCCTATCATTGCCAAGCCCAGGCCCCAGGCTCAGCCACCACGAGCCTAGCTGCACCCATCAGCCTCCACGTGTCCTGTAAGGACTTTTGTCCCATCCAGGTGTGGGGGAAGGAATGCAGTCCCCCAGTCCTGGGCTGTGTCACATGACAGAGCCCTGGATGAGGGACCCTCTGGCTGGGTCCTGATCACTCCCCACCCTGTGTAGACGCCCCACGCCACGTCACACTCACTACCCTGATGGACACAGGCCCTGGGCGACTGGGCCTCCTCCTGTGCCGTGTGGACAGTGACCCTCCGGCCCAGCTGCGGCTGCTCCACAGGGACCGCCTTGTGGCCTCCACCCTACGAGGTGTGGGGGGACCCGAAGGCAGCTCTCCCAGGCTGCAGGTGGCTGTGGCCCCCAACACACTGCGTCTGGAGATCCACGGGGCAATGCTGGAGGATGAGGGTGTCTATATCTGTGAGGCCTCCAACACCCTGGGCCAGGCCTCGGCCTCAGCTGACTTCGACGCTCAAGGTCAGTGTGTGTGTGTGTGTGTGTGTGTGTGTGTGTGTGTGTCTCCTTTAAAAGAGGAGAGGAGGTGGGACAGGGTTCTAGAAGCCTGGGGGCACGGGAATAGTCCCCATTCCCACCCTTCCTAACGGTGGTGGACTCCAGACTTGAGTTTCTTGGGAGAACCTTTTATAAACACCAAATTTTACAAGTATGCCCAGTGGATGAAACTAAACAGGGAATTTCAGGAGAAAGTGCAGCAGGGGAGGGGAGGTCTGTGGTCTCCCCATTTGCCCCCAGCCAGGGTCAGGGAGGGGCTCAGGGCTTTCCAGGACTCTGTGGAACTCTACTTGGGACCACTCAGGAGCCAGTGGGCTATTCCCAAGCTTGACTTCTAAGCCCCATTTATAGATGGGCCACCCAAGGCTCCCAAAGGCCAAGGGGCTCCCCAGCAGTAGGAGTAGCTCGCCCACATGGAGACAGGTGGCCTGCTGTACGCAGCCTCAAGACCCTCACTGGTGTCCTGTGCCCTCCCTCTCCCCAGCTGTGAATGTGCAGGTGTGGCCCGGGGCTACCGTGCAGGAGGGGCAGCTGGTGAACCTGACCTGCCTTGTGTGGACCACTCACCCGGCCCAGCTCACCTACACATGGTACCAGGATGGGCAGCAGCGCCTGGATGCCCACTCCATCCCCCTGCCCAACGTCACAGTCAGGGATGCCACCTCCTACCGCTGCGGTGTGGGCCCCCCTGGTCAGGCACCCCGCCTATCCAGACCTATCACCTTGGACGTCCTCTGTGAGTCTGGCTGGATGCAGGGTGGGACTGACAGGAATGACAGAAGCCCACAGGGATCAGGGCATGGCCGGAACCCCACAGGTGTCCAGTGGGGAACTCGGTACCCAGTAGCTAGTGGAGCACTGGGCAAGGAGCATTAAGAGTAGGGGGCACTGGGGTGAGTCCTGTCTGGGCAGAGGAGCAGTGCCTCAGACTGGGTGGTTGGGAACCATTGGGGTGGGGAGCCAGGGCCCTCCTGAGTTTGAATGCCACCTGCAAACTGGCCTCCTGCAGGCTGCCGCCTGTGACTCCGTGTAAGCCTCTCATGCCCTGCAGACGCGCCCCGCAACCTGCGCCTGACCTACCTCCTGGAGAGCCATGGTGGGCAGCTGGCCCTGCTACTGTGCACTGTGGACAGCCGCCCACCTGCCCAGCTGGCCCTCAGCCACGCCGGTCGCCTCTTGGCCTCCTCAACAGCAGCCTCTGTCCCCAACACCCTGCGCCTGGAGCTGCGGGAGCCACAGCCCAGTGACGAGGGTTTCTACAGCTGCTCTGCCCGCAGCCCTCTGGGCCAGGCCAACACGTCCCTGGAGCTGCGGCTGGAGGGTAAGGCAGGGCCCAGGCCAAGCCCACTGAGATGGAAACCCACTGTGGTGTCTGGCTGGGCCCAGCTGATCCTGGCCTCCTTGGTACAGGTGTGCGGGTGATCCTGGCTCCAGAGGCTACCGTGCCTGAAGGTGCCCCCATCACAGTGACCTGTGAGGACCCTGCTGCCCAGGCACCCACCCTCTATACCTGGTACCACAATGGTCGTTGGCTGCAGGAGGGTCCAGCTGCCTCACTCTCATTCCTGGTGGCCACGCGGGCTCATGCAGGCGCCTACTCTTGCCAGGCCCAGGATGCCCAGGGCACCCGCAGCTCCCGTCCTGCTGCCCTGCAAGTCCTCTGTGAGCAGAGGGTCCTTGGCCAGGGCTGCCCAGGAGGAGGGTGGTGGAGGGTGCTTCTGGGCTCTGGTAGGAGTGGGCAAAGGACTGCAGTGGGCCCAGGAATGGGCAGTTGGGGAAAGAGGACATAGGTGCTAGAGCAAGAGACAGTCCTATAAGCCCTGCCTAGAGCACTCTGCCCACAGGACTCCTGGGAAGGTGTCACTTCTAGGAAGTGGCCATTGGTCCAGAGGCCTCAGCCTGGCCAACCCCAGGCAGCTAGGCAATGAGCAGTACAGGGTGCCTAAGCAAGGCCCCCATCTGTGCCCTGCCTGCCCACAGATGCCCCTCAGGACGCTGTCCTGTCCTCCTTCCGGGACTCCAGGGCCAGATCCATGGCTGTGATACAGTGCACTGTGGACAGTGAGCCACCTGCTGAGCTGGCCCTATCTCATGATGGCAAGGTGCTGGCCACGAGCAGTGGGGTCCACAGCTTGGCATCAGGGACAGGCCATGTCCAGGTGGCCCGAAACGCCCTACGGCTGCAGGTACAAGATGTGCCTGCAGGTGATGACACCTATGTTTGCACAGCCCAAAATTTGCTGGGCTCAATCAGCACCATCGGGCGGTTGCAGGTAGAAGGTGAGTGGAAGAGAGGGGAGGAGGAGGGGCTTTGATGCTCTCAGGTCCAAGTCCACGAGAGGGGCTGGAGCTCCCACTAGAGCGGGCTGTCTGGTCTGAGAAAGCTCTGCCTTGAGAAGCCTAATCTGGTGGAGGAGGCACAGCTCCCACTGGAGGGGGCACAGTTCCACCTTGGAAAGCCCTATACCAAGTCAGACTGAGTGAGACCTTCCCACAATGTGCAGAGGCCCCTCAGAGGTCCCACCCAGAGGCTCCAGCCCCCAAGGCCTACAGATCCCCAATCATCTCTCTATCCTCCGCCTGCAGGTGCACGCGTGGTGGCAGAGCCTGGCCTGGACGTGCCTGAGGGCGCTGCCCTGAACCTCAGCTGCCGCCTCCTGGGTGGCCCTGGGCCTGTGGGCAACTCCACCTTTGCATGGTTCTGGAATGACCGGCGGCTGCACGCGGAGCCTCTGCCCACTCTCGCCTTCACCCACGTGGCTCGTGCTCAAGCTGGGATGTACCACTGCCTGGCTGAGCTCCCCACTGGGGCTGCTGCCTCTGCTCCAGTCATGCTCCGTGTGCTCTGTGAGTGTGAACCCCCTCCTCCGCCTTAGTCTCCCCACATCTCACACGCCCACCTCAGTTCTTCCTCCTCTTCTGTCTGCCAAGAGTGAATGCTTCACGGATATTGAGTCCTGGGTTGGAATCCTGGCTCTCCCGCTGTCTGGTTGGGTGACCTTGTAAAATGGGGAATGCATCATTCACCTCATCTTGCAAGTAGTATAAGAAATAAATGGCTGGTGCAGGGGCTCATGCCTGTAATCCCAGCACTTTGAGAGGCTGAGGTGAGCGGATCACTTGAGGTCAGGAGTTCGAGACTAGCCTGGTCAATATGGCAAAACTCTGTCTCTACTAAAAATAACAAAAATTAGCATGGCATGAAGGCACACACCTGTAATCCCAGCTATTCAGGAGGCTGAGGCAGGAGACTCACTTGAGCCTGGGAGGTGGAGGTTGCAGTGAGCCAAGATCACCACAACGCACTCCAGCCTGGGTGACAGACTGAGACTCTGTCTCAAAAAAAAAAAAGAAAAGAAAAGAAGAGAAAAAACCAAAAGAAATAAAGCATGCTGAGTGTCTGGCACACAATAAGCCCTCATCAGTCTTGGTCTCCCACTCCAGCCTTCACCAAGGCCTACACTGTATCAGTCAGCTATTGCTATTGACCACAACAAAACTTACTGCTTCAAACAAAAGTCATGTTATTTGCTCAATTCTGTGGGCTGGGCTCAGCTGGGGAGTTCTTCTGTTGTTCACACCTCATGTGGCTGCAGTTGTCCAGTGGTCTCAGATGACTGCACGCTCCTGGCTGCCAGTTGGGCCACATGTGCCCAGCAGGCTGGCCTGGGCTTCCCACATTGTTGTGTTCCAACAAGTAGAGCAGAAGCTACAAGGCCGCTTGAGGTCTGGCTCTGAAGTTGCACAACATCACTTCTTTCTTCAATTGGTCAAACTGAGTCACAGATTCAAGGAGTGAGGAAATAGGTTCTGCCTCTTAATGGGAGGAGCAGCAAAGTCACTGTGCATGGGTACAGGGAGGGAGAAATTTGTGGTCATTTTCTGCAATCACCACACTCCCTTCCTCCCCACAGACCCTCCCAAGACGCCCACCATGATGGTCTTCGTGGAGCCTGAGGGTGGCCTCCGGGGCATCCTGGATTGCCGAGTGGACAGCGAGCCGCTCGCCAGCCTGACTCTCCACCTTGGCAGTCGACTGGTGGCCTCCAGTCAGCCCCAGGGTGCTCCTGCAGAGCCACACATCCATGTCCTGGCTTCCCCCAATGCCCTGAGGGTGGACATCGAGGCGCTGAGGCCCAGCGACCAAGGGGAATACGTGTGTTCTGCCTCAAATGTCCTGGGCTCTGCCTCTACCTCCACCTACTTTGGGGTCAGAGGTGAGGGGAGGGGGCTCCATCTCCCAGGCCACTCTGCACAAAAGCCCAGCTCTTAGGCCCAAAGGCTTCCTTCCCTGTATCCCTCCTGCCGCAGCATGATTTGCCTGTCGACTCTAAACTGATTGCTCGGGGCACCCTTGTGTGGAGAGCTTCAGCGATAAAGCAAAAGTTAGAAGGTGTCATCTTGGGTGGGTCCCCTTGGAAGGAAGCACTGGGGCCTGCAGCTGTGGCTGCTCTGAACCCCGCTCTGTGTTCCAGCCCTGCACCGCCTGCATCAGTTCCAGCAGCTGCTCTGGGTCCTGGGACTGCTGGTGGGCCTCCTGCTCCTGCTGTTGGGCCTGGGGGCCTGCTACACCTGGAGGTGGGTCTGGAGCTGGGAGTGGGCCAGAAGATTGGGGTAAGGCAGCCCACCTCGTCTTCTCCCCAAATTCCCCCAGGTCCTTTAGGACCTCCTATTAAGTTCACAGGCTGCCTACTTCCCAGACTGCCCCTCCAAATTGGAAATCCCTTCTAGAATTGTCCCTAAATCCTCCTTGCTGTAGTTTCCTTCTCTCCTCCTCTCTGCCCTGGCTGTGCTAAAGCAAGGGCTAGGGAGGAAGACAGAGGAAGCACCCAGTCTCCATGAGGTTCCCACGCTCTGGTGGTCTGGAGCCAACCTGTGGGGAGTGGGAGAGGAATGGGGGCAGGAGGTGGGGAGGGGAGAGGCTCTCTGAGTCCACCCTGGGCCTTGCAGAAGGAGGCGTGTTTGTAAGCAGAGCATGGGCGAGAATTCGGTGGAGATGGCTTTTCAGAAAGAGACCACGCAGGTATCCATTCAACACACACGGGCAAATATAATACCCAGCTAACCCACAGTGCCAACTGGCATCTGGAGACTGCTTTCATTTAGAGGATGGTGCCTGGGACCAAGGGGAGGTTGGGGAGAGTGTGCAGGGACCCAGGAGCCCCTCAGGAGATAGGAGAGCCCTGTTCTGCTTGGGGCAGAGAGAATCCCTGTGTCAGCTGGTGGCTGGCTTAGAGGACTAGGGGAGAGTGTGCAGGGACCCAGGAGCCCCTCAGGAGATAGGAGAGCCCTGTTCTGCTTGGGGCAGAGAGAATCCCTGTGTCAGCTGGTGGCTGGCTTAGAGGACTAGGGGAGAGTGTGCAGGGAACCAGGAGCCCCTCAGGAGATAGGAGAGCCCTGTTCTGCTTGGGGCAGAGAGAATCCCTGTGTCAGCTGGTGGCTGGCTTAGAGGACTAGGGGAGAGTGTGCAGGGAACCAGGAGCCCCTCAGGAGATAGGAGAGCCCTGTTCTGCTTGGGGCAGAGAGAATCCCTGTGTCAGCTGGTGGCTGGCTTAGAGGACTAGGGGAGACTTTCTGGACTTAGCAGCATCCTCTCTATTTCCAAGACACGTATGTTCTGACTCCCCCACCTTTGTTCTGAGGCCTCTTCCCCACTCCCAAGCCTGCCCATCACCTGGGCAGAAGTGAAAGTCAGTTTCTCCTCCCCTGTGGTGTGTCCCTTCTGCAGCTGATTCACCTGGTAGGCCTGGGCTCCAAGTCACACTTCCAGCCATGCACACTCCCACCAATCCTCTTGGGACCCTACCTGAGGCTGGGGGCCTGGGGGCCTGCCCTGGCTCCCAGAGGCCTCCTGTGACCAGGGTTTTCTCTGTGGGAAGCTCATTGATCCTGATGCAGCCACATGTGAGACCTCAACCTGTGCCCCACCCTTGGGCTGACCAGTGGTGTTGCCTGCCCTCCGGAGGAGAAAGTGGCCAGCATCTGTGATGACTCCAGCCTATGAATGTGAATGAGGCAGTGTTGGGTCCTGCCTGCCTCTATGAAAACAGCTCTGTGACATCTGACTTTTTATGACCTGGCCCCAAGCCTCTTGCCCCCCCAAAAATGGGTGGTGAGAGGTCTACCCAGGAGGGTGTTGACCCTGGAGGACACTGAAGCGCACTGAGCTGATCTCGCTCTCTCTTCTCTGGATCTCCTCCCTTCTCTCCATTTCTCCCTCAAAGGAAGCCCTGCCCTTTCACATCCTTCTCCTCGAAAGTCACCCTGGACTTTGGTTGGATTGCAGCATCCTGCATCCTCAGAGGCTCACCAAGGCATTCTGTATTCAACAGAGTATTAGTCAGCCTGCTCTAACGAGAGACCAAATACAGTGACTTCAACATGATAGAATTTTATTTTTCTCTCCCATGCTAGTCTGGCTGTTACGATGGTTTGTGATGTTGGGGCTCAGGATCCTTCTATCTTCCTTTTCTCTATCCCTAAAATGATGCCTTTGATTGTGAGGCTCACCATGGCCCCGCTTTGTCCACATGCCCTCCAGCCAGAAGAAGGAAGAGTGGAGGTAGAAGCACACCCATGCCCATGGTGGACGCAACTCAGAAGCTGCACAGGACTTTTCCACTCACTTCCCATTGGCTGGAGTATTGTCACATGGCTACTGCAAGCTACAAGGGAGACTGGGAAATGTAGTTTTTCTTTTGAGTCCAGAGGACATTTGGAATTGGACTTCCAAAGGACTCCCAACTGTGAGCTCATCCCTGAGACTTTTGACATTGTTGGGAATGCCACCAGCAGGCCATGTTTTGTCTCAGTGCCCATCTACTGAGGGCCAGGGTGTGCCCCTGGCCATTCTGGTTGTGGGCTTCCTGGAAGAGGTGATCACTCTCACACTAAGACTGAGGAAATAAAAAAGGTTTGGTGTTTTCCTAGGGAGAGAGCATGCCAGGCAGTGGAGTTGCCTAAGCAGACATCCTTGTGCCAGATTTGGCCCCTGAAAGAAGAGATGCCCTCATTCCCACCACCACCCCCCCTACCCCCAGGGACTGGGTACTACCTTACTGGCACTTACAAGAGTGGAGGGCAGACACAGATGTCGTCAGCATCCTTATTCCTGCTCCAGATGCATCTCTGTTCATGACTGCGTGAGCTCCGGGCTTTTCCTGGAGACCCTGCGTCGGGCTGTTAAAGAGAATGAGTTACCAAGAAGGAATGACGTGCCCCTGCGAATCAGGGACCAACAGGAGAGAGCTCTTGAGTGGGCTAGTGACTCCAACTGCAGCCTGGTGGAGATGGTGGGAGGAGCTAAGAGCCCTCTGCTCTAGGATTTGGGTTGAAAAACAGAGAGAGAAGTGGGGAGTTGCCACAGGAGCTAACAGGCTGGGAGGCAGTTGGGGGCCGGGTGAACTTTGTGTAGCCGAGGCCGCACCCTCCCTCATTCCAGGCTCATTCATTTTCATGCTCCATTGCCAGACTCTTGCTGGGAGCCCGTCCAGAATGTCCTCCCAATAAAACTCCATCCTATGACGCAACTGGAGTGAGTCTCTTTCTTGCAACCCAAACAGCTGGGCTAGAACAGAGGAGTCACATGTTAGTGGGGTTTATTCTTAGACACCATCTGTAGGAGGGGGCCAGGGCCTGCAAGTTACATGACATTTATCACAAATTACCTTATGCTGAAGTGATTTGTGTCCCTTTCTGCTCCTTGAGGCTTCGTGTGTTGCTCACATTTGCCACCCACAATGACCAGCCCCGTGCATGGCACGCAGTAGGTGGGCACGTGAACTAAGCGTTTGTCTTGTCTACATTGCTGACAGTGGGGAGCGTGGAGAACATGGGCTAAATCCAGAGGTGGGACAGGGAGAGAGCAAGTCAAATGCAGCCAGATGTTTGGGGGCTGTCTGGGGAAGAGAGGGTGTAGGGAGGACCATAAGCAGCTGCTGAAGCTGCGGCTACTGGGGGGATTTGGGAATATCCGGCTTAGGAGTCTTCACCTGCTTCTGCATACTTCCAAGGGGACATATGTCCATCTTGGATTGGAGGGCTCTCAGAGGGGTTAGTTGTGTCTGCTTCCAGTGGTCTGAGGCCTCCTGAGACTTTTTGTACATTTAATTAAAGTGTAACATACAGAAAAGTTCACACATTATAAATGCAACTCAAGGACTTTTCCAAAAGCGAACACATCCAGATCAAGAAACAGACCATCCTACAGTCCCCCCTTACACCCTGTACCAGTTGCAGCCCCCACAAGGGTAACTACTGTCTTGACTTCGAACACCATAGATTTGATTTGCCTGTTTTTAAACTTTACATAAGTAGAATCACAGAGTGTGTACAATGACTTTGGAAAACTGTTTGACAATATCTATTAAAGCTAAAATACCCTTGCCCTATGAACCTGAAATTCCACCCACCTTGCCAAGGGACAAAAAGTTCCGCTCTAAATGCACCAGGCTGTCAGGGATGAAGCGTTGGCTTTGGGGCCCCCATTCACACACATGACTTTTTCTGGGGCACCCAAGCATCAGCCTGTCGTCACCAGGTGCCACCCTGGCGATCTCTGAAGGCTGGAGTCGGAGTGCCTCCCTCAGACATCCTGTTCTGCATCACTCCTTGGGAGGAGTCGTGTTTACAGATGGTGGGTGTCACCCATGCCAAGCACTTCTAAGGGTTAACGCTCACTGGTTTGCCTGGTTCCCAGGACATTTCCTGATGCCCCTCTGGAGGGTGACGCCAACAAGCCAGTGGAGAAGCCATCTTTCCCAGGTGCTGTCAGGCGCCCCCGGAGCTGCTCGGTGTATCCTAGGATCCCTCTTCCTCAGCTTTGGTTTGATGGCCTCATCTCCTCCCCTGCAACCTCAAAATGTAAATAAACCCTTTCTCAGAGACTTCGGCAGAAAATTCCTCTGACCTGCACTTGGACACAGCTCATCTGGGTTTGGGAGGTGTCAACTGTGTAAGGATGACTCTGATCCCCATGTGGCTTTTCGACTGCGTCCCCTCTACAGTCAGTTATTAGCACTGACTGTGCTAGGAAGTGAGCAACACACATATTCCCAGACCACATGGAGCTCAGGAGCTTGGGGAGAGAGACAGGGAAGTGGACGACTACAGGGCCTTCTGAAACGTGTTGCAGGGAGAAGTGTCAGTCAGGGGATGCTAACCTGGCTTTGGGTAAGGGACAGCCTCTGAATGACAGGACATTAAAGCCATGGCCTGCAGTTTAAGTAGGAGTTGGCCAGTTCGAGGTAAGAATACCAGTAAGCAAGAACGCCAGAGTAGCTCCTCGAGCTGCCTTCTGTGCCTGACATCCACACTGAAGCCAGCCCCTCTGTGTTCAGCCTTGCTTTACTGAAGAGGTGTCGCTGAGGGGCTGCTCTGGGGCGCTGCTCTGCTTTCCTGTCCCCAACTTGTTCTGAGCTCGAGCCACCTCCATACTGGTGCTCCTGGTTCTCAGGCCTTTGAACTCAAACTGAATCACACCACTGGCTTTCCTCGTTCTCCAGCTTGCAGATGGCAGATTCGGGAACTTTTTGGCCTCCATAATCACGTGAGCCAATTGCTATAATAAATATCTCTCTCCCTCTTTCTTCCTCTCTCTCTCTCTGTGCAAATATAGTTCCAATTATAAGAGCCCCTAACTGGAAAATAACCCTATGGTGCACTGGTGAGTAGAGAAACTGTGGTTCCCTCAAACCACCGAACACTATTCAGCAATACGAAGGAACAGACTATTGATATGCAAAATAGTGTAAATGAATCTCAAAAACATCGGAAAGAGGGAAGGAAGCCAGACACAGAAGAGTGCATGCCGCATGATTCCATTTATACGAAATTCTAGAACAGGCAAAACTTATCTATAGACAGAGAACAACAGATCAGTGGTTGTCTGGGGTTGGGAGTGGGGAAGTTTGGCTGGAAAGGCACAGGGCTCTTTCTGTGGGTGAGGGAATGTGTCTGCATTATAGTGATGTTTATGTAGTTATATACACTTATCGAAACTCATCTTACTGGCCCCTTAAAATAAGTGCATTTTATTGTGTGTAAATTATACCTTAATGAAGTTGATTTGAAAATCCAAAGTAGTAATAATAAGTAATAATCTCGTAGCTGGGCAGGTGTGGTGACTCACTCCTGTAATTCCAGCGATTTGAGAAGCTGAGGCAGGAGGATCACTTAAGATCAGGAGTTCTTTTTATTTTTATTTTTATTTTTTGAGACGGAGTTTCGCTCTTGTTGCCCAGGCTGGAGTGCAATGGCACGATCTCGGCTCACTGCAACCTCCACCTTCTGAGTTCAAGCGATTTTCCTGCCTCAGCCTCCCAAGTAGCTGGAACTACAGGCGCTCATCACCATGCCCGGCTAATTTTTGTATTTTTAGTAGAGATGGGGTTTCACCATGTTGGCCAGACTGGTCTTGAACTCCTGACCTCCAGTGATCTGCCCGCCCCGGCCTCCCAAAGTGCTGGGATTACAGGCATGAGACACTGCGCCTGGCCAAGACCAGGAGTTTGAGACCAGCCTGGGAAACAAAGTGAGACCCCCTGTCTACAGAAAAATTAAAAATTTTAGCTGGGCCTGGTGCCGTGTGCCTGTAGTTCCAACTACTCAGGAGGCTGAGGTGGGAGGATACCTTGAGCCCAGGATTTCAAGGCTGCAATGAGGCATGATCAGGCCACTGCCCTCTAGCGTGGGTGACAGAGTGAGACCCTGTCTCTAAATAATAATCATAAGAACAACAAGGGCCTCTAAATGCACTGATATCTAAGGTGTATTAAGCGACCAAAAAAAAAAAAGAAAATCAAAGTGCAGAAAAATGTTAATAAGAGAAAAATATATGTCTGTATTGTCTTGAGTGTGCAAAAAATAATCTAAAAGCCTATGAAAGAAACTAATCATATTGGTTTCCTGTTGGCGAGGAGGGCTAAGAGCACGGAGACTTTTCCCTACGCTTTCTGTACTTTTTGATTTTGAGATATGTGAATGTAGGTTTCTCTCACTGCTCGAACTTTCACTAACCAAATTACTACATTCCAAATTCTCAAAAACAAATAGATTTACTTAAAAGTAGGCTGGGTGCGGTGTCTCATGCCTGTAATTCCAGCGCTTTGAGAGGCCGAGGCGGGCAGATCACCTGAGGTCGGGAGTTCGAGACCAGCCTGACCAACATGGAGAAACCCCATCTCTACTAAAAATACAAAATTAGCCAGGCGTGGTGGCGAATGCCTGTAATCCCAGCTACTCGGGAGGCTGAGGCAGAAGAATCACTTGAATCTGGGAGGCAGAGGTTGCAGTGAGCCCAGATCATGCCATTGCACTCCAGTCTGGGTAACAAGAGAGAAACTCTGTCTCAAAAAAAAAAAAAAAAAAAAAAAGATTTGCTTAAAAGTTAACATCTCCGGCCGGGCGCGGTGGCTCACGCCTGTAATCCCAGCGTTTTGAGAGGCCGAGGCGGGTGGATCACGAGATCAGGAGATTGAGACCATCCTGGCCAAAATGGTGAAACCTCGTCTCTGCTAAAAATACAAAAGTTAGCTGGGGGTGGTAGCGCGTGCCTGTAATCCCAGCTACTCGGGAGGCTGAGGCAGGAGAATCGCTTGAACCAGGGAGTCGGAGGTTGCAGTGAGCCGAGATCGTGCCACTGCACTCCAGCCTGGCGACAGAGGGAGACTCCATCTCAAAAAAAAAAAAAAAAAAAAAAGTTAACATCTCATCCAAATTTGCACCGAGTAGGAAAACAAAACTTTAAAACATGAAACAGATGTTACTGAGGCCGAAAGGGTCTCCCAGGTCTGGGAGTCTGCAGCTTTTATACAATTCTGCCCTCTGGCCGCCGCCAGGGAAGAAAGGTTGTCTCCGTCTGCTGCATCGCCTTTGCCCAGCAATGAAGCCCCCAAGACAGCGGCAGCCGGTTGCCTGAACCTTCCTATCCTTGGGGGCACCCAGTGCAGGTGGATGACCCGACTCAACCTCCGCCAGGGTACCCTCGGGGCAGGACGGGTAGCAAGGAGGGGACAGAGATTGGCCCCAGGAGACCACGGAAGATCGCGCTCCTGGGGCCAACTTCAGCAGCGAGAGGCGGCCTTTGCCCACCGCCTCATCCCACCACGCCGCGGTCCTCCAAGAACCTTCCCAGCGGTTCTCTCCTCCTCTCAGGAGTAGAGGCCCTCTGAGACCGACAGGGAGGGACGGCTCGGGCCGGTCGTCCGAGGGGCCGCACGGATTCCCTCCTCCGCCCAGTTCCACCCCCTCGAGGGGCGGCGGTCCGGGAGTGGCGACCCAGCTCCCCCGTGGCGCGCGCCGTCGGGGCCCCTGGCCAGGCTCCGAGCGGGGTTGGCGGGGAGGGGGGGCGGGAGCGAGGGCGGGCGGTGGGAGGTGGGGGCGGGAAGGTCCGAAGGCGGCGGCCTGGGGCTGCACGGGGCGTGGGTCGGCCGCCATCCAGCCTGGGCGGAGCCGGAGTTGCGAGCCGCTGCCTAGAGGCCGAGGAGCTCACAGCTATGGGCTGGAGGCCCCGGAGAGCTCGGGGGACCCCGTTGCTGCTGCTGCTACTACTGCTGCTGCTCTGGCCAGTGCCAAGCGCCGGGGTGCTTCAAGGTGAGGACGCGGGCGGGGTGCGCCCTGAGGGGCAGGCTAGGCCAGGTGGTGGTGGCGGGGATGGGTTCTGCTCAGAGCTCGGGTCAGCGCGCGGAGGGTCTCACGGCCCCGGCACCATACGGCCAGTAGGTCAGGGCGTGGGGACTCTTTGGGGGGGTCTCCGTGGGACCTGCCCAGGGACGCTCAAGTGTGCTTGGGCTGGCCTCGGGCCCGGACTTGCCCACACTGCCCGGCTGCCACTCCGCTGGCAAAGCAGAGGGCATGGCTCCCTCCCCCTCGGGGGCAGCCCAGCCCCCAGCCCGTAGCCGTAGCCCCCTCTGCCTGGATTCTCGCTCTCACAACCAGCTTCCATCCGCAGGCCACCGTGTGACCCGCTCCTGCACCTCCACCCCTTAGGACTCAGCGGGGCTCCATCCTCTCGGAAGCCTCCATGCCCAAGAGTTCCCCAGAGTCCCTGCTTTGCTCTCAGGCTGCAGAACTAGCTGTGGCCTCCACCCTGCTCACCCCTCGTCCCTCCTCCCAGGGCGGCAGGGCAGTGTGTATGTTGTTTATATTGTTGCCTTGTTTGGTGAGATAGAGAAGGGCCTCTCCAGATAGAAGGTGTCTGTTTAGCAGTGCTCTGGGAAGACTGCAGCTGTCTCCTCGGGGTAACCCCTCCAAACAAAGATGTTAAGATGGGGCTGGAACAACCTCTGCAAGCGGGTGGGAGGATTAGCCAGTCCTGCACAGCAAGTGCCTGGCCGGGAACAGGGAGGGCAACCAGGGAAGAGGCATGCGGGGCTGGGCTGGGCTATGCAGACTGGGCGGTGGCTTCCACAGCACTGTGTGGGGACCAAACAGGTACAGGGGCCTGGTCTGTTCTGGCCCCAGGTGGTCCACTGCTCCCTCCCCTCTGAGCCCTATCCTGGGGCCAGGGGAGGTGATGGGACCCCTGGGAGAGGGGCGTCTATGTGCCCAATACCAGCCTGGCTCCCTCGGGTTCCACTCCCATCCACCCGGTCACCGGAGCTCCAGCTCCAGCTCCAGCTCTGCCCCTCTCTCCCTCATTGGGGTCAGGGTGCCCGTGGCCAGCACGTGCGTGCAAGGCCATGTGGAGAGCACCCACACACCGCACTGCACCCACACCACACCTGTGCCCGGGCCCACCCTACCTCTTCCCCAAACCCTTAGAGGCCTAGGAACAGCAAAGCTTGGTTCTCTACTCTCAGTTAAGTGCTCTCTGGGCTGAGAGACCTCCCCTCCTTCCCCTCCCCCACATCCACTCAGAGCCCTCCGTGCACTGGCCCCTCTAGCCTCCTTTCCAAGGTGGCAGACTCCTCTCGGCCCTCATCTGCCTGATGGCAATTCACTCATCCAATCAAGGAGGGCTGCTTGGAGGAAGGGTCTTTGATGTTTGTAGTCTGAGAGAGAAGGTGGAGGAGAAAAAAGGAGTTGGGGTGGCCTAGCAGGAGCTGAGTCACTTCCACAGGCAGCCATCAGCCCAGCAGGACTGAGGCCAGGGCTGCGTGGAGGGGGGAGGCTGTCTGTTCTGAGAGCTGGGACTGGGTACCGGGGGAAGGAGGGCTGCTGCAGGCTCTGGGTGCCTGGGGCCTGGCTCCTGCAGGGCGGGCCTGTGAGAGTGGTTGGGGCCAGTGGAGGGCTGGGAGCATTCCAGGAGAACATTCCAGGCACTCTCTGAGTAATGCTTGGCTCTGGGATTCCTCCTAGAGCCCCCTTAGGCACACCCGGCCAGGGAGCACCAAGGCTCCGTCCAGAAGCGTCCCCTCCCCTTGAAGAGATGAGGAGGGGCCTTCTGGGCCAGGGTACCAAAACCCTGCCACCAGGACAGAGTCCCCGAGGGAGCTGTGGGCAAGGTGGACCTCGCAAGGCAACATCTGGCTGTTGTTTTTCTCAGATGATGGGGGGGCACAAGTGTCCTCTCTTCGTACATCTCTCACCCTAAAAGCATCTGCTGCCCATCTAAAAATCCCTAAGGCTGCCGCGCTCTTTCCTTCCCCTCTGCACTGGCGGCCTTGGCCTCTTCCTTGTGATCGCCGAGCCCAAGCCTGCCCCCCGACAAAGGTCAGGGGACTCCCGTGTCCCCAGCTGAGCTGTCCCTTTCCAGCCTTCTCTTTTCCTCCTCCTTGATAGCTCCTCAGATCCAAGGATGCCCACGGGCGTCCCTCCTTCTCCAGGCTGAGCCCACGCGTGTTGAAGGTGAAGTCTGCCCCGAAAGGCCTCCAGTGCCTCCCTGGGGATGTCCTCTAACCCCCTCCCTCTGCTTTGTCCCATGCCCCTGTGTTCCTCAGGTCCCCCTCACCCTGTGCTCTGTCTTCACTCCAGGACATATCCCTGGGCAGCCAGTCACCCCGCACTGGGTCCTGGATGGACAACCCTGGCGCGCCGTCAGCCTGGAGGAGCCGGTCAGTGCCATGTCTCCCCGCCCTCCACAGGGGCCCTGAACCTCCCAGCCCTTTTGTCTCTCCCTACATTACAGCTTCTAGTTTTGCTGGGGTCCCCAGAACCACCAAGTCACTACTCCTGTAGGCCCCTGCCTCCCCTGCCCCTCAAGTGGGTTTGGACATCTAGATCTCGTGAGCCCGCACACATGGAAGTCATTTCAGCTTCCTCCACCCCACCTCCCTCTTTCCCTCCCTCCCTGGATGATCTGGGCCACCCCCACCCCCACCAGGCAGAAATGGGTCCAGAGTTTGTGGGTCCTGAAGCTTTTCAGGAGCCTCTAAAAAAAAAAAAAAAAAAAGCACCAAAAAGAAAACCTTTTGCAAAGTTGACCAGAACATGTGACCCTGTGGACACACTGCTGTCCCTCTCAGGGCCCTGCCACGAAGGCCTGAACCTTCAGCCTCACTGGCTCCTGTGGAATCCACTTCTGGTATGGGGGGGGCAGTGGTCACTCTCCTGGTGCCCCCCAGATGTAAGACCACCCCATGTGCTTCTTCTGCAGGACGCTCTGCCCCAGCCTCTTCCCAATCCCGCCCTTCACACGCTTCCAGAATAACCATGCCCCATCTGTTTGTGCCATAATATCTGTGCTGCGAACTAAGAGGGCAGTAGCCTTGATATGCTCATTTTACAGAGGGGCAAACGGAAGCCCAGAGAGCTTGGGGAAATTGTCCATGGTCACACAGCTCTTTAGGCTGGGAGCCTGAGACCCCCTAAGGTCTGAACGATTTTAAACCATTGGCTACACCCCTGCCCCTCCTAGAGAGCCCTCTTTGTTTGGAATTGTCAGCCCTACTGTCCAAATCCAGCAAGAGGGAAGGCGGGGGAGCATTGCCATGAAGGCTGAGAGGCCCCCAGAGACCCAGCAGCTCCCAACCCAGGGCCCTCACTGGGATCCCCTAGGCCCATAAGGCCCCCATTCCACTGGTCAAGCACAGCACTGGCCTGAGCTTTGAGATTGCCCTCCCCATCCCCAGGAGGGGAAGGCTGGACACACACTGGGGTCGCTCTGTCTCTGGGCCTCCCTGTCTGTCTGGCCTGGGCTGTGACCAAGAGGAGAGCCCCAAAGGGGCTCTGCTTCCCCCAACGGTGGGCCTCTGCCTCCAGGAAGCCTGCCAAGATGGTACAGAAGAAAGAGTAGAGGCTAGGTATCCCCTCCAACAGGCAGGAAACACTCACATTTCAAGATGAGGGGTATATATCAAGGGGCAGGGTACCAGGAGGGCAAGAGTAAAGACAGCAGGGGCTGCAGAGGAACAGGGACCTCGAGTATGGCCTTTTTCCCAGTGCAGACCTTTCCCCAATAAAGCAAGTGGCATTCCAGCCTCATGAGCTCATGCTGGAGGCCTTGTGGGGCCTGTGGCCAGGGAGGCAAGGACCATCTGCTCCCCACTTGCGAAGGAAGAACTCCCTCCAAAGACTCTGAGACCCTTGGACAGGGCCCCAGGCCAGTGCATTTTTGGAGAAAAGGAGTCGGGGGTTAAACATTCCAAAGGCACAGCAGCCTCCCAGGAAGCTCCTGGGCCGGCTCCAACTCTGGGCCCCCAGCCAGGCTGAGTGGACAAGGGGGAAGTGGGGTGTTCCCACAGGGTGGGAGACGCCAAGAGGGTGGGGGAAGGAGAGAGGGCTGGCCGTCCAAGCCAGCCTCCTGACACCTAGCTGAGAGCCAGTGTGCTCTCTTGGCTGGAATGGCGTCCACGTTTACTTCATGGGTCCAGTGAAGCAGGTGTCGGAGCAGGAGGGACGGGGGCTGCTGGAGGCCCAGGAAAACTTTGGAAGAGGGAGCAGTTTGCCAAAATTGGAAGTGGAGGAGTAAAATTTGAATTCTATAGGGAATGAGCAGCAGCTCATTTGGAAACGAGCCTCAGGTAGCAGAGGCTCTGAGGAGGCCCTGACCATGGCTACCCGATGCCCCCATAATGTCCTCAGCACCCCTCTGTCTTCCCCTGCTTTTGATGCCCCTTCTGGGCATGAAAGAAGAGGGTGGGCCAGGGGAGGGGCACCTTTCTGGGACCTCTGGTCTCTAGGGAGGATGTTGGTGCGCCTGGCAGGCTGTGCCAACACCCTTCCAAGTGGCTGTTGTCAGGACTGCAAACATCCTGAGTTTGGGAACATCTTTGTATGTTCTCACCTCCTCCATGCCCTCCATAGTATGTGGGGGGTCCTGCTGACTCCCCAGCCCACGTTCTCCCCAAGAACTTCCTCCCCAGCCGGCTCCACAGGCCACCTACTCCCTGGCAGGCAGGAGGCCTGGAGGCCACCATCTCAGCTCCACACTCTTTCTTGCCCAGGTCTCGAAGCCAGACATGGGGCTGGTGGCCCTGGAGGCTGAAGGCCAGGAGCTCCTGCTTGAGCTGGAGAAGAACCAGTGAGTGCCAGGCTGGGGTAGGGCTGGGAGGAGGGGATCAGTGTTGGGGGGCAGGGACTGACACAGATCTGTGCGGGTGGCTGGATGGGCAGAGGACCCCAGAGAGGGTGCGGATGACAGGGAGAGTCACGCAGGCCTGTGGCTGGCTCCCTGGAGGCTGAAGAGGACCGCTGAGGCTGTCAGCCCCGCTGTGGGGCACCTCCGCCCTCTCAACCCCAGGAGCGGCTTGTTAGCTCCCTGCTGGAGATGAGTGAGCACCACCTAGTGGACATTTGCAAGATATGCTGAGTCTAAAGAAATCCTAGAGGGAAAAGATGAGCCGGCACTCCAGGCTAAGGGAATGGCAGGGACAAAGATGCGGTGGCTTTGGGAGGCCGAGGCGGGCGGCTCACCTGAGGTCAGGAGTTTGAGACCAGCCTTGCCAACATGGTGAAACCCCGTCTCTACTAAAAATACAAAAAATTAGCCAGGCGTGGTGGCGGCGCCTGTAATCCCAGCTACTTAGGGGGCTGAGACAGGAGAATCGCTTGAACCCCGGAGGTAGAGGTTGTGGTGAGCCTAGATCACACCACTGCACCACTCCGGCCTGGGCAAAGAGTGAGACTCCGTCTCAAAAAAAGAGAAAAAAAAGAAAAGAAAAGAAAAAAGAAAAAGATGCAGTGGCTACATTTGGGGGCAGCAGTTTGTCTGACCTGCCTGGAAGGTCTCCATCTACAGGGAGGGGAGCAGGGGGGAATGAATTTGGGGAGTCCCAGGAGGGCCAGATCACAGAAGGCCATTTTAGTGCTCAGTGTCCTGGACCATCCAGAGCCAAAGATTTTGAGCTGGGGAAGGGACAGGCAGACCTGTGCTCAGGAAGGTGCCTTGGGCTGGGTGGGGTGGGTGTCCGAGCTGGAGCGCAGGCTCTTAAAACCACCCAGATTATGTTATCAGTATATATCACCTACTGAGTGCTTGACCGCAGGCGCTGTCCTGAGCACTTGACACGTATTTTATTCTCCCTCGTGGAGTCGGATGGACCGGGAACAAACTCTAGTTCCACTGTGCCCAACCATATTTTCCCAACGTCCCTACCCTTTCAATGGGGTGGTCACATCACCTACCTCCTAGGGTGGTGGGTGTGTGTGGGGCAGGGGTGGGGGGCAGAGCTGGGGCAGGTGGTGGAATGCCTGGGAGGGGGGAAGCAGCCATCATTAGGGGGTGGTCTGGAGGTAATGAGGCCAAGGTGAGGTTGGGTTAAGGATTTTCTTTAAAGAAGACAGATTGACTTATGATTGATCCATCCATGTGGGAAAGATCCTGTTGAGATGGAGCCTGAAAATGGAATCATTACCAGAGTGGGTGTGGAGAAGGCAGGGAGGGTGGAAGCAGCGTGGGCAGGTGGCGATTCTGTTTTCTCTGGAGGCAGGGGGTGAGCATCAATCACTGAAGGACAGGTGGGAGGTATGTGGGGTCTAGAAGTCTGAGGAAAATATTTCAAGGATCTAGGGCAGGTGGGGGCAAGAGGGTCGACCAGATGCCCAACAAAGGAGGGCAGCAGGCAGGGGAACTGGGGGAGGTCACCGCATTTCCCCAACTCCAAGTCCCATTCTTCGGCAGTGTCTCCTGACTCCTCCCCTCCCGACCTGTGGATCCTGCTGCCTGCTGCAGGTCCCCTGGGAACCACAAACTCTTCCCCTATTCCCACTCCTCCCTGGTGTCCTCCCTGGTGCTTCCCATATTCACACCTCCCACAACTAAGCCATCACCAAGGCTCCTTCCTCTAGCCCCAAGAGTTTCTGATCTGAGCAAGTCACCATTGCTCCTGTCCCTTCCCTAAGACACACTGTGAGTGTCTCACTCATAAAGCTGCTCCATTAGCATTTAGGGAGGAAGGCTGGGAGACATCCTGGAGGAGGCAGGAGGAAGCTGAATTCAGTGTTCCCTGTAACACCCCCTCTCAGCAGGCTGCTGGCCCCAGGATACATAGAAACCCACTACAGCCCAGATGGGCAGCCAGTGGTGCTGGCCCCCAACCACACGGTGAGATGCTTCCATGGGCTCTGGGATGCACCCCCAGAGGTACCCCCCACCATTCCTACCCCTACTCCTCCTTGCATTCCTAAGGGGAGGTTGGAGCCAGCTCCTACCACACCCTCCCTCTTGCCCCTCTTGCTCCAGCCCTGACTGAGATTTGGGGCTGCCCCTTCCTCCCTAGGATCATTGCCACTACCAAGGGCGAGTAAGGGGCTTCCCCGACTCCTGGGTAGTCCTCTGCACCTGCTCTGGGATGAGGTGAGCTCTGGGAGAGGAGGCTGGGCCTGGGATGGGGAAAGAGCTCCCTCACACCCGCTCCTACCCCTCTGCACCCTAGTGGCCTGATCACCCTCAGCAGGAATGCCAGCTATTATCTGCGTCCCTGGCCACCCCGGGGCTCCAAGGACTTCTCAACCCACAAGATCTTTCGGATGGAGCAGCTGCTCACCTGGAAAGGAGCCTGTGGCCACAGGGATCCTGGGAACAAAGCGGGCATGACCAGCCTTCCTGGTGGTCCCCAGAGCAGGGTCAGGGGCATCGATCGGATGGGAGTGGGAATGCTGTATCTATAGCCCTCCAAATCAGAAGAGACAGGAATTCACAGGCCTCGAGTCCCAGTATTTTTATTGGAGTCTGAAGAAACAAGTTCCAGAAAACATGTTAAACTTCCTTCTGGGAGCTGGGGTTGGTGGTCAGGGCTCAAGCCCAGCAGCTTCCACTCAGGGTCCCCATTTGCACCTCCGCAGGACAGGCGAGAAGCGCTCAGGACCCGGAAGTACCTGGAACTGTACATTGTGGCAGACCACACCCTGGTGAGGAGAGACCCCAGGGGTTGGCGGGGTCAGGGATGGGGCCAGCTCAGCCCCTCAGGCCACCGGGATTTCTGCCTTCCCAGTTCTTGACTCGGCACCGAAACTTGAACCACACCAAACAGCGTCTCCTGGAAGTCGCCAACTACGTGGACCAGGTTGGGGGCGGCGGGGAGAGAGCGGTGATAGGGGTGGCGGCGGCAGGACAGGCAGGTGCTGGTGGGGTTTGGGGAAGAGGAAGGGCGCCCCACGAAGGACCACCGGCGCGATGGGGCGCCCTGTCCCGGCTTCAGCCCCGCCTCGCCCTCAGCTTCTCAGGACTCTGGACATTCAGGTGGTGCTGGCCGGCCTGGAAGTGTGGACCGAGCGGGACCGCAGCCGCGTCACGCAGGACGCCAACGCCACGCTCTGGGCCTTCCTGCAGTGGCGCCGGGGGCTGTGGGCGCAGCGGCCCCACGACTCCGCGCAGCTGCTCACGTGGGTGCCTCTGACCCGGACGCGGGTCCCGGGTGGGGCGGCCTCACCTCCCGGCCCCGCCTGGTCACGCCGCACTCCGCCCCCAGGGGCCGCGCCTTCCAGGGCGCCACAGTGGGCCTGGCGCCCGTCGAGGGCATGTGCCGCGCCGAGAGCTCGGGAGGCGTGAGCACGGTGAGCCCCGCGGGCGGGGGCGAGGGGAGAGACAGGAGACTCTACGGCCGCAGTGACCGCCCTCCCACGGCCCCGCAGGACCACTCGGAGCTCCCCATTGGCGCCGCAGCCACCATGGCCCATGAGATCGGCCACAGCCTCGGCCTCAGCCACGACCCCGACGGCTGCTGCGTGGAGGCTGCGGCCGAGTCCGGAGGCTGCGTCATGGCTGCGGCCACCGGGTACGCGGGTGGGGGGTCGGGGCTGCGGCGGGGCGGCTAGTCCTGGGGACTTCCTCCGCTGCGTTTCTTTGGTCGTCCCTCAGTTTCCTCTTCTGTAAAATGGGGATAATGATCGTAGTGTCCGCTTCAGGGTGGTTTATGAGGCTTAAAGGGAAGAAGCTCAGGCAAAGTGGATTCTCAACGGTATGAAGATTATTTTCCGAGTAACCTGGCGAGGTTACTCCTACACCGGGAGGAGCACCGTCGGGTCGCGATTCCACCTTGGGTCCCGGGCTGCTCACTATTGGGGCCACATCGTCCCCTGTCCCGCTTGTTGTGTGACTTTGCGCGGGTTACTTCCCCTCTCTGGGCTCTGCGCATCTGGCGGCTGTAGCCAAGCCCAGGGGTGGGGATCAGAGAAGCGCGGGGGTTGGGGGACTGTCCCTCCATGCCCAATGCCCTCCCCGTGCCGGTAGGCACCCGTTTCCGCGCGTGTTCAGCGCCTGCAGCCGCCGCCAGCTGCGCGCCTTCTTCCGCAAGGGGGGCGGCGCTTGCCTCTCCAATGCCCCGGACCCCGGACTCCCGGTGCCGCCGGCGCTCTGCGGGAACGGCTTCGTGGAAGCGGGCGAGGAGTGTGACTGCGGCTCTGGCCAGGTTAAGTCGGCTCGCCCGGCCCCCACTTGCCCTCTCCGCTCAGGTCTGGGGCGCTGCGCCGTCACCTGGTCCCTTCTTGCCTTTCTGGTCCCAGGAGTGCCGCGACCTCTGCTGCTTTGCTCACAACTGCTCGCTGCGCCCGGGGGCCCAGTGCGCCCACGGAGACTGCTGCGTGCACTGCCTGGTGAGGGCATGGAAGGTTCAGGGTGAGGGTTTCGGGGAGCTTGGGAGCCGGCCTGTTGGCCTTAGTTAATTGGTGCCCTCAGGTTCCCCCGTTGGGTGCTGGGCTTGGGTAGGCCTGGCTCCCCCAGCTCCGAGCCGCGCTCTGGACATGGACCTCTCACTGCACGTGGCCTCTCTCTGCCTTCCCCACCACCCGTCACCTGCGCAGCTGAAGCCGGCTGGAGCGCTGTGCCGCCAGGCCATGGGTGACTGTGACCTCCCTGAGTTTTGCACGGGCACCTCCTCCCACTGTCCCCCAGACGTTTACCTACTGGACGGCTCACCCTGTGCCAGGGGCAGTGGCTACTGCTGGGATGGCGCATGTCCCACGCTGGAGCAGCAGTGCCAGCAGCTCTGGGGGCCTGGTGAGAGGACACGAGCACCCTTGCACCCTGCCCCCCGTCCTCTGGTGGGGCCAGTTTTCTACTGTGGGGAAGATGGGCAGGGGAAACTGAGGTCCGCTGAGCGCGGCCCCTCTCCGAGCTGCCCCCAGCCTGGCCCATGCTTCCTCAGGCTCCCATCCAGCTCCCGAGGCCTGTTTCCAGGTGGTGAACTCTGCGGGAGATGCTCATGGAAACTGCGGCCAGGACAGCGAGGGCCACTTCCTGCCCTGTGCAGGGAGGTAGGGAGTGGAGCTGAGTGGAGGGAGCAGAAGCTATGGAGTGGGTTTGGGGAAGGGGGGTACTGCAGCTGTTGACCCCCCTCTACTTCCTCCCCAGGGATGCCCTGTGTGGGAAGCTGCAGTGCCAGGGTGGAAAGCCCAGCCTGCTCACACCGCACATGGTGCCAGTGGACTCTACCGTTCACCTAGATGGCCACAAAGTGACCTGTCGGGGAGCCTTGGCACTCCCCAGTGCCCAGCTGGACCTGCTTGGCCTGGGCCTGGTAGAGCCAGGCACCCAGTGTGGACCTAGAATGGTGAGCTCTGCCCACCCGACCCCTCCTGGCCGTTTGAATCCCGCAGGCCAGTGTCCCCCTCACTGCCTGGTGCACTGCCCGTAGGTGTGCCAGAGCAGGCGCTGCAGGAAGAATGCCTTCCAGGAGCTTCAGCGCTGTCTGACTGCCTGCCACAGCCACGGGGTGAGAGCCCGAGGAGTGGGGGTGACCTTGGGGTTCCTAATCCTACGTGACCCTCCTCTTCTCTTCTCTGCAGGTTTGCAATAGCAACCATAACTGCCACTGTGCTCCAGGCTGGGCTCCACCCTTCTGTGACAAGCCAGGCTTTGGTGGCAGCATGGACAGTGGCCCTGTGCAGGCTGAAAGTATGCCAGTGGGGGGCATGTGGGCAGGAGCTGGGGTGGTGCACCTGCTCAGGACTCAGCGCCCCTTCCCCCAATCCCCGCAGACCATGACACCTTCCTGCTGGCCATGCTCCTCAGCGTCCTGCTGCCTCTGCTCCCAGGGGCCGGCCTGGCCTGGTGTTGCTACCGACTCCCAGGAGCCCATCTGCAGCGATGCAGCTGGGGCTGCAGGAGGGACCCTGCGTGCAGTGGGTAGGCTCCGAGCGCCTGCTTCCTGAGCCTACTCCTGCGGTTCCCCTCCTCAGAGCTCTGCTGGGGCTGTGGGAGCTGGGGCAGGCCCTCAGCCTTGCCCCCAGGTGCAGAGAGCAGCCCCAGAGGCCATGGAAAGAAGTAGCTTTGAACAGGAGGTTCCAGTGGCCTCCCAGTCAAGCAAGGGGGTGGATCCCTGCCCCACCACCAGCACCGCAAGGCATGGCCCTCTACCTCCCAGTACAGCTCCTCTTGTCCACTCTCCTGCTTCTCCCACCGGCTGGCTGCCTCACCCTTGACTTTGCCCTGTTTTTCCCTGGCTCAGATTGCAGTCCCTGTACCATGCTGCCCCCGGAGGCCTGTCCAGCCTCTGTCTCACCAGTTTTCAGCCCTTTGCCACTTCCTCTGCACAAATCACCTCTGTCACCCCCTTGAAGTTCCCAAATGCTGGGCCCAGCACATCTTTTCACTCCATACCACTGGTCAGCTGCGGCGCTGGCTGCCCCTGTGCCAGGGCCCTGCCTTAACCCAGTTCTCTGTGACCTGGGTGGTGGCGGAGTGGGGCGTCACATAATACTAAGCATGGCTGTCCTAGGACTCACCCTGCACCAGGGCCCTAGGCAGGGCAGGCACTCTGTGGCCATGTCTGACATAGCCTGGTCTTGGGAGTGCTCGGGGCAAGCCAAGGGAGATGGCATGATTTGGGCCAGAGATGGGGGCAGAAGGCATAACAGACAGGGGCAGGGCACCACCTGGGCCCCGGGTGGCAGCTAAGAGGACCCTGACAAAGCGAGTCGTGATTGAGGGTCTGTGGGCAGAGGAGCAAGGTGGCCAGAGCCTGGCGTGTCAGCACGGAGGGGGCGCTGCAGAGGGCGGCGGCTGCTTCTCATCCCCAGGTGGGAGTCTCAGGGCAGGGAAGAATGTTTTGAAGGAACATCACAGGAAATGACAAGGCCCTGGGAGATGGGATGGGGACAGTCAAAGATGGCTTGGAATCATCAAGGGCAGCAGGGTACCCAGGGGCAAGGAGAGCAGACATAGCTGCCGAAGGGGCGGACATCCAAGGTTCTCTGGAAGCTGAGCGATGCCAGCATCTGGAGAGTGCCAGGCTGCTGGGTGGTGCCAGAGCCTGGAGGAAATGTTAGGACTAGAGAGAGGAGGTGCCAGCAGAGGGCATGAGGCTCACTTGGAGCCTGGATCCCAAGGCTCCCCTGAAGAGGGAGCAGGAAGGGAGCTGAGAGGGTGACTTGGAGCAGATGGGTGCCCCAAGAAACTCAGTAAACGCAGAACTCCCTGGGCTGGACACCATGCTGCGGGGAGGCAATAACCCACTCAGGATCACTGTGCCAACCTCCTGGACTCTTATCACGTTGCTCAGCCCCAAAGATGGCCCACACAGGGACCACCCCCTGGGCGGCATTCACCCCATGGAGTTGGGCCCCACAGCCACTGGACAGCCCTGGCCCCTGGGTGAGTGAGGCACCAGGGGGAGGTGGAGAGGGAAGGGAGAACGGAAGGGCTCATGCCTCCTGCCTCCTTCCAGATGGGCAGCACCCAGTCACCTTGAGTCCCCTATGCCCCACCCCAGCCCCAGGGTCTCCTGCTGACCATATTCACAACATTTACCCTCCACCATTTCTCCCAGACCCTGAGAACTCTCATGAGCCCAGCAGCCACCCTGAGAAGCCTCTGCCAGCAGTCTCGCCTGACCCCCAAGGTAGGCAGGGACCTGGATTCAAAGCCTCCCCTCTCATCGCCCACCCTCCCACCTCTCCCACCCCTCAGTTTGCTGCCCCCTAATCAGGTTTCTGGGCTCAGGTTATTATGGAAATGAGTTTATGACCTCTTGGTTATCATGGAGACCAGGATGCTGGAAGCCCCTGGGCTGGGGAGGGAGAAGCTGTGGCTTTTCCTGGATCATTGGTCCTCACTGAGTGAGGATGGGCTCCCTGCCACACAGCTTGCAGCCTGGGGCCCCAGTCCTTAGGGGACAACATATCCTCCTCATTCTCAGCAGATCAAGTCCAGATGCCAAGATCCTGCCTCTGGTGAGAGGTAGCTCCTAAAATGAACAGATTTAAAGACAGGTGGCCACTGACAGCTACTCCAGGAACTCGAACTGCAGGGGCAGAGCCAGTGAATCACCGGACCTCCAGCACCTGCAGGCAGCTTGGAAGTTTCTTCCCCAAATGGAGCTTCGACCCACCCACTCCAGGAACCCAGAGCCACATTAGAAGTTCCTGAGGGCTGGGGAACACTGCTGGGCACACTCTCCAGCTCAATAAACCATCAGTCCCAGAAGCAAAGGTCACACAGCCCCTGACCTCCCTCACCAGTGGAGGCTGAGTAGTGCTGGCCACCCCAAAAGGGCTCTGTCCTGGGAGTCTGGTGTGTCTCCTACATGCAATTTCCACGGACCCAGCTCTGTGGAGGGCATGACTGCTGGCCAGAAGCTAGTGGTCCTGGGGCCCTATGGTTCGACTGAGTCCACACTCCCCTGGAGCCTGGCTGGCCTCTGCAAACAAACATAATTTTGGGGACCTTCCTTCCTGTTTCTTCCCACCCTGTCTTCTACCCTAGGTGGTTCCTGAGCCCCCACCCCCAATCCCAGTGCTATACCTGAGGTTCTGGAGCTCAGAATCTGACAGCCTCTCCCCCATTCTGTGTGTGTGGGGGGGACAGAGGGAACCATTTAAGAAAAGATACCAAAGTAGAAGTCAAAAGAAAGACATGTTGGCTATAGGCGTGGTGGCTCATGCCTATAATCCCAGCACTTTGGGAAGCCGGGGTAGGAGGATCACCAGAGGCCAGGAGGTCCACACCAGCCTGGGCAACACAGCAAGACACCGCATCTACAGAAAAATTTTAAAATTAGCTGGGCGTGGTGGTGTGTACCTGTAGGCCTAGCTGCTCAGGAGGCTGAAGCAGGAGGATCACTTGAGCCTGAGTTCAACACTGCAGTGAGCTATGGTGGCACCACTGCACGCCAGCCTGGGTGACAGAGCAAGACCCTGTCTCTAAAATAAATTTTAAAAAGACATATTACACTTGGACCTTGGTTAGTCTTTTCTGTATGTAAATTCAACCCATGGGGTGCCCTGAGGACCACACGGGGTGGTGGTTGGTGGGGTGGTGGCTGACGGGGTGGTGGCTGGCGGGGTGGTGGCTGGCAGGCCGAGCCTAGATGGCAGCCAGAGCCCCAGGCATGTGTCTGGGCACAGGACGGTGTTGCCTAGTTTGAACACCCTCTTTGCTCTGTCACTCCTGCCTCCCTTGGGCGTTCACATTCTCCCGTTGCTTCATGCAAGAGCTGCTGAGTGGCCTATATCAGCCAGCTGTTGCCGCATAACAAAACCATCCCAAAACTGAGTGCAGGGAGGCAACTTCACCTCGGGCTCCACTCCACAAGCCCAAGGGGCCAGGTGAGAGTGCTCTCTAAAGCCCCCTCCTGCCTCAGTTGTAGTTGCAAAATTTTAATTTATGAAGGTGACTGAATGATGACACAGAGGCCAATGCTATTGAAAGAAGTTATTACTCACAGTTTCCCACCATGCAGGGCCACAGTGGGGAGGCACTAGGTTTGGTCCAGGGACAGAATCAGGAGCGAGTGGAAGGCACAGGCCACAGCCTGCAGTGCCGTTTCCACTGGGGAGGCAAGGCAGGCCAGGGGAAGAGGGTAGGATTGGCATTTTGAATCATTCTGGTGGGGTTTGGGGCGTGGGGTTGGGCTCTAATTGTCTGGGTAGGTGCCTGGCCCTGAGCTGGTTTAGGGCAGGGGAAATACTGGTTTCGTATGAGAGTTCCTTGAAGGGGGTGGTTGGTGTATGGACTCAAGATTGGTCGGTTTGCATATGAAAGGCATGAGTTGTTTCTGATCTCCAGGAATCAAGCAGTTTCTCTCCAGCCAACAAGCCCCCACCCCGAGATGTTAAACCATCATAAAATAGAGAATCTAAGGCCAGGCATGGTGGCTCATGCCTGTAATCCCAGCACTTTGGGAGGCCAAGGCAGGAGGATCATTTGAGGTCAGGAGTTTGAGACCAGCCTGGCCAATGTGGTGAAACCCCATCTCTACTAAAAATACAAAAATTAGCCTGGTGTGGTGGCACGTGCCTATAATCCCAGCTACTCGGGAGGCTGTGGCAGGAGAATTGTTTGAACATGGGAGGTGGAGGTTGCAGTGAGCTGAGATCGCGCCACTGCACTCCAGCCTGGGCAACAAGAGCAAGACTCCGTCTCAAAAAAAAAAAAAAAAAAAAGGAGACTCTAAAAATACACGTTAATATAAATCCCCCGCTCTTACCCTTCAGGAGGGGGTGTCTAGACCCCGCAGGACTCCAGCTACAAGGGACCCTGGGGAGGCCAACTCTGCCCTCTTGGCTATTCCCCAAGACTGCCCAGCACCCCCTCCACCCCTTCCCCATTCAGTGGCGAACCCTGGGGAGGCCACGTGGGAAGGAAAGAGGGCTCTAAGAGGGGAGGCCCCAGTCTGGGGGAGAGGCCTGTCTGGAGCCTGGGATCACCTGGCTGTGCTGGAGAACTGGAGAAGAGAAGCTCAGCAGAAAGGAGCTGGCATGGGGCCAACAGCAGAAAAGCAGGAGGCACGCAGAAGTGACTGGGAAGCAGGAGGGCAGGCATGGACCCTGAGGCTGAGCAGGAGGTGCTGAGGGGCAGAGTGGACATTGAGCTGGGGGTAGTGAGCGAGTCCAGCTCAGCTGTGACGCCCTCTATTTGGCCACCCAACTACCAGCTACTTGGGCTGCCCCGGGAGGGACTGGGCTTCCTCTGACATTCTGTGGCCTGCGGCCATCTGTCACACCTTCTTCTCTCTCTGCCCCTCCCTTGACTTGCGGCACCCACAGACAGGTGGGAGAGTGTACCTGCCCTGTGTGGTCAGAGCTTGGTTTTGAGTTTCCTTCCCTCACCCCTCTTTCCTCCCACACGCCAAAACACAAGAGGATGTGTCAGAGGCCTGTGAACCAAAGCAACTCCATCTTGAATAGGGGCTGAGCAAAATAAGGCTGAGACCTACTGGGCTGTGTTTCCAGACAGTTATAGCATTCTGTGTCACAGGATGAGATAGGAGATACAGGTCATAAAGACCTTGCTGATAAAATAGTTTGCAGTAGGCCAGGCGCGGTAGCTCACGCCTGTAATCCCAGCACTTTGGGAGGCTGAGGTGGGCGGATCACCTGAGGTCAGAAGTTCGAGACCAGCCTGGCCAACAAGGTGAAACCTCATCTCTACTAAAAATACAAAAACTAGCCAGGCATGGTGGTGCGCGCCTGTAATCCCAGCTACTTGGGAGGCTGAGGCAGGAGAATCGCTTGAACCCAGGAGGTGGAGGTTGCAGTGAGCTGAGATCGTGTCACTGCACTCTAGCCTGGAGCGAGACTCCATCTCAAAAAACAAAACAAACAAACAAAAAAATCAGCTTGCAATATAGAAGCTGGCTAAAACCCACCCAAACCAAGATGGTGATGAGAGTGACCTCTGGTCGTCCCCACTGCTACACTCCCACCAGCGCCATGACAGGTTACAGATGCCATGGCAGTATCAGGAAGTTACCATATATGGTCTAAAAAGGGGAGACATGAACAATCCACCCCTGTTTAGGAGATCATCCAGAAACAACCATAAAAATGGGCAACCAGCAGCCCTCAGGGCTGCTCTCTCTATGGAGTAGCCATTCTTTTATTCTTTTACTTTCCTAATAAACGTGCTTTCACTTTACGGACTCGTCCCAAATTCTTTCTTGCAGGAGATCCAAGAACCCTCTCCTGGGGTCTGAATCTGGACCCCTTTCCGGTAACAGATGTCGTAGAGTGAAGCACAACCACTGCAGGGGCATCTTGGTTTACATTTTGCTTCAGCGGCCATGGTTAGCACAGCGGAAAGCACATCACAGTCTTCCGATTCATAAAAAAATCAGGAAATGACCACCACAAACCACAGACAGATGTACTGAGACAGGATAGGTAGTCAAGAAAGTGACCATGTTCTAGGCGCGCAGCAGCAACTGTGGTGACCGTACAGTCAACAAGCCTCAGCACTGGCATTGCAATTGAGCTCATTCAAGCAAAGCTATCTTCAGCAGGGACTTCTCCCTCTAGGCAGCAAGCGCATTTTTATTTTACCTGTCCTCAAACTGATCCTTTGCTCCTTATAATAGTAAGGAACACACCCCTGTGTGGAGATTTAAGATGCTAATGAGGCCAAGCGCAGTTGCTCACGTCTGTAATTCCAGCACTTTGGGAGGCAGAGGTGGGTGGGTCACTTGAGATTAGAAGTTCGAGACCAGCCTGGCCAACATGGTGAAACCTTGTCTCTACTAAAAATACAAAAATTAGCCGGGCATGGTGGCGGGCGTCTGTAATCCCAGCTACTTGGGAGGCTGAGGCAGAAGAATCGCTTGAACCTGGGAGGCGGAGATTGCAGTGAGCCAAGATCGTGCCACTGCACTCCAGCCTGAGGGAGAGAGCAAGACATCGTTTTTGTTTGTTTGTTTGTTTGTTTTTTTTAAAAAAAGTCAAGACAAATCATAGTGGGGGCTTTTCTGGTCACTTTTTAAATCTTAGTGTTGAGACTTTATTTGAGACAGGGCCTTACTCTGTTGCCCAGGTTGGATGAGATTTTTAACCTCAATATTTACTTATAGAATAACTTTTTGGTTAGTCAAAACAATGCTGTGTCTCATTCTGATCAGAATAAAACATCAGACAACTCAAGAGAAACATTCTGCAAAATAACTGGCCAGGATTCTTCAAAAGTGTCAAGGGTAAAGATAAGGAAAGATGAAGGAACTCCCAGATTGAGGAGAATAAGGAGACAACTGTGATGTGGGATCCTAGAATGGATCTTGGAACAGAAAAAGGACATTAGTGGAAAAATGAGAAATGCAAAACAGTCTACAGTTTCGTTAACAGGATTGTACCAAGGTTAGTTTCCTAGCTGTAATGATTGGACTATGATTAAGTAAGACGGACCATCAGGGGAAGCTGGGTGAAGGGTGTGAGGAAAATGCTTACATTTTCCAACTTTTCTGCAAGTCTAAAATTAGTCAACAATAAGAAGTTTAAAATAGGCCAGGCATGGTGGCTCACACCTGTCATCCTAGCACTTTGAGAGGCCGAGGTGGGAGGATGGTTTGAGCCCAGGAGTTCAAGACCAGCCTGGGCAATAGAGCGAGACCCCAACTCTATTCAAAACAATTTTTTTAAGTTTAAAATAGAATTATATAAAAAAGGAAAAGAAAAATGCTGTTTCATAGCGTTCCTAGTTTAGCATGGGAGAGACCAGGTCTCCCTGGGTGGTTGTCTGTGTGTTGCTGGGTGTGCGTGGCAGGGCTAGTGTGTTGGGGTCCGTCTAGGCACGTTCAGGCGCCGAATCCCGTGGCTCCCAGGTTTACCTGAAGGTGCAGCCTGGGGTGGAGACTTAATGAGGGCGGGGAGTTGCTGCAGCAAAGGCTCCTCCCAGGGGTATCAGCGCAGACAGCTGGGTTTTCACTGTGCTCCTGCTCCAGAGGCACTAGGAAGGGGGCGCCTATCAGACTAGGGCTCTGCCAGCCATCCTTCTCTGTTGAAGTCCAGCATGGTCCGCTGCCTGGGGCCTGCGCTGCTGCTGCCGCTGTTACTGGGTGAGCGCCCCTCTCTTCCCCTGGACCCCGAACCCTGGCCTCTCTGTCCCTGCTCCTCAGTGACAAGGTGGGAGGGCAAGATATTCCAGGAAAAGCTGAACCACAGGAAGGGTTGCCAGTGAGAGGCCTGTGCGCACGGCTTGGGGACACCTGGCAATTGACCCCACTATGTGCTGAGCACCTCGCCTCCCAGCCCAGTCAAGCCACCACCGCCATCCCCCTCCCGAGTCCAGCCTTGGCACCCCTGCCCCAGGAACTTTTGCCTATTGTCTGCCATCTCCCAACTCTCTCACCCTCCCCTCAGCCCCAGCCCTCCTACCCATCACACAGATTCCTTGGTGAATCTTCGGTGTTGTTCATCTGTTGTTCCACCTTCTTGGACTGCTCCTTCCCTGCATGGATGTCGCGGAGGGAGGGGTCACTTTACTGAGTGTAGTGTGGAAAGTGGAATCTGGTATAGGTTTAAGGTGGAGGAGATCTTGCAGCTGAGATGAGCTGCTGTGAGGGTGGAGACTGGGTAAGGGTGTTCTGGGCAAGGGTGACAGGTAAGCAACAGGCAGAGGTGGGTTCAAACCCTTAGGCGACATCAGGTGCTGGTGTGTGCAGCTGAGACCTGAGGATGTGCCTGGCAAGGCTGTGAGAGGAAAGTGAAGTGTGCCCTTTGGGGAGGGGAGGAAGGGAGGACTCACCCCGCTGCCATCTATCCCCTCCACTCAGGGACCATTCTAAGCCCTCGAGCTATGTTCATCCTTCCTGCAGAGGCAGGTGCTGAAGTCACAGCAGGAATCACTCTCACCACGCGTTCCAATCCACAGCCTGAAAGACACGGCCATTGCCAGAGAGGCACCCTGCTCCCAGCCTTGGGGTGGGATACCACCCCGTAGCCCCTGTGCACAAACACACAGGGAGATGGATGAGGGGGCAGGCTGTGCACGTCCACTCAGGCTGGGCACCAGAAAGGCTTCTAGTCTGAATGAGATGCTCCAGACTGGAGAACTTGTGGAGGCTGGGGGGGATTCGATTAGCCTGGTTTTTGTGACTCAAATCCTGGGAAGGGGCTGCCAAGTCCCAACTTCCAGTTATCCTGGCTCTATTTAGACATAGCCTGTGGGCATGTGGGCAGAGCTCACCCTCTGTCTACCCAACCCCTGGTGTGTGACTGGGGTGCCAGACACCTTCTCTGTCTCCAGCAGGGTGTCACCTATCATGGGGCCTGGTCACTAAAACCACTGATGAACCCTTGGGTCCTGTGGCTCAGGACAAAGCCCGGCGGTGTGTCGTCAGGGACTTCTCTGAATCCACACCCTGGCAGCCAGGACTCAGTGGGTTCTTCAGTGGCCAGAGCTCTTGCATGAATCTCCTCTCCCCTGGCTGATGAAGGGTGGAGGGGCTGGAGGAAGCCAGTCCAGATGGGGCAGGATGACCTCAACTCAAGGGAGCATCAGGAAAGGCTGGAGAGGGGAGACACCCATGCAGGGGGCAGGAGGAGGAGCAGGAGGTCAGGAAAGAGGGAGAAACAGAAATCACTAGACCCACCCAAAGGGTCTCCATGGTGGAGGATAAGCGGCGAGGTGGAGGGGTAGAGGAGGAAAGGTATGGCGTCACAGCCTGTCATTAAGAGACTAGGAGCAGCCACTGTCTTCTATGCCATCTCTGGTTTTAAAGTCTCCATTGGCCAGATCCCCAGAAAGCCTCATTGTTCCCCCGTCAGGTAGTGCCATTGAGTGTAGGAGGAGCCCCTGGACCCGTCTTTGGATGTGTGTGGCCGTTCTGGGAATGGTGGTGATGCTTGGGAAGGAGGGGCTTCAGCTTTTGGGGAAGGCCTGGCTCAGCCTCCATGCTCCCTCTCCATCCCTGACGTGTTGCAGAGCCCTCCAGAGCCCGCCGCTGCCCATCCCCACGACGGAGAGCCGATCAGTGCCAGTCGGCCCCGCCTTTGGGCCACACTCTATGCTTTCTCGGGTTTTCAGCGTCCCCCACCTTCCAGGGGCGTGGATGGGCTGGGTGAAGTGTGCATGCGGGGCGCACTGAGACCTGCAGCCTGCCCGCGCCTTTCCCAGGGTCGGTGAGCTCGGTCGGAGGGAACCGATGTGTGGACGCGGCCGAAGCCTGCACGGCGGACGCGCGGTGCCAGCGTTTGCGCTCCGAGTATGTGGCGCAGTGCCTGGGCCGGGCAGCGCAGGGGGGCTGTCCCCGCGCCCGCTGCCGCCGGGCCCTGCGCCGCTTCTTCGCCCGCGGGCCGCCCGCGCTCACCCACGCACTGCTCTTCTGCCCGTGCGCGGGCCCCGCGTGCGCCGAGCGTCGGCGCCAGACCTTCGTGCCCTCCTGCGCCTTTTCGGGGCCCGGCCCCGCGCCGCCCTCCTGCCTTGAGCCCTTAAACTTCTGCGAGCGCAGCCGGGTCTGCAGGTGCGCGCGGGCGGGGGCGGGGCCGTGGCGAGGGTGGGGACGGGGCCTCTCTCTCCGGCTCACCGCCCTCCCGCCGCGCAGGCCTCGCCTCCTGGCCTTTCAGGTCTCGTGCACCCCAGCGCCCAGCGCCCCCGACGGCTGCCTGCTGGACCAGGGCGCCCGCTGCCTGCGCGCCTACGCGGGCCTCGTGGGTACGCGCGGCCGGGATCCGGGCGAGGGCGGGGGTTCTCCAGGGGATATCTCCGCCTGGGTGGGCCGATGACTTCGCCCTCAGGGTCCCCGCAGGCACCGCCGTCACCCCTAACTACGTGGACAACGTGAGCGCGCGCGTGGCGCCCTGGTGCGACTGCGGAGCCAGCGGGAACCGGCGTGAGGACTGCGAAGCCTTCCGGGGGCTCTTTACAAGGAACCGCTGCTTGGGTGAGGGGCCCGGGGGGAAGTGGAGGGGGAGTTGGGGCGGCGCTTACTGCCCCCTCCCAAGCCGCCTGGCTGGGGGCCATTTTAGAGGGGAGAATGGAAGACTGTACAGTTGAGTCACTCTGTCACAGCTGTGCTTATTATTTTGTTATTCCTCACCACACACCTTCTGTCCAAGGAGCCAGTCGTTGCAGCAGGGGGTCTCTCACTTTGTCCCCTGTGCTGAGCCCTGTGCTAGGGTTTCCCAGCTAAGTCCACCCTGGACCCCTCCCTCCATAGATGGTGCCATTCAGGCCTTTGCCAGCGGGTGGCCCCCAGTCCTGCTGGACCAGCTGAACCCCCAGGGAGACCCGGAGCACAGCCTCCTGCAGGTAGGTGCAGGGAGGGGAGGGTGAGCTGGCACCTCCCCCACTGTCACCTTCACACCCTTCCGTCCCTGGTGGGCCTGGGTGGAGGCATGAAGGGCCTGGGGTGGGGGTGCAGGCAGAGGGCAGAGACAGGCTTTTGCCTCAAGTCTGCACTTGGCTCCCACCCCCAAGGTGTCCTCCACAGGCAGGGCCCTGGAGAGACGCTCCCTGCTCTCCATACTTCCTGTCCTGGCTCTCCCGGCCCTGCTCTGATTAGGACAGCGACCTCGGATAGCACAGCCAGCTACTCCACCCTGCCTGCCTGGGCCGCCTCTGTGGCCTACTGGCCCCTTGAGAAGGGACTGGCTTACCCCCCAAGCCGGCCCTGGTGCTTTCACCCCGCTGCCCTTTGTAGGTTTGGACACCCTGTGTGCCGTCCCCTGGGGCAAGGGATGTAGGCTGGGGCCTGACTGTAAAGCCCCCGGTCCCCTGTCAGGAGGCATCTTGGTTGTAAGTCCCTTTATCCACAGACCTTGAGACCATTGGGGTCTCCCACAAGGTGGGGTCAGGAGAGGGTCACTTTTGTAGCTGAGACCTCTCTGGAGACCCAGATCCCCTAGAGCAGGTCAGAGACCATCCAGAATCCCAGAATTCTAGGAAATTGTATCAGCCTCCCAAGCATATAACCCCCCAAGGAATCCATCGGACAAGACCCCGTCTAACACTGCATCCTCCCAACTGGGCATCACCCACCATTGTAGCCACCTGTGCACCATGCCCATGCTGGCAGAGTCTTTCCTGTTCCCCATATGCTGCTTGATGGGCCCCACCCTGTGCCCTGCCTGGCATTGGCCCTGTGGCCGTCTTCCCCCTGGTTTCCTGCAGCTGTAGGAATAACATACAGTGCTTATTAAATCTGTGTGCTGAGACTGACCTTGCTTTTATGTGTTCTGTGTCCTGGGAGCCTGGAGACCAGGGTCTGCCACTGGGTGTATCCCTGATGGCCTGTGTGACCTCCAGTGGCCTCAGAACCTGTCTGGGCCCCATCACCTCACCTAAGGAAGCTGAAATGAATCAGCTCTCACCTCCTCATGGCAGGGATTTTCATTGCTTTCGTCTCTTCTTTCTCCACTAGTACTCAGATAATGAAACTGCATTTCCCAGCCTCCCTTGCAGCTGGACCATGTCACACACACTGCCCAATGTGGACCCAGCAGATGCTAAGAGCACTGATTTTTTTTTTGTCTGTTTTTTTTGAGACAGGGTCTCACTCTGTCACCAGGCAGTAGTGCAGTGGCATGATCATAGTCCACTGCAGCCCTGAACCCCTGGGGTGAAACGATCCTCCCGCCTCCTGCCTGCCTCCTTCTTCCTCCAAAGCTTGGAGACTTCTGATGAGGAAAGGGTTCCTGTGTCTCTAGCGGCTCCTTCTCAATCTGCTTGAGGTTTGGCAGGAGGTTGAAGTGGAGGTTGTGGGGGCCTTGCTCAGAGACCTCTCTGGGCCAGTGCAGCGCATCCCCCAGCCCCTGGAAATGGTGGCTGGTAACACAGCTCAGAGCTGTCCCCTTCTCTAGGGAATTGTACTCCCAGAAATGCCTGTCCACTTTTACTCTGCTCCCAGAGGCAACTGAAGCCAGTGACTGCCTCAAGGGACAATGCAGTGTGCTGTTCCTGCTCCAGAGCCCCGGTGGGGTCAAGCTGAGGCTAGACTCCAGCAGGGACCCCCACCTGGCTCAGCTCCCGCCCCTGCCCGCCTCCTCCAGCTCTCCTCACTGGCAGGTTCCCCCGAAGGCATTCCCTCAGTAAATCATGGCATTTGAGAACTCCTGTCTTGGGCTTGGCTTCTAGAGATCCTGACCTAAGACACAGCGGTTAGGTACAGGCCACACCAAAACTCAGGCCTGGAGCTGTCCTGATTGGAAAAAGAGCCACCAGCTCTGAAATCAGGTGTGGACTTCGCAGCTCACATCAGACCCACAAACACTGCTTGCTGACAGCTGTCCACCAGCCTCTCAGCTTCAGTCAGGACTCTCTTTTTTTGAGTCAGAGCCTCGCTTTGTTAGCTAGCCTGGAGTGCAGTGGTGCAATCTTGGCTCACTGCAACCTCCACCTCCCAGGTTCAAGCGATTCTCCCACCTCAGCCTCCCTAATAACTGGGATTACAGGGACATGCCACCATGCCCGGCTAATTTTTGTATTTTTAGTAGAAACGGGGTTTCACCATGTTGGTCAGGCTGGTCTTGAACTCCTGACCTCAGGTGATCTGCCTGCCTCGGCCTCCCAAAGTGCTGGGATTACAGGCATGAGCCACTGTGCCCGGCCAAGGACTCTCTTGACTGTAACAAGCAAATCAGAGTGGCTTGAGCATGTGCCTGAGCCATGCAGGCTTCAGGCACAGCTGTCTCCAGGGGTTCAAATGATGTTGCCCCTGCTGGTCTGTGCATTGGTTTCCCCTGCAGCCAGGCAGGCTTTCACTGAGAGTGTAAGACTGCCACCAGCAGCCCCAGTTTGCAGTGTCTCCTTTTAGCAGCCTCAGTAGGGAAAGGCACCTCTCTCTTCCAGCATTTATGGACTGTCCCAGGCAGAACCCTGATGGGCCCATAGTAACGGGCCTCTTCCTGTAGCTCGGTGAGTGATCTCAGCCCGCGATGGTTATATGGAATGGGAAGGACAGTTTACCAAAGGAAAAAAAGGAGTTGTTGGGCAGTGAAGCCGAGTCCAGCCCATTCTCACTTTACGAAGAAGAGGGAATCCTCTGAGGCCCCCACACCTGCGTGGGAATGGACACGTGTAAGTGGGTTGGGGAGAGGCGGGGTGTGTGTGTTGAGAGAGGGCTCATCACCTTGCCCCGCTAACCACAGCGGCATGGTAGCCCAAATGCAGAATTAAGTATCGGCTAAATGATTTGCCTTACATGAAAGTGTATTCAACTATTCTCCATTTTTGACTCAGTTAATTAGAGTAAAATATAAGCATTGAAAAAAAAAAAAACTGGAGGAAGCCGAGTGCAGTGGCTCACGCCTGTAATCCCAGCACTTTGGGAGGCTGAGGTGAGCGGATCACAATCGCTTTCTTGTTTCCGGGACACAGGGTGGAAGGGAATTCTTGCCAGGCGTGTTATACAGCCAGTACCTGCAGGGCTGCATGCAGGGCGTGTGTCGTTCAGATGTGATCAATACAGATGCCAGGAATGACATGGCTGTTGTTGACAGAATTTGTCAAAATGATGACCAGCTGGTGATAAGTTTTAAGGAAAACGAAGTTCAGTTTTCCCTTGATGTACACAGTAGTTGCATTTCTGGAAAGCTGGCTGTATATTAAACCAGCTCTCAAGTACTTTGTGTTCGCCAACGTGGTGAAACCCCGTCTCTACTAAAAATACAAAAATTTAGCCAGGCGTGGTGGTGCATGCCTATAATCCGAGCTACTCGGGAGGCTGAGGCAGGAGAATCGCTTGAACCCGCAAGGCAGAGGTTGCAGTGAGCCGAGATCGTGCCACTGCACTCCAGCCTGGTGACAGAGCGTGACTCTGTCTCAAACAAAACAAAACAAAACACAATAAAACTGGAGGCTGGGTAAGGCGGCTTACTCCTATAATCCCAGCACATTGGGAGGCCGAAGCTGGAGGTTTGCCTGGGGCCAGGAGTTTGAGACCAGCCTGGGCAACTTAGAGCCTGTCTCTAGAAAAAATTAAAAAATGAATCAGCCAGGCATGGTGATGTGTGTCTGTAGTTCCAGCTACTCAGGAGGCTGAGGCTGGAGGATCACTTCAGCCCAGAAGTTGGCTGCAGTGAGCCATGATTGTGCTAGTGTATTCCAGCCTGTGACAGAGTGAGACCCTGTCTCAATAAAAAGTAAAAACCAGAAATGAAATGACCTCAAATAAAAATAGAATTGTGGATTAAAAATATAGGCATATGCTTTCCAAAAGACTGGAGAGATAAAAAGGACAGAACCTATTTGAAAATTATGAGATTGCTTCATGGCTGTCAGTGCTCCCAAAGATATGTCCACATCCTAACCCCTGGATCCTGTAAATATTACCTTATATGTAGGCAAAAGAGTATTACTTTCTGTGGCAAGAGATGTGATTTAAGTTATGTTTTACATTTTTTTTTTTTTTTTTGAGACAGTCTCACTCTGTCACCCAAGCTGGAATTCAGTGGTGCAGTCATAGCCCACTGCAGCCTCAAACTCCCAGGCTCAAGAAATCCTCCTACCTCAGTCTCCCGAATAGCTGGGACCACAGGTGTGTGCCACCACGCCTGGCTATTTTTAGTAGAGACAGGGTCTCCGCATGTTGCCCAGGCTGGTCTCCAACTCCTGACCTCAAGTGAACCTCCCGCCTTGGCCTCCCAAAGTGCTGGGATTACAGGCGTGAGACACTGCACCCAGCCAAGGTACAGATCTTGAGAGGAGCTTATCCTGGATTATCTAAGTGGGCTCTCAACACCTGTATGTCGCACCTCTGCATCTTATGAGTGTGATGCTGAGGTGTCTAGAGGGAAACTAAACACAGACATTTTGAGCAAAAGACCAGGGGAAGACAGAGATAGGGATTGGGGTGATGCAGCCACAAGCCAAGGAATGTCAGGAGCCACTGGAAGCTGGAGGAGGTAGGCACAGATTCCCCTAGAGTCTCCAGAGACTACAGCCCTGGCAACACCTGCATTTCAGACTTCTGGTCTCCAGAACTGCGAGAATCAGTTTCTCTTGTTTCAAGACACTGAAGTTGTGGTCATTTCTTCTGGCAGCCCCAGGAGACTAATAGCACTGTCTAAGATCATTAGAGTTTGGCTTCCATTACTCTACCTAAAAAGGTCCCGGTTTATACACGGTGTTAAGTCTGGCCAAGCCTCAAGGCTGAGTCCAGCTGTGGCCCCCATCACCAGGAATGGGTCATGCCTTGTTCCTCCACATCTGAATGTCAGCCTCCTTGTCCTGCCAGGGAGCTGTCGGTTTTGTGCATGGGCTTTGGGAGACTGCAGTCCTGCCCCCACACTACCCTCCTGTGACTGGGTCTCTGTTACCTGTTGCCTGGCAGGTGGCTGGGAGTGGCGGTGATGCAAAAAGGCAGGTGCTGGAAGCATCCGTGGATTTATTACTGGAAACTTCACGGCTCATGAATGTCCATCCTGGTGTGGAGCCCAGTGATTAGGTGCAAGGTTGAAGTGGAAACCACTTACCGCCCACCAAGCGAGTCAGGCCGGGGCATGCTCACAGAACCAGCTCATTTTTGCATGAAATGTGGACACGGGTTGGTGAAATTTCCAGAGGGCCAGGAGGACAGGCGCTGTGCAGGGCTTTAGCAGCAGTGCCTCAGCCAGACAGCAGCTTGCCAGTGAGCCTGGCATGCTTGTGAGCTGAAGCAGAAATGCACAGCCCTGCCTTGCCGGGCTGCTGGGAAGCCCTGGATCGGAGGATGTCTTGGGAAGCTGCTCTGCTGGGGGCATGTCTCTCCACACCCAAGCGAACCTTCAGTTCAAGGCAGAAGAGAGAGAGAAAAATTAAGATGAAGACACACACTAGAAAGTAAAACACACACAAACTCAGAAATGGAGTCTTCAAGGGGCAGGAACCAAACGTGGAAGGAAAGGCTTACAGGGCATGCCAGTGGGCCCTGGCAACTCCATCCAGCACATTTGAGACAGCCATTGGGATCTTCCGGTCTAATCGCTTTCTTGTTTCCAGGACACAGGGTGGAAGGGAGTTCTTGTTATACAGCTGGTACCTGCAGGGCTGCAGGGCGTGCGTCTGTTCAGACGTGACCCATACAGATGCCAGGAATGACATGGCTGTTGTTGACAGAATTTGTCAAAATGATGACCAGCTGGTGATAAGTTTTAAGGAAAACGAAGTTCAGTTTTCCCTTGATGTACACAGTAGTTGCATTGCTGGAAAGCTGGCTGTATATTAAACCAGCTCTCAAGTACTTTGTGTTTATAACTGGGTTAGGTTCTCCACGCAAACAACTGGGAATGGACTTTTTCATTCTCAGAAATATCCAGCAGGCCTACCAGGCATGCTGCCCCCCCAGGGCCTCTGCACCTGCCATCCCTGTTTGGAATGCTCTTCTCCCAGACCTCCACATTCCTTCCTGCCCCCTCCACTCATCGTTCTGCTCAGCTGTCACCTTAGCAGAATGGCTTCCCCTGGCCACACTATGTTAAGTAGCAATCCCCCCAGCACTTTCTACCCCTAACCCTACTTTTACCTTTCTTCACAGAGCTTATCTGACATTTTATTATCAACTCTCCTGGAGGACATGGAGTTTTCTCTGTTTTGTTCATTGCAAGATCTCTGATCCTGACACAATGCCCTAGCCCTGATGTGCTCAATAAAAATTTGTTGAATAACTAGGTGAATAAATCTAGAGAATTAATTAACTCACTTAAGCAGCATAAAACAAGACACCTAATTCTACTACCTTTGGCCTATAGTGCTCTGTTCCACAAAGTCATTCAGGGACCCAGTCTCCTTCAATCCTGTTGTATTACCATCTTCACCATAAGCCTTCAAGGTTGATGGAGACGGTGGAGGAGACACTGTCACTGTGAATGGCCTTGAAATGACACATCATTGGTGAGGGCTGGTCCCAAGGCTCTACCCAGATGCCACGGGCCCAGGCCATGCAGTCGAAGCTGTGGACTCAGGAAGAGGAAATGTGTGGTAAGCATCTGGCCCAGTTTGCTATTCTGATCACCAAAACCAGTTTTGTGCTTCCTCTCCTACATGGGCACAGGCACCCTCTCCTAGGGGGACAATACGAGGCCACAGCCCGCCCAGACCTCCAGGTGATGCCGCCTCCCTCAGGTGGCTCTTTGAAGTCCACAATCCTGAATTAACAAGACAGCTTAATCCACCTTCCACCCAGCAGGTAGTGATGAGAACAGGCAGGACACCCTCCTAGGCCCTCCTACCCAGGAAGGAGCGGGTGCAGATGCAGCAATTGCTGCTCTGCGGTGTTTTTGCAATCCTGCTGGGCCCTGCCCTGGGCTGGGGGGAGTCCTCGCTCAGGCCCAGTTCTGCTCTTGGGCCCACATCTGAGCTTGTAAAGCCCTCGCTGGACACAGCTTTCACAACCATTTTCCTGCCTGAAGGTGGATTTAAGACTTCCTCAATCGCCACCGTTTTTTTTTTTGTTTGTTTGTTTTTAAGGCTTGCTAATGGTTTCTTAAACTTACTACATCTTTATTTATTTCCAGGCAGGTCCAGGGTCAGTGACTACATTCGTGGTTTGTTCCTGGAAACAGTTCTCATGTCAGCTTTTTCTTTGCTTCCTTAACCACGTGCCCCTCCCTCAAGCTGGTGGCTTTGCAGTTTCCATGCTCCAGTGGGAAGACCACACCCTTCATTGGATGGTCACCACGAGGCCCAGTCACTGTGTTCAACTAAGTCTCATGGGGCCTTTGTTGCTCACCTGCACCTCTTACTGGTTGGAGACTAGAAGCAGTTGGCTTTTCCAGAATTGCAAGGCCCTGGTTGACATCTTTCCACCTTTTTCCCTTCTGCTTGTAAACTGGCTAATTCTTTCTTGAAGTAAACTTTTTCTCGTGACGCCTCGCCAAAAGCAGCCAGTAACAATCAACACATATTTGTTGTTGTTGTTGTTGTTGTTTATTCCCAAGTCAAAAAGTCAGCAGACATGGAGTTTGTTTTCCGAGTTACCAAGTGAAACAGCCTTACCAGATGTTTTGCTCCGCCTGGCAGGGACCTCAGTTGTCCTGCCAGCTGCACCTGTCTTATCACTGCTTGCCACCTGGCCACACGCTGAGCCAGTGCCATGTACTTAAGGGTTTGGTTACAGGTGCACTGCACTTCAAAGTGCTGATTTGTATATTAGTGAGAATAAGAAAAGCTAACTGGTGTAACAAAGCCCCAAATCTCAGTGGATCAGCAGAGTGAGTTTGCTTTCCAGTGATGCAAAGGCCAGCACAGCTCTTACTGATCAGGTGGCCGGCCTCTAAGGGGTGACTCAGGGACCCACAGTCCCTCCAGTCTTTAACATGTGGCCCGTAGGAGAGTCCCCTGTGGGAGCATTTGTGTGCCAAGTTTGGAATTGGTGCCCATCACTTCTTCCAACCTTTCCTTGGCCATGGCTTAGCTTGGTCCCAACCTAACTGCAGGGAGGCTGGGAAATGATGCGCTGTGGGCCCAGCAGGTTTGGTAAACACAGCATTGTCTCTGCCACAGTACCACCAAATCCCAGGGTTTCTATCCTGTTACTGTTGGTGGCTCTCACAACCCTCCCTGGAAGAGTTTCAAGGTCCTTCTCAACTTGTTTGCAGCCACTAGTCCAGCCATTTCCCTCCCTAAGCCAGACCTGAGCTCTGGTAGGCAGGCCTCCTCCAGGCTCCTGCCCTCACCTCAGGCCCTGGCCCTAGTACCCTGCCATCTTCCCCTATAGGAGTGACCGTCTTGTGTTTCCTCCTTCTTTCAATGACCTCATCCTTCTGGAAGGAACTGCTAGCACTGGGAATCTGCACTCTGCACTGAAATGCATGACTCTGACCCATTCTGAGGGCAGGAGCCAAATAAAAGGGGGCAGGACGCACAGGAGGCCCCCAAACAAGGCCTTGCCAATGGGAGTAACTTCCTCAAAAATTCAAGGCCGAGGAAAACACTGGCCACGCCTGAGACCTGTCCGCACACCTGAGATTTAGCAGTTTGGAGACAACCTAGAGGGACATTCAGGAGCCTATGAGGAGAGCGCAAAGTGGAGGGATAACTGCACCACTGGAGACAGTGGTGTGGTTAGTGGAGCAGTGAGACGGCTGTCCGTACCTCACTGCTCAGATCTGTCCCTGCCCCCACGGGCCCAGCTGCCCTGTAGGCACACAAAGGCTGTGGTGGAAGGTCTGTGGCTCACAAGCTGCCTGGAGGGGTGTCTGAGGTACCTGCCAGGGGTTTTCACCCTCACCTCCGTTAACTGTCAAGTGCTCCCTCTGAGGCAGTCTGAAAACTGGTAAACGCTTTTTTTTTTTCCCTTAAGGTTCTAATGACCAAAATATAAATATAGGCAAAACAATGCAAAATCAAAATGAAACACTCAGAACAAAAGCCACATTTTTACCAGATCTACTTTTATTTCAGAAGGAAGTTTGTATTATAGTATTTACTTTTGTTTATATACAAGTTCTTCACATTTGTGTTTAAAATGCACAGACCTCCCTTAGTTCTCTTGTTCCTGCTTAAATTAGCTGTTATTTTACAATACAAAAAATACCAAAAAATTGCAGTCCTAAATGTATGTATAACACCCACAATCCCCAGCAATGAAATAGTTTACAGTACTTACTCCATATTTACATGAGTGTAATAGATGCTAAATTATACATATTAACAAACTAAGCTTGAATCCAAACAAACGAAATCGTAAATAACTATAAAACAAAAACATTTCCAGAGCCAGAATTAGTTCAACGAAACAGGCTTCACTAGTGTTTAGAATGTTTTGTGCACAAATTCAGTTACTGAAAATCAATTCCATTACTGCTTTTAAAAGATAAGGTGCCAATTTTCCTCTCCACTTCAAAACATCTCCTTGTAGGCAGGGTGTTTGACTCTCATCAAGGGGCAATATCTCTTGGTGGGTCCGGCTGTCTAGAAACCACCGCAATGGCTGGAGCCAAGTTTGGTCAATGGGGTAAACATTTCAGAAGGTAGGCAGGGCATGCCCTGAGGCCAGGAGGCCTCTGCCGTCCTGGCTGTGTCCTCAGGATGGCCAATTCTCACAGAAACCACCACAAGGAAAGATCTCCTGGGATGACAGGGGTGTGAGGACTTAGATTTTGTTTTAATTCTAAAATCTATTTTTACATCTCAGTCATCACCCTAGCATTAGCTTAAGTTAGTGTTTAGCAAATACTTGTTGAATGGATGGATGAATAAATGAAATGGAAGGATCAAAGATGTTCATGAAAACACCACCATCTCCCAAGGAAGTGAATCAGCCCTTGGCCCCAGTACACCCCATTAAATCAAAGGAGCAGGATTTGCACTGGAAGGTAAAATGCCTCTTCCCACCAGCAGTGCCCTGCTCTTTTTATTTCCCAGGTGTCTCCAGTCTTGAATGGCAGGACTTACCCACGGGTAGTCCAGTACTTTCCTTCTGCTGACAGTCTTCTGTCCAGGACTGCCTTTCCTCCGGGTTAGCTCAGGGGATCTGGGGTTGCCTTCTCTCCACACGGGGAGGCACAGGCTTCTCCCCAGGCTGTGTGCAGGGATGGCAGGAGGCACACAGGAGTCCAGGGTATGTCAAATTCTCCACGGGGAAATGGGAACTATTTATCAACAAACTAGCTCCCTACTCCCACCCCCAGTTTTCAGTATAATAAACTGATTCCAGGAAATGGTCATTAAAAATTTAGACAAAACTACAAAAAATGGAGAACCCCCTTTTGGAAAGTCTGATTGCCACAGGTTAGTCTTTGAACTTAAAGACTAAGAGAAACATTTCTCAGGACAAGACTGGTCATCCCTCACTACCCAGAGCACCAAGAGGCTGCCAGAAAGGGTCATGATGTGCTTGCAGGGCCAAGGGCAGCGGCAGGGACGCCTCTGCTTCCTGAGTCTCCTCCAGCGCTGTCGTTTCGATTCCCTGCCTGATTTTTCATGTGCACTCTGACAGATGAGTCCTGTTTTAAGAAATACCTAATTGGTGCCGGATGCATCTGCACACATCACACAATGGGGATGCGTTTCTTGGGTTTGTTATTCATGTATCGGGGCCTGGCGAGAACCTGGATATCCAGCATATGGCACAAAAACATCTTAGGTGAAACTCAGACATTGTTATATTTAATAAAAATACATGAAGATTTTTTCTGTTTTATGTACACTCCGAATGTCTGAACATTCTGGACACTACTGTATAGTTATGTACAAGTGCAAGGTCAGTGTTGTCCTATTTTAATTTATATACAGGCTCTCTTGTGACGCGCAACACTGCCAGATGACAACCAATTCCTTCTTGGAAACAGGCTCCGAGCCCAGCGCCTCTTACTCCCTGCCATTCCCTTTTTCTGCCCTGAGGCCGGAGAAAGCTGTTTGCTGTTGGTTGCAAAGGAGAAGCAGGTGGATTCAGCGGCTTCCCCACCGCTGGAGCAGAATGAAACTTCACTTGCTCCTTCCTTCCTAAAAATAAACATTATCTTTTAGGAAAAAAATAAGACATAACCAGATGGCTGTGGGTCATGGTGCATGATATTTCAAGGCATAGGACTAACACGGGGAAGAGACTTCTTTGGCCTGGGAAAACTGGTCCTTTGAACAAACAAAGAGGATCTTCCTTGTAGGAGGACAATACCCAGGGGCCTCCCTTTGGCCTTGCTGGGGGGGCCTGTGGGAATGAAGGGGCCAGTCCACTGCAGGCGCCATGGGTGCTGTGTTCTGTAGCGGGGATGGGGGAGCTCATGAGAGGAGGGGTCTTTTCTAGAACGTCTGGTCTTTAACAATAATGTGAAAAAGAAGCTTTATGAGAGGTGAGTCTCAAAGTAGAGGTGTTTTGTGCATCAGATAGTGTTTTATGGTTCAAATTCCTTGAAAACATCTTTCCAGGCAATTCTTCATGGGAGTGGGGTTAGTGTTGGGGAAGAGATAATACTCTCTCTCTAGGCACTGCATTTAAAGGTAAAATGCCGCAGTTTTAGCTCTTTTGAGTATCTCTCCAAATTCACAAACTCGAGCATTGCTGTCCAGCGGTCCATCCCAATAGGGTAATGCCAGAGATCCCAGGTTTTGAAGCAGAAGAGAGCTTCTGGGAGCCTGCTGCATAATGCCAGAATACAGAGCACCATAAACGGGGAAACACAATTTCCAGGCAGTGCCCTCTGGGAGAGGAGCAGGGGACTGTCCCACCCTCTTAAATTTGGTCATTTTCCATTTGGCAGAGTTTTCCCTCCTCATCCATTTTTTTCCATGTGCTTTTCATCCTCGTCAGCATTTGCTGCCCTCCTCACAGCCACCACCTTGGTCTGAGAGGGAGGGTGGGTGGGTCGAGCCCCTCCTGGGGGAAAGAGGGCAAACAGGTCCTTCTCCAGGCTTTGGGCAGCTTCTGCCTGACAATGGGAGGCTGTCCCTTTCCTGGCATCTGAGTCCACCCCAGCCTGAGAATGAACCACAAGTTCAGAGGAGGCTGCAGGACACACAGCTGCTCTCTGATCCAGGGGTCCCAAGTGCTCTCAGTGCTCTTTTCTGCTCAAGGAAGCGTGACATGAATGAGTCCTTTCCTCTGATCGCTTATCAGGCCTAGGGTGACACGGGGGTGGGGGCAGGGGGCGCCTTCTTGACAGTGTCCTTTTTGATAATAAAAACAGGAGCTTTCACAGTTCATTCATTTCTGCTTTCCTCTCATCCCTGCTGCTAGATCAAATGTTCCTTGGGTGAGAAAATTCTTTCCTGGCTGCAAATCAGATTTTAGAAAAAAAGCAGATTGCCAATGGTAGCTATTTAAATTTTACAAGAATGTAGGAATGCAATTATGTAAAAACTTAGGCTTACTAACTTTCCAATTGCTAGATCTATTTAAAGTCTAGGCACTTAGTGTTGTGTGTATGTGTTTGTGTGTGTATGTATGAGAGAGGGAGGGTGAGATGGAGAAGGAGAGGGACAGGCAGAGAGAAAGGAAGAGAGAGTTTCAAATGGATTAAGACTAAATTAATCAAGTTACTATAGAAAACTACCTATTATACCAGTTTACATTCAAAGTAACACTGCTGACCTTGACATTTAAAATAGCCCCCCTTCTATCCTAGCTTGATATGATCAAAAGAGATGGACGATTATTAATTCTCAACTAGAAAAAAAGGTACTCCCTGGAAGAGAGATAATTGCCTAAATCGTGCAAGAATAAATAGCACATCTTTTAAAAAAGATAGCAGGCTTCAGATGAAAACAAGTTAATTCATCTGACTAGTTTTTAAAAGACCATGTTCAAGAACAACTGATGACGAATGTCTACTTGTAAACACTCCATCTTTTGTTTTTTGCACAGTTGAGACAGTCCCAAGAACAGTTTTCCACAGTGAACCTGAGTGTCATTCCTAGTTCTCTCACTGGCTCTACACCGGCCTCCTCCAGCAACCGTCAGCTCATCCCTGGACCTGTAATTAAATCAAGTATTTCCTATGCAAAAGTAAAAGGTTAGATGCTGGAACACGGATGGGAGAAACCGTCAAAGAAAGCTTGTGATCATGCAGGTGAGTCAGATGCTTTGAGGGTTTCCAGTCTTCCGTCCCGCACCGCACAGCCATTTCCCCGCCACGCCCTTCCCTGCAGATGGCTCTGGTGTGCCACTCACTAGCTCGTGCGTGGGAGAGTCCCTGGCCCCAGCATCAGATGCAGGTCCCAGGCTGTGCAGGGGGCTGCTGCTTCCGGTTTCTCACGGCTCCTGACTTCTCCTTGTACACTATCGGCATCTGCTGAGAAATGTCCACCAGGGCGCTGGCCACAGCAAGACCTTGGGAGAACCACAGAGAGAACATATGTTGGGAGCAGCTGGCTTTTATTTTGTTTTAAAAAATAATTTAAACATTTATTTTTCAATCCCATGGTGCAAAACAAACAAACCAAAAAACCAGAACAAAAAACCCCCAAAAAGGTACACATACACAGGGAAAAGTCTTCCTTCCACCCTGACCCTCCCTCCGCCTTCCCCTCCATCTGGGTAAATGCTTTCACTAATTTTTATGTATTCTTTGAGGGTATACTTATGCAAATACAAATACACATTCTTCTCCTTTCCCTACTTTTTACCCAAAAGGTGCAGTTTGCTTTTCAGCACATCAACCAAGCACAGTGCTCTGCTTGGTGGTGGGAACATATAAATGAGATTGTAGACGTGTGCTAAGCGCCCAATTTCTCCTGCCTTCCTCCAAAAGGAGCCGAGAAACAGCAGCACGCTTTATGACGAGATTCAGATTCACCCCTATCACTCAGTCAGCATTAGTCACTTCCATTCCATACCACGATACAGGCAGGGCAGGCTCTGGGGCCAGGCTTTGGAATAAGCAAGGTTCTTTAACCTCCCTGCGCCTCAGTTTCCTCATTTGTAAAATGGGGATAATAATAGTACAGGGCTAGTGTGAAGAATCAATGAGTGAACTGACAAAGTCTTAGTACCTGGCACGCATAAAGTCTTGGTATCTGGCACGCAGCAACCAACGATCAATAGCAACTACCCTTTATGCTCATCACTGCCCCGCCACCCACTTTGCTTTGGGGACTTGCAATCCCATTTTCCTTCCTGTATTGATAACGGAGTAATCTGACATCCATTAGGGAAGGCACGGTTCTGGGGGAGCTGGATTCCTAATACACGTGGGAAATGGCCAGCGCAGGCTCGGAGCTCTGCTGAGACCTGCCAGGAGCTGTGTTAGTGGAGCGTGTTACTTGCCTTGTTGAGCCTGTGAAGGGGAGTGGGGGTGGGGGTAGACAGCTGTAAGTGCCTGGCACACAGTGGGGAATGCTCTGGGAGTCTAGAAAAGGGCACCACTTAAAACAGGGGGTACAGAAGGGGCAGCAAGGACGGCCCCACTGTTGGGTGGGTCTCAAGCATTGAGCAGACCTTTATTAGGTGTTTCAGGTGGTTGGGGCACGTCAGGCAAAGGCTGGAGCAGGAAAGGCTACAGGGCTGCACACCTGTCACCTTGCCGCCCCAGCCGCCACCCTGCCCTCAGGGCGCACCAGCCACTGTTTGCTGGGCTGGGTGGTGGCAGGAGACACAAACTGCACTTGAGTGACAGATGAGAGAGTTGTCCTGTCCTCAACACAGGCAAGGCTGAGTTAGGGGCTCAACTCACAGGAATCCCCAGGTGAGATGAAGACAATGAATCCTGGCCGAGCCATGCCGAAAGGCCTCCCTCGTGAAGATACTATAGATCCTAACCATTCTAAAGCTGGGCTGGAGGATCTTCTGGGTCTGAGGGTGCACTGAAGGGACAGTGGAGCTCAGGGCCTGGACCAGTATCCTGGGGCAGCCTTTCCACCAGACACAGGGTTCTCTCTGGCTAAGGTAACCCTGACTCCAGAATCATCTCAACTGAAAGTTGTCTAAAATGATCACATTGAGGCATCCTCCAAAGCACTCTGTAATTAAGCGAGATACTTTCAAAACTGTATTCCATATTTTCTGTCTTCAAAATAGGAGTTTATATAATCATGATTCATATATTTGATGGAGAAGTGTCACATGCATTGGTAAAATATTATGTAGTAGGCTATAAAAATGTTTAAGATAGTTATATGAAAAAAGCAGAATAAAAATTAGATCTATACAATCATTTCGACTAAATTGCTGGCCAGGGCTGGAAAGAACACAGCACAATGAAAATTGGTGGGTTGTGGGATAGCAGAACTGTGCGTGGATTTTCAGACGTTTCCTTTATGTTATCGTTGTGTTTGTGCCTTATATTTAAAACGGTGAAAAAGCAAAAGAAATGCAGGAGGGCTAGAAATACCAACTGAAGAAACACCAGCCCAGGGGAGATGGCTGGAAGTTGTGGAGTGGAGAAGGCAACTGAGGAAGAACATGCAAGGTGAAGGGAGCACACCCAGATTCAGGGGCAGGACAGGGCAAAAGAGACAGGGAAAGAGCAGGAGAGGCAAAGGGGGACCAGAAACTCCGACAGCAAAGGAAGGTGTGGTCAGAGGCATCCACGAGCACTGAGAGGCTGGGGAGGCCAGAACGGTGAGGAGGTCCCGGGACGTCCCCCCAGGAAGGGACGATGACCTCGGGAAAACAGTTTTGGGCATATAGGTGAAAATGGGTTATCTCACTGAATCCTTGCCATGGCATGGGCAGGCACTGTTGGTTATCACCTTTATAACCTTGTTCTCTAGGAAAGGGAAGTATCCCATGCTTAGCTCCCTCACATGCTTAGAAGGTGTCTTTCGCTGGACCGCATCTACTCACCTGACTGCCCAGGAGGAGGGATGCCACCCAGGCCTCGAGGGAGCCTCACAAACACAGAGAGGACAGCGGCTTTGTTGCCAAAACATGGCTCCAGTGCAATGGGTTTGGGAACAGTCTGGAAGAAGAAAACAAAATTACCTTAAGTGATACTCAAGCTTTAATGTACACGGACAACTTAATGGTCATTTGTGCTTATAAGAACCATCAATTTTAGGTATATAAAAAAGGTACATTGCAGTTTTTAAGATAATGAAAAAGGGCAGGAGAGAGCTAACAGTACTCTCTGAGCACCAGTGACACGGGTGGTACTGCTTGCTACCTTCCACTGAGGGCTCGCAGTCCCCTTCCAGAGGGCTGCTTGAACTGTAGGGAAGGGGCCACGCCAAGTGGGTTTCTTCTGGATGCTGTACTTTGGCTCGATTTGAAATTCTAATTCATAACTGTAGGTCACAGGAATGGCAGTGGTGAGTGCTTGGTAGATTTGTCAGATAGTTCTGCATACCTGGCTCAAACACAGATGCAGATATCATGGAGACTTAAAAAACATTCTATTTTGTCTGTCCTTTAGACACTAAGTAGACAAGCCTGCTGGATGTAAAGGCTTGTAAAAGCTGGGTGGCTGACCAAGTAGATTCTTTGTCTACTCTCTGGATGCATTTGGCTCTGGAAAATATGTTTTCATCTTCTGTTGCAGCCTTTAGATGAGATTTGTCCCCTATATTAGTTTCTTCTCTTTTTTTCTTTCTTTTTTTTTTTTTTAAAGAATAGAAATGGGGTCTCACTATGTTGTCCAGGCAGGTCTTGAACTCCTGGGCTCAAGCGATCCTCCCACCTCAGCCTCCCAAAGTGCGGGGATTAAAGGTGTGACCTACCGCACCCAGCTTATATTAGTGTAACAAACTACTGCAAACTTAGTTGCTTAAAACAACACCCACTTATTATCTCACAGCTTTAGAGGTCAGAAGTCCCAGCAAGCTCTGTAGGGTTCTCTGCCGAGAGAGACAGGTCTGTTCATGTCTTCCATGAGTTCTGGGGAATTATCAGCTATCTCCTGAGGTCTCTCAGGCTGAAGTCAAGTTGTCAGCTGGATGGGACTCTTAGCTGGAGACTCTGGGGAAGACTCTGCTTTGAAATGCATTCAGGGCTTACGCAGTGGCTCACACCTGTAATCCCAGCACTTTGGGAGACCCAGGAGGGAGGATCCCTTGAGCCCAAGAGTTTGAGGCTACAGTGAGCCATGATCATGCCACTGCACTCCAGTGTGGGTGACACAGCCAGACTCTGTCTCACAAAAACAAAAAAACTTCTGTGGCCACTCCATCTCTAAACCAGGGATGGTGTGTCAAGTCCTTCTCATGTTTCCAATCTCTCTGGCTTCCTCTTTCTGCCACCAGCCAGAGAAACTTTCTGTATCTTAAAGTCAACTCCCTTGTTTCATTACATCTGCAAAATCCCTCTAGCAGTACCTAGAGTAGTGTGTGACTGAATAAACACGGGATGGAAATCTTGAGGGCCACCTTTAGAATTCTGCTGACTAAACCCACAAATGTCATCAGTTTCTTCAGTTTGGCTGAAGAAAATAATTTCCAGTACCACTCTGCTGTGGCACAAGGAACTGACTAGATGGGTGAATGGCAGAGGCAGGGAGATCAGTTATGAAGTAACTGCAAGAATCCAGGTGAGAGACAGCGGTGGCCTAGATCAAGTGGGAATAGTGGCAGAGATGGGACACAGTGGCTGGGAAACATTTTTGAATACGGAGTCAAGATTTGCTGATAGACTGGCTGTCCAATGAGGACATGACATCAAGAATGAGTCAAGAACAATTCCACGATTTTGGCCTGAGCAACTAGGGTGATGGAGGTGTTATGTGCTGAAAGGCGGAAGGTATGCCAGAGGAGCAAGTCTGAGAAATAAACATCCAAAGCTCAGTTTGGCCATGGCCATGTTAAGATATCCAAGTGGGGACACTGAGTAGGCAACTGATGTTTGTGTTGGAGGCTCATGGGAGAGTCCAGGTGAGAGGATCATGGTGCTTAAACCTGTGATAGTGAAGATCACTGAAGAAGTGGGTGTAAAAGACACAAGAAGGGGACAAAGACAGGGCCTGATGCACACCACTGTCAAAAGATGAAGAGGATTGAGCAAAGACCACTGAGCAAGAACAGCTAGAAGTCAAGTGTGTGGTGTCCTGGAAGAAAATCAAGAAAATGTTTTAAGGAGCAACTAACTGTGTCATATGCTGCTGACATATATCATGTTGTTCAATACTTTAGGCTTGTCTATTTTTTAACCCACAAATATTATTTTACCAGGATAATGTTTGTTTAGATTTCTGTATATGATTATACTTTTATTTACTCACTATTCTTTCTTACGCTTTAGTCTCTCCTCCTGGGGGTAATTTTCCTTCATTTTAGCACATCCTTCAGACATTTCTTTTGTGCAGGTCTGCTGGTGGCAAATTCTCAATTTTTATTCTAATTTGAAGATATCTTTATTTCATCCTTGTTCTCGGAAGGTGCTTAATGGGCACACTATTCTAGGTTGGGAGGTTTCTTTCAGTACTTCAAAGACATTCTCTCACTCTCTTCTGACTTCTGAGAAGTCAGCGGTCAGCTTGTCATTCCTTTGCAGGTGATCTTTTCCCTTTTTTTTTTTTTTTTTTTTTTTTTTTTTGCGACAGTCTTGTTCTGTAGCCCAGGCTGGAGTACAGTGGTGCAATCTCAGCTCACTGTGAACTCTGCCTTCTAGGTTCAAATGATTCTCATGCCTCAGCCTCCCAAGTAGCTGGGATTACAGATGTGTGCCATCATGCCTGGCTAATTTCTGTATTTTTAGTAGAGATGGGGTTTCACCATGTTGGCCAGGCTGGTCTTGAACTCCTGACCTCAAGTGATCCGCCCGCCTCGGCCTCCCAAAGTGCTCGGATTACAGGTGTTAGCCACCACACCCAGACTCTTTTCCCATTTTTAACAAAAATTGTGATAAAATACACATAACATTTACCATCTTGACCATTTAAAAATGTACAGTTCAGTGGTATTAAGTATATTCACATTGTTGTGCAACCATCATTACTATCCATCTCCAGAACTCTTTTAATCTTGTAAAACTCAAACTTCGTACCCATTAAACACTAACTCCCCATTTTCCCCTTCTCCCAGCCCCTGTGAACCACTGTTCTACTTCCTGTCTTTATGAGCTTGACTACTACAAGTGTATCTCTTAAAAGTGTAATCATACAATGTTTATTTTTTTGTTACTGGAGTATTTCACTTAGTATGTCTTCAAGGTTCATCATATTGTAGCATGGGTCAGAATTTGCTTCCTTTGGAAGGCTGGATAACATTCCATTGGATGCATAGACCACGTTGTGCTTATCCATTCATCCATCCATGGACACTTGGGCTGCTTCCACTTTTTGGCTACTGTGAATAATGCTGCCAAGAACACTGATGTTCAAATATGTCTTTGAGACTCTGCTTTCAGTTCTTCTATGTATAAACCCAGATTGCCAGATCATATATAATTCTATTTTTAATTCCGGGGGGAATAGTGGTACTGTTTTCCACAGTACCATCACTTTATACTTCCATCAACAGTGCCTAACGTTCAGTTTCTCCACGTTGTATGTGATACTTTTTCTCTGGCTGATTTTAAGATGTTCTCTTTGTCTTTGGAGTTATACAATTTCATTATGAGAAATCCAACTTGTTTTCTTTCCTTCCTGCCTTCCCTTTCTTTCTTTAATCATGCTTACAATATGTTTTGCTTCTGGAATCTGTATATTCATGTTTTCCATCAGTTCTGGAAAGCTATCATCTCTGAATATTGCCTCTCATTTGTTCTGGGATTCTGGAAATATATATGAGTTGGATCTTCTCATTCTATCCTCCATATTCTTAGTATCTATTGTACTTTCTATCTCCTTGTCTCTCTGAGCTGCATTCTGTGTACTTTTTTCAGATTCATCTTCCACTTCGTAAATTCTCTTATGTCTGATATGCTGTTTAACATGTAAATTGAGTTTATTTATTAAAAAAATTTCAACAAGTATATTTTTCATTTCTAGAAGTTCCATTTGGTTCTTCTTCAGATCTGCTTGGCCATACTTGACTCTCATCTTTATGATTTCATCTTTTATTTCTTTAAACATTTCATACACAGTTATATTATATTCTTTAGATTTCAATTCTAACATTTGGAGTCCTGTCCACATCAATCATCTGTTGTTTCTGCTACTCTTATTTATGGTGGCTTGCCTCTTGTCCCTAGTGATCTTTAATTACTTCATCTTGATCTGTGGGCCTTCAACAGCGCTGAATTGAAGATGTTTTTCTATAGAGAGGATTTCCATCTATTCAGGTGGGCGTTGTGTTTACCATCTGGAACCACTTAGGACAAATCATGGTTCTGGTTTTGGTTTATGGTTTGTTCTTTTTAGGGTAGGGAAGGAGAGTATTCCCTGGAGATTTTATCTACTTCCTGTGAGCTCAGTAACATTTTAAATAAGTATGTTTTATTCAAGATACATAGCTATTTCTCCAGCGTATCTTAAATATTCCATCATTTTGCCCAAGGAGAAAGTCTTACCATTTTCTTCATCATTTTGGGGAGGGGGGTGATAAATATTTTCCACAGAGTATTAATACACAGTGTATTATCATTTTGCTGCTTAAAAAATTCCCCAAAATATAAAGAAAAATAGGCTGGGAGCGGTGGTTCACACCTGTAATCCCAGCACTTTGGGAGGCCGAGGTGGGCGGATTGCTTGAAGTCAGGAGTTCGAGACCAGCCTGGCCAACATGGTGAAACCCCATCTCCACTAAAAATACAAAAATCAGCTGGGCGTGGTTGCGCACATCTGTAATCCCAGCAACTCAGGAGGCTGGGGCAAGAGAATCGCTTGAACCCGGGAGGTGGATTGCAGTGAGCCAAGATCATGCCACTGCGCTCCAGCCTGTGTGACACAGTAAGACTCTGTCTCAAAAAAACAAACAAACAAAAAAACAATGATTCGATGTTCAATGTAGCTCTTTTCAAATAAAAGTTTTGTATGCCACAGAATACTTAAAAGAAAAGCAGACAAATCATTTAGATTTTAAAATCCCCTGAACACAAGACTGCTCAGCGACATGAAACAAAGATTGAAAAACAAAAGCAAAAGAGTACCCAGCAACTTCAGGTTTTAGCTTATTGTTAAAAAGAAAGAGAGGGAAAAAAGGAGGTAATGGAATAGGGCTTTTGCTCTCTCTGGTTTCCCAGACTTAGGAGCCTAAGTTTTAAAAAGTCAAGTTATAGGGACTTCTGAGTCATATTCTCACCTTTATACTCCCCCCAATAAGATCAGGAGGCTCCTCATCTGTTTCCAAGGCGACATTTACGGAGGCAAAGGGACGGCTGGCCATCTGTTGCATCTCTCGAAGAAGTTGCTGATAAATAATACGGCAAAGCCATTAATGGAATGAGTACTGAAGGGGTTTTATTAGTTAATGCTACATGTTAAAAACACCTCATCCTCCCTGATTCAAACAAATCAAGTCCAAAATGATACTTTTTAGACTTGGTATTAGATAACATTAGGGATTACTAAATTTTGTTGGTTGTGATAACACCATTGTCCTTATATTTTTAAAAAGCCCCTGTCAGAGATACATATTAACGTACGATGTTTATTGCAGCACTATTTACAGTAGCAAAGACTTAGAACCAACCCAAATGCCCATCAATGATAGACTGGATAAAGAAAACATGGCACATATACACCATGGAATACTATGCGGCCATAAGATAAATGAGTTCATATCCTTTGCAGGGACATGGATGAAGCTGGAAGCCATCAGTCTCAGCAAACTAACGCAGGAACAGAAAACCAAATACTCCATGTCCTCACTCTTAAGTGGGAGTTGAACCATGAGAACACATGGACACAGGGAAGGGAACATCACACAATGGGGCCTGTCAGGGGTGGGGAGCAAGGGGAGGGAGAACATTAGGACAAATACCAAATGCATGCAGGGCTTAAAACCTAGATAACAGGTTGATAGGTGCAGCAAACCACCATGGCACATGTATACCTATGTAACAAATCTACATGTTCTGCACATGTATCCCAGAACTTAAAGTAAAATAAGAAAATAAAGATAAAAATAAAAGTACTGTGGATTTAATGCTATGATGTCGACTTGTCAAATACATAAAATGGTGTGGCTCTATCTCCTCGTATTTCTACTACTAAAGTCAGGCTTGCTTTCTTCCTACTGAAACTTGCACCAAGGATTCACAGAACAACAAAAACCTATGCCTCATTATACGGCAGATAGGAACTGAAAGAATCCTTCCTTCAGAGAGGTGGTATAAGCTAAAAACAAACAAATGTGAAATTTTGCAGAGTAGAGGGACAAACAGGGGCTCGGGATTTAGGGAGGCTTGATGTGAACTCCTGCTCCAATAGTCTACAGCTGTGTGACCTTAAGAAAGGTGTTTGAAGTCTCTGGGCATCAGTATCCTCCCTCTGAAATGTGTTCCTAGCCCATAAGGTTGTCACTGGGATCAAATGAGATACTACAGCACAGTGCCTAGCACATGGTGAACGGCCGTTCACATATCATTAAGGATATTAGAGATCTTTCTGGGCATGATGCTGAAGCTTTGAGGTTATGCCTTGGGAGACAAGTAGGCCTTACTTCAAACTGCCTCCTTGGAACTACTGTAGAAGACAGAATCTTGGCCTGGATAGATATGGCTCTGTTCTAGAAGGGCATTTTTATAAGTATTTTCTTAAAATACCAACATTCTTACATTTTTTAAAGCTGTAGGTCCATTTACTCGACTAATATATGCAGCAATGCTCCTTGGGGTCTGTGCTTAAGTGCTGGGGTCACAATAAGACAGGGTTCAGGAGGCAACATGTGTAAAAGCACTTAAAACCGGGGCTGGTGTGTAGCAAGGACTAAACAGCGTCAGCCGCTACTACTATTGTTTTTAAAAATAACATCAAATCATTGCTTCTACAATTCTGAGAGGGAATAAATAATGGCTGACATTTTAGAAATGATGAAATATATTCTGAATGGTCAGCTTCACAGTTACAGAGAAATTCCAAATCACACGGGTAAAAGCATAGTTTATTAGATGACCAACTCCATACTAAACACATATATATATTTTAATCTTTTTCCTATAGGCTGTGCATCTTACTTTCTCTCATGCACACTGCAAACAATTTCCAGTTGATTGTTTAGCTTCTGTGTTATTCATTTATTTTTTGATATACTTAAGCCTTCATTTCTATGCAGGCAAATCTCTACTACACTGTTTTAATAACTTTATATGAAAATAATAATTTTGTTTCCTTTCCAATAGTAACAACACTTCTTAGTGCCCTTTCACTTAGTGCGCAGTCTAGAACATCTAGCACAAAGCTGAGTGACTGTAGGATTACACGAAGATAACGAACTTGGGCTGTGAAGACAGAAGTCCCTAGTTAAAGCCTCGTCTGCCTCTTAGTTAACTATGTGGTGTAAGTCACTTCACCTTTCTGAGCCTCAGTCCCCTCATCCATAAAACATAACGAGGGACAATACCTATTTCATAGGTTTGAGATGAGGATTAGTTAATCTACGTAAAACCACTTAGAACTCAGTGCCTGGAATTTTTAAATGCTCAGATGTCAGCTCTTGTTAAAACTAACTTGCCTGGATACAGCCTCTGGTGTTTGTTTGTTTTATCATGAGTGATGCTGGTTATCCAGATATTCTTCATAGCGTTAAAAAGGTATTTTTGATTTTACTGTGAGTTTTGTTTTCAAATTAGGAATGGATATTGAGTTTCAATAAATGACAAAATGATTTCTGGGCCGCTAGGAAGAATTCAGGTGTTATTTTTTCCCCATTGACATGATATATTCTTTTTTTGACATGATATATTCTAATAGGTTTTCTGGTATTAAGTGACTCTTTCATTACACTGCAATTAGACTGCTGCACATACACTCACTATGTAGCTGCCCTTTGTATTTTGGTGCTACCTTTGTCAGGTTTTGGTACCAAGATTTCTGTGTATAAAATCAATTCGGACTCTTTCAAGCTTTCCATCTGTTCCTCTGCTTTACAGATTTTAGAAACAATTAATTCTCATAAGCACTCAGGGAGGAACAGGCTATCATAATCTCCATAAGCTCATCTCAACCTTGAAACTCCCTGGGTCTAATGTCCTTCTTGGAGAGAGTAGCACTCAAAACTTTTCAACTCCTTTCTTGATAACTGGTTTACTGTGGCTTCTTACTTCTTTCTTACTCCATTGTGAATAAATATACATTTAAATTAAATTGAAAATATAATTTTTTTCAGAACATCACGTAATTCATTAGGATTTTAAAGTATATCAGTAATACAGTTATCTAAAAAACCCTTTGAATATGTTATCCCCTTATTTAAAAAATAATAATAAAGAGTGTGCAACATTCCCTCTATGGAAACATCATCTTTATGTGGGTCAGAAAAGGTGGTACTGTGGCCCACAACAAGAGGCCCATATCCTGGAGCCTGTCTTAACCCTATTCAGACATGAATATCCTATCAACAGTGCTGAGTGCTTGTGAGTTGTGATTTTACATACTTCCTTTCTCTTCTAAATCTTATCTATAAATACATTTTTATATAGAAAAAGGCATGAGTAGATCCAAAAAAACCCCAGACAGCTTCTTTGTCTAGATCTTATATACACGTGAGCATTTCCATTAGCAACAATGCCAACAATGCAACAGGCATGACTAAATGAAAGGCAAAGTAATGATGCAAGTGAAAGTTGCAATAAACAAAGTTTTTATGTTGTAATTATTTTAATGGTGGTTATTTTAAAAATATTTATTTATTTATTTATTTATTTATTATTTCAATAGGTTTTTGGGGGAACAGGTGGTGTTTGGTTACATGAATAAGTTCTTTCGTGGTGATTTCTGAGATTCTGGTGCACCTATCACCCGAGCAGTGTACACTGTACCCAATGTATAGTATTTTATCCCTCATCCCCCTCCCACTCTTTCCCCCGAGTCCCCAAAATCCACTGTATCATTCTTATGCCTTTGCATCCTCAGGGCTTAGTTCCCACTTGTAAGTGAGAATATACGAAGTTTGGTTTTCCATTCCTGAATTATTTCACTTAGAATAACGGTCTCCAATTCCATCCAGGTTGCTGCAAATGTATATAAATATATATATACATACACACGCACGTACACACCCCACATTTTCTTTATCCACTCATTGATTGATGGGCATTTGATATGTTGTAATTTGCAACCAAGTTTATTTATTTAAATTTGTCAACTGTAAATATTTGCTTATTACTTTTGGAATGAAGCTCTGGAAACAAATCAAGGCTTATTTAAAAATAAAACTCAAGTTAAAAACTTAACTACACACACATTTATCTTTCCTTGAATAATGAACAATTTTTGAGATGCTTCAATGGCTGATTTCCCTCTCCCATGAAAAGTTCTTGTGAAGGCGGTGCCCAATCACACGGTGGCTGTGCTAATACGCCCTTGGATCTCTGGCCTCAGTCAGGACTTGGGTTCTGGTCTGAAGGATAAAACTGGCATTTCTAAGTCAATACCAGAGTTTCCTTTTCGGAAGGTAAGACACTGTGGTGCAGAACTAATTACACTTTATGTAGCACTCATCTAAGTCTACTGACCATATGCTGCGGAACCATGGACTGCAGAAAGGGCTGCATTATTCCTTCCGTGGAGATGTCTGTCTGTCCATTATCACTAAATAGCTAAAACCCACTTGCTTATGAGAAAAAGAAGGAAAAAAAGCTCTTCCAGGGATTCTTTAATCTTTACCCACTGAAGCTTACCTCTCTACGTCTGGAGGCCCAACAACTTTGTTTGATCTTCCAAACCACAGCAGCCACCAGGAGCAAAGAGAGGAAACAACTGTGAGAAAGGAAAGTACTGAGTTATTATCCCAGCCCCCAGAATCAGCTCCCACCGTTGCCCACACCTCAGGCCAGGCAGTGAAAACAGCTCCCACATGCCACCTCCGGGCTATCTTCTGATGCTTTGTCACAACAATGTGCCGGCTCAGGAGGTAATGAGTGAGACAACTTCGGTAAGCCAGGCTTCCTAACCAGGCCTCTAGACTGTATCGTTCCCATGTGGTATTCAGAGAGAGCCCTGACCTTCCACTCGGCCTTCATCAGAATGGCCCACAGTGGCTTATCCCAAATAAGAAAAATAATTCCAAGATAATTATAACAAATATTAGTCATGCTGTTTATTCAAGTTAGCAAATATTTACTGGTAAAATCTAAGAAGGTGAAAAAGTTAATTATTAAAGTAACAATCAACTTTTCATAAGGAAGAGGCAAACAGAAGAAATGTGTGTAATTATTAGTGTATATTCAGTATTTTTACAAATACATATTTTTAAGTAAAATAAAACACATTTGAAATGATCAAACCCAAGCCAACAACTTTCTTAAAAATATTAAGAGAAAATAACTCCCAGTGGCCTTAATAGTTGCAGAGGATTTCAATGCTCTCTCATGTATAAACCAGGTGTGGAATGATTTGAAAAGCTACAGTGATGGCAAAGAGAACAGCTGACTTGCGGTTAAAAGGAAGAATAAGCTTAACAAGTAAAAAAATAGATAACTGCTATAACTGCATTTTTACTCATTAACTTGTAAAAGGGGCTAGCTACAGGGTATTTTTCCAGAGTGCTACATGTAGACATAAGGCTCTCTGCCAATGTCATCAAGGTACTCTCTTGCTGGCTGAGCTCTGCGTTTGTAGGATGGGGTCAGCTCATGAATGGCACCTCAGTGCACCCAACTGCTGACACCAACACAGCCCTCCTGGGCTGGCTGGAGAGAGGGACTCTAAGATGCTAGGATGACTGAACTGCCCTTATCTCAAGGCTCACTGCCTCCCTAAGGGGTACAAGGGTGCAGACTCCTCCAATGGGTGCCCTGACAAAAGGCAATTCAATAGGATTGCCTTCCAACCCTCCCAGGATCGTCACTTGGTGGAAAGCCTTCATCTCTGGGCCTCTCTGCTATCAGGACACTGCCAACTCTTCTCTCTGACAGTCTACATTGTCTTTTTTTTTGAGACACAGTCTCGATCTGTCACCCAGGCTGGAGTGCAGTGGCACGATCTCAGCTCACTGCAACCTCTGCCTCCCAGGTTCAAGCGATTCTATTCTCCTCTTTTAGCCTCCTGAGTAGCTTGGACTACAGGTGTGCGCCATCACACCCAGCTAATTTTTGTATTTTTAGTGGAGACGAGGTTTCACCACGTTGGCCAGTCTGGTCTCAAACTCCTAACCTCAAGTGATCTGCCTGCCTTGGCAAAGATTACAGGCCTCACGTGACTGGGCTACATTGTCTTTTTAATCAATACTTTAATTGGGTCAGGTCCTGTTCTAGGCTCATGGAAAACACTGATAAACAGAGCAAAGATTACTGTCCCATGGAATTTACATTCCAGCAGGTGGAGACAAACAGTAAGTAAATAAGCAAATTACAGAGCATGCCAAAAGGTAGGTAAGTGCTACAGAAATAAAAAGATGCTAAGAGCAAGGGGTTCAGGAGTACCAGTGGCACTCCACAGCAGGATGGTCACAGTGTGTGGGCCTTTCTTTCTCAGAAGGTGACATCTGAACAAAGACTTGGAGAAGGTATGGGAGGTGGCTCATGGACGCCTGCAAAAGTGCATCTGGAAAAAGGGGCAGTCAGTGCAAAGCCCGAGGCAAGGCCGTGCCTGGGATGGCTTGGGGAGCCTCAGGAGGCCAGCATGTTTGGAGTGGGGTGTGTAAGGCCAGAGATAAAGGCAGAGAGAAGGGTGAGGGTGAAGGGCAGATCATGTGGGGCACTGCAAGCATTATGAGGGCATTGGGAGAGAAAGAGCCAGTGCAGGTTTTTAAACAGAGTGTTGTGATTTAACGTTTGCTGAGAAAACCATTAGAGGTGCAATGGCATTATCAGGGAGACCAGCAGTCTAGGTGAGATGATGGTGGCTCAAACCAGAGCGGTGGAAGCAGGGGTGTGAAAAGCACTTTGGAATCTGGACATATCAGGAGATCCATTTTAGACATGCAGAACCCTGAGATATCTACCGGACAGCCCAGGGGAGATGTCCTGGGCAGATATTCTAACCTGGAGGCTGGCTGCCAGGTCTGGGCTGGGCATGGCATTTGGAAGGCATCAGGATATATATGGTATTTCAAGCAATAAACCTGGCCACATTCACCAAGAGAGTGAATACAGATAGATGAGAATGTCCTGGGGCCACCCGAACAATGAGAAGTTGAGGAGAACACGAAGAACCAGTAAAGAGGTCTGAGAATAACCTTCTCAGTCTTTCTTGGCTTCCATGCATAATCCTGATTTTTGTTATTTTTATTCTAATAGATAAACATAAGGAGGCAGCAAATCTACAAGGAAGAGCATGAAGCCAACGGGAACAGCTTCTAAGTTGGTCAAGAGCCTGCCGCTGCTGCTGAGAGGCGAGGACCCTGGTGTCACTCAGAAACCTCTCTTGGGTCCACCCTAATACAGTCTGTGCCTGCTTCCCTCTATGCCTCAGGGAAGGTGAGAGGGCCCTTCTGTATTCAATGAAGATCTGTTGACAACACCAGTTACCCAGTTCCTTCTACTTGCTGCTCCAGCTACAAGAAGCTACAGAAAAGCAAGCAGAGGAGAGTCTCTTATTTCCCTCTTTACGGAGGCTCCTTCCTGAGGCTGGAAAAGCATCTCATTAGGACACAGGTCTCAACAGACCTGTGTCAGGACCTAGAGTTTACTTTTCTGTGCCCTGAGTCTGGAAATACTTTTTCGAACTCACCTTACATTGATTTTCTCATTTGAATCATCGAATTTCCCCCCAACTTTTGTTCTTTTTTCCATATATTATATGAGCCATTCTTCAGAGTGCTTAGGATTATCTGGATACCTTTCCCCTTTTCCTTATAGGCTCCATTTTAAATTCTTTTGGACCAGGCTGGGAGCAGTGGCTCACGCTGGTAATCCCAGCACCTTGGGAGGCTGAGATGGGAGGACTGCTTGAGGCCAGAAGTTTAAGACCAGCCTGGGCAATATAGTGAGAACCCAACTCTACAAAAAAGAAAATATTAGCTGGGCATGATGGTGCATGCCTGCAGTCCCAGCTCTACTTGGGAGACTGAGGTGAGGAGGACTGCTTGAGACCAGCTCAGGAGTTTGAGGCTGCAGTGGGCTATGATTGCACCACTGTGTTCCAGCCTGGGCAACAGAGACCCTATCTCAAAAAAAAAAAAAAAAAAAAAAGCTAAATAAATTCTTTTAGACATGGTTAACTTGTCCTGGGAAAATATTTTCTTCCCCATGCCATGAAAGTAACTCTATTCTTAGCTAAAAGTTTATCATCGCTAGTTAGTAAACATCGTCTAGAAAAACCAAAGTTCCGGATTCTTTTCCAGAAGTTCAACCCCCACAAGGGAGAAGCGATGAAAATGCCATCTGTCCTTGTTTACTACACAAGAGGCCATGGGCCTGAAAAGTACTTCCTCGACTTATTCTGATAGTGTCATTCGGTCGCCCAGGGACTGAATGTCCAGTAGAAGTGGCGGGTCCTCACCAGGCTGTACGTACTTGGCAGCAGGGCCATCTTATTCCATACACATGCTCCAAGAATTTAAGGATGTCCACTGGAGCTACAATACAGCCCCTACATCCCTTAAAAGCAAGCCACTGACACAAGCTTTTTTCCCTGAGAGGTTGGTGCCTATGGTTCCTCCTCACTCTGCACTTACCCTGAAGAGTCTAAGTTTACTTCCCACAAATATCTTACTAGATTATGTACTAGATACTGAAGCTGTGTGTGTATAGGAGTGAACGAGAGACAGTGCACTGCTCCCCTGAAGCTTGGTCTACCGACCCAGATATTAAGCAAGTAAACATATGAATATATTCTTCAAATTGTGATGAATACCACGATGAAAAATAATACAGTTCTACAGGAGTGAGGAACAAGGGGAGACAATTTAGCTTACCCCTTGGAATTTTCAGAGGGACAGGAGTGTCTTTTGTGTGCTAATGAATGACTCATGGGGAGAGGGGCCTAAAGAGCCTCAGATGCGGGGGCTGGTCACCAGAAAACCCAACTAGGTGGTTAGAGGGTTAGAACTTTCAGCTCCATCCCCCAACCTCCAAGAAGGGGAAAGGGGCTGGAGATGAGTTCAGTCACCAATAGAAAGTGATTTCATCCATCATGCCTATGTAATGAAACCTCAATAAAAAAACTCAGAATGATGAGGCTTGGGGGAGCTTCCAGGATAGTGAATATATCCACGTGCAGGGAGGAGGCTTGTCCAGAGACGGCATGAAAGAGCTGTGCTCACCCACCCCCATGCCTTGTCCTATTCATGTCTTCCATTTGGCGGTTCCTGAGTTGTACCCTGTATAATAAAACTGTAATTCTACGTATAGTGCTCTCCTGAGTTCTGTGAGCTGTTCTAACAAATTGTCAAATCTTGGAGTGAGCAGTCACCAGAAGCCCTGAATTTGTAGTTGGCCCAGTAGCAGTGAGGTAGCCTGGGGACCCATTTGTGCTTAGTGTCTGAAGTGGGAGCAGTCTTGTGGGACTGAGCCCCTAACCTGCAGGATTTGCTCCAACTATGGGTAGTGTCTGAATGGAACTGAACTGTGAGACACTGAGTTGGTGTCAGAGAATTGGAGAATTTGTTGTTGTCTGGAAAAATCAAGCAAGGTATGAAAGTATATAGAATGAAGGGTAGTGAGAAGAGTGTTCCAGAAAATGGGATAAGCATGTACAAATGCTCAGTGTAGGGAAAGAGCTTGTGCTTTTGAAGACACAGGAGATGGTCCTGGTAGCAGAAATGTGGAAGAGAAGAGTGCAAGCTGAATATGGAAAAGCGGACGCCAGTTCACCCAGGACGCTGAATTTTATTTTAGATACAACAGGAAGGTAAGGGGCTAGACACACGATCTTTAAAGGTCTTCTCTGGACTTTCTGTGGATTCTGGAGGGGCCAAAGTCAAGTGAAAAGGCCCAGGCGAGGCTGTGATGCTAGGGTGGGTGGGGAGTGGAGGCGGAGAGTGCACTGACGGCCGCAGCTCTGGGGCCTGGTAAGGGAGTGCCTGCTGAGTGAAAGCAAGAGAAGTGGCTTGGAACCAGCAGAGCCATGTTGCCAGTTAGTGAGGTGGGGAACACCGGTGAGGAAGGATGGAATTGGTCACTTCTGGGCATGTCGTGCTGCAGATGGGGAAGGCAGAGTCCAGTCAGAGAACACAGAGTGAGAAGACGGCCAGGGTCAAGGTCTGGGAAAAAATCAACAGTGAGAGGCTGAATAGAAAAGACTGCATAGTAGGCAGGCTAAGAAGCAGCAGTAGGGCAGCATGGGTCAGAGACGGCTGGAAGAGTCTCGCTCATGAAGCGGTCAGTTGGTTGATACCACTGAGAAGTCAAGAAGAGGAGAACCAAAAAGTATCCTTTGGATTTGGCAATATAGTGTCCTGCTTAATCTGTGGGATTACATTCCCAGCCTCCCAGTGGATGCCTGAAACCATGGATAGTACTGAACCCTACATATATTATGATTTTTAGATCTGATAACCAAGACACTAGTGGGTGGGTAGCATAGGGGCGTGGATACACTGGACCAAGGGATGATTCCTATCCCAGGTGGGACAAAGCAGGATGGCATGACATTTCATCACACTACTCAGAATGGAGTACAATTTAAGACTTATAAATTGTTTATTTCTGGAATTTTCCACTTAATGTTTTTGGACCACGGTTGACCCTGAGTAATTGAAACTGTGGAAAATGGATCTCTGTCTTGTTCCCAAACTCAAACTTCTAACATTCTACCATTAAGAAAGTGGTTTGCTGTTGACTTTTTATGTTGGTCCATTATCAGTGTTCCAGAAGTTTCTCTTTCTAGTTTTCTAAGAAATTTTTAAAAAAATGAATGGGTATTAAATTTTATCAAATGCTTTATCTCCTCCATTGATTAAGATGATCACAGTATTCTCCTTTTTTTTTTTTGAGATGGAGTCTCACACTGTTGCCCAGGTTGGAGTGCAGTGGCGCGATCTTGGCTCACAGCAAGCTCTGCCTCCCAGGTTCACGCCATTCTCCTGCCTCAGCCTCCCGAGTAGCTGGGATTACAGGCGCCCACCACCGCGCCTGGCTAATTTTTTGTATTTTTAGTAGAGATGGGGTTTCACCGTGTTAGCCAGGATGGTCTCGATCTCCTGACCTCGTGATCCACCCACCTCGGCCTCCCAAAGTGCTGGGATTACAGGCGTGAGCCACTGCACCCGGCCTAAAAAGGTTATGTTACCAATGAAGCCACCTGGGGCCTAGAGTTTTCACTATGACAAAACTTAAATTAGTGTTGTTTTAAAAATGGATATAGAACTATTCAGGCTCCTTACTTCTTCTGTGTCAGTTTTGGCAAGTTGCATATTTTTCTTTTAATGGTCCCATTCCATCTGTTTCATTTTCAAATTCATTCACATAAAGTTGTTCATCAAATACCCTTCTGGAGGAAAAAAACGCCTGCGGGAGTTGGAGGAATGCCCCCTTTTTTATTTCTGACATTGGCTACATATACCATACACCTTCTCTCTTTTTGCCTTGGTTAATCTTGCCAGGGGTTTGTCAATATTATTCTTACTCTTTTCAAAGATCCAACTGACAGTTTTTAAGATCCTCTCTACTGTACTTCTTCCCTTAGATCATTAATTTTTGCTCTTATTTATATTTTTCTTTCTTCTACTTCTTTAGGTTTAATTAGCAGTTCTGAGTTATTGAGAGGAATGTTTTTTCTTTTCTAATATGTGCTTTTAAAGCAGTGATTCTCAACCTTAGCTGCACATTGGAATCACCTGGAGAGTTTTCAAATGTTTGGGGTGCACCCCTAGAGGCTCTGAGTCAAATGGTCTGAAAAGTGGCTGGGACATCAAAAGCTCCGCAAGTGATTCTAGGTGCAGCTAAGGTTGAGAACCACAGATTTAAAGCTATAACCTCCAAGTACAACTTTAACTGCAACCCACAAGTTTTCAATATTTTCTTCATCAACCAAATCATCTTAAAATTTATGTTGTGATTTAATTTATATACATTTTGACTGAGCGCGGTGGTTCATGCTTGTAATCCCAGCACTTTGGGAGGCAGAGGCGGGTGGATCACTTGAGGTCAGGAGTTCGAGACCAGCCTGGCCAACTTGGTGAAACCCCGTCTCTACTAAAAATACAAAAATTAGCCATGCGTGGTGGCACGTGCCTGTAATCCCAGCTACTTGGGAGGCTGAGGCAGGAAAATTGCTTGAACCCGGGAGGCGGAGGTTGCTTGCAGTGAGCCAAGATCACAACACTGCACTCTGGCCTGGGCGACAGAGAGAGACTAAGTTTCAAAAAAAAAAAAAAAAAAAGAAATAATTCATATGCATTTCAAAAATAGCAAATGCAGTGTATGGTTTGAGAAGTCAGGTAAATGGTACCTTTGGGGAAGAGGCAGGGGGTTGTGAGTGAGGGGAAACACAAGAGGAACTTCTAGAGTATTGGTAATATTAACTCTTGTTCTCAGTGAACAAGAGAATGGAACAGATGGAATGGGATCATTAGAAGAAAACTATATACAACTTGCCGAAACTGACACAGAAGAAATAAGAAGCCTGAAATGTTCTGGGTGAACACGAGATAATATTATCAACACTCTAGACGTGTTCAATTTGTGATAATTCACTGAGCTACACACATAGGATTTGCAAATGTTTCTGTAACTTTATATTACACTTAAATATACTTTTCTTTTTAGGAGAGAAAACGGATCCCATACAAAGAGTGGGAATTATAACAGCACTAGCCTTCTCAATATTATACTGGACACTAGAAAAAATAGTATAATGTCTTCTAAATTCTAATGGAAAATGATTTTGAACCTAGAATTCTGTAGTCAGACTTTTTTTTTTTTTTTTTTTTTGAGACAGGGTCTCACTCTGTCACCCAGGATGGAGTGCAGTGGTGCAATCTCTGCTTACTGCAACCTCTGCCTCCTAGGCTCAAGCCATTCTCCTGCCTCAGCCTCCTGATCAGCTGGGACTACAGGCTTGCACCACCTCACCCAGCTAATTTTTGTATTTTTTGTAGAGACAAGGTTTTGCCATGTTGTCCAGGCTGGTCTTGAACTCCTGAGCTCAAGTGACCCACCCACTTCGGCCTCCCAAAGTGCTAGAAATACAGGTGTGAGCCATAGCACCTGCCCCCAGAAATTCAATCAAATTGTAGGATAAAATAAATATATTTTCAGTCAGGAGAGCTCACAGAAAAGTTATCTCCCAGGCATCTTTTCTCATAAATCTGGAGAATGTGCTCCAGTAAAAAGAGGGAATGGATAGGAAGATGAAGACATGGGATCTGGGAAACAGAGACTTCAATATAGGAGGAAGGCAAAGGAAGTTTCCAAATGACAGTTGTGCAGCAGGCCCCAGGAACAAGTGCACTTGGGGGCAGGAGGTGGGAAGGTTCTAGGGGGGGCAACTCCGAGAGAAATTCAAACCAAGAGAGCACCTTCCTGTGTGTGACCATTGTGAGATTTCTCAGTTCTGTCACAGTACAATGATACTTTATTTTATTTTATTTTATTTTATTTTATTTTATTTTTTACTGTTCTAAAGGTACATCAGCAAGAGTATAGTGATAAATCAGGGGTAGGCACATAGAAAAATCAAACAATTAACAAGCCAAAATATGGCAAATACTACATTTAGGATAAGCAAAGAATGATCCTTCTACCCAAAAAATGTGGTAGTGTAATCACTGTTCAATGCAGCTGTGAATAAGAGTTTTATGGCCATAACATAGATAGGGATCACTGATTTAGCCATGCATTGTGATACAGTGGTATTAAATGAAAGAGAAGGGGCTTTTGTATGCTTTTGTGGTGTGAGGGGAGATGCTAGGGGAGGCCATGTAACACAGTATATCCTCATCTTCTACAGTAGGACATCAAAAGAGAACTTAACTGAAAAACCAAGTGTAAACACAGAGAAGTAAAAAACAAAACAATTTAAATTGGGGGACGTGGGGTGGGGAAGGCGCAAGGCAGGCTATTGCTGCTTTCTGTTTTAAAAACTGCAGCACTTTTTTTGTCTTTTTCAATTATTTGTATATAGTATTTTCATAAAGATAAAATTAGACTAAGAAAAAAACTATGGAAATAAAAGAAAATCCCAGGGCACTAAAAAATCACTTTCAGCTTTAAAACTTTAGATAATCACCAGAATCATCTCTTGAACAAGCATAAGCATATGTGTAGCTCACATCAGTAACCATTATTAATTAAATGTTGTTTTAGTCCCAAATTCTCCCCATATGAAGAGCCAAATTATCTATAGGATACATGCAGAATTAATACAGGATACATGCAAAGCCCCCCGCTGGAAGCCAGAACATACAAACCAAATGTTTTCACTTTGTCATGCTAGAGTGAGTTTATATTACTGTAACTGACATCTAACTTTTCAGGAACACATATGAAGTAAATTTAATCTGTGGTGGAAACACAGGATTATTCTTTTTATCTTTTAGGAGCTGATACTCTATTAATGGATCTAGTGCCTAAATCAAAAGAACAGAGAGAGTCTGTATAAGCAAAATTACCTGAAGAAAGTCACGAAGAACTGTACCAGGTCCATAAAATTGCTGTGCTGAGAGAAGGCAATCTGTGACAGAAAAACAGGTAGTGTGATTATGCAGGTCATGAAACCACCACGGATTCAGGCTTCTCATTTCAAGAGTTAAGCTGAAAACAGAGTTTACATTTTAAAGAAGTTAAGGAAACTTTTTTCACTTAAGGAAAAGTACCTCACCCCTTTAGTTTACTTGTTTAGCTGCCAGTCCCATAGCAATACGCTGAGGCTTTAGCACAGCCTCCTGCAGCCCCTTCTCAGCTTCACACCAGTTCTGAGGTTCTCTCTGTTTGACCCTGGAGACCCTTGCATGCCTCCATGAAGCCTGGCACTCCCTCCCTGCGCCTCCGCCCACACAAAGCTCTCCTTGTTTGCCTCAGTACCAATTCATGGCTCTGCCTCCAGGTGGGCAGCCCCATTCTGTGCTCTTCATTCGGTCAACATTTATGTACTCAGTGTGTCCTGACTGCAAGATATTGTCCTTTTTACAAAAAATTGTGCCTCACGTTTTGCCACACTGAACATCATCTGACACTACGTCATCAGAACTTAAATAATTTTATTATACAGTTAATAGTCTTCATACCAAGAATATAAAAATGCAACATATTTCATCAACTCTAAAATAACATTGGCTGAAAAAGGCATTATTCTGTGTATAATTTAGGAAAAACATTGTCAATTTAACTATGACATAATGCTTTTTAAGTCACTGACCATAAGATGCATCATGATTTCAGGGATATTAGCCCACGAAAAAATGCATACCTCCAAATTGATTAAATACGAGAATTGTGTCCTTACTATCACCGATAATATACGTGCTACTAGCCAGATGTTGTGGTGCACTGCCTGCTTTTTTTTAGGGAACTCAGCCCTCTTTGGAGAGACAATGGTACTATAAACGAAACAATTACTGACCAAGGTGACAATCCCAGTACAGACAATTCTCATGACAAACACAGGAAGGTAAATGACGAGCATCTGCTTTCCTAGTCCCACCAAACCCCAACCCCTTGCACTGTTTTTAGAGCCAGACTCACAGGGGCCAGAAAATAGACTTCCACTGTTTGCTTTTTTGATGGCCCTATTTTCTTTTTGACATTCCATAAATAAATAAATTCCAACACTATTCAGGCCATAATATATTATGGGGCTTGGAATTTGAAGTTTTTGTGTCCTCCCTCTGGCTACCATTTATAATCAGAAATACAAAGTTACATCAATTTCATACAATAAACAGAAACCCACTTTCTTTTCTTTTCCTTCATTTATCACAATAACCAGTCCTAGCTCCTTGAGAGAAGGAAAGCTGCGGAATATGAGCCATGGTCCTCACATAAAAGTTTTAAATAAGACTGGAGAATTATATAAACAAGGTCATCTTGGGGAATGAAGAATCCAAGTTATAACACATAAAGAGAGAGAAGGAAACAGATTAGAGTCCACCCCAGCCCTGTCTGGATTTCAATCTTTTAAAACGTTAAGTGTGTCCTCAGTGTTTACACTTAAAGAATCTATGAGATACTTTTACTCCCTGCTAGATGCCAAAAACCACTGGATGCTAAGGGCACTGTCTGAGGACTTATCTGGTGTTCATGTGCCCTGTGCCACACAACACTCCTCAGGGCAGCCCCCGCCTTTACCCACACTGGATGCTAATGGTTATTAGCCTGATTTCTTGCTGAAGCAGGACCACTCCATGTTCATGTCCAAATTATAATCATAAAGAACCTCATATAAAACAGCTTTTGGTATGGCTGGTACCCAAGACTTTAAAGGGATCCTCTTAGTTGAATCTTTATCATCTAAGTCTCCATAGTTACAAGATTGTGTGAGGAGGCAAAGGTCATAACGTGAAAATGTTTATGAAAGCGCTGACCACTTAGAAACATCTAACCCTGCTGAATACCCCGCCCACTGTGGTCAGTCTTTGTTGGTCAATCTTTGACTGATAAGATGACGAACTTATTGTTCAAACTGAACACTTCTGAAAATGAAGGGGAGTGCTGTTAAAAATTACACTAGGTAATTAAAAATTACTCAATGTAAAAAGCATAAACTTGATTAACAAACATAAATTGGGCTGTCCCCACTCACAGACTGTCATACAATGCCAACCAACTGTAAAATCAATCTTGCAAAAGACAAGATTTTAGTGGAAGCGCTGTTGGAGAACTGCTCACACAAAACCATTGGCAAAGGAAGACTTGGCAGATTTAGCCCTTCAGTTATCAACTGAAGAAGGGATAAAGGATGAAGCCATAGGAAGTGTTTCATAATTCTCTAAACGAGATTAAGGGAGGACTTTGGGAAAACTAAGGAGTTTCCTGGCTGTTGCTTTTTACATCCTGCTGTGAAGTCTCAAGTGAAGGACTCCATGATGGAGCTATCAGATTTCTGGGCACCATGGGCACAACTGAAGCCACACCCCCATCTCTTTATCTTGCTCTATTTAATTCATAGCCCGTATCTGTACACTTACTTATGGAAAATAAGATCTGTGAGGATTGAAGACAGAGACTTCCCCTTATCCCACTGACCATATATCTCCAGTGCCTAAAGCAGCCACTGATACATTAATTGGCACTTAATAAACATTTGCTGAATAAATGAATATGTTAATAAGAAAAATAATGATCTGTCTCACAGAACTCAGTAAGATCTGATTTTTTTTTCTTTTATGAACTTGGCTCATGAAGCAGCACCATACCTGCTTCATGATTGTAACTATAAATGTTGTTAACTCTAAAATTAAAGTATTTTCCCATACTTTTTGGTTTCATTTTTAAAGACAATATCCCAATCAAATCTTTCTTTCACAATTTATTATGGAAATGGTGAAATAGATTTGGGGGCCTTTCTGATACTGAAGGTAATGAAAATTTCCTATATAAAAATCTATTTTAATACAAAGAAGAAATTCTTCTTTTATAAATAAAACTCATAATGTCATTCTTCTCTGTTTCCAAACAGTAGACACCATACTCCACACTCCAAGAAACCTAGAATTCACATCCTATTACTTCCACAACCCAATTCCAACTCCACTTTCATCAATATGTCTAAGGTGTATCTGCCCCATGGGCCTTTTGGATGTGTTCATCAATTCTAAAAACTCTGAACTCGGAAGCTCAGTGAGCCCCAGGGTTTGGGGTAAGATATTATGGACCTGCACTTCCTCAATCACTAATGTTGCGCTTCAGCCAAAAGTGCTTCTGCTCACTCTACTACTGTACTACTGTACCTGACGGCAGATGTCACCAGAGAGCCTCCCTGCCTGTGTGCATGTCCTCCCTGTCCTTTCTGGCTCAGCACATCACTGCCTCCCTTTTTAAGCATCCCCGGCCCCACTGGAAACTCTGGCAGGCTCTCCTCTACGCTCCCTCACCATTGATCTGCTTCCCTCTCAGGGCGTGTGATAATTATGGTCTATATAGGGGTGTCCAATCTTTTGGCTTCCCTAGGCCACACTGGAAGAATTGTCTTTGGCCACACATAAAATACACTAACACTAACACTAACGATAGTGCTGATGAGCTTAAAAAAAATAAAATAAAAAAATCATGTTTTAAGAAAGTTTATGAATTGTGTTGGGCTGCATTCAAAGCCGTCCTGGGCTGCATGTAGCCTGCGGGCCATGGGTTGGACAAACTTGGTCTACCATATACCATGGCTGTGTAAAGACAGACATCCTGAGAAGAGGATTCCTGCATTCTTCTGTCTATGAAGATACCAATTCCTAACTTTTAAATTACTGTTGTAGAAGAATGAATGAAAAGGTAACTTCCTACCTCCCATACAAGAGCAGATACACTTTTGTATTCCAAGAACTAGGCCATGGCTCTCAAACTCTGGATAGCTTACAACAAAGTCAGAATCTCAGGCCCTATCCCTGTCTCTATATCTTTAAGCTCCTCAAGTGATTCTGATGCTAGTCTCCATAGGCCACACTTCAGGAAACTCTGAAGTAAGAAATTATTTAAACATCAGGCTGGATGCAGTGGCTCACGCCTGCAATCCCAGTACTTTGGGAGGCTGAGGTGGGTGGATCACTTGAGGCCAGGAGGTCGAAACCAGCCTGGCCAACATGGCAAAACCCCGTTTCTACTAAAAATACAAAAATTAGCTGGCGTGGTGGTGCGCACCTGTGATCCCAGCTACTTGGGGGGCTGAGGCACAAGAATTGCTCAAACCCAGGAGGTGGAGAGGTTGCAGTAAGCCAAGATCGCACCACTGCACTCCAGCCTGGGTGACAGAGCGAGACTGTCTCAAAACAAAACAAAAAACAAAACTCCTCCTGTGCTCCTTTCCCTGGACAATTTCTTTAGCATTTCAGGAACTGCATTGAAAAAAAAAAAATCCTCGCCTTTAATTGGAAGGTTAAATCCCCATAATTAGTTTGGCTCTTTTGGAGAGTGGGAGGGAGATGGGGAAGGATAAGGGTAGAGGAAGAGAGGACAGTGCTTTGAAACAAAAGGAGAGGCAGGGCCCAAACCTGGAGGCAGGGAAAGGGAGGGAATGGAGGGGAGGTTTCGCATTCTGAAAGTGCCTGGGAATGTAGGGTGTCCTTGTGGCAGGCTAGGGAGGCTCTGGTGCTTAAGTGTCATTCTATGTCCAAGCCTGTGCCACACAAGAGTGAGGATGCTGCCCTCAAGAGTGAGGGGCCAGGGAATCGGGCGCAGCAGTCAGCGACTGAAGATCAGACCAGGGGACCTTCCCCAACCTCTGAGCTCAGTTCAGCCCTGAGGTTTCTGTATGTTCCCGAGGGAAGAGAATGGGTCTCTGCCAAAACAGAGGCTGAGAATGAATTTCTAATTAAGTATGGTGGGTAGAACCTGAGTCCAAGATTACCATAAAAATATGGAAGCATGGCATTTCTTATATTCCACTACCACATAACAAATGCTTTCCATTTAAAAAATGATTGTATTTTTGCATCTACTATGTGCCATCCACAAAGAAGGTACTCAAAAGCTTGAATAAATGGATGAATGAATGAATACTGAATGACTAGGAAAAGTCACTGCTTAATACAGCAGATTTGAAAAGAGAGAAGAAAGGACCTCTCATTGGCCTCTGGCCTCATTCAGGACTTGGGTTCTGGTCAGAAGGATAAAACTGGCATTTCTAAGTCAATACCAGAGTTTCCTTTTCAGAAGGTAAGACACTGTGGTGCAGAACTAATTACACTTTATGTAGCACTCATCTAAGTCTACTGACCATATGCTGTGGAACCATGGACTGCAGAAAGGGCTGCATTATTTCTACCATGGAGATGTCTATCTATCCATTATCATGAGCACACAAGACAGGGAGAGGAAGAGAAAGGACAGCTGGCCACCCTGTGAGGTGAAGTCTTTCCGCTTCAAGGCAGCACCTGTCAGGCTCTGAGAAAAAGCAAGGTATGTATGTACTGGGCAGAATCTCCGCAGGCTCCCACGGCCCCCTGGGACCAGCAGCTCCACCAAGGGTGAGAGCTCAGCCCAGAAGGAGCCCATGTGCTCCTCTATTCTCCTTGAGGCCTCTACTCTCCTTGGCTTTGCAAAGGATGGAAGATTCCGTGAGCCCTGGCTAAGTACATTCTAACCTGGGTCTTGTGCTGTCACCTCCTTGAGTTTGGCTGTGACATAAAACAACTCTTCCTTTTTTCTTAAAAAACGAAACAAAACAACAACCACCACCAAAGTTCATACATGGAACTCTACGTCAAGACCACAGCTCTGGACCAGATCCATATGACCATCACCTGGCCTCACACACCACGCACCTAATGCTGGTTTGTGCTGGCACAGAAACTGTATACCCAAGCTCTGGTCAGAGCCCCATGGCCAGTTAATGCCATTCAGCCACTCATTCCTGCCATGCAAACGAACACTCACCATCTGTCTGCTCCCAACCTCCCACCTCAATACTGCTCTGTGCTTTCTTTCCCTAATTTTCTCTTAGCAATTCCTTTTCATCATTCTCCAGAATTCCTATTCTATCACACTCATTAACAATTTAGAAATCATTAGAGAACTACATACTTAGCTGAAATATCAAAAGGTACTGAAAGGCTAGTCATGAAAAGCAATGTTCCCTGCTCTTCCTCTGCTCTTCTGAAGGCTTCTCTCCAGGGACCCCCACCTTGAACTAGGTTACTTTTCAGTTCTTCTGGGAGTTGCCTTTTTATCATTAATGTTTTTATTGTTATTTCCTGATCTACCCATTTTAGGCATCACTTTAACCAACTTCTTACTGAAACAGAAGGTGATTTTGGTCATCAGCCCCGTCCCTCCCTCCAGTATATATCACTGCTCTTAGTGCCTCTGTTAGTTCCTGTGCCATTATCCTGAGGGTGACAGTGATGGAAAGATGCCACCACAGACAGGAAGTGGACATAACTCTCTGGGATATGGGGAGACGATGTGCCTGTTACCCACACACAGCTACAAGATCAGAAGACAATGCAGCCATAGCCCACTGAAGGGTGGCTTCCCAGGCCCCACAGGGAGGAGCCCTCAGACCCTGATGCACCTGTGCGTGGGGGTGAAGGCAGGAGGCTTGCTGGGAAGCTCCGTTTTCCATTCTCACCAAGACAGGAGGGCTGGTTTGAGGGAGAGGGAGTTTTGCCCCTGACCCCTGAGTGTTCTAGAGACTGCCCACTGTTAACTGGTAAAACCCCCATACAATGCTGTGTACTTCCTGTAAAGGCGAACAGAACTTCAGCTCCAGGGTGCACTATGCTGCAGGCCCGCCCAGCAGAGGCACGCTCCTGTAGCTGTCTGTAGGAGGCCAAATCATATACTCATACCTTTATTTCTTCTTCTACCACCTGTATTATTCTTTTCATTGTGTAATTTTTTTTCTTTTTTTAGTAGGGATGGGGGTCTCACTATATTGCCCAGGCTGGTGTCGAACTCCTGGCTTCAAGTGATCCTTCCGTCTCAGGCTCTCAAAGTGCTGGGATTACAGACATGAGCTACCATGCTCAGCTTCTTTTTCATTTTGGAAAATCTTAAACTTTTTAAAAAGTAGAAAGAGCACTATAATGAACCTCACATGCTCATCATCCTGCTTTAGCAAATTATCAGCTCAAGGCCAACCTTGTTTCATCCACACTACACTTACTTTCCCTATGATCATATTATTTTGAAGCATACCCCAGACCCAATCATTTCCCTCTTAACTATTTCAATACAGACAGAAGCACTGAACTTTCTTCTTTGTAAAATTTGGATGTTTATGTCCTCAGCCCTCCCTTTTCTTCTATCTTCTAACTCTCTGGACAAAATTCTAACCAACAACAATCCAATCTTCTAACTCCACGCTGTGTAGACTGAGATAACAGATTCTTGGTTGCCAACCTCAGCCAGCCCATTGCACTGGTCAGCAATTGTTCTGACAATATCAGAAAAAGGTGTCGGCTCCTTTATAAAAGTTACAAAAGTTGTAAAAAAGAAAAAGTTCTGATACCTACCGTAAAGCCCTTATACTAACAACTATATACTCATCTGGCATACATTTAGGGAGTGTCTCCAACTGATTAGCACATGACACTGAGGACACTGAGGGATAAAATACGATCCTTGCCATTAAGGAATCTTCGTATAGTGAAAACAGACACTCTGCTGTGGAGGTGCAGAGGAGGAAAGGAAGTTGCTATGGGATGTGTGTCATCAGATGGTCCCCTTCCCTGGGTTTCTACACAAGAATTCCACCTGGACTCCCTGGACTCCTGGACCTCCTAAGTCCTCCGAGGACTTAGGCCTGGCTCCTTCCAATCCACACTCCCAACTGCTGCCAGTGGGGTCTTTCTAAACACTGATCGTCGGTGACTTTTCGGCTTAAAACATCTCAACAATTCCCAGTCACATCAGGACTCAAGTTCACAGCCTGCAATCTCCAGTCTCTTCATAATGGCCCTCCCCAGCTCTCCACCTTCTTGCTCATAGCACTGTCACCAGCTCTGCTAAACTCCTGGTAGTTCCTGAAAGGGCTGGTCATTTCCTTTCCCCACCACGAACACCCCCTTTCCCCGCCCCCATGCTCCTTAGGAATCAGCTCTGGTGTGATCTCTCTTAACTTGGACTCAGGTGACACAGGGCACTCCCCTCCCCTCTCATGGCTCCCAGGAATGCATGGGCACACCTCCAACACCGAGCTTCTAACGGAGGTGCCTGCTGTCCACTCACAGCTGCTGCTCTGGGCCAGAAAGTCTGCTGGCTGAATGAATTTTAAGGAAGTCTAGTGGGTTCCTGGCTCTGGAGATCACAGGAGAGAAGTCTGCTAGAGACAAAGATTTACCCGTCCAGCCAAAGGCAATGTTCCCAGATGGTGTGGATGAGATTACCCAGGGAAAAAGAGTCCAGATGAAACCCAAGGGAACAATAGCATTAAAGAGCTGACAAGAGACAACCAAAGCGAAAGCTGAAAAGCAGGGGACTTTCGAGACAAAGGAATAATACATTTTTCTTTTTTTTTTAAATTATACTTTAAGTTTTAGGGTACATGTGCACAACATGCAGGTTTGTTACATATGTATACATATGCCATGTTGGTGTGCTGCACCCATTAACTCGTCATTTAACATTAGGTATATCTCCTAATGCTATCCCTTCCCCTTCCCCCCACCCCACAACAGGCCCTGGTGTGTGATGTTCCCCTTCCTGTGTCCATGCGTCCTCATTGTTCAGTTTGCACCTATGAATGAGAACATGCGGCGTTTAGTTTTTTGTCCTTGCGATAGTTTGCCGAGAATGATGGGGGCAACATGGTAAAACCCTGTCTCTACTAAAATACAAAAAATTAGCTGGGCGTGGTGAAGTGTTCCTGTAGTCCCAGCTACTCGCAAGGCTGAGGCACGAGAATCACTTGAACCCAGGAGGCAGATGTTGCAGCGAGCCAAGATTGCACCACTGTACTCCAGCCTGGGCGACAGAGTGAGACTCTGTCTCCAAAAAAAAAAAAAAAGAAAGAAAAGAATTAAACTGTACTTAAAAGCATGTGTCTTTCTTTGTTTCAAACTATATTTAAGGTTCTTGTACAGCCTTGTGGGTTTCATCATAAAGAAAAATTTTTTTTTTTTTTTGGAGACAGGAGTCTTGCTCTGTCGCTGAGGCTGCAGTACAGTGGTGCAATCTTGGCTCGCTGCAACATCTGCCTCCTGGCTTCAAGTGATTCTCGTGCCTCAGCCTTGCGAGTAGCTGGGACTACAGGAACACTTCACCACGCCCAGCTAATTTTTTGTATTTTAGTAGAGACAGGGTTTTACCATGTTGCCCAGCCTGGTCTCAAACTCCTGAGCTAAAGCGATCTGCCCGCCTCGGCCTCCCTAAGTGCTAGAATTACAGCACAACCTTATAATTCTTAAAACTCTTAAGATACAGATAATTAACACCAGGAGGTATGGATATGCACTGTTATTATACAATAAATATAAACATTAAAAGTACATCTGACACTATTCATAATAGCCAAAGAGTGAAAACCACCCAAGCATCCATCGATAGAAAAATGGATAAACAAAACGTGGTATATACATATAAGGAAGATTATTCAGCTATGACAAGGAATAAGTACTGAAACATACTAAACACGGGTGAACCTTGAAAACATTATGCTAAGTGAGAGCATATCATGTGACTCAATTTATATAAAATGTCCAGAATAGGCAAATCCATAGAGACAGGAAATACAGACTGGGGGTTGCCAGAAGAGGGAGGAACTGGGGACTGACTGCTAAGGGGCTTCTTCTGGAAGTGATGAAAATATTCTAAAATTGACTGTAGTGACGGGTGGCTGCACAATTCTGTGAATATACTGAAAACCACTGAATTGTGTACTTTAAATGAGCGAACTGTATGGTATGTAAATTATGTCTCAATAAAGCTGTTATAAGAAATAAAGCACATCCAAGTGAACAAGTTTCACACATCCCTTGCTCAGTATAGCGATCCTGTTAGCACCCATAAACAGAACTCTAAAATCTAAATGAATGCCCAGTTCTCAATACCAATTCTGTGTTGCCTTTACTTGTGAACACTGGCCTCTTACATAAAACAGTAGATGAAACACCCAGCACGCAGACAACTTCTATATTAGCTCCACATTACAGTAACAACCTCTGTTGCAGAGTCGGGAACGAGCCAGAGCCTCACCACCCCACCTTCCCACCTCACACACTTTCTGTCCAACCATCTTCTATCTTGAATACCTACCCCCCACGCCCCCAAACTATGGACATAGCTGAAGCCGGCTGAGCCCCGGCTTACTGGGGAGAACAACTAGGATAGCTTTCAGAAAGCAGGGGCAGAGGGAAGGGTGCTCACCCACAGGAACAACCAATCAAAAAACAGGCACAACCGGCCCCAACACACCCGCCACCCTCCCAGAAACAGGACTTTTCAGTCTCTGGGTTTTGTTTGTTTTTTAGCTGCATCTACAAAGATTTTTATAGTCAGTTTCAAATTCCCTCAGCCGTTATAGGTTTTGATCTGTTCCTAATTATGGAAAAGAATCCTGGGATTGGTTCAGAGTGAAGGAACTTGAGTTTAGTATTACCATTTTTAAAGCCCCAATGCTTACACAAATTTCCAAGTAGAGAATTAGATTTCCTCAGTTACTTTGCTTTAAAAAAATGAGAATCTCAATTTTTAAAATCTCATTTAAAAAATGAGAATCTCGATTTTTAAAATCTCATTTAAAAAATGAGAATCTCAATTTTTAAAATCTCATTTAAAAAATGAGAATCTCAATTTTTAAAATCTCATTTAAAAAATGAGAATCTCAATTTTAAAAATCTCATTTAAAAAATGAGAATCAAAGGCAAAACGGCTTTGCCTGCATTGAAAGCCATACTGAAATTTAACTGAATGGCCTACACTGCACTATTTAGACATTTCCCTACTGTCTTCCTTAAATAAGTCTCTCCATTTTTACTGAATTTGCACAGTTGCTAAATGTGTGTATTTAAGAGCCATGCTACACACCTAGAAAAGCTAAGTCTCTGGGGAAAAAACAGCAATAAAGAAACATGCAGCCCTTGTTGAGAACATGATGTATTTACCCAGGAAGACACGAGCTCAGCCCTCCACATAGCGCACAGCCAGATACGGTCCCCAAAGCAGAGAGAACCAGTGTCAACCAGGCTCTCATGCGAGGACTGAGAACACACGGTGACACGGGTCTAGTCACAGTGAATAGTGCAGTCATTTGTACCAAACAGCAAGAAGACACGTTTGCAATAGAACTTACCTGCGTTTTCAAGGAAAGCTTGGCAAACTAAATGGTGGGCATGCCATCGTTTATTTTCACAAGTGCTCCTGAATGCAGCATTCATAAGTGGATCTTAATTTAAGTTAGTGATCCAGAAAAGATAAGGAGCACCAGAAAACCAGGAAGAAAATCAACATCTCCTTGATTATGAAACTTAAAATTATTACTTCTTAGAAGTAAGTGTGGGGAAGAGCTCCCTCTAGAATGAAAGCTCTAAAACCACTTCAGTGACTTTCAGAGGGTGGAGCAATAGGGAACTGGGAGGAAAAAAACTCGGCATTGGCAACAAGTATGGCCATCTCCAGCACAAAAGCCTGCTTATAGGCACAGACTGGGAAAAGTGTCAGCAGCATAAGTCAAGATTTTCACTAAGAATCTAAAACGTATTAATCATTTGTCAGCTATAAGCAACAAAGCACGATGTTCAATTAGATTGAGAATATGGAGAGGTATGTCAGTACAAAAACAATCTCAACTTAAAATGAGTAAATAAATAAATTTTATTTACTAGAACCCTAATCAAGTGTTTACATGAAAATAACCTAACAAATATATATAATCTATATCTTAATAGTGTCAGGAGATGTTGCCAAACTGAAATTATACTGACTGGAACCTAGAGCTCAACCTCTTTCGGATCGGAGAAACTACTGAAACCCCTGCAAGCTCTATTCCAAATGCAGCCTACGGCAGGGAGAATTCTAAGAATGCCCCCAAGATTTCCACCTCTTGATGGGCACGCTCTGTATCTTCCCTACTCCTGTGTGGGTAGGCCTGACCTAATCAGATAAGCTCCTTTAAAACAGGGTCTAGAGATCAGAGTCCTAAGAAGTCAGAGAAATTTGAAGCTTCAGGATACATATTCAATATGTGCATAGGTATATAAGATCTAAAATTTTCATTTTCAAATGTTATATAAATGCAATCATGCAGTATATAAATTTCTAAGATTTTCTTTTTCAATCAGCAAAATTTGCTTGGGATTTATCAAAGTTGTTGTGTTTCTGTATATCAATAGTTCATTTCTTTTTGTGGCTGGGTATTAGGCCATGGTGTGTATGTAGCATCATTTATTTAAGCATTCATTTGTTGAGGAATATTTGGCTTGTTTCCAGTTTTGGGCTATTATAAATAAAGCTATTAAATATTGCTTTCAAGTGCTATAAACACAGGTGTACAGAGATTTGTGAGAACACTGGTTTTCATTTCTCTAGGATAAATGCCTAGGAATGCAATTGCTGGGTTATATGATAAGTATAACATTAGTTTTCTAAGAAACAAAGTATTTTCCAGAGTGACTGTACCATCTTATATTCCCACCAACAATGTATGAGTGATCCAATCTTTCCCCACTCTCTCCAACATTTGGTGTTATTACTATTTTTAATTTTAGTCATTTTGATAGGTGTGTAGTGTTATCTCATTGTGCTTTCAATTTGCATTTCTCTAATGGTTATTTTATTTTTATTTTGAGAGGCAGTCTCATTCCGTTGCCCAGGCTGGAGTGCAGTAGCACAATCTCAGCTCACTGTAACCTCTGCCTCCCAGGTTCAAGCGATTCTCCTGCCTCAGTATCCTGAGTAGCTGGGACTATAGGCATGTGCCACCATGCCTGGCTAATTTTTGTATTTTTAGTAGAGACGGGGTTTTGCCATGTTGGCTAGGCTGGTCTTGAACTCCTGACCTCAAGTGGTGATCTGCCTGCCTTGGCCTCCCAAAGTGCTGGGATTTCAGGTGTGAACCACACCTGGCCTCTCTAATGGTTATTGATGCTGATCATCTTTTATGTCATTATTTGCCATATGTATATCCTCTTTGGTTAAATGTCTATTCATGTCTTTTGCCCATTTTCTAACTGAATTGTTCGTTTGTTTACTGTTGAGTTTTGAGAGTTCTTATATTCTAGATTCAAGTGCTTTCCCAGAAATATGGTTTGCAAATATTTTCTCCCAGTCCATAGCTTGCCTTTTCATCTTCATAACAGGGTTTTTCACAGAGCAAAAACTTTTGGTTTTATGTGGTCCAGTTTATCAAGTTTTCCTTTTATGAATCATGTTTTTAGTATCGAGTCTAAAAAGCTTTTGTTTCGTTTTGGGATTCAAAGATTTTCTCCTATATTTTTTTCTAAAAGTTTTATAGTTTTATGTTTTACATTTAGATCTGTGATAAATATTGTGTTAATTCTTATATAAGATGTGAGATTTAGAGATTCCTTTAGTTGCCTATGGTTGTCCAACTGCTCTAGCACTATTCGTTAAAAGGCTATCCTTTCTTCATTGAATTGCCTTTGCAGTGCCTTTGTCAAAAATCAGCTGGGGGCTGGGTGCAACGGCTCATGTCTGTAATCTTAGCACTTTGGGAGACCAAGGCGGGAGGATCACTTGAGCCCAGGAGTTTGAGAGTTTGAGACCAGACTAGGCAACACAGGGAGATCTCATCTCTACCAAAAAAAAAAAAGAATTAGCCAGGCATGGTGGTATGCACCTGTAGTCCCAGCAACTTGGGAGGCTGAGGCAGGAGGATCACTTGAGCCAGGGAGGTTGAGGCTGCAGTGTGCTGTGACTGCACCACTGCACTTTGGCCTGGGCGACAAAGTGAGACCCTGTCTCAAAAAAAAAAAAAAAATTCAGCTGGAACTAGCGTGGCGGTGTGCACCTGTAATCCCAGTTATTCAGGAGGCTGAGGTGAGAGGGTTACTTGAGCCCAGGAGTCAAGACCAGCCTGGACATCATAGTAAGACCCTGTCTCAAAAAAACACCACAACCAAAATCAAATCCTAATCAGTTGGACATATTTATGTGGTTCTATTTCTGGGATCTATCTATAGATCAGCCTATCCCATTGATCTGTGTGTCTACCCCTCTACCTGAAACAATGTCTTGATTACTGTACCTAAACAGTAAGCCTTAACATTGGGTAGGTTGATTCTTCCCATTTTATTCTTCTTTTTCTAAATTGTTATAGCTATTCTAGAACTTTTGCCCTTTCATATAAATTTCAGAATAAGCTTGTCTATATCTACAAAAACATCTTGCTGTGATTTTTAAAGACTTTTTTTATTGTAGTAAGATATAACATAAAATCACTTTAACCATTTTTAAGTGTACAAATCAGTGGCAATAATTACATTCACAATTTTGTGCAACCAATATCACTACCTACTTCCAAAGCTTTTTCATCACCCCAAAGGGAAACTCTTTAATAACCATGAAGCAGTAATTCCCTATTTCCCGCTCCCCCTAGCTGCTGGTAACCTCCAATCCACTTTCTGTTTCTAAGAATCTGTGTACTCTAGATATTTCATGTTAAGTGGAATCATTCAATATTTGTCCTCTTGCAACTAGCTTATTTCACTTAGCATGTTTTCAAGGTTCACTTGTGTTGTCGCATGTATCAGAATTTCATTCCTTTAAAATGTTGAATAACATTTTATTTTATACACACACACACACACACACACACATACATACTACATTTTGTTTATCCATTCATCCACTGATAGATATTTGGGTTGTTTCCACATTTTGGTTACTGTGAATAATGCTATCAACATTGGAATACAACAAAGGGTTTCATGAACACAGATGCTGCGAGGATTAGAGGACAGCATCAACAAGTTATCAACATATTTGACCAGAGCAACTAGGCAAAAGAAAGAAATAAAGGGCATCCAAACTGAAAGGAGGAAGTCAAAGTGTCCCTATTTGCAGTTGATATAATCTTATATACAGAAAACCCTAAAAGCTCCACCAAACTAAGAACTGACAAACTCAGTAAAGTTGCAGGATACAAAATCAACACACAAAAATCAGAATCATTTCTATATAGGAGCAACGAACTAGCAAAAGAAGAAATCAAGAAAGCAATCCCATTCTCGATAGATTTTTTAAAAACTTCCAAAAACAACCGTAGGAATAAATCTAACCAAGGAGGTGAAAGCCCTCTTTACAAGGAAAACTATAAAACACTGATGTAAGAAATTGAAGAGGTCACAAAAAAATTGAAAGAGACACCACATTTGTGGACTGAAATAATTAATATTGTGAAAAAAACCATACTACCAAAAGCTACCTACAGATTCAATGTAATCTCTACACCAATGACATTCTTCACCGAAATAGAAAAAACAATCCTAAAATTTGTATGGAACCACAGAAGACCTCAAATAGCCAAAGCATTTCTTTTTTTTTTTTCTTTTTTTTTTTGAGACAGAGTCTCGCTTTGTTTGCCCAGGGTAGAATGTAGTGGCGTAATCTTGGCTCACTGCAGCCTCCTCCTCCCGGGTTCAAGAGATTCTCCTGCCCCAGCCTCCCAAGTAGCTGGGATTACAGGCACCCACCACTGCACATGGCTAATTTTTGTATTTTTATTAGAGACAGGGTTTTGCCATGTTGGCCAGGCTGGTCTCGAACTCCTGACCTCAGGTGATCCACCAGCCTCGGCCTCCCAAAGTGCTGGGATTATAGGCATGAGCTGCTGTACTCAGCCAACCAAAGCATTTCTGAGCAAAAAGAACAAAACTGGAGGCATCATATCACCTTACTTCAAAATATGCTACAAAGCTATAGTACCCACAACAGCATGATACCAGCATAAAAACAGATACACAGACCAGTGGAACAAAATAAAGAACTCAGAAATAAATCCACATATTCACGGCCAACTGGTTTTCAATAATGGAGTCAAGAATATTCAGTGGGGGGAAAGGACAGGTTCTTCAATAAATGGTGCTGGGAAAACTGGATATCCATGTGCAGAAAAATAACACTAGGCCCCTCTCTCTCACCACATACAAAAATCAAATTTAAATGGATTAAAGGCTTAAGTATAAGACCTAAAACCATAAAACTACTAGAAGAAAATATTGGGAAAATCCTTCAGGACATTGGTCTGGGCAAAGATGTTTTGTGTAAGATGTCGAAATCACAGGCAACAAAAGCAAAAATCGACAAATGGGATTATATCAAGCCAAAAAGCTCTACAAAGCAAAGGAAACAAGAGAGTGAAGAGGCAGCTTATAGAATGAGAGAAAATATGTGCAAACTATCCATCCAACAAAGGATTTATAACCAGAATATACCAGCAATTCAAACAACTCAATAGGAAAAAAACTTGATTTAAAAATGGGCAAATGATCTGAATAGAGATTTGTCCAAAGAAGACATACAAATGGCCAACAGGCATATGAAAAAAATCTCAACATCAGTAACCATCAGGCAAATGCAAATCAAAACCATAATGAGAAATCATCTCATCCCAGTTAAAATGGCTATTATTAAAAAGACAAAATAACAGATGCTGGCGAGGATACAGAGAAAGACGATACTAGTTCACTGCTGGTGGGAATGTAAATTATTTAGTACAGCCACCATGGAAGACAGTATGAAGACTGCTCATAATAGATCCACCACATGATCCAGCAATCCCGCTGCAGGGTATATATCCAAAAGAAAGAAAATCAGTATACTGAAGAGATACTGCATGCTCTAAATGTTTATCACAGCACTATTCACAAGAGTGAAGACATGGAATCAACCTACGTGTCCATCAACAAATGAATGGACAAATAAAATGTTGTATATATTATACAATGAAATATTATTCAGTCACAAAAAGAATGGAATCCTGTCCTTTGCAGCAACATGAATGGAACTGGAGGTCATTATGTTAAGTGAAACAAGCCAGGCACAGAAAGATAGATATGTTTTCTCACTCAGATGTGGGAGCTAAAAAAACTGATCTCATGGAGGTAGAGTGCAGAATGGTGGTTACCAGCTGCTGGGGGGCTGGGGAGATAGAGGTTAATGGGTATAAAAATAAGAGTTACAAGGAATAAGTTCTAGTGTTCAATGGCACAATAGTCATTATGACTATAGTTAGCAATAACTTATTCATTATTTCAAAATAGCTAGAAGATGTGAAATGTACTCAACACAAAGAAATGATAAATGTTTGAGGTGATGGATATCCTAATTACTCTTATTTGATCATTATACATTGTATGCATGTATCAAAATATCTCATGTACCTCATAAATACGTACAATTATGTATCAATTTAAAAAGTAAAATTAAAAATACATTTAAAAACATGATATAAAAACCTAGAAAAAATATTAAAAAGTGAATCAAATAAAGAGGAAATTCAAAATATCCTATAACTATTAAAGAAGCTGAATCAGCAGCTAAAAAGTATCTCCACAAATAAGACACTAGGATCAAATGATTTTACAGGAGAGAGCTACCAAGTACTTGAGGTTCAGTTAACTCTAATCTTACATCTCCAGAGATGAGAAAGAGTGAAAACTCCTCAAATTATAATTATTAAAGGTTAGTTTAACATGATATCAAAACCGTAACAAGGACAGGAAGGGAAAATTATCAGACATTCTTACTCATGAAATAGATACAAAATTCTAACCAAAATATTAGCAAACTGAATCCAACAACGTGTAAAGTAAGGAAATAATACGTCATGCTCAAGTTGGGTTTATCCCAGGAATGCAAATGATCATCAGGCCCTAGCTTGTACAACAGGGTGATGGTGGTGCTGTTTACAGAGAAAGGAAGCATGGAAGTCTGGGGCTAAGATCACAAGAAGGAATATGCACCGAACGCGGGGAGCTTTGACTACCCAGGTAGGGCTGTCCAGGCAGCAACTGCCAGTGCTGGTCTGGAGACAGCACTGAGAATCACCAGAATAGATGTGGCACCACAAGTCCCACATGCAGGAAACAGAGTGAAGAGAGAAAAGGACCAGGTCTGAATCCTAGACAAGCCCAGTGTTTAAGGAAGAGGAGGAGGATTCCCTAAAAAGACTGGCCAGAAAACGAGGGAAAGAAAAATCCAGGAAGACAAGAAAGATGATGATTCAAAGCCATGCAATGAGATAAAAAGGGGACTGAAAAATTCCATCACTGGGGCCCACTATGACAGGACAGTTTCAGGATGTGGTGAGGGAAGAGGCCAGACCATTGTGAGCAGATGTGTGACTAGACAAGAGAAAACAGGAATAAGAAGCGTGGCTGATGCTTACAAGACTGGCTGAGGAGGGACACAGGGAGTATGCGAGGGCAAAGGGAGAAGCCGATGAGAGGATTAACAAATCTTAGACCATGGAGACAGGAAAAAGGAGAGAGGGTGGTGAGAAAAACTACAACATAGTTTTTGTCCTCCATATTTCCAGAATGGAAAGATCAACTGTTCATTAGTCACAGTCCCAAGGCATCCTAATTGATGAGTGATAACTTGCTTTTTTTGTTATTGTTAATTTTTAAGTTCAGGGGTACATGTGCAGGATGTATAGGTTTGTTACATAGGTAAACGTGTGCCATAGTGGTTTGCTACACACATCATCTCATCACCTAGGTATTAAGCCCAGCATCCACTAGCTATTCTTCCTGATGCTCTCCTTCCTCCCCATCACTCTCCAATAGGCCCCAGTGTGTGTTGTTCCCCACCATGTGTCCATGTGTTCTCGGCTCCCACTTATGAGTGAGAACATGTGGTACCTGGTTTTCCGTTCCTGCATTAGTTTGCTGAGGATAATGGCCTCCAGCTCCATCCATGTCCCTGCAAAGGACATGATCTCATTCCTTTTTATGGCTGCATAGTATTCCATGGTGTATATGTACCACATTTTCTTTATCCAGTCTATCACTGATGGGCATTTAGGTTGATTCCATGTCTTTGCTACTGTGAATAGTGCTGCAATGAACATACATGTGCATGTATCTTTGTTACAGAATGATTTATATTCTTTTGGATATACACCCAGTAATGGGATGGCTGGGTCAAATGGTATTTCTGCCTCTAGGTCTTCGAGGAATTGCCAGACTGTCTTCCACAATGGTTGAACTAATTTACACTCCCACCAACAGTGTAAAAGCGTTCCTGTTTCTCCACAGCCTTGCCAGCATCTGTTCTTTTTTGACTTTTTAATAACAGACATTCTGACTGGTGTGAGATGGTATCTCATTGTGGTTCTGATTTGCATTTCTCTAATGATCAGTGATGTTGAACTTTTTTCATATGTTTGTGGTGACTTGCTTCTGAGGTTGATTATGCTTCTGAACGCTGGCAAACGGCAACAGCCTCCGTCCAGTGACCATGCTTCCATGGTTAAAGGTGAACCAGTCCTTGAAAGCCCACCTATCCCTAACCTCCACATTCACCAAAATGAAGAAGGTAAGAAGCAGAAGGTATTGAGGAAAGGCCCCAGGGGACATGAGTATAAAAAGTTAAAATGGGGCCATGGGTCTCGGACAAGAGGGAGTACACTGGCCCCCTGGGAACGGAGGAAAGGAGCAGGCTGACAACAAGACACTGCAGCAGCCGCACAGCCCCTTACAGCTACCCTTCAGGTCACATGCACAGAGAACTGGAGACGTGGAAAGGCTGTATGATTTGTATGGGAGCCAGGAATCAATCCACCTCTGTCTGACTAGAAGGCTGATGTTCTTCAACATAGTCTCCCCATTTGTCCTCCTTTAAACTTTGATAGCATTTCTGGGATCATCTCATGTCACTTTCCACACTCTGGCTTTCAGTTGTTATATGTGGGTTTGTTTCACTTACATCCACCTTACTCTAGAATTGAAGTTCTTTGTGTAGCCCTACAGGCTTTCACATGGCAAATGCTCACTGAAGAAGTGAATACGTTTATAATGACCAAATCTGTTACATGCCAACTTGCTTTCAACAGTGCTTTTGCAAATGTCTTTCATGAGTGATACAGTCCATCCCCACTCCAATCTTCTGTGCAGCATGCATGTGCTCAGCACTCCTCTGCCATACACATTACAAAGGCAAAGCCACATTGCACATCTCATTTACCACAAGCTCCAAATTAGTAAATTTAGTCTTACTAAAGAGATTTCACCACCTTTGCAGGTATGAGACCAAAAGCCTCTTCTTACCTGAATTTTGATGGGCCAGGTGAAATTACTGACATAAACAAAGAAAGTGATATTTGGGTGGTTGCGAAAATCAAACTTCTCATTAGAGAAACTATCTTTGTACTCCTTAATGTTGGTTTTTGAAACAACAGGCATCTCTTCTCCAGCCTGGGTTCCAGCTGTTAAAAGAAAAACATGAAAGAGAAGAGACATTTTTTGGGGGGCTAGGGGGAGAACAGAATCTGGCCTCATTAATAATAAGGACAATAGCATTTATCAAACATTTCCTGTGTTCCAGTAATAGCCTTTAAGAGCTCAATCTCATTTAATCCTCACAGCTGCCCTATTTTATCTTCATTTATAGACTGGGAAATTGAGGTTCACAGAAATTAAGTAACTTCCCTCAAGTCACACAGCCAACAAGAAATGGAGATAAGATTTAAAGCTGGGCAGGCTGATATAAGCCTATGCCCCTAACCAAAATGGTTTTACTGGCCGGGTGCGGTGGCTCACATCTGTAATCCCAGCACTTCGCGAGACCGAGGCGGGTGGATCACTTGAGGTCGGAGTTTGAGACCAGCCTGACAAACATGGAGAAACCCCGTCTCTACTAAAAATACAAAATTAGCCAGGCGTGGTGGCGCATGCCTGTAATCCCAGCTACTCAGCAGGCTGAGGCAGGAGAATCGCTTGAACCCGGGAGGCAGAGGTTGCAGTGAGCCAAGATTGCGCCATTGCACTCCAGCCTAGGCAATAAGAGTGAAATTCCGTCTCAAAAAAAAAAAAAAAAAAGAAAGAAAAATGGTTTTACCAGGAATCCATGTAACTCCCTTCCACCCTTGCCCCACCCCCAAACAGGTGACACACATGATCATGAAAATACAGATACCACTAGAATCCTATTAACAAGCACTGGCATTCACTTTGCCCACACCACTTCAATTCCTTTGCATTTCCCCTTTACACCTCCTTGGCAATGCGCCAGACTCCCATGCCAGTAATGCTGATGTACCGCTCACTGCCTAACCCACAGTAGCAGGGAGGAGGGGTTCAAGGGGTCACTCAGTCCTCCCTTCTACCGCCAGCTACCACAGTATTTAAGTCCCCCTAATCTGGTATAACTCCATCCTATTCCCAGAGAGTCCTTCAATGTTCCACATTCTCCCTTAGCCAGGAATTCAAGTGCCGATAAAGATTAATGAAATGGACTTTTTTCCATGTCTGAGTTAGACCCTGTGACTAGAGCCCACATTATCACGTCTTCATTGAGACACTCATGGCAAATCTTTTTTTTTTGAGATGGAATTTCGCTTTTGTTGCCCAGGCTGGAGTGCAATGATGCAATCTTGGGTCACTGCAACCTCCGCCTCCCAGGTTCAAGCAATTCTCCTGCCTCAGCCTCCCAAGTAGCTGGGATTACAGGCACGCCCCACCACACCCAGCTAATTTTGTATTTTTAGTAGGGACGGGATTTCACCATGTTGGTCAGGCTGGTCTTGAACTCCTGACCTCAGGTAATCCACCTGCCCCAGCCTCCCAAAGTGCTAGGATTACAGGCATGAGCCACCACCCGGCTCATTGCAAATCTTTCACATGCCTGGAGATGTTGCCTTTCTCCAAATACTCTGATAATTCAGACTTTTTCTTAAAAGTCTCTCCTCATTGAGAGTTTCTGAACTTTTCTCAAATTCTACACAATGTTTTAAGATGATAAACGTAAGTGGCGTGCACAAGGCAATATTCTTATTTTGCATCAATCTCATTGGTTTGTGTTTTTGATTTTAAAAAACCCAGTATTGTAATAGTAATAATGATAAAATATAGTTACCATTTACCACATTTCAAGCACTATATTGAGTACTTCATTTATTATCTCATTTAATTCTCACATCACTCTACTTGGGAAGGTGTTTTTTTATTTTTTTTTTTGAGATGGAGTTTCACTCTGTCACCCAAGCTGGAGTGTAGTGGCGTGATCTCGGCTCACAGCAACCTCTACCTTCAAGGTTCAAGCGATTCTCCTACCTCAGCCTCCTGAGTAGCTGGGATTACAGGCACGTGCCTCCACGCCTGGCTGATTTTTGTATTTTTAGTAGAGACAGGGTTTCACCATGTTGGCCAGGCTGGTCTCAAAACTCTTGACCTCAGGTGATCTGCCCACCTTGGCTTCCCACAGTGCTGGGATTACAGGCATGAGCTATCACGCCCTGCCAGGACGGTGTTTTTACTATCCTACTTTATACAGGAGGAAACTGGCTCAGAAACCTTAAGTAACTTGCCTAACAGCACGGTGCAAGTAAATTTAATGGACAAATTTCAAACCCATATCTACTTGTTGAGTTATCAAGTTAAGTAGTGATTATCCTTTTTTCTTTTCTTTTTTTTTTTTTTTAAAGAGATGGGATCTTGCTCTGTTTGCCCACACTGGAGTACAATGGTGCAATCATGGCTCAGTGCAATCTCCAACCCCTGGGCTCAAGTGATCCTCTCATCTCAGCCTCCTGAGTAGTTGGCATTACAGGTATGAGTCACTACACCTGGGTGTTTTTTTTTTTTTTGTAGACAGGGTCTCACTATGTTGCCCAGGCTGGTCTTAAACTCCTGAGCTCAAGCAATCCTCCTGCCTCAGTCTCCCAAAGTGTTGAGATTAAAGGCATGAGCCACAGCACTTGGCCTTCATCCTTTATTTCTTTAGATTTTCTATACAGTAGATCTTCAGTGAATCACAGTAAGGCAGACAGCAAGAGCTGTGCTTTTAGAGCTTGATGTAATTCCCAAGTTACATTTCTCTGCACCTACTAAAATCTCATTTTATTTAAAATGTTTTCATTTATTGAAACGAATCATTTGAATTTTTCACTTCCGAAGCACGGATGTAGACAATGATGGTAGTGCCAGTGGCCACAGCAAGAACAGAAATGGTGGTGGTGGGCTAGGGTAGTAACCACACACTGAGCCTGACACCACAGCAAGCTCTGGTAGGTATAACCTAATTTAATCTATACAACAATTCTAAGAGGTAAGTATCATTATCCTCACTTTACAGATGAATAAAATAATGCTCAGGTTTAGAGAGGGATTTAGATACTTGCTCAAGGTCTCATAGCTAGTAAGTGGCAAGGGTGGGTTTCAAACCAATCTGTCTCCTGAGCTCGCTTTCTCAATTCCTATATTACATTTCTTAATCTACCACACCTTCATTTGCAGGGTCTTCTCTAGGTATGTCTTTACCTGAGAAACTGGCAGCCCAGGTGATGTTGAGGTTGAAATTCTTGGAGGCATTGATGAACATGTCCAAATCCCTGTTTTGCTGATGAGCGGTACAAATTATTAGAAAATTAATTAAAACAATTTCTAGATTTTAAAATAAAGCAATAAAGTTTACTCCTCTAAACGTTCTTAATCACAAACATTTTATGATGTCTTTAGAGAAACTCACAGAAGAGTTAGCAAAATTTCTAACCAATTTTCCTTAATACAAGCAATATATGCCAATAAAATTTTATTCCCTCCCATTAAAGTATACATAATTTAATGCTTTATCAAATGCCTAACTGCACAAGAAAGTGCCTCTTAAAAAGACCCCTATCAGAGCACAATGATTTGCATCTTCTGACCTGTGTTGGGGAATCACCCTCCTAAGGATTCTCTGGGCAGCTGTTTTCAAATGTCTGAAGTTCACTCCTACCAATAAAACACTTGATCAAGTGCCCAAAATTATATTTATTTATAACTGAAACCCATATAATTCTAAACTCATAGATTATATACAGTGTAAAACTTCTCCAAAACTGGAAACAGCCTTTAAAAAAGGCATATAGAGCTGAAATGTACTTAATTTAAAAAATAATTTTATATTCATGATTTGAAAAATATTTTTCTCTTACTAAAAATATTATTTCAAGAGAAATATGATTGAGTATGGCTTCTTAGTTTTGAAAACCTTGTCTACCACTTAGAGATATAGCACTTCACAGGGCTAATCTAACTTAATTTATTTTGATCCTTGGTCTTAATGACTAATAAAGATATTGCTGAGGAATCTGTTAAGCCAATGGAGGAAGTGTACTGTTGGTGATGTTAGGTAAATTATAACATTAATAATTAGTCAAACTGAAATTTGACTAGTACATCTCTTAACTGGGGTCAAACAATTATTTTTGCAAACTAATCAATGTTATATTTTTATCTTTTACAGATGCATCCGACTGTACTGAAATTATTCATTTTTAAAAGATCTTGAGAGGTTAGAATAAGATTTTTAAGGGTGTTGTTTTGATCATTTTAATAGCACAAAATCACAACAATGGAAACATTTCCAAACAGCTATTTTTAAAATGTGATCATTAAACCAGAAGTTTCTCTCACAAAGCATTTACCTTCTCATTTACTGGTAAGACCTCACCTTCATCTTGAAAGGACAGCTCAAGTGTTTACTTATTTGTATTTCGTATTTGCTGGCAGCACACAACTAACAATTACAGTCATCCTTAGGTATACGTGGGTCATCAGTTCCAGGACCCCCTGAGCATGCCCAAATCCACACATACTCCAGTCTGCAGTCTGCCCATAGAACCCTTGCATATGAAAAGTCCACCCTCTGTATACTCAGGTTTCACATCTTGCAAATACTGTATTTTCATTCCACGCTTGGTTGAAAAAAGTCTACGTATAAGTGGATCCTCACAGTTTTAACCTGTATTGCTCAAGGGTCAACTATATGTCTTTCCACAGAAAGAATCAATAAACTTAAAATGCTTGTGCTTTTATAGAGGACAGAACATATGCATTTGGATAACTCTAGTAAGTATTCTGTCATAAGATAAACTGGGAAATCCAGAAAGGTCCAAATACTTTCATGGTTGCTTCCCACCTGGTTAAGAAGTATTACAAAGATTCTACTATATTTATTTTTTTAATGACATTAATGGCATCAAGTACATCCTGAAAGATTTTGAGCACTTCAAACGCTTGCTTATGAGGCAGTGAATACATTTCATATATGGTACTTTTGTTAAAATCTTATTCTAAAATCGTTAAGAAAAAAATTCCAGTCAATACAGCCACTCAAATGATATATTAATACCTATAGTTTTTCCATAAAATAATTCATTTAAAGTAATTTATTATTTTTACTTAAAAAGCAATTTACTTTTGAGAATGTATCTTTTCTAGTACATTTTTTCTTAATTTTATCTTTGAAATAGAATATTAAAAACAAATCCTATTTTCATTTACTTGTAAACATACCACACTATAGACTTTGTTCTACTTTTAAAATTAAATTTAGCAATGTTTATAGATAACATTTGTTAACAAAGCAATATACTTTGTCTTACTGCCATATTGTTTTCCATGTATTATTTGTCACATTTATTGTTAATGGAATTTTGTAATGGTAAATGGCTTTGTGTATGTTCATGAGAAGTAAAAAATCTCCAAGGAAGTTCCTAAATAATTTACCATTATGTTTAGCAAAATTTCTTTAAATACTGAAGTGGGTACTGCATGACTTTATATTTCATTGAAGAAACTGTACAGGTGCATCTTCGTGTTCTGTATGTTTCAGTTTTAAATGTCCCGCAGTGTGGCCTTCCTTCTACCACTAGGAAACACCTTAAGGCAGGTTGGGCTTCATCGTTAATGACAGCAGATAAAAAAAATCCACATTTTACATACATATTTTAACAATTTAAATTATTCCTGGCTAACTTCTTAATGCACCCGACTAAGCCTTTGCTGTTTTGCCTCCTAATGAGGCTAAGAACTCACTCTAGGAGCAGAAGTGTCCCCTCCCTTGCTGTCTGATTGGGGCTGCATCACTGGCATTTCAATCAGCAGTGTCTTTAAGCCTCTGGTCACTCTTGAGAGAGTAAACCCAGGCTCTGCTATCTGCCCTCTGATGGTGGAGTCCCCTTTCTGTATGAGGCCGTGATGGGCTGACAGGCAGAGTAAGTATGCGTGGAATCAATGTCAGTCTGTGTCTAAGATCCTGGTAAATCTTATTAACATCACTTTTGCCTTTTATGTGGAAAGGAGATAACGTAGAGTCTAACATTTCTTTCCTATACCTCTAGTGATCATCTCGTGTACTCCAGTCTGGAGAGCACTGTTAAGGCAGTACGTCCATCCATAATGACCAAGAAAAAGATCCATACAAATTCAAAACAAAATAGGAAGACTTTAAAAAATCTTACTTCGTCAGGAGTAGCCACAAAATTAATAGCTGTGTAATAGCGATCATCTTCCTGGGATAGACTAAAGGTGAACTGATAGTCAATAAGAAGAGTATCTATGGAAAGAAAGAAATGCATATTTAAAAACTAAACACACACAAAATAGAACAGGTCTTTAGAGATACAGGCTGCTTTTCTTATAAATTAAGTAACGAGGAAAGCACTTTAACTCAGCTGTACCCAGGTTCCTCAAAGAAAATCAAGTCTGTGGGCAGTATCATTTTATTTGGGTTAACCCATCAAACCGCTTTAAAGAAATGACCAGTTGTCCAGTTTCAGCATAATATCAAGTAACATCCATAATTATCTGAAAAGGCTATTAAAAGGGTATTACTATACCCTTTTCCAACTGCATGCCTGGTAAGGCCAGGTTTTTTTCATGTGTTTAACCAAAAAGATGTACTGCAACAGACTGAATGCAGAAGCAGACATGAGATTACCACTGTCTTCTACAAAGCCATGGCATTAGCGTTGGATTCTAATCACTTTAGGGCTGTATCTGACTGTGGTTTTAATATCTCCATTCCAAATAACGAATGATGTTAAGTAGTTTTTAATGTGCTTATTGGCCACTGTAATATCTTCTTTCATGAAATGTCTTTTCAAATCTTTGCCTGTTTTTAACTGGAATTGTCATCTTATTCAGTTGTAAGAGTTCCTCATGTATTCTGGATATAAACTCTTTATCAAATATATGATGATGTGTGAGTATTTTCTCTAGTCTGTGGCCTTTTATGTTTTGGATGGTTTTTTCCTACAAGTTTTAAATTTTTATATAGTTTCATTAGTCTACTTTTTATTTATGAATTATGCTTTTAGAATCCTATCTAACAACTTTTCCCCACCCAAGGTCAAGATGTTTTTCTCTTGTTTTCTTTTAGAAGTTATATATATATATATATATATATATATATATATATATACACATATATGAAGTCATATTCACAGGTTCCAAGTGGACATGAATTTTGAAGGGATGTTATTCAACCCAGTACAGCAGGTATATAATTACAATGGATATGCCATAACATTAACTCCTTTTTTCTGGTCCCGTACTCTGGTCTACCATGTGGATTCTCCCATAAAGAGAAAACACATTTACCCATAAAAACATGGTCACCTTGTCAGACTCACCTTTCACCTCAAGGTGGTTAACACAAATCAGTTCCAGACAGAATGACAAAAAGTTCAATCATATTGTAAGAATTCTGTTTTTGATCTACATCCTAAAACACGAAATATGATGACCCCAACTAGGTAATGGCAAATAAAGTAAAGTTTTAAGAGAACATAAATGTGGAAAGACAAAGATGCATGCCTCTCTACCCTCTCCTGCTATCTGCTATGGACACATTAACGTTAACCCCAAACACAATTAAAACAGCTTAAAACAGTGCTCCTATATGTAGTAAACTTAACAGAATGTAAACATATCAAGTCTGGGAACACTTCACTGGTGGCTGCTATAGTCTTACAGCACTTACTATTCTCAAACCAGTTTAAACAATGAAGTTTTACTGAACTACTTTGCTTCTAGAAATAAGAATTGCAAAACCACTTACAATAACATGTTCCTTTGAGAGGGTTTCCTTGGTATCGATTTTCTACCTCACATCTGGGGGGGAAAAAAGACTATTTTATACTGCTATTTAAAACAGAAACTGAATTCATTTTAAAACCAAACAGATCCTTTTATATAAAGTACAGATAGTCTGGAGCCATTATAATTGCATCCTTCACCATAACTCAGCTCAGGCAGTCTAGGAAGAGCATGCATGAACGCTTCAATACTGACTGCTCAGCAGTTCACACACCAACTATATGAGGACAATTGACAAGCATTTGCCAAAGCAATGAGAGAAATCCAAATGTAATAAACCTATTTACTATAATGAAAAACATTTTCAATTTTGTGTGGACTACATATTCTTCTAAAAGTGCAGTCAAAACATTTTTCAAATACTAATTTCTCACTTCTTTCCTATGTTCCCTGGATAAACTAATTCTCTTCTTTAAACACAAGTGAGAGAAGACTAAATACCAAGAATCACTGTTTTTTTAAACCCTGGAACAAGTGTTCACCAGTCTGTAGAAAAAAAATATGTTCTACTCAGAAAACAATTTCCCCATACAGATCATCTATAAACATCAGCAAAACCCAGCCTCCCACTTCATGAAGCATTTAGGTAAACACAACAGCTATGCGTGAAGAGGAAAGGGCGGGAAGTGGGTAACGGCCTTTCCCAGGCAGGTATGCTGTGTCCCTTTAGCCAGGGTGATGAGCAGCACCTGCCTACATCTGCGATCTCGAAGGAACTTGAAAGTCTTACTTGATGCCACCTCATGTCTTTGTTGCATCAGCTAACTGAGGGTAAGAGTGATTAATTTTGCTCGATGACATTTTTCTGTTTAAGCGAATGTGGATCTAAAAGTTAAATTTAACCTTGGATTAGACTTTTCTTCACATATTGGCTTTAGGGCAACATGAAACTAGTAAACATATATGCAGATATAAACTAAAAAGTAGACAGACCAAACCCTGCTGAGTAGCACCAGCAATGATGTCTCAATCACTGGTGGCATTATTACTACTGTTATTTAAGAAATAATGATGTTTACAATGATTAATCAGCTCAGTGTTTTGACACTAAACACTTTTTAAGTTTTTTCTTGAGAATGAGTAAATGCGGATACATGCATTTTATGAGGTTTCCCAGTGAGACAGCCCGGTATACATTGATGGAGGAACTATCCTTCCTGTTTCAACTTACCAGGACACCAAAAACAATTACTGCTAGTCCCACTACTGACAGATGGGGGGAACAGTGATTTGCCTCAAGAGCACCTTGCTCAGTGGAGGCAGGGCCAGGTCTGAAACCTTAAACGTGCCTGATGCTGCTGCACCTGCATCCTCATGGATGGGGACTTCAAACCCTCTCCAGGAAGATGCCTGACATGCTTCAACAAGGAAAATGCTAGAGTAATGGGAAATGTTAAAGGTAAGAGGATCATTTCCACAATCAGACAACCAAACGCCAAATAAATGCCATCACCAAAACACCAGCTCTTCCATCTCTACTCTTTGGGAAAGAGTATAATCTCTTGACATGACAAAAATCAAGTAGTTGCTGAAGTTAAAATGACTACTCCAAATGGACAACCCAGGAAATGTCAGTATCATTTAAACAAAAATCTGAATTCAAGAGCCATTAAGGAATTGCTGCTAACTCGACAACCTCCTCATTTTGGGGACTGACCTGTCTGAAATAGAATGGGCAAAATTTCAAACTAATCAACCCAGGGATCCCTCAGAGCCCACAGCAACAAGACACAGGGAAGTGGGTGGCTCTCAGGGTGGGGTTCAGGCAGCTGCACAGCCTCTTGGTCCTCCCTGGTGGTCCAGGGAGTATGGTACTCACAGCTGGCACTCGTCCCCCTTGACGCCCTTGGTGGTGCAGAAGCACTTGCCCGTGTTGGTGTTGCACAGAGACGCGTGCCCATTGCACTTGCATGCTGCAGAGAAGAAAAAGGAACAGAGGTCACAACCGGCTTAAAAAATTCTGACTATTGGAGACTTTTTCCAAAACAAGCAATTTTATCTGAATTGAGTTCAGTAGGAAAGACAGATTAAAGTAAGAGCATTCAATGGGTAAGATTCATGATTTTTCAGCTAATGATAATAATGTATAGGTAACATTAAAGGAACCAAACAAAGGACAGGAGGAAAGTGAATGCTGGTACCCACTGCCTTCTGAAGCAATGACTATTTTGATCTTTTCAATAGACTCTCTTTTTCACTGCTATGATTCTTTCATTCATTCAATAAATATTTGTGAAGCATCTCTAGAATGCCAGGTGCTGGGTGTGGGGACACAGACATAGCTGCTGCCTCTAGGGAGGTGCTCTGGAGGTGACTGTCCTCTGAAGGAGGGCTGGTCTTGGCTGAGGTGCCTTCTCCACGATGGCCACATTTGGAATCACCGCAGGGCTCAGAACCAGGATCCAATGCCAAGGTCAGTGCTTTAGGGGCCCTCAGGACACGCCACCCTTGCTTCACCTTTTCCTTTGCCTTTACAGAAAATAGCTCTTCCCATCTCCCTCATCTGGCCATCTCAACATCTCTCCTTTTATCATGCAACGTAATACAAGCTGTGATAAATATTATACTCCAGTTGAAAAAAGTGAAAGCCTTTTTGGTCAACACCTTTTCACTTTATACCCTGTTTTGCTGGTGAATAAATGAAAGGCATTCAGCTGGAGAGAGGTATGCTTTAAAAATAAATCCTTTGGAATCACCCAAAGAAAACTATAAAACAGAATAGTGCAGAGATTAACAGCATGGATGCTGAAGTCAGAATCATGAGTGTCTGACACTTGGCTCTGTTGAGACTGGGGGAAGGTGTGTAATGTATAGTGAAAAGCAAAGGCTTTACGTCCATCTGCCTGGGTTTGCATTCAGCGTCCTCTACTTGGCTCTTCTGTCACTCTGGGAATGCTACTTAACCTTTCTGAGTTTCAGCTTCCTTGTCCACATGATGGGGATAACAACAGTACCTATCTCATAGGGGTGTTTGTGATGATATGTATATGATGTCTCAAACACAGTAAGCATTCAAGAAATCATGGCTACTATCGTTACCTAAGGACTATACAATTTTAAGAAGAAAACATCAAAGACTTGGTGCCATCTGCAGTATTCTATAAACACCACGCTTTCTACCGTGGATTAGGACTCTGAAAAATAAGGCAAATTGTACTCAGGCCCTGTAGATCTCACAGAGGAAAATGTGATGCTTCTAGATAGCAGCTGCTGATGTGGGTATGATGGCATCCGGAAGCACAACCAGCCAAGTAATTAAGGTCAGCACAGACTGGGCGTGGCTCTTAGCTTGGCCACATCTCACTGTGAGACGGCAGTTTACTTGATCTTGGGGATAATAAAAGCACCTGTGTCTTGAGTGGCTAACAGCACAATGCCTTGTACACTCCACCACTCTGTTAGGTACTCTGGTTACTGTCTAACGGATTAAGTCTATTCACAAAGAGTGGGGAAAACATTTTCACCAAATACCTTTTAATCTGAGCAAGAACTTTTACTTAGGAGTAGTGGGGAATGGCATTAGAAGGGTAATAAGAATTGCCCACATCTACTGAGTATTGACTAGTATCCTGTGGAACATGTGTCATGTGCTGCTCTGCTTTCATCTTAACAACCACCCTATTATTAGGAGGAAACTGAACCCCAGGGAGAGTAAGGGACACACAGCTAGAACCCTGCCTCTCTCCTGGCTGGTCTTGGATCAGATCAGATTCTGAAGGGCCATGCCAAAGAGTTTGGAGTTGGGATCTGGGGAGTAGGTAGAGATTTCCCTATGTTGTTTACTTTTCCTGCTCAGAACTTTGAAAAGTCTTTCGACTATAGTACTCATTATGTTTTTTGGCTGGAAACTAGAATAAAAAAAGCAGTTCATTAATATCACTTGTCATAATTTTTGTTCTCATAATAAAATGTCCTATTGCTTGCAGGCTTCTATTTGACACAAATGGGGAAACACAGGACTTTTTTTTTTTTCTTTTTTTTTTTTTTTTGAGACTGAGTCTCACTCTGTTGCCCAGGCTGGAGTGCAGTGGCATGATCTTAGCTCACTGCAACCTCCGCCTCCCAGGTTCAAGCAATTCTCATGCCTCAGCCTCCTGAGTGGCTTGGATTACAGGCCCCCGCCACCATGCCCAGCTAATTTTTCTATTTTTAGTAGAGATGGGGTTTCACCATGTTGGTCAGGCTGGTCTCAAACTCCTAACCTCAAGTGATCCACCTGCCTTGGCCTCCCAAAGTGCTGGGATTACAGGCGTGAGCCACTACACCCAGCCAACACGGGACTATTTAAACCTTTAAAATACACTATAAGTATTGAGGAGTCTGGCTCCTGGTTAAAAAGCCTGTGTGTGATTTTTCAGGCCTGACCACAGGCAATGACACAGGCTTTACCTGGCAGAGCATGACCTGTGAGGTGGGCCTAAGTGTGGGGCTCTGAGAGAGGTGCAGTTAAGGACTCAGGTCTACCTCATGGGTCACGCTCCTTCACATGTTTACATTCCTAGCCCTGGAGCCTTCATTCCCAGGCTCCCTATCTGAGGCCTTGGGCTGAGGTCTTCTTCAGGCACCAAGGCCTCCTGATGGGGGGAGGAGGGGGAATTCAGAAGACACTTTCCTAACTCTGACTCCAACCCAGGACTTTCCCAGTCCTAGCCCTTACACCTTGCCCTTCCCACAATCTTAGTGTCCATATACTGCTGGAACCTTTTGTCTGGGCCTCAGTGAGATGAGCCCCAAGACTCCCATGTCTGAGCTGATCCCTCTGACTATTGACCTGTGCCCTGTTCAATGGGAGGAAAGGAAACAGGGGAAGTTGGCACTTTCTCTGGTTTTGGGCCCTTGCTTATACCACTGCAGAATGTGGTCAAAGGCTTGACTCTAACATTTTTGGCTTGTTGCTTTAACCAGCTACACTGAAACCTTGGTTCTTTCTTCCAGCTCAGCTGAGCTTCTGACCAATATGATTTAATAAGAAATGTGGTATCCAAAACAAAGTGGCTTTTTTCCTCCTAGATATTCAAGTCAAATAGAAGTGCTGTGTTCCACACCGATTTGCCATGAGTAAACCTGACCAATTTGACTTACGCTGACATTTCCCTCCATTGGTGGGATCACCATAGAAGCCAGATATGCAGGTCTCGCAGTGCTTGCCTGTGGTCAGGTTCTCACACTTCTCACAGATGCTCTGATTGATGCATTTACTGTGGCCGTTGCATTGGCAAGCTGCAAGAAAAAGAGTTTCAAGGGGTCTGTACCATGGAAGAACTGCATGTAGTTAAGTTCAATAAGATTTATCTGCAACTATCTCTGTAGTTAATTTATCTTTGATAAATCACCAAAACTGGCCCACTAAAAACTAATTTGAGAAATAAGATAAAAAATATCAAAGAAGAGCTAGTCCAGGAAAATTGAAAATGTATCACAGCAAGGTGAAAGCCCATAGTGATATTAAAAAATATTTTTTGTTGTTATTCACTAAAAAATAACGTATGCTCATGACAGTATATTTAAAAAATAGAAGGATGGGGAAAGATCATATACAATCCAACCACTCAGAGACCACTGTTCACATTTGATATATTTTCTTCTGGTATTTTTCTATACCAGAAGAACATAATTTGCACAATTATGTTCATGTTAATATTCACCTTTCTTAACTTAGATCACAACTATTTTACCACCTTATTTCATCAATTATAAACAAAACTTCAAATGGTAGAATGATTTTGATGAATCTTAACAGTTATTTAACCATTCCCTTATATTCTAATATTTAGTTTGCTTTACATTTTTCATTATTAGAAAAATAACCATCTTTACGGATAAACATTTCCACAAGTGGGATTACTAAGACTCCTAATGGATATAGGGCTTTACAACTAGAAAGGTATATGAAGCTTGGACCTCTGAGGACTGCTCAGGACAGCTGCACAGGCTGTGCACTGCAGAACTCTAGGGGGGAATAGGATGGGGGAAACATTTACATAGTGCACAACCTGCACTGTAAGCAAAATCTGATTCTTCAGATCTGTCTTGGTTGATCAGTGTGATGCAGTTTTTCACCATCTTGGCAACCTTCCATAGCCTTGTACTTGTTCTGTTTATGCACCTGTTAGTATTTGAGTGTTTGAAAGAAAACTCAGCTGGGTGTGGTGGCTCATGCCTGTAATCCCATCACTTTGGGAGGCCAAGGTAGGTGGATCACCTGAGGTCAGGAGTTCGAGATCAGCCTGGCCAACACAGTGAAACCCTGTCTCTACTAAAAATACAAAAAATTAGCCAGAGGTGGTGGCAGGTGCCTGTAATCCCAGCTACTTGGGAGGCTGAGGCAGGAGAACCGCTTGAACCCGGGAGGCAGAGGTTGCAGTGAGCCAAGAAAGCACCATTGCACTCCAGCCTGGGCAACAAGAGTGAAACTCCATCTCAAAAATAAAAGCAAGCAAGCAAGCAAGAATGAAAGAAAACTCAAGGCAATGTGCCAGCTATCTTTAGGTGGCCCTACCACCCAAGGCTGGGAGGCACTTGCCACACCCATGAACACACTAATTGCACCCAGCCACCCAGGTCCATTGCTCCTTCCTTCTTCCAATGAGGGAGATGCGCACACCAGTCAACAACAGTCTAAGTGGACCAGAGCTGGAGTGTCCTGAGGCTGGCTTGCTAGCTTTTCCAGGACATCATACCACACTTTCACAACAGCTCAGCACACCCAACCACTGACCAATATTGACAGATCTACACATTTAGTTATTAATACAAATTAACCTTGAGGATTAACCAGTATAAGAAAACTCTCAATCTCCGAATACCACCAGGATAAACACGCACAGCAACAAATCCTGAAGGAAGGGTTAATGCAAGAAATATGAGAGAATGAAAAATACGAATTTTAGTACATTCAATAAGGCTTAAATTATTGCATCCACAATATAAGAGAGCAAGCTCTTAAAAAAAAAAACCCTCACAATACTTAGAGCCCTTGCAAAATGTAAAAGAATAATAAAACCAAATTAGACAGAAAAAAACATCGTTAACAGGTTAAACAGGAGACTACATATTGCTAAAGAGCAACCTACAAGAAAATACTATGAACTGGCCGGGCGTGGTGGCTCACGCCTGTAATCCCAGCACTTTGGGAGGCCAAGGCAGGCAGATCACGAGGTCAGGAGATCGAGACCATCCTGGTCTACATGGTAAAACCCTGTCTCTACTAAAAAAAACAAAACAAAACAAAACAAAAAATTAGCTAGGAGTGGTGGCGTGCGCCTGTAGTCCCAGCTACTTGGGGGGCTGAGGCAGGAGAATCACTTGAACCCTGGAGGCGGAGGTTGCAGTAAGCAGAGATCACGTCACTGCACTCCAGACTGGGTGAAAGAGTGAGACTCTGTCTCAAAAAAAAAAAAAAAAAAAAAAAAAATACTACGAACTGTACGTTAACAAATTTGATTACTGAGAATAGACAAATTCCTAGAAAAACACAGATTACCAAAACTGACTCACTCAGAAAAAGAAAATCTGAATAGATCTATAACAAACAGATTGAATTAATAATTAAAAATTTTCCTGTAAAGAAAAAGGCCAGGCCCATTTGGTTTCACTGGTGAATTCGATCAACATCTAAAGAAGAATTAATGCTAATCCTTGACGAACTCTTCCAGTAAATAGAGGAGGAGGAATACGTTCCAACTTACTCTAGGAGGCCAGTACTACCCTGCTATGAAAACCAGATAGTAATCACAAAAGAAGAAAACCACAAACTTATATCCCCCTCATGAATGTACACACAAAATCCCCAATTAGCAAATAGAATCCAACAGCAGATTAAAAATATACATCATGATAAAAAAGTATACATCATGACTAAATGGGCTTTATCCCAGGAATGCAAAACTGGTTTAACATTCTTAATTAATGTAATACATAGTATTAATAAAGAACAAAACTTCATGATCATCTAAGTAGACACAGAAAAAGTGTTTGACAAAATCTAGCACTCATTCATTACAAAACCCTCAAAAAACTAGAATAGAAGGAAACTTTCTCAACCCAATAAAGGGCATGTATTAAAAAAACTAAATAAATATCATATTTAATAAAGACTGAATTATTTTCCCCTAAAAAAAGGAACAAGACAATGATGTACACTGAAAACTATAAAACAATGCCAAAAGAAAGTAAAGAGGTAAATAAATAGACATTCCAGGTTCATAGGCTAGAAGATTTAACCTTGTTAAGATGGCAAGGGCCAGGCGTGGTGGCTCACACCTGTAATCCCAGAACTTAGGGAGGCAGAGGCAGGAGGATTGCTTTGAGCTCAGGAGTTCAAGACCAGCCTGGGCAACATGGCGAAACCCTGTCTCTAAAAAAATATAAAAATTAGCTGGGTGTTGGTAGCTCATGCCTGTAGTACCAGTTACTCGAGAGGCTGAGGCTGGAGAATCACTTGAGCCTGGGAAAGCGGAGGCTGCAGTGAGCCAAGATAGCACCACTGCACTCCAGCCTGGGTGACAGAGTGAGACCCTCTCTCAACAAACAAACAAACAAACAAACAAACAAACAAACAAACAAACAGGCAATACACCCCAAATTGGTCAGTAGATTCAATGCAAACCTTATCAAACCAGTTGGCTTTTTGTTGTTGCAGAAAATGGCAAGCTCATCCTAAAATTAATATGAACATGCAAGAAACCCAGAATAGCTGTAACAGTCTTGTAAAATAAGAACAAAGGTGGAGGACTTAGCCTTCCCAATTTTAAAACTTATACAAAGCCACAGTAATCAAAACAGTGTAATACTGGCAAAAGGAGAAACATAGGTCAACAGCACAAAAATGAGAGCTTAGAAAAAAGTTCCTAGATTCACAGTCAACTGATTTGCAACAAATGCGCCATGAAAATTCAATGGTTAAAAAAAAAAAAAGTCTTTTCAACAAATGGTGCAGGACCACATCCACAGGCAAAAAGAGAGTTTGGACCCCTACCTCACACCATACACAAAAATTAACTCAAAATGGATCAAGGACCTAATGTAACACACAAATCTATGAAACTTTTCAAAGAAAACTTAGGAGCAAATCTATGTGATCCTGGGTTACTTGGGCACTGATTTTCTAGATACAATACCAAAAAGCACATGGGATAAAATAAAACATTGATACATGGAACTTAATCAAAACTGAAAACTTTTGATTTCAAAAGGCATATTAAGAAAGTGAAAAGAAACCCATATAATGGGAGAAAGTATTTGCAAATAATATATCCAATAAGGGACTTCAGAATTCATAAAGAACTCTTACAACTCAATAATAAAAAAGACAACATAACTGAAAAATGGGCAAAGAATTTGACTAAATATTTCTCCAAAGAAGATATACAAAAGGCTAACTAATGAAGTTGATGTTCAATTTCATTAGTTATCAGGAAAATACAAATCAAAACAACAGTGAGATGCCATTTCTCATCCACTAGAACAGTTTTCATTAAAAAGATAGTAACAAGTGTTGGCAAGGATGTGGAAAGACATGAACCTTCATATGATGTTGGTGAGAGCATAAAATGGTGCAGCTACTCTAGAAAATCTCATGCTATTATTCCTCGTTTCCATCCCCAGCCCTAGTAAACCACTAAACATCTACTTTCTGCCTTTGGACATTTCATATAAATGGCATCATGCAATGCATAATCTTTTGTACCTGGCTTCTTTTACATAGCATGTTTTTTTAGGGTAATTCATGTCAGAAAATAATACTGCAGCTACTCTAGAAAACCTCATGCCTATTATTCCTTGTTTCCATCCCCAGCCCTAGGAAACCACTAAACATCTACTTTCTGCCTTTGGACATTTCATATAAATGGCATCATGCAATGCATAATCTTTTGTACCTGGCTTCTTTTACATAGCATTTTTTAAGGGTAATCCATGTCAGAAAATAATGCTGCAGCTACTCTAGAAAACCTCATGCCTATTATTCTTCATTTCCATGCCCAGCCCTAGGAAACCACTAAACATCTACTTTCTGTCTTTGGACATTTCATATAAATGGTATCATGCAACGCATAATCTTTTGCACCTGGCTTCTTTTACATAGCATGTTTTTTTAGGGTAATCCATGTCAGAAAATATGTCAGTACTTCATTCCTTTTTATTGCCAAATAACATTACACTGTATGAATATACAACACTTTGTTCATCCATTTGCCAGCTAACAGGTATTTGGCTTGTTTTCACTTTTGCTTATTATGAATAATGTTGCTTTGAGCATGATGCTATGAAGAATGATGCTATAAGCATAAGCATTTATATACAAGTTTTTGGGTAACATACGTTTTCAATTTTCTTGGGTATGTACCTAGGAGTAAAACTGCTGGGCTGTATGATAACTCTATATTTAACTTTTTGAGGACCTGCCAACCTGCATGAGAGTTCCAATTTCTACATATCCTTGTCAATACTTGTTATTACCTGTTTTATTGATTACAGCCATCTCAGTGGGTGTAAAGTGGTATCTCATTGTGGCTTTGACTTGCATTTCTTGGTAATGATGAATGATACTGAGTATCTTTTCATGTGCTTATTGGCCATTTGTATTTCTTCTCCGGACATATGTCTATTTAAATCCTTTATCCATTTCTTAATTGGGTTGTCTTTCTATTGTTGAGTTTTAAGAGTTACGTGTTCTGGACATTGGATTCTTATTAGATATATACTTTGCAAATATTTTCTCCCATTCTCTGGGTTGTCATTTTACCAGATATATTCGTGATATTCATGAAAAAGCAGAGATTTAAATATTTCGTTAAAAAGTTAACTCCTGGCCGGGCGCGGTGGCTCACGCCTGTAATCCTAGCACTTTGGGAGGCCGAGACGGGCGGATCACGAGGTCAGGAGATCGAGACCATCTTGGCTAACACGGTGAAACCCCGTTTCTACTAAAAATACAAAAAATTAGCCGGGCGTGTTGGCGGGCGCCTGTAGTCCCAGCTACTTGGGAGGCTGAGGCAGGAGAATGGCGTGAACCCGGGAGGCGGAGCTTGCAGTGAGCCGAGATTGCGCCACTGCACTCCAACCTGGGAGATAGAGCAAGACTCCGTCTCAAAAAAAAAAAAAAAAAAAAAAAAAAAAAAAGTTAACTCCTAGTAGATTAAAAATAGAATTGCAGGTCCCCCATATCTTAGTATGGAAAAAAGGGAACACGGAAAATTTGATCCAGTTTAGTAGACAAAAAATTGGTTCCTGGTGTTAGTTTACATTTTCCTGTTCTATTTCCTTTTCTGAGAATGGCTTCTTTATCTCCAATAACCACTTTTTCTGTTGGGTTCACATTTAGCTTCTTATTTTTTCCCTGGAGGGTGGGAGTTTACATATTCTGGATGTTCATCAGTTGTTACATACAGTGCAGGTGTTTTCTCCCAGTCTGTCTCTGCCCTTTTAGCTTTGTTTACAGTGGACTTTCCCTTACAAAGTCCTCACAAAGAGCCCTGTTGTCAATGGCAGGCCCTTAGAGAAGTTCTTGACTGCTAATCTCTGAGGAGTCTTTGCACCAGCCCAGCCTCTCCCAACTGTTCTAGAAGCCCACAGACACATTGCTGAGTGGTCACTTCAAGTCTGAATCAAAGGCCAATTTCTTAGAATTGGTTTCTTAGGAACCCACCACCACTCTCAGCAGGTCCAGGTCAGGCCTTGGACCAGCTTCTGGTCTATTCCTTCTTGTACCAACCATTAGGAGGAAGGAAAGGGGCTGAGGGCAGGGAGTTACATATACACAACGTAGCTTTCAAGGTTTTATTCTTCATAAATCGGTAGTGAAACACTTGAATTTGGATATGCAAGGCATCTTACCTGGACAGTGAATGAAAGACCAGTTGTATCTGCTGTCCTCTAGACACATGCTGGAATTGAGCAGGGGCTGTGGATAGAAATTTCCTGTAGGGGCTTGCGAAGGCATCTTCACTGGTCCTTTATAGGAACCCTCTATGCATTTCCCTTTGCCAGTATTGCTGGGATCAGTACACCAGCCACAGCCTGGTTGCTCCAAGCAATGACTACAGGTACAGTAGCCTGAACAATTTTCAGCTATTAAAAAAAAAAAAGTTGCAATTGACTATCACAGGTAGATCTGAATTCACTGTATTTAAATTACATTTTTTTAAACAGACTATTCAACTGGCTTGAGTCAAAAATATTATTCTGTCTTGATTATTTAAAAGAGATAATGAATGTAAAGAGACCAGTATTTTGCCCAATACATAACAGAGATGACCCTTCCCTCCTCTCTCAATCCCAGGATGTTGAAGGCAAAAGGGACCTTAGAGATTATCTATTGGAAAGCATTTACTTTACAAATTAGGAAATTCAGATATGGAGATATTACATGGATTGAGCAATATGACACTGAAGTTGGACAAGTTATTTCTGTACTCTGTGATCTATCCTACATTTATTTACTGTCAATGTGCCTGATTCTGTATGAAGGTTCTCAATAGGCAGCAAGGTTTCGATGGCAGTCTCTGGTCAGGTTTGAGCAGGGGTCATGTCCAGTCTTGTTTCTAAAATGTTCAGAGGCTGACAGCACAGCCTCATGGCTGAGTTGTTGCCTATACAGAGGGCATGCATAAGTGCCTAGGGCTCCCTTTTTCACTTACGGGGGCAGGTGCTCATCGTATACCATTCCATACACTGGCCGAAAGGGAAGGAGGCCACGTAGGCATTGGAGTCCACACACTGCTTCATGTTGCTGCACCACATGCACTCAGAGCTGCCGCTGGTGCAATCTCCACATGCTGTCCTCAAGGCACATGGTGTCCGGCACTGCTTAGCACTGTGGTTTGCTGGGAATGAAACCCAAGAGAGACACTTAGAGCTCCCACCATGTCCGCTAAGGTCAAAGACTTTTCTTTCTTTCTTTTCTTTTCTTTTTTTTTGAGACGGAGTCTCACTCTGTCTCCAGGCTAGAGTGCAGTGGCACAATCTCGGCTCACTGCAACCTCCGCCTCCCCGGTTCAAGTGATTCTCCTGCCTCAGCCTCCCAAGTAGCTGGGACTACAGGGGTGCGCCATCACGTCTGGCTAATTTTTTGTATTTTTAGTAGAGATGGGGTTTCACTATGTTAGCCAGGATGGTCTTGATATCTTGACCTTGTGATCCACCCGTCTTGGCCTCCTAAAGTGCTGGGATTACAGGCGTGAGCCACTGTGCCCAGCCAAGACTTTTCAAATGTGGGTGATGACCCATTAATGTGCCATGAAATCAATTAAATGAGAGAAAATAGAAAACAATAAAAGTCATCAAGTACTGTTTAGTCAAGTGTATTTACACACTTGTGGAAAAAATAAATTTTCTTTTCAAAGAGCATTAAGGACAAAGATGAGGAAACAGTGAATCTTTCCATAAAAGTAGGGCTGTAAGCCCCTTAGAATTTGGGGACCCAGGATGAACTTTAGGGGTTTTACAATCCACTTGAATATGTAAAATCTCATGTTTGCAATTTTGGAGGGAAGAAGGTCCACGGCATTCATTAAGTTCAACAAAGGATTCAGAATTCTGAAAGGCTGCTGGGCAGCTCCCCTAGAGAAGTTTAGAAATCAATATTTAGAAATCTACAATGCTATGAATTCTCTCCTATACCTCTGTAATTCCTCAGACAAATTACTTTCCCAAAATTGGACACAATGCAAATGGAGTCCGGCCTCCCAAAATAACCCACAATTCCACCGACTGCTTGTGAGTCCCTCTGCAGGAGGAGGAGGCTTATTTTGAGTTGTCTTCATGCTGCAGCAGCTACCCCTGGGCCTGCCTTTAGTTAGCCAAAATGTAGCCCAGAGAGACTGAAAGCTGGGAAGCTACTCCGAGTGTCTGTCTGCTTAGTACTCTCCCGCAGCTCTCGCGTAGTTCTGGGTTGCTTCTGTCCTCGCTTACAGAACTGCTCTCATCATTTTTCTCCCTGTTGACACTACCTTTCTGAACACTGTCCCTGCAGTCACTTGCTTGCTTTACTAATCTTTTGTTTTTATTTTCCTTTTTTGTTTTTTCTTCCACAGCATTTCTCTGCCAACACCAATAAATTTGCTTTTCAGAGCAATTCTCAATACTTTTTCTGGTCAATAAACCTATCAATCTCATTGTTAATTAGAATATCAGTTTCTTCGAGTAGTGTTAGTTATTTTTAGTTTTGCTTATAATTAAAACTATTCAGGGTCCCAGAATATTTCCTTCTGCTTCTGAAATCTGGGTTATACTCTTCTTTGCATGCTTGAAACCAATACTTCATCTGTTTTCATGACTACTTCACACATCTCAGCAATGAACTATGCCTCCTATGGTTTCTCTCACAATAAACTCTGAATACCACCTAATTCACCTGTGAACTTACCAGGCCTTTCACAGACGCTACCATTGAGTGGGTTGATGCAGGTTGCAGCCTTTAGTCCCCGAGGACTGGGTTCTGATAAAATTCCACAGAATCCAGCATCACTGGGCTCAGATGGCATCCACTGTAGTAAACTATTTGTAAATGGGGACATATCTTCCCAGCACCAGTAGGACACATTGATCTTCCGAAGGCCGACCCATGGGGTTAAGGTGAGCTTGGACTAAAGGCAAAAGAGACACAACTATGAATACAGATAGTATCTTTTTTTAATTTAAATTTTGGAGATGGAGTCTTTCCATGTTGCCCTGGCTAGTTTCAAACTCCTGAGCTCAAGTGATCCTCCCACCTTGGCCTCCCGAAGTGTTGAGATTATAGGCATGAGCCACCATGCCTGGCCTGAATATAACCAACATCTTGACCAAAACAAGCTTCTAGATAAAAACCACCAAGTTAAGTATACCCCACAGACACAGGAAAACCTCTTTATCCCTTGACTCAGCCATGGTAGATTAGGATAGATCATCACTTCAATATGGCCATTTTATAAAGGATAAAAATGTAGCTCAGAGAAGATAATATATCAAAAATTCACAGAAATTATAGCAAAGCAGTATTTAAGTTCTGAAATGTCTATATGAAGAGATGGCTACCCCCAAACACAGGCTGAGTATCCCTAATCTGAAATCCAAAACACTCCAAAATCTAAAACTTTTTGAGTGCCAACATGATGGATGCTGAAGGAAAATGTTCACTAGAGCATTTTGGATTTCCAGATTAGGGATGCTTAACTGGTTAGTATAATGCAAATATTCTAAAATTCGAAACACTCCTCGTCCAGAGCATTTTAGATAAGGGATATTCAACTTATACCACATTTGCTTTATCCATTCATCCATCCTGGCACTGGATTTTATAGGGAATAATAGGACAGTGACACCTGGGACAGTCTGTCTTCTGCTCTCCTGAAATTTCCTTCTCATTGCAATTTTTAACAAGTTTTAAAAATCAAAATATAAAGTTTAGCCAAGAAATGGTAAGTATTCCTAATTTTGGTAGTTATAAAACAAAAGATATACTGTATTTCCCTCCCTTTGCTTTCTTTTGAGACAGGGTCTCGCTCTGTTGCCCATGCTGGAGTGCAGGGACATGATCATGGCTCACTACAGCCTCAAACCCCTGGGCTCAAGCAACCCTCTTGCCTCAGCCTCCCAAGTAGCCGGAACTACAAGTATGTGCCACCATCATGCCCGGCTAATTCTTTAAAAAAACTTTTTGTAGAGACGGGGTCTCCCTATGTTGCCCAGGCTAGTCTTGAACTCCTGGGCTCAAGCAATCCTCCCTCATTGGCCTCCCAAAATGCTGGGATTACAGGCAGGAGCCACCACACCCAGCCTATTTCCATTTTTGAGAGGAAAAAATACACATGCCCACTAAAAGACCTAAAAAATAAATAGATCCAAAAGAAAGAAAGAAAATTAAAAATACTTTTTAAAGGCCCTTCAATAATTTCTTTGCCTTCATGATACAATTCAAATCCATTACTATTGTAGCCATGGCCTCGCAGGGTCTGGCCTTGGTTCCTTCCTGAGGCTCAACTATAAAAATCCCCTCCCATCCAGCCTGCAGCCAACCATGCAAACTTACCTGCAGCTCACTCAAAGAGCCACTCCCTTAATCATCTCCCTCTACATGTCACAGATGGGGGCACTAATTAATGCACAGGAAGCCCTTCCCTCTTCGACATCCTAATTCACTCCTTCTCACCTTCAGGGGTCACCTCCTTCCAGCTTTCTACCAGCCAGTCTCTGTCCTAAGGGTTAGGCTAGGTGTCCTTTCTTGTTTTTCCATAAAAATCTGGGCTCTACTAACTGGGCTACATCTAGAGGTATAGCTGTGGAAGGACATTACACTTCAGTTGTCTCTCATCTGTCAGTCTTATCATTAAGACTGTGAATTTCTGCTTCATAAACGTGGCCACAGCAGATTAGAATACCCAGAAACGTTTAGAGTTAGAAAACCTAAGGAAGAGAGAAAGGGTACCAGAAGTATATCTGTGGCCACCTGGTTGAACCCTTTTAACTTCTGTGGACTTGAGAGTCATTGTTAGAGACACCAGGGTAATAAGCAAAGCTGGGTGCCATCCATTTTCTGAGGGAGTGAATAACTATGGGAAAGGTCAGCTGCCAGCCAAGGATGGAATGCTGGAAGAGACCCACATTTGGACATGGAAAGAGAAACAACAGAGACAGTCACCAATGGAGATTCTGAAATCTGAAAAAGCTATCAAAATATTATGAAATACCAAATGTGGTCACAGTAGCCTGAGGTAAACACACTAAGAATATATCACCAATGCTTGAGTGTCCATACCCTATCTAAGTTGCACTGAAAAAAGGGACTCATTGGAGAAAACTAAATACAGGGCATCTCCTACCAGTCTCAGAATGGCCCTATAGGTGGTACACAGAGGCCACAGGCAGCCAAGACCCAGGCCACATTTCCATACCTTCACATGAAGGAGGCTGTACCCAAGGAAGTGTTGCCCTCAACTCCTCCCTGCTTGGTAAGAACATTTCCACTAAACGTTTCTGTACCACAGCTGAAACTGCTGAAAGAGCTTTGTTCTATGAGTCTACTTAACTGACGGTAGGATCACAATTTATGACTCCAGACTAAAAATGACAAAATGTGATCATGGAATATTGACTATAAGCCCCCTGAGAGCACTGGGTGGACAAGCAGAGAACTTGAGCCTTTCTGGGCTTAGAAATTCTTGACAAGAAGGTGCTCTCTTCTTTTGAGATGGCTGGGCTATGAAAGACCCAAGGAGATGTACATTTCTTTTTTTTGCTGTTCTTTTTTTGTTTTGAGACGGAGTATCGCTCTGTCACCCAGGCTGGAGTGCGGTGGCGCAATCTCAGCTCACTGCCACCTCCACCTCCTGGGTTCAAGCAATTCTCCTGCCTCGGCCTCCTGAGTAGCTGGGATTACAGGCGCACACCACCATGCCTGGCTAATTTTTGTATTTTTAGTAGAGACGGGGTTTTACTATATTGGTCAGGCTGGTCTTGAACTCCTGACCTCAGGCGATCCACCCACCTCAGCCTCCCAAAGTGCTGGGATTACAGGTGTGAGCCACCACGTCCAGCTGAGATGTACATTTCTTAGTGGTAATTATACAGTCTTATGCACTATTATAATACCTTAACTCCAAGGAACTCAGGTGGCTTAATCCAACCTAGCTAATTATCAGTGACCTCTCTTTCTCCCCTAGCAGAATCCAGAGGTAAAACAGGTATGAAATCATCTACTGATGTCACCAGATTATTTACACATATACATGTTACAATTCATCCCCCATATAATTATTCATAGATCTTATATATACAAAGTATTAAAAATTTTAAGAGGAAGAGACTCTGACAGCACAAACCCACAGTCCCTCAGGCTGCATTCACCAGCACTCCCCTTCTTGCCAAGCACGTCACACATATCCACAGCCTTCCACATGCAAGCTGCAGTCATGCCCTTGGTAGAAAGGTGGATAACCAGAAACTTAAGTTTTGAGGATTTTAACTCACCATGCTCTGAGATGACTGCATTATTCGCAGCTGCTTAAGGACAAATTCTACCTTCTTCTGGGTTGTAAGAGAAGCCAAAAGGGCATTGTGGTTCCTACAGAACAATTTAGCATTGTCATAATTCTCCTTGGCAGTAGTAATTTTCAAACATGAGTTTCCAACCAAATGCCAGCCAATGCCACAGATATTTTCTTTCATTAAGGGGAAAAGAGAAAAAAAAGAATTTTAGAAATCAGACAAAACTACTGTATTATGAGTTCAAATTACTGAATACCGAAATGGCCTTTCTAATTTAAATTCTAGGTACTTCATTAGGATGTGGGAGCCTCTGACACATTATTAAGGACCAAATGCAGAATACAAGAATTTTAAAATGTTTACTGGTGATATCTCCCGGATCCTAAAAAGCATATTCTGAGGTCACTTATCCTACGTCTTAGATGAAAACACCAGTTTGGTGCCAATAATAGACTGGTACACTTCCTTCTGAAGAACAATTAGAAAACTAAAATCCTAAGTGAAGAGCAGACAAATGAATATGCATATTGGAGGGCTGGGGTAAAAACTGCAAGAATGGAAATGAATCAAGGAATTAACAAATCTATAGTCTCCAAAAGCTGCACTGTTTTCATATCATCAGGTGGAAGGTACAATCAAGTGTACAAAGCATCCCAAAAGCAAGGTGAGAAGGTCCTTCTTGAGAAACAACCCAAGTGATATGGCTATAGCATACAAGACAAGCTTGTAATCTGCTACCTGTGATCATCCTGAACCCACACAAGGTACTGCACAGAAGCTATGAATGCTTCCTGGAAGACAATGAAAGAACAAAGCAACTTCACCAGAACCAAAGTACTTTGGAGACATCAACAATGTTCATTAACAGTAACAGTCACTGAGATAAAAGAAAGGTACCATGGGAAAGAGATCATTTAAGAACAGACAAAGACTTGCTCCTCACAGTGTAGCAGTCGACTAGATAAAATGCACACTCTAGGCCCCACCCCACACTTGCACCAGAATATGCCTTTCGCAAGATTCCCAGGTCTTTTCCTGTACCTTAAAATTTGAGACACACTGAGATATAGAAAAGAGTCCCACTCTGCAAGCTGAATCAAAAACTTCCAAGGGACATTCAAAAAGGGCCTGGTCCAAACCAACTTCCCTGAACAAGCTCAGATGTTGTGCAGAGACAAGGAAGTTCCCCTTTCTGGACCATCCTGGTCCAAATATATCACATGGCTGGCTGGTCTCAGGCCCTGAGTTCATCATCCTGAACCTCAGAAGTAGGATATATTGAGGTTTTCAGGGCTGGAGATCACCCCTAAAAGGTGCTGCTGACAGAAGTATCTATCCTCTCCTTCTCAGAGAAGGCCCATTAGCAGGTGCCAACAATTAAATCCCAGTGGTTAATAAGAAGTACTCTCCATAAAGTGCTCAGCAGACTGACTGCTGAGACATCATGGTCTAGTCCCAGGTTATCAAAGGTGGATGGGAAAGAGACAAGGAGCAGGCTCAGTGATACAGAACCAAGCTGTCACTCAATTCTACAGAGCAGCGAAGGATGTTTCACTTTATTTCAAAGGACGGTAGGAACAAATACTTAAGAACTGTATTTTAGTTAAAAACAAAAAAGCCCATAATACTGGTGTGGGGGATGAATGGACAGAATTAGCTCTAGGTTCAACTTAGGCTGCACAGTGTTGGGGGAAGCAGGGTGAAGTAATGGACCCACACACACCAAGATGACCCTGCAAGGCCTACCGGGCAGGGCAATGCACTCCTGATTCCGGGGCTCCCACTGGCAGTTCTGGTCCAGGGCACAGCTCCTGCAGCTGGTCTTCTTGTTACAGTAGTACATGGGGTTATCCTTGGGGCAATTCTCATACCTAAAAATGGAGATCTAGAACACAGTGGACAAAAGCTTTTCTTTTGTATCCACAGAGAGAACTTATGGTGAGGACCAACAGGATATTATAGACAACAAAATCTAATTGAGGAAGCAAACTGCAAATAGATAGATAGATAGATAGATAGATAGATAGATAGATAGATAGATAGATAGATAGACAGACAGACAGACAGACAGACAGACAGACAGATAAGTTGCAGTAGCTCTGCAGTGGGAACACTGCAATGGAATGTTCTGCTCAAGGACATGCTTTTAACTGGCAAGGAAGCAGCCCACTCTTTTAAACACCATGCCTCAACCTGCTCATCTGTAAAATGGGAATGTTGAACTTGGTGCTTTTCAAATGCTCACTTCCAAAGTCTGAAAGTTTTCTATTTTATGAACTATATGAGACTGACAAAAAAAAAAGTCTTGTAAGCTGTCAAAAACTATAAAAGCCTGGGTCATCTTATAACTTAAATTTAAAAATCTATATATGATGAGCAGTGAGATTATGCCAAACCAAGATATAAAACAAGGAGATTTTGCAAAGTCTGTCATTTCCACAGTTCAATATGGGCCGCTATACACCTGACTCAGTCTCAAACCCTAACTTTATCAAAACCTGGCACTGGTAAAGTGAGGTCACTATTAGATGCCTCAAACCAAGGATCCAGTGCTTAGTCACAGCCATGCCCAGGGACAACAGTCCTACCTTCTTCTAAAACACAATATACAAATTCCCAGGGCTAGTAGGACCCTTGAAATATACAGAACATCTCTTCCTAAAGGAAAACCTCAGGGATAATAAAATCCAAATAGAAACCCATTTGAAAAGTAACTCTGGGCCATTATTTATACCATATACACTATAAAAGCTAAACCTATGACAAATTAGGATTTTTCTGAAATCTTTAAGAAACAGCCTCTGACCTGGCCTTCTGAGCAGCTGTGGTTCCTGGGGACACAATGGTCATTGCACCAGTGGCAGTCATTGGTGTTGGCTGTGCAGCTGTAACAATCTGTGTGCTGGTCACATCTGTCATGGTCAAGAGCTGCAAAGAAAACAAAATCTCATGAACTGGGACAACTTCAATTGAGCAAAATCTGAGACCGAAGTTAAAAAAAAAATCGTAACAATGGTTAAGAAGTAAAATGAAGAATGAAACTGGCAGGAAAATATATTTGGTATGTTCTGGTTAAAATAATATTTAGAAATAGACAATCTAAAGAAACACTGTTTTGTACCCCAAAGAAAGAAGTACACAGAAAGTGAAAACAAGGATAGGTTAATTTAACAACTGTAAGATATAATGAAAGTAACTTCTGGCTCTTTGAATACTTTTCTTTCCAAGAAAAAAAAAATCAACTAGTAATAGAATGAACACCAAAGAAGCCCAGGAGCCAAAATATTGTAGGATACCAAGTCATTCCTCCTAGTTATAAATGCAAGGCTAATTTGGGCACAGGAAGTAGGCAGCACCACAGAACTGAACAGGAGGCATTAGGCTGAGCTGCATTTTGTACATGCATGTAAATTCAAGAGTGCAAGTCTGAGAATTTCTGGGTTACTACAGACCTGCCACATCTCCTGTTAACTCTAGAAAAGAGAAGCTGCATGGCCGGATGCGGTGGCTCATGCCTGTAATCTCAGCACTTCGGGAGGCCGAGGCGGGCGGATCACAAGGTCAGGAATTCAAGACCAGCCTGGTCAACATGGTGAAACCCCGTCTCTACTAAACCTAGAAAAATTAGCTGGGCATAGTGGCGCGTTCCTGTAATCCCAGCTACTCAGGAGGCTGAGGCAGGAGAACTGCTTGAATCAGGACCTGGGAGGCAGAGGTTGCAGTGAGCTAAAATTGCGCCACTGCACTCCAGCCTGGGCTACAGAGTGAGACTCTGTCTGAAAAAAAAAAAAAAAAAAGAGAAGCTGCACAACCATGTTGTCTCATCTGTTCAACCATCTTGTGGACATGGCACATGGGGGAATTCACAAACAGGAAAAGGCAGGTGCCACTCTCACAAAGACCCCAGCAGTCGGCTCCTTAGGCTGCTCTTCCTGTCCTGGTCATTATCCCAAGGATTGGGCCCACCCAGAAAGTGGGGTGAAACAGGGAACTGAAGTCTCAGGTGAGATGACAGCAAATGGGTTGATATGAACACCTAAGGTAATTCAACACTATTTCCTATAAACATGCATATTTAATTTGAACTTTTAAAATTTGGTTTAAAAATTAACTATTTCACTGATTTTATCCCTTTCAAGAGACAAGCTAACCCTGCTAAGTTCTGGTAATCTTGGTTCTCCAGCACCAATGAACCTGAGTGGGTTGCCTGGGTGGCCTGTTTTTTTGTTTTTGAGACAGAATCTCATTCTGTCACCCAGGCTGGAGTGCACTGGCACACTCATGCCTCACTGCAGCCTCAACGTCCTGGGCTCAAGCCCTCTTGCCTCAGCCACCCTAGTAGCTGGGACTACAGGCATGCACCACCATGCCCATGCCTGGCTAATTTTTGTGTTTTTGGTAGAGACAGGGTCTCACTATGTTGCCCAGGCTAGTCTTAGACTCCTGGGCTCAAGCGATCCCCATACCTCAGCCTCCCAAAGTGCTGGGATTACCGGCATGAGTCCCTGTGGCTGGCCCTGGGTGTTCTTACTGAGAATTTATATTCGTGAAAAGTTTAACTTGGAGCAGCATCCCAGGAATGAAAGCTGCTTCTATCCATCATAACTCTCAAGTTAACTGCAACACCAATCCTACTAGTAAGAAATTCAGCCAACATACTTTAAATTAATTGATGTAGAGACAACATTCTTACTTTTAAAGAACTTTCTGGCCATGTACAGTAGCTCACGCCTGTAATTCCAACACTTTGCGAGGCTGAGGCGGGCAGATCACTTGAGGTCAGGAGTTCCAGACCAGCCTGGCCAACATGGTAAAACCCCATCTCTACTAAAAATACAAAAACTAGCCGAGCATGGTGGCAGGTGACTGTAATCCCAGCTACTCGGGGATTACAGGCTGAGGCATAAGAATCACTTGAACCTGGAAGGTGGAGGTTATAGTGAGCTGAGATCATGCTGCTGTACTCCAGCCTGAGCGACAGAGACTCTGTCTCAAAATAAATAAATAAATAAATAAATAAATAAATAAATAAAATAAAAAATAAATTTTTAATATATCGCTTCACTGTACCGCATTGTGCTCTATGTCACAGCAATATAGGACAAGAAGCAAAGCAGGCAGAAGGAAGGAAACAGCTTGAAAAACATGGGGGAGGTTCTAGAAGCAGGGATCATCGCCCATCCTCAGTAACTGTCTGTCTTGATATCACTGTTGTATCCAACTAGAGACGCTAGACAAAAATACTTTGCAAGGACAGCAGCTCTCCCTCCTTCCACCAAAAAAATTTACTTCAACATGGCTTTTCTGGGCTGACTCTCCTAATTTCATCCTTAATGTTAGATCTGCATCCAATACGGTAGCCAGTAACCACAAATGTCTTTTAAATTAAAATTAAATTAAATTAAATTAAAAATTCAGTTCTTCAGTCACACTAGCTACATTTCAAGTATCTGATAGCCCATGTGGCTAGTGACTACCATATCGGGACAGTCCAGACACACAACATTTCCATCATCAAAAATAAAGTTCTACTGGATGGCACTGCCTCAGAGCAACTGCAGCCAGAATCTGGGGTCAGTATGCAAAGCCTATGCAATGCCAAAAAGGTTATGTCTCTATCACTCGCAGACAGCTTCTAGGAGCCACATGGCATGTTCCCATCCGAGATGTTTACAAACCAATTTTCAAATATCCAAAAACACTTTGTACAAGTTATTACTGAATGATTTTGGATAAGGTGAACATAAAAAGTATACATATGCTAAGTTCCTTCACAATTCAGATAAAATGAGGTCTCAAATTCATTAAAATCTAAGTAGAGAAAAAAAAACATACTTCTTTTGGAAAAACATTCTGATTTTAACTTTTCTTCTTGTTCATCAGTTGCCAGCGCCCACGAGATACACTGAGACGACCCTGTGTTCCACACACACCGGATACCAGGTCCTGCTGCTAAACAAGCGGCTTCACTCCGATGCCCATCACACTGTTCCGAGGTGAATACCAGGATGTCGCTGAGGAGGAGACTATTGAAACCACCGAACACATACATGGTGCTAAGAGGAAAAAGGGAGAGAAGAAATTTACTAGAGACTCAGATAACAATTGGATGCTATACTTTTTTTTTTTTTTTTTTAAGAGACAGGGTCTTACTCTGTTGCCCAAGCTAGTCTCAAACTCCTGGGCTCAAGAGATCCTCTCGCCTCAGCCTCCTGAGTAGCTGGGACTACAGGCACACACCACCACATCCAGCTACCATGATACACTTTTTACAGACAATCTTCAAACCAATCTTACATATCATAAGTCTTCTAAGAAATTATTTTTCAAGGTCTTAAAAAACATTATTATTCCCTTCCTTTCCAAATTCCATCCTTTCATCCTGGCCTATAACACACCCAGAACAGTTCCAATAATCTGCCTCCTCGTCATAGCTACTGTATTAAAAAGTTCTCACGATAGCCTGGTGACTTTTAACCAAGAGTCACTGGAAAATTTTAGTGTCAGGATATGCTCACATCTTTTAATGCTAAACAGCAATTCTATATCTTCATTTTTTAAATATTAAAAATAAAAATGTACAAATTTAAAGCACAGGTAAAAGCCTCTGTAATTAAAGTTGTGTCATACTGGTACATGAATATGAGCCCAATCATAAACAGATAAAAGCACACATGTACATTTAGTACACAGTAAAAGTGGCATCTTACATTAGTGGGAAAAGATGTTCTTTTTAGTAAATGGTATCAAGATAACTAAACATATGGAAAAAAATAAAATTGAATCTATTTCTCTACATTCTGGGATAATTTCCACATGGATTAGAGCATCTTCTGAGAAAAACAAAACACACAAGCAGTAGAAGAATGGGTGAATTTCTCTATAACCTAAGAGTGAAAAAAAACTGACTTAAAATCCAGAAGGTAGGGGAAAAGAAGATTGAAAAATCTGGTCATATGAATTAAAAAGACGTTTTACATGGAAATAATGCTATAAGCAAAGTAAAAAAACAAATGATATGCTATGAAAAAAAGATTTACAAGTTATGTTATAGGAAAAGGACTATCCCTAACATAGAGGGGGGCTTCAGCCAGTTTGCAGAGAAAAAAATGCAAATGACCTTAAACATATGAGAAGATGCTCTAATTTCAGTGTAAGAAAAATGCAAATTAAAACTATACTGAGGTAGCATTTCTCACCTATAAGACTAGCAAAAAAAAAAAAAAGCACAAAAAATTGACAATATATGGATTGGTGAGACTATGGGGCAAAAGGCACTCTCCCACACTACTGCTGGGCATGTAAAATGATGCAGCCTACAGAGGGATTTGGCAAGCTCTAACAAAACTTTGCATTTACTTTTTGAACCTGAAATCACATTTCTAGAAGTCTAGCACAAAGATAGAATAGCAAAAATACAAAAAGAAGTACATGAGGCTATTCACTACAGCATTAACCCACTTATGCCAGAGGGCAAATTTTTTTGTGAAAAATCAGACCTTGGGGATGACCTTGAGCAGCAGGATATAAATAACTCCCAAAAGCTTAGCATTCCAATAATGGAACACTAGGCATAAATGGGTTAATGATAATAGCAAAAGACTCAAACAGCCCCAAATGTCCGTCAATTGGGGATGTGACAAACTATAATACATCCACATAACGAAATATTAGGCAGATGTAAAAGGAATGAGGAAAATTTCTACATACTTCTATGGAGTGAGCACCAGTATATACTGCTATGTGGGGAAAAAAATGGAACGCAGAGAAAAGTATTCAAACAATGTAGCCATTTATCTATTGAGGGAACTAGAAGGTCAAACACACAAACGTGCACAAATAATTCATTTTCCTTTTTAAAAAGAAGAACACCACAGTTTCTCTTTAACCTGCCTTCTTAAAAAACCTAGAAACAACAGCCAACCCAGGAGCAATGAATACAACTAGTGCTTAGATTGTGCGTATTTAAAAACCATTCTTTCTCCTTCCTGTCACCCCTTAAAAACTAGAACTTTTTAGAGAAAAACCTAATTTCATGTCTGGATGAAGAAATGTTCACAATGAGTCTAGCAGATCTTGTTATACTGGGAAGAAAAGAAAACGAGGGTAGTATCAGATAAACTCAAAAGCTAACGTAAAGATGCCCTCACTGGCTAAAGATGGAAAATGTTTGAAATTTAATAAAAACACAAACTACAATAGATTAAAACACATGAAATATTTTTAAATCCATGAGTTCATAATGATACACATCTCCCATCCCCTGAAAAAAAAAACAACCTAATTTGTCATCTTTGGACAATGCTAAGAAATCACTACATTATTTTGAAGATTGGTAAACAAAGGGAAAGAAATAAACCTATGAAGTGATCTTGCCAAAATACTGAAGTGAATCTGATCAAGTTAATTTGTAGGAAGTTTAGGAGAGAGACCAATATGTTATATGAAAGCCCAGGATACAATAATCAAAATCTGGACTACCGGAAACTCTACAGGACAAACAACCCAGTCTCTTTAACAAGTAAGGGGGAAAATGATGGATGGGGTCCCTACAGATCAAGAGAAACTTCAGAGACATTTTAACCAATTGTAACATATGGATCTTATTTGGATTCTGAGTTGAACAAACTAAACTTAAAAAAAAACTGAGACAATTAGGAGATGTAAACACTGAATGGACACTGAGAGATATTAAAGAACAACTTTTTTTTTTTTTTTTTTTTTGAGTTAGAGTCTTGCTCCGTTACCCAGACTGGAGTGCAACAGCACCATCATAGCTCAGTGCAACCTCAAATTCCTGGGCTCAAGCAATCCTCCCACCTCAACCTCCTGAGTAGTTGGGACAACAGGCACGCACCACCATGACCAGCTAATTTTTGTATTTCTAGTAGAGATGAGGTCTTGCTGTGTTGCCCAGGCTGCTGTTGAACTCCTGGACTCAAGCAATCCTCCTGCCTTGGCCTCCCAAAGCGCTGGGATTACAGGCGTGAGCCACCACCCCTGGCTTAAAGAATTAACTTTAAAAGTGTAATAACTGTATAGGGGTTGTGTTTTAAAAATTAAGTCTTCATCTTTAAAAGACAGCCAATCCTCATTATAGTCATGTATGTGGTCCTGCATAACGATGTTTCCATCAATGATGGATGGCATGTACAATGGTTGTCATCTAGTAATCTAAGGTTAATTTATTATTGAAGAAAACAATTTTAAAATAAATTTAGTGTAGCCTAAGTGTACAGTTCACAAAGTCTACAGTAGTGTACAGTCTACTCACTCACAGACCTCCCCAGAACAATTTCCAGTCCTGTATGCTCCCTCCCTTCATAGTAAGTGGCCTGTACAGGTGTACATTTTTTTATCTTTTATATTGCATTTTTACTGTACCTTCTCTATGTTTAGATATGCTTGGACACACAAATACTTACATTGCATTACGATGACCTACAGTATTGAGTATAGTAACATGCTGCACAGGCTTGTAGCTAGGAGCAACAAGCCATACCATATAGCCTAGATGTGTAGCCTAAGTTTATGTAAGTACACTCTGTGATGTTGGCACAATGATGAAATTGCCTAAGGATGCATTTCTCAGAATGTATCCCTATCATTCAGTGACACATGACCATATCTGCAGATTGTAGATTCCATATTTGCAAATTCACGTACTTATAAAATCTATTTCTAATTCCAAAATCAATACTTGCAGTAGTTTCATGGTCATTTACCAGCATGTGTGTGCAAAGAATGGCAAAAAATTTGAGTTGACACACATGCATATTACCGGCTAAGGTCAAACAAGGAGATGCTCTCCCTTCTTGTTTCCACTATCATACTACAAACAAGTGTCCCTTCCATGATGTATCTAGTGCCATGTTTTATGCATTTTTGTGCCTTATGTTAGTGCTTTCACTGCTGAAAATGGCCCCCTATGCAGTGCTGAAGTGCTGTCTAGTGTTCCTAAGTGTAAGAAGGCTGTGACGAGCCTTACTGAGAAAATACGTGTGTTACATAAGCTTTGTTCAGGCATGAGTTAAAGTGCTGTTGGCTGTGAGCTCAATGTTAATAAATCAAGAATATATATTCAATAAGATGTTTTTAAATAGAAACACACATAAAAGAAAGTTATGTATGCTGACTGGTTGATGAAAATGTCATCAGAGGTTTATAGAAACATAACCCTGTATTTCCCCTAGGAGCAATAATTCAATATTCAAGAATTCAGTGTTTACAGTTACTTTATAGAGTTGTGAAAAATGAAAACAAATTGTAATCTGAAATATATATTTTTTTGAGTTAGGGTCTCACTCTGTCACCCAGGCTGGAGTGCAGTGGCGTCATCATAGCTCACTGCAGCCTCAAACTCCTGGGCTCAAGTGATCCTCCCGCCTTAGCCTCCCAAAGTGCTGGGATAACAGGCATGAGCCACCATGCCCGGCCTAATCTGAAATATTTACTGGTAGATTTCAAAAACTAAAAAATTAATATAAGGTTTCTTTCTCTTTTTTTTTTTTTTTGACACAGTCTCGCTCTGTTGCCCAGGCTGGAGTGCAGTGGCGCGATCTCAGCTCACTGCAAGCTCCACCTCCCGGGTTCACATCATTCTCCTGCCTCAGCCTCCCGAGAAGCTGGGACTACATGCGCCCGCCACCATGCCCAGCTAATTTTTTTGTACTTTTAGTAGAGATGGAGTTTCACAGTGTTAGCCAGGATAGTCTTGATCTCCTGACCTCGTGATCCACCCGCCTCGGCCTCCCAAAGTGCTGGGATTACAAGCGTGAGCCACTACGCCCGGCCAGGTTTCATTTTTTACCTTGCTATAGGCTTACTCAGTACCACATTAAGCAGGCTAGATTCAACTAGTTAATTTGTTGCTTAAACCAAAGAAGCAACCTCCTCTTCCCAGTACAGTTGGTGTTCTCAGCAATTGTGAATCCATCTGGTTGCACAGGGGCTCTGCAAAGTTAGGGAGAGTCCCTCAGAGACACATGGAGCAGGCAACTGAGAGGCACAGCTGCATCTCCTGCCGACTTGGTATGTCACAGCCATCTCTCCTCCTCCTTCCTGCCTCCCTCAAAACCTCAATGACAACCAAGGAAGGCACAGCTCACCCAATGCTGTTGATCCACTTAAAGCATGAAGAAATGCTGTGAATCAAAGTTTCCTTTTCAGTGAATTATTTCATAAAATTAAACCAAAACTATGGCCTTTTAGTAGCTGGCCTCCCTCAGGGTCTCCTGCCACCTACCCAATCCTGTCTCACACACACAGATACTTACATATCAGGGTTCAAACATACCACTGGAATCACATAAAATGAAAACATTACAACTCAGGCAAGGCATTCCCAATTTTGACTCATGGTTAAATTATATTTTATGGTAAAGTCTCAACTTCTCTGAGTTTGAATAAAACCTAAGAATGTTTTATAAAATATTCATTTGTTTGCTAGTTATGACTGCACTAATACCTGCCATTTGGCAAATGTCTATAATGTGCCAAATCCTGTGCTAGGAGAACTAGGAACACAAACGAAGACAGTTGAGGCCAGGCTCCCACAGGCATGATAATGACAAAATGGTCCCACTGCGTTTCAGATGAAAATCTCAAGAGGCACTTGCTAGAAAGCTTTAAGGGTCTTCTGTACTGAGGAAGTTCAAGATTATGATTTATAATAACACTTCAAATTAGCAAGGTGGCCAGAAATCCTTCCATTTTAGTCTCTAGCTGTCAAATGTTCTCATAGTAAAACCATACACATTGCTAAAAAACGAAATAATTACCTTATAAAAGATAGCACCTTTTCCTAGTAGCTAGTTCCTAAATTGTCTCAACTCTTCCTTCACAACATCTCCAAAATATGTCACCTTCTCACTTTTCCTTTTTTTTTTTTTTTTGAGATGGAGTCTCGCTGTCGCCCAGGCTGGAGTCCAGTGGCATAATCTTGGCTCACTGCAATTTCCGCCTCCTGGGTTCAAGTGATTCTCCTGCCTCAGCCTCCCAAGTAGCTGGGACTACAGGTGCCTGCCACCACACCTGGCTAATTGTTTTGTATTTTTAGTAGAGACGGGGGTTTTGCCATGTTGACCAGGGTGGTCTGGAACTCCTGGGCTCAAGTGATCGGCCCTTCTCGGCCTCCCAAAGTGCTGGGATTACAGGCGTGAGCCACCGTGCCCGGCCTCTCATCTTTCCTAATCTAAGTTAAATTACCTCATCTGTCTTCCATCGTTACAACAGAAATTTCAAAAGCCAAAGGAATTCTAACATGATGCAGGCATTATAACGCTTAAACATCCTTAGGATTTATATGGCTTAGAATTTTAAAAAAGGGAAAGTAGACAGCAGTAGTAATAGCAGAAACTGAATGAGAAAAATTAATAACGTGATTAGGCTGTTTAACTTCTTAAAAATCTTTAAAGCACACTGTAAGGAACAAGTAGAGTGGCCACTCTGAATCTCCCTTATTTGACTGAGACTTCTCCAAGGGCCGATTTTTTAAAGAGCTCTGGTAGTTTGGGCCAGGCATTTTTGAGCGATAAAATGCAATGAACTGCAGACTTCTGATTATCCAGAGCCTACAGACTTGAGCTATATTAAACTTCACAATCTCTCCACCTCTGTTCTCCTACCTTATCCCCCCATCTGAAGTGCCCTCTCTCCTCTTTTCCAAACTTCTTACTATTCAGATACAACTACTAGGAACTTGACAACGTAAATACCACTAACAATAACAAAGGACATAAGACAATGACATGCACGTAACTTTTGTTGCCCCAGGCACTCAGACCACACCAAAAAGCATGCTCTTGCGTGCTAACAAAACCAGATCAATAAACATGGCATTCAAAGTAATTCACCTCCACATCAAATATTTTAAACATAAATCAGAAAATTTATACCCACATAATCCTGTAAAAAAACTACTGGGATGAGGGAATCTTGTGAATAATATGTTAAGTCCAATTCCACTTTACTTTTCTTTTTTTCTTTTTTTTTTTGAGACAGAGTCTTGCTCTGTTGCCAGGCTGGAGTGCTGTGGCGCGATCTCGTCTCACGGCAACCTCCAACTCCCTGGTTCAAGTGATTCTCCTGCCTCAGCATCCCTCGTTCAAGCGATTCTCCTGCCTCAGCCTCCCAAGTCGGGGGGATTACAGGCACACACTACCAAGCCCAGCTAATTTTTGTACTTTTAGTAGAGATGGGGCTTTACCATGTTGGCCAGGATGGTCTTGATCTCCTGACCTCGTATTCCACCCGCCTCGGCCTCCCAAAGTGCCAGAATTACAGGCGTGAGCCACCGTGCCCGGCCCTTTATTTTCATTTTAAACACAAAAGAAAAGGAGCAATCACTTCTCCAATTACCTGTTGTGTAAGACTGCTGAATGGCCAAATCTGTTGACATCATGGTGGAGATCAGGTCTGGGAAGCACTGACCAGCGGTCACAGGCTAGGAGAAAGAAAAATATATTTTTAAACGGACTACCATTTCTAATCAACAGGACTTGACATTTTCTTTGGGAAGAATACTACAACAAAGAGAACCTCATAAAACATGCCTCTCAATTTTCTCAGTTACAACATCATTTCTGGGTTAAAATGAAGCAGCAGCAGAGCAACAGGGCATGGAAGAAAGGCGGGATCATAGCACAATTCTAACTAGCAAACGCACCCAAAATCCATGACATCTGGATCACTCACCCAACTGCCTATCAGTTTGATGCACTAGAATTGAGACAGAGACTAGCTCTGTCACCCAGGCTGGAGTGCAGTGGTGTGATCTCAGCTCACTGCAAGCTCCTCCTCCCAGGTTCACGCCATTCTCCTGCCTCATCCTCCCAAGTAGCTGGGCCTACAGGCGCCTGCCACCATGCCTGGCTAACTTTTTTTATTTTTAGTAGAGATGGGGTTTCACCGTGTTAGCCAGGATAGTCTCAATCTCCTGACCTCGTGATCTGCCCACCTGGGCCTCCCAAAGTGCTGGGATTACAGGCATGAACCACCACGCCCAGCCAAGAATGTTTTTTAAAGCAAGCAAATTTTACATTCTACAAAGCTTATGTCAGCAAAACATATGGGTTTCATAATTATTGTCCACTCTTTTCTATATTGATTTGCTCAAATTTAGTAGCTAAAATGGAAAAATAAAGGTGGAAAATGAAATTTCAAAAAATTTAAATGTTACCTAATTTTTACAAAGTCCTTTCCTAGATCCCATAGATTGATTAATTTTCCCTTGTTGTGACCCATACTAGCAACTTCTCTTCTGGATCTAATACCAACTGGTGCTGCTATACCATGCCAATCTCACACTCAGTGTCTCACTCTTTGAGCCCTTAAATATGTGCCGGTCTTTTCCACCTCTGTGTCTCTGCAAAGTGGGTTTCCTCTGCCTGGAGAGTGCTGCCTAACTTCACCTACCTGACACCTAGTCCCCAAGGACCCAGAGGGGATGGCCCCTCCTTAAGAAAGTGTTCCCTGTTTATCACTCCACCCTCCATGACTTAAAGGGTACTCAGAGGTGCTCTCATACATTCTTTTCAGCCAGAAACACCCTGAAGTGCAATTCTACTGTCTGCTCATTTCTCTACCTCTTCTACTTTGAGGCTAAGGGCTTTAAGTTATTCATCTGATCTCCTCAATGTACAAACTGAGTGGCTGGCACACAAATGTCTGTTAAAAACGAATGTCTGACTTGGAATAGTCAAAATCACAGAGACAGACTGTAGAATAGTGGTTGCCAGGCATTGTGGGGAGGAAGAAATGGGACATTATTGTTTAATGGGTATACAGCTTCAGTCTTACAAGATGAAGACAGTTCTGAAGATGGATGGCGGTGATGGATTTATAACATTATGAATGTGTTTAATATCACTAAACTAGACATTTAAATATAGTTAGGATGGTAAATTTTATGTGTATTTTACCACAATCAAAAAAATAATAATTTGTTTAAAATGAACATCCGACAATTTTTATGAAAGACATCATCCGGTATGCATTTGCTTTGCATGAACAAATACTGCCCTCTTCTGGTCTGGTATATTGCCACACCAAGACCATGTGAGAAACCAGTTTTCTAGGGAATGAGATAAAGCTAATACATGAACCAATTTTAACACAATGCTGGTGGTCGCAACTATGTAACACTACCAGGTAGGCATAACATGACAAAGGAGAGACTAGACACCTCAACTCAGCCTTAAAAATTAGCATTCAAGCAATTAACAGGAGTGATTTCAAAAAGAATTTAATGTAGAAATAATTTTTACCAGATGTGTAACATTAGTCAAATGAATATAAAAAATACCATCTGGACCTCTTTCAAATGGCCTGATCATTTTGAACTGGTAATATTTTCAGTCTCCTTTTAAATGCTGCTTATAGTATAGGCAAAAAGATGCCTGAAGAGAAAATGGTTTTGGGAAACTTACCAATGTCATAGGCCATGAAATCTGAAGAGAAGCATTTGGCGCCATGGCTCATAGATGTGTCATTGTGTGTGTTTCCTCCAAACACCAGCATGGTTCCACTCACTATCACAGCTGTGTGCAAGTAACGGAAAAATCGGCTGTCCTTAAGAATGGTCCTTTTGAGTTTATTTAGAAATAATAAATACAAGGTTAGTTTTTAAAGAATATTTACGTATCTGCTAATGCAAGCACAACCACTTTATTAACCTCAGACCCAAATGTACAAATCCTTCCAGAGTTTTCCCTACATAAAAGTAAGTTTTTCAACAATAAATACAGATAATTTTAAAGACCTGTAAGAGTTTTGGCAAAATATATTAAGAACCTTAAACTCTTCATACCCTGTAGCTACATAATTCCAGTTTCTGGGCAGAAATCATGTGAAATATTGACAGAAGCTTAATGCATAATGGTTTCTTAATGACATAAAAACTAGAAAGAAACCAAAACTTTCACCTGCATAGTCTCAGCATACCCACAAAATGGAGTATTGCACAGCTACTAAAAATGATAATTTTTATGACAGAATATAAAACAGTACCCATAGCAAGGTATCAAATATGTGAGGAAAAAGAGGAGAAACCATCGCTTTATAATTACATTATTTCGTAACTCAAATTTGCTTTACATTTGTTAAAAAACTCTAAGTATTTTCTAACCAACCTGCTACAGAACTACAGAATAATGTAACAAAATAAATACTAGCTACTTTATTACCATCTGTTTATTTCCCAATTTCTCTATATATAATGCCGAACAGAATTATCTGCCAGGCATGAAAACAAAAAGATAGCACAATATTTTCTCAACAATTGCCTCTACAGAATTTACACCTTAAAGTGAAAGCTCAAGAAAAAGTACCCACCACATCTGGGTATCCACATCGTATCGGTAGAGATCATCTGCAAGCCGGTACTTATTGGCACTGAAAGCCTTGTAGCCACCATGAACGTATAGGGCCCTGGTCCTATGGTCGTAAACACTGCTATGGCCGTAACCCCCTTGCACAAGGGCACCCTGGGTGTGTAATATACTCCACGTGTTCTTATCTGGAAAGGAAAGACAGTTAAAGGCAAGCATGGCAGGCTCCTCCTCTCTACTACTGAAAATGTCCAAAGAGCTTAGGGCATGAGAATGGATTTCAGGAGACCTGATACATATACTTTTTTATCTTTATATTTTAAAGAAAGCCACCTAAAACTTATAACAAAGCCATGTGGCCCAATTCCAGTCTGTTCTATGTTCTGATGTTCTAATATGCCATGTAGGAAAAGAATTAACTAAATTTAAAACACTCAGGGCCAGGCGAAGTGGCTTACATGTGTAATCCCAGCACTTTGGGAGGCTAAGGTGGGAGGATCACTTGAGGCCTGCTATGTTGGCCAGCCTGGGCAACACAGCAAGATCCCATCTCTACCAAAATTTAAAAATTAGCCAGGAGTGGTGGCACGCACCTGTAGTCCCAGCTACTAGGGAGGCTAAGGTGGGAGGATCACTTGAGGACAGGGTATCAAGGCTGCAGTGAGCTATGATTGTGCCACTGCACTCCAGCCTGTGTGAGAGAGCAAGAGCCTGTCTCAATAAATAAAATGTTCACTCAAATGAACATTTAATTCCCTACAACCTTTGGTGACCAATATACAGATATATTTTATAGGCCTACTTTCACAAAATGTTAATTATACCTGGTATTCCCACTGCACAACAACAGATACAATGAAATTTAACCAAGGGAAATATTTCATATTAAGGGTAAATCATACGCCACTAAACCAATCTATAAAGGGCTGGGCAAATATTTTTTTTCTTCAATGTTTGTTGTTTTGAACCATTTTTATTTATTTATTTTAAATACCCAAAGCACTTTGCGTCATCTTTGGCTCCTTACCAAATTGACAGTAACAAATACATACTACATAGGAGCATCGATAATCTGCATTTCACTGGTAATACATCAATGTTAATTATGTTGCGTTTGTTTGTTTGTTTTGAGACGGAGTCTCACTCTGTCCCCCAGGCTGGAGTGCAGTGGTGCAATCTTGGCTCACTGCAACCTCCACCTCCCGGGTTCAAGCGATTCTCCTGCCTCAGCCTCCTGAGTTGCTGGGATTATAGGTGCCCGCCACCAGGACAGGCTAATTTTTGTATTTTTAGTAGAGACAGGGTTTCACCATGTTGGTGCCAGGCTGGTCTTGAACTCCTGACCTTAGGTGATCTGCCCGCCTCAGCCTCCCAAAGTGCTGGGATTACAGGAGTGGGCCACCACGCCTGGGCCCAGTGTTTACTATGTTTCAAGATAAAGTACTGAATCAAGATTAGGTTGAACCTTTCTAAACAGTCAAAATAATAAGCTTAGAGGTTTTAAATCTGATGTTCAAAAGGCATCTACTGGAAAAAATATACCTACCCAAATCATATTCCTGCACATTGCTTATATATCCATAGAGAGGGCAGTGACCAAAGATGACCAGCATGACCACTCGGCCATTCTTCAGTGTAACAATGTGTGCAGAGTGCCCAACCACTGCATACTGCTCCTTTGCCTTAGGGGTCAACAACACCCATGATTCATTATGAATGTGAAAAACTCTCAACTCATTGGTCACATTCCCAGTTGAATCAATTTTTCCTCCATACATGTAAATTTTATCCTAGGAAAAAAATGCAAACAAAATTTTTTACAACATTGAAAAGATTAAATCTGAGAACAGAGAAGAACAAAAGCTCAATATTATTCTCAGCTTAAAAAAGGTTAGTCAAGAAACTAAAAATAGAACTACCCTATGATCCAACAATTTCGATACTGGGTATATATCCAAAAGAATGGAAATGAACATATCAAAGAGATATCTGCACTCCCATGTTAATTGCAGCACAATTCACAATAGCCAAAACATGGAATCAACGTGTCTATCAATGGATAATTAGATAAAGAAAATGTGGTGTATATATACACAATGGAGCATTATTCAGCCGTTAAAAAGAATGACATCCAGTCATTTTGTAGCAACATGGACTGAACTGGAGGTCATTATGTTAAGTAAAATAAGCCAAGCACAGAGACAAATATCACATTATCAATCATATGTGGGAGCTAAAAAAGTGGATCTCATGAAGATAGAGAGTAGATTGGTGGTTACCAGAGGCTGGCAGGCTGGTGGGGTTGAATGAAGAAGGAAAAAAAGAATGTAAATATATTTATTACCACCAAACTGTACACTTACAAATGGTAAAGATGGTACCATTATATACGTATATTTTACCTCAGTAAAAAATAAATTAAAAAAAAATTTAAGGGTTAGCAAAAGGCGCCTTTCAGTGAGTTACTAGGAAAAGGATAAAAAAAGGAAAAAGGGAAATAAAACTAATCATATTTTACATCTCTAATACTTCACCAGTTTTCTTGGACTTCCTCACATGAATCTTTTATAGTATAAAAGGACTTGGAAAAATAAAGTTGCCTCATCCTACCATCTATCTATAAAAATGAGGAAATGAAAATGTTTGTTCAGCCACATTACAATGTGGCTATTCTTGGCTAAACTTGCTTATGAGAATAAAAGCTAATCTACACTTTTTAATCTACATCTTTAACCATTTAGTGCCATTATTATAATACCCCATTACAGTTTGAAGCCATTAAAATCTCTTGAGTTAAAAAAGTTTCCATTTTAATTTCTACTTATAACTTAGCCAATTATATAATGCCCCCAATAAAAAGTTTTCCCCAATTAAAAACCAACACTGAGGTAGCTTTTCAACTATGTAATACATGAAGTAACTGAGGAAAACTTAGTTTCTTGCTTAGCACAGAGTGGAGATGCTTTACCTTGTATAATGCCAAAGAATGACCATATCTAACAACCACATTGTTCACAGAACGGTTTAGTGGAAGCCACTCCCTAGAAGCAAGGTCATACCTACAAAACAAACAGATCATATTTTCACCCAACTAATAAGACAGAACATCTCATACTATTTTATTTGTGACATAATCCAGTTTGGAGATGCTCACTAAATCTACCATGGATGTAGGGGGGCACTTGTCACCTTCACAAATAAACCTGACACCTGGGCCCACTGGACAAGTGTTAACTCAGGAAGAGGAGCTGGACTACAAAATCCTGGGAAAAGAAAGGAATACAAAGCTACTGGAAGGTTCTAACACTTCCTGAAAACCTCTTCTATACACAGTCTAAATCATTTAAAGGTTGCATTGTACTCAAGGGACTCAAAATTTTATTACAATAACTTTTCTTTTATTTAATCATGAGAAACTGCAGATAGGTACCAAAAAAGGGATGATAATTAAGTAAAAGAAAATTACTAATCTTTCCTTTTCTTTATATAATTGACTAAAAATAGATTTTCAAAAGCCAGAATACCATTATAGCATTTCACTTGTACTACGAATATAAAGACCTTAAAATACAAAAATGCCAAAAAGAAAATAATTTATAATCCTGCCATGCAATTTATACTTATTCATGCATTATTCAATAATCACATTCAATATCTTAAAGTACTCACTTTTGAGTTTTTGCTTTTGAGAAAAACTCTACTGTTTTTATAAAAATCATACATGTTCATTATAAAGAATGTAACCAATACAAAGAATAAAGAGCTAAAAGTTTTTTTAAAAAGATGCCACATTCCATGATCTAGAAATAAATATCATTAAGTAAACATCATTCCAGACATCTTTCTATGCATATGAGGATACTGTTAATAAAGTGTTGATTTTAATTATTTTCATAAAATAGAAAAAAAAACAAAAAGAAATGATATTGTTATATCTTAAGTAAATGTTTCTTTTCTATAAAAGTTTACCTGGATATTCCAAGTATTTAAAAAATCTTGAAAAACATTATCATATATAAGCATAAAGGTATAAGAAAGTTTATCACAATAGCAAAAAAGAATACAAATAAATGTCCATCCATTGAAAATCAACAAATAAATGGTAATATATCCAGATAGATAACATAAAGAATAAGTATACAGAATGAAAAATATACTCCAGCAACATATGTCAACATAAATCTCAAAACAATGTTAAGCTAAAATAGCACACTGCAGAATATTGTTTCTATAAAGACTAAAAGCAGAAAATTTATTAATTCTACTATACTTTCATATATCTGTAATGTATAACATATATGTAAAGTATAACATATATATGAAAGTATGAACAACTGACACCAAAATCAGGATACAGGTTATCTCTGGGACTTTGGAGGGACATGCAAGGGACTTCAACTGTGTTAGCAGTGTTTTAATTGCTAACCCGGTGGTGAATCCATTGGTGTTAATTTTCTCTAAGCCTTTCCTTTTATCTTAAATATTTTATACATGATCTGAAGCAAATACAACAAATGGTGACAACTATTAAATATTAATTGCATGTAACTATTATTTTACATATTTTTGGAATACTGCACACTTAAAAATACATGAAAAATTATTTAGAGGTTGAATTTAAAGTTATATGCAATTTATTTTTGTACAGAATTCACTAACTTCTTGCTTTGAAAGTTGAAAAATCTTAGCACTCACATTGCCTCTCATTTCTTCTTCCAATTTTTGTTATAAAATTTTTACAATGTCCAGGTCCTTAACATTTGCACTACATTCAATAACAGTAATTCCATAGTTATTTAGTCCTGAATTTTAGCTGACTCCATCTCCTCACAGTCCTTTTACCACAACTTCTCTTTCTTGAGCTCTTCAATTCTCCTCTGGATTTCACTGTCAAGAGGGTTTTTGTTTTGTTTTGTTTAAGTAGAGCTCATAGTACTCTTTCCCTGAATTCACTCTTGTTTGAGAATATCCGCCTGCCAGCTTTACAGCAGAATGACACCTTGGCTGGGTACACTATTCTTGGACCATCCTTTTTTTCCTCCAGAACTTTGCAGATGTTGCTCCCTTGAACACTGCTGGTACTGAAAATGTTGCTACGGAGAAGTCTGTGGCCAGCTTATTTCCCTCTTTTTTCATGGTTTGCTTCTCTGCCTGGAAGCCTGAAGAATTCTGAATCATTCTCATTCTCTCTTCTTCTCTGCCTACCCGCAACCTCTATTTTTTTTATGACATGATATTGTATTTTACTTCAAATAGAAATAAATCCATCCAGGAATATGTTTTTATAAAACGGACTGCATACCACTGCAAAGCTTTTTTGGAATTCTGGCTATGAAAGGTTTTTCCTGAGAAGGACTCATATAGCTTCCAACTACACATATAGACTTTATGTTCAAGCCAGAGGCTTGTTTCTGTATGTTTAAAAGAAAGGAAAGAAACAGAGGAAGCACAGAAACAGGTCTCCACATTTCTGTTAAAGGGCACGGAGAGTGCCCAATCTGTCTCTTAATGTATTTTGCTCCTCTTCTGTCAACAAGTCAGACCACGAGCTTGTCAGAGACACTTAGGTGCTGGCAGGTCCCCATAATCTGGCTAAGGTGAACCATCAGAAGACACTTAAACAACATGCTGTTAATTATCTCTCAACACAGAGAAAAAAAACATAAGACAAGAACGATACTGATGCAATAAAACATAAATTCCAAGTACGAGATAAATGCTCCTTCTGGGAGCTGAATCCAAGATAACAGAATAGTGAACAACTAATTCTAAGACCTAAGCAAGCAAATAAGCAAAGATAGATTCCAGAAATTCAGAAAAAGATGTCTTCCATAGAGTGACAGCACCTCCCTCGACCCCTCTAGGATGGCTGCCAAGCCAATGACCATCATGTACCACAGGGTACAGGTTTCAAACTCCATAATGGCCTGGTAACCCAATCGGGCCACCTAAAGACCAAGGCAAAGGCTCTGTGGAGACTAGACATGACCCCACACAGCAGATAGCACAGAACTACCTGAGGCCTCCCAAATAATAATTTGTCCTTTATCCCAAAAGTTCAATGACTTTATTTTTCTTGGATACACTCCAAGCACAAAAAGTTCAATAACTTGATCAAATCAGGTTTTGTCATGAAGAAACTATAAAATTTTTCTGAAACACCTTGTGCTGTTTCAATTCGTCTGTTACGTATGTTAGGTTCTTTTCTTCAGTGACCGCAATTATAGTTCTATTTGATCACCTTCTGTCCTTTGTGTGTTTTTGCTTTTCTGTTTTTTTTCCCAATGTATTACTACAATTATTTCAACCGGTCAGTAATTAAATTTTCATTCTAATTTTTGCTGTATCTAATTTATTCGTATTTCTTTAGGCCTACAACCTCCCAATTCTTCTGTTATTATCATCTTGTCTTCTAGCTTGTTTTTCTGAACTCAAATTCTCATTAAGTTGATCTGCAGCACGAAGCAGTTGGAAGGAATCTCCTTCTGCTCCTTGAAGCTGCTTTTCCTCCATGATGGGTTCTTGTTAGATTTTACAGGCTGCAGTCTTTCTTCCTCTTTATTTTTTCATCATAGAATATTTGCACTAGCTACGATGCCACTTCTTTCATCTTGTTTGAGGTTACACATAGCTCTCCAGACATTTTATTTGCAAAGTGTGGGTGATTTCTCAATTCTGTTCCCACTGTATCTAAGACAAGTTTATCGAATTTCTATCCTTTCCATAGCTTTAGTGTGAGGGCTGGTATTTTATGTTCTATCTACTCTTCTGAAGTCTAAGGAAATGTTGGGGCTCAGATGAGAGTGCAGTCTGTTAGAATAAAATACCCAGACTCTCCTCTCCTCTGAGATTTTGTTTGTGGTCTACCACAGTGCTCAGATCATATTCTAATTTAAATAGAAGCTCTGAGTTCTGGGTAGGGAATCAGCCACTTGGTCAATTTCTCCCCCTTTCACCTGATCCTCCCCAGCAACTATGTCTCCTACTCTTCAGTTACAGTCAAAAACAGTAATGCTCACTCAGTTTGCTTCCTTCCAGATTTTGGGCTATCACCGAGAATTATCAGAATCTCCCCGAGTGTGGTTTCTGTGGGGTATGTAAGAGGTCAGGTCACACTTGGTGTTCCATGAGCCTGCTTTAACATTTATTGGATTCGGTGATGCTACTTTGCTTATTTGGTTGACTGCTGATTGATTTCTTACTATTTTTTTTTAAACTTAAAAAAAGCTTTTCTGCTCAAGAGAAGGAAATTTGGTAATGAAGTTCAACTGGCAATCTTAATCCAGGGGACCAAGACCACTTATTTCACAAGAGGACCATTGGGTAACAAAATGGGAACTGCTTTTTAATGCAACTAAAAAGTTTTGAGTTAACAGGACTGTGAGGAAAATGACAGGAAGAGCAATTCCTAAAATACTTTTATGTAAGAGTATAAATGACTATAAAATCTGTAATCTGGCTGGGCATAGTGGCTCACGACTGTAATCCCAGCACTTTGGGAGGCCGAGGCGGGCAGATCACGAGGTCAGGAGATCGAGACCATCCTGGCTAACATGGTGAAACCCATCTCTACTAAAAATACAAAAAATTAACTGGGCGTGGTGGCAGGCCCCTGTAGTCCCAGCTACTCGGGAGGCTGAGGCAGGAGAATGGTGTGAACCTGGGAGGCGGAGCCTGCAGTGAGCCGAGACTGTGCCACTGCACTCCAGCCTGGGCGACAGAGCGAGACTCCATTTCTAAATAAATAAATAAATAAATAAATAAATAAATCTGTAATCTAAGTTCCAGAAACACTACTTCTAAAATGAATCACTAAATTAACTTTTCATGAAAGTTCATTATTTGGAACTATGCTAATATTTACGTGAAACAAATAAAGCTGTAGAAAATCATGTTTTGATCAGTAGAAAAAAAAAGTTATGATCTAAAAAACAATGTGGCTCATGAAGTATGTCAGTCAAAAAAAAGTAATAGGTGATATTACTATTTCCAGGAACAGATGTTTGTGAAGGAAATAAATCATTTACTCCCCCGTTTATCTGATAAATACCTATCTGAGTACCTTCTATGAGCTAAGCTCTGAGTGCAGTGAGTAAACAAGGTCCCTAACCTTGAAGAACTTGGCAAAGGCAGACAAAGAGCAAGTACAACAGTGTGCACTGACATAACAAAAAATCACTAACACTGCCATAAAGAAAATGAGGACTATAAAAAAGAACAGGGAGAAATGTCTGAACTGGATGGTCAGAGAAGATCTCTCTGGGAAAACCACACTGAGATCTAAAGGGTGAGAAGACACCAGCCCTGAGGCACAATAGCAGGAACAGTCTAGACCAAGGGAAGGGCAAACACACAGGCTCTTAAGGTAATGATGTACACTGTACGTTTTGGGTAAGAAAGCAGGTTGGTGGGGCAGGAGTGCTGTGAATGGTGGCAGGAGAGGAAAAGACTGAGTCTGGGAAGGTAAACAGTGGTCACATCATGCAGGGCCATTAAATCCAAAGGCAAGACACTGATGGATTTTAAGAAGGTAGTAAATGATATTATTTATATTGTTAAATGGCACCCCAGTTCATGTTTAGCAATTTGATTAATAGGAATAAATGGAAATGAACAGATTCGATAGAAACCTACTGCTGAAGACTAAGTAAGAGATAACAGCAGGCTGTACATAAAAAGAATAAATATGACATGTATTTGGTGACAGAGTTGAGAGGGCTTAATATGAAATTATGGTACGAAGAGAAGAACATATGGAAATACCTAAAGATTCCCAGATTTCTTGCTTCAAGAGACAGGGAGGATGTTAGGGTAAAATCACATAATGGTAAATATGTGCCTTTCATAACATCTAGTATAACAGCAGAAGGCACAATCACTTTCATGCCTTTAATTTTACCTTCTCTTCTCATGGTGGCAGCACTAGAGGTGATCAGATTTGGGACAGATTCTAAAGGTAGAGCTAACAAGATATGACCTATTGTGCCAGACAGACACTGGGGTAGTCCTCATGATGTCCACCTCCTGGTATTCATAACCATGTACAATCCCCTCCCCTAGGAGGTAAGCAGGATCTATGACTTGCTTTTAACAAACAGAATATGGCGAAGATGATAGGATATCATTTCTGTGACATCCATCCTGCTAGCAGACTCAGTCTAGAGACTCTTCTTGTGGCCTGATGAAGTAAGCAGCTATACTGGTGAAGCTCAGCTGACAAGAAACTGGGTGGCCTCTAGGAACTGAGGTAAGCTCTAGGAGCTGAAGGCAGCCTCCGTAAATTAAGGACAGCCTCAAGTCAATAGCCAGCAGAAAGCTGGGACCCTCGGTTCTATAACTACAAGGAAATTGATTCTGCCAGCAACCTAAGTGAGCTTGGAAATGAATTCTTCCTCACTCAGGCCTCTAGATGAGAATGCAGGCCAGCTGACACCTTGATTACAGAGGACTCCTGACCAACTGAAATGGTGATAATAAATGCAAACTGTTTTAAGCTGCTAAGTTTGTGGTAATTTGTTATGTAGCATGAGATAACTCATAAATATACCAATACGGGGTGTGAAGAAACAAGAAGTCACAGATGACCCAAGATTTCTGCCTTAAGTAAACAGAAGGATGGAGTGGCCATTAACTGAGATAGGGACATCTGGGGGAAGAGCAGCCTTGAGAAAAAGATGAGTGTGGGACATGCTGAGCATAAGATGCCTAGTACACAGCCAGAAGGTTGAGACATCAATTAAAGAGCTGGAGATAGGGGATCAGGTAAAAAGTCTAGGCTGCAAATACAAATTTGAGAGTCACCAAGTATAAAGGCCAAGATACTATATGAGGTCACCAAAAGAGTGAATAAACAGGCAGCAATGGACCAAGGGTTAAGCCCTGGTCTGACATCATTCAGAAGTCAGTCAGCTGAAGAGAAACCAGCTAAAGAGGCTGAGAAGGAATATGGAATTTAAAAAAATATCAAGGGGATGTGGTGTCCTAGAAGCCAACTAAAGAAAGTGTTTAAGAGAGGAGGGAAGGATTAACTGTATCAAATGTTGGTGCCAGATCAAGTAAGATAAGAACTAAGAATGGAAAATAAAAAATTCAGCTCCTAAGTCACACTAGCCATATTTCAGGTATGAAATAACCACATGTGGCCAGTGACACAACAGGGTAAATACAGAACATTTGAATGATGCCTGAAACTTCTATGAGACAGCACTGATCTACAGAAAAGATGACCATAAAGGGGCACAGATATAGGTGAAGGGGAAATGTGGTGGTAGGAGTTTGTGGAAATCGTTTTCTGACCTTTATCTTTCAAAAGAGAAGCAGGAAGCAAGGCCATTAACTGAGAATGAAAACAGAAGGAAAGGTGGTAGGAATCTGAAAAATGAAAAGAAGATATTAGAGTTAAGAAGGAGAACAGGAGAGGGAGAGAGAAAGAATCAATGAATTATGGACCCATGTGGAGATCAAACACTGTTAGGGTATTAGAGAGAAATATCTGAAAAGATTGAAAAGTGTCTCAGGTAAGATTCCCTGCAAGCAGAGCTGGAGATAGAGATTCCTGTACAAGTGATTTACTGAGGGAATACTCTTTTGACAAACATCAGGAAGTGAGACAAGCAAGGTAGTAGGAAGGAGAGGATAAGTAAAAAGGTGGTCTCAGTTGAAGTATAGCTTTGGCCTGATCCCAAGGGGAGCCCTGGAACATGAATTTTCCCATGTAGAAGCAGGGTCAGACTCATGTACCTCCATCCAGCCAGTCAGCAGCTGGGGGCCAGGGTGACCATCCCATTTCGTCCAGTACTGAGGGGTTTCTTGGGATACAAGACTCAGTGCTAAAACTGGGAGAGTTCCAGGCAAACTGGTTGGTCACTACACTAGGGGACATCCTGGGGATAGAGCATAGTATTCTAGGTGTTCCTGGGTAAGACAGCTCCAATCTGCTGAGAGAATTCTTCAGAGAAAGGGTCAGCTATGAACTGACAACAGCCAAATTGCACAGCATCAGGTGACTGGGTGCACTGCACCAGCCAGGTAAAGATAAACAGATCTGGGCAAGGCACCAACAGTGTCCACCACAGAAGAAGCAGGGTGGAATGTGGAACGTTTAGAAATGAGATTATGGAGGGGCTGCAGTTATTGATAATGACACAGTCTAAGAGGTGCCCACACAAATGACTTGCTGAGGTAGAGTCTGGAAAGAGCATGAGCCCCTGAACAACTCTGGGGCTTCCTCTGGGTTGTCCAGCCAAGAAAGAATAGACCCTGACAGGTCTCTTTCCCCCCAGAGGGAAGGGGGATGTGTAAGAAAAGCTCTGTAGAGATCCAATCTCCTACGAGATCTCTGGGTGCCACCTGTGCCACTCCTAGGGCTGGCAAACAGCTCTTCTGACGAAAAACATGAAAATGCCTAAAATCTGTGTACCTAAAAACTGTAATAAGATGTGACTTTAAATTCATATTCAGGAAAGCATTTGTTTTCCAGGCAAAGAAAATAGTTTGAATCTATGTATGGGGAAAGAAAAGAACCTGGAGGAAATCTACTAACCTGACCTGACCACTGCAGGAGTCTCATCAGAAATTAAAGGGCTCGAACAAAGGCAGCAGCAATGGGAATAGAGATTGGGCCAGTTCAATCCTACACAAAAAGAACGAAGCTGGAGGCAACAGGTTACCCAACTTCAAACTATACTACTGGGCTACAGTAACAGTAACAGTAACAGCATGGCACTAGTACAAAAACAGATACATAGACCAATGGAACAGAATGGAGAGCCCAGAAATAAGGCTTCACACCTACAACCATCTGATCTTCAACCTCTGTCTCCCAGGTTCAAGCAATTCTCCCATCTCAGCCTCCTGAGCAGCTGAGACTACAGGTGCCGGCCACCGCACCTGGCTAATTTTTGTATTTTTAGTAGAGATGGGGTTTTATCATGTTGGCCAGGCTGGTCTCAAACTCCTGATCTCAAGTGATCCACCAGCCTCAGCCTCTGAAAGTGCTGGGGTTATAGGCGTGAGCCACTGCACCTAGCCTGACCAAGTTTTATTATAGATGTTGCTCATGTTTCTCTGATTTTGCTAAAGTAGTTGTGTGATGTGTTTTAATGACTATGTTTGGAGGGATGCAGAAACTAGGCCACCACTGCCATATTTCCAGAATCCCTTAATGAACAGATGCTGGGTTTTTTGACAATCTTCATTAATAGAAAATGCCTAGAAAAAATTCCAGGTAATAAAATCAGCAAGATTAAACGTTTATAAATTTTTTTCTACAAGTCCACCTCCATAGCTAATTCCACTATGACAACACATATTCTCCCTTCCAAATGAGCAGCACGAGATTAGCAAATAGACCTTGAAGCCTGGGACATAGTAGACAATGGTATAATTTCCACTAGCAAACTATAAATTCAAACCATTTGACCTTGGAACTATTAATTAAATTAAAAGATAAAATAATCCCCTACTTATATAGTACTACATATACTTAAAGCAAAACATCAGAGACAGTATTTGAAAAGAGGTGAATGCTTATCATGACAATGAATTTTTTGTAGCATTCAATTTTAAAAACTCAACATATGTCAAAACACTTTGAAAGACTACTACCAAAATATTAACAGGGATTTTCTTTAGGTAGTAGAATGACTGGTGATTTATTTTTGCTTATCTGTGCTTTATAAATTTTCAAAATAAAAAACTAAGCTTCTTGCAAAAATGTTTAAAACGACTTACGCTAGAACCATGTTATAATCTGAGTGGTTGAACATATATCCTCCAACAACCCACATAATGTTTCCATTGACCACAGCTTTATGAGATGCTCTGGGGAGCTTTAAGTTAGAATATTCCTCTCGAGTCCAAAATGACTGGTTAGCTGGTACAGGAACTGAACATCCAGGACCTAATAAAAACATAATGAATTAGCTTCACAAAAGACAGCTTTAAAGCTTACTGCATTTCAAGTTTTAATTATCTAAATGTAACAAATATTTAAATAATAGTCTTTCCTTTAGCATTTAAATATCAGACAAATCCTTTAATTTGTTATTTTAATTTATTCAGGGTATTGACCAAGGGTAAATCACATACTTTCTAATGATGACTTGACTATATCCAGGTTAGGGTTTTTTTGGTAATGAAATACCTGCTTAAGCAACTCTCAGGAGAAAGCACAGATAAATAAATAATTAACTCACATGAAAAATCTTAAGGATAAAATATACAGTTATCCCTCAATATCCACAGGGGACTGGTTCCAGGACCCCCTTGGTACCAAAATCCACAGATGCTCAAGGTCCCTAATATAAACTAGTGATGTAACACTTGCATATAACCTACACACATCCTGCCATATACTCTAACTCACCTCTAGATTACTTATAATACTTAACACAATGTAAATGGTTGTTTTCATATGCGTATCTTTTATTTGTATTATCTTTTTTTTTTTTTTTTTTGAGATGGAGTCTGGCTCTGTTATCCATGTTGGAGTGCAGTGGTATGATCTCGGCTCACTGCAACCTCCGCCTCCAGGGTTCAAGACATTCTCTTGCCTCAGCCTCCCGAGTAGCTGGGATTACAGGTGCCTGCCACCATGCCCACCTAATTTTCGTATTTTTTAGTAGAGACAGGGTTTCACCATGTTGGCCAAGCTGGTCTCGAACTCCTGACCTCAGTGAGCCGCCTGCCTTGGCCTCCCAAAGTGCTGGGATTACAGGCATGAGCCACCACACCCAGCCTGTATTATCTTTTATTGTGTTTTTTTCCTGAATATTTTCTACACATGGTTGTTTGAATTTGTAGATGCAGAACTTGTGGATATGGAGGAATAAGTTTGATAACTAGACCCGGGAGCAATCATACACACTATCCATCTTCTGGTAAATCAAAAAACTTAAACAAATTGAAGAAACAGACTCCATTCTTGGGAGGTTTGGCTTCTGCTGCAATATTTGCACAATGGTAGATATTGAAATTCTTCAATTATTAACTCTAAAATGTCAGCCAAACCCAACAAACTAAGGTATTTAAACCAGCATATTTCCTTTCAAAGTAAAAAGATTCTGAGGAAGGGGTAAGTTTACAAGAAAAATCACCAAATTAATAACAGTTATTATCACTCACCCCTTAAATAATTCCCTAAAGCTTCTTTAATTATTTCTGTAGATAACTATTAGCTAACTCCTTTAAGATTCTAATGTATAACTGACACCAATTTTCTCTGAACTTAGAGTGTGTTTCTGAGGAAATATCATTATTGTCAGCTCTTGTCCGATCTCCCAGCTTGGCTCTCTGCTACATCCTTTTATAACTGAGTCCAAGTTCTCCAACTTTCACAAACAGGATGCAAAAAATGGCCAACCCTCCATAATTCTAAAGACCATGACCACACATGTATGAAACCGAAATTCATAAGCAGCTAGATAGAGGGATGTTTCAAGCTTAAATGCTACCTCGTATTTGATTAATATAAGTTATATAGGTGGTAAGAATAAAGTCAATCTATAATTTATTTAGTGGGAATGTTCCATAAATGGAAGAAAAAATAAAAATGAAAGAAGCTCCTACCCTGCCAGTCTGAGAAGCAGGAGCATCCTCTGACATCACTTGAATTGCAGATGCCTCGATGAGGAAAACCACAGTTGTCTGTACAGTGAGGAATGTCACATGCTTCACCTTTCCAGTTTTCAGAACATTCACATTCAACAGTATCGCTGCTATTACTGATCTTACACTCTCCTCGGCCTGAGCAGTTATTCGGACACATATCAAAACTGTAAAAATAGCAGGGAAAATTACATTAACACAACGCAACGCTTCTATTAACTTAGCATAACTTCCTCCCACACAAGTTTAAGAATCTCACTGTCTCAGTTCATTCACAAGTGTAACTGCAGTACTTAAGGATTCAGTCCAAATGAGTTTGCTCAACACTGCATAGCTAGAGCCTGAGGTACAAGTAATGAAATCAAATCAACCCTGCTGGATTCTCATAATAAGAGGATAAGAATAAATAACTCATAAAGTCAAAGAAATTAAAGGAGGTAGGAGATTTGTGCAGAACTGTTAGCTCCTCATGGGTGGGAGGACTATCCTATTCTTCTTGGTAGCCTCCTAATGATAAGCTTTACAGAGTTGCTGAATTCATGCTTGGAAGTCTGGGAAGGAAAAGAATAAAACAAACTGCCAACAATAAACTACCATCCTCATGGTACATATTCCTCTGTACACTCTCTGAAAATTTGTATTTAATAGAATTTAAGGTTACTGCCCAGATTGGTATATTTAAAATTCCTTAGTAATTTTATCTACTCATTTCAGATGGAAGAAGACAGGCTAGTTTAACTTAATGTAAGAATTGAACTACGGCCAGGCGCAGTGGCTCACGGCTGTAATCTCAACACTTTGGGAGGCCGAGGTTGGCAAATCACGAGGTCAGAAGTTCAAGACCAGCCTGGCCAACATGGTGAAACCCCGTCTCTACTAAATATGCAAAAAATTAGCTGGGCGAAGTGGCGGGTGCCTGTAATCCCAGTTACTCAAGAGGCTGAGGCAGGAGAATTGCTTGAACCCAGGAGGTGGAGGTTGCAGTGATCCGAGATCATGCCACTGCACTCCAGTCCAAATGACAGAGTGAGACTCCGTCTCAAATAAAAAAAAAAAATAGTTGAACTATAACGCATCTCATAATAATATAATTGTACTGACAGTGCTTTGAAACAATGTAATTCAGAATTTAAAAGGGGGGGATAAATGGACTATCAAGGTACTTTAATGAGTATAGATTTCTTCTACTATCGAGTACATGACAACTACTAATATTTGTTGAGCTGTACTTTGTAAAATTCCAACGTTTTTGTCCATTAGCAGAAAAGTCCCTCTCTTCTAGAAGTTCAACAGCACCAACACGCGGGTTTAAACTGTGGTCCCACCAGTTACTCTGACAATCTACTAACCTTTTCCTGCCAGTTTCCTCAATTATAAATGAGCAGAAAAACAGAGCCCAGACCTCACTGAATTTATAGAAGAATTTTAAATGAGAAAATCCATGTAAACTGCCTCACGCTATGCCTGGCACACTGTAAGCTCTCAATCTATGTTAGCCATTATTGTTGTTAAAACATAGTAGATAGTCTCCTGAATGAAATCACAAATACTAGACTTAAGTATCTTACCTGTAAGTAATATTAAATCCAGTCAAATTATAAGCAGCATCACTAAAAAAATGCAGCAAGGCATAACCTGATGTGGCAACAACCTCAGGGACAGTCTCATTGCCATCTCTCTCAGGAACAATGAGGCCACTGAAATGAAAACACACTTCTTATAGAGGGAAGCACAAGCACAGACATGTCAAATTGTAGCAGACAGAAATTAAAAACAAATCCGTCCTTACAATTTAAAAACCACATCCAGGAAGACAGGCAAATTCCTGTGATAAACACACAGTGCTACCCTATCAGTTCTGGATCCTTGAGGAACAGATCTGAATCTTTTGCTAGGCTTCCTTTATTCTGAGTTGTATTTCTAATGAGATTTGAAATCAATGGCCCTATTCTTTTTCTTATAAAACTTTTTATACTGCTTCTTTGAAAAAATAAACCTCCACAATCACATAAAGTAACAAATTTTATGAGTGATGAATACCACACATATATTGCTGAAAGACATGAGGGTTTTTTTTGTTTTTTTTTTTTTTTGAGACAGAGTTTCGCTCTTGTTGCCCAGGCTGGAGTGCAGTGGTGCAATCTCAGTACAATCTCTGCGTCCCGGGGTTCAAGCGATTCTCCTGCATCAGCCTCCTGAGTAGCTGGGATTACAGGTGCCCACCACCATGCCCAGCTAATTTTTTATAGTTTTAGTAGAGACAGCATTTCATCATGTAGGCCAGGCTGGTCTTGAACTCCTGACCTCAGGTGATCCACCCACCTCAGCCTCCCAAAATGTAGGGACTACAGGCGTGAGCCATTGTGCCCAAGATATTTTACATAAAATATTTATATAAGAATATGAAGAAGCTAAACAAACACCCATAACTCCAACACTGTTAGTATTCTGATGCATTTTCTTAGCCTAATTGATGCTATTTACATTGTATATTCCATTTTACAAATAAAACAACGCATTTTCTATATCATTAAAAGCTCCCTAGGTTCTTCTTAAGACCTCACTCACAACCCAGCACATGACAGATTCTAAATGTTTGTTGTGTGACTGGTAAAAAAAAAAAAAAAAACACCTTACTGAGTAAAAGGGTCTAAATGATGCCTTTAAGACTCTAGAGCCATAATACCAACTTGCTTTCCAGAAGAGATATGTGATTTGAAATCGTATCAATACAGAATGAAGGGTCCATCCCACTTCACTCCGCCAACAGCAAGGACTACTAGTTCTATTTTAATTTTGTTAATTTAATAAGTAAAAAGCAATTTTTAAATTGTGGTTCTGAGTTCTTTTTACTCCTGAGGTTAATTGTTTTTCTTATGTCTACCTGCTGTTGCATTTCTTCATATGTCCATGATTTTTGCCCCATTATTGATTCACCACCACCACCACCACCACCACATTTGGTAAAAGCCTATATCCTTGCCAAGCCCTACGCAATCTGTCCCAGACACACAACCTCATGCTCATTCACTCTGACCTAGCAATTCTATTTCTTTGTAGAAGAAATACTTGCTCATGTACATGATGACCAATATACAAGAATCCGAACCACAGCACCGTTCAGATGGCAACAGGTTGAAACTCATCTAAATGCTCATGCCCAGAAATCTGACTGCATGAGTCACTGCATATTACCTAGGTCTGCGGGACTAACAAGAAGCTCAACAGGCATTCTGATAAGGGCATGGGGGAGAAGCAAGCTGCAAAACAATGGACCGTACATGTGTACACTTACACATACCTATATAAATGCATACAAAAATGGCTGGAAGAGTCCATAAGCAAGGAATGAAAATGAGGAGGGGAAGGGATTTTCGTTCCTTTTGTTTTGCTTTGTTTTGAGACAAGGTCTCACCCAAGGTCTAGCTAGACCCAAGGTCTAGCCCAAGCTAGAGTGCAGTGGCATGATCACAGCTCACTGCAGTCTTGACCTCCTGGGCTCAAGAAATCTTCCCACCTCAGCCTCCTGAGTGACTGGGACTACAGGCACACACCACCATGGCTGGTTAATTTTTAAGATTTTTTGTACAGATGAGGTCTCACCCTGTTGCCCAGGCTGGTCTTGAACTCCTGGGATCAAGTAATTCTCCTGTCTCGGCCTCACAAAGTGTTGCGGTTACAGGCCTGAGCCACTGTGCCAGGCCCTTCATTCATTTTTTTTTTTTTCTTGAGACAGAGTCTTGTTCTGTCACCTAGGCTGGAGTGCAGTGGCACAATCTCGGCTCACCGCAACCTCCACCTCCCTGGTTTAAGCAATTCCCCTGCTTCAGCCTCCTGAGTAGCTAGGATTACAGGCGCACCCCACCATGCCCAGATGATTTTTTTTGTATTTTTAGTAGAGACGGGGTTTCACCATGTTGGCCAGACTGGTCTTGAACTCCTAATCTCAGGCAATCCGCCCACCTCGGCCTCCCAAAGTGCTGGGATTACAGGTGTGAGCCACCACGCCTCGCCCTTCAATTTTTAATATGAAGACAGAACTCTAGGAAATCTGAAACTCTGGTGCTCCAGGAGTTACAAAACAGTGATGCATTTTCTACTATGTATTCAACTAACAAATATTTACTAAGCACTTACTACATGTGAGTCACTGTTCTAGGTACCAGGAATACAACAGTGAATAAGACTATGTCCCTGCCTTCATGTAGTTCACATTAGAAAAACAACAGATAAGCCCAGATACTCCCCACACAGGTGTATGTATACGTAATGCCAGGTAGAGACAAATGCTATGAAGGGAAAGAGAGCAGAGGGAAAGAACAGAAGGTGCTACTTTAGAAAGGGTGAAAGGAAGGCCTCTTAGAAGAGGTGACATTTGATTGGAGATGTAAATGAAGGGTTAACCATCATCAGGCTTTCACTGGTTATATACACCAGAATCCCTTGAAATGCAGAAGGAATAAGTACTGACAAGATCAGGGCCACCTGGAAACAGGTATGTCAAAAGCAATCTTCGGCCGGGTGCAGTGGCTCACACCTGTAATCCCAACACTTTGGGAGGCCAAGGTGGGAGGACTGCTTGAGTCCAGGAGTTCAAGACCAGCCCGGGCAACATGGTGAGACCCCGTCTCTACAAAAAAAAAAAAAATACAAAAATTAGCTGGGCATAGTGTTGCATTTTTGTGGTCCCAGCTACTGGGGAGGCTGAGGTGGGAGCATCTCTTGAGCCCAGGAGGTTGAGGCTGCAGTGAGCTACGTTCCTGCCTCTGCACTCCAGCCTGGGGGAGAAAGAAAAGGAAAAGGGAAGGGGAAGGGGAAGGGAAGGAAAAGGGGAAGGGGGAAGGGGAAGGGAGAAGGGGAAGGAGAAAGGGGAAGGGGAGGTGGAAGGGGGAAGGGGAAGGGTTCCTCTAGATCACACAGTCTAACAACTGCCCCACCAGCATATAACTTTCCTAAAAAAAAAAAAAAACTCTAAAAGGAATAATGTTCTTTTGAAGAATTTTCTCAAGCACTCTCTCTGCTCTACCACCGCTACCACTGTTTATCAAATACACAGTCCAGGTGAACCACAGAGTGATGTATACCTGCTTGGCTCATGTTCCTACAAGGCTCCTGATAAGCTGATTCAAAGTGCCTGGCATACAACAAGAGCTCTGTGAATTCTGATTAACAAACACAGTAACAAGTGAATCCCCAACAAGTACTATTATGATAACATCACACTTAGTTTTGGGGCTTGTATTAAGGTTTGGGGTGCTTTTTGCTACAAGTTATGTTTCAAATGCTGGCATAAACATATACACTCCAACACTTGGCCAATGCCATTTTAAATGCTCAGCACAGCCATCCACCCTGCTCTTTGGCCTTGTAAGTGAACCTCTAAACACAGAAAATGGCCTTGGTTCTCAGTTCAAAGATATGTCCGAGAGATTTCTAAGCCAAAGCGGGTAGAAAAACACGAGGGCACAACAGTCGCCTGATCTCCTGTCCTTGTGTACTGTTTGCTCTCTGTTACCTCCCTCACCCACATGGGACATCAGCCAGACGAGCCCCATGTGAGAAACACAAAAAATATTTGTTGAACTGATTTCTTTTTAAAGTAAAGGAAATAAAATGTTTGAGACAAAGAAATTTAGAAAGCCAGTTGCAGGTGAAAAACTGAAAACTATGGTTTCCTAAGGGGAAATGCATTTTAGGAAAATATACAGTCATACACCACATAATGACATATGGTCAACAATGGACCACATATATGACAGAGGTTGCATGAGATTATAATACTGTATTTTTTCTGTACCTTTCCATGTATAGATATGTTTAGATATACAAATACTTACCATTGGGTTACAATTACCTACAGTATTCAGTATAGTAAGATGCTGTACAGATTTGTGGCCTAGGTACAATAGGCTGTACCATATAAGCAGGGTGTACAGTAGGCTATACCATCTATTTGTATAAATATACCCTATAATGTTTACACAATGATGAAATCATCTAATAACACATTTCTCAAAACCTATTCCTGCTGCTAAGTGACACATGACTGTATCTTAAAATCCTCTATCAAGTAAAAGGAAGAAAACTAGAGATAGTTTTGAATTCCAATGTGGCCAAAAACATAATAAACAACACAGCTACTTGCTGCTAATCAAAAGTAAAACACCCAAACAATTCAGAACAGTCCATATATTTGGTGTTAAACTGCTTCTGTTTAACTACTAATGTAAATGTACTTATTGAAAAAATATATATATAATAAGTATGTTCCTCATTTCTCCACAGGTAGCCACTGTTCATTTTATATGTACTGTTCCAAAAAGTTTCCCTCACTCATGATGCACATACACACACACACACGCACACAATTATATTTGAATTCAACAAATAACTCCTGAAGGCCTATGCAGTGGGCAATACACAAGGAACATGATGGATATTATTCCTGATTTAAATTTTTCACAGAAATAGTATCATTCAATATATCACTCTCAAAACATTTTGTAACGATAAACTTCACCACCACCACAAGGAGCAGGTGAACTTAATAGAACTATCACAATTTTACAGATCAGGGCACTGAAAAGAGAAGTCAAGTACTATGCCTAGAAACTTACCCAGGGCTACAGAAACCAAGTTAGCACTAACACACAAGTGATGGGACTGAAGAACTAGTATTCTTTCCATTAAATAAATGTGTTAAGTGATAATAAAGGTGAACCCAGTAAGAATGCAATCCAGAAGATATGTTTAAATTTAGAAATCAAACGATGAAAGAAGGCTTGTAAGACTGAGCTTACCTAAATGCAGCAACTAGCGGTGCATAAATTGAGTCCCCATCATAAACATATAAATGGTCCCAACTACACTCTGTAGCAAAATGATTGAAACGAAGTCTCATTATTCTATTTGGCCTGAAAAGAATAAAAAAAGTAATTTATAATAAAGTTATCACAACTATCAGACATTTGAGAATATAAAAATTCAGATTTTTAAATTAATAATATGTAACACAGTCTAACAACTGCCCCACCAGTATTCCTTCATTTGTCAAAGATTTATTTAGTATTCTCCAAGTGCAAGAGACTACTAAACATGCAATGGGAAACAAAACTGATGTGGTCCATGATTCTGGGCCTTACAGTCCATTCAGTGGCCACTCTTTAACAGCTTCTGAACCAACCCATTAGCCCTTCCATTTCTGCACTTCCTTATTCAACTTCAGATTCCACACTACGTCATTTCATAAACATGCCTGCCAATCCTCTAAATTTGCCAGCCCCTCTGATTTTTCATGACACTGGCTGGCAAAAGCTCTGTTGTACAGGAAACCAGTTATCTGCTCTAAGATTGAACCAGGAAAAAAAAAGTGGGAGGGGGCGGTGGAGGGAAAAAAAAAAACAAAACTAAGCTGTATTGAAGAAAGCCAAACTTCTATATCACACCACTGGGTAGACTGGTTCCAGCAATGGTCTCTGCTCTCCAACTGCAAATGGCACTTAGATTCTGCCAGCAGTCCTACCAATTCTCTCTCCCTCTCCACAACTGCTACTCTCAACGACTATTTCAAACCACCCAGTCCCACCTCCCTGCTTATGCTCAGCAACCAGATAAAAAAACCCTAAAATTCCCATTTTCCAAAATTCTCTTTCTGTTTCTCAAATATTTGACATCTCCCTCTCATCTGGAACTTTTGCATCCACATTCAAATCTGCTTAAGTATCACATATTTTACAAAAATAAAAACAAAAAGCCTCAAATCCCAACTCTCCCTCTACCAAATACCTGCCCTACCCTTTCTCCTCCTAAAAAGGTAAAACTTCGCAGAAGATTTTGCTTCCTCCAGTGACTCTATCTCACTCACCCCTTCACTCTCTAGCCTGGCTTCAGCCCAACACTCCACTCAGAAAGCTCTGGGAATATCAACATCATTATATCCTGCTGATGCCTAATTCTATTTCTCCAGTTTAGACCTTTCCTATACCCCACACTTTTCTAACATCTCTAGGTTGACAACTAAATAAATACATAAACAAGTAAACTCAGATGGTGATGAGTACTGTGAAGAAATTAAAAGAAGGTGATGTGGCAGTGCAAAAAGTAGTAGGGAGATAGGCCAGTAAGCTTTGGAGATGTGAGAATGACAAGAGACAAGCCATGTGAAAAGTGCTGGGAAAAACGTTTCAGACGGAGGGAAGAGCACGGTCTTAAGGGAGAAAGAGGTTGATGTGTCGAAGCAACATGAAGAAAATCAGCATGCCTGAAACACAGCAAACAGAGAAAACCTTAAGAGATGAGAAGTGGGAGGTGGGCAAGGGGCAAAAGCAGAACTCAGGAGGCCAATTTCAAGGCTATTAAGTGGCCCAGGAGAGAGACGATGGTGGGTCTCCCAGTTGTAGAGATGGAGGTGAAAAGAAGTCTGGTGATGGATTGGGGAGACATTCCAAAGGGAAAACTGACAGAACTTACTGACAGGCTAAATGTAGGGAATAAGGAAAAGGGGGAATGAGAGTTTGTTGCTTAGTTTTTCACTTACACTGAGGAGGAACAACCATTGAGAGCACATTCAGAAAAACAGTGGAGGAGGGTGTCAGGTGGCAATGAGCTGATAGGACACAGCAGAGCTCCTTAGAGCAGCAGTTCTCAAAATGAAGTCCACAAAATGCTACAGGCCCTGAGACCCTTATGGGAGGTCCCAGGAGGTCAAAACTATATTCACAGTAAAACTAAGATAGCATATATTTTATAAACATGCTGGCATTTACTAATGGTTCAAGGAGAAATGGTGGGTGAAACTGTGGGCATCTTAGAACAAATCAAGACAGCAGCAGCAAATGGTACTAGTGATCACTGCTATTCTTCACCACGAACCACTCATAGAAAAAAGAAAAGCTGCCAGTTTCATTTAAGGATATCTTGATTAAGCAGTTAAAAACTTCTAATGTTATTAAATCCTGACCAGTTAGTAGACATCTCTTTAATATTCTGACAAGATGGAGAGTAAATAGGTGGGGGGAGGGGGGAGGGATAGCATCGGGAGATATACCTAATGCTAGATGACGAGTTAGTGGGTGCAGCGCACCAGCATGGCACATGTATACATATGTAACTAACCTGCACAATGTGCACATGTACCCTAAAACTTAAAGTATAATAAAAAAATTAAAAAATAAAAAAAGAAATGAAAAAATAATAATAATAAATAAAATAAAATAAAAAAAAGAAAATGAGGCACATGTACACCATGGAATACTATGCAGCCATAAAAAAGGATGAGTTCATGTCCTTTGTAGGGACATGGATGAAGCTGGAAACCATCATTCTCAGCAAACTATTGCAGGGACAGAAAACCAAACACCACATGTTCTCACTCATAGGTGGGAATAGGACAATGAGAACACTTGGACATAGGAAGGGGAACATCACACACCGGGGTTTGTCGTGGGGTGGGGGGAGTGGGGAGGGATAGCATTAGGGGATATACCTAATGTAAATGATGAGTTAATGGGTGCAGCACACCAACATGGCACATGTATACATATGTAACAAACCTGCACGTTGTGCACATGTACCCTAGAACTTGAAGTATAATAAAAAAATAAAATAAAAAAATGTAAAAAAAAAAAAGAAAAAATATATAAAACACTTCTTTTGCTTAATAGAAGCACAGTGGTTTTCTCAATGAAAACCACTTTTGCAACTGTTTAAGTTGCTAGCTGAACTAGCTACTTTTTTCTTAGAACACCATTTACCATGTTTACTTGAAAGAACAATCAATAAACTACGGTTATTCAGAGTTGGATATCTGGCAGACATTTTCTTAAAAATGAGGAAAGCAAGCCTGCCACTTCAAAGAAAACAACTGACAGTATTTGCTGCCAAAGATAAAATACAAGCTTTCAAGTAGTAATTAGAATTTTGGAAAATTTGTTAACTGCCATACTTAGAACTTTTTGAGGAGATTGATGGGGATACTAACCAATGTGATTTTTAAAATATTATGTAATGGAATAAATATATCAACATATGGAAGATCTGCATAATTCAATGACCTGTTGTTTTCCAAATGACCTATATATCATGTTACCAAAATATGGATGGGCAAAAGATCCATTCAGTGCAAGAAAACCAATGGATTTTAATTTAACAAGTACCAAAAGTTCCTTAACATAGTTTCAGATTCCATACTGCAATTTACTTTTAAGAAATTACTACTTGTTAAGTTTTGATATGGTATCAAAGAAGACTATATACAATAATTTTAAAATACTGTACTATTAAAATCTTTTTCCTACTTCATATTCAAGTGAGGCCTCATCTTCTTGATATGCTTCAACCACAATAACATACTGCAACAAAGTGAATGCAGAAGATATGACAATCCAGCTGTCTTTTATTAAGCTACACATTACAGAGATTTGCAAAAATGTAAAACAATGCCATTTTTTCACTACAATTTTTTAAATATAGGGTTTTTTTCATTAAAATATCATTTGTACTAACATGGCTTATAATTGTTGCTTTTAAATGAATAAATAATATTTCTTGGTTGTAAGTTCTAATATGGTGAACACAAATAGAAAAACATAAACTTATTTGGGGCCGGGTGCAGTGGCTCACTCCTGTAATCCCAGCACTTTGTGTGGCCAAGGCAGGCAGATCACTTGAGGTCAGGAGTTCGAGACCAGCCTGGCCAACATGGTGAAACCCTGTCTCTACTACAAGATACAAAAACTTAGCTGGGCATGGTGGCACATGCCTGTAATCCCAGCTACTTGGAAGGCTGAGGCAGGAGAATCGCTTGAACCCAGGAGGCAGACGTTGCAGTGAGCCAAGATCACACCACTGCACTCCAGCCTGGGCCACAGAGCGAGATGCCATCTCAAAATAAATAAATAAATAAATAATAAATAAACTTATTTGGAATCCTCAAAGTTTAAAAGTGTAAAGAGGTCCTGAGACCAAAAAAGTCTGAGAAGTACTGCTTTAAAAGTCTCCCATGAAGACAAGGAGAAAAAAGGCCAACAGCTAGAGGGACACAGTGGGTCCAGAGAAGGGATCATTTAGGCAATAACAGTTATTACAATTTTCTTATCCACAACAAAAATAGATACTTAGAAAAATAACACAGTATTGCAATTTTCTAACGCTTTAAGCAAACCATTAAAAATATGGAACCGTGGCTGGGCGCAGTGGCTCACACCTGTAATCCCAGCACTTTGGGAGGCTGAGGCGGGTGGATCACTTGAGGTCAGGAGTTCGAGACCATCCTGGTTAACATGGTGAAACCCCTTCTCTACTAAAAATACAAAATTAGCCTGGCGTGGTGGCATGCACCTGTAATCCTAGCTACTCAGGAGCTGAGTCAGGAGAATCGCTTGAACCTGGGAGGCGGAGGTTGCAGTGAGCGGAGATCACGCCACTGCACTCCAGCCTGGGTGACAAGAGCAAAACTCTGTCCCATAAAAATAAATAAATATATGTGTGTGTGTGTGTGTGTGTGTAACCATTTCTGAACTATTACAGTTGGAAATACACAAATTTGTGGTGTGTACAATTCATTTGCAGCATTAAATCAACATGTAACTTTTAAATTAATGAAGGCTAAGATAAAATTCACTTGTCAAATGAAAGGTTATCAAGTAATGTTTTAAGAACTTTATGCTACAGATTGTTAATTTTACTTGTGGGAAAACTAATGTCACACTGACTTCTATGCTAAAGAAACAAAAATTAAGTCAGCCATTTCTACTTACTGTCCTTCAATGAGCCACGTGCACTTCGTTTTATATTTATAATTTCCAGGTCCATCTGTTACAAACCCAGAAGATCCAGTTAGTCTGTAATTTAAATCAAGAAAGAAAACTTAAGTCTGCTATATTAATTTCATATATTTTTATATATTTTATATATTTTCATATATTAATATTTCTTAATTCTTAATATAATACAAATTAAACATAATGGGTACATTAATACACACTATAACCAGTAGAAAATGACTAGTTATATTCAGATTGCATAAATTTAGATGAAACAAATACTTATCGCATACATTAAAAAAGAAGACAGAAAAATATTAAAACCAACAGGAATGAACAAAACATACCTAAATCTTATCTTAATTTTATGTCATCCTTTTTCCTTTTGGTAAAGACAGGTCTCGCTATGTTGCCCACGCTGGTCTCAAATTCCTGGCCTCAAAAGATCCTCCCATCTCGGCTTCCCAAAGCACCAGAATTACAGGCTTGAGCCCTCACACCCAGCGATAAATTTCTTAAATTTATTTTTTGTAGAGACAGAGTCTCACGATGTTGCCCAGGCTTGAACTTCTGGCCTCAAGCAATCCTCCTATCTTGGCCTCCCAAAATGCTGGGCTTACAGGCATGAGCACTGCAACCAGCAAGTATCTGTTGCTATATAAAAATGTTTAATATTTAAGAAGGACGCTATTTCCTTCATCATGGCTGTTTCCAGATATTTTTCTTCCCTCTTTCATTAACATCAGCCACTCTGAACACATGCTCGCTTCTGGATCTGCCTCCCTTACCTTCTGAGTCATCTCCCAGCTACTCCTAATGCACTAAAGATATTAACAAATCGTTCACTCTCTTCCACTCATCTGCATCAACATCTAAGATGTTCCATCCAAAATCCAGTCTCTCCATTTCTTAACCTCACCATTAACTATCTTTTCCTCCACCCCTCTTTAGCCATCCCCTTCTCTGGCCCTTGCTATTACCAGTAACAACATTACCACAAAAAAAGCACCCTGACCTCTGACTACTATCTCATCTCTCCAGTTTATTTCCCCCTTTCCAATGAGACTTTGGCCCCATGGAGACCACCAATCCATTGAACTATCATTTCTTCACTGTTCACCACTTACCATCCACACATTTCATTTTCTCACATACCTAGTTAAGACTCCATAATCCATCACGAGAATCATATCCTGCAAACTCCTTGATGTTCTTGCCTTTCTCTTCCTCTGCTGTACTTGCCTGATAGAGATGTATCCATGCCCTACTCCCCAAAATCCATTCCACCCCAAAACGTTAGTCGAAGCCAATCATGTTTTCCCATGCCCCTTGCCACTGACTGATTAGAAATCTGTATCAATTAAAATTAGGTGTGGACCAGGCATGGTGGCTCTTGCCTGAAATCACAGCAGTTTGGAGGCTGAGGCAGGAGGACTGCTTGAGGCCATGAGTTCAAGATCAGGCTGGCCAACACAGCAACACCCTCATATCTATTTTAAAAAAAGAATATGTATCTATATAGATATAGATATACATCATATATAGATATAGATGTAGAAAAAAGATTAGGCTTTAATGCAACTGTCAGAAAAACCTAAATAGTAATGGACTAACCACCAAGATAAAAAAACCCAAAGATAAGCAATCCAGAGCATGCAATGCATTTCCATGATCATCAGGGACCTAATGCTGTTCTATACTATTGCTCTGTCATCCCCAACATGTGGCTTCTACCTCATAATCCAAGATAGCGGCTCAAGCTCCAGCTATTATACCCAAATTCTACCCAGCAGGAAGGAGGAAAAGAAAACGGGGGGGTACACCCTCTCTCCCTCTGTTAAGTCACACATGAAAATTCAACTTACATTCGATTAGCCAGAAGTTACTGATATGTCTACAAGTAGAGGAAGGCTGAAAAATGCAGCCGTTATCCCAGATGATCATGTACCCATCAAAAAATCAGAATTCTTTTTACTAGAGAAGTAGAAAAAGGCTATGATGTGTAACCATGAATCTCTGACACAGAATGTAATCTAATACTTAGATGTGAGGGCACATCTGATGGATGATTTCCAGGAAATATTTTCTTATTCTTAGGAAAGTGTGTGGACAGGGAGACATGCCACCTAGATCTCCTCTTCAAGGAAGGACTTGCTGCCAGCAGCAGCAGGGAATGTGGTCAGCAGAACATCAATTCCTTCAGGGGCTGCCTTGCTACAGGTCATGCCCTTCCCATGGCAGCCCACACCATGAAGAGGCCCATACCATAGGCCGGGCGTGGTGGCTCACGCCTGTAATCCCAGCACTTTGGGAGGCCAAGGCGGGTGGATCACGAGGTCAGGAGATCGAGACCATCCTGGCTAACACAGTGAAACCCCGTCTCTACTAAAATTACAAAAAATTAGCTGGGCATGGTGGTGGGCGCCTGTAGTCCCAGCTACTCAGGAGGCTGAGGCAGGAGAATAGCGTGAACCCAGGAGGCAGAGCTTACAGTGAGCCAAGATCGCGCCACTGCACTCCAGCCTGGGCAACAGAGTGAGACTCTGTCTCAAAAAAAAAAAAAGAGTATAAAGGCCCAAGCATTTCAATCCAACATGGGACAACTCAAATAAGCAATCCTGCCCCCACAGTTCCCCTTTGTCAGGCCTGCATTGGAGCTCAACTTCTTCCTTTGCCTAATTATGCTTTTCCTTCCAATAACACCTTCCTCTACAATACTATAATCAAGTTGTAACCCAAACTCAGCCTTAGCAAACGCTTTTTAAAAAACAACCTATGATAAACATCCAAGAAGAGACCATTCTTCTCTACCTGGACTTTGCTATAGCTGGATTTTACAGCTGGAAGTACTACAGCCTGAACACAACGCCTGTGCTATGCCTGAACACAAAGCCAACACCAAGAATGACAAATCAAAGGAATGCAAAGTCCCTGAAAAACAGTATCAACCACCTACAAAAACCACCTTACTCTAGGCTTCTAGTTTCTTAGGTAAATTTCCCACTGGTTATTGTTTTATTCCGTGTGTGTGTACACACTTCCTTGATTCTTTGTCTTGGGGCCTAATATAAAAGGTTTTATGGCTCTCCACTATGCTTCTTCTGCTCCTAAGAGTTTCAGTGGACTTCACGTGAACACTTAGGTTTGCAAATCAGCATCAGTTGTATAAAACAAATATTTGTGTTTTTTGTTTTTTGTTTTTGAGACAGAATCTCACACTGACACCCAGGCTGGAGTGCAGTGGCAAGCTCAATGGCTCACTCCAGCCTCAAACTCCTGGGCTCACATGATCCTCCTACCACAGCCTCTGGAGTAGCTGAGACTACAGGCACACACCACTATGCCTAGCTAATTTATTTTAATTAATTTATTTTTTAGAGATGAGTCTTGCTATGTTGCCCAGGCTGGGAAATAGGTCAGTTTTATTTTAAATGTTTACTTAGTATCTTTAAACATACATATTTATATAATTTTACAGATAATGCATAGATATGATCACAGACAAATTTTGTTGTTGTTGTTGTTGTTGTTTTAACCCACTTCCCCAGTTACTCTGACCCACCCTTGACCAAGGTAAACATTTAACCACCTACCAGGAATTCTTAAATACTTTTCTTCATACTCACAAGCCTATGATATAGGCATGGTTCTCTTAAATTATTTTTTGGTTACACAAATTATTATATACTTTTCTGCATCTTTCTTTGCTCACTCAACAAAACCTTACGGAAATTTCTCAAACTAATCTGGTATTAGTCTAATTTATTTTTTCTTTATGTAGCATAATATCCCACCTATGGAGGTATCATTTTTTCCTGCCTTTCCCTACTAATGTTCATTTTGTTTTCAGTTGACTGACAATATGCACATCACTGCAATAAATATCCCTATACATATGGCCTTACTTGGGCTTTTATTTCTAAGAGTAGAAATCTTAGGAGGAGGTATAATAGGCCAAAAGGAATATGAATTTTAATTGTTAACCAAGCTGTCAAATTATTTTCCAAAAGGCTGTAACAATTCACATTTGCACCAGCAATGTATGAGAATATGCCATTCCCCACATCCTCTCAGCACTAGGTGTTCCTGTTTCTTTTAAATTATGTGAGTTTTAAATTCAAAATTCCCTGTGTTCTAATAAATGGCCAACAAGTGGTTACTGAAAGTTTAAAGGAATTTGAAAGAGAAAGGCCAGGAATATCAACCTAAAATTTCAGGTCAAGTTTTACAGTATCATTGATAATCCAGGTGTGGGCATGGGCAACACCTGTACACTAGGAAAACCTAGTTCACTGGCAGTCACACAAAGGCATCAAACTGAAAGGCATTTCAATAATGTAAGGCTAGAAATATGAAGAATAAAGACCTTGCCACCACCAATTTCTTAGTTCAAGAATACTGAGGTAATTCTGCAGTGGAAACAAATATAGGGAGAATAGGGGAACAGGAGGCAGGTTTCAAAGGACTCGTCTCATAGTTATTTCTTTCTACTTTACCAGTATTATTACCAGACAACGCAGCCTATAAAATCTCAACTTTTCTCATCTGTTAAGATTTTCTTTATGGTCAAGTACCTTGGACATTAAACTTTGACCACAGTTTCTTGGACATTAAAAAAAGATCTATTCCAGGAATTTAAAACACTATTTCTACACACATATAATTAAGTTTATTAAATGCACTATTCAATTCCTTATACTCGTATTTTCATCTACTAGACCTAATTCTGATAAACATGTACTGAAATCCTGGCCAGGTGTAGTGGCTCACACCTGTAATCCCCAGCACTTTGGGAGGCTGAGGTGGGTGGATCACGAGGTCGGGAGTTTGAGACCAGCCTAGCCAACGTGGCAAAACCCTGTCTCTACTAAAAATACAAAAAAAAAAAAAAAAAAAGAAAGAAAAAAAAATTAGCCAGGCATGGTGGCAAGCGTCTATAATCCCAGCTACTCGGGAGGCTGAGGGAGGAGAATCGCTTGAACCTGTGGGGCAGAGGCTGCAGTGAGCTGAGATGGCACCACTTCACTCCAGCCTGGGAGAAAGAGCAAAACTCTGTCTCCAAAAGAAAAAAACATACATATAAAATATATAATTTTTTATATATATATTATATATATATATAAATCTCATACCATGCCTGCTCTACCACACTACTCAGATTATTTTTGCTTTATGTGTTAAGCTTTTTAGCCATACAAGATTATGGCTATTGGATTTTCATAAAATACGCCTTTTATGATGGTAACAATCCACTTACCTAGTTTGATATTTAAATTTCACCTTGTCTAATATTATTATAATTATTGATCTTTTGGTTATTTTCCTGTATCTTACATCTTTATTCAACTCTTTTATTTTCAGCTTTACTTATCAAGTTTTCAATAGTTTGCTTCTTCGAAACAGGACTTGGTTAGGTTTTGTTTCTTAAACTAACCTGACAGTATTTTACTGCCACAATATATAATCTGTTTGCATTTAGTTTAGTGACTGCTATACCAATTTGATTCCTTCCAACCAAATGTTTAATCAATCTTAGTGAAAAGTAATTTACATATAATAAAATGCAGCCACTGATGTGTACAATTTGATAAGCTTTGACAAATGTATACACAAAGTGTAATCTCCTCAAACAGGATATAAAAGTTTCCTCACCCCCAAAAGCTCTCTTATATCCCTCTCCAGGTAATCCCTCCCAACCTCCACCTCAAACATTGATCTTATCTTTCCCACTATAGATCAGTTTTACAGAATTTGACTTAATGGAATCAAAGACACTTTTGTGTCTTGCTTCTTTTTATCAACATAACTTTTCTAAGTATTGTATCAATAGTTTGCTCCTTCACACTGCTGAGTAGTATTCTCTTGTATGAAAATACACAACTTGTTTATTGGTGGACACTTGGATTATGTAATTATAGGCTTTTATAAATGAAGCTAAGATACGTATAAATCTTTCTGTGGACAGGTATGTACATTTCTCTTGAATAAATATACAAAATGAAATCACTGGATTAAAGTATAGATATGCACTTAAATTTTTAAGAAACTGCCAAACTGTTTCCACCTTACAATCACATTTTCAAGATATGAGAGTTCTACTTATTCCACATCAGTTCCCACATTTGGTATAATCAGACTTTTTATTGCTTATTCCAGAGTATGCACTACTCTATCTCATTATGGTATAAATTTGTATTTTTCTGATATTTAAAGATTTTCAGAGGCTGGGCACGGTGGCTTATGTCTATAATCTCAGCACTTTGGGAGGCCAAGGCAGGTGGATCATTTAAGCCCAGGAGTTCAAGACCAGCCTAAGCAACATAGTGAAACCTAGTCCCTACAAAAACACAAAAAACTTAGCCAAGTGTGGTGGTATGCGCCTGTAGTCCCAGCTACTTGGGAGGTTAAGGTAGAAGGATTGCTTGAGCCCAGGAAGCAGAGGTTGCCATGAGCCAAGATGGTGCCACTGCACTGCAGCTTGGACGACAGAGGGAGAAACTGTCTCAAAAAAATAAGATAAAAAAGATTTTGAGTACCCTTTCTGGTGTTTACTGATCATTCGCACATATTATTTTGTAATGTGCTTGTTATTATTTTTGTCCTTTTTTCTAACTTTTATTTTAGGTTCAAGGGGTCCATGTGCAGGTTTCACAGGGGTTTGATGTACAGATAATTCTATCACCCAAATAATCAGCGTAATACCTGAAAGGCAGTTTTTCAATCCTTACTCTCCTCCCACTCTCCACCCTCAAGCAGATCCCGGTGTCTGTTGCTCCCTTGTGTCCATGTGTACTCAATGATTAGTTCCTACTTGTAAGTGAGAGTATGTGGTATTTGGTTTTCTGTTACTGCATTAATTCACTTAGAATAATGGCCTCCCTGCATCCATGCTGCTCAAAGGACACAACTGCATTCATTTTTACAGGTGGTAGTATTCCATGGAGTATGTACCACATTTTTTTTTTTTTTTGAGACGGAGTTTCACCCTGTTGCCCAGGCTGGAGTGCAATGGCGCAATCTCGGTCAACTGCAACCTCCGCCTCCTGGGTTCAAGCAATTCTCTGCCTCAGCCTCCTGAGTAGCTGGGATTACAGGCGCCCACCACCACGCCCGGCTAATTTTTCTATTTTTAGTAGAGCCGGGGTTTCACCATCTTGGCCAGGCTGCTTTGAACTCCTGATCTCGTGATCTACCCACCTCAGCATCCCAAAGTGCTGGGATTACAGGTGTGAGCCACCACGCCCGGCCTTCTGGTTGTTTTTTTGTTTTTTTTTTTTATACTTTAAGTTCTGGGATACATGTGCAGAACATGTAGGTTACACAGGTACACACATGCCATGGTGGTTTGCTGCACCCATCAAGCCGTCATCTACATTAGGTATTTCTCCTAATGCTGTCCCTCCCCTAGGCCCCCACCCTCCCAACAGGCCCCAGTGTGCAATATTCCCCTCCCTGTGTCCATGTGTTCTAATTGTTCAACTCCCACTTATGAGTGAAAACATGCAGTGTTTGGTTTTGTTCCTGTGTTAGTTGGCTGAGAATGGTGGTTTCCAGCTTCATCATGTCCCTGCAAAGGACATGAACTCATTTGTTTCTATGGCTGCACAGTATTCCATGGTGTATATGTGCCACATTTTCTTTATCCAGTCTATCATTGATGGGCATTTGGGTTGGTTCCAAGTCTTTACTATTGTAAACAGTGCTGCAATAAACATATGTGTGCATGTGTCTTTACAGCAGAATGATTTATAATCCTTTGGGTATACACCCAGTAATGGGATTGCTGGGTCAAATGGTATTTCTGGTTCTAGAACCTTGAGGAGTCACCCCACTGTCTTCCACAATGATTGAACTTACTTACACTCCCACCAACAGTGTAAAAGCGTTCCTATTTCTCCACATCCTCTCCAGCATGTTGTTTCCTGCCTTTTTAATGATCACCGTCCTAACTGGTGTGAGATGGTATCTCATTGTGGTTTTGACTTCCATTTCTCTAATGACCAGTGATGATTAACTTTTTTTCATGTTTTTTGGCTGCATAAATGTCTTCTTTTGAGAAGTGTCTGTTCATATCCTTTGCCCACTTTTTGATGGGGTTGTTTGCTTTTTTTCTTGTAAATTTGGTCTTTGTAGATTCTGGGTATTAGTCCTTTGTCAGATGGATAGATTGCCAAAATTTTCTCCCATTCTGTAGGTTGCCTGTTCACTCTGATGATAGTTTCTTTTGCTGTGCAGAAGCTCTTTAGTTTAATTAGATCCCATTTGTCAATTTTGGCTTTTGTTGCCTTTGCCTTTGGTGTTTTAGTCATGAAGTCTTTGCCCATACCTATCTCCTGAATGGTATTGCCTAAGTTTTCTTCTAGGGTTTTTATGGTTTTAGGTCTTACGTTTAAGTCTTTAATCCATCTTGAATTAATTTTTGTATAAGGTGTAAGGAAGAGGTCCAGTTTCAGTTTTCTGCATATGGCTAGCCAGTTTTCCCGACACCATTTGTTAAATAGGGAATCCTTTCCCCATTGTTTGTTTTTGTCAGGTTTCTCAAAGATCAGATGGTTGCAGATGTGTGGCGTTATTTCTGAGGCCTCTGTTCTGTTCCATTGGTCTATATATCTGTTTTGGTATCATGCTGTTTTGGTTACTGTAGCCTTGTAGTATAGTTTGAAGTCAGGTAGCAAGATGCCTCCAGCTTTGTTCTTTTTGCTTTGGGCTGTCTTGGCTATATGGGCTCTTTTTTGGCTCCATATGAAATTTAAAGTAGTTTTTTCTAATTCTGTGAAGAAAGTCAATGGTAGCTTGATGGGGATAGTATTGAATCTATAAATTACTTTCAGCAATATGGCCATTTTCACGATATTGACTCTTCCTATCCATGAGCATGGAATGTTTTCCATTTGTGTCCTCTCTTATTCCCTTGAGCAGTGGTTTGTAGTTCTTGAAGAGGTCCTTCACATCCCTTGTAAGTTGGATTCCTAGGTATTTTATTCTCTTTGTAGCAATTGTGAATGGGAGTTCACTCGTGATTTGGCTCTCATGAGTTTGTCTATTATTATGTATAGGAGTGCTTGTAATTTTTGCACAGTCTATTATTGATGTATAGGAATGCTTGTGATTTTTGCACACTGATTTTGTATCCTGAGACTTTGCTGAAGTTGCTTATCAGCTTAAGGAGATTTGGGGCTGAGACGATGGGGCTTTCTAAATATACAATCATGTCATCTGCAAACAGAGATAATTTGACTTTCTCTCTTCCTACTTGAATACCCTTTCTTTCTTTCTCTTGCCTGATTGCCCTGGCCAAAACTTCCAATATTATGTTGAATAGGAGTGGTGAGAGAGGGCATCCTTGTCTTGGGCCAGTTTTCAAAGGGAATGGTTCCAGCTTTTTCCCATTCAGTATGATATTGGCTGTGGGTCTGTCATAAATAGCTCTTATTATTTTGAGATAAGTTCCACCAATATCTAGTTTATTTAGAGTTTTTAGCATGAAGAGCTGTTGAATTTTATTGAAGGCCTTTTCTGCACCTATTGAGATAATCATGTGTTTTTGTCATTGGTTCTGTTTATGTGATGGATTACGTTTATTGATTTCCGTTATGTTGAACCAATCTTGCATCCCAGGGATGAAGCCAACTCGATTGTGGTGGATAAGCTTTTAGATGTGCTGCTGGATTCGGTGTGCCAGTATTTTATTGAGGATTCTCGCATCGATGCTTATCAAGGATATTAGCCTGAAATTTTCTTTTTTTGTTGTGTCTCTGCCAGGTTTTGGTATCAGGATGATGCTGGCCTCATCAAATGAGTTAGGGGGAAGTCCCTCTTTTTCTGTCATTTGGAATTGTTTCAGAAGGAATGGTACTAGCTCCTCTTTGTACCTCTGGTAGAATTTGGCTGTGAATCTGTCTGGGCCTGGGCTTTTTTTTGGTTGATAGGCTATCAATTACTGCCTCAATTTCAGAACTCGTTATTAGTCTGTTCAGGGATTCAACTTTTTCCTGGTTTAGTCTTGGGAGGGTGTATGTGTTCAGGAATGTATCCATTTCTTCTAGATTTTCTAGTTTATTTGTGTAGAGTTGTTTATAGTATTCTCTGATGGCAGTTTCTATTTCTGTGGGATCAGTGGTGATATCCCCTTTATCATTTTTTATTGTGTCTATTTGATTCTTCTCTCTTCTCTTCTTTGTTAGTCAAGCTAGCAGTCTATTTTCTTAATCTTTTCAAAAAACAGCTCCTGGATTCACTGATTTTTTGAAGGGTTTTTCATGTCTCTATCTCCTTTAGTTCTGCTCTGATCTTAATTATTTCGTGTCTGCTAGCTTTTGAATTTGTTTGCTCTTGCTTCTCTAGTTCTTTTAACTGTGATGTTAGGGTGTCGATTTTAGATCTTTCCTGCTTTCTCCTGTGGGCATTCAGTGCTATAAATTTCCCTCTAAACACTGCTTTGGCTGCGTCCCAGAGATTCTGGTATGTCGTGTCTTTGTTCTCACTGGTTTCAAAGAACTTATTTATTTCTGCCTTAATTTCGTTATTTACCCAGTAGTCATTCAGGAGAAGGTTGTTCAGTTTCCATGTAGTTGTGCAGTTCTGAGTTTCTTAATCCTGAGTTCTAATTTGATTGCACTATGGTCTGAGGGACTGTTATGATTTCTATTCTTTTGCATTTGCTGAGGAGTGTTTTACTTCCAATTATGTGGTCAATTTTAGGATAAGTGCCATGTGGTGCTGAGAAGAATGTATATTCTGTTGCTTGGGGGTGGAGAGTTCGGTAGATGTCTATTAGGTCCTGTTGGTCCAGAGCTGAGTTCAAGTCCTGAATATCCTTGTTAATTTTCTGTCTCATTGATCTGTCTAATATTGACAGTGGGGTGTTAAAGTCTCCCACTATTATTGTGTGGGAGTGTAAGTGTCTTTGTAGGTCTCTAAAGACTTGCTTTATGAATCTGGATGCTCCTGTATTGGGTGCATATATATTTAGCATAGCTAGCTCTTCTTGTTGCATTGATCTCTTTAACATTATGTAATGTCCTTCTTTGTCTTTTTTGATCTTTGTTGGTTTGAAGTCTGTTTTATCAGAGACTAGGATTGCAACCCCTGCTTTTTTTTTTTTTGGCTTCCATTTGCTTGGTAAATATTCCTCCATCCCTTTGTTTTGAGCCTATGTGTGTCTTTGCACATGAGATGGGTCTCCTAAATACAGCACACCGATGGGTCTTGACTCTTTATCCAATTTGTCAGTCTGTGTCTTTTAATTGGGGCATTTACACTTAAGGCTAATATTGTTATGTGTGAATCTGATCTTGTCATTATGATGCTAGCTGGTTATTTTGCCCATTAGTTGATGCAGTTTCTTCATAGTGTCAATGGTCTTTACAATTTGGTATGTTTTTACAGTGGCTGGTACTGGTTTTCCTTTCCATATTTAGAGCTTCCTTCAGGAGCTCTTGTAAGGCAGGCCTGGTGATGACAAAATATCTCAGCAATTGCTTGTCTGTAAAGAATTTTATTTCTCCTTCACTTATGAAGCTTAGTTTGGCTGGATATGAAATTCTGGGTTGAAAATTCTTTTCTTTAAGAATGTTGAATATTGGCCCCCACTCTCTTCTGGCTTGTAGGGTTTCTGCTGAGAGATCTGCTGTTAGTCTGATAGGCTACCCTTTGAGGGCAACTCAGTCTTTCTCTCTGGCTGCCCTTAACACTTTTTCCTTCATTTCAACCTTGGTGAATCTGACGATTATATGTCTTGGGGTTGCTCTTCTCAAGAAGTATCTTTGTGGTGCTCTCTGTATTTCCTGAATTTGAACGTTGGCCTGTCTTGCTAGGTTGGGGAAGTTCTCCTGGAAAATATCCTGAAGAGTGTTTTCCAACTTGGTTCCATTCTCCCCATCACTTTCAGGTACACCAATCAAACGCAGGTTTGGTCTTTTCACATAGTCCCATATTTCTTGGAGGCTTTGTTTGTTCCTTTTTCATTCTTTTTTCTCTAATCTTGTCTTCATGCTTTATTTCATTAAGTTGATCTTCAATCTCTGATATGCTTTCTTCTGCTTGATCGATTCGGCTATTGATACTTGTGTATGCTTCACAAAGTTCTTGTGCTTTGTTTTTCAGCTCCATCAGCTCATTCACATTCTTCTCTAAACTGGTTATTCTAGTTAGCAATTGCCCTAACCTTTTTTCAAGGTTCTTAGCTTCCTTGCATTGGGTTAGAACATGCTTCTTTAGCTTGGAGGAGTTTGTTATTACCCACCTTCTGAAGCCTACTTCTGTTAATTCATCAAACTCATTCTCCATGCAGTTTTGTTCCCTTGCTGGCGAGGAGTTGTGATCCTCTGGAGAAGAAGAGGCGTTCTTGTTTTTGGAATTTTCAGCCTTTTTGCGCTGGTTTTTCTTTATCTTCGTGGATTTATCTACCTTTGGTCTTTGATGTTGGTGACCTTCGGATGGGGTTTCTGTACGGACGTCCTTTTTGTTGATGGTGATCCTATTCCTGTTTGTTAGTTTTTGTTCTAACAGGCCCCTCTGCTGCAGGTCTGCTGGAGTTTGCTGGAGGTCCACTCCAGACCCTATTTGCCTGGGTATCACCACTGGAGGCTGCAGAACAGCAAAGATTACTGCCTGTTCCTTCCTCTGGAAGCTTCATCCCAGAGGGGTATCCACCAGATGTCAGCTGGAGCTCTCCTGTATGAGCTGTCTGTCGACCCCTGATGGGAGGTGTCTCCTAGTCAGGAGGCACGGGGGTCAGGGACCCACTTGAGGAGGCAGTCTGTCCCTCAGCAGAGCTCGAGTGGTGTGCTGGGAGATCTGCTGCTCTCTTCAGAGCTGGCAGGCAGGAATGTTTAAGTCAGCTGAAGCTGCGCCCACAGATGCCCATTCCCCCAGGTGCTCTGTCCCAGGAAGATGGGAGTTTTATCTATAAGCCCCTGACTGGGGATGCTGCCTTTCTTTCAGAGATGCCTTGCCCAGAGAGAAGGAATCTAGAGAGGTAGTCTGGCTATGGAAATTTAGATCATTTATATCTTTTCTCTTTTCTAATAAAAACTTTTGCAGGTACAAATTCCTCTCTACATACTGCTTTAGCTGCATTCCACAAATGTAACAGACTGTGTTTACACTTTCATTCATTCCAAAATGTTTTTCTAATTTCCCTTATTTCTCCTTTGACCTATGTGTAATTTAGATGTTGCTTAATTTCCAAATGTTTGGGGGAATTTTTCTAGTTATCTTTTTGTTAATGATTTCTATTGTAATTCCACAGAAACTCTGGCTCACGTCTATAACCCTAGCATTTTGGGAGGCCAAGGTGGAAGAATCACTTGAGGCCAGGAATTTAAGACCAGCCTAGGCAACATAGTGAGACCTCATCTCTACTAAAAATTTAAAAAAAAAAATTAGCTGAATGTGGTAGAGTGTACCTGTAGTCCCAGCTACTCAGGAGGCTGAGGTGAGAGAATCATTTGAGCCCAGAGATAGAGGCTGCAGTGAGCTACAATCCCAACACTTCAGCCTGGGTGACAGAGCGAGCGAGACCCTGTCTTCAAAATAGAACACATGACATATGGTTTCAAACCTTTTAAATGTATTGAGACTTGTTCTATTATCCAGCATATAGTCTATTTTACTGAATATTCCAAGGGCACTTGAATGTGTAATCTGCAGTTGATATGTATCATGTTCTCTAAGTACCAATTATGTCAAGTTAATTGACAGTGTTATTCAAGTCTTCTATATCCTTTCTATTTTTCTGTATACTTGTTTTATTGATATTGAAAGGCAAATGTTGAAATCTGCAACTATAATTGTGGATTTGCACATTTCCCATTTTAGTTCTGACCATTTGTACTTCATGTATTTTAGAACTCTGTTGCTAAACACCTACAAATGTAGGACTATTCTGTCTTCTTGAAGAATTTACATGTTTGTCTTTATGAAATATTTCTATCTCTGTTAATATTCCTTGTTTGTGTGAAATCTACTTTGTTTTTGGGTTTTTTTCTCTTGACTTTTATTTTAGATTCAGGGGTATGTGTGCAGGTTTGTTGTATGGGTAAATTGCGTGTTGCCGAGGTTTGATGTACAAAGAATCCTTTGTATGCAAAGTACCTAATACTTTGCATACACCTTCATTCATTCCAAAATGTTTTTCTAATTTCCCTTATTTCTCCTTTGACCTGTGTGTACGCATAGTACCTAATAGGTAGTTTTTCAACCCAACCCCGCCTCCCAACCTCCCCTCTCAAGTAGTTCCCCCTGTCTATTGTTCCCATCTTTGTGTCCACATGTATTCATTGTTTAGCTCCCACTTACAAGAACATGCGGTGTTTCATTTTCTGTTCCTGTGTTAATTCACATGAAGTCGACTTCAATCTTAATATAGCCACTCCAGTTTTCTTTTCATGAGACTACATAATTTATTCACATTTAGTAGATGACCTAAATATTAATTTTGTTCTTTCCATCTATATTTTGTTTGTTGCTTATTTACATTGCTCTCTTCTTTTTTCTTTTTCCTTATTTTACTAGTGTGATAAAGTTGGCGTGCAGGCCGGGTACGCCGGCTCATGCCTGTAATCGCAGCACTTTGGGAGGCTGAAGCAGGCAGATCACTTGAGGCCAGGAGTTCGAGACCAGCCTGGCCAAAATGGCGAAACTCCATCTCTACTAAAACTACCAAAAAATTATCTGGGAATGGTGGCACACTCCTATAATCCCAAGTACTCTGAGTCTGAGGCACAAGAATCATTTGAACCCAGGAGGCGGAGGTAACACTGAGCCAAGATCCCACCACTGCACTCCAGCCTGGGTGACAGAGCAAGATTCTGTCTCAAAAAGAAAAAAAAAAAAAAAAAGTTGTCATTCATTTCATTTCCCCCTTTACCTGGAAATACTACTGAACTTTTCCATCTTATCAATGGTTATCTTCCCTTTCCTGCCTTTCACTGTTGAAAGCATATGTCTTTACTATAATTTATAAACAAGATGTCAAACATTTCCCCTACAAAAATACTCCACACTTACCCACTCCTTTCCTATTCCCAACCCCAAAAATGAGACTCCTAAGATACATCTACCCTTTCTTCCTTTCCCTTCCCTCTCTACTCTATGACACCTTTGGCACATTTTTTTCTGCAGAGCACCCTAATTCCTATATTTTGCAGAGACAGCTCAATACTCATTCAAAACTTTTCCTTATGTCCATTCTATTAAAGAGATCTAATGTTAGCACTTATATATTCCCAGCCCAACCTCATCCATTAGGATATAATTTTAAACATAAAAACAAGTTCACTGTTCACCGCTCTTCACTCTCTTCTTCAATTTTATAGTCTCTGTTCTGCTTCATTTATTTGCCTCAAATAGGATACTTGAGTGGTATACTCTGAATTTATATAGATCCTTAAACATCTTTCTTTTACCTGTACAGATAAATACCTTGGGTGGATATGGTATTCTTGGATTGCAGTCATTTTTCTCTCAGTAGCTCTAGATGCTAATCCACTGCTTTTTAGCTACAGTTTTCAAATTTGAAATGTGATACCTGTCTTTTTTTCTCCTGTGGCTTACTACCACTCCTCCATCCACTTCCTTTTTCTTTTCTTTTCATTTCAATAGTTGTGGGGATACAGATAGTTTCTGGTTACACAGATGGGTTCTTTAGCGGTGACCTCTGAGATTTTAGTGCACCCATCATTCAAGCAGTGTACACTGTACACAATATGTAGTCTTTTCTTCCATCTGTTTCTTTCTCTCCTTCTGGAAGTCATATTATTCAAATTTTGGACATCTCAAATTTCTCCTCCAAGTTTCTTTGCTTTCATGATTTCTATCTTTATACATTTGCTCTCCAAAAATTTCTTGCACTGCCCCTCTTTTAATTCATGTACTGAATTGTTTAATGAGGAAATCACAGATTTCAGCTCCAGAAAGTTATTTGTTTGAAAAAGTACATTTAACTCTCTTTAAATGTTCTAGATTTTTAATTTAAAATTTGGAAAGCCAGTCCCACATGGATGTATTCAAGCAGACAGGCTGTGAGTACACTGTGTGTTAACCTATAGGAATCTTCTCCGTTCTCAGATCTCCCAGTACTGCTTCAGCCTCAAGCACAGGTTAAGACTCTGCCCAACCATTCAGCAATACACTGGCCTTGTAGAGATCGAGAAGGCCTACATATACACTACATATATGGGTGCTATGTCCCATCTTCCAGGATCTGCAGCTTCATGGTCCTTGCCTCTTGCTACAATGGCCAGCTATACACCAGTTCTCTCTGCTTGGAAGGATCACTACAGAACCAGATCCTACAGTTTTCTGTAGGGCCCCGCAGCAGGCTGGCTCAAGAGAACCAGAGAGCTAGTAGGTAGCTGAGGGAGTCAAGGAAGCAGGCCTCATTCAGGCTGCCATTTTCTTCATATCCCCCTTGGCTCCTCCTTATTATTAAAGTGCATCTGAGTATGGGTTTTCTGTTGTTTCCAATCAAAAGTATCCCAACTACTTATTTTACTAATTCTAAAATGAACACTTTTAAAACTAATAGCTCAGAAATCAGGATATATTATAAAATCTATGGTATGCCACAGTTTAAATGACAGTGTTTTTTCTCAGTTCACAAAATAAGAGTGCATTTTACACTCAATGGCACCTTGGTAAGCTGCAGTTATATGTATGGCAACTCTAAACCTGGAGAAGCCAAACTCTCTGCTTACTCTTATATACCAACAAGCAGCTAGATAAGGCTAGAGACAAAATATTATGCTATTTGGTCTCTTTTCACACTTATAAACACACATCTCATATAGACTCTCTGCACTGTGGGTCAATCAATAATTCATTTCCCTGGTCAATTCACTTTTTACACCTTATTTTATCTCAATTTGCTAAACCTTCTTCCCTCTCTTCAATTTTAGCTGATAATTAGCTGATATCTTACTTGTTTCATATCTACTTTCTTCCAGTGGAATGTAAACTTCACAACAGCATGGATTTTTGCCTGTTCTGTTGACTATTTCCAGTGCCTAAAAGTATGCCTGGCATTCTAATGGCACTCAGTGAATAGTTGTAGAAAGAACAACTAATGAGGAGAGAACTATATATTTTTTTCCCATGACTAAATGCATGTACTATGCCTCTCCTCTAGTTACAAAGGATAAATGGTTTAAGCCCATTCAGAGTTGCATCGTCTACCTGGGTCCAGAATTCTCAAACTCCACCCAATCAAGGGCATCACCAGACCAAACCTAATTCTAACTTTCACCCAATACTTTTACCCTCTGCTGGATCAGCTTACAGACGAGCTGTTGCATTCTCTTCTTAAAAAACAAACACCCTTCTGCTCATATTCTTCAGGCTACTGTCTACTTCTCTTCTCACTTTTATATAAAAAAATCTTGTTGAAAGTTGTCTACTTTGACTCAACGTTCTCACCAAATTTCTTAACCAACTCCAACTGGACTTTAACCCTTACCCTCCTCTGAAATCCCTTTGTTAAGGTACATAAGGTAAATCTCACAGCATTCAAAAAGCTAGTAACTCTCTTCTTAAAACCCTTTTCACTTGGTCCCCAAAACCCTCCACTCTGGATTCCCTGGCAGCTTCTTCTCAGTTCACTTTAGTAAATCTACCTGCCTTCCCAATCTCTAAAAAGTAGCCTCGCTTCTCTACCTAAAGCCTGTTTCTCTGCCTAATTCACTAGGTAGGTGATCTCACACTGTCTCAAAGCTTTACATACCACCTATATACATTTTTAACAACCAAATTTTCATCTCCAGAACGGTAACACCATTCTCCTGATTATTCCAAGTAAAAACTAGGAATAATGCAAGCATAACATCTGTTAAAAAAATTCTATTTTTCCTTTCTAACATTTATCACTTTATTACTTTTCTTGCCTTACTGCAGCTGTTTTAGACGTTCATTACAATACTGAAAATGAAAAGAACTTGTGATGGAAGTATCCTGTCTTATTCCCAATCTCAGGGAAAAGCTTTCAGTATTTCACCACACAGTGTGATAGTTATCCTAAATTCTTTGTACAAGCTCCTAATATATTAAGGAAGTATCTTTCTTTCTTTTATTTTTTTGAGACAGTGTCTTGCTTTGTCACCAAGGCTGGAATGCAGTGGTGGGATCATGGCTCACTGCAGCCTCAACCAACCGGGCTCAAGTGATCCTCCCACTTCAGCCTCCCCAACAGCTGGGACTAGAGGCACACACCACCATGCCTGGATAATTTTGTCATTTTTGTAGAGACAGTCTCACTATGTTGCCCACGGTGGTCTCAAACTCCTGGCCTCAAGCAATCTTCCCACCTCAGCCTCCCAAAGTGTTAGGATTACAGGCATGAGTCACCTCACCCAGCCAAGGAAGTATTTTCCATTCCTAGTTTGTTAAAGGTTTTTATCATTAACGTATTGAATTCTATTTTTTAAAATTATCTATCTACTAAAATAATCATTTATACTGTAAATGTTGTGAATGATACTGATTTTCAAATATTAAATCAACCTTAGATTTCTCAAATAAACCCACTTGGTCATGATTATCTCAGTATTTCACTAAACACAGTCTGCAAATATTCTGTTTACATTTTTTCCATCTATGTTCATAAGATAGACTGACTTGCTGTTTTCCTTTTCTTTCAGGTTTTTATAACAAAATGATGCTGGCTGTATGAAAACAAGAATAGAATTTCACCTATTTTCCTACGCTCTGGAAGAGTCTGTAAGATTGGTGAAATATCTATAATAGTTGGGAAGAATTGACTGGTGAAGCTTTCTGGACCTGGAGTTTTCTTTTTATAAGTTGGTTTTTCTAGAAATTTGCCATTTCATCTAAAATTTTCAATGTATTGGAATAGTCATTAATAATATCCTCCTGAGGGCGGTTCCAAGATGGCTGAATAGGAACAGCTACAGTCTACAGCTCCCAGCATGAGCGACACAGAAGATGGGTGATTTCTGCATTTCCAACTGAGGTACCAGGTTCATCTCACTGGGGCTTGTCAGATGACATGATTGTATATCTAGAAAACCCCATCGTCTCAGCCCAAAATCTCCTTAAGCTGATAAGCAACTTCAGCAAACTCTCAGGATACAAAATCAATGTACAAAAATCACAAGCATTCTTATACACCAATAACAGACAGAGAGCCAAATCATGAGTGAACTCCCATTCACAATTGCTTCAAAGAGAATAAAATACCTAGGAATCCAACTTACAAGGGATGTGAAGGACCTCTTCAAGAAGAACTACAAACCACTGCTCAAGGAAATAAAAGAGGACACAAACAAATGGAAGAACATTCCATGCACATGGATAGGAAGAATCAATATGGTGAAAATGGCCATACTGCCCAAGGTAATTTACAGATTCAATACCATCCCCATCAAGCTGCCAATGACTTTCTTCACAGAATTGGAAAAAACTACTTTAAAGTTCATATGGAACCAAAAAAGAGCCCACATTGCCAAGTCAATCCTAAGCCAAAAGAACAAAGCTGGAGGCATCACACTACCTGACTTCAAACTATACTACAAGGCTACAGTAACCAAAACAGCATGGTACTGGTACCAAAACAGAGATTTAGACCAATGGAACAGAACAGAGCCTTCAGAAATAATACCACACATCTACAACTATCTGATCTTTGACAAACCTGACAAAAACAAGAAATGGGGAAAGGATTCCCTATTTAACAAATGGTGCTGGGAAAACCGGCTAGCCATATGTAGAAAGCTGAAACTGGCTCCCTTCCTTACACTTTATACAAAAATTAATTCAAGATGGATTAAAGACTTAAATGTTAGACCTAAAACCATAAAAACCCTAGGAGAAAACCTAGGCAATACCATTCAGGACATAGGCATGGGCAAGGACTTCATGACTAAAACACCGAAAGCAATGGTAACAAAAGCCAAAATTGACAAATGGGATATAATTAAACTAAAGAGCTTCTGCACAGCAAAAGAAACTACCATCAGAGTGAACAGGCAACCTACAGAATGGGAGAAAATTTTTGCAATCTACTCATCTGACAAAGGGTTAATATCCAGAATCTACAAAGAACTCAAACAAATTTACAAGAAAAAAACAAACAACCCCATCAAAAAGTGGGCAAAGGATATGAACAGACACTTCTCAAAAGAAGACATTTATGCAGCCAACAGACACATGAAAAAATGCTCATCATCACTGGCCATCAGAGAAATGCAAATCAAAACCACCGTGAGATATCATCTCACACCAGTTAGAATGGCGATCATTAAAAAGTCAGGAAACAACGGGTGCCGGAGAGGATGTGGAGAAATAGGAACACTTTTATACTGTCGGTGGGACTGTAAACTAGCTCAACCATTGTGGAAGTCAGTGTGGCGATTCCTCAGGGATCTAGAACTAGAAATACCATTTGACCCAGCCATCCCATTACTGGGTATATACCCAAAGGAATATAAATCATGCTGCTACAAAGACACATGCACACGTATGTTTATTGAGGCACTACTCACAATAGCAAAGACTTGGAACCAACCCAAATGTCCAACAATGATAGACTGGATTAAGAAAATGTGGCACATATACACTGTGGAATACTATGCAGCCATAAAAAATGATGAGTTCATGTCCTTTGTAGGGACATGGATGAAGTTGGAAACCAACATTCTCAGCAAACTATCGCAAGGACAAAAAACCAAACACCGCATGTTCTCACTCATAGGTGGGAATTGAACAATGAGAACACCTGGACACAGGAAGGGGAACATCACACCCCGGGGCCTGTTGTGGGGTGGGGGGAGGGGGGAGGGATAGCATTAGGAGATATACCTAATGTTAAATGACAAGTTAATGGGTGCAGCACACCAACATGGCACATGTATACATATGTAACAAACCTGCACGTTGTGCACATGTACCCTAGAACTTAAAGTATAATAAAATATATATATATATATATATATATATATATATATATATATATATAAAAGAAAAAAGAACACATAACCCAGTGCAGGCCTTACCGAAAAAAAAAAATGTCAGGTAAAACTAGCTTTTCTTTTTGCCAAAAACAGTTTATACTTGGCCTCACAAAAACAGAAGCATAATTTTGAAATTAATTGACGTTATTAACTCCTCTGATATTTAGATTGAAATAATCGTAAGGCTGTACAATTAAAACGTTTTTCAGATTGTAGTTCTAACCATGCTTAAACATGTAGTAAACAAATGCCCCACACATTTCATATCTAGTCAGTGAAACCCAGGTTTTGTCATGATTAAGATTGTCAAGAAAAAAGCTACGTGTGATTTTTTCAAATGTCCTAAAACATGTCTTTCTTCGTTGTTGATTTGTGTGATAACTACGCCTTGCTGACTTCTTTTGAACAGAACATATTAGTATTTTGTATCTAATTAATAGATAATTTAATAATCAATCACCTCTGGTACAACTATGGAGAATTCCTCAAATGATAAACAGAGTTAATGTCTAAATAGAAACAATCTACCAGATTTATTCCAATTGTTTCTTGTATAGTTTATCGACCTCCTATGAGTATTTACTGTATTGTGCCATATAGTTTAAAAATTATACAACAAAACGAACTGAAAATGTAGCTTATATTAAAAAAAAACCTACTAAAAAAAATCCTCCTGATTTTGTCAGTGTCTGTTAAGATCTACCGTGATCTCCCCTTTCCTATTACTGATACCAGTCATTTGTTTTCTTTTTGCCTTTATCAATCTCTCCAGCAGTTGATCAGTTTTATTAGTCTTTTCTAAAGTTTGTCTTTGTTAATCCTCGCTTCTGTACCTGTTTTATATTCAACTAATTTATCTTTATTGTTTTCTTCCCTTTAGGAACATATTGTACAGTGCTTTTTCTACTTGGAGTTGAAAACTTAGATATTCACCTTTTTTAATGTATGCATTTAAAGCTATAATTTTAATTCTCAGAATGCCATTAGCTGTATCTCAAAGATTTGACAGATAATACTTTCATTGCCATTCCACTCAAAACATTTTCAAATTTCCAAGGTGATTTCTTCTTTGATTCATGAATATTTAGAAGTATACAGAAACTATATGGTGCAATGTTCTGTATATGTCAATTAGGCCAAGTGTTTTCAAATCTTTTTGTTCTATGAACTACTGAGAGAGTATTAAAATTACTTTTCCCATTAGCAGTGGATGCTAAAAAGTAGAAGGAAGTTCTGATGAGCAGCAGCATATGTGCATGGCCTTAAAGCATCTCCCCACAGACTGCTTATTGATTGCAAATAGGAAAAAAAATAGTAATTATATAGTGGAAAAATAAGACAGCACCTCAAACAGGAGAATAAAATCAACATTAAAAAAATCAGACAGATGGGCAACGTATGCCTCCAGATCTAAGAAGAACACCCCTTCACCTATGCAGTATTTTGGTCAAGGATTCGTAACTTGAATCTAATGATGGGAAAACAAAACAAATGCAAAATAAGGAACTGGATTAAAAGAGGGGGAATGTATTAATCGAAGAATGTCAATATCATTAAAAAACAAAAAATAAAGAAAAAGAAAGGCAGTACAAATATTCTAAATCAGGGACCGGCAAACTACAGTTGCCAGGCCAAATCAGGCCTGCTGTCTGCTTATACAGATAAAGTTTTCCTGAAACACAGCTGTATCCTTTCACATACTTATAGTCAATGGCTGCTTCTCTCTACAACAGCAGAGGTGATTAGATGTGACAGAGATCTATGACACAGACAAAGCCAAAAATATTTACTATCAGGCCCTGTAGAGAAAATGTTTGTTGACCTCTGTTCTAGATTAAAGTGTGGCAATCAAATGCAATACCTAACCCTAGACTGGATCCTGTACTGCACATTGAAAATTACACAAAGGACATTGCAGGTCAACTGACAGAATGAAACACAAACAGTAGATTAAAGCATTGTACAATGTCAAATATATTGAAGGTAAAAACTGTACCTTAAGACTCTTAAGACTATCACTATTCTCAGAAAATACATACTAAAGTATTTTGGGTCAAGAGCCACGATATATATAGTTTACCCTTGAAAGGTTCAAAGGGAAAAATTATGTATACACACACATATCTGTGTATGTGTGCTTATGTGGAGGGAGGGGTGAGGAATGATAAAGCAAATGTAGTGAGATGTTAACAATGAATTTGGGTAGAATACAAAGTTGTGCTTTGCACTGTTTTTATTCTTGCACTTTTCTGTGAGCTTAAAATTATTTACAAATAAAAAATTTGTGGCTGGGCGTGGTGGCTCACGCCTGTAATCTCAGCACTTTGGGAGGCCAAGGCAGGTGGATAGCTTGAGGTCAGGAGGTCAAGACCAGCCTGGCCAATGTGGCGAAACCCCACCTCTACTAAAAATACAAAAATTAGCCGGGCATGGTGGTGCACACCTGTGGTCCCAGCTACTCGGGAGGCTGAGGCTGAGGCAGACGAATCACTTGAACCTAGGGGCTGGAGGTTGCAGTGAGCCGAGATCACACCACTGCACTCCAGCCTGGGCGACAGAGCAAGACTCTGTCTCCAAAAAAAAAAAAAATTGTTAACATGTACCTCTGACATCTTTCACTTTATATAACATAAGGTTACATTATTAGGTACACACACATTTAGAATCATTCTTTCTGGTAGACTGTGCTTTCATCATTATGAAAAGTTACTATTTTGCCTCTAGCAATCCTTCTTAAGTCTATTTTGTCAGATATAGACATAAACCAGCCGTCTGTGGGTTAAGAGTGTGATATACCTTTCTCCATCCTTTTGCTTTCAATATTTCTGACTCATTACAGTTAAGTACAGTTTTGTATCATAGTTCATTGGTTTTCCTAAACCCACTTAGACAAATCTGTCATTGAACTGGTATCTTGAGTCAGTTTTCATTCCAGTGCTGACATAACTGGCAATCTACTGTCTCGCTATTTGTTTTCTATCTGCCTACTTACTCTATGTTCCTTTTCCTATCTTGTTTTACCTTTTTTTGGATTAAATATTCTTATTATTCCATTTTTTTCTTTATAAACTATTATGTTATGCATCCTTTTACTATTTACTTTTATTTTGCTATTACCTTTACTTTTACTACTATTAGTGATTACCCTAGAAATTATAACTTGCATCCCTGATTTATCAAGGCCTAATATAAATTAGTACTTATACCATTTCCTGGGCAATTCAAGGACCTTAAGCTTCACTTCTTCCATCCACCTATACCAGCTGCTTGTGCTTTGTTGGTGTATATTTCAATTCTATATTCTAAATCCCAGAGGACATTATTATTGCATACAATTAACATTCAGGTAAGTTTACCCACACTTTATTCTTTCCACTGCTCCTCATTCCTCTTAGAATCTCTGTATTTCCTTCTGCAGTCATTCTCCTCTGCTTACGGAACTCCCTTTACTGTAAGGCTGCTGGTGATTAATCCCCTCTGTTTTTGTTCATCTGAAAATATCTTTAGTTCTTCATTTTTGAAGTATATTTTCTACTGGATATAGAAGGGTAGGGAACTACAGCCCGTGGACTAGTAGCCTGTTTCTGTAAGTAAGGTTTTATTGGAACACAGCCATGCCCATTCGCTTATGATTGTTTATGACTGCTTTCATGCAACAATGCAGAATAGCTGTGGCAGAGATCTTACATGGCCCAGGAGTCTAAGATATGTACTACCTGGCCCTTTAAAAAGAAAGTTTGTCAACTCTTGGTATACAATTCTATGCTGGCATTTATTTTCTTTTCTGCACTTTAAAACTGTCATTCCATTGTTTGGGTTTCCATTGTTTATATTAAGAAGGTAGTTTTCAGTCTTGTCCTTGCTTTTTTTTTTTAATAAGAAAATAAATTTTTAAAACAGAGACAAGGTCTCACTATGTTACCAGGCTGGTCTCAAAACTCCTGGGCTCAAGGAATCACCCCGCCTCAGACTCCCAAAGTACTGGGATTACAGGTATGAGCCATCACGCCCAGCCTTTTTCTTGCTTGTGTAAAGATAATGTGTCTCAATCCACTGGTTAAGATTTTTAACTTTGGCCAGGCACGGTGGCTCATGTCTGTAATCCTAGCACTTTGGGAGGCCGAGACGGGTGGATCACGAGGTCAAGAGATCGAGACCATCCTGGCCAACATGGTGAAACCCCGTTTCACTAAAACTAATTTTCGTATTTCACTAAAAATACAAAAATTAGCTGAGCGTGGTGGCGCGCCTGTAGTCCCAGCTATTCGGGAAGCTGAGGCAGGAGAATTGCTTGAACCCAGGAGGTGGAGGATGCAGTGAGCCGAGATCCAGCCTGGCAACAGAGCAAGACTCTGTCTCAAAAAAAAAAAAAAAAAAAAAAAAGATTTTTAACTTTGTCTTTGGTTGTTAGCAAAAATGCTGAGTATGCTTTTCCTTCCTCACCCTGTTTGGTGTTTGTTGCATTTCCTGAATTGGCAGCTTTAAGCATCTTATCACTTTGTGAACATTCTAGGACATTATCTCATTAAGTATTGCTTCTGCTCCACTCTTTTTTTCTCCTTTTGGAGTTCTAATTACAACTGTGTCCCACATCATTCACACTCTTTTCGGTATGTGCAAAAGTAATTGCAGTTTTTGCCATTTTTTGACTCCAATTTTTTTTTTTTTTGAGACGGAGTTTCGCTCTGTCGCAGGCTGGAGTGCAGTGGTGCGATCTCGGTTCACCGCATCCTCCGCCTCCCGGGTTTAAACAATTCTCTGCCTCAGCATCCCAAGTAGCTGGGATTACAGGCACCCACCACCATGCCCGGCTAAAATTTTTTTGTATTTTTTAGTAGAGACAGGGTTTCACTATCTTGGCCAGGCTGATCTTGAACTCCTGACCTCATGATCCACCCACCTCGGCCTCCCAAAATGCTGGGATTAACAGGCGTGAGCCAATGTGCCCGGCCTTTAACTCCAATTATTAAATATTAGGTTGGTGCAAAAGTAATTGTGGTTTTTGCCATTAAACCCCCCCCCCCCGGCAAAAACCGCATTTACTTTTGCACCAACCTAGTATTTTTCATTCCTTTGTCTCTGTGCTTCTATACAGGTATTTTTTCCCAACATATCTTATAGTTAACTAATTCTCTTCTAAGGCTCTTCAAAATCAATTATTTTATTTCTAGTTTCCAATGCTTCTTTTTATACTTTCTATTTCTCTACTGAAATTATTGATCTTGTTATATAAATTCTTAAAGATACTAATCATTTATTTTAAAGTCTATTTCTGATCATTCTAATAAAGATACTAATCATTTATTTTAAAGTCTATTTCTGATCATTCTAAAAACTGACTTTTGTGTGTGTGTGTGTGTGTGTGTGTGTGTGTGTCCACTAATGGCCTTTTCTGGTCTGTTCCAAAATCCAATCCAGAACCCCACAGTGCATTTACTTTTTTTTTTTTTGAGATGTAGTCTCACTTGGTCACCCAGGCTGGAGAGCAGTGGCATGATCTCAACTCACTGCAACCTCCGCCTCCTCAGTTCAAATTGTTCTCCTGTCTCAGCCTCCTAATTAGCTGGCATTACAGGCACCTGCCACCATGCCCAGCTAATTTTTGTATTTTTAGTAGAGACAGGGTTTCACCATGTTGGCCAGGCTGGTCTCGAACTCCTGACCTCAGGTGATCCACCTGCCTCGGCCTCCCAAAGTGCTGAGATTACCAGCATGAGCCACCATGCCAGGCCAGTGCATTTACTTTTAACGTCTTCTTAGTCTCCTTGAGTCTGTTTCTTAAATAACTGAAATTTTAATTGAGATAATAGCAGACTCACATGTAGTTATAAGGAGCAATACAGAGAGATTCCTTGTACACTTTGACCAGTTTCCCTAAATGGCAACATTTTAAAAAACTACAGTACAGTATCACAACCAGAATATTGACATTGATAAGTCAACTGCATTCAGGTTTCTACTGTTTTACTTGTACTCATTTGTGTGTGTGTGAGTGTATGTGTATGTGTCAGTGTGTCAAGTCTATACAATTCTGTCACCTGTATAGATTCAAGGATCTACCTCCACAGTCAAGATACTGAATAGTTTCAACACTATAAGGATTCCCCATATTGCCCTTTTACAATCAGCATACCTCCTATCCCTGTGCCCTGGCAACCCTTAATGTAGCATTTTATCATTATGCCCTTCTTTGTCTCTGGTAGTTGTCTTTGCTCTGAAGACTAATTTATCAAACATTAATACAGCCATTTCTGCTTTTTTATTAAATCAATGTTTGCATGGTATAATTTTGTATCCTTTTCTATCTACCTACATTATTCAATTTGAAGTGACTTTTCTATAAGCAATATATAGTTGGGTCATGTTTCTTCATCCACTCTGCCAGTCTCTGTCTTTTGATTGGTAAATTTAGTCCATTTACGTTTAAGTTAATTATCAATACATTAAGGCTTAAGTCCTCGGTCTTTCGTTCTTCTCTTCTTGCTTTCTTATAGGTCACTTGAACATTTTTTAGAGTCCTATATTAGGGTTCTCCAGAAAAACAGAACAAATTGGGTATATGGGAGAGGATTTATTAGGGAAATTGGCTCACACAATTACAGGAGCTGAGAAGTCCCACGACAGGCTGTCTGCAAGCTGCAGAGCCAGGGAAGCCAATGGCGCAGTGCAGGACAAGCCCAAAGCCTGAGAACGAAGGGAGCTGGTGGTGTAACTCAGTCTGAGGCCAAAGGTCCAAGAACCTGGGAGACTGCTCGTGCTAGTCCTGAAGTCTGAGGGCCAGAGAGCCTGGAGTTCCGATTTCCAAGGAGAGGAGAAGACAGGTGTCACAGCTCCAGAAGAGAAATGAGATTTGCCTTTTTGTTCTATCTACGCCCTCAAACAATTGGATGGTGGCCACCCATATTAGGCAGGGGTAATCTTTACTCAGTTCACTGATTCAGGTGCCAACCTCTTCTGGAAACACCCTCACAGATACACACAGAAAGAATACTTTACCAGCTATCTAGGTCCTCCTTAACCCAGTCAAGTTGATACCTAAAATTAATCATCACGGATTCCAGCTTGATTTGTTTATATTGTTTTTGAGTTTATCTTTTTGTATAGTTTTAAGTGATTACTTCAATTACTGCAATAGAAACATACGGCTTATAATAATCTGCTTATTAGTAACAACATTTTACCACTTTGAACAAAGTGTGGAAACCTCACTTCCATTTAAGTCCTTTGTCTTGATTTAAATATCATAATCTTTAGTGTTAGATGGTTTTATATTTTTTATTCTATCATCAAATAGGACTGATGAAACTTGGGAGGAAAGGGGCAGTCTATTATTATTATTATTATTATTATTATTATTATTATCTTAAGACAGAGTTTCACTCTTATTGCCCAGGCTGGAGTGCAATGGCACAATCTCGGCTCACTGCAACCTCCCCCTCCCAGCTTCAAGCGATTCTCCTGCCGCAGTCTCCCAAGTGGCTGGGGTTACAGGCATCTGCCACCACACCTAGCTAATTTTTTTTTTTTTTTTTTTTTTTAGTAGAGACAAGGTTTCACCATGTTGGTCAGGCTGGTGTTGAACTCCTGACCTCAGGTGATCCACCCACCTCGGCCTCCCAAAGTGTTGGGATTACAGGCGTTGGCATTGCACCCGGCCTGCGACAGTCTATTATTTTATGTACCCATATTTCTATTTTTCCATTGTTCCTTCTTCCTTCCTAATGCTCCAAGATTCCTTCTACTATCATTTCCTTTCGGCTTAAAGAACTTCCTTTAGCCAATTTTAAGGGTTGTTCTGCTAGCAACAAATTCTTTAGGTATCCATTATCTGAGAATGTTTCTATTTTCCTCTAGTTCCTGAGGCACAATTTCACCAGATACAGAAATTCACGATTGACAGTCCTTTTATTTCTGCACTTGAAAAATATCATGTCTTGTCCTTCTTCGTGTTTTCATACAGGAAATCTACTGTCATTTGAACTGGTGTTCCCTATAGGTAATGTAACATTTCAGATGGCCTCCATGTTTTCAGATGAGAAATCTACTGCCATTTGAATTGGTGTTCCCTATAGGTAATGCATCATTTCTCTCTGGCTGCTTTCAAGACTTTCTCTTCGCCTTTAGGTTCCAAGAGTTTAATTATAATGTATATTGGTGTTTCACTGGGTTTATCCTGTACGAAGTTTGCATAGCTTCTTGGGTCCTTAGGTTTGTTTCTTTTGCCAAAGGTGGTAAGATTTCCACTATTATTTCTTTCAAACACTCTTTTAGACCTACTTACTCTCCCTTCCTCTGGAAATTCAATTACGTGAATATTAAGTCTTTTGTTATTGCCCCACAAGTCATTTTTTTTTGCAGTTTGCTTTCTTCCAATATATTAAGTGAATTCTACAGTTCCTTCCTCAAGTTTACTGATTCTGTCATTGCCACTCTATTGAGCCTGTCCAGTAAGCATTTTTTTTCCTGTTGTTTTTCAGTTCTAAAATTTCCATTTTGGTGCTTTTTTATTTCATTTATTTAGTTTTAATTAATTTTATATGGCTCTTTGCTGATATTTTTATATCTTTTGTTTCAGGATAATTTTAATTGATTTTGAAGCATTTTTATGATGGATGCTTTAAAATCCTTGTCAGAAAATTCCAACATCTGATTCATCTTGTATTGGTGACTGTTGATTGTCTTTTCTGATTCAGTTTGTGGTTTCCTTTGTTGATGGTATGACAAGTGATTTGCTATTATATCATGAACATTTTGTCTATTATGTTAGAAGTCTCTAACATAGGCTTCTATTAAATCTTTTAACAGTTAGCCACCCTGTTTAGTTTTAGCAGAGTATCTTGGTCTACTTTTCTAGGCTATCGTTCCAATAGCAGACTAATTTACAGAGCCTTTGCAGTGTTATTTAGCCTGCTTTGTTTATCTAGTGCCATTGAGCTCCCATTGGTCTCTGCTGGCACTGCCTGAGAGGGTAAAGAAGTTCCCTGAGCCAGGCTGCCAGTTGTCTCTTGGTGGAAGAGGGTGTGGTAGTCCTAGGTTACTCCTAGCTTCCCCAGTATCACTGGAGTGAAAAAGGCAAGCTTTGAACCCACAGAGACAAAGAGGTCTTCTGTAATGGGCCACTTGCTCTTGCCAGTTCCACCTACCTGCCCATATCTCTGGGTAGGGGAGAAAAGGCTCAGGCCCACATGGCCAAAGATTTCTCAGACCAGGCCATTTGCTGTGGCTATGTCCTTTTTGCAGGCAGTGCCCACCCTGGTGTCTCTGGGCTGAAGAGGAAAATCTCACATCCACAGGGAAGAAGAGTCTTCTCAAACTGGACTGCTAGCTATAGTTGGGTCTCTCTTACCAGTTCTGCCAACCTGCCTCAGTGGAAAAGGGACATCTCAGGACAGGCAAGGAAGGAATGTGCTTCCTCTCACCACTTATAGGGTTAAGATTAGGGCTAGAGTTCCCAACTGATCCCCTTTGTCAATGCTGTCGGCCTTGGCAGATGTTTTCGGGGGGACTTCCATTTGATTCAGGGGAGGAATGAGCCAACCTACCTAGCCTGCACTCTGTTGCTAGGTGGGAGGGTCAGGAAACACCGGGTCTAGGTGGATGGGAGGATGCAAGATGCTCTATGACTATGTTGTTCTTCCAATGCTGTGATCCCAAGTCAGTTCACTTTCTTCTTATAAACTTCAAGAATTCTCCTTTGGGTGTCTTTTGTACCAATTCCAAGATTTAGAGTTGTACTTAGCAGGGAAGAGCAGGAAAACTGAGTCTATACCATCTCATTTGTAATAAAAGCCTCCCTACGAGTCTGTTTCAATTATCTGTTTTCTCTCTTGATTTTCAGCCAATTTTTAAATTTTCAGGTCTTTTTGTAATTGAATTCTAGACTAAGTTGTATAAATATGTAAATATTTATTACATGTTGTAAAATATTATACATAGTAATTATAATAATAACTTGAGGCAATGCTTGATGCTGTCTTCCTCCACAGATTTACATTTGCTTCTAGCAAACAAAGCTAGGAGCAGACTCTTTAATCCAATCAGGGATTGAGGTAATGTGAAAGCTGGGCTTCAGCCTTTGTAAGAGCTGATCTATTTTGAGTTCACCCTTAAGCACAGGGTGTAGCCCATCCTTCAGGGTTCCCAACTAAAAGCCTGAGGTATTTTCCAGTGCCCCTTCTTTCTTTGCAGCCCCTGAAATCCAACTGTGTCCCCCGATGCTGCATAACCACCAAAACTCTGCTTAGAATCTCAGTCTCTCTGCCATTACTTTGTGCTCAATCTCTTAGCTGCACATCTCAAATCGGCCAGTCCCCCCAAGGGAAAAGCTGTACCAAAAGTTGGCCCTCGCCCCTGAGTTTACCTTCTCTCCAAAATTTTGGTCTCTCTAGTCCCTTTCTTTGCCTTGCTCACTTTCCAAAGCCTTCAAGCAGATTTTTAAAACAATATTTCCCAGCTTCTCTATTAGTTGTTCTCAGTTGGAGCATTGGCTTAGAAAAAGCTATTCTACCACTGATGGAAATGAAAATCTCCCTAGTAGCCTGTTTTGTGATATAAAAAGATGTCCCAGGATCATCTTATAGCATTCTTGACCCCAACATGAAATAAGCCATTTTTCTAAGGTACCCTAAGTTCCTTGTAGTGGGAATTAGTATTTACAGAACAGAGTCTGGCATTAGAAGTGCTCAATGCTACCTAGGTTGCTTTCTGGGATTTTCCAGCAGAGAAAAACAGAAAATACATTTTCAATAAAGAAAAAATACCATGAGTTCATACGGACATCTCCAACTCAAATTTATGATCCCAAGATCCTTAATCAACAACTTCTCTGTTTCTACCTTTGTATCTCCTCTTTTCCACACCAAAATCCAGAGCACCAATCCAATATAATTATCCATTTGTTTTACTTAACAATGCATGCTTCCAGAACAATACCAATAATACCAGTTATACGATTACTAAAAACAGTTTACAATATTTTTGCAGTTCTTTGTCCTTGAGGATATGTCCCTCTAGAAATGTATAATCAAATTACTATGTTTCAAAGTCATTTGAAAGATCATGTGCTTCAGCCTCAAACTTAATATACATTTAATTATATATAATATATAACTAAATATACATTGTTATATGTTATATATAACTAAACATACATTGTTATATGTTATATATAACTAAACATATTTAGTTATATATAATATAACTTAATATACATTCACTTATTCCATATGCACTTGATTTTTATTTTTATTTTTTTTTAATTTTTTAAAAATTTATTATAATTATACTTTAAGTTTTAGGGTACATGTGCACAATGTGCAAGTTAGTTACATATGTATACATGTGCTATGCTGGTGCGCTGCACCCACTAACTTGTCATCTAGCATTAGGTATATCTCCCAATGCTATCCCTCCCCCCTCCCCCCACCCCATAACAGTCCCCAGAGTGTGATGTTCCCCTTCCTGTGTCCATGTGTTCTCACTGTTCAATTCCCACCTATGAGTGAGAATATGCAGTGTTTGGTTTTTTGTTCTTGTGATAGTTTACTGAGAATGATGATTTCCAATTTCATCCATGTCCCTACAAAGGACATGAACTCATCATTTTTTATGGCTGCATAGTATTCCATGGTGTATATGTGCCACATTTTCTTAATCCAGTCTATCATTGTTGGACATTTGGGTTGGTTCCAAGTCTTTTCTATTGTGAATAGTGCCACTATAAACATACGTGTGCATGTGTCTTTATAGCAGCATGATTTATAGTCCTTTGGGTATATACCCAGTAATGGGATGGCTGGGTCAAATGGTATTTCTAGTTCTAGATCCCTGAGGAATCGCCATACTGACTTCCACAATGGTTGAACTAGTTTACAGTCCCACCAACAGTGTAAAAGTGTTCCTATTTCTCCACATCCTCTCCAGCACCTGTTGTTTCCTGACTTTTTAATGATTGCCATTCTAACTGGTGTGAGATGGTATCTCATTGTGGTTTTGATTTGCATTTCTCTGATGGCCAGGGATGGTGAGCATTTTTTCATGTGTTTTTTGGCTGCATAAATGTCTTCTTTTGAGAAGTGTCTGTTCATGTCCTTCGCCCACTTTTTGATGGGGTTGTTTGTTTTTCCTTGTAAATTTGTTTGAGTTCTTTGTAGATTCTGGATATTAGCCCTTTGTCAGATGAGTAGGTTGCGAAAATTTTCTCCCATTTTGTAGGTTGTCTGTTCACTCTGATGGTAGTTTCTTTTGCTGTGCAGAAGCTCTTTAGTTTAATTGGATCCCATTTGTCAATTTTGGCTTTTATTGCCATTGCTTTTGGTGTTTTAGAGATGAAGTCCTTGCCCATGCCTATGTCCTGAATGGTAATGCCTAGGTTTTCTTCTAGGGCTTTTATGGTTTTAGGTCTAACGTTTAAGTCTTTAATCCATCTTGAATTGATTTTTGTATAAGGTGTAAGGAAGGGATCCAGTTTCAGCTTTCTACATATGGCTAGCCAGTTTTCCCAGCACCATTTATTAAATAGGGAATCCTTTCCCCAATGCTTGTTTTTCTCAGGTTTGTCAAAGATCAGATAGTTGTAGATATGCGGTGTTATTTCTGAGGGCTCTGTTCTGTTCCATTGATCTATATCTCTGTTTTGGTACTAGTACCATGCTGTTTTGGTTACTGTAGCCTTGTAGTATAGTTTGAAGTCAGGTAGTGTGAGGCCTCCAGCTTTGTTCTTTTGGCTTAGGATTGACTTGGTGATGCAGGCTCTTTTTTGGTTCCATATGAACTTTAAAGTAGTTTTTTCCAATTCTGTGAAGAAAGTCATTGGCAGCTTGATGGGGATGGCATTGAATCTGTAAATTACCTTGGGCAGTATGGCCATTTTCACCATATTGATTCTTCCTACCCATGAGCATGGAATGTTCTTCCATTTGTTTGTATCCTCTTTTATTTCCTTGAGCAGTGGTTTGTAGTTCTCCTTGAAGAGGTCCTTCACATCCCTTGTAAGTTGGATTCCTAGGTATTTTATTCTCTTTGAAGCAATTGTGAATGGGAGTTGACTCATGATTTGGCTCTCTGTTTGTCTGTTGTTGGTGTATAAGAATGCTTGTGATTTTTGTACATTGATTTTGTATCCTGAGAGTTTGCTGAAGTTGCTTATCAGCTTAAGGAGATTTTGGGCTGAGACAATGGGGTTTTCTAGATATACAATCATGTCGTCTGCAAACAGGGACAACTTGACTTCCTCTTTTCCTAATTGAACACCCTTTACTTCCTTCTCCTGCCTAATTGCCCTGGCCAGAACTTCCAACACTATGTTGAATAGGAGTGGTGAGGGAGGGCATCCCTGTCTTGTGCCAGTTTTCAAAGGGAATGCTTCCAGTTTTTGCCCATTCAGTATGATATTAGCTGTGGGTTTGTCATAGATAGCTCTTATTATTTTGAAATACGTCCCATCAATACCTAATTTATTGAGAGTTTTTAGCATGAAGCGTTGTTGAATTTTGTCAAAGGCCTTTTCTGCATCTTTTGAGATAATCATGTGGTTTTTGTCTTTGGTTCTGTTTATATGCTGGATTACATTTATTGATTTGCATATATTGAACCAGCCTTGCATCCCAGGGATGAAGCCCACTTGATCATGGTGGATAAGCTTTTTGATGTGCTGCTGGATTCGGTTTGCCAGTATCTTATTGAGGATTTCTGCATCAATGTTCATCAAAGATACTGGTCTAAAATTCTCTTTTTTGGTTGTGTCTCTGCCTGGCTTTGGTATCAGGATGATGCTGGCCTCATAAAATGAGTTAGAGAGGATTCCCTCTTTTTCTATTGACTGGAATAGTTTCAGAAGGAATGATACCAGTTCCTCCTTGTACCTCTGGTAGAATTCGGCTGTGAATTCATCTGGTCCTGGACTCTTTTTGGTTGGTAAGCTATTGATTATTGCCACAATTTCAGATCCTATTATTGGTCTATTCAGAGATTCAACTTCTTCCTGGTTTAGTCTTGGGAGAGTGTATGTGTCGAGGAATTTATCCATTTCTTCTAGATTTTCTAGTTTATTTGCATAGAGGTGTTTGTAGTATTCTCTGATGGTAGTTTGTATTTCTGTGGGATCGATGGTGATATCCCCTTTATCATTTTTTATTGCGTCTATTTGATTCTTCTCTCTTTTTTATTAGTCTTGCTAGCGGTTTATCAATTTTGTTGATGAAATGAATGAAATGAAGCGAGAAGGGAAGTTTAGAGAAAAAAGAATAAAAAGAAACGAGCAAAGCCTCCAAGAAATATGGGACTATGTGAAAAGACCAAGTCTACGTCTGATTGGTGTACCTGAAAGTGACGGGGAGAATGGAACCAAGTTGGAAAACACTCTGCAGGATATTATCCAGGAGAACTTCCCCAATCTGGCAAGGCAGGCCAACATTCAGATTCAGGAAATACAGAGAACGCCACAAAGATACTCCTCGAGAAGAGCAACTCCAAGACACATAATTGTCAGATTCACCAAAGTTGAAATGAAGGAAAAAATGTTAAGGGCAGCCAGAGAGAAAGGTCGGGTTACCCACAAAGGGAAGCCCATCAGACTAACAGCTGATCTCTCAGCAGAAACTCTACAAGCCAGAAGAGAGTGGGGGCCAATATTCAACAATCTTAAAGAAAAGAATTTTCAACCCAGAATTTCATATCCAGCCAAAATAAGCTTCATAAGTGAAGGAGAAATAAAATCCTTCACAGACAAGCAAATGCTGAGAGATTCTGTCACCACCAGGCCTGCCCTAAAAGAGCTCCTGAAGGAAGCGCTAAACATGGAAAGGAACAACCGGTACCAGCCGCTGCAAAATCATGCCAAAATGTAAAGACCATAGAGACTAGGAAGAAACTGCATCAACTAACGAGCAAAATAACCAGCTAACATCATAATGACAGGATCAAATTCACACATAACAATATTAACTTTAAATGTAAATGGACTAAATGCTCCAATTAAAAGATACAGACTGGCAAATTGGATAAAGAGTCAAGACCCACCAGTGTGCTGTATTCAGGAAACCCATCTCACATGCAGAGACACACACAGGCTCAAAATAAAAGGATGGGGGAAGATCTACCGAGCAAATGGAAAACAAAAAAAGGCAGGGGTTGCAATCCTAGTCTCTGATAAAACAGACTTTAAACCAACAAAGATCAAAAGAGACAAAGAAGGCCATTACATAATGGTAAAGGGATCAATTCAACAAGAAGAGCTAACTATCCTAAATATATATGCACCCAATACAGGAGCACCCAGATTCATAAAGCAAGTCCTGAGTGACCTACAGAGAGACTTAGACTCCCACACATTAATAATGGGAGACTTTAACACCCCACTGTCAACATTAGACAGATCAACGAGACAGAAAGTCAACAAGGATACCCAGGAATTGAACTCAGCTCTGCACCAAGCGGACCTAATAGACATCTACAGAACTCTCTACCCCAAATCAACAGAATATACATTTTTTTCCAGCACCACACCACACCCATTCCAAAATTGACCACATACTTGGAAGTAAAGCTCTCCTCAGCAAATGTAAAAGAACAGAAATTATAACAAACTATCTCTCAGACCACAGTGCAATCAAACTAGAACTCAGGATTAAGACTCTCACTCAAAACCGCTCAACTACATGGAAACTGAACAACCTGCTCCTGAATGACTACTGGGTACATAACGAAATGAAGGCAGAAATAAAGATGTTCTTTGAAACCAACGAGAACAAAGACACAACATACCAGAATCTCTGGGACGCATTCAAAGCAGTGTGTAGAGGGAAATTTATAGCACTAAATGCCCACAAGAGAAGGCAGGAAAGATCCAAAATTGACACCCTAACATCACAATTAAAAGAACTAGAAAAGCAAGAGCAAACACATTCAAAAGCTAGCAGAAGGCAAGAAATAACTAAAATCAGAGCAGAACTGAAGGAAATAGAGACACAAAAAACCCTTCAAAAAATTAATGAATCCAGGAGCTGGTTTTTTGAAAGGATGAACTTGATTTTTAGAGATTGCCTTTTTCTCTCATTTTAATTTATTTTTATTTTATAATATGGTAAAGCATTGGCATGGTTCTAAATGTAATCCACAAAATAAAGTACATTCAGAAGTCTAGCCTCCATCCCTGTTTTATCCACCCCATTCCCTCTCTCTCCTTAATCATTTTTATTAGTTTTTGGTTTATCGTTCCATTGGTGTGTTTATATATATGCACAAAAATATATGTTTATAGATTTATAGATCCCCTTTCTTTAAAAAATGACAGTGCACAATACCACTGTTCTGCTACAGTGGGTTTTTTTTTTCATTTAACAATATATTCTCCCCCACAGTACTACATAGCTATTCCTCCTTCCCTTTTATAGCTACATAGTACTCTGCTCTGTGAACAAGTCATATTTTATTTAACCAGCCCTTTAATGATACAAGCCCAGACTGAACTGCTATTGAATTTTGTTTTATAGTTTAAATTCACATGAAAATTCAAATGGTTTCACTGTGATGACCAAATCGCTAACCTGCTGGTATTCTGGCCTTTGCTTTAACAGCTTTAAACAAAAAGGTTAACTAAATAAGCAAGACACAAAATATGCTAACAAAGCCCCTACCCAAACCCCTGATACAGGGTTCTCAGATTAACATCAAAATATCCACAGAGCTTTAAAAAATACAGATGATGTGGCCCTAACACAAACCCCTCTTGAGTGGAATCCAGCACTGCACTGGTGTCTTTAAAAGCTCCACAAATGATTCTAATACACCAAACCAATAACAAACTTTCCATATATGATCTTGTAATTTCTAAGTGTTAAAGTAAGTGACTTAAATTTTTGGCACCAATACTAAAAATATTTCTGCATTCCAAAGTTTCATCTCTATCAGAAAATTTTGATCTAATTTCTTAAATTTGAAAGAAATACAAAGAAAAAGATTCATCATGAATATTGACTCATACTAGTGATCTAAAATGTAAAATATTAAGCATTTGTCCTAATTATTAAAAATAATAATAAAGCTACAACTATTATAAATAACATTATAAATGAATGCTATATGTTTTAATATTTAGGACATTCTACTATACCCATCCACAAGGATAATTAAAACAACCATAATATGGCTCCCTCATATTTTTAAACAATAATAAATCATCAACCTTGAAAGACTCAATAAAAGCAATGGACAAGTCCTTTGCTCAAATCCTGGGCTGTCCCTGAAATTGTCCTGGCTAGATCAAGGTCTCCATGATACTCCTACAGGTAATTACATCTGCATCCATGGCTTCATCTACCATCTCTATGTTGCTAACTGCCCAAGGTGTATTTCCAGCTCAAGGCTAGACCCATGTTTCAGACTTATATTCCCTATATCAAAAATTTAAGTCATTAAATCCCCTTCTTTTATGCTTTCTTTAAACAACTTTGTCATCTACCCTATCTTCCAAAAATTATTGACTCTTTCTTTACCTTCACCTCCATTCATTCAGCCTACAAACCAATCTCATCTTTTTCCCTCTTTGATCCTCCTGCTAACGCCAATGCTCTAATTCAAATTCTCCTCCTCCTAGTCTAGTCTACTGCAACAGTCTCTTAACTGTGGCTCAGTCCAGCTCCCCTGTCTGGACAGTTTCTTTGCAGAGCCACCTGTCATCTTCTTTATAATGTTACCAAGGGCAATCTGATCATGTCAAAACCTGCCTGGAAACCTTTGCATGCCTTAGCACAACATGCAAGGTCTGTGACAATCCAACCCCAACTTACCCCTCCTGCGCCATCACTAGCCACTGCTCCCCAGACTGAGCAGACCATATTGTGGCAATATTGACTATGTATTTCTTCCTCAACTCACCTGCATTAAGTCTTCGTGGCTCAGCACAGCCTGACTTCTCTGTCTAGAATAACTTATTTTTTCCTAACCAACCTTTCAGATCTCACTTCAAATGTCCCTTGGAGCTCTGGGAACCTGTGCCCCAAGTTTTCAGTGCTGAGCTAACTAATGCCTTCTCCGTGGTAAACTTATCATGTGGTTTGATTATTACTGTTATAGAGAATAATCTCTGCCCCCTACACTACCAAGATTTTCTCAAGAACATATCTCGCCGGGCGCGGTGGCTCACGCCTGTAATCCCAGCACTTTGGGAGGCCGAGGCGGGCGGATCACGAGGTCAGGAGATCGAGACCATCCTGGCTAACACGGTGAAACCCCGTCTCTACTAAAAATACAAAAAAATTAGCCGGGCGTGGTAGCGGGCGCCTGTAGTCCCAGCTACTCCGGAGGCTGAGGCAGGAGAATGGCGTGAACCTGGGAGGCGGAGCTTGCAGTGAGCCGAGATCGCGCCACTGCACTCCAGCCTGGGCGACAGAGCGAGACTCCGTCTCAAAAAAAAAAAAAAAAAAAAAAGAACATATCTCATTCACCTCTTTTTCGCCAGTGCCTAAAACATCATAGATATTCATGTAACATTTGTTGCCTAATAAATAACAGTATAATCTCTAACACAGTTTTGCAACAACGAAAATTTTCAAGGTCTTATTAAGAGCAAAGTTTACTATAAAGGAAGTCCAGAACAATCTCATGTGTATCCATGACAGTATGGGGAAAAAAAAACATTTCAGAAGCTAAAGAACTGCAGGTGGACCTTTCTTTCAAAGACATCTGAACACTGACTCTATCCCCTCAGATGAATAGGTGCCGTGTGGATGCCTAGCTTGGTTCAAGAACAAAGAAAGTCCATTGGTTTACAGCAGCCATATACAGGTTGTTCATGTTTTTCTAAATTAAAACTCAGGCTAGCCAGACTGGCTCATGCCTGTAATCCCAGCACTTTGGGAGGCTGAGCTGGGAGGATCGCTTGAGGCCAGGAGCTTGAGACCAGCCTAGGCAACACTGCGAGACCCTATCTCTACAAAAAAATAAAAATAGGTTGGGCACAGTGACTCACACCTGTAATCCCAAACACTATGGGAGGCCGATGCAGATGGATCGCTTGAGGCTAGTAGTTCAAAACTAGCCTAGGCATCATCGTGAGACCCCATCTCTACCAAAAAAAAAAAAAATTTAGCCAGGTGTGGTATGGCACACACCTGCAGTCCTAGCTACTCAGGAGGCTGAGGTGGAAGGATTATCTGAGTTCAGGAAGTCAAGGCTGCAGTGAGCTATAGATCATGCCACTGCACTCCAGCCTGGTGGCAGAGTGAGAACCTGTCTCTAAAAAAATTTTTTTTAATTATACACACACACACACACACACACAAACGTACCTACATATGTATATATATTATATATATTAAATTATATGTAATATATAATCTATAATACATATATAATTATATATTTTATATAATTATAGATAATATACAATTATAATATATTTTACATAATTATAGATAATTATATATTATCTATATAGTATATTATATTATATATACATAAATAAATAATATATGCCCACATATATATGTATTTATATATATTAGTTACGTGTGTGTGTGCGCGCGCACGCGCGTGCCTCTCTCTCTCCCTATTTTTCTCTCTCTCTGGACAGTACAGCAGCAAAAACTGAGTTCCAGAACCAACAAAATTCAACCCTGATCTTATGGCAGAATTATCTCTTCCCATTCAACTACAGTCCACCCGAAATGATAAAATAGCCCCATTCTCCCATGCGCAAAATGTTGGTATGAGTTTTGTTAGTTTCTTCCTGTACTTGATATCCCATTCATCACATGTATGAACAATTTATGATATAACTGCCATCAAAGACTTCCTTAGGTGTATTCCTTCACCTCCATTCCCACTCTACCCCAAGCTCAAAAACAATTCATGGTAGTCTTATTGCCAACACCTCTGGCTACCTTCAGCAGCTTCTGAGACCACAAAGCCTACTAAGCACCCTATAGCAGAACAACATTCCTAAAGCACCAATGTCACCATGTCACTACCCTTGTCAATATTTAGAATAACTCTGCACAGACTGTGGAATGAAGTCTGAACTCCTCCTGTTCCTGACATTAACTATTAAGAATGTCAATCCTTCTCCTCTCACCTGCGAAGCCAATTCTCATGGTCCCCCAGACACTCAGTGCCCACTCCTACCTCTCCTGTGCTTTTGCTCCTACCATATTCCCCTCCCTGCCCAGAGAACGGATACACACACACACACACACACACACACACACACACACACTCCCCTATCTAGAATATGCTCTCAACCCTTCTTGTATATTCAACAACCAGAATCTCTCACAGGGCCCTGAATATTAGGCAAAAATAAGCACAAATAAGGCTTACATTCAACCTGTTGGCTATCAGGTCTCTGTAACTATAATCTCTTTGAAAGAGTCCACGTAAATATATAGCAATGAAAGAAAAGAAAAGGCAATGGGCAAGATAAAGAAAAGAAGTTTAAGGATCCTGATATTTAACTCCACTCCTCTTAGCCATCTGATACCTTTTATTTGCATACAACCTTACACTTTCCAGAAATTTTTTATGGTTATTTAAGACTACAAAGACCTACACAATCTTGCTTCTACCCACAAATGAAGAAAAAAGAATACCAGCAGATACTTAGGTAAGTTTTGGGGGTTGAACAGACAAGATTTAATAATAGTTTGCAAGTGAGTAAATGGGAATAAAGAAAACACCCAGGTTTCTAGCCTGAGTGGTCTCATACAAATGCTAAGAAAACTGAGGGTCAAACAGGCTTGGAATAAAAATCAAAAGTTCAATGTTACAGTATTCAAAGTCCCCAGACTGAGAAGAACATCTGAGTTTCAGGTACAGATACAGAAGACGATTGAGTGCAGATGTACAGCAAGTACCCAGAAGAACTCTAACTTTTAGAAGCCAGAAGAAGACAAAGTCTGCAAATGAGCAGTCAGTCAAGCATGGCAAAAAAGAGAGAGAGCACGGAGTCCCAGAAATCCAGAAGCAAGTTTTCAAAAAGGAAGCAGTGAAACGTTATGAAGTTTAGTAAGACAAGGCCAGAGAATTAACCACTGGATTTGACAAGCTGTGGACACTGCTGCTCCTATGATCTCTAGCAGCCATAAGTTAATGAGAAAATTGGAAGTGAGGAAGTAGGAGATGTTAACAAGAGAACAATTTCATTTGCAGGAGTTTTGTTGTAAAATGAAACACAGAAATGAGGCCACATTTGGAGAAGCCACGGGGTATCAAAGAAGGGGTTTTTTTTGTTTTTTTCCCCCCAGAGAGCTAATAATCTGCAGATAATTATTAGAATCAATAAAATACTTTAGGAAAGGTGCAAAAAGTCTACCGCATTTCCTTTAACCAGCAGCAAACAACTAATCATAAAATTTTTAAGAGAGGCTGCGGCTAAAGGAAGATGGAGACAATACCGGAGCAGCAGCGGCGCTATCATGAGGAGAAGGGAAGGCTCATGGACGTCATGGCCAAAGAGATGCTCACTAAGAAGTCCACGCTCAATTCTGATCACCGCGCTCAGGCCATGCAAGATAGGTATATGGAGGTCAGTGGGAACCTGAGGGATCTGTATGATGATAAAGATGGATTATGAAAGGAGGAACTCAATGCCATTTCAGGACCCAATGAGTTTGCTGAATTCTATAATAGACTTGAGTAAATAAAGGAATTCCACCAGAAGCATCCAAATGAGATCTGTGTGCCAATGTCAGTGGAATCTGAGGAGCTCCTGAAGGCTCAGACGATCCAAGTGAAGAGGCACAAAACTTGGTGGAGTTCACAGATGAAGAGGGATATGGTCGTTACCTCGATCTCCGTGACTGTTACCTCAAGTACATTAACGTGAAGGCATCTGAGAAGCTGGATTATATTACATACCTGTCCATCTCTGACCAATTATTTGACATTCCTAAAGAAAGGAAGAATGCAGAGTATAAGAGATACCTAGAGATGCTGCTTGAGTAACTTCAGGATTACACAGATAGAGTAAAGCCTCTCCAAGATCAGAATGAACTTTTTGGGAAGATTCAGGCTGAGTTTGAGAAGAAATGGGAGAATGTGACCTTCCTGGATGGGCGAAAGAGACAAGCAGCGCTCTGACCCATGCTGGAGCCCATCTTGACCTCTCCGCATTCTCCTCCTGGGAGGAGTTGGCCTCTCTGGGTTTGGACAGATTGAAATCTGCTCTCTTTGCTTTAGGCTTGAAATGTGGCGGACTGTAGAAGAGCAAGCCCAGAGACTATTCAGCACCAAAGGAAAGTCCCTGGAGTCACTTGATAAGTCTTTGTTTGCCAAAAATCCCAAATCAAAGGGCACCAAGCGAGACATTGAGAGAACAAAGACATTGCTTTTCTAGAAGCCCAGATCTATGAATACTCTGACTCTCAGGGAACAGCAACATCTCACTCATGAAAATGCACAGTGCAAGCAAGCAAGGACAGGAGAAGAGCAAGAAGAGCAGATCAGTAAGAGTGAGAGTGAAGATGAAAAGAACGAGATCATTTACAACCCCAAAAAACCTGCCACTTGGCTGGGATGGCAAACGCATTCCCTACTGGCTATATAAGCTTCATGGCCTAAATATCAACTATAACTGTGAGATTTGTGGAAACTACACCTACCAAGGGCGCAAAGCCTTCCAGTGACACTTTGCTGAATAGCATCATGCTCATGGCATGAGGTGTTTGGGCATCCCAAACACTGCTCACTTTGCTAATGTGACACAGATTGAAGATGCTGTCTCCTTGTGGGCCAAACTCAAATTGCAGAAGGCTTCAGAATGATGGCAGCCTGACACTGAGGAAGAATATGAAGACTCAAGTGGGAATGTTGTGAATAAGAAGACATATGAGCATCTGAAAAGACAAGGACTGCTCTAGTGCTCAGGGATGTAGCTCAGCTTTTGGGCTAGCCCAGGCTTCCCTGAGATCTGTTTTTTCTATTTCTCCCAACCAAATTCTCTTAAAGACCCTTTGCTACGTAGTCTCATGGTCTAGCATGCATCCTGTAGAAACAAGGCATGCTGGCAGATTGCAGGGCTGAGATGTGTTTTATCTGTTTTATATTTTAAAAGATTCTGCCAGAAAATAAAACCAGACCTTGTTCAAAAAAAAAATTTAAAGATACAATTTACAAAAGTATAAAAAACATCAAATATCTGTGGCTCACACCTGTAATGCCAGCACATTGGGAGGCCGAGGCAAGCAGATCACTTGAGGTCAGGAGTTCAAGACCAACCTGGCCAACATGGTGAAACCCCATCTCTAATAAAAATACAAAAATTAGTCTGGCATGGTGGCGCACAACCTTAATCCCAGCTACTTGGGAGGCTGAGGCAGGAGAATTGCTTGAACCCAGGAGGCGGAGGTTGCAGTGAGCCAAGATCACGCCACTGCACTCCAGCCTGGGCAACAGAGTGAGACTCCGTCTCAAAAAACAAACAAACATCAAATATCTTGGAAAGAGATCTACAAGACCTCTGCATAGAAAATTATAAAGCATTAAGACAAATTAGAAAAGATTTAAATAAATAAAAGTATACACCATGTTTGTGGTTCGGAAGACTCAACATTATAAAAGCTGTCAATTCACTCCAAACTGAGTTATAGGTTCATTACCAACCTAATCATATTCTCAAGATATTCTTCTTGTCAAAAATGAACAAGGTGATTCTAAAATCTATATGGAAATGCCATGGACCAAGAAGAGCCAAAACAAACCTGAAAAAGAACAAGAATAAGGTAAGGTGACTTAACATAAATCCATACTAATTAAGATAGTGCAGTATTACTGGCATAAGGATAGAAAACGGACCAAAGGAATAGAACAGAAAGTCCAGAAACATATCATATATACATAAACACCTGATTGATAACAGACGCAGCACTACAGAGCACTGGGAAATGAAAGGTCTTCTCAAAAAATGGGATTGCATATGCATAAAGCAAATAAATGTGGCTCTAATAAATGTGAATCTGAATATGCATAAAGCAAATAAATGTGTCTCTAACCTCGCACCACACACACACACTCTTTCTCTAGGTGGACTGTAGATTTAAATGTGAAAGACAAAACAATGAAATGTCCAGAAGACAATACAGAAGAATATCTCCACGATCTTGGAATAGGGAAAGATTTCAACAAGACACAAAAAGGGAAAAAAATCGATACATTTCACTATGTTAAAATCAAGAAGTAAATGCAATCTGCAATATAACATCATTTTAACTGCCAGCTGAACCTGAAAAAAAGTAAGAGAAATCAGTAAAGGCCAAAAATAGAGACCTGAAAATCAGAGCAGGGAACATGTTAGCCAACTCCATAGTGTCCTGTGAGAGGCTGTCAATCCCCATGATCCAAGAGCATATCATCTTCTATAAAATAATCTGGATCTAAATGCTCAAAAGGAAGACACTGAGGTCTAGGTCCACGTAAGGCAGGGAGTTGGAACTGAGAGCCCTTCAAGAAGGGTGGAACCCTTAAAGAGCTTTTAAAAACCAAACCCAGCTCTTAGGCACAGAAAAGCAACAAGAAAGCAGTTTCAGCATGGACCAAGGCAGGGGAAAATCCCTCCCAATGACTTCATAACGAGTCCCACACCCATTTGAGTTCTAATACATACCACCCTCACTTGGGTTCTAGGTACCCACAAGAAAATAAAATTAACATAGAAAGTAGCCCCAGGTCAGAATACCCCCAAAGATATCTAGTAGAAGTAATTACAAACTCTCTCTAGAGACATATGTCCATTGATAAAGTCTCACTGAAGAGAAACTCAAATTTTTGACAAAATTGAAGCAATGTACCATGAACAAAAATCAGCAAACTAACAACAGCATTAGACCCTATAAAGTTCAGTTACTAGAACAATCCAATAAAGAACATAAAATAAATTTAACTTTGGGAGGCCAACGCGGGTGGATCACAAGATCAGGAGTTCAAGACCCAGCCTGGCCAAGATGGTGAAACCCTGTCTCTACTAAAAATACAAAAATTAGCTGGGTGTGGTGGCACGCATCTGTAATCCCAGCTACTTGCAAGGCTAAGGTAGAGAACTGCGCATCTGTAATCCCAGCTACTCGCGAGGCTAAGGTAGAGAACTGCTTAAACCTGGGAGGCGGAGGTTGCAGTGAGCCGAGATCATGCCACTGCACTCCAGCCTGGGCAACAAGAAGACTCGGTCTCAAAAAATTAATTAATTAATTAATTAAAATTGCTTAAAGGCACAATAGGATCAAAAGTATCAAAAAATAACACTATGAAAATAAGCAGCCAGTTTTATTAATAAAAGATAAAACCTCTAGAAATTAAAAATACAGTCACTGAAAATGAAAATTTAACAAGTTACACCACAAATTAGATACAGTTAAAGTGAGAATTTGTGAACTAGAGAACAGATCTGAGGAAATTATCCTGAATGCAACAGAGGGAAATAGATAAAAATTATGAGAAGTAGAAAGTAAACAGAATAAAAAGAATAGGCAACATGTGTCTGTCTAAAAGTCATACTAAGAGATAATAACAAACAAAATGTAAAGGAAGCTTTAAAAAGATAATACCTGAGAATTTCCCAGAAATGATAACAGACTTGAATCCTCAGATAAAGAATGCACATACACTGAGCAAAATAAAAATAAATCCACATTTGGGCACATCATAGTAATACTACATTAATACAATCAACCAAAAGACAAAGGGAAAGAAAAAAATAACAGAGAGATAGACTATGAGTAAAAGCAAGAGCACTTATAAAAAACCAGAATGGTTTGGTGTGGTGGCTCACACCTGTAATCCCAGCACTTTGGGAGGCCAAGGTGGACAGATCACTTGAGGCCAGGAATTCGAGACAACAGTGAAACCCCATATCTACTAAAAATAAAAAAGTGGCACACAACTGTAATTCCAACTACTCAGGAAGGTGAAGCACCAGAATCGCTTGAACTCGGGAAGCAGAGGTTGCAGTGAGTCAAGATCACACCACTGCAATCCAGCATGGGTGAAAGAGCAAGACTCTGTCTCAAAAAAATAAAAATAAAAATAAAAAGGAAAAAAAGAAAAAGGAAAAGAAAAACAACCAGAAGGAAACAAAATGGCACCTGAGATTTACTTCAAAATAATCTATGCTGGCTGGTGGGAGGAGGGGAAGGCATGGGAATGGGGCAGTGGTAAAAGTGAAAAAGACTGGCTATGAGTTGCAAATGTTGAAGCTGGTGACAGACACGTCAGACTTGTTATACCTTCCATTTTTGTTTATTTGAAATTTTCCAGAATAAGAAGCTAAAAAAGAGAGAAAGAAAAAAAATTACCTATGAATGAATTAGACTGACAGCTGACTTTGAAACATCAGTAATAAAAATCAGAAGACACTGGAAAAAAATATTCAAATTGCTCAAAGAAAATAATGATCAATCTTAAATTCCAGCCCCAGCTATATGAGCATTCAAGGGTGAAGACAAAATAAAACAATAGACAAAATCTGACATGCTTGCCAAAAGAAAAGCTCACAAGCACAGTTCAAAAATTCAGGCTGGGCGCGGTGGCTTATGCCTGTAATCCCAGCACTTTGGGAGGCCGAGGCAGGAGGATTATGAGGTCAGGAGTTCGAGACCAGCCTGACCGACATAGTGAAACCTCGTCTCTACTAAAAATACAAAAATAAGCCAGGCATGGTGGCAGGCACCTGTAATCCCAGCTACTTGGGAGGCTGAGGCAGGAGAATTGCTTGAACCCAGGAGGCAGAGGTTGCAGTGAGCCAAGATCGCACCATTGCACTCCAGCCTGGACGACAGGGCAAGATTCCAACTCAAAAAAAAAAAACAAAAAAAAAACTCAAAAAAATGTATTGGCAAATCAAATCTAAAAATCTGTATTAAAAAACATATCATGGCCAAAATGGGTTCAACTCAGGAATACAAAGATGGTCTAACAATTAAAAAGTATGTAAGTGTAATTTACCACATTAACAGATGAAAAGACAAAAATCAATATAATCACAGGCCACCTTCTATGTGCAGGGAACTATTCCATAGCATTCTTTTTAAAGTCAGGATCAAGACCATTCAACAATGTCCTACATTGATAATATTCAACAACATGAACTAGCTCATTAATTACACAAGAAAAAGAAAGAAGGTGTATACAGTTTAGAAGTAAACTGTCACAACTTATTGGCAGCATGACTATCAACATGGGGAACAGGAGAATCCACACACAAGCTACCAGTACTACAAGAGGTTAGGAAGGATTCATAGATATACAAATTCAAAATACGAGGAAATGAATTCTGCCTTTGCACTTCTGCCATCACCATGATGGTGAGGCTCAGCCAGCCTCTGGTACAAAGAGATGTGACAGCTGTAACACCCCCATCCCCACCAGCTGAGCCCAGTCAACCTCCTGCCTAGATCCAGACAGGTGAATAAGTTTACTAGACATCAGAGAGGTGCCCAGATAAATACAGATACTCATGAGCTAAATATTACTCAGTGCAATAATAATAATAATAATAATAATTTTAAAATCCATTCCTAGGTACTATAGTAATCAATTAGTTTCTAGTAATAACAAAATTCTCTATCGAGTAGTAAATCTAATAAAAGTGTGTCAGATCATTTGAAAAAAGCTATAAGAATTTACTGAAAGATATGAGACCTAAATAACTGGAAATATAAAGCATCTTTCCAGAAGGATGTGAAGGATGGAAAGACCCTCTATAATAAAGATGACAGATTTCCCCAGGCTTATCTCAACATCAGGTGAAATTCCAACAAAATATCAACAGGGATTTTTGTTGAAATTAGGGGAGCCAAGAGTTAAGAACAATCAAGACAAGTCTGAAGTTTTAAACGATTATAGCACAATTCAATTCAAACGGGGAGCAGGGGCAAAACTGTTCTATAAATGGAACTGCAACAACTGCTTACCATATAAAGATAATTAAATTAGGTCAATATAACAAATCATTCACAGAAACAAGTTACAGGTGGATAAAAGATCAGACTGGAATAAAGCAAAAATTTTAAATTCTGAGGAAGTAAAATATAGAAGAGTATATTTACAAGGTCAGTACAGGAAAGGAATTTTATAATATAACACAAAAAGGACAAGCCATAAAGGAAAAGAATAATAACATTTACTACATGTGGGTTTTGGTTTCTTTGTTTTTTTTTTTTTAAAGACAAGGTCTCTCTCTGTCATCCAGGATAGAATGCAGTACTGTGATCTTAGCTCGCTGCAGCCTCAAACTGCTGGGCTCAAGTGACCCTCCCACCTCAGCTTCCCAAGTAGCTAAGACTACAGTTATGTGCTATCATGCCCTGCAAATGTTTAAATTTTTTTATAGAGATGGGGTCTCCCTGTGTTGCCCAGACTGGTCTCAAACTCCTGGGCTTAAGCAATCCTCTCACCTCAGCCTCCCAAAGTGCTGGGATTATGGTGTGTCATCATGCCCGGCCTCATGTATTTTTTAAAATGAGAATGGTTATTAAACTGCTATGGAATTTGGACTCTACTCAATATATATTTTTAAAGTAATACTGTATAATGGGGAATTTTTTCAGCAGCTCTATTTATAATATACAGAAATTGTATCTCTTCAACTCTATAAATTCGTTTTTTTTGAAAAATAATATGTGTCAACCGCATGTCAACCTGAAAGCAAGGAAGTAAAAAGAATTTCAGTTATTTTGGAGGTGTTTCAAAAGACTGAAGATCACTACCCTAGAGAAAAATCACACATGTATGCAAAAAGAGATAGGTAAAGAATGTTAATTGGGCCGGGCATGGTGGCTCACACCTGGAATCCCAGCACTCTGAGAGCCCCAGGCAGGCAAATTGCTTAGGCCAGGAGTTCAAGATCAGCCCGGGCAACATAGTGAAGCCTGGTCTCTACTAAAAACACAAAAAATTAGCTGGGTGTGGTGGCACATGCCTGTAGTCTCAGCTATTCCAGAGGCTGAGGTGGGAGGATCACCTAAGCCCTGAAGGTCAGGGCTGCAGTGAGCAGTGATTACATCACTGCACTCTAGCCTGGTTCATAGAGTGAGACCCTGTCACAAAAAAAAAGAATGTAATTGTAGTACTATTTGTAACAGCAAAAGTTGGAAAACTCTAAATGCCCATCAGCAGGAAAATGGGTAAGTAAACTGGAATCCTTCTGTAATTAATATTAACTATGAATCCACTAGAACTACATTTATCAACAGATAAATCTCCAGCATATCTCAAGATTAAAAAATGCTACATGTTTTTGGGAATAAGATATTGTTTGCAGAAATATCTCTCTGTACTCTGTAATAAGAGTAGAAACGTGCAAGAGAAATAATAAACATCAACTTCACCATACTAGTTACCTCTGGGGAAAGGGTATGGTGAAGAGGATTAAGAAGGGGTGGTAACATGGGGACCTTGGTCAGTATCTGTAACATTTTACTTTTTAGAATAACATTAATATGAAGAAAATTCAGAAAAACCAGGTTGCAAGTACAAAGAGATATTCCTCGCATCTCTTCCACAGGCTTCAAATATTTCATATTAATAGGAAGTTATAGTTAGTTCAGAGACTGAACCAGCACTAAACATATCATCACTTTAAAAAAATGAGTTATACATTTTGTCAGTATTGGTCAGTGTTTCTCAAAGAGTTGTCCAAATACTGCTCCCATTAAAAGACAGTCATGTCATCTATCAAAAGAGAAGCATAAGACACAATGATATTTATATATAAGTTACGAGAAGGCATAAAATGAATCTAATTCTGCAGATCTGTCTCAAGATCATCTTTGCCAAACCTTCTGATCAAAATCCTTGATATCTCCAGTACTTCAAAAACAGTGTTCAAAAGGGAAAACTGAGTGACAATTATAGCCAGGTTGGCCTTTTCATTCAATTTAGAGAAAAACTATCCAAACAGGAAATGTGTTATTTGCAGAGAAATGCTTACAAATAGCTGAAAATCGCTATCATTTTATCATTCAGAATCAAAACACGCAAAAAAATTCTAAAAAATAATTGTGAAAGCACATATTTATGAATATCAAACATTAGGACAGGAAAATTATTTTTAATAGCACAAAACACAGTTAAATTCAATCTCTATGTTAATATACATTTTATCCCAAAATGTAATGTCTTTTTGTCTACAACTCAAGCTTTTCCTTACATAATTAAAGTACATGAAACAATACATGCACCACGTTTTAAATAGAGTAAGGTCAAATTTTCCTTTGAATATCATTATAAATTACATTTAAAATAGACATTATAATCTTTATTAACAAACTACTTTTACTTTATTTAAAATTATCTTAAAAACAGGATACATTTTTAAAAAGATTATTATTTTTTAATTCCTACGGGAGTCCATAAGATTATACATTTTTGTGAAAGGATCTGTGAATTTAAAAATTTAGAAAACACAGGTCAAGGGAGGTTACTTATGTGACTCTTAACAGCAACTGACAGAATTCTAGCCCCTAATGTTTACTGGCTTATTAGTAAACCAATCAAAAAATTCTTAAAATACAAAAAGGACCAAGAGAAATTAATTGGAAAATTCATTCATTTAATAATTGTATACTTTTAATGTCAAATTCTAAAAAAAAAAAAAAAAAAAGGAAATTCACCCATTACTAAAATTAACTTCTGTAAGTGAAAAACAGAAAATTCTCAATAGGTAAGCATGTAAATAAACAGCTAGAACTGAAGTCCACCCAAAACGTAAACTGAAAAAAACTGAAAACTTAAGAATTAAAAATTTAAAGGGTCCAAGCATGGTGGCTCTCATCTGTAATCCAAGCACTTTGGCAGGCCCAGATGAGAGGATTGCTTGAACCCAGGAGTTCGAGATCAGCCTGGGCGACATAGTGAGACCTCATCTCCACAAAATTAAAAAATTAGCCAGGCATGGTGGTGCGCACCTGCAGTTCTAGCTACTCAAGACGCTGAGGTGGGAGGCACTTGAGCCCAGAGGCTCAAGGGGGTCAAGGCTGCAGTGAGCAGTGATTGCAACACTGCACTTCAGCCCAGAGGCTCAAGGTGGTCAAGGCTGCAGTGAGCAGTGATTGCACCACTGCACTTCAGCACGGGTGACAGGGTAAGCCCCTGTCTCAAACACTTGAAGATCAATCCACTAGCAGAAAAAGAAAAAAAACTTTTTCAATGTTTTAATTGAAAGGATATCAAACCATGGTCTCAGTGATAAAAGAAAAGCAGTCAAAGAGATATGACATAAAGAAAATGAAAACGGAAAAAAAGCAAGACAAATATAAGAAAGCCCTCATAAGAAGGAAGTCACGTTAATAATAACAGAGCAGTTTGAAGTATAGAAAGAAAAGGGAAAATGGAAGGAACGAAGTAAAAATGAAAGATGAGAACAGTATATAGTATATAGATGAAAGTCACTTGCCAAAATGATTTTGGGAATTCACAGAAAATAGTAGAGTACTATTTAAGTGGGAAACAAGTATCATAGTAAGTTAATGGCCAATCAATTTCCAGACACAAGTATTTCAAAAAGTACAACTATAGTTTCATTTCAGTTTTGGAAATATGATTGTATTAACAAGAAAAACCAGTGTAAGATTTCGTTCAATCATAACACTAGGTACTCACTTCTGTATTTCTTAAGATAAAAATAACCTACAAATGTATTAAATCACTTAATCACATTTATATGATCAAAACTGTTCTGATCATAAACACACACTCTCCTTTTTCTCCTGCGTACATACCTGTCCTCTATACTGCGGTAAATAAAAAGCATCTGCCCATCTTGGGAACCTTTCATCGAGGTAAAGTCTATGGTAATTTGTTACAGAAGCCCTAACTGACTAACCCTAGTCAGCTGACTCTACCTCCCTCCCTCTGTATGTTAGGAATTGTTCTACTGTAAGTGGAAGGAAATCCAACTCTAACCGGCTTAAGAAAAACATGGACTGCAGTACTTCACCAACCAAAAACTACACCTTCAGGCAAGTTTTGATCCAGAGATTCAGAAAGTTATCAGGTCTCCAGCTCCATTTCTCTGCCATCCTCCGTCTTCTGGGAGTTGTTCTGACCTGAGGTGAATTCCTTACAGCAGCAACGCTAACTCTTAACAGTTCTAGGCATTATGGCCTCGCCACACAGAAAAGGCAACATATGTCCTTCTAAACGCCCACAGAGGAAAGGGATCTCCGACAAAAGTCCTGAGATTCACTCTGATTGAGTCCATTAAAATCAATCATAAGCCCATTTCAAAACAATCAGCACGGCCAGAAACTGGAATGCCCTGAGGGCTTATCCTAGGTCAAGCATAAACCCGGAAGCTGGAGATTGTTGGGAAGGGACAAAAAGAGGCCATTATAACCTTACAATCTCACCCCCTTCCTTCCATTACACCCCTCACAAGTTACGTTCCAACAACAGGCACCTACATTCAGTTCTCCAGGTGCTGTGGGTTGTACTGTGTTCCCCAAAAAGATATGTCAAAGTCCTAACCCTGGGTCCCTGTGAATGTGACCTTATTTGGAAACAGGGTCTTGGCAGATGCAACAAAGTTACGATGACGTCATACTCGTTCATCCACTATGACTGGTACCCTTAAGAGAAAAGACAGAGACACAAAGGGAGGGAGAGTATCACATGAGATTGAAGGGACGGAGGCAGAGGCTGAAGTGATGCATCTACAAGCCAAAATGCCAAGGACTGCTGGCAACTCCAGAAGCGAAGAGAAAGGCATGGAACAGATCCTCCCTGAGAGTCTTCAGAGAGATCGTGGCCCTGCCAGTACCTTGATTTCAGGCTTCTAGTCCCCAGAACTATGAAAGAATAAATTTCTGTTGTTTTATGCCATGAGTTTGTGGCACTTCACTGTAACAGCCCTGGGAAATTAATACACTAAGTATGATAATCCATAATTCTTTGCCTTTGCACATCAACTCTTCATTCCTTCTGGAATGCCTTTCTCCCCCAGATGGTCTACTCACACTAAACCTCTCAGACCTGCCCAAATGTCCTCTCTTCTGTGATGTCTTCCACCAGAACCCCCAAAAGAGTTAAGTCAATCACATCTTAGTCCAGCACCACATATTGCCTGTATTTTTATTATGAAATTCTAATTGCTGTGCACGTAGCTGTCTTCCCTTCATAGTTATAAGTTCTCTTAGGGGAAAGCAAGGCCTGATTCTTACACACCTTCATATCCTGAAGGAAGGGCACAGTACCTAACACACAATATTCAGCAGATATTTATGAAGCGAATTAGCAGATGACTCATTTCAAAAGAAGATAATAGGGGTCAGGTGCAGTGGCTCATGCCTGTAATCCCAGCACTTTGGGAGGTCAAGACGAGATGATCTCTTGGGGACAGGAGTTCCAGATTGGCCTGGGCAACATAGTGAGACCTCATCTCTACAAAAAATTTAAAAATTGGCTGGGCACACTGGCCTGTGATCCCAGCCACTTGGGAGGCTGAGGTGGCAGGATCACTTGAGCCCAAGAGCACTGCCCTCCAGCCTAGATGACAGAATAAGACCTTGTCTCTCAAAAAAAAAAAAAAAAAAAGGGTATTATTTGGGAGAACTAACTATTATAGATTATAGAGAACTGAAGGTGGGCCGTGGTAAGTAGAGATGAAAAGAAAGAATGGGGGAGCAGTGAGGAGGGAGGTGCTGAATTTAGCAAACACAGAAAAACTACGAAGTAGAAAGATTTGGTTAGGAAAAAAAGGGATGTGAAAGGAATGGGATCCTTCTGCTGAGGATCATTTTAGAGGTAATAAAAGAAGCAAAATAAGAGACACATGTTTTTGTTTTTTATTACACTTTAAGTTCTGGGATATATGTGCAGAACGTGCAGATTTGTTACACAGACATACACGTGCCACAGTGGTTTACTGCACCCATCAACCCATACTCTACATTAGCTATTTCTCCTAATGCTATCCCTCCCCTATCCCCCCACCCCCCGAAAGCCCTAGTGTGTGATGTTCCCCTCCCTGCTCCCACTTACGAGTGAGAACATGCGGTGTTTGGTTTTCTGTTCCTGTGTTAGTTTGCTAAGAATGATGGTTTCCAGCTTCATCCATGTCCCTGCAAAGAACATGAACTCACCCTTTTTTATGGCTGCACAGTATTCCACGGTGTATATGTGCCACATTTTCTTTATCCAGTCTATCACTGGTGGGCTGGATAGCCCATCAGTGGTTGGTTCCAAGTCTTTGCTATTGTGAATAGTGCTGCAATAAACATACGTGTGCATAGAGACACATGTTTTTTAGAAGACTGATATGACAAAGTGTGAAGCAGACTCTGCAGGTGTAAGAAAACAGTAAAAGTGCAACAGAAGCAGGTCAGCAATGAGGTGAAGGGTTAGGTACATTAGAATGGCAGCAGAAGAAATGGAAAGAAACAAATTTATACAGTGTGAGAGCAGAAAAAAACAAACAGGTAGAAAGAGCCAAAGATTACTGCTAAGTTTTGACCTTTGGTTAGCTAAATTTGGATTTAGCTAAAACAAATAAGTACAAAGAAAAAGACTATTTTTTTCAATGAGGATAGAAGTTTGGTGTTATACATGATTCAGTATGAGGTGACAATAAAACATCCCAGCAAAGATGCCCACCAAACAGTGGATCACAGAGAAGTTCAGGAGCAATATAAGGACAGAAGACATATATGGCAGTCATGTGGGTAAAGATGACTTTTTTAAAAGTCATAAGAAGTAAATTACAGAATTTTATTCCTTCATTCAACAGATATTTACTGCTCACTATGCTCCAGGCCCCTGCCCTCATGGAACTTATATTGTACTGGGGAAAACAGATAAGCCTAAATTGGACTTGTGAACATAAATTTAGGGCTTGAGGTTAACATCACTTAGTAATTACTATAAGAAAAAAAGTTTTAACTTTTCACTTCTTCACATTTTATTTTCAAGAATTTTCTTTCTTTCTTTCGAGACAGAGTTTTGCTTTTGTTGTCCAGGCTGGAGTGCAATGGCACAATCTTGGCTCACTGCAACCTCTGCCTCCTGGATTTGAGCGATTCTCCTGCCTCAGCCTCCTGAGTAGCTGGGATTACAGGCGCTCGCCACCATGCCTGGCTAATTTTTTGAATTTTTAGTGGAGACGGGGTTTCACCATGTTGGTCAGGCTAGTCTCGAACTCCTGACCTCAGGCGATCCGCCCGCCTCAGCCTCCCAAAGTGCTGGGATTACAGGCGTGAGCCACTGCGTCCAGGCAAGAATTTTCATTTCATTAGTTAAAAAGGTATTTACGTCCTCAGATCGTCAGCCAGGGAGACTGAAGTGAATTTAAGATTTTTAAAATGTTAGCTTTCCTATTGTAAAAATCTATTTTCCTTCCTTTATTTCTCAAAATGTTTGTTGGAATTAGGTCAGTCCTTCAAAGAACGTCCATAAAGAGTGACTGGACTCAGAAAAAAATGAGACGCCAAATGGTATAATAAAAAGAACAGAGGTTTGGGCATTAGACAACCCTGAGTTCAAATCTCAATTTTGCACAACTTCTGTGACCTTGGACAAGTTATTCAGTACATCCAAGTTTACCCATCTGTGAAATGGGAATAACTTCACTCTAAGGACTAAAAGGGAGTTATTTCTAATAGGCAGTTGGCACTATATACATATTTTTTGTTTTGCTTTGTTTTTTTGTGACAAGGGTCTCGCTTTGTTGCCCAGGATGGAATGCAGTGGCATGATTATGGCTCACTGCAGCCTCAACCTCCTGGGCTCAAGCCATCCTCCTGCATCAGCCTCCCACGTAGCTGGGACCACAGGCACATGCCAACACACCCAGCTAACTTTCTTTTTTTTGGTAGTGAGGAGCTCTCACTTTGTTGCCCAGGTTGGTCTCAAACTCCTGGGCTCAAGTGATCCTTCTGCCTCTGCCTCCCAAAGTGTTGGGATTACAGGTGTGAGCTACTACACCCACCCACTATTATTACTGTATGTGCTGGGCACAAAACAGATGTCTGATAAATGCTTAGTTCCTTTTTTTTTCTACAGAAGGTACATCTTAACATTATCAGGCTCAATCCAATTCACCAGATTATTCTATTCAATTCTCCCAAACATTTTCTACAGCAGGAACTTAAAAGAATTGAATGAATATTAAATTCAAAAATGAGCTTAATTTATCCTATGGGCATATTTATCCTTCGAAGAAAAATTACACTGGTGACCTTACAAGTAGAAAAAAATGATCACTGAATTATGAAGATTCACATAAAAATGAACGAAAGTGGTACTGCCTTAGAAATCACACACCAAAGATTCTATAGGTATTTTTTTATTAAACTAACATCCTTTAACTTATCCTTTAAAATCAGTCATTTCTATGTCATCTTTTATTTAGAAAAAATGTTACTAACTACAATAATTCAATAATCTAAATTTTATATAACACCCTCAGAGTTGTCCTGAGGATTAAATAATACAATGTACATGAAAATGCTCTGTGGCACATAGTCTGCACTCAGTGATAACCTTAGGGAAATCCACTCCTCGTTAGCCTACGTTCCCTTCAATTAATGAAAAAACCCTATAACGGCAATTGTAACACAGAATTTACAGGACTAAAAAGCTCAAAAAACACTCCAACTTGATGCCATTCTAAATCAGAAAGGTATTCATTTAATGTCATTTAATAACAAAGAGGTTTGTAAGTTCAATCAAGATACAAACCACTGCAATCAAAACCAACATTTCACTCTTGCCCCCAAAAGAATACTTGGACTAAAATTTTTTTTTTTTTTTTGAGATGGAGTCTCACACCCTCGCCTGGTCTGGAGTGCAATGGTGCAATCTCGGCTCTCTGCAACCTCCGCTTCCCGGGTTCAAGCAATTCTCCTGCCTCAGCCTCCCGAGTAGCTGGGATTACAGGCGCCCGCCACCATGCCCAGGTAATTTTTTGTATTTTTAGTAGAGACGGGGTTTCACTATGTTGGCCAGGCTGGTCTCAACTCCTAACCTCTTGATCTGCCTGCCTCAGCCTCCCAAAGTGCTGGGATTACAGGCGTGAGTCACCGCGCCCGGCCTCGACTAAAATTTTATTGAGTTTTTGTTGTTGTTGTTGTTGTTGTTGTTGTTGTTGTTGCTTTGAGACGGACTCTCGCTCTGTCACCCAGGCTGGAGTGCAGTGGTGCAATCTCGGCTCACTGCAAGCTCTGCTTCCCGGGTTCACGCCATTCTCCTGCCTCAGCCTCCCGAGTAGCTGGGACTACAGGCGCCCGCCACCGCGCCCGGCTAATTTTTTGTATTTTTAGTGGAGACGGGGTTTCACCAAGTTAGCCAGGATGGTCTCGATCTCCTGACCTCGTGATACACCGCCTCGGCCTCCCAAAGTGCTGGGATTACAGGCATTAGCCCCCGCGCCCGGCCTACTGAGTTTTTTTTAAAAGACCAGAGTCATAAGTTCCTCCTACTTTCATTTTTAAAAATGCAAAATCCCAAAGCCCACAAAATATAATGGTATCATCAGGACCAAAGTCATAATTGTCTACCCAGGAAACAGCACTGACATCACCTAGAATCAGCTCAAAGGGAATGTCCACAATAAGCAGGGGAGTCCCTTCACTCACCTGTGACACTATTTGAGACAACCAGTGTCAGGACTGCCTGTTCCCTGCAACAAGTAGCTCTTATCCAATCCTCTGGGCTTTCCATGTGGACTGTCAGAGAGAGCTCCCTGGCAATCTCCCTCATAGGTCGATGACTCCAAACTTAACATCTGCCAGGTGTGTACTCTGAGAGCACCCCAAACTCAGCATGCATGCAATTAAATGTCTAACACCTGCTCCTGTGTCCCTGTGTCTGTTAATGGTATCACTGTCCTCTCAATCACCCAAGACAGAATCTAGTTTTCTTTCCCTCACCATCCCCCACCTTTCCAAGAGCAAACCAGTTTACATGGAAGACTTGTCCATTTCACCTCTACAAGCTCTCATTACCACTGCTCTGACCCATGCCAACAGATCCCACCTAGCTGCCCCCTATCTCTCATGCCCAAAGTGAGTCTACCTTCTCTGAACATTACAGATTGATCTTGCTATGAAGTCCCCTTCCCACACTGCGGGTCCCCACTGCCTACCACAGTGTCCCAGGTTTTCAGAACTTGAAGGATCCTCGTCTGACTCAACCATCCATTCACCTGACCTTGGAAGCTTCTCAAATGGAAAATGCCCTGGCCTCACCTTCAAGGCCATTTGTATTCTGGCTCCAATCTAAAAGCCTATAATGTCATGAAAATAGGCGTGAACTACGCCATTTCACAGCTCTTGGGCTAAAGGTCAAAATTCTCAATCCAACCCACAGATCTCCACTTGGCCTGGCTTCCCGCCTTTCTCTCCAGTCTTGCCAAGCTCCCCTTTGCTCTCTCTGCTCCTGCCACCTGGCCTTCCATCCGCTTAAACCCCAAGCCTCTGTACCTGCTGGCCCCTCAGCACCCCACCCCTCACGCAGGTAGTACCATCTCACCCCTCAGACTTCACATCGCTTCCTCAGTGACTTACCTTACCCCTAGACTAAGTCAACTCCTCTGTTTGTCTCCTGCTCTTTACCTCCACAGCCTTAAACAAAATTACAATAAAATTTTTGTTGGATTTTTTTACTCCCAAGCTGGAATGTGAGCTCCATAAGAGCAGGACTGTGCCTGTCTTGTATACCACTGTATCTCACAACCTAAAACATAGGAGCCCTCAACAAATACATGTAGATTAATGGAATTCATAAATCAGAACACCCTAGGTTACAAAAGCAGCTTCACTGCATCAGTGGTCCTGAAGTAACTTGGTTTCTCCATCCATAAAACTAAAGAGCTCATCTGCTCAACGTTCTCTGAGTTCCTTAGAAGACCTAATATTACCTAAGTCTACAATTTTGCTATTCCAAACTCCTCTCTCACAACTCTCTTCCACATAGGCAGCAGCAAAACTTTACTTTCCAGCCTCCACAACTTTGTTTGCACCCTTCTTTCCATCTGTAATTTTTTTCCAGCTCCACATTTCCAAATCCTACTTAACCTTACATGCTCAAATCCAATGTTACCGCCTCCTCAAAGTCCTCCTTGCATCCCTCCAGCTAGCCACAACCTCTCCATCCCTGAATTCCCACAAGTTCCCTGTTGCCTCATTCAGGTCTCAGATCAAATGTCATTTCAAATGAGAACCTTCTCCAAGAGTCACCACCGGTTATAATTCTCTATCAGACCACGCTGTTTTTATTTTCTTGATAGCATTTACCATTACCTGAAATTACCATGTTCATTTCTCTCATTTATTTACTTGTTAAGTGCCTGTTGCTCCCACTAGAATGTTAAGGTCAATGAGAGCAGAGACCCTGTCTGTCTTGTTCACATTTCCCCACTCCCCCACATCAGACATGTGTTCAGTAAACTAAATACCTGTCAAAGGCGTGAATGACTCTGTAACCCTTATGACTAGGGTTATGTGCGTACATTATCTTTCTCTTGCTATATTCCAAACTCCCTGTGGACAAGGCCAAAGTCTGGCTAATCTGTCTGTATTATCTGGAAAATCATTGCACAACTGAAGCAAATAACGATAACTGCTAATTAATTTATTGATTTCTCCAAGAGGAACTGCCCCAAACTAAGCCAATTCAGAACTTCATATTGTCCAGAAACCAAGGCAAATAGGAATCTCCTTCCATTCCCTCTTCACCACAGACCCTATTCCAATTTGCCACCTCCAGTGAGCTTTTGCCAAAAGGCTAGTTTCCTCACTTTCCTTCTATCCCTAATATCTTACAATGCTACCCTTTCCCTTTTATCTCCAGCCAACAAAGCATTTCCAGGGCCCTGTTTCTTCAGAGCACCCCACATCTTCAGTGCATCGGGGAACTCATCGGGTCCTAGGGCACATGTGGATGTTAAAAGGAAGTGTTCAAGCAAACCTGGCTCGATCACCTTTCCTTGGATACCTCGTTTAGCTGAAACACGCCGAGTTTTAGAGCGATCGGCTTTGATGCTCTTTGGGTCCCTCAGCATTCTTCCCATCTAACCTAAGCACCCAAATACCGTCGGGGTGCCCCCACCCTTGCCCCACACCTTTTCACCTTCCAACAGAGAAAGACCCCAAGCCAGAGACGATGATCTCCCCGGAAGCAAATGGCCCTCAAACCCCATAGGGCGGCCCTACCCTCTCCACTTTCTGTCCAGCATCTCCCTCTGGCCTGGAGCTGTCTCGAACGCCCCTCAGCCCCAGCCTCTGGTTGGGCCCGACCCTCCGACACCACCCGCCACTCACCTGAAGCGGCCCCCGCAGTGCTGGCATTGCTCGCCCACCCAGCCGGCGGGGCAGACGCACTGGCCGGTGCCAGGGTTGCAGCGACCGCCGTTGACACAGGGCCGGTCACATTCCTTGGCCTCGGCTGCGGCTGAGCCCGACACCGCCGCCGCCGCCGCCGCGGCCTCGGCCTCACAGGGAAGCAGCAGCAGCAGCAGCGGCGGCGAGAGCAACAACAGCAGCAGCAGCAGCCGTGGCCGCAGCGGCGGAGACAGCAGCCGCGGGAGGCGCAGCCCGGCCCCCAGCCCCGGCCTCCCAGCCCTAGTCACGTCCCAGTCCCAGTGCGGCCCGCCGCTCCTGCCCGCGAGCGCTGCCGTCGCCGCCGTCCTCCTCCTCAGCCTTGCCTCAGTCGCCGCCGCTGCAGCCACCATCTTCCCGGGGCTGAGACGGCGCCCCGCGAACACATACACACACACCGCACGGCCGGCTCCGCTTCGCCTGGCCGTGCGGGGCGGGGCTGTGCGGACGGTGGCTCGTGCGGTCCAAAGGGGCCACAGCGGGGCGGTGGGCGGGGCCGGCGCGCGCGTGCGCGAGTGCGTGGGTGCGTGCGTGCGGGGGCGCAGACAGTGGTCTCCGGCGCGCGCGGCGCCGGAGGCGATCTTCTGACGTGACCGCAGAACGAGCTGAAACCCGGCTGCGCTGTCCCGGCCGGCGAAAGCTCTAGTTTTCCCCCTTCGCTTTTCGCCCCCGGCGGCGGGGTTGCAGCCCCACTGGATGCCTAGGAGCCGACTGCGTTGAGTGTTGCCCTCCTAGAGACCCGGCACTCTGCCCTAACTCCAGCTGCCGGACGGAAAAGGTACAGGAGGCTGCATGGCAGCGAGGTGCTGGGTGCGGTACTGTAGAAGCCAGGCTTCATTCGAGCCTCTGTAACACAAGAGTCAAGAAGGAACACATGTAGAACCTGGCATAGGCAGGACGCGGAGGCTTACGCCTGTAATCCCAACACTTTGGGAAACTGAGGCAGGCGGATCACTTGATCTCTGGGATCCGAGACCAGCCTGGCCAACAGGGTGAGACACTGTCTCTACTAAAAATACAAAAATTAGCCGAGCATGGTGGTGCGCGCCTGTATCCCCAGCTACTCCAGAGGCTGAGGCAGGAGCCTGGAGAGGTCAAGGCTGCAGTGAGCCGCAGTCGCAGCACTGCACTCCAGCCTGGGCAACACAAGACCCTGTGTCAAAAAATGAAGAACCTGGCATGTAGGCTGTGCTCAGTAAATGCCTAAGAAACTGAATGAAGACACACAGCCAGGCCTCTTGATAACAGATGGACTGTAGCTGACCAGACCCCCTACCTTTAATTCTGTAAAAGTTTGGAGTTACCTTGCTCCCCACTATTTGCCCTCCAACCATCTTCTCTGAAGAGTGGGCAATATAGAATTAGGAAATGGCGCTCACACAGACCTGCCCCTTCTTGTCTGGTAGTTGTTACTCTGGTGTCCCTCAATGAGACATGTCTTCCATCAATGTAGCCTTTTATGGTCCTTGACCCTGGAATCTGGGCTGGGTCATGATTGAGACCATGAGAAACCATGACTCAATTTCACCAATAGAAGAAGTTGGTAGGAGTAGCAATGTCTTGTTTCTAGCTCTGAGCTTAAAAAAGACCTGGCAGCCTTGGCCGGGCACGGTGGCTCACGTCTGTAATCCCAGCACCTTGGGAGGCCGAGGCGGGTAGATCACGAGGTCAGGAGTTCGAGACCACCCTGATCGACGTGGTGAAACCCTGTCTCTACAAAAAATACGAAAATTAGCCGGGCGTGGTGGCACGTACCTGTAATCCCAGCTACTCAGGAGAGTCGCTTGAATCCAGGAGGCAGAGGTTGCAGAGAGTCGTGATCGCGCCACTGCACTCCAGCCTGGGGGACAGAGCGAGACTCTGTCTCAAAAAAAAAAAAAGACCTGGCAGCCTTGATTTTGAGCTGTTGGTGGTCATGAGCTGCACCCCGTTAGCCACCTTGCTGGAGAGAAACCACGTGCAGAGACCACCTGGACTTGGAGAGGGAGAGCTGGGCCGCTCAGCTGGTGGAGCCATCCTAGCTAAGGGATCAGTCATTGAGTGAAGAAGCTATCTGGGTTGGGTTATTCCAACCATCTGGGCTGTTCCATGTTACCTACAACAGTAACAGGTCTTTCCTAACTGTGACTTATCCAAAATCCTAAGAAATAACTCATTTATCATTTAACCCTTAAGTGATGAATTATTTATAATTTTTCATAAATTATGATTTATGTTATTTTAAGCCTCTAAGTTTTAGAGCGGTTTGTTACTCAGTAATAGATAAGCAGAACATTGTCCGACATAATGCTTGTGCTATGAGGAATATTCCTATGGCACCTACCTCAGAATTTGGGCACCTTACAGTCCCTGGGAAACAAAGAAAAACCCTCATAGACCTGTGGAGCCTCTCAGCTTTACCTCAGAGTATGGAATTTTAAGGTTCTAAGATGGATTTCCACACTCATACCCAGGTCCCACTCTCATACTCAGGTCCTGACTGTCCTCACTGCATCTTCTTCAAGCCTGGTGAAGCTGAATTGCACAAAAGCCTTACCCCCAGCTCTACATCCACACATACTCCCCATTCCTACAGGAAAACTATTGTTCGGCCTAGGCCCTAGCACTGACATTCTGGTTTGCAGGTTATGTTTTTGCCGTGTAGGATTTTGAAATTGAAGACATGGCCCTACCCTCTGGCAGGCCCCCATCAGATGGGGAGGCTGGCATAGGCCATGCCCTAGCTGTAGGAGACATTGCTCCCCCTAATCTTCCAGGCCAGAAGTGAACCAGCCCTTTCCTTCCCTTCCCTCCCCACAGCAAGACTGAACCCAGACTGTGAAGTTTCACATGATTTTACCAACATTCAGGGATAACAGAAAAGATGTGCATCTGAAGAACAGCAATCCCTAGACTAGATATTGCTACTCTGAAGCCTTAGAATCTTGCTGCAGCAAACATTCTTTCTTACTTCCTTAATCTACTCCCTTCTCTGGTTCTTTTTCCTTAGCTTTCAAACATGCTCAAATTATTTTGTCCTTAAAAAACAAACACGCTGGGTGCAGTGGGTCATGCCTGTAATCCCAGTGCTTTGGGAGGCCAAGGTGGGAGGATCACCTGAGGCCAGGAGTTTGAGACCAGCCTGGACAACATAGTGAGACCTTGTCTCTACAAAAATTTTTTTTAAAAAATTAGTCAGATGTGGTGGCATGCATGTGTAGTCCCAGCTACTTGGGAGGCTGGGGCAGAGGGATCACAGAGCCCAGGAGTTTGAGGCTGCAGTAAGCTATGTTTGGACCACTGCACTCCAGCCTGGGCAACAGATCAAGACCCTGTCTCTAAAAACAAATAAACAAAGAAACAAAATCTTACCTGCTATCTTCTTTTTCCTTTACTGTGTTTATCAAAAAGTCCCCTATACATTCTATGTCTGTGTGATAGATTAAAGATGGCTGCAAATTCTCTTACATTCCTTCTATGGAGAGATCAGGTCTAACCCTTGGCCCCGGCCCCACCCCCACCCCCACCCCCACCCCACTCTTTGAATCTAGCCTGGCCTTAGTGATTTGCTTGACTGATAGACTATGGTGGAAGTGATGTACTGGGATTTCTGAGGTCCCAGAAATGGGACTTTATGCTAGGTCATAAGAAGTCTTGCAGCTTCCTCCTGAAGTGTCTTGGAACACTTGCTCTGGGAAAGCCAGCTGCCATAAAAGATGTCCAGCTACCCTGAGCCCACCATGCTGTGAGGAAGCCAGCCCCCAGCCATTCAAGTCTTCCCAGTTGGGGCCCCAATCATGAAGCAGGGGGGTGTTGTTCCTGCTGAACCCGCCCCAAACTGCAGATACATAAGCAAAATAAATGAGCCAACTGGGGACAGTTTGTTACAGAATAATAAATTACCAGAATACTCTGTACCCTGGTTCCTCCAAGGACAAGAATAAGTCTTGTGATTTGGACTTCATTAAGAATTAAGAATGACAGTATAATTGTATATAAATATATAATCTACAACTAGTCATCTATATGTAATACACTAGTATCATTGTCCAGTTGCTTCTCATGAAGGAGGTCACCGTAGTCACCATAGCTTCAGAAGTGCCTCTGTTGGACCCCAAGTGCCTTATCACCAAGATTCTGCAGCAGTTCTGCCTGAAATCCCTTTTTTTCCACTGGTCTTTGTCATGGTGGTCATTTCCAGGTCCCAGAAACTGTAATGCCAGTGGCAAAGAATACCCAGGCTTTGATACCAATTACTCTAAGTCCAGACACTAAAATAACATTGTTCTTGCCAACTGCATGACCAAAAGGGTTTGTCTCCACTAGGTTAGTGCAGGATGGTTTGAAGGTGCCTATGCCTATTCTTTTTCACTTAAGTAAGGCATCTTACTCACCTTGGCCCTTTCTCTGATTTCATGTCATCCCTTCCTGTATCTTTGCTTGCATTGTCTCCAAGTCATGGACATAGATGGATTTTATAATTTTTGGCTTTTACTCATGCAGTGTCTTTGGTCAGATTCCCTAGAAGCAGAACCCTGAAACAGGATCTGAGTGCATTATTCATTGGAAGATTGCTCTCGGAAGAAACACGGTGAAGGAAGCAAGATAGAGCCCAGGAGGGGGTTGAGAAAAGATGTGGTCTGGTCTTATCTAGAGTTGAGCTTCAGCCTGATCCTATGGAGAGCCCTAGAGCATGAATTGTACCAGAGAATTGATTCCACTTTGAGGTAAGGGAGCAGCATTTTGTACACACATCTCTTTCAGCAGACAACATTCACAGCAATAAGGATCCTATAAAGGAAATTTGGGAGGGGTACCAATAGATACAAATAGATAACTCCATGTATGTGTAATACATATAACAAATGTTTGTTTATCAAATACCTACTAGAAAGCAAAGATTGAATACTGCTCAAGTAAGATCTGATTGACCATCTGACTTTCCCGCAAACATCACCGGTCCTCATTCTGCACTGTTTGAAACATCGATATATTTTATTGTCCCAAAGTTATCCTTATACTTTTAGTCAATGTGTGACCAAGCAATTCTCTAATTATAGGTGTTAAAATCTCACCTAGAAGGTAAGGTACTATGTTGCCTGTGAAAGAGGTTGATCCTGAAGGTTTGGAACAAACACAACTGAGAGGGTCCTAGGTAGGAATAAAGTGCCATTGAAAGCTCCAGTGGATATCCCACTGTCAACCAACCAGCAATAAGATTCCAATAGTCCTTGGCAGACTGTAAGAGAAAGTGTTTAGGAGTCCTTGATCTGGGAGCATAAAGTTATACCTCTGAGCTGTTGGCAGAGCTCCTGGTGTCTCCTCAGACAAGTCCCACAAGTACAGGAGTTCACCTTTATGTCGGCTCAAGGGACAAGACCCTGCACTGGGATAAGCACATCACTTTAAAGGCAGAAGACTTGAAATTTGTATTGGATGAGCTAGATTCATGCCCCTCCCCCAAATTTCTACAACAGAGAACAAAAATGTTCTCTTGTGTATAGATAAGATACTATGAAAACAGTACCACTGTTAAAAGACAAATGACTTTGCTACATATGGCCATGAAGTACTTCAAATTAGAAGTTCCCAAACTGAAGCCATCCTTTTGGATTAAAATCCCTTACAATTTCTCCTAATTACAGATAACATATTAGTTTCCTGTGGCTGCTATAATACATTTCCACAAACTTGGTGGCATAAAACCACAGAAATTTAAAAGTTAACAGTGCAGAAGTCCTACTAGTCTGGTTCTTGTTCCCACCTGGTACCAGCTTCCTTCAGCAGTGTAGGCCAAGGTGCTGGGGGCCAACGAAGGGAAGAGTCAACTTGTGAGAATTTTGCAGGTCTGTTGTTCTTAGCACAATCCAAGGCTAGACAAAGAGGAGAAAGAAACTTACCTGATCAGTGCCAGAAGTTATTGCACTCAAAGGGGAATAAGCAGGAAAAAAGAAAGGAAAGAAGGAAGAAAGGAAAACGAAAGGAAGGAAGGAAAAAGAAAGAAAGAATAGAAGGAAGAAAGAGAAGCCCCACAGACATGAGATGAAACCCTGTCCAAAAATGGAAGGAAGGCCAGAAAATAGTGAACCAAATTTTGAGGAAAAGCCAGAGGAGGAGGAAAATGCAGAAGGAACTTTTAGAGAAAGGCTAATTCCATCTCTCCAGAATATAAAGATGTACATAAGAGGCATTTAAGCAATGAAGATATGTTTAGAGAAGTGGATGAAATAGACGAGATAAGGAGAGTAAGAAACAAACTTACAGGGAGGTACTGGAAAATTGATCAAAACCATCCTTGCCCCTATTTAATGCAATTTACTTTTATTTTTATTTTATGTGATATTAACAATGCTATATAACTTTCTTTTTATTAGCATTTTTCTGATATACCTTTGTCCATCTTTCTACTTTTAACCTGTTGCTGTTAGTGGTTTCAGATGCATCATTTATCCATATCTCATTGTTTACCATATTTGAACCAATCTTCAAATCTCTTTTATAGAAGAGCTTTACTCATTTGTAAAAAAAAAAAAAAAGAGGTTCCTGATAGGATATAAAATGAAAAAAGGGTTACTAAGTAATATGTTAATATCATTTTAATTTTTTAGTTTTTAGGGACAGGGTCTTGCTACGTTGCCCAGGCTAGAGTGCTGTGTCTATTCACAGATGTGATAATCGCACACTACAGCCTCAAACTCCCGGGCTGAAGCGATCCTCCTGCCTCAGCCTTCCCAGTAGCTGGGACTACAGGCACACACCACCATGCCCAGTTGTGAATAACATTTTTGAAAGGTAAGAGTACATTTGGATATTACATATATGCACATAAAAACTCGTGAAGGGTGAAAGACAAAAGGTACAATCTCTCCATAGAGGATTATAAAAGATTTTTTTATCTGCTTACTTGTGTATTCCATATTCCTAAAATGAACACACATGATTATCGCTAAAAACAATAAAAGTTTTAAAACAACCACAAAAACCAACCTACAGAAATGTATTCTCTCACAGCTCTGGAGACCAGAGTCTGAAATCAGGGTATCAGCAGGCTAGGCTTCTGGAGACTCTAGGGAAGAACCCTTCCCTGCCTATTCCCGCTCCTGGTGGCTGTCCACATTCCTTGGCTTCCTTGGCTCGTGGTCACAAATCCCATATCTGCCTCCACCTTCACGTCACCTCCCCCTCTATGTCCGTCTTCTGTGTGTATCTCCTATAAGGACATTTATTGGATTTAGGGCCCACCTGGATGATCCAGGATGAACTCACCTCAAGCTCCTTAATTAATTACATTTGCAAAGCCTTTTTTTTTTTTTTTTTTTTTTGAGACAGAGTCTCACTCTGTTGCCGAGGCTGGAATGCAATGGCATGATCTTGGCTCACTAACCTCTGCCTCCTGGGTTCAAGCGATTTTCATGCCTCAGCTCCCAAGTAGCTGGGACTACAGGTAACCGTCACCACGCCCAGCTAATTTTTGTATTTTTTTTAGTAGAGACGGGGTTTTACATGTTGGCCAGGCTAGTCTCGAACTCCTGACCTCAGGTGATCCTACCACCTTGGCCTGCAAAGTGCTAGGATTACAGGCATGAGCCAACGTGCCTGGCAACATTTGCAAAGACCTTTTTTTCCAAATACAGTAACATCCAGAGGTTCCAAGGATTAGAACATGGACAAATCTTTTGGGGGAGCCACCATTCAGCCCACTTCACACACTACACAGGTAGTCAATTCACTCAATGTATTCATTTAAGCAACTTATATTTTTTGAGTGGCTGCTGTATACCAGACACTGATCTATGCTCTGGGAGGCAGAAATGAAAAAGGATATCAAAATTCCTCTCTTTCCTCATGCCATTAGAATAGCTTGTATTTAAAATAAAAGAAGAACAAAAGGAAAAAAAAAAACAGGCCGGGCATGGTGGCTCACCCCTGTAATCCCAGCACTTTGAGAGGCTGAGGTGGGTGGATCACCTGAGGTCGGGAGTCCGAGACCAGCCTGGCCAATGTGGCAAAACCTCACCTCTATTAAAAATACAAAAATCAGCTGGGTGTGGTGGCGCATGCCTGTAATCCCAGCTACTCTGCAGACTGAGGCAGGAGACTCAGTTGAACCCAGGAGGCGGAGGTTGCAGTGAGCTGAGATCGTGCCATTACACTCCAACCTAGGCAACAAGAGAGAGAAACTCTGTCTCAAAAAAAAAAAAAAAACACACACAAAAAAAACAGACAATAGCTGGCATGGTGGTGTGGTGGTGTGTGCCTGTAGTCCCAGCTATTCGTAAGGCGAACACGGGAGGATTGCTTGAGCCTAGGAGTTTGAGGCCAGCCTGAGCAACAACATAGCAAGACCCCATCTCTAAAAACAAAAAAGCCAGACAAACAGACAATAACAAGTGTTGGTGAGGATGTAGAGAAATTGGAACCCTTGTGCACTGTTAGTGGTAAAAAAAATGGTGCAGCCACTACGAAAAACAGTATGGGGGCTCATCAACAAGTTAAAAATAGAATTACATATGATCCAGCTGTTCACTTCTGGGTATATTTCCCAAATAATTGAAAGCAGGATTTTGAAGAGATAGGTGTATTTCCATGTTCATTGTAACATTATTCACAAGAGCCAGGAGGTGGAAGCAACTCAGGTGTCTGTAGACAGATGAATGGGTAAACAAAATGTGGTATAAACATACAATGGGGCCAGGTACACTGGTGCATGCCTGTAATCCCAGCACTTTGGGAGGCTGAAGCAGGCAGATCACCTGAGGTCAGGAGTTTGAGACCAGCCTGGCAAACATGGCGAAACCTCATCTCTACTAAAATAAAAAAATTAGCTGGGCATGGTGGCGGGTGCCTGTAACCTCAGCTACTTGGGAGGCTGAGGCAGGAGAAGTGCTTGAACCCAGGAAGCAGAGGTTGCAGTGAGCCAAGATTGCTCCACTGCAATCCAGCCTGGGCGACAGAGCAGGGCTCTGTCTCAAAAAAAAAAAAAAAAAAGTACTATGGGCTGAGCGTGGTGACTCACGGCTGTAACCCTAATGCTTTGGTAGGCCAAGGCAGGAGGATTGCTTGAGGCCAGGAGTTTGTGACCAACCTAGGCGACAATAGCAAGACTCCTGTCTTTACAAAAGAAAAATTGTTTTAAATTAGCCAGGCATGATGGTGCATACCTGTAGTCCCAGCTACTTAGGACGCTAAAGAGGAGGATTTCTGGAGCCCAGGAGATCGAGGCTGCAGTGAGCCATGATCGTACCGCTGCACTCTAGCCTGAGCAACAGAGCAAGAAGCTGTCTCAAAAGTAAAAATAAAAATTAGCAGAGCATGGTGGCATGCACCAGTAGTCCAAGCTACTTGACAGGCTGAGCCAGGAGGATCACTTGAGACCAGGAGTTTGAGGCTGCAGTGATCACACCAGTGCACCCTAGCCTGAGCGACAGAGGGAAACCCTGTCTAAAAAAAATAAAATAGAAACTTATATACACACATCATGATATGACAATTTATTGATTAATTCTCCTGCTGGACATTTGGGCAGTTTCCAGTTTGAGATTACTATGAATCATGATGCTATGATCATCTGGAAATCAAATACAGGTATTTTGGTGAGTATACATACATTTCTATTGGGTAGATACCAGAGGTTTGCTCATAAATGTTTAGCAACCAGCTCACTGAGAAGAAAAAGCCTTCATGCGTAGCACTAGTTGATTTCTATGGTGTAAATACTCCCACCATGACCTATTTCGAGCTCCCATCATGATGTCACTGAGTGTGGAATCGGAAAGAGAGACATAGGCTCAGCCCTCACAAGCCAGTGGGAACCAGCTCCAGCACCATGTACGCCTGGGAGGTCTACTGAGAAACAGATGCCAAAACCAAATTAGACATACAAGGGATTTACTGGGGGAAATGTCTGTGAAGGATAAAGCAGAAGCAAACAGGAAATGGCAAGAGAGGATTCAGACAGGAATAAAAATCTGACAGCTGTGAAGGAAAGCGGGAAGAAAAGATTGGTTAAGAAGAGTGTCAGATCTCAGTGCAGTTTCAATGAAGGCTCTCCCAGGCCAGTGGGGAGTCCTGGAGCCAGAGTTGTCTGTCAGAGCAGCAGTATCTTGCAGGAATCAGCCTGCAGTAGCACAAACGCAGTGGGGGACCCGGAGGGGGAGCAGCTGGGTCTGCCAGTCAACTCCGCTCCCCACAGCAGGAGAGCTGAACAATGAATTTTCACGGTTGCCACAACTGGCAACATTCCTTTGTGCCATCTCCATGTAGATGTGAGGTGGCTCTCAGACAGTGTCCCCTCCAGGTGACCTGTTTTTCACAAGTTAGATACACAACCTGGGCTTGGCTGACTCGTTTGGAAGCTGGACTGGCTGTTTTAGACTTAATAAGCCCCAGATTTCTTGGGTTTATTCAGTAGAAAAGAGAGGGTCTCAAGAGGAAGACATTGGTTTTTTTCCTAATAAGAACAGATAAGTATTCTAATTGTTACCTAAAGAAATTGGCCGGGTGCAGTAGTTCACACCTGTAATCCCAGCACTTTGGGAGGACGAGGCGGGCGGATCACCTGAGGTCAGGAGTTTGAGACCAGCAATGCCCAACATGGCAATACCCCGACTCTACTAAAGATACAAAAAATTAGCCGGGCATGGCAGCGTGAGCCTATAATCCCAGCTCCTTGGGAGGCTGAGGCACAAGAATTGCTTGAACCCGGCAGGGCGCGGTGGTTCACGCCTGTAATCCCAGCGCTTTGGGAGGGCGAGGCGGGCAGATCACAAGGTCAGGAGATCGAGACCATCCTGGCTAACATGGTGAAACCCCATCTCTACCAAAAATACAAAAAATGAGCCGGGCGTGGTGGCGGGCACCTGTAGTCCCAGCTACTCGGGAGGCTGAGGCAGGAGAATGGCGTGAAGCTGGGAGGCAGAGCTTGCAGTGAGCCGAGATTGTGCCACTGCACTCTAGCCTGGCAACAGAGCGAGACTCCGTCTCAAAAAAAAAAAAAAAAAGAATTGCTTGAACCCAGGAGATGGAGGTTGCAGTGAGCCGAGATCATGCCACTGCACTCCAGCCTGGGCAACAGGAGTGAAACTCCATCTCAAAAAAATAAAACAAAAAAAAGAACAAAGCACATTGTCCTGGCACCACCAGAAGCACCATCTCTGTTTCTCATGCTTACTCAAGGCCCTGATACAGACCACTGCCAAGGTTACGATCAAGGCCTCTGATGCCTGCACAGAGGTCCCTATCTCATGTTGCTGCCAAAGCCACTGGCACCAACTCCCATTATCTGAGAAGCCACTGGCAGTGAGGCAGCCTTTTTTATGGTGAAGTGGTTCTTGCGTTCACTTGCGCTGTGACTGTGGCAGGAACCCCAAGATGGGGGAGGGGTGGCACATAACCCTGTGTGCAGAACTAGCTGACCAAAAGCCTGTGACTGGAGGTATAGCCCAGATTACAGTGTTTAGCAAGTTAAACAGACTGCAGCCAGATTGGCATATTAAAAATGGCTCAAGGAACAGGGAGAGTTTAGCTATGAACCCAAGCAAGGCAGGGCCAAGGGCACTGATTGTGGACAAGGTTCAAAGAGGACAGAAAGAAAGCAGACTTGCAAGATGTCCACAAGCTGGAGTCCTAGGCTTGAGGCAGCTTTGAAGTCTGTGGCTGTGGCCATAGTCTGGGTCCCCAGCCAACAGTCCCTGTCTCCCATAGGCATTTTAAGGGAGGCTGTCATTTTTTGTTTTTTGGTGTTTTTTTCATGTGGAAAGTTCCGCAAGATCTCTGGGGATTCAGGAGCCTGATGGCAAGAAGTCAGGCCCAGCCTCCCCTATAGTCACAAAGAGTGTATGAGCCGAGAGCCTCCTGCCACACACGCACGCATGCACACACACACGCACACACACACGCACACACGCGCGCGCACACGCACACACACGCGCGCGCACGCGCACACACACGCACACCCACACGCACGCACACACACGCACACCCACACGCGCGCACGCACGCACACACACACGCGCGCGCGCACACACACACACACACCCCAGCATTCTTTCCAGACAGCATCCTCCCTGCTTTCCACACAGGTAGATGCCAGATCTACCTTTCCCAACAGGGCTGCCAAAGCTGCACTTTGTTCCAACTGAATGATGTCATTCTCACAAACCAATTCTCTATATTGTTTGAAATCTGCACCTAGATATTGATTTCATGTTGTGGGTCAGGCGCGGTGGCTCACACCTGTAATCCCAGCACTTTGAGAGGCCGAGGTGGGCAGATCACTTGAGGCCAGGAGCTCAAGACCAGCCTGGCCAACATGATGAAACCCCATCTCTACTAAAAATACAAAAATTAGCTGGGTATGGTGGTGGGAGCCTGTAATCCCAGCTACTCGTGAGGCTGAGGCATGAGAAACGCTTGAACCTGGGAGGTAGTGGTTGCAGTGGGCCAAGATCGCACCACTGCACTCCAGCCAGGGGGACAAAGTGAGACTCTGTCTCTAAATAAATAAATAAATAAATAAATAAATAAATAATTTTATGTTTTAAAGAAACTCTCCCAAATTACAATTATGACCGATGTAGGGTGGCTCTTGCGGGGTAAGTAAACAGTACAGGGCGTTAGAAACATGCTCAACTCCTCCAGAACAAAATTGCTCCTGAGTTCCATGCCCCTGGAACATATTCCTGTCACTCTGGTTGGTTGGGCTGGTCCTTAGCCTGGGTGCCTATAAGCCCTCTAGTCATTCACAGTTCCCTCTAGTCATTCACAGTTCAGTGTGAGAGACTGACATCTAAACAGGCAGTTAGGATTCAGAGTGCTCACTGCACGGGGGCTTGTAGAGAGATGGGCTTGCTGTCAGTGCACCCAGGAGGGCCACACACTTACGGTGTCTGTGGGTCAGACAAGGCTTCATAGCACTGGGGCATTCGAGTGTGTCTTAGAGGAAGAGGAGAAACATGGCAAGCAGATTATGTCTGAATAATGTGAGTTGTGTTTTTCTTTCTTCCCGTATTTACTATCTAAGACCTGCCTGAACTTAGCGGCTCAAGAGACATGTACACATGTATGTGTGGACGGATATGGATATACCTATGTATCTATATATATATATTTTTTGAGACAGGGTCTCGCTGTGTCACCCAGGATAGAGTGCAGTGGCACAATCACAAGCCCTCATGCAATGGAGCCTCAACCTCCCGGACTCAACTGATTCACCCGCCTCAGCCTCCCAAGTAGCTGGAACGACAGGCATGCAGCACAATGTCTGGCTATTTGTTGTTGTTGTTGTTGTTGTTGTTGTTGTTATTTGTAGAGATGCGGTCTCCCTATATTGCCCAGGCTGCAGTGATCCTCCTACTTCAGCCTCCCAAAGTGCTGGGATTACAGGCATGTGCGACTGCACCCAGCCTCAAGACATTTTTGACAAAGCCCCCTACCCATTCCTGAGGTAGTGAGTGCAACCTCACGACAGACAACAGGCAAGCCAGATCCCTAAAACCTGATTTCTCTAGGCTCGGCCTGGCCTGACCCTGTCCTACCAGCTGGGTTTGCATACCATACTCCAACCCTTCCTTTTTAATACCCACTCCCAAACCTCCTCCTAACTATCACCTTTCTTTTCCCTTTGAAACCTGTCTTCCCCTCCCAAATTACTTTTAAGCATTTTTGGCTTTAAAGTATCCTGACCCCAATGTCTTTGACCTCATGGGACTTCTGAAAAAGGTGTCTCAGGGAGTGGGGCTGTGCTTCCCTAGGACTTATGTCACTCTCAGAGGTCAGAACCTTGGAGATCATAACTGATTCTCAACAGGTGTGAGGGGTGTGATATCAGATTGCTATGCCAATCTGATAGTGGAGTATGGCACACCACGTACTCCTTGCAAAGGAACAACATCAGAGTCTGTGGGCAGACACTGGCTCCCTGTGGTTTGCAAACATACTCCCCCGATGGTTTTGCTGAATCCCCTCTCCCTGGTAGGGAACCCCACTGGATTAGTCTGGCTCTGGTGTAGAGAAGTTAAAGGACTCACTCGAGATCATGATGAAGTCATGCTGTAGAGCCAGGATTCCCGGACCCAGGCCTCTGGACTCTCAGGGCTGGCCCCACGCACTCAAGGGGATCTAATGTTTGAGCTCCAAAGCAACCACCTTGGAGCTGGGATCCTCATTTACTGCCAAACCCTCAGCTTATGCAGGTAGGAGAAAGAGCCCTGGAGTGAGAAGACCTGGGTTTTCAAATTGATGCTCCCCTACTTACTAGCAGTGCCATTTTGGGCAGATTCTGTTCCCTGGCCTCTGTTTCCACATCTGTAAAGAAGGGATGATGATCCCACCCCCAGTGCTGTTGCGAGGATTACCTGAATGCACCTGCCCTGGCTCTGTACCTGGCACATAGTAGGTGCTCCGTATATGCTGGTTCCTTCTTTTATTAAGGACCTGCTGTCTCCTCACACTTGGGCTGGACCCTGCTGCGAGGGAGGTGGGAGGTCCTGTCCTCAGAGAGTTAACTTTCCTATTGAGAAACAACTACCCCACTTGGGACACTCAAGAAACCACCCAAGGCAATGGACAAGGAAGAACGTGCTCTCCTCCTCACTGCCTGCTGCTCAGGTCTGATTCTGCTTGGGAATGGGCGGAGCACTTGGGCTGCTTACCTGCTGGATGGGACGAGTTCTTTACCCTTCTCTGGGCCCGTGAATTCCTGGTTTGCTTTATGTTCTGATTTGACACATCAGATCATAAATCATGATCACTGAGTGCAGAGGAAGGAGACATTCTGTCAGTAGTAAATACATGTTGGTGTGGAGACTGAGACCACGCTGAGTGGAATCTAGTTCTTAATTTTTATTATTAATACAAGAGATCGGATTAATTTAAATATGATTCTGAAGTGTATAAAACTTTTAGCTGTGGAACTTCTATGCTATCTGTATGTGGGAACTTTGGTAAAATACAAATAAGATATGGGTGTTATTGTTGGTCTGGTGAGCTGTTTAATATTTGTGGCAGACAATTTAAAATTAACATCTTTTTTTTTTTTTTTGAGACGGAGTCTCTCTCTGTCACCCAGGCTGGAGTTCAGTAGCGCAATCTTGGCTCACTGCCAGGCTCACCTCCCAGGCTCAGGGGATTCTCCTGCCTAGGCCTCCTGAGTAGCTGGGATTACAGGCACGCACCACCACGCCCGGCTAATTTTGTATTTTTAGTAGAGATAGGGTTTCGCCATGTTGGCCAGGCTGGTCTCGAACTCCTGACCTCAGGTGATCCGCCCGACTCAGCCTCCCAAAGTGCTGGGATTACAAGCGTGAGCCACCGCGCTTAGCCTAAAAATTACATCTTAATGCTTCCTTTGTCTATGGGGTTCTGTCTTCTTCAATAGCCATCCATGCATACTAGATCATGGGGTCCTCTCTAATCCTTCCACAAATCAAATAAGCTATTTCTATTGGTGTTTTCTCTCTTTCTTTCTTTCCTTCCTTCCTTCCCTTCCTCTCTCTTTCTTTCCTTCCCTCCTTCCCTTTATCTCTCTTTCTCTCCTTCCTTTCATTCTTTCTTTCCTTTCTCTCTCTCTCTCTCCTTCCTTCCTTCCTTCTTTCCTTCCTTTCTTCCTTCTTTCTTTTCTCACTCTGTCGCCCAGGCTGGAGTACAGTGCTGCAATCTCCGCTCACTGCAACCTCTGCCTCCCAGGTTCAAGTGATTCTCCTCCTTCAGCCTCCTGAGTAGCTGGGATTATAGATGCCCGCCACCACCCCGACTAATTTTTGTATTTTTAGTAGAGACGGGCTTTAGCCATGTTGGCCAGGGTTGTCTTGAACTCCTGATCTCAGGTGATCCACCTGCCTCGGCCTCCCGAAGTATTGAGATTACAGGCATGAGCCACGGCGCCCAGCCTATTGGTGTATTTCAATCTTTATTTTTAGTAAAAGATGAAAGATTAATACGATCTGAAAAGAAACTAGAGTATGCTATTGCTTTAAAGTTGAGACAGCAGTCTCGGAAACTTCTGAAACCTGCCTAAGCTAATTCTGAATTACCCAAAAATTATGTAAAATTTTAAAATAAATGTGTTTTAAAAAAATAAAAAGAATGCAGCTAACACACAAGTGATGGAAGCCACCCCCTCACACATATACATTCCCTCCCACAGCAGACATGGCCTGACTTGAGCTATTTCAGTTTGGGGAGGGGAGGTTTTTGGTCGTGTGTCCCCAGAAGCATATTCTGAGACAAGGAATCCATTGCAAGGAGGTAAGGGAAAACACTGGTGGGAGAGGGGGAAAGTAAGACAACTAATATAGGGCGCATTATCAAGCCAGTTACCACTGTGTACAATTGGAGCACAATCTCATGGGGAACTCTGGGAGCCTGCATAGAACACACACCACAGTGTTATCCCACTACAAGGAGTGAGGGGGCTGCGGTATTTATACATCAACTCCCATCTCCCATCAGTCATTGGTTAAGAGTAGCTCCCAAGGAGGGAGAAACATTCATTCTTCGTACTTCTGGCCTGCTGTGCAGGTGGCAAAGTAGGGAACAGTCAGAGAAAGCCTTTAGGCAAAGAAATGCACATACTGGCAGCTGGAAATCAGCCCAGAATGCACTAAAGTGGCAAGAACAAGGGTATGGGCAGAGCAATGACAGTGTTTATTGCAAGAAGTGGGAGAGCTTTTCTTCAATTGTGAACTAACTATGTTATCTTAAATGGGGACTTTTTAGCATTTTTGAAGTTGGTAGGCACACGTGTGAATAGCAGGCAGTTAAAGAAGTGAAATGCAGCAGGTTGCAGTGTGATCCCAACACTTCGGGAGGCCAAGGCAGGAGGAATGCTTGATCCCAGGAGTTAGAGATTAGCTTAGGCAACATAGCAAACCCCATCTTTACAAAAAAAATAAAAATAAAAAAAGGAGATCCTGCCATTTGCAATAGCATGGCTGAACCTGGAAGACATTATGCTAAGTAAAATAAACCAGATACAGAAAGAAAAATACTGCATGATCTCACTTATATGTAGGATCTTAAAAAAAAAAAAAAAAGGCAAGGCCAGGGTGGTGGCTCACACCTATAATCCCAGTGCTTTGGGAGGCTGCAGCAGAAGGTTCACTTGAGTCTAGCAGCTCGAGACCAGCCCAGGCAACATGGTGAAACTTGATCTCTACGAAAAAATTAAAAAATTAACTGGATGTGGCCACGCACGCCTATAGTCCCAGCTACTCAGGAGACTGGGGTGGGAGGACCACTTGAGCCCAGGAGGTCAAGGCTGCAGTGAGCCTTGATTGTATCACTGTACTCCAGCCTGGGCAACAGAGAGAGACCCTGTCTGGGGGGAAAAAAGTTGAATGCATAGAGAATAAAACAGTAAAACAGTGGTTATGGGGGTGAGGAGGAGGAAATAGGGAGACGTAGGTCAAAGAATACAAAGAGTAGGTGTGTAGGACTAAGTAGTCCAGAGACCTGACAAACAGAATGAGATTTACAGTTAGTAATAATGCATTGTAGTTGAGATTTTTTGCTAAAAGAATAGATTTTAGTTGCTTTTGCCACACACACAAAAAAATGGGTAATTATGTGAGGTGATAAATATATTACTTTCCTTGACTATAGTAACCATTTCACTGTCTACAGCAAGCTTGTCCAACCCGCGGCCCGCAGGCTGCATGTGACCCAGAACAGCTTTGAATGCAGCCCAACAAAAATTCATAAACTTTCTTAAAACATTATGAGCTTTTTTGCGATTTTTTTTTTTGCTTATCAGCTATCATTAGTGTTAGTGTATTTTATGGTTGGCCCAAGACAATTGTTCTTCCAATGTGGCCCAAGAAAGCCAAAAGATCAGACACCCCTGATCTACATGTATGTCAAAATATCATGTTGCACATCTTAAATATATACAGTAAAACAAAAAGAACCACGTCCTCTGTCACAAGACTGACTAATGTCCCCAGAAGATCGGTCTCGCTAGTTCATTGTGGTAGGCACAGTTGGAGGCCCAGCCAGATCCCTTTTACTCACCCTAGCACACAGCCCCCAGTTCCCCTAAGTGCTAGAGGCTCACAACTGCACCTTTCATCAGAAAATTGCCCTCAGCAGGACAGGGTCACTTTGCTTGAAAGATTATCCCTCAAGGGGACATTCCATATCCAAAGATGAGGGGTACAAAAGTCAGCCCCCTTTACCTCAATGGGGGACAAGGATAAGGGCAATTGATGCTTCAGAGCTCTCCTAGGGATCAGGCTGAAGCTAGACTTCAGTTGGACTCATCTTCACCTAACTCCTTCCCCTGCCCTATCCATCCCTCCCTCCATTATAGGTTTTTCCTGAGAGTGCTCCCAGCATTAATCAGGGGCAGTGAATTTGCTGTCTCAGGCTCTGCTTCTAAGATGCCCAGCCAAAGACAGCCCTTCAGTAGGACACAATGATGGCTTGACCCAGAGGAAGACACATGACCCCAACATAGCTACAGCCTTCTGGGGCATTGATATGGACTCTCGGAAGAAGCAGGTATGTCTCTTTCTAAGGTTATGAGCTACATGTAAGAAAATTGTGGTAGGTGTATGTTAATTTTACTCTCTAACATGTATTTCACCCCTGATAACACTACACCCATTGTGCAGGAAAGGGGAGGGAGCTACCTTCCTCTCATTCTCAGTTCCTCTACTTTGAGTGGAGGTGAATTCTCTTTGAGCCCATAGTTAGGCATGTAACCCACATCTGATTAGTCATGTTCCCGTGGCCACAGAGATTGTTTGGCATAGCCTTGCGTCCCAATGAGAGCCATTGAAATATGGGATTAAGAGAGAGAAAAACTCTTTTTCCCTGGACTAAGAGCATCAAGGATGAGAAGAACCTAGGGCTGCTGGAAGGTAGCATGAGGGACTGTTCTGAGAATGAAGCCAACAAACACAGCAGCAGGCAGGCTCCTAATGGAGGGAGTGAAATAAGCCCAAATGGTTGACATTGCTGGAGCTCTTAGCTTAAGCTCCCCTACAAGCCAACCCTATCCTAGATTACACCTCTTTGATTATACAGGCTAGTAAGTTCTCTTATTTTGTTTGTTTAAGCTAATTTACAATGAATTTTATAACACTCACAACCCAAACAGTTCTGATAGACGGCAATGATGGCAAGCCTGAAGCTGCTGGAAAATACATTACTGCCATGTGGAGAGACTCTGGGTAACAATAAAACCTACTCATAAAAAGGAAAGAATTAGAACCAAGAGAGGAAGAGAGAGCAAGCAATAGCTGTGAGCAGTGTCTAAGAACAAGGATCCTGCTGTTTCTGAAGCATACTGCTCCCTTGGGTTCTCATTCAATTATGGAACCAACAAATCCACTCCCCACCACCTTTTTTTGTTTGTTTCTTAACTTTAAAAGGGTAAGAGTTAAGCTTTATCATTTCTAAAGGAAAGAGCTTTGACAGCCACAATACCCTTTTTGTTTTCTCGTCTTTCCTTTGAGTCATCTTATTTTTTCCCTATTGAGTTGGAGGTACTCTATATATTCTGGACACTGATTTTTCTTTTTCCTTTTCTTTTTTTGACACAGGGTCTTGCTCGGTTGCCCAGGCTGGAGTGTTGCCCAGGCTGGAGTGCAGTGACATGAACACGGCTCACTGCAGTCTCCATCTCCCAGGCTCAAGCAATCCTCCTGCCTCAGCTTCTTGAGTAGTGGGAATTACAGCACACACCATCATTTTTAAATTTTTAAATTTTTATAGATATGGGGTCTCCCTATGTTGCCCAGGCTGGTCTCAGACTCCTGGGTTCAAGTGATCTTCCCACCTTGGCCTCCCAAAGTGCTAACATTATAGGTGTGAGCCAGTATGCCTGGCCCAGACATTGATCTTTTGTCCATTGTTTGCTGTAATTTCTTCCACTCCATCTCATACCTTTGACTTTGTTTATTGCTATTTCTCACGTTGAGAAGGCTGTAATTTTATGTGGTCTAAATTGACAAGCTAACCAACATCATTTTTTGATTTATCAGACATGGTTCTTTGGGCTGAAGGTGATGGAAACCCAACTCAATCTGATTCGAAGAAAAAGACAATTTTTGGTAACAAAATTGAGAATTCTGGAGTTATGTAGTATTAAGCCACAACCAGAATCATAATTCCAACCATATCATTAGAGCTATTTCTCACTGGGTGTGGTGGCTCACACCTGTAATCACAGCACTTTGGGAGGCCGAGGCAGGAGGATCATTTGAGGTCAGGAGTTTGAGACCAGCCTGAGCAACAGAGTGAGACCCTGTCTCTACAAAAAAAAAAAAAAAAAAAAAAAATTATCTGGGCATGGTGGGTCTTGTCTATAGTCCCAGCAACTTGGGAGGAAGATCGCTTAAGCCCGGGAGTTTGAGGCTACAGCGAACTATGATTGGCCACTGCACTGCAGCCTGGGCAACAGAGCAAGACTGTCTCTAAATAAATAAATAAATAAATAAATATGAAAAACAGGGCTGGGTGTGGTGGCTCACACCTGTAATCCCAACACTTTGGGAGGCCGAGGTGGGTGGATCACGAGGTCAGGAGATCAAGACCATCCTGGCCAACATGGTGAAACCTCGTCTCTACTAAAAATACAAAAATTAGCCGGTGTGGTGGCGGATGCCTGTAGTCCCAGCTACTCAGGAGGCTGAGGCAGGAGAATCACTTGAACCCGGGAGGCAGAGGTTGCAGTGAGCCAAGATCGTGCCACTGCACTCCAGCCTGGCGACAGAGCAAGACTCCATCTCAAAAAAAAAAAAAGAAAAAAAGAAAAACAGAACTATTTCTCTCTGAATCTCTCAGTTCTCTGGGCTTCTTTTCTGTTGAAGTTCCCTTCACCTTGTTGGAAATATGGCCCATATTCTTATAGTTCATGATTTCAAAGGAAGGGAGAGAGACTGTCATGACAGACTGGGTGTAGGAATTCCAGAAGAGTCTTTGAACCAGGTTGGGCACTCTGACTGACGTGTATCGTATATCCATTCCTGTGTCTGGATGAGGCATTTCAAACTACTCAAGCTGCTCCACACAAGACAGAAGAGTTTTGTCATGGAAGAATGGAAGAAGAAAAAGCCTGTAAGTATTGAACAGCTGCCATATTCATCTCAACCTTTCATGTCTCACTTATGAAAACTTTCCTCCCTCTGAATTTTAATTTTTAATCCTCCAACATATTTGCTTTTAGAATTTTTGATATTTTCATTTTAGATCTATATTTCGCCTAGAATTTATTTTTATTGATGGTATGAGGTAGAAACCTAACTTAATTCTTTTCCAATATATAAAACCTCTTGTCCCCAAACCATATATTGAGTACTCTCTTCTTCCCAACAGTTGGAAATGCTGCATTCATTAAAGCTAAATTCTACATTTCTGTGGGTCTGTTTCTTGATTATGCAGTTTGCTCCATTGATCTGTTCTTCTATGCATGTAACAATTCCCTGTTGTTTAAATATTGGTTAACTTCTCTTTTTTTTTGAGACGGAGTCTCGCTCTGTTGCCCAGGCTGGAGTGCAGTGGTGCGATCTCGGCTCACTGAAACCTCCTCCTCCTGGGTTCAAGCCATTCTCCTGCCTCAGCTTCCTGAGTAGCTAAGATTACAGGCACACGCCACCATGACTGGCTAATTTTTGTATTTTTTTTTTTTTAATAGAGACAGGGTTTCACCATGTTGGTCAGGCTGGTCTCGAACTCCTGACCTCAAGTGATCTGCCTGCCTTGGTCTCCCAAAGTGCTGGGATTATTGGTTAACTTCACTGGGAAGCCCTGCTTTTTACTTGATCCTAAACTTCTAACTGGTATGTTTTGATTCTCTCTGGTCTTGTGTTCCATTAATCTGATTCTGCCAATTTTTCTTTATTTTTTCAATAATTTTAAAATTGATTTCTAATTGTTAATTCTTACCAAAGCAACAAATGAAAATGGTTTAAAAAGTAAAATAGTGCTGTGAAGCTCAAACTGAAAAGCAACCCGTCTGGGCAACAAAGTGAGATGCTGTCTCTACAAAAGAATGACAAATTAGCCAGGCATGGTGGCACCCACCCGTGGTCCCAGCTATTCAGCAGGCTGAGGCAGGAGGATTCCTTGAGCCCAGGAGGCTGGGGCTGCAGTAAGCCCTGGTCATGCCACTGCATTCCAGCCTGGACAATAGAGCAGGAGCCTATTAGAAAGAAAAAGAAAGGAAGGAAGGAAGGGACAAGGATGGGAGGGAAGGGGAGGGGAAGGAAGAAAAGAAAAACTCCCTTTCCCAATCCCACCCAAGGTGAGTGCTAAAATTATTTCTCCTTGCATTTACATCCATAGTTCCAAGGAACATGCTTATAGTGCCAATTTTTTTTTTTTTTTGAGACAGAGTTTTGCTCTTGTCACCCACGCCTGGCCTATAGTGCCAATTCTTGACTTTTAAATACATTAACAAATTGGCTGGGTGCAGTGGCTTATGTCTGTAATCCCAGCACTTTGGGAGGCTGAGGTGGGTGGATCACTTGAGGTCAGGAGTTCGAGACCAGCCTGGCCAACATGGTGAAACCCTGTCTCTACTAAAAATACAAAAATCAGCTTGGCATGGTGGCATGCGCCTATAATCCCAGATACTCGGGAGGCTGAGGCGGGAGAATCGTTTGAACTCGGGAGACAGACGTTGCAGTGAACCGAGATCGCACCACTGCACTCCAGCCTGGGCGACAGAGCGAGACTCCATGTCAAAAAATAAAAATAAAAATAAAATAAATAAATAAATAATAAATTAACAAATCAATTAGACAAAAGCAAACAACTCAATAGAAAAATGAGTAGGTATTCTGGATACAAGTCCTTTCTCAGACATATATATGGCAAATATCTTCCACTCTCTGGCTTACCTCTTTATTCAATGTCATCTTCTGGTGGACATAAGTTTTTAATTTTCAGGGCCAGGTGCAGTGGCTTACACCGTAATCCTAGCACTTTGAGAGGCTGAGGCAGGCGGATTGCTTGAGCCCAGGAGCTCAAGATCAGCCTGGGCAACATGAGAACCTTTCTCTTAAAAAAAAAAAAAAAAAAAAAGCCGGGCACGGTGGCTCACACCTGTAACCTAGCACATTGGGAGGTCGAGGTGGGCAGATCACCTGAGGCTGAGGTCGGGAATTCGAGACCAGACTGACCAACGTGGAGAAACCCTGTCTCTACTAAAAATACAAAATTAGCCGGGCGTGGTGGCTCATGCCTATAATCCCAGCTATTCGGGAGGCTGAGGCAGGAGAATTGCTTGAACCTGGGAGGTGGAGGTTGCGGTGAGCCGAGATCATGCCATTGCACTCCAGCCTGGGGGAAAGAGCCAAACTCAAAAAAAAAAAAAAATCTTAATTTTTATGTCCTTGAATTTATTGTTTCCTTTATAGTTAGTGGTTTTTGTGACCTGTTTAAGAAATATTTGTCAGGCCAGGCGCCGTGACTCACACATGTAATCCCAGCACTTTGGGAGGCCTAGGCAGGCAGATCACTTGAGGTCAGGAATTCGAGACCAGCCTGTCCAACATGGCGAAACCCCGTCTCTACTAAAAATACAAAATTTAGCCAGGTGTGGTGGTGCACCTCTGTAATCCCTGCTACTCGGGAGACTGAGGCAGGAGAATCACTTGAACCCGGGAGGCAGAGGTTGCAGTGAGCCAAGATAGTGCCACTGTACTCTAACCTGGGTGACAGAGAGAGACTCCATCTAAAAAAAAAAAAAATTGTCTACTCTTTGACAGTGAAACATTTTTCCTACATTTTTTTCTCTGAACATTTCATTGTTTGCCCTTAATATTTAGATGTTACAGTGTGTATGGTATGAGAAAGAAGTCAATTTTCATTTCTCCATATGGATACTAGTGCTGATAATTTACCTTTCCATTTTCTGCTTGTGAACACTGGGACCGGGGCCTGTGAATTATGTTTCTCAGCCGTCCTTGTTGATTGTTTCCCATTAGGCTCTCCAAGAAGAGATACATGGGCAGGAGATCAGAAGGCAGCAGAAAGAAGTCTTTCTTCTTTTTCCTTTCTTCTCTCTTTCCTTCTTCCTCTTTGAAGTGGAGGCCCCTCCTTCAAAGTTGAGGCTCTGGCAACATGTTGCTCCTCCCTGGGCCCAGCTCCTTTCTCTGCACTCTTAGATTCTGGTGGCACCACCTCCCCTACATTTGTTCCCTAAATGCTAGAAGAGACTGGAGTTACTTTTCTCTGGGTTACCTCATCTTCTTTTTGATCTTTCAGATTTCCATCACCTGTCTAACCACTTCTCTATACCAACTTTTCTGTTTCAGCACCATGTAACCAAAAAGGCTGTCCTTTCCCTGCTGCTCTGCAGAGCCATCTTTGTCATAAATTGTTTAAATATGGTCTAGTTTTCTATCTTAACACCAATGCCATACTGTCTTGAGTACTAACTTTTTAAAATTTATTTTATTACTATTATTTTTTTAAGACAGGGTGTCGCTCTGTCACCCAGGCTGTAGTGCGGTGGCGTGATCACCACTCACTGCAGCCTCCACCTCCCAGGCTCACGTGATCCTCCCACCTCAACCTTCCTAATCACGGGGACCACAGGCACTCACCACCTTGCCCAGCTAATTTTTGTGGTTGTTTTTTTTTTCTTTTTCGTAGAGATAGGGTTTTGCTGTTTTGCCCAGGCTGGCCTCAAATTCCTGGGCTCGAGCGATTCTTCCTCCTTGGCCTCCCAAAGTGCTGGGATTACATACATGAGCCACCACACCCAGGTTCTAACTTTTTAGTAAGTCTTGGTATCTGGTAGAACGAGTCTTCCCACCTTGAGCCAATATCATGCTCCATTACTGTAATGATTACGGAAATGCTTTTTTCTCTATTACCTGAAGGAGTCTGTGTAAGACTGAAATTATTTATTCCTTAAATGTTAATATGACTTGCCAGTAAAGCCATGTGAGCCTTAAATTTTCTTTGAAGAGAAGTTTTAAATTATGAATTCAGGTACTTTAAAAGTTATAGGAGTTTTTCAAGTTTTCTATTTTTTCTTGTATCATTTTTGTATTTTCCCTAGGATTTCCACCTTAATTTTTAAATTGATTGATATAAAATGTGTCCATAATATCCTCTTTTTAGTTTTTAGAATTTATAGGATCAGAAGTGATGCCTCTGTTATATTCCTGAGACTCTCTTTTTTCTTGATCAGGATCACAAAAGGTTTATCAATTTCATTAGTCTTTTCAGAGAACCAATGTGTGGCTTCATTAATCCTCTCTTTTGTATGCTTGTTTTCTAGTTAATTAATTTTTTCCAGGTGGAAGCTGGGGCTGTGGAGAAAACACATACACACCACTCAAAGTAGAGAGAAAATGGCTTTCCCCCCTCTACCTGCTAGTTTTCTGAGAATGCCCCTATCGGCTGAACCAAAGTCTAGGACATGTAGCTCCCTGTATTTCAGAGTAGAAAAGAGAAAGGAAGAAAAGAATAGGCAGAAAGAAAGAATGGCAAACAACAAGCCCGTAGATGTGTTTTGTCAGTTTCTGCAAGAAATATGTTAAAATGTCTCACCATGATCATAGACACATCTATTTCTACTTCTAGTTCTGTTGATTTAGCATTTTATTTTGAGGACGATATTAGTAGGTGCCTACAAATTTAGAATTATTACATCTTCCTGGAAAATTGCCTTTTTTCTGAGACGGAGTCTTTCACTGTCACCTAGGCTGGAGTGCAGTGGTGTGATCTCGGCTCACAGAGTGCAACCTCTGCCTCCTGGGTTCAAACAATTCTCGTGCCTCAGCCTCCTGAGTAGCTGAGCTTACAAGTATGTTCTACCACACCCGGCTAACTTTCGTATTTTTAGCAGAGACAGGGTTTCGCCATGTGGGCCAGGCTGGTTTTGAACTACTGGCCTCAAGTGACCCACCTGCCTCCCAAAATGCTGGGATTACAGGTGTGAGCCACTACACCCAGCCAAAATGACATTTTATCATTGTGAATTATGAGTCTTATATTTGTCTCAGTTCTTCTTTTTCTTTGTTAATATATAGAGACCGTGTCTCGCTATGTTGCCCAGGTAGGTCTCAAACTCCTGGCCTCAAGTGATCTTCCTGCCTCAGCCTCCCAAAGTGCTGGGATTACAGGTGTGAGTCACTGTGCTTGGCCTGTCTCAGCTTTTCTAACACCTTTTCCTCTCCTTTCTTTCCTTCTGACTGATTAATATAGTTCATTATTCCATTTTTTGTTTCTGCTAATTTGAATGTTAAACAATCTTTTTCTAGTAATTTAGCAGTGACCCTCAAAATCATAATGTTTATCATTGCCTCATTCAGTCTAATGTGAATTGATCCATTAACCCTCCTCCTGGGCAATGCAAGGACCTTAGAACACTTTTAAGTCCTTTTACACACACCTGACATACGGCCATTGTTGCACGTATACATATAGTTTTTTGTTGTTTTTTTTTTTGAGACTGAGTTTTGCTCTGTCACCAGGCTGAAGTGCAGTGGTGTGATCTCAGTTCACTGCTGCAATCTCCAACTGCATGGTTCAAGCAATTCTCCTGCCTCAGCCTCCCGAGTAGCTGGGATTACAGACACACACCACCACGCCCAGCTAACTTTTGTATTTTTTTTAGTAGAGACAGGGTTTCACCATGTTGGCCAGGATGGTCTTGATCTCCTGACCTCATGATCCGCCCGCCTCAGCCTCCCAAAGTGCTGGGATTACAGGCATGAGCCACCGCACCCGGCCTACATATGGTTTTTATCCAACAAAACATCATGACTATCATTTTAAATGACCAATGTACATTAATATTTACCCACATTTTACACTTATATTTACCCACATATGTTCCATTTTGTTACTCATTATTTCTTTCTGCATTTCTGGTCTTCTATATTAGAGTCATTTTCTTTCTACCAGAAACACACCTCTTATACTTTCATTTAGTTATGGTCTATAGATGACAAAGTATTTGTTTCTGAATTCTATTTTTTATTTTTTAGAGACCGAGTCTCGCTCTGTCGCCCAAGCTGAAGTCCATTGGCACAATCAGGGCTCACCGCAGCCTCCAACTCCTGGGCTGAAACAATCCTTCAACCTCAGCCTCCCAAGTAGCTAAGAATACAGGCATGTGCTACCACACCTGGCTAATTTTTTTGTTTTGTTTTGAGATGGAGTCTCGCTTTATTGCCCAGGCTGGTCTCAAACTCCTGACCTCAAGGGATCCTCTCACCTTGGCCTCCCAAAGCACTGGGATTACAGGCATGAACCACACCCAGCATTCATTGAGCTTTAAACTTCAGTTATTCCAGTTTTTATTTACTAGAAACTCTAATAACTGAATAACTTCAGTTATTCTAGTAAACTAATATTTACTAGAAAATTATTATTCTAGTAAATATAATACTATATTACTAGTAAATATAATATATATTATATTTAATATGATGTTGAATATACTAATATAACACTATAAATATTACTATTATAATATTACTATTATATTACTAGTAAATATAATATTTAGTAGTTATTCTAGTAAATTCTAAAATTTACTAGAATAACTTATTAGAATAACTTCAGTTATTCTAGGTTTTATTTACCAGAAACTTTAATTGATATTTTTCTAAAACTTGTTGGTCAACTTTTAGCATTTGCTATCCCTTATAGATATTTTTCAGGCTTTTAATTTATTTCTTTAAATATTTTAAGTGTACTTTTTATAATCTGTCTGACAATTCTAATATCCTAAGCCTGTGTGAATCTGTTTCTAGAGTTGGTTGTTTCTGCTGTTTCTTTCTCATGTTATCTTATTTTCTTGTTTATTATCTTTGACGTCCTGCTGGTCATCACCCTTGAAAATGTATTTTAGGTGCTCCCTAAGGCCCAGAATGGATATATCAAGTTCCAGAGAGACCTTCTATTTTGCTTCTGTTTCATCACTCAATGACTTCCTCAAACTAAGTTCACAGCTGTCCCCTCCAGGTAGCACAGACTGTTCCGGGTACAAGTCAGGACTGATCGGTGGCCACAAATTCTGAGAGACAGATTTTTTGTTTGTTTGTTTCTCTTTTTTCTCTTTGTTCAGGACCAAGACGGCCTTCTCCAAACTCCCCTGGGGTAGTGGAAGGGAACAAGTTTGGTTCTGATTTACCTTTATCCTGAGAGTATAGGCCTTTGGGGGGGGTCCCAGCTTGATTTGAACAGGGTCTTTGAGTCTACCCACCTTAAACAAGCCCTAAGCCTCTAAAATTTTTTTTTTTTTTTTTTTTTGAGACAGAGTTTCGCTCCTGTTGCTCCATCTGGGCTCACTGCAACCTCCACCTCCTGAGTTCAAGCAATTTTCCTGCCTCAGCCTCCCAAGTAGCTGGGATTACAGGCGACCATCACCACACCCAGCTAATTTTTCTATTTTTAGTAGAGACGGGGTTTCACCATGTTGGCCAGGCTGGTCTCAAACTCCTGACCTCAGGTGATCCACCCGCCTTGGCCTCCCAAAGTGCTGGGATTGCAGGTGTGAGCCACCGTGCCCAGCCTAAGTCTCTACTTTCATCCATTTGCCCTGTCTCCCCACACCACTGAACAAAAGCCCAACTATGCAGTATTAGCAAGACAGAAGCAGCTTTGGTAATCTGATATTACGCTCAAAACAGAAAAATTTGACCTCAGTATTTCCCCTTACGATTTTAGTTCAATGTTTTTAGGGATATAAATAGATAGATACAGTTTGATAGATAAATGGAGAACTAGAGACAAATAGATACAGATACTTAAGCATTTTTAAATAGTTTCATTATAAATTGATTCAATTACCTCGTCTTTTCTACCAGATATGGAAGTCTTATTTTTTTATTTTTTATTCTTAAATATTATCTGACTCCTTACCATATAAACTTAATTTGCACTATCTTGTTCCCTATCACACGGACACATTCACATACTCACGTAATTTTACTCCTACAATCACACTCCCAGCAAATAATAGTTATAATATATATTATTATGCTGGTATTTAGCACTTATGTTATTATCATTATGCAAACATAGTTCACAGCCAGGGCTGCCCTAATGTAGAAGTCCAGGGTGACTTCTGGGGCTAAGCAGTATGTGACCTAAGCAGTGACAGGTTGCCCTGCTCAAGGCTGAGGCAAGTAGGTGACTGTAATTTCTCCCAGGTTGGGGGGGATTGCTTCAGGGCTCCTGATGGGCAGTCTGATGCCATTTTGTTTCCTGATTGTTTTTATGTGACCTACTTTTTTTTCTTCTCTAGAAGCTCATACAATCCATTGTTTCCAATATTCTGAAATTTTATGTGTTGTGCCACTAACTGTTTATGTGAAGAAACATTTTATTTTGGAATAATTTAAGATTTACAGCCGGGCGTGGTGGTTCACACCTATGACCCCAGCACTTTGGGAGGCCAAGATGGGAGGATCACTTGAGCCCAGGAATTCAAGACTAGCCTGGGCAACATAGTGAGACTCTGTCTCTACAAAAAAAAAAAAATTAGCCAGGTGTGGTAGCACATGCCTGTAGTCCCACCTAGTTGGGAAGCTGAGGCAGGAGGATCACGTGAGTCCAGGAGATGGAGCCTGCAGTGAGCTATGATGGCACCACTGCACTCCAGCCTGGGTGACAGAGTGAGATACTGCCTCTATTTAAAAAAAAAAATTACAGAGAAGTTGCAAAGATAATATAGAGAATTCCTATATACCCCTCACCTAGTTTTCCCTAATGTTAACATATGAGATTACCATGGTATATTTGTGAAAATTAAAAAACCAATATTGGTATGTTACTATTCACTAAACTCCAGACCTCATTCAAATTTCATCAGTTTTTCTACTCATGCCCCTTTTCTGTTCCAAGATCCAATCCAGGACACCATATTGCATTTATTCATCCTGTCCCTTTAGTCTCCTCTGGTCTGTGATAGTTTCCCAGTCTTGTTTTGTTTTCATAGCCCTGACGGTTTTGAGGAGTACTATCCAGCATTTTGTAGAATGTTTCTCAGTTTGCATTTGTCTGGTATTTTTCTCAGGACTAGACTGGGCTTATGGGATTTCGAGAAGAATAGCACAAGTAATATACTCTTATTACTGATAATGTTAACCATGATCACTTGGTTAAGGTGGTATTTCCAGGTTTCTCCATCACACAGTTACCATTTTTCCCACTTCCATATTCTGTTATTTGGAAGTGAACCACAAAGTCCAGCCTACCCTCAAAGGGGTTGGGGAGAAGAAGTAAACTTCTTTTTGCAAGGTGGAGAGCATAGCTACTTATGTTATTTGAAATTCTTCTATAAGGAAATTTGTCCCTTTTCTGTCATTTATTTTTCAATCATTTTCTCTCTGTAAATATGGCCTCATCTATACTTATTTACACTTTGGGTTACAATCCAATACCACATTATTTATTTTGGTTCCCAAATTGGTCTGGCTGTGGCCATTGGAAACTCCTCAGAGTTGGCTCTGGTATCCCTCTGACTTTTTTTTTTCTTGAGTACTTCCTTGCCTTCTGGTCTATCAGGTGCTCTGGGCTCATCTTGCATTTTCCTTGCCTTGAAATAGCTTCAGTCATTTTTTCAAGAAGCCCTGGTTTTTTAAAATCAGAGAATGGTATTTAGAAACCATTCTTGGTTTAGAAACCAAGATCTGGGCACTGGATGTGCTTGTTTTATTGGGTGTCACTGCTCTTGGATCTCTTAGCAGAGGGTTAGAATAATATGTATGTGTATACTAATCCATTTAGACACACATTTATTTCTAAAGTTATTTCTGTATTTACCCATCTGTGGGTGTGTGTATATGCACACACACACACACATAAATATGAATTCATACTAATTTCTGTGTGTGTGTGTGTGTGTTTGTATATGTATTTTGAGACAGAGTCACACTCTGTCGCCAGGCTGGAATGCAATGGCGCAATCATAGCTCCCTGCAGCCTCAAACTCCTGGGCTAAATCAGTCCTCCTGCCTAAGCCTCCCAAGTAGTTGGACTACAGGTACATGCCACAATGCCTAGCTAATGTTTTAAATTTTTTGTAGAGATGGGGTCTCTCTATGTTGCCTAGCCTGGTCTCAAACTCCTGGCCTCAAGGAATCCTCCCACCTAAGCCTCCCAAAGTGCTGAGGTTACAGGCGTGAGCCACTGTGCCCAGCCTGTGTGGATATTTTTTAATTAATTCATTGTTCTGGGTTCCTGGTAAGACCTTTCAATGCAGAAACTTGTGACTTTGTGTTAGGGAAGCAGGAGCCTAGAAGAGCCAAATTAAAAGTTCAGCTCCATCTGGAGACTAACAGGGCACATTCCTTGCCAGTCACTACCCATGATTACAGATGTTTATAGTTGAGGAAAGACCATAAAGACACCTACAAGGACGCACTCCTCCGTCAGAGAGTTCAGATGTCCCAGTACCCATAAAAACACACGCTTTCAAGATAATAACAGTTACGGCAGGGTATGGTGGCTCACACCTGTAATCCCAGCACTTTGGGAGGCCGAGGCGGGCAGATCACGAGGTCAGATCGAAACCATCCTGGCTAACACGGTGAAACCCCGTCTTTACTAAAAATACAAAAAATTAGCCGGGCGTGGTGGCGGGCGCCTGTAGTCCCAGCTACTCGGGAGGCTGAGGCAGGAGAACGGCGTGAACCCGGGAGGCGGAGCTTGCAGTGAGCCGAGATCGCGCCACTGCACTCCAACCTGGGCGACAGAGCGAGACTCCGTCTCAAAAAAAAAAAAAGAAAAACTCTGTGTGTGTGTGTGTGTGTGTGTGTGTGTGTGTGTACCCTCGTGTGCTCGCACAAACGAACAGAGCTAGAGTTAAAGGAATTCCAAGGACAATTTGCTGGGTAAAATTCAAGACTGATTAATTTTCCACAGGGCAATAATATCATTGTATTTAACCACACAACCAGGCTATAAAAACATAGAACCTATTAGTCTCTAAAGTTAAACTGTAACTTTATAGAACCATAAAACTGTCTGTTTCTTCAATCATTATGGATTGATTACATACATTGTGGCAATGGAATTTCATTCCCCTGGTGTGTCCCATGAGGGTAAATTCCCAGGATGCAGGTTCTGCTTTTATTGAAACAGGGTTTGAAAAAGTGTTCCCCTAAGATCTCAGGAATTAGGCAATCATAATTTTGCCATTTTCCCAAGTGTGGAATCATTTCCTCTTTAATACCTGTGTCAGGTGAGAATGTCTGAAATATGTGTTTTGTTTGGTTTTTTGAGACAGGGTCTCACTCTGTTGCCCAGGCTGGAGTGCAGCAGCATGTTCATGGCTCACTGCAGCCTTGACCTCTCAGGCACAAGCTATCTTCCCATCTCAGCCTCCTGAGTAGCTGGGACCACAGGTGTGTGCCACCACGCCTGGCTGATTTTTGTAATTTTTTTTTTTTTTTTTTTTTGGTAGAGATGGGGTTTCACCATGTTGTCCAGGCTGGTCTCAAACTCCCAAGCTCAAGCAATCCACCTGCCTCAGCCTCCCAAAATACTGAGATTACAGGCCTGAGCCACCATGCCTGGCCTAGAACATCTGAAATATTTATTCTCGACATCACTAGCTCAATCTTGTTTCAATGTCTGTTCTTTTTGTCCTTGTGAGTTTTGTCCTTTTTATTTTTTAACTGTTATTTTAGTGAGGTTTGGAGAGGACGTAGGCCCAAATGCATGAACTCAATTCCCCACTTTTAAAAAATTTTTATTTTATATTATTTTTTGGTAGAGACAGGGTCTCACTATGTTGCCCAGGCTGGTCTGAAACTTCTGGCCTCAATCAATCCTTCTGCCTCAGCCTCCCAAATTGTTAGGATTACAGGTGTGAGCCAACAAGCCTGGCCCAGTTCTGCTTTTTTGATCCTACATTTCCTCCTGCTCTCTATTGTCCAGGACTTTCATCAAATGCCTGGCCTTTTGGCTTTTCAGTTTCCTGATGCTGCTGTAGATGTATTACTTTCCCTCTTTCATGTCTTTTCTGCATTTCACCAGGAGTGTTCAGCAAGAGTGACAGTGTGCACTTGTGTGCTTTATATACTCCCTTGATCCAGGTCTTTTCCTGACTACATCAACACTTGGTTCCAAATAGCAAAGAGCTCTCCATCTTTGGGGATAGAAGCAAACTGTTCCTATTACTCAGAAAAACCATTGCTGTAATGTTGCAAGAATTAGTAGGTATCTTGTCTGCTATAGTCTTCCCAAGGCAGGAAAAAAACCATAAGCATCTCCTTTCCAGCCCTGACCTCTCCATTTCTTCCTCACCCCCTTCCACCTCCAGAAGATGCATCTTCATTTGCTGGCATTCTGGCCTTCTTTGCCTCAGAGGATGCCCTTGTCAAGTTCTAGCTGTATTGCCTGGTGGGTGTGAAACCACTCTTAACATAAACTCCTCAGCTGGTCCTTGGCAAGGGCCTTGCCTCAACTTTTCAGATTTAGTGGGTGTTTCAGATTTTAGTTTAGTGGTAGTTATATATGCAGAATCCCAGGCCCCACTGGAGGAGAGGGAGAAGGTGGCTTGGAATCTACATTTTTATGGAGGCCCTCATGTCAAAATCTGGGACAATCTCAGCCTCATATGAATAATGCAGGAATAGATTATTATATATTGAATCAAAAGGAATCCATGTGTCTCTATTGATATTAACACCAAAAATTTTGGCCTGTGCTCACACCTGTAATTGCAGCACTTTGGGACGCCAAAGCAGGAGTATCAGTTGAGCCCAAGAGTTCGAGGTTACAGTGAGCTATGATCATGTTACTGTACTTCAACCTGGGTAACAGAGAGAGACTCTGTCTCAAAACAACAACCACCACAATAAATAAAACAACCAACAATGGTATTTTATTTTATTATTATTTTTCTTAATAGAGACAAGATCCTGCTATGTTGCCCAGGCTGGTCTCGAACTTATGGGCTCAAGCAATCCTCCCACCTCAGCCTCCCAAAATGTTGGGATTACAGGCGTGAGCCACTGCACCTGGCCAACACCAAAAATTTTAAAGGGGGTAGAAAAGAGGGCCAGGTGAGGTGGCTCACACCCGTAATCCCAGCACTTTGGGAGGCTGAGGTGGGTGGATCACTTGAGGTCAGGAGTTCAAGACCAGCCTGGCCAACATGGCAAAAACCCATCTCTACTAAAAATACAAAAATTAGCCAGGCGTCCTGATGCCCATCTGTAATCACAGCCACTTGGGAGGCTGAGGCAGGAGAATTGCTTGAACGTGGAAGTCAGAGGTTGCAGTGAACCAAGATGGCATCACTGCACTCCAGACTGGGCAAGAAAGTGAGACTCAATCTCAAAAAAGAAAAGAAAAGAAAGCTCTTCTTCATAAAAGAATGCCAAATGGTGAATGTAGATGGAATGATAGAAATGGAAAAATCATCATTTTATGACCAGTCTATTAATAATTGATGCGGGCAGGCATCATCAATGGAATGTAAAACCATTAGGATAAAAGGGGTTGGGAAAAATGATATTCATAAGGTTTGAAAGTATCACCCTACAGGCTATTTAGTAATTGCAAAAGGGAAAACGTATCTTTACCACAGAGAGAGCTGAAGGTCACCACGTTGACCATCAGATTACACTTAGCATCACCATCAATGTGAAAATTGACTGGTGTGTTGCACTGAGAAGACACAACATCACTTAATGTTTCTACCAATAATCTAAACCCAGATTTATTTTTAAGAAAATCAGGTTGGCCAGGTGCGGTGCCTTATGCCTGTAATCCCAGCTACTTGGGGAGGCAGGAGAACCGCTTGAACCCATGAGGCAGAGGTTGCAGTGAGCCGAGGTTGCGCCACTACACTCCAGTCTGGGCTACAGAGTGAGACTCCGTCTCAAAAAAAAAAAAAAAGAAAGAAAGAAAATGAGGTCGTTATGATGTCATCTTGATTTTAAATACAAAGGCTTAGTCAGTGCACATGATCAACACTTTGAACTTTCAGTTCCCTTCTACCACAGCCTCCTATATGTTCTAGAAGTGTCTAAGGGAGACTCTTGTGCAGTGCTCTCAGAATCTTCCATTCTCCGTCTGGAAATGTCACCTGCCAGGCCTCTGTTGTATGAAAAGAGTTAGCATGGCCTCTTATGTTTTTGCAAAGTGCTTCCAATGCCAAGGTTACTCTATGCTGAAATATGCCTTGAAGCCACTTTCTTACATTATGATCCCAAAGGGACCACTTTAGACTTCCAGCATCTCACCAAGATTTTTGTGTGACCATCATCCAGTTTATGTCATTAGTCTCTCTCCTTAGGACTGAGAAGTGGGTCCAGGGTGGCTTACAGGGGAAAGTGGCTTAGTCAGTATTGTCTTGCTGGTCTTGCTCTCTGGGGCATGGGATTCTTATTCCAAGCACCCATCCAGTCATGTAGCTCACGCTGGAACTCTCATCAGCCCATTGATATCTTGGAGTTTAACACAAGGAAGTATTGCACAAGACAAGCCAGAGACCCATGGACATAATGGCTGCCAGAGCAGAGAAGGGGAGGTGACAGATTTAGGAGACAGCAGCCGCCCTCACCCTCACTGTCCTCTCTGTTCCTCCTCTTTCCTTGGAAAACAGGCCTTCCTGGGGACCTCCTGCTCCCCACAGTTATCCAGACTGTACCTGTCTTTTGTTTATACTAATGATAGCATGCTAGGTACAGTGTTCTCCATCTTGCTTTTTTCATTTAATATTTTTTTTTTTTTTGAGACAGGATCTTGTTCTGTCACCAGGGCTGGGGTGCAATGGCACCAACACAACCCACTGTAGCCTCAACCTCCCAGGCTCAAGCAATTCTCTTGCCTCAACCTCCTGAGCAGCTGGGATAATAGGTATGTGACACCATGCCCAGCTATTTTTTTAAAAATTTTTTGTAGAGACAGGGTCTTGTTATGTTGATGAGGCTGGTCTTGAACTCCTGGGCTCAAGCAATCCATGCGCCTTGGCCTCCCAAAGTACTGGGATTACAGGTGTGAGCCACTACACTCAGCTCAACATTTTTTATATGTACACTTTGTTCATATCCTTTATCTTTGTCTTTTATATCTTTAAGAAAACTCTTTACCACCTTTTTAGTGAGGTTTCTGGAGAGGGTGGAAATGAGTATTTTCTATCCACCACAAGGTTTTCTTGCAGTTTGCAAGTATATGTTGATATCCCCTGAAAATCTAGATAATTTTGTCTCCTCTTTTCCAATTCCATACTTCAAATCTTTAAAGATTTCAAGACTAGGTGTAGTGGCTCATGCCTGTAATTCCAACTCTGTGAGAGGATCACTGGAGCCCAGGAGGTCGAGGTTGCAATGAGCCATGATCATGCCACTGCATTCCAGCCTGGGTGACAGAACAAGACCTTGTCTCAAAAAGCAAGCAAGCAGGCAAACAAACAAACAAACAAAACATGCTTATTATGGAAAAGAAGGGGGCAGAAGCCAAACTAGGGAGAGGAAGAAGTTAAACTGTGATGCAGGCCTAATAAAGCCTCAGCCAACACGGCAGGGAGTTTTTGAGTGAGAATTGCTCATTAAAGTGTCCCATGTTGACCCCAAAGAGGGAGGCCTTTATGCCTCCACCCGACTCAGTCATTGCATACTGGCTACCTTTGGAGGGACTGACCACATTCTCTGCAGCCAGGCAGCAAGTTCTTCCCTGAAGGGAGATCTGGGCCGCATATCTCTATGTCTATCACAACTTATCCATTCCATCAAGGTGGTGGGGAGGATTTGATATATTGCAGGGGATAAGCAAAGAGGAATTTTTTTTTGCAGCTTTGGACATTCACAATGGAGTTTTACTGCAAATCAATAGGCTCCAAAGCAAGATGTTGTCAAGAGGAAAATCGTTTTCTAAATTCCTTTAGTTTTCATTTGACATATGAAGACTCTGAGGTTGGAGCATTTCTTCCATAGTGTGCTTTCAAAACCTAGGCCTAGGCCTGAGGGTATGATGGAGAAGAAAATGAGGGAGAGGTAGCAGAGAATGAGTATGGAATACATGGGCCCTAGTCTCTCTGTTCTAGACTGAATCATGAAGAAGCAGAGGTAGTTTGATAATTCAACTGGGCTTCAAGGGCAGGAGGCATTTGATCTATTCCATATTTGGGATTCTGGAAGGAGGCCACCATGTAGAATGGCCCTGCTTGAATCCAGTTAAGAGTAATGTGCAGAATGGCTAAGCAGGGTTACAGCCTCTACTGGCCTCCTGTTATGATCCTTGGTAGAGCAAATGCTGAGAGTCAGTAGGTCTGTCCTGGGGCCGCAGAGGGTGCTGAGTGGACTGATCAGCATGGATGGGAACAGAGGGGGCAGAACCAGGACTCAGAGGTGTCCACAAGGCAAGCGAAAGCCAATGAGAGGCTAAGTCATCAGACCCAGCTCAAACAGAAAAAGATGAATCTCCTCAGTGACAGACGTCAGCAAGTAGGAGCTAGACACATAAACCCACCTCTCCTTGTTCATCCAGATACCCTCTGAAAATGGGACAAGTATAAAAACCCAAAGATCTGAGTATTTGTTTATTTATTTATTTGAGACAGAGTCTCGCTCTGTCGCCCAGGCTGGAGTGCAGTGGCGCAGTCTCGGCTCACTGCAAGCTCCGCCTCCTGGGTTCACACCATTCTCCTGCCTCAGCCTCCTGAGTAGCTGGAACTACAGGCACTGGCCACCACACCCAGCTAATTTTTTGTATTTTTAGTAAAGACAGGGTTTCACTGTGTTAGCCAGGATGGTCTCGATCTCCTGACCTTGTGATCCACCCGCCTCGGCCTCCCAAAGTGCTGGGATTACAGGCGTGAGCACCGCGCCCGGCCCTGAGTATTTATTTTTAAAAGACTCTACTAGTCATGCTTCTCCTGCATAACTACATCGAAATAAAAGGACTTACAACAAGCGTTGATTCTCTACTCATAGGTTGCAGGTTCAGCTGCGGGGCTCTGGCTTCAACTAGAATCAGCTGGGCTTGGCTCAAGGCTGTGAGCGGGATTCAAGTCCACTCCACAAGTCTTCTCATTCTAGGACCGGCAGTGACTGTGACATGCTCTTTATATAACAGAAGATGGGATTACAAGAGCCAAACCAAACCACGCAGGCACATTTTTAGCCTTGGCTCACATCACATCCACTAACATTCCATGGGCCAAAGTCAGTCTTAGAGCTAAGTTCAAAGTCAATGGGGTGGAAATGAATAATGTATATCAGGGAGGGAGTGAAGAATTGGGAACAATATCCAATCTACTACAGAGACTAGGCATTACCTAAAGGACTGACCAAATTTTAGTATTAGACTACGGTCGTTGGACAGGACTGAAACTTACTTTTTTTGCCTTGCTACTCAGTAACTGCGGACTTGTCTTGGGTCATGTTCTCTAGAAGCAGAGCCCAAGATGGGGATTCTTGTGTACATAATTTATGAAGAGTGTGTTCTCAAGAGGAACATGTCAAGAAGTGAGACAAGTATAGAAAATAGGAAGGAAAGGAGCAGGAATGAATCATATATATCAGGGAGGGAGTGAAGAATGTGGTTTCAGCTGGAATCTAGTCTGATCACGTGGGAAATTGGAATAAGAATTGTACTCCAGGGATGTCTCCCTTGAGTCAAGAGCTGGGCTTTTTGACCTTGTGTTGGTAAGTCATTGGCTGTCTTCCTCTCCCCTAGAACAGGTGTAACCTCCCCGACATTTCTTGGTAAGGTGACAGACAGCTGTAGACCAAGAACAGTTCTCTGGAGAAAGGGGAAGTTGTGATCCGAGAGCAACTAAAATTCACAACAGCTGGGGGTTGACACCCTGGCTGGTTAAGGCCATCTGGACAGGATGGCCTTAACACCAACAGACCGGTACCAGTCTGTGGCCTGTTAGGAAACGGGCCACACAGCAGGAGGTGAGTGTCAGGCGAGCGAGCATTACCACCTGAGCTCCACCTCCTGTCGGCGGCATAGATTCTCATAGGAGTGCAAACCCTATTATGAACCGCGCATGAGAGAGATCTAGGTTGCGTGCTGTTTATGAGAATCTAATACCTGATGATCTGTCACTGTCTCCCATCACCCCCAGATGGGACCGTCTAGTTGCAGGAAAACAAGCTCAGGGCTCCCACTGATTCTACATTATGATGGGTCGTATAATTATTTCATTATATATTGCAATGTAATAATAATAGAAATAAAGTGCACAATAAACGTAATGTAATGTACTTGGATCATCCTGAAACCATCCCCCCACCCTGGTCTGTGGAAAAACTGTCCTCCAGGAAACCGATCCCTGGTGCTAAAAAGGTTAGGGACTTCTGTGCTATATATATGGCTCGTGAAAGACCAGACCAAAATTAAAGTACACACCCACAGCAAATACTGCTATTTCCTAATATCCATTCTTTCGTACTTTTTTTTTTTAATTTTTTTTTTGAGACAGAGTCTCTCTCTGTCACCCAGGCTGGAGTGCAGTGGTGCTATCTCCACTCACTACAACCTCTGCCTCCCAGATTCAAGCGATTCTCCTGCCTCAGCCTTCCAAGTAGCTGGGATTACAGGTGCCCACCACCACACCCAGCTAATTTTTGTATTTTTAGTAGAGATGGGGTTTTGCCATGTTGGCCAGGCTGGTTGCAAACTCCTGACCTCGAGTGATCCGACTGTCTCTGCCTTCCAAAGTGCCAGGATTACAGGCACCCGCCGCCACACCCAGCTAATTTTTGTATTGTTAGTAGAGGTGGGGTTTTGCCATGTTGGCCAGGCTGGTCTCGAACTCCTGACCTCGAGTGATCCACCCATCTCAGCGTCCCAAAGTGCTGGGATTATGGGCGTGAGCCACTGTGCCCGGTCATTTCTCTCCTTCTTGTACCCAGAAGAAAAACAAACAAGATAGCTTAGCTGTCCAGAATCAAAACTACCTTTCTCAGACTCCCTTCTAACTAAGCAGGGCCATACATTTAGGTTCTAGACACCAGATGAAGGCAGACATATCACATGGAAGCTTCCGGGAATCTTCCTTAAGAGACAGCTGGTGTTACTCTTTGCCCCTTCTTTTCCCTTTCCTTCATCCTGCCGGCTTGAATGCAAGTGTAATGGCTGGGGCAGGAACGAAACTGTGAGGCGATCTGGAGAGTGAAGGCCAAAAGGGCCACAGTTCAAAGGGGGTCTGGTTCTGAGGTCACTGTGAACCCCAGTCACCACGCCTTCCACATGGAAAGGTACAATCTTCTACCTGCATCAAATTACTGTTAATTAACTCTTACAAGGTAAAACTTATTCAGAGTAATGTAATCCTAACCAATCCAATATTTAAGACAGATTGAAAGTGAGTTTAAGAATGTGCTGCATATATTTTACCAAAACACCCTTTCGCAAAATTGTACCCATTTATACTCCATTTAGTAGATAGCAGTGTTCGTGTCTCCACATGAGTTATTATTATTTTTTTTGGTTGGGTCAATTTTGTTTGTTTGTTTTCGGTGGAGTCTCACTCTGTTGCCCAGGCTGGAGTGCAGAACTCGGCTCACTGCAATCTCCGCCTCCTGGTTTCAAGCAATTCTCCTGCCTCAGCCTCCCAGGTAGCTGGGACTACAAGCATGAGCCACCATGCACAGCTAATATATATATATATATTTTTTTGTATTTTTAGTAGAGACAGGGTTTCACCATGTTGGCCAGGCTGGTGTTGAACTCCTGACTTCAGGTGATCCACCCGCCTTGGCCAAAATGCTGGGATTAGAGGCGTGAGCCACCACGCCCGGCCTGGTTGGGTCAACTTAATAAGCAAAAAGGCAGCTCACTGCTGTTTCCATTTTCCTTCTCCTGGTGTCTAGTTAGGTTGTATGTATTTTCCTCTCTTCCTGAGCCATCTGTATTTCTTCCTCTATAAATCTATTAGGGAAACAGGAGCATAGGGGAGCCAGGGTGACACCGTTTAAAAATCAAATCCATTTTAAAACTAGCAAAGTACGGCTGTAATCCCAGCACTTTGGGAGGCTGAGGCGGGTGGATCACCTGAAGTCAGGAGTTCAACATCAGCCTGGCCAACATGATGAAACTCCGTCGCTACTAAAAATACAAAAATTAGCCAGACACTGTGGCGCACGCCCATAATCGCAGCTACTCGTGACCAGCCTGGCTAACATGGCAAAACCCCAACTCTACTAAAAATACAAAAATTATCCGGGTGTGGTGGTGGGCACCCGGCCGGTGGTCATAAGATGTTTACAGTTGAGGAAACAGCTTAAAAACGCTTTAAAATGGGCAGGGCGCAGTGGCTCAGGCCTGTAATCCCAGCACTTTGTGAGGCCTAGGTGGGCGGATCAAGAGGTCAATAGATCGAGACCATCCTATCCAACATAGTAAAACACCGTCTCTACCAAACATACAAAAATTAGCTGGGCATGGTGGCGTGCGCCTGTAGTCCCAGCTACTCAGGAGGCTGAGGCAGGAGAATCGCTTGAACCCAGGAGGCAGAGGTGGCAGTGAGCTGAGATTGCACCACTGCACTCCAGCCTGGTGACAGAGAGAGACTCCGTCTCAAAAAAAAAAAAAAAGAAAGAAAGCTTTAAAATGCCTCGAATCACCGCAGCCTCGACCTCCTGGGCTCCAACTATCCTCCTGAGCATCTGGGACCACAGGCATATGCCACCACGCCAAGCTAATTTTGTATTTTTTTGCAAGGACAAACTCCTGCAATGGCAGAATGTACACACGTCCCAATATCACATAACAATATATTTTTTAAGTGATGCACTAAAATGCCAAGGATAGCCTTCTTTAAATCAGCAAAGTACTAAATTTTGTCATGCTGTCAGCCCACCTGCACGTAACCATAATTTAGTTTACCTTTTACATAGATAAGACTCCTATATAAGAAGAGGTTAAAAGTGAGCACGTTCCTCCTGTTTCCTGAGAACCCCCAATTCTGTAACAGTAGCTTTTAACAAATGGTCTTTTCTCACTGTCCTCTACAACTCACCCTGAATTCTTTCCCGCATGAGATCCAAGAACCCTCTCTTGGGGTCTGGATCAAGACCCTTTTTCTAGCAACAAATTAGCTTTTTGTATCATTTGGCCATTTTTGATGGGGGTGTTTATATTTTTGTAGTGATTTAGAAGTACTCCTTTATTTGAAAAAGTTTAAATATGCTGATAAGAAAAAAGGCCAATATAACGAACACCTGGGTACCAATCATCCAAATGAACAAATGTTGATATTTTTGTCATATTTGTATCAAACCTGTTTTTAAGGAAATAAAAATTGAGGCCAGACATGGTGGCTCACGTCTGTAATCCCAACATGTTGGGAGGCTGAGATGGGAGGACTGCTTGAGCCCAGGAGTTCAAGACCAGCCTGGACAACATAGCAAGACTCCATCTCTACAAAAATTTTAAAAACTAGCCAGGTGTGGTGGTGCACACATGTAGTCCAAGCTACTCAGAAGGCTGAGGTGAGAGGATTGTTTGAGTCTGGGAGGTTGCAGCTTCGGTGAGCTATGATTATACCACTGCACTCCAGCCTGGGCAACAGAGCAAGACCCTGTCTCTTAAAAACATTAATAAATAAAATTTAAATAATAAAAAATTGCAGATGAAAATGTACTTACTGAGTTCACCTTCCCAGTCTGAACAACCACTCATGGTTTTTATACCTTTGCTATGTACATAGTATTGTTTTGGTTATGTTTATTTTAATTTATATTAATGGTGTCAAATTATAAATATTCTTTTGTAGCTCATTAAACCCTGTGTTTCTAAGATTCAACCATATTCATTCATTTTAATTGTATAATATTACATTGTATAACTCTTCCATGTTTGGTTTATGTTTCACATTTGAGACCCCCTTGATGGATATTAAATCCCTGCCCCCCGCCCCACCCGCTCCCCACCAGTTTCACTATTACAAAGAACATGGATAAACATCTTTGGTTTTACTTCACATGTTTCCATATGCAAGAGCTTCTTTTTTTTTTTTTTTTTTTTTTTGAGACAGTATCTCAATCTGTCGCCCAAGCTAGAGTGCAGTGGCACAATCACGGATCACTGCAGTCTCGACCTCCTGGGCTCCAACTATCCTCCTGAGCACCTGGGACCACAGGCACATGTCACCACGCCAAGCTAATTTTGTATTTTTTTGCAGAGATAAGATTTCCTGATGTTGCCCAGGCTAGTCTCGAACTCCTGACCTCAAGCAATCTGCCTGCCTTGGCCTCTCAAAGTGCTGGGGTTACAGGCGTGAGCCACCATGCCCAGCCGAGAGTTTCTTTGGAAGTGGAATTTCTGGGTTTTAGGGACATATATGTATCTTTTTAATTTTTTTTTGAGACAGGGTCTTGCTATGTTTCCTAGGCTGCTAGTCTCTAGCAGCTCTCTAACTCTGGGCTCAAGCAATCCTCCTGCCTCAGCATCCCAAAATGCTAGGATTATGGGCATGAGCCACCATATCCAGCCAATGTATCTTCTACTTCACATATTATAAAATTGCTGTCCAAAGCGGTTATACCAATTTATACTTCCCACAGAAGTGTATGAGAGTTCCCATTCCATATCCTGGCAATATTAAATAATATCTCAAGCTTAAAATTCTTTTCTCAAATTAATGGATATAATGGTATCTCTTTTTTTTTTTTTATTTTTTTCAGACAGTCTTGCTCTGTCGCCCAGGCTGGAGTGCAGTGGCGCAATCACGGCTCACTGCAACCTCTGCCTCCTAGATTCAAGCGATTCTCCTGCCTCAGCCTCCCGAGTAGCTGGGATTACAGGCATGTGCCACCACACTCAACTAATTTTGTATTTTTAGTAGAGACAGGGTTTCACCACGTTGGTCAGGCTGGTCTCGAACTCCTGACCTCGTGATCCACTGGCCTCAGCCTCCCAAAGTGCTGGGATTACAGGCATGAGCCACCGTGCCTGGCCGGCATCTCATTGTTTTTAACTTGTCTTTTCCATCATTGTTAATGATATTGAGCATATTTACATATGTTGAGTTTCTTCATCTGTGAATTGCCTATCCTAATTCTTTTTTTAATGAATTTTATTGTGAATATTTAAGATGTACAGTGTAATGTTATGAGATACATGTATATATAGATAGTAAAATATTTATCATAGTGAAACCAATTAACGTAGCCGTCATCTCACATAGCTACCCATTTTTCCCACAGTGGCAAGAGCAACTATACTCTGCACATTTAGCAAAAATCCTGATAAAATAAATTACTAATTATAGTCCTCAGCTAGGGGCAAATGCTCATGCCCATAAACCTAGCACTTTGGGAGGCCAAGGGGGGAGACTCGCTTGAGCCCAGAAGTTCAAGACCAGCCTGGGCAACATGGTGAAACCCTGTCTCTAGTAAAAATACAAAAATTAGCTGGGCATAGTGGTACACACCTGTGGTCCCAGCTACTTGGGAGGCTGAAGCAGGAGGATTCCTTGAACCCTGGAGGCAGAGGTTGAAATGCTGAGATTGCTTCATTGCACTCCAGCCTGGGTGACAGAGCGAGACTCTGTCTCAAAAAAACCCCCAAAACCAAAAAACTATATTCCTTAAGGAATCACACATTGGATCTTGAAATTTGTTCAATTTACATATTTGCTACTCTGGATCCTTTGACATCTCTCTCAATTTCTTCCTCATCACCCTATCCCTGGTAGCCACTTTTATTCTCTGTCTCCGTATATTTGACCTTTTCTTTGAGACTGAGTTTCGCTCTTGTCGCCCAGGCTGGAGTGCAATGGCTCACCGCAAACTCTGCCTCCCAGGTTCAAGCGATTCTCCTGCCTCAGCCTCCCAGGTAGCTGGGATTACAGGTGCTTGCCACCATGCCCAGCTAATTTTATATTTTTAGTAGAGACGGGGTTTAACCATGTTGGCCAAGCTGGTCTCCTGGTAACATTAAATAATATCGAACTTAAAATTCTTTTCTCAAATTAATGGGTATAATGGTATCTCTTTTTTATTTTTATTTTTTTGAGACAAAGTCTCACTCTGTTGCCCAGGCTGGAGTGCAGTGGCGTGATCTCAGCTCACTGTAACCTCCACCTCCTGGGTTCAAGTGATTCTCCTGCCTCAGCCTCCTGAGTAGGTGGGATTACAGGCACCCGCCACCATGCCCAGCTATTTTTTTTATTTTTAGTAGAGACGGGGTTTCACCAGGTTGGCCAGCCTGGTCTTGAACTCCTGACCTCAGGTGATCCACCCGCCTCCACAAAGTGCTGGGATTACAGGCGTGAGCTACCGCACCCGGCCTATAGTAAATCTTAATTGCTAATAGCTTTATAGTAAATCCTGCTATCTGGTAGGGCAAGTTCTCTCTCCTTGTTCATCTTTTCCGCAAAGAACTTTCCTATGAATGACCTTAGGGAACAGGGGGTTTTTTTCTTTCTTTCTTTTTTTTTTTTTTTTTAGATGGAGTTTCGCTCGGTCTCCCAGGCTGGAGTGCAATGGCACAATCTCGGCTCACTGCAACCTCTGCCTTTGGGGTCGAAGCGATTCTCCTACTTCAGCCTCCCAAGTAACTGGGATTACAGGCACGCGCCACCATGCCCGGCTAATTTTGTATTTTTGGAAGAGACGGGGTTTCTCCATGTTGGTCAGGCTGGTCTCAACTCCCGACCTCAGGTGATCCAACCACCTCAGGCTCCCAAAGTACTGGGATTACAGGCGTGAGCCACTGCACCCTGCCAGGGATCCGTTTTTAAAGTTCCTTTTAAAATATTCTGTTGGGATTTTGTTAGAAATTGCATTTAATTCACAGGGTAACTTGGAAAGAATCAATGTTGTAATGAGCATTCTAATACTCATCGTATTTATTACTTCTTATTCTGTCTGTTTTAGTTCATAGTCCCCCTCCTCCTGCTGCTCAGTAGTGGACCTAAGGTAAGGATTTGAGTGCAAGTACCTTACGTGGGAGGTAATCCTAGGAAAACCAGCAGCAGAGTGGGGAAGAGATTCAAGGAAGGGAAAGCAGTCGATTGCACATTATCAAGCAAATGGGCAACTGGAGCTTAATCCTGCTGGGAAACCCTTAGAATAGCTACAGAATGTGTGTCCCAGAGTTATCCTACCTGACAAGTGAGAAGCTGGGGTATTTACGCAACTTCCTTCAGTCATTGACTGAGAGCTCAGCTCCTAGCAGGCATTAATTCCCCAGCTCTTCTAGCCTCCTGACCCAGTGTGCAAGGAAATGGTAAGTGCCAAGGAACACTAACAGTGTCTGCTAAGCTACCAAATGGTCTTAAAAAATATATATGTAATATATATAAACACATATTTATATATAATAAAAATATATATTATATATTAATACATAATTATATAAAATATATGTGAAATATATTTAGAAAAACAAATTATATAAAAATATATTATAGATTATATATTATAATCTATAATATATATTATAATATATAACTATGTTAATGTAATTAACATGTATAATATATGACATATGTTATATATAACATATACAATATATTATATATGTTTAATATATTATACATTTTTAATATGTAATACATTTTACTATCTATTATATATACATGGAGTACACGTGCAGCTTTATTACATGCATATATTGCATAGCAGTGAAGTCTCGGCTGTTAGTGTACACATCATCTGAATAGTGAATATTGTACCCAATAGGTAATTTTTCAATCCTCACCCTTCTCCCACCCTCTCACCTTTTGTAGTCTCCAATGTCTATTATCCCACTCTGTGTCTATATGTACACATTATTTAGCTCCCACTAATAAGTGAGAACATGCGGCATTTTACTTTCTGTTCCTGAGTTATTTCACTTAGGATCATGGCCTCCAGTTCCATCCATGTTGTTGCAAAAGATATGACTTCATTCTTTTCTATGGCTAAGTATTACAGTATTCCATGTATATGCACATACTACATTTTATCCAATTCTCCTTTGACAAACACTTAGGTTGATCCCCTGTCTTTGTGATTATTGTGAACAGTGCTGCAATAAATATTCCAGTGCAAGTCTCTTTTTAATACAATGACTTCTTTCACTAAAGAGTCTTTTGGAAATTCAGATACAAGCAACTTTCTCCCCTGCCTAAAATTTTTTGTTGTAGAGAAATTCAAAATTGTTGACATGGCCTATGGGTTTCTACACACTGGCTACGAACTCCTTTCCTGCTTCACCCTGCCGCCTGCTTTCCCAGGAAGTTTGCTCTCTAGCCCCGCTGAACCATTGTCCCTCCACTCCCTCAGAGGCAGCCAGGTTCTGTCAAACCCTCACGTCTTTGCATTTGTTGTTTTCTCTATTTCTAATGCCCTTCCCTTATTTTTCTTCCTAGAAAAACCCTTCTGGGAACCAGAGTGGTTAGGAACATGGACATTGAAGTTAGAGCTGGAATCGAAACTCAGTTCGAATGCAGCCACCTTTTTGCTTTGCTGAGTGGGAAATGCAAGAGGGAGGCTAGAGGTAAAGCTGGGCAGGCTTGAGAGTTTTTGAGAGAAATGTTGGAATGCTGGGGAGGAAAAAGGTTCAGGAAGGGCTGAGGAGGTTTGCCATCTGAGTTTTGATGTTTCTCTTTATTGTTTCTCCATGGAAATAAATGTATTTATTTATTTAATATTTTGAGACAGCAGGGCCTTGCTCTGTCGCCCAGGCTGGAGTGCAGTGGCGCGATCTTGGCTCACCACAGTCTCTGTCTCCCAGGCTAAAGCGATCCTCCCACCTCAGCGTCCCAATTAGCTGGGTCTACAGGCGCACACCACCATGCCTGGCTAATTCTTTTGTATTTGTTGCAGAGATGGAGCTTTGTCATGTTTCCCAGGCTGGTCTTGAGCTACTGAACTCAAGCAATCTACCTGCCTCAGCCTCCAAAAGTGCTGAGATTGCAGGTGTGAGCAATTTAAATTTAAAATATAAATTTCAAATTAAAAAAATTTTTGGCCAGGTGCAGTGGCTCACGCCTGTAATCCCAGCACTTTGGGAGGCCAAGGTGGGCAGATCAACTGAGGCCAGGAGTTTAAGACCAGCCTGGCCAACAGGGTGAAACCCTGTCTCTACTAAAAATACAAAAGTTAGCCGGGCGTGGTGGCAGGTGCCTGTAATCCCAGCTACTCAGGAGGCTGAGGCAGGAGAATCGCTTGAACCCAGGAGGCAGAGATTGCAGTGAGCCGAGATTACGCCATTGCACTCCAGCCTGGGCAACAAGAGCAAAATTCTGTCTCAAAAAAAAAAAAATTAAAAAAATTTTTTGTAGAAACAGGGGTCTTACTATGTGGCCTCAGCTGGTCTTGAACTACTGGCTTCAAGCAGTCCTCCCGCCTCAGCCTCCCAAAGTGCTGAGACTACAGGATAGAGCCACTGCACCTAGCCTCTCCATGGAAATTGCCATAAAATGTAAATTATTTGTCAAGGGAAAAAAATCTGCTCTGACAGTTAATTTGGGCAAGTCACCTAACCTTTCTGAGGCTGTTTCCTTATTTGTATAGTGGAGATAATACCTCATTCTTAACTTATAGAACTGTTGTATTAATTATCTATTGCTGAATAACAAATTACCTTCAAATTTAGTGACTTGTTACAACATAAGATATTTATTATCTTAATCAAACAGTTTCTGTGAGTCAGGAATTCAGGAGCAACTTAGCTAATTGGTTCTAGATTATGGTCTCTCTGCAGCCAAAGTATCCACTGGGGCTGTGATCAACTGCAGGGTTCACTGGAGTGGGAAGATCTGCTTCCAGGATGGTTCAGTCACATGACTGACAAGTTGATGCTGGTTTTTGGCAGGAGGCCTCAGTTTCTCACCACGTGGGCCTCTCCATAGAGCTGCTTGAGTGTCCTCATAAAACGGCAGCTGCTTTGTCTAGAACAGATTATGCAAGAGAAAGCAAAAGGAAGTTGCATATGTCTTTCATGACCAAGCCTTGAAAGTCACAATGTGTGCCATACTCTATTGGTCACAGGCCAGGCATGATTCAGTATTGAGGGAGGCTATACAAAGGCATGAACACAGGACTTGAGGATCACTGGGGGCCATCTTGGCTGGCTACCACAGAGGATGACATGAAGAGTGCTTAGTGTGGTTTTGAATTATAGCTTTCATTATCACTCAGCTTCCGGACTCCCTCCACAAATGTCATTTCTTCTGAGAAACCCTCTAGATCACCACAGGTAGTTATGAAATAGCCTTGCCAAAAACAATCAAAGTGGAATCTGTACAAGCTTTTATTATTTTCCAACTTCAAGATCCTGATTTGAGGCATTGAAGGAAGAGGAATTTTTACCTCAGGTAAAGTCTCTTGGCTGGTTCAGGCCTTCCTACCTCTCTCTGTTCCCTTGTCACTGAACATCAGAGCCAGCACATTCTCCTCTAAAATAAATGAAAAAATAATAATACATTAGAATTCATGAAAATTAAAATTTTCTACTGCACAAAAGACACCTTTAAGAAAATGTAGTGGCTCACGCCTGTAATCCCAGCACTTTGGGAGGCCAAGGTGGATGGATCACCTGAGGTCAGGAGTTCAAGACCAGTATGGCCAACATGATGAAACCCCGTCTCTACTAAAAATACAAAAAATTAGCTGGGCATGGTAGTGCATGCCTGTAGTCCCAGCTACTTGAGAGGCTGAGGCAGGAGAATCACTTGAACCCAGGAGGTAGAGGTTGCAGTAAGCCGAGATCGTGCCATTGCACTCCGGCCTGGGCAACAAGAGCAAAACTCTGTCTCAAAAAAAAAAAACACAAAAGAAAATGTAAATGCAACCAATGAGAGAAAACATTCCCAATGCATATATCCAGGAAAGGACTCCGAAATAAAATACTCTAAAATAAAGAACTCCTTTAACTCAGTAATAAAACACAAACAACCCATTTTCTAAATGTGCAGAGCACTTTAAAAATATTTTATAACAGAAGATATTCAGATGGTAAATAAGAATATGACAAGATGCCCAACATCATTAGTTATTAGGGAAATGCAAATTAAAATCACAATGGGACACAACTGCATATGCAGGAGAATGACGAAAGTTAAAGACTGACACTACCAAGAGTTGATAGGGTTGTGAAACAACTGGAATTCTCATACACCTCTTTTTTTTTTTTTTTTTTTTTTTTGAGATAGGTTCTCACTCTGTGGCCCAAACTGGAGTGCAGAGGTGCGATCTCGGCTCACTGCAATCTCCGCCTCCCAGGCTCAAGTGATTCTCCTGCCTCAGCCTCCCAAGTAGCTTGGATTACAGGTGCATGCCACTACCACCCAGCTAATTTTTGTATTTTTAGTAGAGATGGGGTTTCACTATGTTGCCTAGGCTGGTCTTGAACTCCTGACCTCAAAGATCCACCTGCCTCGGCCTCCCAAAGTGCTGGGATTACAGGCGTGAGCCACCGCGCCAGGACCGAATTCTCATACACTTCTGACGGGAGTGTAAAATGGGGCACAACCACTTTGAAAAACTGTTAGACGGTTATCTTATAAAGATAAACATACATGTACCATATAACCTAGCAATTCTTCTATTTACCCAAGAAGAGTGAAAACATATGGCCACACAAGGACTTATACATACATGTTTTATAAGAGTTTATATATAATATCCTCCAACTGGAAACAAGTCAAATGTTCATCACCTAGTAAGTGGATCGACAAATTGTGTTATGTTTGAGCTATAAAATACTACTCATCATCAATAAAAGTGAACAAATTATTGATACATATAGCACAATGAATGAATCTCAAAAATCAATATGCTGATTCCATTTATACAAATTTCAAGAGCAGACAAAACTAATCTACGGACGTTAAAATAAAATCAAGGGCTGGGTGTGAAGGCTCATGCCCATAATCCCAGCACTTTGGGAGGCTGAGGTGGTAGGATCATTTGAGCCTAGGAGTTCAAGGCCAGCCTGGGCAACACAATGAGACCCCATCTCTACAAAAAATTTTTAAGAAATTTGCCAGGCATGGTGGCACTCACCTGTGGTCCCAGCTACTTGGGAGGCTGAGGCAAGAGGATCCCTTGAGCCTGAGAGTTTGAGGTTATAGTGAGCTGTGATTGTGCCACTGTACTCCAGCCTGGGCAACAGAGCAAGATCCTGTCTCAAAACAAACAAACAAACAAAAAAATGAAATCGGTGGTTGCCTAGGGTTAGGTGAGGGATTTGACTGCAAAAGGGTCTCGACTTGTGTGTGTGTGTGTGTGTGTGTGTGTGTGTGTGTTGTTATTTTGTTATTACTTTTCATTGAGAGTCTCCCAGAATTTTCTGTGGTCATGGAATGACACTGATTTGGGGAGGGAGTGGTAATAGTTTCACAATTGCATACATTTGTCAAATATTGTCAAATGAAATATACATTTTATTATAAATATATTATACCTCTGTAAAAAAAAGATTGTTACAGATTTTTTTTTTTAGACAGGGTCTGGCTCTGTGGCCCAGGCTGGCGTGCAGTGGCACGATCTCAGCTCACTGCAACCTTTGCCTCCTGGGTTCAAGCAATTCTCCTGTCTCAGCCTCCTGAGTAGCTGGGACTACAGGCACGTGCTACCATGCCCAGCTAATTTTTGTATTTTTAGTAGAGATGGGGTTTTACCATGCTGGCCAGGCTGGTCTCAAAATCCTGACCTTGTGGTCCACCTGCCTTGGCCTCCGAAAGTGCTAGGATTATAGGCATGAGCCACTGTGCCTGGCCTGTCACAGATTATTTTTAAAAGATCATTGTTAACGATTACATGCAATATCTCAGATCATCCATGACTAGGGTTACCAGATTTAACAAATAAAAATACAAGGACTCAGTTAAATTAGAATTACACCTAATTGCCTATGCATATGTATATTGATATAAAAATTATTGCATGGGACATTCACTAAAAGTATTTCTTTGCTTATAGAAAACAAATTATAAGTATCTGAATTATATATTTCTCTAATTATATTTTTGACCACTGTAATTAAGGATTCTTGTTTTTGAAATTTGCCTATAAAATTCCTTGTAGATATAATCTATAGTTATTTTCATTGTAACATAGCTTCAACAATGGTCATATCTAACTTATTTCAGTTGTCCATTGAACATTCATTAGTTAGATAACATGCTCAACATTAGCAATATGAGGCTGCATACTGAATGATATGGTTTGGATCTGTGTCCCCACCAAATCTCATGGCAAACTGTAATCCCCAGTGTTGGAGATGGAGCCTGGTGGGAGGTGATTGGATCGTAGTGGTGGTTTAACACCTTCTCCTTGGTGCTGTACTCATGATAGTGAGTGTGTGCTCTCAAGACTTAGTTGTTTAAAAATGTGTAACACCTCCCCTCTTTCTCTCTTGCTCCTGCTCTAGCCATGTAAGATGTGCCTGCTTCTCCTTCACCTTCTGCCATGATTATAAGTCTCCTGAGGCCTCCGCAGAAACAGAAGCCACCATGCTTCCTGTATAGCCTGCAGAACTGTGAGCCAATTAAACCTCTTTTTAAAATAAATTACCCAGTCTCAGGTCTTTCTTTATAGCGATGTGAGAAGAAACATTCAGAAAATTGTTACCAAGGACTGGGTCATTGCTATAAAGATACTTGAAAATGTGGAAGCAGCTTTGGAATTGGGTAATCAACAGAGGTTGGAAGAGTGTGAAGGGCTCAGAAGAAGATAGGAAGATGAAGGAAAGTTTGGAACTTGCTAAAGACTTGTGAAATTGTTGTGACCAAAATGCTTATAGTGATACAGACAGTGAAGTCCAGGCTGAAGAGGTCTCAGATGGAGATGACGAATTTATTGGGAACTGGAGCAAAGATCACTTTTATTATGTGTTAGCAAAGAGGTTGGATGCATTGTGCCCCTGCCCTAGGGATCTGTGGAACTTTGAACTTGAAAATGATGATTTAGTGCATCTGATAGAAGAAATTTCTAAGCAGTAAAGCATCCAAAATGTGACCCAGCTGCTTCTAACAACCTATGCTCACATGTGTGAGCAAAGAAATGACTTGAAACTTGAGCTTATATTTAAGAGGGAAACAGAACATAAAAGTTTGGAAAATGTGCAGCCTGGCCATGTGGTAGGAAATAAAAGCCCATTTTCAGGGGAGGAATTCAAGCAGGCTGCATAAATTTGCGTAAGAAAACAGAAGCCAGGCGGGTTGTGGTGGCTCATGCGTGTAATCCTAGCACTGTGGGAGGCCAAGGTGGGTAGATGACTTGAGGTCAGGAGCTCAAGACCAACCTGGCCAACATGGCAAAACCCTGTCTATACTAAAAATACCAAAATTAGCTGGGCATGGTGGTAGGCACCTGTAGTCCCAGCCACTCAGAAGGCTGAGGCAGGAAAATTGAAAGAAGCCAAGTGCTAACATCCAAGACAATGGGAAAGAGGCCTCACAGGCATTTCAGAGACCTTCTTGGCAGCCCCTCCCATTATAGGCCCAGAGGCCGAGTAGGGAAGAATGTTTTTTTGGGGCCAGGCCCAGGGCCCCACTGCCCTGTGCAGCCTTAGGACACTATTCCCTGCATCCCAGTCACTCCAGATTTAGCCACAACTAAAAGGGGCCCAGGTACAGCTCAGGCTGCTGCTTCAGAGGGTATAAGCCATAAGCCAAGGCTTCTATGTAGTGTTAGCCCTGCAGGTGCAGAGAGTGCAAGAGTTGAGGCTTGGGAACCTCTGCCTAGATTTCAGAGGATATATAGAAAAACCTGGATGCCTAGGCAGAAGCATACTGCAGGGGTGGAGCCCTCATGGAGAACCTCTACTAGGGCAGTGTGAAGGGGAAATGTGGGGTTGGAGCCCCCACACAGAGTCCCCACACAGGGTCCCCACTGGAGCACTGCCTAGTGGAGCTGTGAGAAGAAAGCCACTGTCCTCCACCTCCACTAGGCAGTAGAATGGTAGATCCACTGAGAGCTTGCACCTTGCACCTGGAAAAGCCAGAGGCACTCAACAGAAGCCCATGAGAGAAGCCTCAGGGCCTAAACCCTGCAAAGCCACAGGGGTGGCCCTGCCCAAGGCTTTGAGAGCCCACCCCTCATACCAGTGTGCCCTAGATGTGGGACATGGGGTCAAAGGAGATTATTTTGGAGCTTTAAGATTTAATGACTGCCCTTCTGGGTTTCAGACTTGCATGGGGACTGTGGCCCCTTTCTTTTGTCCAATTTCTCCCTTTTGGAAGGGAATTATTTACCCAATGCCTGTACCCCCACAGTATCTTGGAAGTAACTAACTTGTTTTTGATTTTACAGGCTTATAGGTGGAAGGGACTAGCCTTGTCTCAGATGAGACTTTTGATGGTGAACTTTTGAGTTAATGATGGAATGAGTTAAGACTTTAGGGGACTGTTGGGAAGGGATGATTATATTTTGAAACGTGAGAAGGACATGAGATTTGGAGGGCCGGGGAAAAATGATGTGGTTTGGATCTGTGTCCCCACCAAATCTCATGTCAAACTGTACTCCCCAGTGTTGGAGGTGGGGCCTGGTGGGACGTGATTGGATTGTGGGCGTGGTTTCTCATGAATGGTTTAGCACCATCCCCTTGGTGCTATACTTGTGATAGTGAATGCTCATGAGATCTGGTTGTTTAAAAGTATGTAGCACCTTCCCCTCTCTCTCTTGCTCCCCTCCAGCCATGTAAGATGTGCCTGCTTCTCCTTTGTCTTCTGCCATGATTGTAAGTTTCCTGAGGCCTCCACAGAAGCAGAAGCCACTATGCTTCCTGTACAGCCTGCAGAACCATGAGCCAATTAAGACTCTTTTCTTTATAAATTACCCAGTCTTTCCTGAAGTAGCAGGTCCATAAAATACAGAAAATACAAAATACCCAGTCCAAGGTATTTTTTATAACAGTGCAAGAATGGACTAATACACAGAACATATTCTAGGATAAAGTTAACAACCCTGAAAATTGCTCTTCAAATTTGGTTCATTAAAGCAAATACCAACTTTCATGGCACAACTTGATTTTCTATTCTTCAGGATTGTTTCATCTCTTGATCAATAACTTAAAAATGCTGCCCCCCCAACAAAAAAGAGCATTATCATCGTTTTTTATTCCTTTCTTCTTCAACACTAAATATGAGGATTCCACTTGTTCCCATGCTAGAAGAGTATTCATTAATATCCATATAAAAGAATAAAATTCTTGACCAGGCACGGTGGCTCATGCCTGTAATCCTAGCACTTTGAGGCCAAGGCAGGTGGATTGCTTGAGGCCAGGAGTTCGAGATCAGCCTGGCCAACATGGTGAAACCCTGTCTCTACTAAAATTACAAAAACTTAGCCAGGCATGATAAAGCACGCCTGTAATCTCAGCTATGTCAGGAAGCTGAGGCACAAGAATTGCTTGAACTCAGGAGGTGGAGGTTGCAATGAGCTGAGATCATGCCACTGTACTCCAGCCTGGGCAGCAGTGTCTCTGTCAAAAAAAAAAAAAAAAAAAAAAAAAGAATAAAATTCTTCACAGGATGAAATCCATTTCAAAAGGTAATCATGACAAGTGCTGTAATAATTATTCACTTCAAGTCAGACTTTTTCTTGTTCGTAAGTAATGTTGTCCCTTTTAAGAACAGCCTTGACACTTAAAGGGTTACATTTTTCTTCATCAATTATTCATTTAACGCATTCAAGAGTTCTCTTAAGCAATGGAGTATTTCAATACTGCTGTTTGCTGTTTTTTCATTGGCATAATCCTATTGCTGAAAAGGTTTCCCTCAATGGATTACTTTAAAAGTCAGTAAGAAATTTGGGGACCTTTTCTTTTTTTCTTTCTGTTTTTTTTTTTTTTTTTTTTTTTTTTTTTTTTTTTTTACAAAGAGAGATGAGGTCTTGCTCTGTTACCCAGGCTAGAGTGCACAGGTCATAACTCACTGCAACCTTGAACTCCTGGGCTCAGGCTCTCTCCCCACCCCGGCCTCCTGAGTAGCCGGGACAACAGGCATGTGCCACTATGCCCGGTTAATTTTTAAATTTTTAAAATAGAGATAGAGTCTCACTATGTTACCCAGACTAGTCTGGAACTCCTGCCTCAAGGGATCCTCCCACTGTGGCCTCCCCAGTAGCTGGTATTACAGGCGTGCCACTGTGCCTAGCCCGAGAGCTTTTTCTTTAAAATTAAAATATGTTTTCAGTACTTCAAATAAACTGAGTCGTCTCTCAAATCCATGTGTTAAAGAATGCTGGCTGGGCACGGTGTCTCACGCCTATAATCCCAGCACGTTGGGAGGCCAAGGCAGGTGGATCACCTGAGGTCAGGAGTTCAAGACCAGCCTAACCAACATAATGAAACCCCATGTCTACTAAAAATACAAAATTAGCCAGGCGTGGTGCTGCATGCCTGTAATCTCAGCAACTCAGGAGGCTGAGGCAGGAGAATGCCTTGAACCCAAGAGGCGGAGGTTGTAGTGAGCTGAGATTGTGCCATTGCACTCCTGCCTGGGCAATGAGAGCGAAAGTCCATCTCAAAAAAAAAAAAAAAAAAAAAGAGAGAGCTAACAGGTTTTTTGAATGCAAGAGAATTGAGGAATACTAAATGCCAACAAAATCACAAAAATATCTTAATTGTTCAGTTCAAATATTATAAACGCTGACATAAGAATAATTTCAGGACAGTTGCTTCAAAGGCAATGGAAAAGACATCATATGCTGTTTGAGCAGCATTACGCAGAATATGAGCAGGACAGTCAATAGCTTCCATAGCATCAGTCAAGCTTTACTTTAGTTTTGAATAAACATAGTGCGAGCATCTACCAATATTTTATTTGTATTTTTCCATCAAAAACTGTACAGTTTTTAATAACTCCTAATTCATTAGGAGAATCTCTGCAACAATTTGTTCATTTCTGAAATCTCATCTGGAAAGGATTTTACACAAAATAGCCCCACAAGCAAGGCTTTTTCACAAGGAAACTTGCACAGGCAAAGGAAAAGCTTTTCTTCACTGTGATTACTCACATCCATGGTTATGCTATAAAACAGCAAGGCATTTGGAGCTTTGATAATCACTGCAACAGTAGTAAGTGGAGTCGTTACATCTCAAATTATTGCAGTAGATTTTGTCCTGGCATTTGAAAATTTGCTTGCAATATTGGCATTAGAAAATACTACTGGTAGCGTTATGTTCAAAGAGTGACTTGAGCTGAATGATGACAACAGACAGTATGGGAGGCCATTACAACTTTGCTGTGATTATCTTCTCAATCTGAATTTATCTTTAAAATTTGTCATTTTATCCATTCCTTTGGTACAAAAATCACACATCTTTTATGCTTAGCCGTTAGTATGTGCTGATGTATATCTGTCTTTCCACCATTTTCAATATTGAATAAATACTTGCATACCACATAAAGAGCTGCAAATGGATTTTCTCTCCTTTAATAAATGTACACTCTTCAGAAAATTTGTCATAAAATTCACTCTTGCAATTTGGCATTTGTGGATTCACATATACACAAATAAAGAAATAGATAACACAATCGATTTTCAACAAGGGTACCAAGACAATTCAATGGGGAAAAAAATAGTCTGTTCAACAAATGGTGCTGAGACAAGTGAATAGCCACATGGAAAAGAATCAAGTTGGATCCCTGCCTCACGTCATATAGAAAAAGTAATTTGGGATTAATCAAAGATCTAAAATGTAAGAGCCAAAATTATTAAACTCTTAGAAGAAAATGTAAGAGGTACGTCTTCATGACTTTGGATTAGGCAATAGTTTCCTAGTTATGACACATAGAGCACAAGCAACAAAAGAAAAAAATTGATAAACTGGATATCATTAAAATTTTAAAGTTTTGTGTTTCAAACAACAATATCAAGAATGTGAAAAGACAACCCATAGAATGGGATAAAATTTTTGCAAATTGTATTTCTGATAAGGTACTTATATCTAGACTATATAAAGAGCTACCACAACATAATAAAAGGACAAGTAACCAAGTAAAAATGGTCAAAAAATTCGAGCAGACATTCCTCCAAAGAAGAGGTATAGGCCAGGCACGGCGGCTCATGCCTGTAATCCCAGCACTTTGTGAGGCTGAGGTGGGCAGATCACCTGAGGTCGGGAGTTTGAGATCAGCCTGACCAACATGGAGAAACCCCGTCTCTACTAAAAATACAAAATTAGCTGGGCGCGGTGGTGCATGCCTGTAATCCCAGCTACTCGGGAGGCTGAGGCAGGAGAATCGCTTGAACCCGGGAGGCAGAGGTTGCGTTGAGCTGAGATCATGCCATTGCACTCCAGCCTGGGCAACAAGAGTGAAACTCCGTCTCAAAAAAAAAAAAAAAAAAAAAAGAAGAGGTACAAATGGCTAATAAGCACATGAAGAGATGCTTGACATCATTAGCTATCAGGAAATATAAACCAAAACCACAATGAGATACCACTTCATACCCTCTAAAATGGCTATAGTGAAAAAGATAATGAGTATTAGGGAAGATATGGAAAAATTGGAACCCACATATGATGCTGGTGAGAATATAAATGGTGCAGCCACTTTGGAAAACAGTTTGGCAGTTCCTCAAAAGGTTAAACGTAGAGTTACCATGTGATCCAGAAACCCACTCCTAGATCGCCAAGGAAACAAACTGTGTGTCCACAAAAAAACTTGTACACAAATGTTAATAATAGCATTAGCTACAAAACATAGCAAAAAAGTGGAAACAATCTGACTGTTCATTAACAGATAAATGGATAAGCAAGATGTGGTATATCCATTCAATGTAATAATATTCAACCATGAAAAGGAACAAAATTCTGATACATGCTGCAACATGGATGAACCTTATAAACATTATGCTAAATGGAAGAAGCCAGTCATGAAAAACCATATATTGAATGATGCTGATAACATGAAATGTCCAGAATAGGCAAATTAAAAGGTTAGTGGTTGCCTAGGGCTGGGGTGGTTGGGAAGTAATGGGGGAATGACTGTTAATAGGTACAGGATTTTCCTGTTGGAGTGATAAAAATGTTCTAAAATTGATTGTGGTGGTGGTTGCACAAATCTGTGCCTATACTCATTGATTTTTTTTTTTTTGAGACAGGGTCTCACTCTGTCCCCCATGCTGGAGTGCAGTGGCCTGATCTTAACTCACTGCATCCTAGACCTCCCAGGCTCAAGCGATCCTCCCATCTCAGTCTCCTGAATAGCTGCGACTACAGACACATGCCACTATGCCTGGCCAATTTGTGTGTGTGTGTATATATGAAATATATTTGTATACATAAATTATAATATAAATATATATTTTTATAAATAAACTATATATATAGAGAGAGAGAGACAGAGAGATGAGGTTTTGCCATGTTGCCCAGGCTGGTCTCAAACTCTTGGGCTCAAGAAATCCACTTGTCTTAGTCTCCCAAATTGCTGGGACTGCAGGCGTGCACCACCACGTGTAGCCCCGTTGAATTGTTTTTAGAGCTGATTTTCAGAGCTTTTGCACCGATGGGAAGTTATCTCTAAATAATGGTGGTTACTTGTTCATGACTCTGGACTTGAGCTAAAAAATTGATCACTGCAAGCATAGAAAGAATTGAAAGAGTTGTATTTGATAAATCTCATGACGGTGTCATAGCGTCTGTCATAAGTCCAAACTCATACCAAATAGTAACTGGGAATTGAATCTTGAGCTGTGAACTTTGAACTCGGACAAAACAATAAATTGAACTCAATATCTGATGCAAAAAAAAAAGTGAATTTCTTCTCTGCTTGCAAGGGAGAGCGGTACTTGTAAGGTACAGCCTCTCTGAACAAAGCCAGAGCTGATCTTATAAAAGGTTTTGAAGGCCGGGCGCGGCTCACGCCTGTAATACCAGCACTTTGGGAGGCCAAGGCTGGCGATTCACTTGAGGCCAGGAGTTCAAGACCAGCCTGGCCAACATGGCGAAACTCTGTCTCTACTAAAAATACAAAAAATTAGCCAGGCTTGGTGGCACAGGCCTGTAATCCCAGCTACTTGGGAAGCTGAGGCACAAGAATCGCTTGAACCAGGAGGCAGAGGTTGCAGTGATCTGAGATCATGCCACTGCACTCCAGCCTGAGCAACAGAGTGCGACTCTGTCTCCAAAAAAAAAAAAAAAAGGAGAAAAAGAAAAAAAAGGCCGGGCGCGGTGGCTCAGGCCTGTAATCCCAGCACTTTGGGAGGCCAAGGCAGGCGGATCAACTGAGGTCAAGAGTTTGAGACCAGTCTGGCCAACATGGCAAAACCCGTCTCTACTAAAAATACAAAAATGAGCCGGGCGTGGTGGCGGGAGCCTGTAATCCCAGCTACTCGGTAGGCTGAGGTAGGAGAATCGCTTGAACCGGGAGGCAGAGGTGGCAGTGAGCCGAGATCGCGCCACTGCACTCCAGCCTGGGCGACAGAATGAGACTCAGTCTGGGAAAGAAAAAAAAATGGTTTTGGAAATATTCGCCTTCAGAGATTGGCTGTCTTTCCGAATCAGAAGTGTGGAGCGAGTGACCTACTCTCGGCTGTGTGTGTGGATACTGGAGTGCGGCAGCTGAGTACCCACTGACTTTCGGAAGCCTGGTCGCTGGTGTCAGGCACTTGTTGATTGGCTATTGTCGGAGGCTTAGAGCGGTCACTGATTGGCTGACTTTCAGAAGCGTGGGGTTGTCATTGATTTACTAAGAAGCATAGTTACCGGAGTGAGGCTATCGCTGATTGGCTGATTTTCAGAGCGGCTGCACGGACGAGAAGTTATCACTAAATAATGGTGGTTATTTGTTCACGACTCCGGACTTGAGCTAAAAAAGTATTTTCCTTTCTTGAATATGAAAGACGAGCACTTTAAATTCCTACTCCCTTCTGGTCTTCCCTCAGCCAAACCTGAAGGAGACACCATAGGGATTGTCCAAATCTTCATTAGTGTAGGAAGGATTTTCAGCCAGTGTTGTAATTTAAGTGATCTAGCACCAATTACTGTGGGAGAAAAATAGCTCTAATTATTGCAATTTAGTGTAAAAAGATGAATACAGGACATTTAAGGCATTCCGACGAGGTCAACGAAGGACGCAGGCCAATAATCATTAAATACGTCCTGTATATACAGGATGCCTGGCAACTATCAGTGAAGTATTTCCCAAGTTTCTTGTACATGTCCCTGCAGAAACCGGTAGAGCTAGGATCTTAACAGTAAAGGTTAGGGGTCTTCTGGGATCCTGTGCGCCTCTAACGCTCATGCCCTGCGCAGGGCTGGGTGCGCACTGCTGCGCTAACCCGAGGCCGGCTAGGAATCTATTGGATGTTTGAAGGGTGGGTGCGGAATTGATGACCAGGAAGCGGGAAGACACCGTTCCGGAGAACAGGGAAGCGAGCCGGGTACTGGGGAGGTGCGCTGGGTACTGGGGAGGTGCGCTGGATCCTGACGCCGGAGCGGAAGACTTCGCTGGAGGCCGGGGCTGGTCGGGCGGGGCGGGGCCGGCAGAGGCGGAGGGGCGGGGCCGGGCTGGGAGAGGCTCCGCCCCCGGGCGCGTCCGTGTGCGTGGCCGGGGGGCGCCGCGCAGAGCCCCGCTCTATGATGCCGGGCTTGAGGACGAGGCCGGGCGGCGCTGTGGCAACCCTCACCCTGCGGACACGCGCTCCCAACATCCGGTCCGGCGGCCTCGCAGCTTAAGAAGCGGGGTCCCTGTGGCCGTGCGCCGACCCCCAACTCCAGCCGCTCCCAACGCCCCCATCCGCTCTCGGTGCGCGCGCCCCCTCCACGCCCTCGCCCCCGCCCCCGCCGGGCCCGCGCGCCGCGCCCCCTCCCACCCGGCACGCCCTGCCGCCCGGCCCGGCCGCAGTTAGCCTGGAGCCGCCCTGCGGGCAACTGAGACCCTCGCAGCTGCACCGTCCTCCTCCGCCGCCAGTCGTCCGCCGCCATGGACGTGTACCCCCCGCGCCGGCAGGGGCTGCCCCGCGCTCGGTCCCCTGGCGGCTCCAGCCGCGGGTCACCCTCCGTCAGGTACGCGGGGCAGAGGCAGCCGAGGGGCGGCCGGGCGGGGGATGCGGGCTGTCGGGGTCCGGCGACGCCTCCCGCCGCAGGGCGTGGTCCGACATGGCTTCCTCGGGACGGTTCTTTCCTGAACGGCTCAGGGAGGAATTTTTCCCAGGAACGGCGCCCTCTGTAGAGGCCCCACAATGGCTCCCCTTTGGACAACCCCGCAACGGTTTCCCCACAATGGCTCCCCTATAGACAACCCCGCAACGGTTTCCCCACAATGGCTTCCCTAGGGACAGCGATTCCCTGTGAAGACACTGTTATGACGTCCTCACCCCCATAGAACGTTTCTCCCAGGAAAGATTCTTCTACACAGAACCCCACAGAGGCTTCCCTATGAATAACTCACTCGCCTTCCCCATGGAATGTTTCCCTCAGAAACTGCTACCTCTACAGACCTCACACCTCCACACACGCAATAGCTCCCTCGTGTAGAACCCCCAAATGGATTACCTAGAAAGCCCCCTCCCGTGGGTCTCTAGAGCCTTTGCCCTTGACAACGGCTTCCTTAAAGAGTGTCCCCCGCCCCCTACGTACATAATGACAGCATCTCCCCTGTTGCGCGTTTCCCCAGCTCCCCCTGCCTCAGCCTGCATCGCGACGCCCCCTCACTCCCCAATAGGGAGCTCGGGTTGGGAGGAAGTAGAGGTGTTAGGGACGCAGGAGGAAAAACTGGATAAATAGGGGAAAGAGGCCTAGAACCCCCGAAAGCGGCGGACGCCAGGCCCCTTACCGTAGAGACACAGTCCCACGCTACCTCAGTATGGGGAGGGGGTGATCGTGGGGAGCGTTCCCCGCCCCCTTTAGATAATAGGAAGATCCGTTTCCGATTTCTGTGCCCTATGCGTTTGGTGCTGATCTTGTTGGTCTGGGCATTGTTTGTGATGGAGCCGGTGTGGGGCGCCGGCGCAGTGTGGAGGTTGGAATGATGGAGGGGTTGCAGCAGAGACCTTTGAGAAGGAGAGGGAGAGAGGGAATGCGAGCGATGAGCTTTGGTACTGCTAAACTGTCATTAAAACAGGAGAGGGTTTTGTTGTTGTTTGCTTTTTCTTATTCTAGCCGCATAGCAAAGCAAATATATTGTTCCCTTGAAAGGAGGTTGCCAATCTACATGTTAAAACAGTTTTCTTATATTCTTGTTATGGTACTTAAGGCATATGTTTTAACTTTGCTTGCTGATCTGATTTTTGGGGTTGTTTGTTTGCTTTAACTAGACCAAATTATTGGAGAACAAGAAACTGATTCTTAGAAACCTGTTTCTTTTTTACTTCCCTGCATTCCTTTCCACAACCCAGAATCCAATATATGTTTGTTGAACAAATAAAGGATAGAGAAGGTGGGGGGTAGATACCAATGAAACATTGCATTTAGGAGTCCTAAATTGCTTCGAATCTGGCAGGTGACATTTTTGAACTCCTGCTCTGCCCTTCAGTGTAATTCCTTGTGGGCTTTACAGTTCCAAGTTTAACTGCTTATAGTAACGCATCTCCAATCCTTTGCAACATTTCTGCCAGTTTCACTGTCTGAAGCAGAAAGTATTTGAACTTGTATAGACATTGCATAGGATACTTTAGAACAGCCATCCGTTAAATCTAGGCTCTGTGTAGACTTGAGGTTTATCCCAGATCATCTTGAGCTTAGGAATTTGGATTTGAGTCTATTGAGATCTTTAGGGGGAAAAAAATCATCTCTACCTTAGAATCTGTCTCTTAACTGCTGCCTTTCTTGTTTTTAGTAGCATGGCCATGTGCTTTTTATTTATTCTTTTAAAGGTAGTGATTCTATGTTCAGAGAAGTATGCTGGCTCACTTTACTGATCATACCCGAACTCCAAATCTTCTATCAAGTGGTTTGAATAAAATTTGATTTGAGACAAGGAATAGTGCAAGGAACCCCAAGGCCTAGCTGCCCCCAATACCTTTGGTGAAAGAAATTTGCTGAAGGCTTCCCTCCTTTCCCCACTTCTACATGATTGAACGTGCTTTTCTTGCCCATTCAAGCCTTTCCCTTACTCTTGACATTGAATGTTACTAGCACTTTCCTGTCACCCATATATGGCTTTGCTGCTGACTGCTGAGTGATGGAAGGGGCAAACCTAACTGGTGAAGTGACATTCCTAAGACCCATAGATAGTACTCTGCAAGTGTATGGTTCTAGCACGGTAGTTCATTTTCACAGATGGAGAATGGAGATCAAGAATTAAAATATTGTTACTCAGAATGAGAGGCTTCTCTTTAAGCATGTGATAGTCATCAGTCTTACCAGGTATTTTTGGTTTCTGTCTCTTGAGCATGTAGTAGAATTTTACTTACTTGCTTCTTTGAAGTTAGGTATGGCCTTAAGAGTTGCTTTTGGTCAGTGAAATGCGTGGGAATACTGTGTAGCCTTTCATGGTACAAATTTCTGTTGTGTAGTTTTCCATTCTCTTTCCTTCTGTCATGGTAGCTGTTGGGGCTGCAAATGGCAGCCACCCATCAGTCAAGGCCCCAGAGCTAGCTTCCAGGTGACCTATGCTTGACAGCTAGGTTGAGCAAGAAGTGAAACACCACCGGGATTTTGGACTTATTACCAAGGTATAAACTAACCTATCTGGATCAGTGCTAAGGAACCAGTGGAAATCTAGCTGAAAGATACTTTCTACTTCAAAATGTTTTTCTGTAGAGCGATCTGTTCCTGCTTGAAACTTCTTTAATAGTTTAAATTTCACTGTTTATTTATATAAATTATGCAACAAGTACTCTGTTAGGTGCTGTAAAGTCAGATAAATACAGCAGTCCCCTGCCCTCAAATAACTCTTTTGTAAATGGGAAGAGACAGTAACAGTAGAAATCATAATATAGAATGGTGAGTCATAAGTACTGAGGAAGAAATAGGGCCGAAAGAACAATAATACAAGAAGGCCTAGTCGGTTTTTGCCTCAGCTATTGAAAGAATGGAGTTGCCATTTATTAGTATTAAGAACACTAGAAGAAAAGGCAGTGTAGCAGTGTCTTCCAAGTTCTGAGAGAAAATGGTTTCCTACCTCTGAGGTGGGAGAATAATTGAGAACAGACATTGAAAGCCGAATGAGATTGTTGATAGTGTGATGAGAACTAGTAATCAGGCTGGGCACGGTGGCTCACGCCTGTAATCCCAGCACTTTGAGAGGCCAAGGTTGGTGGATCACCTGAGGTCAGGAGTTTGAGACCAGCCTGACCAACATGGTGAAACCCCACCTCTACTAAAAATACACACAAAAAAATTAGCTGGGCATGGTGGCAGGCACCTGTAGTCCCAGCTACTCGGGAGCCTGAGGCAGGAGAATCGCCTGAACCTGGGAGGTGGAGGTTGCAGTGAGCCAAGATCTTGCCATTGCACTCCAGTGTGGGCAACAAGAGTGAAACTCCATCTCAAGAAAACAAAAGGACTAATAATAGACAATTAGATTCGATAATGTGGAGGGTCACTAGTGACCTTGACAAGAACAGTTTTGGTGCAGTGGGTTCAAGAGAAAATGAAGCCAGTCACCTGTAGGTCAGCTACTCGGAAGGCTGAGGTGGGAGGATCCCTTGAGTCCAGGAATTCAAGTCCAGTCTGGGCAACATAGCAAGACCCCTGTCTCTAAAAAACATAAATTGATTAATTTACAAAGCAGAAAATGAGAGGAGAATTGAAGACACTGAATATAGACAGTCATATTGATGTTCTTTTGAGGATGGTTATAAGGAGAGTAGAGTAATGGGGCTGTAGTTGGAAGATCATGAGGTGTCGAGTTCCTTTTGTTTTTATATGGGCAGACATTATAGCATGTTTGTAAATTGATGGGCTGATGCAGTAGGGAGGGACAATTGATGATTAAAGAGAAGTGACACTTGCAAGGGTGAAGTCCTTGAGTAGGTAAGATGGAATGGGATCTAGTATGTAAATGGGGCTGTTGGCCTCAAGTTAGACAGGAGCAATGCCAACAATTCATTGGTGGCAGATTATGTGAACCCAAATGCTGGTAGCTTGTTGGTGGGAGAAAGTGGAAGTTCTCTTCTGATTACTTCTGTATTTTCAGGTAAATAAGAAGGAAGGTCTTCAGCTAAAAATGAAGAGAGGTGTTGGATTCATCCAAGAGAATGGGGAAGAATGAGTTGAAAACAAGGAAAAGTTTTAGGATTTCCAGGCAGCACCTAGTGCCCATTTGATGTTTGTAGTTGTAAACCTAGGTGAGACCCTACTTAGCATAGTTGTACACTTTTCCTGCAGCTGTGTTGAGCTGCTTGGATGTGGCAATGTGGAAGGGAATAGCTGAAGTAGGATGGAGGACACCACCATTGGAAGTGGGGGAATCAAGGCACTGAGAGGTAAAGATTGTGGTGAAGATTGAGGTTATCATAAATTAACAGAATGCCCTAGGGACCTGTAGATGTCTGTAACAGGGAGAGATAGCAGGTAGTTATTGTTTGAAGACATGAAGAAATGATCAAAAAATAAACACATTTCTTAGAACCAAAGGACATACATTTCCAGATTGAAAAGACTTGCGAAGAACCTAGCACAATGAATTTTAAAATATCCAGGCCAGGACCACATGATCTCACTTATATGTGGTAGAATCTAAAAAAGTTGATCTTGGCCCTGGTGGGAGGATTGCTTGAGCCCAGGAGTTTGAGACCAGTCTGGGTAACATGTCGAGACCCCATCTTTACAAAGTTCAAAAAAAGAAAAATTAGCCAGGCGTGGTGGCATGCGCCTGTGATTCCAACTACTCAGGAGGCTGAGATGGGAGGATCATGTGAGCCTAGGAGGTCAAGGCTACAGCGAGCTGTGTTCATGCCACTGCACTCCAGCCTGGGCAACAGAGCAAGATCCTGTGTCAAGAAAAAAAAAAAGTTGATCTTATAGAAGTAGAGAGTAGAATGGTGGTAATTAGGGTGTAGCGGGGATGGGGAGATGTTGATTGAAGGATATATAATTTCAGTTGGATAGGGGAATAAGTTTAAGAGATCTGTTATACAACATGGTAACTATAGTTAATGATTATATATTCTTGAAAAATGCAAACAGAGTGGATATTAAGTGTACTCATCAAAAAAAAAAACTATGTGAGGTGATGCATTTGTTAATTAGCTAGATTTAACTTTTCCGCAATGTATATATACTTCAAAACATCAGGTACACAAATATGTATATATATCTGTCAATTTAAAATAAAAATATGCATGTTCCGGCATAGCATCATGAAATTTTCTAGCACCATGAAGACAATATCTGTAAGTCACATAGATAGGATCAGGAATGCTAGGATTCTAGCAGGATTGGAAGCTAGAAAGTAGTGGAGCAAAGAGTGCCTTTTGAAGGAAAATAGATTCCCACCCAGAATTCTGCACCCAGCCAAACTCTCAGGCAGGTGTAAGAAAGGATGAAGATATTTCACACATGTAAGTTCTCAAAATTTGACCTCACATGCCCGTTTTATGAAGAAGCTGCTGGAGGATGTGCTCTAGCAAAACAATCTGATTAAGGATTTCCCGTGCTGGCGTCCCTTCTACCATCTTCTGTAGAAAGATTCTACAGATCTTTCCGTATCGAAAGGGGGCAGGGAACCCTCCCCACGGTCACCCCCTCCCCATACCGAGGTAGCTTGGGTGACATAGGTAGGATTTCTTTATTGTCAAGAGGGTCATTGGGAAGGATCTTCTCTATCACCCCTGGAAAGTATCAGGGGGCTGGGACTATTTTTAATTGCCATTTCTCACATTGTTTCCCTTGCTGCTTAGATTGGTGTCTGGCACATAGGACTCGCTGAGTATGAACTGCTATTGTTAGCTATTATGAAACACTGCTTCAGTTATTATTTATTGAATGAATAGATAATAATTACAGGTGAAGCTGTGGGCTATGTTAAATTTCATGGGTATTCAGAGAATGAAGAGTCATAGTTGTGAGCTAGGTGGTAAGAAAGTGGTTCATCAGCCGGGTGCTGTGGCTTATGCCTGTAATCCCGGCACTTTGGGAGACTGAGGTGGGTGGATCACCTGAGGTCAGGAGTTCAAGACCAGCCTGGCCTTGGAAAAACCCCATCTCTACTAAAAATACAAAAATTAGGCCTAGTGATGGGTGCCTGTAATCCCAGCTACTGGAGAGGCTGAGGCAGGAGAATTGCTTGAACCCAAGAGGCAGAGGTTACAGTGAGCTGAGATCGCGCCACTGCACTCCAGCCTGGGCAACAGAGTAAGACTCTGTCTCAAAAATAAAAAAAAAAGAAAGTGATTCATGATAGTGATACTCTAGAGAAAGCACTTTAATTAAAGCCTCACAGAGGTTAGTTATCTCTTCAGGTGTTTCTTAGCCAGTTGCCATTACCCCTCATTCTCTTGGAGGGTTTACAGATCTAAAGAAGTAATAACTACAGTACAGATGGTCCCAGCCTTAAGAAAATTCAAAATGCAAAGCAAGCCAATGCCCTGGAATACCTGAAAATGTGAAGCTTCAGCCTCCAGTTTACTTGGATGCTGGCCAGGAAGGCTTGGTGTGGTGCCTGTAGAAGTAAAAAGGGTATGCTTACTTAGACTTGTATGGCTTTATTTCTGGTCCAGGGATAGAGGCCTATATATAACTTCCTTTTCACTTGTATCTGGGATGACAGTATACTGAGGACTCTTATTTAGTGAGTGTTGTGGCATTAATAGTACATAATATCTTAACAATGTTTCACAGCTTGTGGGGTCTTCTCTGAGGTTCTGACCTTTGGAGAGGGGAGTGAATGAGACACAAATGCCCTTTAAGTAACACAGCTTAAATTATTGTTTTTGCCCTAAAATTTTTAAAAAAGAAAGAAGAGCAAAGCAGGGTTTGCAACTTGGATATTTAAAATTGTTATCTGTGATTTTTAGCTCTGGTTTGAAGAAAAGGCAGCTCATTTGGCATTCTTTTTGTTTTTAACTTTTAATTTTGAAATAATTTTAAATTTATAGATGAATTTCAAAAGTGGTGCAGAGTGTTCCTATATACTCTTCACGCAGCTTCCCCTAATATTAAGATCTTACATATAACCCTGGTGCATTTATCAAAACTAAGAGATTAATATTGGTATAATAGATTTGTTTACTTAGTAAACTTTTGTTTACTTGGAGTTTACTACACCAGCTTTTATTTGAATTTTCTCAGTTTCTCCACACATTCTTTTTCTGTTCCAGGATCCAACTCAGGATTTCACATTGCATTTAGATTTAGCATGTTTTTAATGGTCAAATAAGTGAAGGAAAGGAATTGTGAATGCTTTGTGATTGAAGACTTGTGAAACTGACTTTACAAATAACAGATTCTGTAAGGAAATATTCAGAGAATGCCAGAGAGAAGGAAGAAAATAGAAAATAAAGTGTTGTATACACTGGAATATAGTGAACAAACTTCAGATAACATTTTCCATTTGTGGTGGGTAACAGTTTCTGAAGTTCTGGAATTTAGTTTGTAGAGTGTCTTATGCATACCAATTCATGAAATAGGTGTAGACATGAATTGCCATTGGACATGAGTTTTAACCGTTTTAGATAAGGTGGCCTATCAGGAACTAAGTTTGGCAGCTGGCGAGATGCTTAACAGTAATGACTTAACTTTAAGAAGATGTCTGTTAGAGGAAGGCAGGCCAGTCCTGTTACAGAGTCATCAGGGAACCAGGCCTCTTCTGTGTTTGTGTTCTGCTGTCTTTTAGCAGGTGGCTTCTATATTCACCATAGCTCCATGATCACAGAATGGCTGTAGGAACTCCGGCCATCATGTCTGTCAGACAAGAAAGGGAAACAGAAGGGGTTTCCTTGTTGAGTCAGTTCTCTTTAGAGAGCTGTCTTGGAAGCTTCTGCTTGATGACTTCTGTGTATGTCTCATTGATCAACTCTGGAGGCAAAGGACCTGGACCTATTGCTGCCACAAATAAAGTTGTGGTACTCTACTAAGAAAGAAAAGGAGGCCGGGCGCAGTGGCTCATGCCTGTAATCCCAGTACTTTGGGAGGCCGAGGCGGTCGGATCGCAAGGTCAGTGGTTCAAGACCAGCCTGGCGAGCATGATGAAACCCTGTCTCTACTAAAAATACAGAAATTAGCCAGGCATGGTGGCAGGTGCCTGTAACTCCAGCTATTCCGGAGGCTGAGGCAGGAGAATTGCTTGAACCTTGGTTGCAGTGAGCCGAGATCGCACCATTGTACTCCAGCCTGGGTGACAGAGTGAGACTCCATCTCAAAAAAATAAAATAAAAAATAAATAAGAAAAAGAGAATGGATATGGATTAGTCAACTGTTTATTTTTACCAGGGAGGTAGCTGTGTGGAATGAAGTTTACATTGCTTAGGATTACTAATGGCTCTGGTGAGCTACATGAAAGTACTGGGAGAAAATTTAAATCATTGAATAATTCAGTGATGCCAGCACATTCTTCAGGCATATCAAGGCATATCATATGTGTGTGTTTGTCCCTTCAGTTTGAGTCACCTTATGGTCATTGGTCAACCATGTATTAGCTACGACAGCAGGAACATTGGCTAGCTTTCTTCCATTGCAGGTTATTCCTCCAGCAAAGACATCAGTGGGAAGTGTCATTTATTGCCTTACTGCACATCCTGGCTTTTTGCCTTTTCTCCCTATGTCTAGTTTTGCAAAGGGAGGTAAATGATTGCTGCTTTAATGCAGGGCCAGGTTTCTTAAACCCATAGCAGTCCTACAATGAGCTCTTTTTAATCAGCACCGAAAGTCTAGATTAATGCCAATATAGCTTTTATTACTTCTGCTGTTGATTCCCAAACCCCACCAACATTTTATTGTGAAACATTTCACAAGTACAGAAAAGTTTCAAGAATTGTTCAGTGAAATTTTGTATATACCATACCTAGATTCTATACTTAATGTATTTGTTGTATTTGCCTTCTCATATAAGGCAGATCCTTTTCTCTATCCATCCAATTTTTTTTTAATGCTTTTCAAAATAACTTGTAGACACCAGTATGGTTCAACCCTAAACACTTCCTGGAATTGATTTTATATTAAGAATGCTTTCCATTGCAAGTGACAGTAATCCAACTCAAAGGATTTAAGTAAAAAAATGGAATGTATTGGCTATTTGGCTGGAAAGGATAGTGGGGAGATAGACTTATAGGAAGAGTTGCTGGAACTAGTGCCTTAGGGACTGGAGCCAAGACTCTGCTATCAGAACAGTTAACTCTGTCTATGCTGTCTCTCGTCTGCTTCTCACTACCTGGTTGCGCATTCTCCTATGAATATATCTTCCCCAAGGCAGGGAAGATGGTTACTGTAGCCCCAAACCACATTCTTCCTGCATGGTGATCCTGGAGGCCATTTCTCTTCTAGCTTTAGAGTGAGCCCTGGAAAGGACTCCAATTGACCTGACTTGCACCTGGATAAATCATGATGGGACACTGGCTTGGGAGGGTCACAGGATGTGTTACCAGGGGAGGTAGAAATGGAAAGTGTGCTGAGAGGAGTATAGTCCTCAGAAACTGCTTTCCCACTCATTCTCTGAGGCTGGCATAATCCTGGTACTTGATTAGGAAAGCACAAAGGAGAGCTACAAATGCAAAAATCGTTAAGTAAAACAATAGTATATTGAATATAGAAGCATGGTAAAACAACAATACTACTTCATGCACATGTAGGCTTTGTCCAAGAAATGCAAGAATTGTTCATTATTAGGAAATCTATTAATGAAGTTAATAGACTGGTAGATGCTCCCCCCAAAAAAAATCTGCTTAAAATTTAACACTCATTCCTGATTTAAACCACTAATATAATAAGGTTCCAGCTAATTTAATAAGATAAGCAAAAGCAATAATCATAAGGCTGGGCATGGTGGCTCACGCCTGTAATCCCAGCAGTTTGGGAGGCTGAGGCGGGCAGATCACGAGTTCAGGAGATCGAGACCATCCTGGCTAACACGGTGAAACCCTATCTCTACTAAAAATACAAAAAATTAGCTGGGCTTAGTGGCGGGTGCGTGTAATCCCAGCTACTCGGGAGGCTGAGGCAGGAGAATGGTGTGAACCCAGGAGGCGGAGCCTGCAGTGAGCCAAGATCACGCCACTGCACTCCAGCCTGGGTGACTGAGTGAGACTCCGTCTCAAAAAACAAAAAACAAAACAAAAAAAGAAATAATCATCTATCCATTGACTGGATTATTACAGTAGACTCTTTTTTTTTTTTTTTGATATGGGGTCTCACTCTTGTCACCCAGGCTGGAGTGCAGTGGTGTGATCTCCACTGACAGCAGCCTCTGCCTCCCAGGCTCAAGCAATCCTCCCAACTCAGCCTCCTGAGTAGCTGGGACTACAGATGTGTGCCACCACACCTGGCTAATTTTTGTGTTTTTTGTAGAGACAGGATTTTGCCATGTTGCCCAGGCTGGTCTCAAACTCCTGGGCTCAAGCAGTCTGCCTGCCTTGACCTCCCCCAGTGCTGGGATTACAGGCATAAGCCACCATGCCTGTCAAGCAGTAGAGTCTTAATCGGTCTCTCAGGTTCAACTTTTATCGCCCTTCAGTCTGTTTTCAACACAGCAAATAGAGTGATATTATTAAAATGTATGTCATACCTCTTTTTGAAGCACTCTAAGCACTACAAGTAAAAGCTGAAATAATCAAGTACTAGACCTTAACTAATCTTCCCCCACACACACATACTTTTTTTTTTCCTCTTCATCTCCTGCAACTCTCTTCCTCACCTACTCTGCTCCAGCCATACTGGCTCAGTGACACTCCCTTCAGGGCCTTTGCCCTTGCTGCATAGCTTGTGCTCTCACTTCCTTTAGGTCTTTATGCAAAGGTATTCTTGATGAAGCCTTTCCTGATCTTGCTTTTAAACTGCACTCTACCCTCCTCTTAGGACTCACAACCTCCCACTTACCACCATATGACAAGTGTATTTTACCTACTTATTTAGTTTATCTCTCCTCTCTCACGCCTCCTTCCCTTAAAATTAAGTTCTGGTTTTGTTCCGAGGATTTTTTGTCCTTTCATTCATTGCTAAATCCCCAGTGCTCTGAACAGTTGGCACACAGTAGGTGCTCAATAAAAAGTTGATGAATTAATGAGTTGAAATAAAAACTGTAAATAAATTGTAAATAAAAAAAGGAAGAGAGAAAACTGCTTTGATTTACTAACTGGAAAACTTAAGACAATAGACAAAACTGTTAGAACTAATTAGAGTTTAGCAAGTTCTTTGAAAAAATGTAACGGACTCTGTATTAGTCTGTTTTCATGCTGTTGATAAACACATAACCTGAGACTGGGCAATTTACAAAAGAAAGAGGTTTATTGGACTCACAGTTCCACGTGGCTGGGGAAGCCTCACAATCATGGTGGAAGGTGAAAGGCACATCTCACATGGCAGCAGACAAGAGAAGAGAGCTTGTGCAGGGAAACTGCCATTTTTAAAACCATCAGATCTCATGGGACTTATTCACTGTCATGGGAACAGCACAGGGAAAGACCCATCCCCATGATTCAATTACCTCCTACCAGGTTCCTCCCATGACCCATGGGAATTATGGGAGTTACAATTCAAGATGAGATTTGGGTGGGGACACAGGCAAACCGTATCAGATTCCTCATGACATTCAAAATAGAAACAAAAACTGCAAAATACCTAGGAATCAACCTAATAAGAATGTTAAAGATTATTTTATAAATAAAAATATAAAACTTGACACAAGGGTTTATAAAATGAGAGGAAGGAAAGGAGAGACATAATCATGTTCCTGAGTAGGGAACTCAGTACTGTCCAGATGCAGTATGATTATAATACAGATTCCCAGCAGAAGAGTTTATGGAACTTGACAAGCTGATTTTACACTTCCTCTGAAAGACAAAATGTTCAGGCCAGGTGTGGCTCACGCCTGTAATCCCAGCACTTTAGGAGGCCAAGGCGGTGGATTGCTTGAGGCCAGGAGTTCAAAAGCAGGCTAGCCAACATGGTGTAACCGTGTCTTTACTAAAAATACAAAAATCAGCTGGGCATAGTGGCGCACATCTGTAATCACAGCTACTCGGGAAGCTGAGGCATGAGAATTGCTTGAACCTGGGTGGTGGAGGTTGCAGTGAGCTGAGATTGCACCACTGCATTCCAGCCTGGGCAACAGATCAAGGCTGTCTCAGAAAAAAAAAAGAAAAAAGAAAATGTTCAGTAAAAGCCATGGAATCTTTGAAACAATGATAGAAGGACTTGCCTCATCAGCTATAAAAGTAATCTGTATACTAGAAGTTCAAGTGCTAGCTAGCATACCTTAAAGCTCTGATTATTTTTTTAAGCGCAGTATTCCTGTGAGAATAGGTAAATGCCTCAGATAGAGATCCAAACAATAGATCCAACTGTATACGACAGTTTAGCAAATTCTGGAAGTGTCATTCCAGATCAGAGGATTAAAATAATATATGATCTTGGAACAGTCATTCCTGTTTGGGGGAACAAAATGCAGTTGGGTTCCTGCTTCATGAAAGTAAAAAAATTCCAGTGGAATAAAGAACTAAATGTTTTTTATAAACCAACATATATAATTAGAATGAAATTTGACATTTATTATTTTGTTTATAATACTGACTGGGGAAGGCACAAGAGGAAGACATAAAACCCTTAAGCTTAAAGGTGAAGATACACAGATTTAATTACATAACATTTTTAAACTTCGGCATGAAAAAGAGACTATAAACAAAATCTAGAGAATTGGAGAAAATATTTGCAACACATGGCCAAAATACAACTTTTTTTTTTTTTTTTTTGAGACGGAGTTTCACTCTTGTCTCCAGGCCGGGAGTGCAATGGCATGATCTCAGCTCACCGCAACCTCCGCCTCCTGGGTTCAAGTGATTCTCCTGCCTCAGCCTCCCGAGTAGCTGTGATTATAGGCACACACCACCATGCCCAGCAAATTTTTGTATTTTTAGTAGAGACAGGGTTTCACCATGTTGGCCAGGCTGGTCTCGAACTTCTGATCTCAGATGATCCACCTGCCTCAGCCTTCCAAAGTTCTGGGATTACAGGTGTGAGCCACTGCACCCGGCCCAATACAACTTTTAAAATATGATGAAATATGTAAATTATTCTGAAAAAACTCAAATGACTGACTAGAAAGTAGGTAAAGAATATGAGTATGCACTCATAGAAAAAGAAATGTAGATAATCAATAAACATTTGACAACTTCCCTTGTAATTAGGGAAGTGTGAGTTGTAACTCAGAATTCCAGCCACTCATTTAGCATTAGTTGAAGAGTGGTAACACATAATTTAGAAACTTGTGGGAAACAGGTACTCTGGCATATTATAGGTAAACGGTTTAAAAGAACAATTTGGCAACACCTATCAAAATTTAAAATGCAGGCACCTCTTAACCTGGCAGTGCTACTTTTAGATCTCTTCCTTGCAGAAACTTTTGTGTTTGTGCCAAAGATGGACATAAAAGGTTGCTCACCATAGCATTGTTTGCAATAGCAAACATAAATAGTAAAAATCCTGAATGTTCCATCATAGCAGCTGGTTAAATAAAAACAAAATAATACAGTACAACAGTTTTATTTGATTTATTTTTTATTTTTGTTTTGTTTTGTTTGACACAAGATGTCATTCTGTTGCCCAGGCTGGAGTGCAGTGGCTCAATCTCGGCTCATTGCAGCCTCAACCTCCTGGGCTCAAGCAGTCTCCACACCTCAGCCTCCTGAGTAGCTGGGACCATAGGCATGCCCCTGTAACCACCACGCCTAACTAATTTTTTGTAGAGATAGGGTTTTGCCATGTTGCCCAGGCTGGTCTCGAACTCCTGAACTCAAGAGGCAGGAGAATCACTTGAACCCAGGAGGCGGAGGTTGCAGTGAGCTAAGACTGTGCCACTTTACTCCAGCCTGGGCAACAGAGCGAGACACTGTCTCAAAAATAAATAAATAAATAAATAAAAGGTATTCAACATCATTAGTGATCAGGTATGAGCCACCGCACCTGGCCAGCAGTTTTAAAAATGAGATTTGGTTATATGTACTAAGCTGGAAAGATCTCTGAGGTATAATGTTAAGTGAAAAAAAGCATGTTGCAGAGCAGTGACATATTTTATTGTTTTGCTTATGTAAAAACAAATACTTCCCCAACAGAAAAACACCAAAACTATGTATTACTGAGAGTTGCATACCAAATTGTTCATGTCAGTTTTCTATGATGAGATGAATCAGATTGGTATATGAGGATTCATTTTGTAAAACATTCAAGACACAAAGTGTACAGGATATAAGAAGAATATATTAGTATTTTAATTGTTTAATTTTCAAGATAAAGAAGGCATAAATCATGGAGAAAAACTGGGTAAAAATAAAATTTCCGATTTTTTTCTTCATTTCCAGGGAAGCAAGATAATGAAATATAAACAAACAAGAAAACATACCTGACTGTTCATGCACAGTTGTTATAAAAGCAGTGAGCAGTGAGTTAACTATTTACATATAAGACGGGAAGAACAGAGATGATTGTTTAGAATTCACATATATTGTACCCACGACTGGCTTTATTGTCAGGAAAACAGTGGGGTTCAGCAGAAAGAAAAAGTTCAGAGTCAGGGTACCTGCTCACTTAGGTTCTGATGATGTTAATCTTTACTTAGCTTTGTGATCTTGGGCAAACTACATCTATTTAGCTCTTGGTTTCTTCTTCTTGTCATCTATCAGTCATCTATCATGTCTAAATTCTGAGTCTGAATCCAAAGAAAATAAGAAATAAGTTATAATATGAAAGCAGCATCTTTGACGTAAGCTGCATTATTGGGTCTGCTGAGTCTATGCGTCTTCTAAAGGTAGAACTTACAAAGTCATTGGTGACCACATGCTCAGGTAGACCTGGGGGTTAGAGGGCAGTGTCATTGCTGGGTATGGTATATGTTTGAAAAAATTTATTTCCTTTTCTTTTTGTAGATAAGAGTCTCACTCTGTCACCCAGGCTTGAGTGCGGTGGTGCAATCACTGCAGCCTGGAACTCCTGGGCTCAAGTGATCCCCCCACCTCAACCTCCTAAGTAGTTGGGACTTCTGATGCACACCGCCATGCCTGGCTAATTTTTTTATTTTTAGTTTTTGTAGAGATGAGGTCTTGCTGTGTTGCTAAGGCTAGTGTTGAATGCCTGGCCTCCCAGAGTGTTGGGATTACAGACGTGAGCCACTGCGCCCGCCCTTTGAATATTTCTATTAAAAGGAAAAAAGACAGCCGGGCGTGGTGGCTCACGCCTGTAATCCCAGCACTTTGGGAGGCCAAGACGGGTGGATCACCTGAGGTCAGGAGTTTGAGACCAGCCTGGCCAACATGGAGAAACCTGTCTCTACTAAAAATACAAAATCAGCCGGGCGTGGTTGCGCATGCCTGTAATCCTGGCTACTCAGGAGCCTGAGGCAGGAGAAACGCTTGAACCCGGGAGGCAGAGGTTGCAGTGAGCCAAGATCGCGCTGTTGCACTCCAGCCTGGGCAACATGAGTGAAACTCTGTCTCAAAAAAAAAAAAAAAAAAAAGAAGGAAAAAAGACTGGCTGGATACACAACAAACTCATAGTGGTGACCTCTGGGGGGTGAGGATCAATGATGACTTTAGGTTTTTATGTAATATTCCTTTTTTCCCTCAAAATAGACAGTAAATATTCAACATACATAATTTTAAAAAGCAGTAATGTAGAAAAAAGCAAATATGCCAAAATATTAACAGTGGTTAATTCTGGCTGCTGGGAGTGTGGGTCATGGTGGGTTTTTAAATACTTACTAGGTTTTCTTTTTTTTAATTAAAAGGTAAATAATTAAGTGACACGTTTCATGGTTCATTGATGAATAAAAAACTATCTTCTGGTTAATAATTAAATTTGGGAAGCAGAAAATACACAAAGGAAAGAAAGAATTGAATTTAGTTTCACCATTTGATAATAAAATAAGAAACACTAATTAGGACAGTGTTTATCTCTGGGAAGAAGGTCTTTCTACATTTTATATGCTTGCACTTTCTTTGGATAACACAGTTGTGGAAAGGAAACTTTTCAGTATTGTCTTGGCTTTGTACAGCAGTAGTTGGGGAGCTGTTTTTTTCTTGGTCACCTGACCTTTTCATGCTTTTGTCACTTGCTGGTTGTAACTTTGAAAACCAAAGAGCTCTGGGTAACCTTGGCAGTAAAGCAGCCTACTGTCTGATGAGTTGGGAAGTGGGCCACAGGACCAACTCAATGAACTATTTCTAGTGCAGAGAATGATTGCAAGATCAGCCTTCTATTAAACATGAAAAAGTGGGGAGAGGCAGGCAATCTTCATTGCCCAGAAAAAGTTTTTCTTACTTTAATCTTGATCGTCTTGCTGTTTCAGCCTTGCTGCTTCTAAGACTTTCTTTCCTCTCACCCCCGTATTTTTATTATGAAAATGTTCAAACCATACATAAAATGTGAGAGGCCAGGCGTGGCACCTCACACTTGTAATCCCAGCACTTTGGGAGGCCAAGGCGGGCAAATCACCTGAGGTCAGGAGTTTGAGAACAGCCTGGCCAACATGGTGAAACCCTGTCTCTACTAAAAATGCAAAAATTAGCTGGGCATAGTGGCACACGCCTGTAATCCCAGCTACAGGGAGGCTGAGGCAGGAAAATCACTTGAACGCAGGAGGTAGAGGTTGCAGTGAGCCAAGATCGTGCCACCGCACTCCAGCCTGGACAACAGAATGAGACTTCAAAAAAAAAAAAAAAAAAAGTGAGAGAATAGTACAATGAATATTTGCTATACCCACCAGATAGATTCCACACTTTTTAACATTTTGCCGTATGTGGTTTATCTTTTTTCTTTTTCTCAATCTGTCTTCTTTTATGTCAAACCTTTTTGAAGTAAGCTGCAGACATTGTGACATTTCGCTTCTAAATATTTCCTTATGCATCTAAAATAAAGGACATCCTACTACATAACCATGATAACATTGCCATACCTAAGAAAATTAACAGTAGATCCCTAATGGTATCAAATACATAGTCCATATTCAAGTTTTCTCAGATGTCTCACAGATGTTTCCATTTTTCTTTTTTTTTTTTTTTGAGACAGAGTCTTGCTCTGTTGCCCAGGCTGGAGTACAGTGGCGTGATCTTGGCTCACTGCAGCCTCTGCCTTCCAGGTTCCAGTGATTCTCCTGCCTCACCCTCCTGGGTAGCTGGGATTACAGGCGCACGCCATCACGCCAGGCTAATTTTTGTATTTTCAGTAGAGACAGGGTTTTGCCACGTTGGCCAGGCTGGTTACGAACTCCTGACCTCAGGCAGTCCTCCCGCCTTGGCCTCCCAAAGTGTTGGGATTACAGGCATTAGCCACCATGCCTGGCCTGTTTTTCTTTTCTAAAAAAAATTTAAAGTTCATAGATTGCATTTTGTTGTTATTCTTTAATCCCTTTTACACTGTAAGAATTTTCCCTCTCTGTTGTTTTTGTTTTATATAATGCTGACTTTTTAAAAACTATTTCTCTTTTTTTTTTGGTAGAGACAGGGTCTTGCTATGTTGCACATGTTGGTCTCAAACTCCTGACCTCAGTTGATCCTCCCACCTCAGCCTCCCAAAGTGCTGGAATTACAGGCATGAGCCACAATGCCCAGCTGACTATTTTTAACTTCTAAAAAAATTTTTTAAATTGGCCAGGTGCAGTGACTCACACCTGTAATCCAGCACTTTGGGAGGTTAAGGTGGGCAGATTGCTTGAGCCCAGGAGTTTGAGATCAGCCTGGGCAACATGGTGAGACCCATCTCTACAAAAAAAAAAATAGAAAAATTAGCTGGGTGTGGTGGTATGCGCCTGTAGCCCCAGCTACTCGAGAGGCTGAGGTGGGAGAATCACCTGAGCCCAGGAAGTTGAGGCTGCAGTGAGTCGTGATCAAGCGACTGCACTCCAGCTTGAGCAACAGAGTGAGACCCTGTGAAACCTCATCTCTACTAAAAATATGAAAAAATTAGCTGGGTTGGGTGGCGGGCGCCTGTAATCCCAGCTACTTGGGAAGCTGTGGCAGGAGAATCACTTGAGCCCAGGAGGCAGAGGCTGCAGTGAGCTGGGACTGCACCATTGCACTCCAGCCTAGGCAACAAGAACGAAACTCTGTCTCAAAAAAACAAAACAAAACAAGAAAAATACACATGCCATAAAATTTACCATTTTAACTACTTCTAAGTGTACAATTCTGTGGCACTAAGGACATTCACATTGTTAAACTAAAATCACCACCATCCATCCACACAACCTTTCATCTTGCAAAACTGAATCTGTACCTATTAAACAATAACTCCCCATTCCCTCTCCCATCCAGCACCTGGCAACCACCATTCTATCTACCTTCTGTCTCTGTGAAGTTGACTATTCTGGGTACCTCATAAAAAAGTAGAATCATACAGAATTTGTACTTTTATGGCTGGATTTCACTTACCATAATGTTCTCAAGGTTAATCCATATTGTAGCATGTGTCAGAATTTCCTTTTTAAGGCTAAATAATATTCCATTGTGTGTATGTATCACATTTTGTTTATCACTTTGGGTTGCTACCACCTTTTGGCTGTTGCAATAGTGCTTCTATGAAGATGGGTATACAGGTATCTCTTTCAGTGCCTGCTTTCAATTCTTTGGAATTTATACCCAGAACTGGAATTTCTAGGTATCTTTTTCAGTCCCTGCTTTCTATTCTTTGGAATTTATACCCAGAACTGGAATTTCTAGATCATGTGGTAATTCTATTTTTAATTTTTTAAGAAACGCCATACTGTTTTCCATAGTGGTTGCACCATTTTGCATTCCCACCAGTAGTGCACAAGGGTTCTAATTTCTCCAAATCCTTGATGGCACTTGTTATTTTCTAGTTTTTTGATAGTAGCCATACTAATGGATATTAAGTAATATTTAATTATGGTTATGATTTGCATTTCTCTAATGATTAGAGGTGTTGAGTTTCTTTTCATGTGCTTGGCCATTTGCATATCCTCTTCAGAGAAATGTTCTTTGCCCTTTTCTTTTTTTTTTTTTTGAGACAGAGTCTTGCTCTGTTGCCCAGGACAGAGTGCAGTGGCGTGAACACATCTCACACTGCAGCCTCAACGTCTTGAGCTCAGATGATCCTCTTACCTTAGCCTCATGAGTAGTTGGGACCGCAGGCACATGCTACCACATCCGGCTAATTTTTTTTTTTTTTTTTTTTTTTTTTTTTTTACTTTTTATAGAGACAGGGTCTCCCTGTGTTGCCCTGGCTGGTCTCAAACTCATGGGCTCAAGAGATCCCCCACCTTGGCCTCTCAAAGTGCTGAGATTACAGGCATGAACCACCTGCCTGGCTTCATTGCCCATTTTCGAATAGGAATTTTTGGTGGTGGTTGTTGAGTTATATAGATGGGTTGTCTTTTTACTCTGTTGCTTGTGTCATTTGATGCACAGAAGTTCTAAATTTTAAATGTCCAGTTTATATATTTTTTTATTTGTTGTCTGGGCTTTTGGTGACATTTTCAAGAATTCATTGCCAAATCGAATGTCACAAAGATTTTCCTTTGTGTTTTGTTATAAAAATTTTATAGTTTTAGGTTTATGTTTAGGTCTTTGATATATTTTGAGTTAATTTCTTTATATGGTGTACGGTGAGGTCCAACTTCATTCTTTAGATATCTAGTTTTCCCAGCACCACTTGTTTGAAAGACTATTCTTATTGAGTGGTCTTGACATCCTTGTCAAAATCATTTGACCAGGTATGTGAGGGTTTGTTTCTGGTCTCTTTATTCTGTTTCATTGGTCTGTATATCTGTCTTATGCCAGTATCCCACTGTTGATGACTGTAGCTTTGTAATAAGTTTTAAAATCAGGAGTGTGAGTTCTACAGCTTTAATCTTTATCAAGATTGTTTTGGATATTCAGAGTCTCTTGAGATTCCATGTAAATTTTAGAATGGATTTTTCTACTTCTGTAAAAAACATCATTGGGATTTGAGAAGGGATTACACTGAATGTGTAGATTGCTTTGGGTAACATTGACAGCTTAACGATATTGTCTACCAATGCATGAACAGAGGGTATCTTTTCATTTATTGCTGTCTTCTGTAATTTCTTTCAGAAATATATGAGTGGTCCAGTTTCTCTGAATTCTCAGTTTGGTAGTCACTGTTTTTCATTTTATCCATTCTAACAGAGGTATAGTAATATCTCATGGTTTTAATTTGCATTTCCATAATGGATAAGATGTCGAACATAGGGCTTCTCTGCCATTTCTGTATCCTCTTTGACAAATTGTTTCTTCATACCTTTTGCCCATTTTCTAATTGGATTTTTTTTTTTTACAATTGAGTTTTGAGAGTTCTTTATGTATTCCACATATGGTTCTTTTTCAGATATGTGGTTTGCAGATATTTTCTCCCAGTCAGTAGCTTGTCTTTTCATTCTCTCAACAGAGTCTTTCATAGAGCAAAACTTTAAAATTGTAATGAAGTCCACATTATCATTTTTTTTTCCTATGGATCACACTTTTTGGTGTCAAGTGTAAGAACTCTTCACCAAATCCTAGGTCCAGAATATTTTCTTCTGTTTTCTTCCAAAGATTTTATGATTTTACATTTTCCATTTAGATCTATGCTTTAATTTGTATATAATGTGTAAGGTTGAGGTTTACATTTTTGCCCGTAGATATCCAGTTATTCTAGCCCTACTTATTGAAAAGACTATCCATCCAACATTGAATTGCTTTTGTGCCTTTGTTAAAAATTAGTTAGTTGTACTTGTGTGGGTCTGCTTCTGGTTACTCTATCTGTTCCATTGACTTATGTGTCTGTCCCTTAGCCAGTACCACTCAGTCTTGATTACTTTAGCTATGCAGTAAGTCTTGACATTGGGTAGAGTGATTCCTCCCACTTTTTCTTTTTCAAAACAGTTTTAAGCTATTGTAGTTCCTTTGCTTTTCCTTATGAGTTTTATTTATTTTATTTTTAAGAGATGAGGTCTCACTATATTGCCCAGGCTGGCCTCGAACTCCTGAACTCAAGTGATCCTCCCATCTTAGCCTCCTAGTAGCTGAGACTAAGACCTGTATCACTGTTCCTGGCTTATGTAAATTTTAGAATAATCTCTTCTACATCTATAAAAAATACTGGATTTTCATAGGGATGTGTTAAACTTACCACATTAGGGAGAATTGATATCAGTACTATGTTGAGGTTCCTAATCCATGAACATGGTATGTCTTACTATTTATTTAGATCTTCTTTAATTTCTTTAATCAGTGTTTTGTAGTTTTTAACATGTAAGTGCTGTGTATGTTTTATTAGGTTTATAACTAGGTATTTAATTTTTAAGAGATTATAAATGGTATTGTATTTTAAATTTTGGTTTTCTATAAAGTTACAGTTGTCCCATCACTTTGGAAGGCCAAGGTGGGAGGATCACTTGAAGCTAGGAATTCAAGACCAGCCTAGGGAGGCAACAAAGTGAGACCCTGTCTCTCCAAAATTTTTTTTCAAAATTAGCTTGTGTGGTGGCATGTGTCTGTAGTTCCAGCTACTTGGGAGGCTGAGGTAGGAGGATCGCTTGAGCCCATGAGTCCAGGAGTTAGAGACTGCAGTGAGCTATGATCACACCACTGCACTCCAACCTGGACATCAGAGCAAGACCCTGTGTCTAAAAAAAAAATTACAGTTGATTTTTATATGTTGATCTTGTATCTTGAAGCCTTGTTGAACTCACTTATTAGTTCTAGGAATTTTGGTAGAATCCTTAAGATTTCCTACAGAGACCATCATGTCATCTACAAATAGGACATATCTGCAAATAGGAACAGTTTTCTTTCTGTCTTTTCAGTCTATGTGTCTTTTACTTCCTTTTATTGCCTTATTCTGTTGGCTAGAACTTCCGGTATTATGTTAAATAGGAATAATGAGAGTAGACATGCTCATCTTCTTCCTGACCTTAGAGGAAAAACATTCAGACTTTGACCATTATGTGTAATTACAAACTTTGCTTGGTGGGTTTTTTAAATGATCTTTATCAAGTTGAGGAAACTATTTCTAGTTTTCTGAGTGGCTTTTTTTCTGTTTTTTTAATTGATGCATAATAGATACACACATTTTCAGGGAACATTCATATAGTTTATAAAGATCAAATTAGTGTAGTTGGGATATCCATCAATTCTGAGTGTTTTTATTATGAATGGGTGTTGACTTTTATTAAGTGATTTTTCTGCATCAGTTTTTTGGTTGTGTGATTTTTCTTCTTTAGCCTGTTAATATGAGGGATTACATTGATGGATTCATGAATAATGAACCAGCCTCGAGTATCTCTGTGATAAATTCCACTTGGTCCTAGTGTATAGTTGTTTTACATGTTGCTGAATTTTACTTACTATATTTTGTTAAGGGTATTTACATTTAATTAAAAAAAAATTTCCCAGGTGTGGTAGTGCACGCCTGTAATCCCAGCTACTCAGGAGGGCTGAGGAGGGAGGATTGCTTGAGCCCAGGAGTTCGAGTCTAGCCTAGGCAACATTAATGAGACCCCATCTCTTTAAAAAAAAAAAAAAAAAAAGGCAGGATGTTTACATTTATATTCATGATGGATTTTGGTTTGTAGGTTTCTTTCTCTTTTTGATACTTTTTGTTTTTGACTGATGATTAAAGAGGAAACACTCAGATAGTGTCCTCTCCCTCTTACTCTCCCAGAGGAAGAAAACAGTCATCAGTGACGAACGGCAGTTGCAGCAAAGCAACATCAAAAACCAGCTTTATGCTCAGGAGAGACCACTGTGCCTCCTTCTGTGGTTTCTAGTGCTCTACTCATTCAGAGAGACCTCTCTAATAATGAACTACAGAAATGATCCCTGAAAGTATAGTCTTTGGTACTATCTTTGTCTAGTTTTGATATCACATGGAAGACTATGAAACTCTTCGTGGAAGATAGTGATGAAGAGCGCCAAGTCATGGAATGAATGAGTTGGGGCATAGGAACATCAAAAAGAATCCAGCAGGGCAGCCTGGTGTGGTGGCGCATGCCTGTAATCCCAGCACTTTGAGAGGCTGAGGCAGGTGGATCACTTGAGGTCGAGTTCAAGACCAGCCTGGCCAACATGGTGAAACCTTCTTACTAAAAAGTACAAAAATTAGCCAGGCATGGTGGTGTACATCTGTAATCCCAGCTACTTGGGGGACTGAGGCATGAGAGTCGCTTGGACCCAGGAGGCGGAGGTTACAGTGAGCCAAGATTGTGCCACTGCACTCCAGCCTGGGCGACAGAGTGAGAGTCCATTTCAAAAAAAAAAAAAAAGAATCCAGTGGGGCAAAAGAATTCAGGAATTAGTGAAGAGAAATAGTGTAGTTTGGCTGTAAATACAGTTTTGAGGTGAGAGTAAGGCAGTGTACTGGAGGAGATTCAGTAAGGGATGGGGATGATGCCTGGCTTCATAGGTGGAAGAATTAGTGTAGTTGGTTTGTAGAGGCTCTTAGTTAATAATGATGTAGTAGGACTGGGATTATATTGACTGTAGAGAAAGTATTAAATATAAGAGTGTTAGGAAGCTGGGCGCGGTGGCTCACACCTGTAAGGCATGAGGCAGGCGGATCACCTGAGGTCAGGAGTTCGAGACCAGCCTGGCCAACATGGCAAAACTCCATCTCTGCTAAAATACAAAAATTAGCCGGGTTGGTGGCACACACCTGTAATCCCAGCTATTCGGGTGGCTGAGGCGGGAGAATCACTTGAACCTGGGGGGCAGAGGTTGCAGTGAGCCAAGATCACTGTACTTCAGCCTGGGCCACAGAGCCAGACTCCATCTCAAAAAAAAAAAAAAAGTGTTAGGGAATGAGTATTAGAGGCAGATCCTGGACCTGGAGATGATGAGGAGACCAGGTGGAAGAATCAGTCTTGAGCAGGAAATCGGGCGCCTCTCTCTGGAGCTTCTGGGAAGGAGGGGATGGGTATGGAGAGAATGGGGTCCTTAGAAGTAATGTGAATGTCTGAGAGTGCCTCACATTTTGCTTGAGCAAACGGCTATCCCTAGGGCTGAAGGAATAATAGGTCTACACAGAAATGGAAGCAAGTATTCTCTGCTGACACTCCCTTTATGGATAGCTGTGAGGATGAATTAGAGCTTTGTTTAGGTTCTCAGGCCAGTTTGGGGGTTTAGTTTGCATTTGTTTTTGAGACAGACTGATGAGGACCACAAGTGGGGTGAACAGTATGGAAACTCTTATTTGAAAAATCTTCAAAACATGAAAAGTCATTGGAAGTTCTTGGAGTCAGCTGCTGAGTCTTAATCCTTTCCACCATTGACCATGAGAGAGGGACTTTGGCTTCATCCTCTGTTGAGGAGTTTGTAATCAGCAGGTCAGACTTAGTCTTCAGACCAGTTCTCCACAACCTCTTCCAGAAAATAAAAGAGAAAGGAACCTTCCCAATCCATTTTATGGTTCTGATACCAGAACCAGACAAGAATCAATTTCCATCCCCAGCAAAGTCATTCCTCTTCCTCATGACTCCATTGTGGGACACAGGATGCTGCTCTTCTCATGGGGCTGTCCTGGCACTCAGGGGACCATTTTCTGTTCTTGTTGCAGCTGCAGTCGACTTCGGCAGGTTCAGAGCATCCTGACCCAGAGCAGCAAGTCTCGGCCGGATGGGATCCTCTGCATCCTAGGTCAGTGCTTTTAACAAAGTGGGACTCAGGGCTTGGGCAACTTGGCTTTTTTTGTTCACAGGAAGGTATTAGTAATAGTAGCAATGTGAAATAAGCCGTGAGTTGGTGTCCTCCTAGTTCTTGTTCCCCCGAAATTTGTTGCTGTTTTAATGAGGTTAGATGAGCTATCAGTGAGATAGGAAGCCCATTTTTGGAGCTACTTCTGCCTTAAGCCCTTCTTTTAGCCTCACATATATAGCTGCCTCCTGCCATGACATGTCCCTCTTGCCCAGAGCCATACTCTGAGACTTCACAGACATCAGGACCTAGGTAATAAATATATACCTAAAGCATTGAGAGATGGTAGTGAAGACAGTATTGTTTAATTTCCTTTTTATTTGTCTCTAATTCAGCTCCTCTAGACTGTAAGCTTCATGAGGGTCATTTGCAGGCATGTTCACCACCATACCCCAGCATCTAGTACAGTGCTAGACCTTGAGCCTCATAATTGTAAAGTGATGGGTGTTTGTGGTTCCACTCACTTGTCCTCTTCTTCACATTATTGGGTTCTTGTCAAGCCACCTTAATCTGCCTTTGTTTGATCCCAAGTGTTTTGGTAAAGATCTCTTTGAAAGGTGAAGATTTTTCTGACCCCTATTCTTAAGCTAACTGAAAGCATTCCAAGATGAATCCTTTTCAGAAATGAACAGGCTCCATAATCTGTGCTGTTTGATTATCTCAATTACAAGACGTTGGAATTCAAGTAAAGGTACTTGATGCTGAGACCTGTTTCTTTCACAGAATTGGTTAGCTTGGTTTCTGGCACAAAACTGGTCTGAGCTGCGTCCTTCAGCTTGATCATCAGGGTTTTGCTAAGCAGGGGCAAATTATTGGCTCATTTGCTCCCTGTAGTACGGTACAGCTGATCAGAGCCTCCTTTGCCTTGCAGGAATCGATAGCAGGTACAATGAAGGCTGCAGAGAGCTGGCAAATTATCTTCTATTTGGTTTGTACAATCAGAATACCAGTGATTTTGAGAAAACGGGATTTTCTGAAGAAGTGCTAGATGGTAAGTATATATTGGTAAACTCTGTGTGATAGAAGAGTAAGAGGTTTATTTATTTGGATCCTTATTTTATGGTCTTCTTATGGAATAAAATTTAAAATAGTCCAAAGCCCCAGTAAACGTTTGCTTTTTAAAGAATAAAAAAAACAGCATTTTTTCTTTGCTGATATATTTAGTAGTAACAAGTAGTTTTCAGAATATATTTACTAATTCAGCTTTAGAGAAACAAGTAAACATCAGTGTTTGGCTTTATCTCTGTTTGGCAAAGTACTGGTTTTCCTCTTCATTGACCATTGCCTCTACATGCTAACGGTTCAGATTATATGGTGTTGTCCTGTGAAAGCACCTTCAGTTGTGAGGTAAGGATGGGCCTGCAGGCAGCTCCTACAAGGAAGATTTCTTGTGGCTTATCAGCTGAGGAACAAAGGCTCTTTGTCCTGCTGTCTTTGGGAATTATTTTCTCTATGACTTTAATTCATGAAGATGCCTGTGACTACAATGCTGGATTTCTGTTTATATTCCCCTCTCCGTAGCACTGAGACACTCTGCCTGTGTTGATGCTGCTGGGGGCTATTGCCCAGGAGCTATCTCTGATATCACATATTTAGAATCATGTCTTGTATGCCAGATGGGTCAGGAGACACTGGAATAGACAAAATAAAAGTGGACAAGAGACAGACAGCTCTTGTGAGGCAGCTGGGGGAGGCATGAAAACAAACATCTGATGTGAAATAATATTGCTATGTGTCTAGTGCAGTAGTTCCCAACTGGGGGCAGTTTTGTCCTGCAGGGGACATTTGGCAATGTCTGAAGACATTTTTGATTGTCAAAACTGGGTAGGGGATGCCACTGGCATCTAGTGGATAGAGGCCAGAGATGATGCTAAACATCTACAATGCACAGAACAGTCACCTAGAGCAAGGAATTCACTGATCTAAACTGTCAGTAGTGCCGAGGTTGAGAAATCCTGGTCTGGTATATATGAAAATTCTTCTCTGGTTAAGTCCTTAGTAGTGTTTATTCTTATAGACTGATTAAAGCTTTCCTTTTTATTAGGAAGTGCAAAAAGAGTAGACTGAAATTACTCCTTCCATTACATTTTTTTCCATGCAAATTTGGTTTCAGATTTTGATTACAAAATATTTTTTTCCTTACGTTATACAACATCTGCTGGTTTAGAAAAAAGTAATCTTGGCAGCTCATACCAGCCACACATTTCACCTCAGCCGAGATTGCTAAGGACATTACAGTACTGAAATTAAGGAAATAGTTTAAATTCTTAAAGGTGTGCTTTTTTGCTTATTTTTGTTTTCATCTTTTCTTTTTGAAACAGAATCCTGCTCTGTTGCCCAGGCCGGAGTGCAGTTGTGCGATCTTGGCTCACTGCATCCTCCACCTCCTGTGTTCGAGATTTCTCTGCCTCAGCCTCCCGAGTAGCCGGGATTACAGGCATGCACCACCATGCCCAGCTAATTTTTGAATTTTTAGTAGAGACAGGGTTTCACCATGTTGGCCAGGCTGGTCTCGAACTCCTGACCTCAGGTGATCCCACCTTGGCCTCCCAAAGTGCTGAGATTACAGCTGTGAGCCACCACGCCTGGCCTGTTTTTATCTTTTTACCTGGCACAGTGGGTGCCTAGGAAATGAGCATTTTCCTACAAATTAATAAATTTGTTTATACAAGTAGTTGGAAAGCAGAGATCACCAAATTTCTGCATTTTGATCTCATATGAGAGGGAGAAAGGCCAACATGAATTTACTTCTAAAAGCAACTTTTATTTATTTATTTATTTTGAGACAGAGTCTCGCTCTATCACCCAGGCTGGAGTGCAGTGGTGTGATATTGGCTCACTGCAGCCTCTGCCTCCTGGTGGAGTCTCCTGCCTCAGCCTCCCGAGCAGCTGGGATTACAGGCACCCGCCACCATGCCTGGCTAATTTTTGTATTTTTAGTAGGAAAGGGATTTCACCATGTTGGCCAGGCTGGTCTTGAACTCTGCTTGCCTTGGCCTCACAGTGTTGGGATTATAGGCATGAGCCACCGCACCAGCCTAAAAGCAGCTTTTAAATAGGTTACGTATTCATCCCATTCTCGTATGCTTTCCTCTTTTACCTGACTGTAAACTCTGTTAAACTTTGGTTCATAGTGATAACACCAGAGTTCTAAGAGATTTGGGGAATGCTTACTTTAGGTTTAGTAACTACTATGTTATGTCTCTTACTGGATCCTAATTCTTTGAGGCATGTTACATTTTACTGTAGAGTATAATACACACCAGAAGCCCTCAGTCTTCAGGTAATAGCCAACTCTCATTCCTCTGCAGGTGGTCTACGAATGACTCAGGGAAGGGCTCTTGGAGGGAGTGTGTGAGAAAGACCAATATGCTGAGAGATGAGAGGGGCCTCCATTCCACCTTTTGCTACCCTTTGACTCTTGTGCTTACCTAAAGAGTCAATAGTGATGAGGCTGCTACATCCTGTGTTCCCTGGAACAGCCTGGGCCTTACGGGCATGGGGCTTAGAGTGGCTTAAAAGGTCAGACCCATGGAGTTTTATTTCAGGAGGCCACTCAGCTGTTTGGTCAGATGTGGTCAGTATTTACTGGGCTTATAAGATGTTTTTGTCAGGTGTGGTCTGTCACACTGTATTACCCTTTTGGCGTTGTCCTACACCTGCTGCGTCAGGTGTTCTCTGCCCCTATGCGTGTGCCTTTCTTACCTCTGACAACATCTAGTTCCATCTTGTTAGGAGGCCTAATGGCTCTTGTTTCTGAGGAGCCATAGAATGGGGCCTCTGCTTTTCTTCTGGAAGTATGACTGCCTTTGTCCTCAGTTGTCAAACTGCTTTAATATTCTACCCCATCCCATGGCTCTTCCATTTACCTAGGTTTACTTGCATTCTTGGGATTGCTTTATTTACTTCACCCATGAGCATTGAAGACTATTCCTTAAATCCGTAAGCTGCTGATCTATTTATAGAAGCTCTTTCCACTGGCCTCTACTTCCTTCCTCCCAGTCTTTCCTGCGTACAAAGCTCACCACTGCACACAATAACTCTTCCTAAAGGGACAAGCAGTATGGTTGGGCCTGCAATTGCCTTAGAGCCAGATGAGCCAACAGCTGAGAGCTTTAGACACTGATGTCTGAGGGACAACTAGTCACTGGCCATATTTGGTGCTGTTTCCCTGCCTCAGTGGCCTTAGGCTGTGGGGTTTCCATATGGTATTGACCTCTGCAGTGAAGTACTCAGCTATGTCTGGTCCCATAGATGTGACTATGTGAACACTATGCCTCAGTAGATGGAGGCTGTTCTTTGACTCGTTCTGCAACTGCATTGCCAGACCCAGAGGGCCATGGTAGGGGGAGTATTGTTTGGGGACTAGGAAATTCTTGCTGTCAACATTTGAAAGTTCTAAAGTCACTTTGAAGCTGTAAACCAAAAATAAAATTCTAAGCCCTCCAACCAATTGAATGGACCCCCTTGTTGGCCAAGGGCATTCCAAAGTAAACTTGAAAAACGAGTTCAAGCCAGGATAGGAAGTGGAGGTTGGCAGTGCCTCATTATGTCCTCTTCCTTTTGGAATTCAGGCATAACTGACCAACATTAACATTAAAACAGAGATCTTGGCCAGGTGCAGTGGCTCACACCTATAATCCTAGCACTTCAAGGCCAAGGTGACTGGATCACTTGAGCTTAGGAGTTCGAGACCAGCCTGGGCAACATGGCAAAACCCTGTCTCTACAAAAAAAAAATAAAAATTAGCCAGGCATGGTGGCACTCACCTGTAGCCCCAGCTTCTTGTGGGGCTGAGGCAGGAGGATTGTTTGAGCCTGGGAGACAGAGGTTGCAGTGAACCTATATCATGCCACTGCACTCCAGCCTGGGTGACAGAGTGAAACCCTGTCAAAAAAAAAAAAAAAAAAAAAGAAAGAAAACAGATCTTAAGACCAACCAAATTGCTATTGTATAGCAGTAAGGTACATCACATAACATAGCAGACCCTGAAAGAAATCTAAGTATTTTATCCCAAAATATACTCCTTTGACATATTTTTAAATGGTGCTGCAAAGCTGTCTCTTGTCAGAGAAATCTACATTCTGTAGAGAATCCCTTTCCCTTTCCAGGTCTTTTCCTGATCCAGGGGAGACCAACTAAGAATCTGGTACCTTTTTAAGTCTGATAAACATTTACCTTCTATTGTTTCTGAAGCCTGCTACCTGGAGGCTTTACTTGCATAATAAGAACCTTGGTCTCCACAACCGCTTATCTTAGCCCAGACATTCTGTTGATTCCAGGTCTGTATTTATTTTTATTTTTATTTTTTGAGACAGAGTCTCACTCTGTCGCCCAGTCTGGAGTGCAGTGGTGCAATCTCGGCTCACTGCAACCTCTGCCTCCCAGGTTCAAATGACTCTCCTGCCTCAGCCTCCTGAGTAGCTGGGATTACAGGTGCGCGCCACCACACCCGGCTAATTTTTGTGGTTTTTTTTTAGTAGAGACGGGGTTTCACCATGTTGGTCAGGCTGGTCTCAAACTCCTGACCTCGTGATCCACCCGCCTCAGCCTCCCAAAGTGCTGGGATTACAGGCGTGAGCCACCGTGCCCAGCCCTGATTCCAGATCTTTAGGTAATAAAACTTAACTCTTTCAACCAATTGCCAGTCAGAAAATCTTTGAATCCACCTATGACATGAAAGGACCCTTTCACTCCTGACCCCGACTTTCTGGACCAAACCAAATGTACACTTTACATGTGTTGGTTGATGTCTGCTGGTAACTTCTGTTTCCCTAAAAAGTCTAAAATCAAGCTGTTATCCAGCCATTTTGGGTACATGTTCTCAGGACCTCCTGAGGGTATGTCACAGGCATGTCCTTAAACTTGGCAAAATAAACTTCAAAATTGATTGAGACTTGTCTCAGATACTTTTTGGTTTACAAGGCACAGTGCTTAATTAAATAATTTTCAGTTTAGAGTTTTGTTACATTGTCTCTGAAGTAGTTTCAATGGTTTTACTAATTATGTGGGCAGAAAATATCTAAAAGAAATGCGTTTGACAGTCTTGTGTTTTGATTTTGTTTTTCTTACAGATGTAATTATATTGATTAAATCGGATAGCGTCCATCTGTACTGTAATCCTGTAAACTTTCGTTATCTCTTACCTTATGTGGCACATTGGAGAAATCTGCATTTCCACTGCATGACCGAAAATGAGGTAAGAAGAAAAGAGAAGACAGGCACCTAGAGACATTCTAAGAATACTCTTTAAGGAAAGTGTTGATCTGCAATCAAATTGCAGAGTGTGACTATATAAAAAAGATTATCTGTTTGAAGTGGAGAATTTCATATTTCGTTTTGAGGCTACCTTATAGATAAATTGTATGCCTGTGGAGACAAAAGGAGGCTGTTCAAATTGGGACCTAGTGGTAAGTTTATGAACTTAACTTTTTGCCTGCTTCTTCATCACCATCCTGAATCCCATCTCTTAGGGGATTAGTGCCTAGGGACTGCCCTGGGATTTTTTTTTTTTTCTGGGACGGAGTCTCACTCTGTCGCCCAGGCTGGAGTGCAATGGCACAGTCTCGGCTCACTGCAACCTCGACCTCCCAGGTTCAAGCAATTCTCCTGTCTCAGCCTCCCGAGTAGCTGGGACAATAGGCACCTGGCTAATTTTTGTATTTTTAGTAGAGACGGAGTTTTGTTACATTGGTCAGACTGGTCTCAAACTCCTGACTTTAGGTGATCCGCCCACCTCAGCCTCCCAAAGTTCTGGGATTACAGGCGTGAGCCACCATGCCTGGCTCCCTGGGAGAATTTTTTAAGCTTTCTGACATTCCTGTGTTTGAATGTCTTGGTATCTGTTTTTCTTTCCCTTTGGGCCCTTTTCAAGGGTTTGACTGGAAATCAAGTTTGGATTTGAGATTTAGGATTTCATGAAAGTTGTGACCTGATACTGGTCAAGAACACTTCCTCCCATATGAATATTTGGCGGAATTTTTTGGGGGAAAAGTGTTATCTCTTGCATTTAGGTTTCCTGATCCATTTCAGTTGATTTTTGGGTATAATATGAAATAAGGGCATAACAAGTCTTTCTGACTAGCAAATGAAAAAGGTTGGCTTTGGAAACACCTCCTTGGGTGCAGTCCTCTGTAAATGTCATTTGGGACAACTCTGATTGACAAAATGCAGAGAAAATATGGGAATTTGTGTGATATCTCATCATAGCTTATTTTTCTTTTGATTTGTCTCTTCAGTATGAAGATGAAGAAGCCGCAGAAGAATTTAAAATTACCAGCTTTGTGGACATGGTTCGAGACTGTAGTAGAATTGGCATTCCTTACAGCTCCCAAGGTGAGTATCTGACAACAAGCCTTCTAGAACCTTGCTTAGGTGGTGTGTGAATTGAACGTCACTACTTTTCCTTTCATTGGGGGCATTCAGCTGAGAAACCCCTTCGTCTATTTTTACCAAAGACATCAAGCAGAATTAAGTATGGGGACTTTTCTGTGCAAGCTTGTATTAATTACTGTGAAGTTTCTGCAGCAACACAGCAGGCTGCCCAAAATCAGGTAGAAGAACTGATACAGAATTTAGCACAATTGACATGGCTGTATCACTTACTATACAAAGAGTATAGTATAGATGTTGGGGCATCTTGGTAATAAGAAAGAGGGATTTGGATAACTTCTAAAAAGATATGCTGACATGTTTTTAAATGATGTGTAAAATACAGGGAAAAACTATCAAGTTTAGCAGTGCTTGTATTGCAACAACAAAAAGAAAAAACCTTGCACATTGAAGCTGTTGTTAACAAGAAAGGAACATTTTTGATTTAGTAGTTTTCCCTTGAGGAAGTTGATTGGCTATGTTTCATAAGGGAAAGGAGCCAAGTTTGTGTCTGTTAATAATTATTCCCACTGAATGATGCAAGTCAGATATAATAGACTACTCTTATTTTTTACTTAGTTTACTCAGGAAACTGGAATGTTACAATATACTGTAAAGAAATCTGAATGTAACTTGTTTATGGTTTGAATTTTCCTTGACTTTCATTTTGTATTTCTAGTTTCAATATCTAACCATTTTATCTGTTTGAATTTTATTTTGCTAGGTGAGGCCCTGGTGACCACGTGAGAAATGATACCTGTCTAACCATGTTAGATCAGGTTTAGACTGTTATATTCAGGATGATATCTGATATGTGTTGTTGTATTTGATTCTTCTAGGTCACTTGCAGATATTTGATATGTTTGTGGTGGAGAAATGGCCAATTGTACAGGCCTTTGCACTTGAGGGCATTGGAGGGGATGGATTTTTTACCATGAAATATGAGGTATGTATGAAAAGCAGTATGCCTAGTTTTTGTCTGCCACTGGGCTGTTTTTATGAAGAACCCATGTGAGTGTGCATTATTATAACACCAAAAAGCTGGCAATTACCTCACAAGGGCATGGAGCAAGTTAGGAGACTTGAAATGGAAAATAGTTGCTGCTAAAGGCTAGTCTCAGACTGAGGTCCTGTGTCCTTTCTTCTTGGAGTTCTTCTCCATCCTTCCTCTCCCTTACCCCATTCTCAGCTGACTGTTCTTCCTGTCTACTCCTGTAGCCCCCTAGATTGACTTTTCCTACAGCTTTTATGATCCTGTTATTACACATTTGTCACACTCACCCACTTGCCCACCAACCCATCCACCCTGGTCTTTGTACTGGAAGCTCCTTAAGTACAAAAACATAACTTGTTGTTTGTACCTCAGAAATTTATATAATTTGAGAACTATTCAAGATCAATGAAAGGGACAGTGCAGAATTTGGATAAGTACAATGTACTAGAGGAATGGAAAGATTAGCTTTTTTGGTAAGAGCAGTGTCTTTTATTTCAGCATTCCTTGCATCTAGAAAATGACCAGTAAATATTTCTTAAGTGAGTCTGGGACAGTGTGTGATCCAGAGTACAGATTAAGGAAAATGGCCTGATAGGTTAGCAGCATGACCACGAGTATCCATGTGCCTCCATGGGATCCCCACTGAAATGACCTGCCCAGTACAGGAAACCAGGGACGGGGAACATTGTCATGCTAGAAATGGGGACATCCTGTTAGGGAGAGAGTAAGTGGGTCCCTTAGAAGCAAGGCACAGAGCTAATTTCTACCCCTCTGAGAAGTACTGGCATCCCTAGCAGATGACTGGAGGCTTGCCTGGGAGAACTATCACATCCTCTGAAATGGAGCAGCATGGGCTGTGGGGCTGAAGGGAAGCATACCACTTGGACTCCACTTTTCCTTTTCCAAAATCACAGTATTCTCACATTGACTACAAGTAGCAGAACATCCACAAAGCTGTGGAAGCTTCCCCTACTGGGAATTAACGCTGTCTAACTTAGAAGAGTAGGGGCTTGAAGGGAGGCAGACCATAGGGGTTAGAGAAGAAACTTAACATTTTTATAATATTAATTAATCATGGTAATATTTATTTTTAATTAATTGTATGAACTAGGTCTGAGTGCCTACTATATGCCAGGTACTTTTCTAAGCACTTTATGTGAATTGACTGATTTAATTCTTATAGTAACCCTCTGAGGTAGGTATAGTAACCCTCTGAGGCACATCCCCGTTCAAGAGCAATTAAATGAATTTCCCAGTTTCACAGAGCTAGTGAGAGGCAGAGCTGGGGCCAGGTCCAGATGGTCTGGTTTCAGAGCCTGTGCTCCTAACCACTGGGCTGCAGCTAGAATCACATTGGAAGAAGTGCACTGGGAGGCCACATAGTTGACATAACCCAAATGAGAGAGGTTTTCTGACCTTAAGGTGCGTCACACTATGAAGTCACATTCAAAAAGAACGTTATCTCCTTCCAAGAAACACCTTTGAAAAGTAATGTAGATCTTTACATTAGGATGGTGTTTTTAGGAAATGGGATGGGCCATGAAGAGGAAATGGTACACATCATAAAGGAAGGATGGTGTTTTTAGGAAATGGGATGGGCCATGTCACATTCAAAAAGAACGTTATCTCCTTCCAAAAAACACCTTTGAAAAGTAATGTAGATCTTTACATTAGGATGGTGTTTTTAGGAAATGGGATGGGCCATGAAGAGGAAATGGTACACATCATAAAGGAAGGATGGTGTTTTTAGGAAATGGGATGGGCCATGAAGAGGAAATGGTACACATCATAAAGGAAGAGTTACTATAGGTCTTCTCTAGGTCCCTCTCTCCACATCCTGCCCTTTTCTGTAGCTGCTCACTTTTATTTTCAGATACTTTCCTTTTGTCTCCATCTCATTCTACCCCACCTCAGTCTTCTTTCCCCTGCCCTTCCCAGTGCTTTGAGGTGTGGAGCAGTTTGGCCTACAGATGGGCTCTGCCAGTGCCCTCTCTACTCCACTCTGATGGCCTGATGACTGCCTGAGCCAGAAAGGCTCTTGCCTCCTTTGCAGGCTAAGAAAAGGAGAGCTATACTTAATAACTTAATTTTTAAAACTTGTGTTGTATTATATGGCCATACCCAGAAGAAAGTCATTAGCCCAGATGTGTTTTGTTCCTCATGTGGTAGGTGCCAGCATGAGAAAGAAAACCAGGCCCAGCCACAGCTTTTACTTGCCATTTATGCTGGGCCAAACTGAGTCATCGATATAGATAATTTTTTCTTCCTGGGAAGCAGTACAGGGAAGTTCCTCTGCTAGGGCGTTTTCTGCCTCTAACTTCCTCCTCCTTACTCTCCCACTGCTGGAACTGTGATCTGGTAATGTAAATTTACATCAATCAGCTCCACAAGGGGAGGATCCTAATAGCAAACCTCTAAATAATGAGTAACCAGTGAGCATTCATTCATCTGTTTATGGACAAATAGATCTTCATATTGAAAGATAGAATAAGAATTAGGAAAAGGGTCAACAAAATGTAAGAAAGAGACCACAACATATTAGATGCAGGGATAGATCAGCATGCTTTAAAAAAAGATTTTCTGCCGGGCGCGGTGGCTCACGCCTGCAATCCCAGCACTTTGGGAGGCCGAGGCCGGCAGATCACGAGGTCAGCAGATCGAGACCATCCTGGGTAACACGGTGAAACCCCGTCTCTACTAAAAATACAAAAAATTAGCCGGGCGTGGTGGCGGGCGCCTGTAGTCCCAGCTACTCGGGAGGCTGAGGCAGGAGAATGGCGGGAACCCGGGAGGCGGAGCTTGCAGTGAGCCGAGATAGCGCCACTGCACTCCAGCCTGGGCCACAGAGCGAGACTCCAGTCTCAAAAAAAAAAAAAAAAAAAAAAGATTTTCTTCAAGGAACAAAAATAATTGAGAAAATTTCTCTTTTTGGTACTTTTTAGGAACAGAATTTATAAAAAGAGAAATGAGATCTAGCAATGAGGTGAGCAATCAGAATTAAAAAGGGAGATGGAAGACATATAAGAAAAGATTGTAGGAAGTCTCAAAATTTATTAGTAGAATGAAAACTTACATTAAAAAAAGATATAAAAAATCTAATCAGTTGACACACTTGAAAAGCTTTTCCAGAATACAGAGGAAGGGGCCAAGTAGATTAAATCAATGGGAAAGAAGATGATGAAGTGGAAAATAGAGAATGGAAATTGGTGATATTGAAAGGAAAGAATTAAATTGAAGGTTGTTATGTAATAGTCTGTACCTCCCTCTACCACTCTCCTCTCCCCTCAAGTGACAGTCAACCAGGCATTTGCAGATGCCACCTCCACCCTAGGAAAAACAAAGAAGAGATTTGGGTGGAGGTTTTGTAAAAAAACTGAAAAGGGCCTGGTGAGTGGCTCACACTTGTAATCAAGCCTAGCACTTTGGGAGGCCAAGGCGGGAGGATCGCGTGAAGCCACGAGTTCAAGACCAGCCTGGCAACAAAAAAATTTTAAAAAAATTAATCGGGCACGGCTGGGCGCGGTGGCTCAAGCCTGTAATCTGAGCACTTTAGGAGGCTGAGGCAGGTGGATCATGAGGTCAAGAGATCGGGACCGTCCTGGCCAACATGGTGAAACCCCGTCTCTACTGAAAATATAAAAATTAGCTGGGCATGGTGGCAGGCACCTGTTATCCCAGCTACTCAGGAGGCTGAGGCAGGAGAATCACTTGAACCTGGGAGGTGGAGATTGCAGTGAGCCAAGATCATGCCACTGCACTCCAGCCTGGACGACAGTGTGAGACTCCATCTCAAAAAAAAAAAAAAAAATTAGCGAGGCACAGTGGCATGTACCTACAGTCCCACCTACTTGGGAGGCTGAGGCCGGAGGATAGCTTGAGCCCTGGAGCTCCAGGCTGCAGTGGGCTGATTGAACCACTGCACTCCAGCCTGAGCAACAGAGTGAGACACTGTCTCAAAATAAATAAATAAAAATGAAATAAATAAACTGAAAGGCAAGACAAAACCAAGAGATTTCATTGGCTAGTGTAGTTTTTGCTTCCTGAGAGTAAACCTGTTCACATTTTGGCATGTAGAATATAAGGGGATGGAGACCCAGTAATAGAAGCTCTGCGTAACAGTTATCAGGAATATACACCTTCCAGTTAGCCTTTTCATTGCCTCATTTCAAAGTATGAATAGGAAGCCAAAGATCACCAGACATTTGATTAAACAGCAGTAACTCAAAAGAAAAAGATCAATTTTTTTTTTAAAGAAGACCAGTTCATTAAGACCCAAAGATAATTTATGGTATAGAAGAAAACTTAAGACATAAAACTCTTTTTGGATGCCCAGAAAAATGTAAGATTTGTCAACCATAGGACAAGTGAATGTTGTAATAACTGAATGTATGGAAAATACGAGCTCTAGGAAATCATAATTGATAAAATCAATAGAGGGGTGGAAGGTAAAGTTAGGAAACTCTTTAGAAAGGTAAAATAAAAACATCACGGAGATAGAAAATATGATAAAAAAGTTAAAAGACTTTAACCTTTAAAGTTAACTTTAGGCCGGGCTTGGTGGCTCATACCTGTAATCCCAGCACTTTGGGAGGCTGAGGCAGGCAGATCACTTGAGGTCAGGAGTTCAAGACCAGCTTGGTCAACACAGCGAGACCCCCGTCTCTACTAAAAATAGAAAAGTAGCCGGGTGTGGTGGCACACGCCTGTAGTCCCAGCTACCTGGGAGGCTGAGGCAGGAGAATTGCTTAAACCCAGGAAGTGGGGGTTGCAGTGAGCTGAGATCGCACCACTACACTCCAGCCTGGGCGAAAGAGTGAGACTCCATCTGAAAAAAAAAAAAAAAAGTTAACTTTAAATGTTAGAAGACTGATCTAAGAAGTCTAATATCCAATGAGTAGAATTTCTGGAAAGAGGAGGCCACGATACCATAAGGGAAGAAATCTTTTTAAAACATAAACATTCCCAATCATAAAGAGAAATAAAAGGTTTTAAATTAAATCACTTAAGTATGAATGGGAAGAGGAAAAAAAACCCTTAAATCTGTCCGTGACATTTCAGACACTAAGGATAAAAGAATATCCTTTTTTTTTTTTTGAGACAGAGTTTTACTCTCGTTGCCCAGGCTGGAGTGCAATGGCACGATCTTGGCTCACTGCGACCTCTGCCTCCCAGGTGCAAACGATTCTCCTGCCACAGCCTCCCAAGAAGCTGGGATTACAGGCATGCTCCACCATGCCTGGCTAATTTTGTATTTTTAGTAGAAATGGGGTTCACCGTGTTGGCCAGGGTGGTCCCAAACTCCTGACCTCAGGTGATCTGCCTTCCTCGGCTTCTGAAAGTGCTGGGATTACAGGCATGAGCCACCTGCACCCAGCCTGGATGAAAGAATATCTTTAAAAGCTTCCAGGATGGCCGGGCGCAGTGGCTCATGCCTGTAATCCCAGCACTTTGGGAGGCCGAGGCGGAGGGATCACGAGGTCAGGAGATCGAGACCATCCTGGCTAACACGGTGAAACCCTGTCTCTACTTAAAAAAAAAAATACAAAAATTAGCCGGGCTTGGTGGCGGGCACCTGTAGTCCCAGCTACTCGGGAGGCTGAGGCAGGAGAATGGCGTGAACCTGGGTGGCGGAGCTTTCAGTGAGCCGAGATCATGCCACTGCACTCCAGCCTGGGCGAAAGAGCGAGACTCTGTCTCAAAAAAAAAAAAAAAAGCTTCCAGGAAGTTGGTCAGTAAGTTTGGCCAAAAAAGAAAAAAAAAGGCTTCCAGGAAGAAAAAACAAGTCACCCACCACAAAACAACAAAAACTGGTTCCCAAACCAACAAAAGCCCCCCAAAACAAAAACACAAACTAGGCATCAGGCAGTGAGGAATCCTGATTCCCTGAGAGATGGAAACAATCAAGGTGAGCCCCTTGATGGTACTAGCTTATCACTTTGAGAAAGTTTCCAGGCACAGCATAGAGAAGAGAGGACCCAGGTGGTGCCCAGCGCACTCCCTGAGTTAGGAGATGCAGCTGGGAGTCTGCGGAGACCAAAGCAGTTAGAGTACTAAAGAGGAAAGAACCGTCCAAAGATTCCCCTCGCCCCAGTCAGTACTCAGCAGAATGCTGATCAGTGCAGTCGTGTGTGTGGTAACTACTCAAGGTCAAGAGAAACCTACCTGAAAGGATTCGAGGATAGTGCCTGATGTGTGTTCTGGGCTGAGAACAGTGCCTGTTTTCACCAGTTAGACTGGCAAAACACATACAGGCCTATCTTAATTTATTGTGCTTTGGTTTGTTGCACTTTGTAGATATTGCTTTTTTTTTTTTAAACAAATTGATGGTTTGTGGCAGCCTGCATCCAGCAAGCCTGTTGGCTCCAATTTTCCAACAGCACGTGTTCACTTTGTGTCTCTGTGTCGCATTTTGGTAATTCTCATAATATTTCAAGCTTTTTCATTTTTATTATATCTGTTATGATAATCCATGATGAGTGATCTCTGATGTTACCATCGGAATTGTTTTGGGGCATCACAAACTGCACTCATATGAGATGATGAACTTAAATGATGTGTGTGTTCTGACTGCTTCACTGACTGGCTGTTCCCTCGTTTTTTGCTTTATCCTGACTTCCCTATTCATTGACCATAACAATATTGAAATTAGGCCAATTAATAACCCTACAATGGCCAATAAAGGTTCAAGTGAAAGGAAGAGTCACAATTCTCTCATTTTAAATCAAAAGCTGGAAATGGTTAAGCTTAGTGAAGGAGGCATGTTGAAAGCCAAGACAGGCTGAAAGCTAGACCTCTTGCACCAAACAGCTAAGTTGTGAATGCAAAGGAAAAGTTCTTGAAGGAAACTAAAAGCACTACTTCACTGAACACAAATTATAAGAAAGTGAAACAACCGTATTGCTGATACGGAGAAACTTTGAGTGGTCTGGATAAAAGATCAACGAACCAAAACATTCTGTTAAACCAAAGCCTAATCCAGAGCCTAAACCAAAGCCCTAACTCTCTTTAATGTGAAGGCTGAGAATGGTGAGGAAGCTGCAGAAGAAAAGTTTAAAGCTAGCAGAGGTTGATTTATGAGGTTTAAGGAAAGAAGCTGTCTCTATAACATAAAAGTGCAAGATGAAGCAGTAAGTGCTGATGTAGAAGCTGCAGCAAGTTATTCAGAAGATCTGCCTAAGATAGTTGATGAAGGTAGCTACATTAAACAACAGATTTTCAGTGCTGACAACAGCCTTGTATAAGAAGACGATGCCATCTAGGACTTTCTTTTTTATTTTTATTTTTTTAATTTTTGAGGCAGAGTCTCACCGTGTTGCCCAGGCTGGAGTGCAGTGGTGTGATCACGGCTCACTGTAGCCTTGACCTCCCAAACTCAAGCCATCCTCCCACCTCAGCCTCCCACCTAGCTGGGACTACAGGGGTACACCACCATGCCCAGCTAACTTTTTTATTTTTTGTAGAAATGGGGTCTCACCGTGTTGCCAGGACTGGTCTTGAACTCCTGGGCTCAAGTGATCCTCCCACCTCGGCCTCCCAAAGTCCTGGGATTACATGTGTGAGCCACAGCGCCCAGCCTCTAGGACTTTCATAAATACAGAGAAGTCAGTGCCTAGTTTCAAAGGACAGCCTGACTCTCTTGTTAGGGGCCAGTGCAGCTGGTGACTTTAAGTTGAAGCCAGTGCTCATTTACCATTCTGGAAATCCTAGGGCCCTTAGGGATTATGCCAAATCTACTCTGTGCTCTTTAAATGGATCACCAAAGGCTGGATGATAGCACATCTGTTTACAGCATGGCTTACTGAATATTTTAAGCCCACTATTGAGTCCTACTTCTCAGAAAAAAAAATTCCTTTCAAGTATTACTGCTGATTGACAGTGCAGCTAGACAGCAAAGAGCTCTAATGGAGGTGTACAAGAGGATTAATGTTGTTTTCATGCCTACTAACACAACATCCATTCTGCAGCCCATGGATCAAGTCATTTCGACTTTCAAGGCTTATTATTTAAGAAATACATTTCGTTAGGCAATAGATTCCTCTGATGGATCTGGGCAAAAAAAAATTGAAAGCCTTCTCAAAAAGATTCACCAATCTAGATGACATTAAGGGCATTCATGATTCATAGGAGGATGTCAGAATATCAACATTAACAGGAGTTTGCAAGAAGTGGATTCCAGCTCTCATGAATGACTTTGAGGGATTCAAGACTTCAGTGGAGGGAGTCACTGCAGATTTGGTAGAAATAGCAAGACAACTAGAATTAGAAGTGGAGCCTGAAGATGTGACTGACTTGCTGCAATCTTATGTTAAAAACTTTAATGGATGGGGAGTTGCTTCTTATGGATGAGTAAAGAAAGTGGTTTCTTGAGATGGAATCTGCTCCTGGTGAAGATGCTGTGAACATTGTTGAAACTTCAACAAAGAACTTAGAATATTCTGCAAACTTAGTTAATAAAGCAGTGGCATGGTTTGAGAGAATTGACTCTAATTTTGAAAAAAGTTCTACTGTGGGTAAAATGCTATCACGGCCAGGCACGGTGGCTCACGCCTGTAATCCCAGCACTTTGGGAGGCCAAGGTGGGCGGATCACCTGAGGTCAGAAGTTCAAGACCAGCCTGACCAATATGGTGAAACCCTGTCTCTACTAAAAATACAAAAATTAGCTGGGCATGGTGGTATGCACCTGTAATCCCAGCTACTCAGGAGGCTGAGGCAAGAGAATCGCTTGAACCCGGGAGGCAGAGGTTGCAGTGAGCTGAGATCACACCACTGCTCTCCAGCCTGGGCAACAGAGCGAGACTCCTCCTAAAAATAAATAAATAAATAAATAAATAAATAAATAAATAAATAAATAAATAAATAAATAAAATGTTATCAAATAGTGTGGCATATCACAGAGAAGTCTTTTGTGAAAGGAAGAGTCAGCTGATGTGACAAACTTCATTGTTGTCTTATTTTAAGAAATGGCTGCTGGCATAGTGGATTGTGCCTGTAATCCTAGCACTTTGGGAGACTGAGGCAAGAGGATCACTTGAGACTAGGAGTTCAAGTTCAGCCTGAGCAACATAACATTATCCCATCTTTACAAAAACAGATTTTTGTTTTAATTAGCTGGCATCATGGTGCACCTGTAGTTCTAGCTACTCTGGAGGCTGAGGCAGGAGGATTGCTTGAGAAGGAAGCAGTCTTTCTGGAGGATTGCTCCAGAAGGTCAAGGCTGCAGTGAGCTATGATTGTGCCACCGCACTCCAGCCTGGGTGACAGAAGGAGACTCTATTTCAAAAAAAAAAAAAAGAAAAAAAGGAAAAGAAGGAGAGAGAGGGAGAGAAAGAAAAGAAGGAAAGGAAAGGAAGGGGAGGGGAAGGGAAGGGAGGGAAAGGGATTTCTGCAGCCTCTTAACCTTCAGCAGCCAACACCCTGATCAGTCAGCAGGTATCAGCATGGAGGCAAGACCCTCCACCAGCAAAAAGATTATGACTCACTGAAGGCTCAGTTGATTGTTCGCATTTTTTAGTGATAAAGTATTTTTAAAATTAAGGTGTATACATTTGATTTTTTTAGATGTGTTATTGCATACTTAATAGACTATGGTGTGTTGTAAACATAACTTTTATATGTACTAGGAAACCAAAATATTTGTGTGACTTGCTTTATTGCATTATTCACTTTATTATAGTGATTTGGAACCAAGCCTGCAATAGCTCTGAGGTATGCCTGTAATTCACTGGGCCCTGGGTAGATCACTCAGGAGGATTTTGTCTCAGTAGCAGGGAAAAATCAACCCTAGACTGAGCAGTGGCTCCAGGCCTTCCTAATAATTCATAAAAGCAGGACCCCAAAGGATCAAACTGTTTTCAAGTAACTTAACTGCTTTCCAGAACAAAGCATAAGAATATTTATAGGAATACAAAAATATTTAGCACCCAGCAAGGTAAAATTCATGGTGTCTGGCATCCGGAGATCATCAGGCTTAAAAAAAGCAGGAAAACACAATTGATAATGAGGTAATCAGTCTTCAAAATTGGCCTAGAATTCACAGAAATGTTAGAAGAAAAGGACATTAAAACAGTTGTTATAACTGCATTTCATATGTTCAAGAAGCTAGAGGAAAGACTGAGCCATAGAAGATACAAAAAAAAGACCCAAAGCTGGGCGCAGTGCCCTGTGCCTGTAGTCTCAGCTATTCAGGAGGCTGAGGCAGGAGGATCACTTGCACCCAAGAGTTCAAGGCCAGCCTGGGGAACATAGCAAGACCCGTGTCTCAAAAACAAAAAAAACCCAAATCAACTTCTAGAGATGAAAACTACAACGTCTAAGATGAGAAATACACTGGATAATAATGAATGCAATAATTGAGAATTTTTAAGAGGAAAAATACACTAGATGAGATTAATGGCAGATTGAATAATGCCAAAGAAAAGATGAGTGAATTTGAAGCCATAGCAGTAGAAACTATCCAAGATGAAGTGCAGAGAAAATAAAGAATCCAAAGTCATAGTCATGAGGACAGAATAAAGACATTTTATGTCTTTTTGTTTTGTTTTGTTTTCCTTTTTGTGGAGAACAGGGTCTCTCTATATTGCCCAGGCAGATCTCGAACTCCTGGGCTCATACTGTCCTCCTGCTTCTGCCTCCCTAAGAGCTGGGATTACAGGTGTGAGCCACCATGCCCGGCCAGAATAAAGACATTTTAAAACTAAAAAAAAAAAAAAAAAGAGTTTGCTTTGCATTAATCTTTTTTTTTCTTTTTTTTCGTTTTTATTTTTTAGTTTTTATTTTTTTGAGACGGAGTCTCACTCTGTCACCCAGGCTGGAGAGCAATGGCATGGTCTCGGCTCACCGCAACCTCTGCCTCCTGGGTTCAAGTGATTATCCTGCCTCAGCCTCCTAAGTAGCTGGGATTACAGGTGTGAGCCACCACGCCTGGCCAGAATAAAGACATTTTAAAACTAAAAACAAAACAAAACAAAACAAAAAAGTTTGCTTTGCATTAATCATTTCTTTTTTTTTTTTTTTTTTTTTTTGAGACGGAGTCTCACTCTGTCACCCAGGCCAGAGAGCAATGGCACGATCTTGGCTCACCGTAACCTCCGCCTCCTGGGTCCAAGTGATTCTCCTGCCTCAGCCTCCCGAGTAGCTGGGATTACAGGTGTGTGCCACCACACCTGGCTAGTTTTTGTATTATTAGTAGAGACGGGCTTTCACCATGTTGGCCAGGCTGGTCTTGAACTCCTGACCTGAGGTGATCTGCCCGCCTCGGCCTCCCAAATTGCTGGGATTACAAGCGTGAGCCACTGTGCCTGGCCTGCATTAATCCTTTCTTAGCTGTTGGATAATGTGTTCCATCAAACAAGGGTAGTTAACCAAGAAAGAGGAGACAAGTAACCCACAGAGCAAAATCCATCAACTGAGAGCTCCAGGATGATGTCAAAGAATGTGAAAGTCCAGCCAGAATGAGGTAGAAGAAAGGGAATTTGAATTTCTGATATGTTTAAGTCAGTGGTTCTCAGTCGGGGTGAATTTGTCTTCTCCTTCCCCCTAGACATTTGACAATGTTTGGAAATATTTTTGGTTTGCATTTGGAGCAGCGGGGGCGGGTGCTATAGGCAGCTAATGAGGGCCTACAATGCACAGGGCAACCGCACAGAACAAAGAAATGTCAAGCCCAAAATGAAAATAGTGTTACTGTTGAGACACCCTGGAGTAGGCAAATTGGATGGGGCTGGTAGAAAAAAACAGAATTGATTTGTAAAAAAAAAATTATACGGGTGAAAAAAATGAAGCTGTTAGTACTTCTAAGAATAATAATAAGAAAGCAAATTGGAATGTAAAATGTACTTAGCCTGCAGTAAATAATATTTACATGGTTTTAACATTGTAAACAATAATTATTAATAAACCGCTTCAAGCGACAGCAATGCAAGATGGCAGCCACCACAGGCTCAGTAGTAAAAGTCCCTTGCAATTTCCAACTGTTGGAAGAACTCGAAGAAAGCCAGAAAGGAGTAGGAGATGACACAGTTAGCTGGGGTCTAGAAGATTACGAAGACATGACACTTACAAGATGGACAGGGATGATAATTGGGCCTCCAGGAACAATTTATGAAAACCGAATATACAGCCTTAAAATAGAATATGGACCTAAATACTCAGAAGCACCCCCCTTTGTAATATTTGTAACAAAAAATTAATATGAATGGAGTTAATAGTTCTAATGGAGTGGTGGACCCAAGAGCCATACCAGTGCTAGCAAAATGGCAGAATTCATATAGCATCAAAGTTGTCCTGCAAGAGTTTCGGCGCCTAATGATGTCTAAAGAAAATATGAAACTCCCTCAGCCACCTGAAGGACAGTGTTAGAGCAATTAACCAAAAAGAAAAACCACAGGCCCTTCCCCTTCCCCCCAACATTCGATTTAAGCAGTCTTCATTTTTCAGTAGTAAATTTTCTAGATATGTCTTGTAGACCTCAGAGTACTGGAAAGGAAGCTCCCATTCAAAGGAAGTTAAGATACTGTAAATGATACTAATTTTTTGTCCATTTGAAATATATAAGTTGTGCTATAACAAATCATCCTGTCAAGTGTAGCCACTGTCCATGTAGTTGAACTTCTGGGATCAAGAAAGTCTGTTTAAATTGATTACCATCATAACTGGTGGGGCACATCTAATTCAACTGTGAAAAGACACATCACACAGTCATTTTGCTGCTGATTACACGGCCTGGGGTCTCTGCCTTCGTTAGACCCTTACCCTCCCACCTCCCACTTTCCCTGCAACAACAGCCGTCTAGCCTGGGGGGCTTGTTAGAGTAGATGTGAAGGCTTCAGGTCGCAGCCTGTGGGACTACTGCTGGGTGTGTGGGGTGCTTTGCCTGCACCCCTCGTTTAAGTCTTAAATGATGCCCCTTCCAAGCCATCATCCTGTCCCCACACTCCTCCACTCCCACCTTTGGCCAAAGCATAGATTGTAACCCCTCCACTCCCCTCTGAGATTGGCCTTTGGTGAGGAATTCAGAGCTTTCCCCATATCTTCTCTCCCCCACCTTTATCGAGGGGTGCTGCTTTTTATTCCCTCCTCAAGATCCTTTTTGCACCATCACCACCCAACACCTTCCATGAGACTTCCTTGCTTTGGCCAGAAGACATCAGGTAAGGTTGCAAAGAGTCTTTGACCTCCCTTGTTTAATTTTGTAACCGTACTTATTCACTCTCCACCAGCCTGGGAAATGAATATTGGGTCCTCAGCCCTGCCACCCTCTGCTGTCATTGGCTGATGCGTTGTTTTTAGCTCAGGTTTTGATAAGGTGAAAAGAATAGTCACCAGGGTTACTCAGACCTGCCAGCTCTCAGAGTCCTTGGTGGTTAAACTCGGAGAAAGGCCACATGAAGACACTTGGAAGCACACGTGATCCTTCTGAATTGTTTTACTTTCATGTAATGGCTTTTGCTTTTAAAAATTGAAGTTTTAAACAGGGCTTTCATGGTCATCCTTGCAATCCATTGGGGTCTAGTTTGGAATCTGAAAACTGGAACAAAAAGAACCTTGAATCTGGTGCATGCCTTGGTTTTGGTGCTGCTGCTGCTTCTCAAGATCCTCAGCAGGGATTAAGAAAGAACCCGGTGTGCACAGCAGATCCCCGAAATTGGTTGGCTTGACCTCCTGGCAAATTGCTGCATCTTTCCACTTTCTGTTCAGGACCACTAAATGCTGAAATTTGGATGCATACCAAAATAAAAGCAATTCATTGTGTAAAAAAAGTTATTATTAATAAACTAAAAAAGTCGTATTATGATATTAAATGATGTTAGGATATGTATGTGTAAACAGTTTGGGGGCCGGGCACAGTGGCTCACACTTGTAATCCCAGCAGTTTGGGAGGTTGAGGTTGGTGGATTACTTGAGCCCGAGAGTTCGAGAAAGAAACAGTTTGTGAATAGGAATGGGTGTAGAAGAACTACATCTTTGCCAGAAGTCAATATTTAGTTTCTAAATTGATAAATCAAAAAATAGTGATAGAAGCATATTATATCAAAACTGGAGGTAAATACCAAAAATAAAATGACGTGAGTTCTAAGTGGTTGCTTCTTTTTTAAAAAAATTATTTTTTGAAAATGCGGAATGCTTCACAAATTTGCATGTCATCCTTGCACAGGGGCCATGGTAATCTTCTCTGTATCCTTCCAATTTTAGTATATGTGCTGCTGAAGGGAGCACCTAAGTGTTTGTTTATGAGGAGTGAGACTAGTGGGGGTTTGGGAAAGGTTGGAGTTGGGGATTACCATTTTTTATTATAAGCCTTCTGTACCATTTGATTTTTAAAGCCATGGACATGGATTATTTTGATTAAAATTTTATTTAAAACAAAGGCAAAAAATATACAATATACACAAGTCTGTATGTGCATGTGTGTATGTATAAATATATATGTGCCCATTATTGAAGATAATCAGTACCAAAGTTTCTGAAAAAATAGTTTCCTTGTATGGTAAAACATTTATTAATATGTATAGGGCAAATATAATTGATAAATTTTTGATTTATTATTCTGTTCACACTAGTTTACACCAAAAGAGTCATTTCTGAACATCAGAAAATAATTCTGATTGTCCTAATGATATTGACTTAATTATTTCAATGTTTTTGCCCTCTGTTGCAGTTGCAGGATGTGAGTTTGAATCTATGGAATGTCTACAGCAAGATGGATCCTATGTCTCTGGAGAGTTTGCTTTCAGATGTAAGGAGCCAAACAGTAACTTTTAAATATTAGTATTACGTCCAGCTCAGTTACCTGCCAGTGATCTTTAATTTGAAGAAATGCAAAGGATATTTTAGTTTGCTTCGGTCAAAAAATAGAGCAGGTTCTTTCTTGATTATTGTCTTGAATTCCTTGGGGGTATAAAGGAGCCTGGCAAAGTGACACTGCTCCCTCTTCCACTCTGAGGTGACTTCACTGGAGGCAAAACCAGGGCCTCCTGCCTGGCCTTTAGGTTTAGGTTTTTATCTAAAGGCATTCTTTCTGTTGGACTGGACTTTAGAAAAACAATTCAGAAGGCTTTCTCTGGCATGAAAAGATAGAAAGATGAGATTATGGCTTAAAGGAATCAAGGATTAGAGCCCGGGGGCAAACTTTTTCTGTGAAAGTCTAGTTAGTGATATTTTAGCCTTTGTGTGCCTTATGGTCTCTGTGGCAACTACTTAACAATGCCATAGTAGCATGAAAACAGCTCTAGACAGTGTTTAAACAAATGGGTATGTCTGTGCTCCCAGGAAACTATTTACAAAAATACACGGCCTGTCTATATCAGGATCGGGGGGAAATTTGCAACGAGCGGCAACAAACAGAACTAAAGCTTTAGGACTCTGTACTCTGGTTAGGCAGGTCAGTGGTGTCTCTCAGTGGCCATAGATAGATATGCATGGTCACGGACTTAGAATTAGCCATTTCACCAAGGAGCTTCAGTGCAATTAGCGAGGAACAATATTTAACAACCAAGATCTGGGCATTAGGTATGTTTCTTGCTTCTGTGGGGACATTGGTTTTAGGCCCTTTGAGTGGGCATGCTGAGAAAATAAAGTAAAAGAATAATAAGGAAAAGATACAGTTTCAAAAATTGTCTTTCCTTGAAAGAACGGAAGGTTTGAATCTACGTATTCAAAAGGGCAGACTGGGCACAGTGGCTCACGCCTGTTATCCCAACAGGTGTGAGGAGGCTGAGGCAGGTGGATCACCTGAGGTCAAGAGTACAAGACCAGCCAACATGGTGAAACCCCATTTCTACTAAAAATACAAAAATTAGCCAGGCACAATGGCACGCGCCTGTAATCCCAGCTACTCAGAAGGCTGAGGCAGGAGAATCGCTTGAATCCAGGAGGTGGAGGTTACAATGAGCTGAGATCATGCCCCTACACTTCAGCCTGGGTGACAGAGCACGACTCCATCTAAAAAAAAAGAAAAGGGTATACCATGCCCCAGAGAAAATTGTCCCACAATGGTCAACACTGAGACATATTCTAATAAAGTTACTAGACTTCCCCTCAAGCCCTAAATCCCCCCAGAAAACAATAAAATGCGTTGGCATCCAGGTACAGATAAAGTAGAAAAATGCAGGGTGGCCTTGAGTTTCTCCATAGCAGAAAAAAAAATGAAGCAACATACCTATAATAAAATCCTCAAGAACAAAAATATAACACCCAAATTTTATTTTATTTATTTATTTTAAAAATATATATATTTTTAGAGACAGGGTCTTGCTCTGTTCCCAAGCTGGAGTGCAGCGGTGATCATAGCTCACTACAGCCTTGAACTCCTGAGCTCAAGTGATTCTTGCACCTCAGCCTCCTGAGTAGCTGGGACTACAGGCGTGCATCACCACACCTGGCTAATTTTTTATTTTTTTTGTAGAGATCAGGTCTTGCTGTGTTGCCCAGAGTGGTCTTAAATTGCTGGAACCTGGGAGGCAGAGGTTGTAATGAGCCGAGATTGTACCATTGCGCTCCACACTCCAGCCTGGGCAACAACAGCGAGATTCTGTCTAAAAAAAGAAAAAACCTGAAAAATTAAGTAATAAAGATATAAATAACAATACAAAATGAAATGAACAGTAAAAGATAAAGCTGGATGGGTGAGGAAGGAGGGATTAGGAAAAAGAAGTATACTAATTTTATTACTGAACATGGTCAGAGATTAAGAAAATTGAGCATTAAAGTTTTTACATTAGTTAACAAGGTAAACACTAGCACTCGGTAATTTTTTTTTTTTTTTTTGAGACAGAGTCTCACTCTGTCGCCCAAGCTGGAGTGTAGTGGTGCGATCTTGGCTCACACTGCAACCTCCACCCCCACAGGTTCAAGTGATTCTCCTGCCTCTGCCTCCCAAGTAGCTGGGATTACAGGCGCGTGCCACCATGCCTGGCTAATTTTGTATTTTTACTGGAGATGGGGTTTTGCCATGTTGGCCAGGCTGGTCTTGAATTCCTGACCTTAAGTGGTCCGCCCACCTTGGCCTCCCAAAGTGCTGGGATTACAGGCCTGAGCCACCACACCTGGCCTCACTAATAATTTAAGTAATGAAAACACTACATATCAGAGTATTTGAAAAACAGCTAAAGGAGTGCTTGTAAGAAATTTTTAATTGAAAATAAGTAGCCAAGTGAAGAAGAGGAAAAGAGTAAGGAAAGAATTCACTACATGGAAAGCAGAAAATAATGAAATAGAACATAGGAACTTATAAATAATCCCAGCACTGGTACTTTGGACCTGAAAATAATGAAATAGAGAAACCATTAGCTTAATTGTGGTAGGTTATATTATTTCTTCATACCTTTTTTTTTCCCTTCATGCCCTTGTTGTAGTTGACAGTGGTTATTCTTTCCTGTTACACTGATGTTGGCCCTGGTCATATGGAAGGTGATTGGTCATAACATGACATGTCTGACCAGGGGCCTTCGGTGTTCTTGTGTAATTTTTCTTGGCCTCTTATACTCTTGCTGTGAGAACTTTTCTCAGGTAGTTGCTGCTTTATGTGTGGGTCCTGAAATGACATACATAGAACAGACTGTAACAGTCCAGCTGAGCCATAGCCAGCCTGCAGACCTGTAAGCAATAACCTCACTAATAAATTAACAAGAAAAAAAAGGGAAAAAGCAGAAATTTCAAAAGAGAAAAGAGGGCAATGATAGGTACAAGGAAGTTAAGAGTCATAAGAAAGTAATTGCATCATTTCAATGCAAATACATTTGGTTAAAGGTTAATTAAAATGGGCCCCAGGATAGATAGAAAATCTAAAATAACCAATTGAAAAAAGGCAGAGAAATTACCAGGAACACATTTCGTAATTCTCCTAAAACCTTCAAATATAGTTTCAGAGCTATTTAAAAGTTCAGATCTGGCCGGGCTCTAAACCGGGCTCTGAATTGGGGCTGGATTAGCAGCTCACGCCTGTAATCCCAGCACTTTGGGAGGCCGAGGCAGGTGGATCACCTGAGGTCAGGAGTTCAAGACCAGCCTGGCCAACATGGTGAACCCTCATCTCTACTAAAAATACAAAAATTAGCTGAGCGTGGTGGCACATGCCTGTAATCCCAGCTACTTGGGAGGCTGAGGCAGGAGAATCACTTGAACCCGAGAGATGGAAGTTGCAGTGAGCCAAGATCACGCCTCCAGCCTGGGCAACAGAGCGATACTCTGTCTAAAAAAATAAATAAAAGTTCAGATCCTACCCTTAAAACGTTTTAATGTAGTGATGAACTAAAACCAGACAGCATTGAAAAAGAACATCTTGCAAACTTTTAATGAAATTAGCTTAAAACAAAAATTCAGACGGCACTGGATCTGAAAAAAAAAGAGAAATTAGCTGTTATCAAAACTCAATAAAAAGAAACTAAAGAAAATGAAAACTACAGACCAGTATTATGAATATTGATACCAGTATTTTAAGTTAAATATTAGCAAACAGAACCTAGTGTCATATTAAAATAATATTCTATGAAGTAGGGTTTATTAAAGGTTCTATATTTAGTTCAATATCTGGAAATCTACTAGTGTAATTGCTATATGAATTTTTCCTCTTGGAGGCTTTTGTAATGACTCCATAGATGCTAAAAAAAAGGCATTTGATAACATTGAACATCTGTTCTATTTAAAAATTTCTTTTTTTTTTTTTTGAAACACATTCTCACTATCACCCAGGCTGGAGTGCAGTGGCACAATCTCAGCTCACTACAGCCTCCACCTCCCGGGTTCAAGTGATCTCATACCTCAGCCTCCTGAGTAGCTGGGACTACAGGTGTGTGCCACCATGCCTGGCTAATTTTTGTATTTTTAGTAGAGACGGGGTTTCACCATGTTGACCAGGCTGGTCTCAAACTCCTGACCTCAGGTGATCTGCCTGCCTCGGCCTCCCAAAGTACTGGGATTCCAGGCATTAGCCACCAAACCCAACCTCTGTTTAAACATTTATAATTAAAGAAGAATGTAAAAGAAAAATAACATCAGAAATTTTTGGTTTTTGAAAAACATCATCATCCCCTGGCGAACCTAATTATGAAAAAAAGTGAAAATGCACAAATATACAGAGAATGTAAGAATTAGGAAGACCATTTAACCACAGATAAAGAAGAGAGACAGGTAATTTAGTAGTATCTGCATGCAGTCTCCTCAACTGAGGATACTGAAGGTCACACATAGAGGCCAGAATAGCACTGTAGTTTTAAGAACATTGCTAGTGTCCCTAGAGTCAGTGGAGAGGGTCCACTCGGGAGAGCATCTTTAATTGCACCTGGAACAGCAGCGACATCATGCAGCTGAAGCAGCAACAGTGGTGATCACCATGGGCTGTAGAGCATGCTCTTTCCTAGTTTTCTGACTTCTATGAGCTTGATTCTTAGGTGATGGGAAGAAGGAGAAGGAAGCCCTTTTGATGTGTGATAGTGGACTTCTCATCCATCCTGAAGAGTAAAGGCTGAGAGCCAGATTCAACTGTATTTGGAAATAATAAAGTAAGGTGATAACTCTGCCTGGAAGTGCTCAGGATTGCTTCTTAGAGGAGTCATGTGTGGTAATCAGATGTTTTCCAGAAAGGGGAGAAGGTGGTAGAACATTCTAGACAGAGAGAGAAGGAGGCTTTCTGAAAGTGCCAGAATAGTCCTCTGCTGAATTTTGAGAGAAGGTGCTCAAATGTGGCTGCTTTGCCCTCACTGGTATTTAAGCCAGTCCTTGCCTAACTTGAGGATGGTACAATGAATATGGACTTGGAGCCACCCAAGAGCTGCCTCTGCTGGATGCCAGCCTAGAGCCAGGAGTTCTGTTTGAAGTTCAGTATCCTTGTCCTCTGGCTAAGGGCCAAGGCACAGTGGCATGGTTCTTGACCTCTGTTGCATCTTTCTTCTGGATTTGGCCTTGAAGAATCTGAATGATAAACTTTCCATCCACCTGACCAGTTCCACTTACTTACAACAGTATCCATTTCCACAAATGCAGTGTTTATGTTGGGGAAAAGTTGGGAGAATAGCATGTCTAGCGGAAAGCACGCAGGTTCTAGGTATCTCTTGTCTAGATATTTTTCTGCTTTTGCTGCTTGTTAGTATTGAATCCTCAGGCAAGTCACTTTATTGCCTGGTGCCTCAGTCTCTTCTGTAAAGTGGGCATAGAGAAGTAACAAAGATGTCAGAAAGATTTAAAAGGACAATATACATAAAATAACATTTCATATAGAATGCTGGTGATTTTTAATGAGTCATTGCATCTTGCATTGGAAAAATAGAATGTGCATGGAGCTAAAAGCAGCACTTAATGATTCATTCTACCTTATTCTATAATTAGTACTGACATATCCACCTCCCTCAGGGGTGGTTTTTTGGGGAACAAAGTGCCTATCTTCTTCTCTGTAACCCCTAAAGCACACTGTGTTTTTCACCTACAAGTTAGCAGAGAATTGGTATTGCTTGACTGTGTGACTGCTTCCTGTCATAGACCCAAACCAAAATGGGTGTCACCAGGTAGGCCATTTAAGTGGAAATATACCTCCTGAGTCTGTTTCTAATAGAATTGAAACACAGTGTATTCTGTATTAATAGCCTTTTTTTTAGGGGGGGGGGGATGTGGGGGGACAGGGTCTCACTCTGTTACCCAGGCTGGAGTGCAGTGGTGCTATCTCGGCTCACTGCAACCTCTGCCTCCCAGTCTCAAGTGGTTCTCCCACCTCAGCTTCCCGAGAGGCTGGGACTGCAAGCACTTGCCACCACACCTGGCTAATTTTTGTGTTTTTTTAATAGAGACAGGGCCTTGCTGTGTTGCCCGGGCTGGTCTCAAACTCCTGGGCTCAGGTGATCTGCCCACTCCCAAAGTGGATGAGCCACCGCACCCGGTCCTTTTTTGTTTTTTTAAAGTCTCACAAAGTGAAGCATTCTGGTAAAGCTGAAGAGGTTGGACAGAGCCAAGTAAGCAAGGCAAAGATGCACTCTGAGATGGGTGGCTTTGGGCACAGCTTCCCTGAGGCCAGTGATGTGCATTATGAGTATCAGAGAGAGAGAGCAGACAAATGTCAGGATGTTGTGGGGAGGGCTCAGATGTATATATTTATTTATATATTATATAACATCTGTATACATGTTATATATAATGTGTTATATATACATATATTTACATATTGAGGATATGTCATTTTATTGCCTAGTGCCTCAGTCTCTTCTGTAAAGTGGGCATAGAGAAGTAACAAAGATGTCAGGAAGATTTAAAAGGATAATATACATAAAATAACATTTCATATAGAATTATTTCATATAGAATTTACATGTATGTATATATAACATATGTAAATATATATTTATACGTATATATATAAATATTTTGAACTCATAGATTTAAACATATTTGATGTGTTGATATCCATTGCAATTACCATCTTTCTCACAGCCAGCCTTGGGCCAACCTGCAGTAGAGGCAGTACTGAAGATACCTAGTGTGCAAGGTCTGATAATAAGCACTTGATACAGGTTATTTCACTTAATTCCTGTAATACCTCTGCAAGGTAGATAGTAGTCATCCCAGCTATATAAGGCATTTGAAGCTCAGGTTAAGTTGCTTGCCCAAGGTCACACAGCCAGTAAGAGGCAGAGATTCAAGCACAGGTTTTTCTGAATTGAAACGTTCTTTAACTGCTGGAATGTGAATGACAGCCAACTGGAAAAGGAGAGTAGATCTGGGACCAGAGAGGTCAGACAGACATTGAAGGTCTGTGGTTAAAGTGTTAGTTGGCAGCGCTAGAAGTGTATTTATCTCCAGAGTCCAGAAGGGGATAACCCAGTGCCAAAGTGGAAAGATTGCCCTGGGCCCAGGATACAGGGGCACTGACTGGACCTGATAGCAGGGAGTCAGAAACGCAGACCCAAAAGGATTGGTTTATCGGGCCGAGGCACAGAGGTGGTATGGCAAAGCATTCTAACCCAGGACCCTGCAGATTACCAGTTACAAGTACATGCGCATTTCTGTATACAAAATACTATGTAAAAATGAGTTGAGAGAACATTTCCCAAAGTGTTTACAGTGATTCTTATTCTGTTTTCTGTAATGAACAAATAATACTTATGCATTTGCTTTTAAAGACTTTTCATTATTAAAATAACATAGATGGCCAGGTGTAGTGGCTCACACCTGTAATCCCAGCAATTTGGGAGGCCAAGGCAGACAGATCACTTGAGGTCAGGAGTTTGAGACCAGCCTGGCCAACATGGTGGAACCCCATATCTACTAAAAATACAAAAAATTTAGCTGAGATCACGCCACTGAGATCACGCCTGGGTGACAGAGCAAGACTTTGTCTCAAAATAAAGAAAGAAAGAAAGAAAGAAAGAAATAAAATAACACAAACTCAGAAAATAGCATAAAACTGATGTACAATCTAATAACTTATTGTAAAGCAAAGCAACAGAACCTCCATTACCTCCTTCCTCTTCCCACAAGAATAACACTATCGTGAATTCTATGGTAGTCATCTCCTTACTTTTCTTTGCAATTTTATCATCCAAATGTGATTTTATAAACATAGGTTAGTTTTGTTTGCCTGCTCTGTATGCATGTGTGTGTTTTAGGTTTCTTTTAATCTGTAGGTTTTCTCTATCTCTTTGTCCCCCTGCCCCCTAGCTGTCTGTTGAAGAAACCAGATCATTTGTCTTATAGTTGCCATCAGTTGAATTTTTTTTTTTTTTTTTTTTTTTGAGATGGAGTCTCACTCTTGTTGTCCAGGCTGGAGGGCAGTGGCGTGATCTTGGCTCACTCCAGCCTCCGCCTCCTAGGTTCAAGTGATTCTCCTGCCTCAGCCTCTCCTGTAGCTGGGATTACAGGTGCATGCCACTATGGCTGGCTAATTTTTGTATTTTTAGTAGAGACGGGGTTTCTCCACTTTGGCCAGGCTGGTCTTAGTAAGGTGCTAAGGCCTGCCTTAGCCTCCCAAAGTGCTGGGATTACAGGCATGAGCCACTGCACCTGCCCCAGTTGAAATTTTCTTAATTGTATTCCCATGATGTAGTTTAACATTTTCCCCTGTCTCCTGTTTATCCTGATCATTGGTAATTGAATCTAGAGGTTTAATCAGTTTCAGGGTTGATTTTTGGAGAAAAGACTACTTCCTACAGGGTGTTATATTCTTTATCAAGAAGCACATAATGTCTAATTGGTTCTCTTTTTGTTTTGTGAACAGCAATTGATGTGTAATCCCTAGATCCTTAATTCATTAATTAGATCCTCAATTCACCATTGCACAATGGTGTTACTCCAATTGTATATATATACATAAATATAATGTATATATGTATATTGTATTTTGAACTCATAGATTTAAACATATTTGATGTGTTTATATCCATTGTGATTACTACCATCTTCAGTGACGCTCAAATTTTTCTATCTTTGGATAATGAACTCCCTTCAAGTTGGTTCACAATTTAACAGAATCTTATTTTAACAGAATACTAATAGTCCTTGATAACTTCCTTGCCAGCTACTATGTTAAGATATCCCAGCCTTATCTTTACATTTCCTGTCTGAGACCCACTCTCAGTCAGTTCTCTAAAATGTTCTGGTTTCTTTGAATGAGAAGTGGTATTTCAGCACCACAATCTGAGTGCTAGAAGTACTCATTGCTGCTGGTTTGGCCATTGTTTCTAAATCTCTTCAGTAGATAGAGCTAGGAAATATTTTCTGTCTCTTTCTCTCTCTCTGTCTCCCTCCTCCTAATATGTGTATGTATGTATATATAGATAGATAAGATACCTGTATACACACACACATTTTTTTGTTTTATCCTACGTTATATATAAAACATACTCAGAAAACACTATCAGCACTGTCACCTACATGATGACTAAAAGGAATTTTTTTGGTAGAGATGGGGTGTCACTATGTTGCCCAGGCTGATCTCGAACTCCTGGGCCCAAATGATCCTCCCCCTCAGCCTCCCAAAGTGCTGGGATTGCAGGCATGAGCCACCATACCTGGCCAGAATTTGTGTGTGTGTGTGTGTGTGTGTGTGTGTGTGTGTGTGTGTGTGTCTGATAGTCTGGGCAGCAAATAGACAATGTTTACATTGTCTTCCCAGCAGTGTTGCCTTGTGCTTTATGTCTAGGGCCAGAAGTAGAGTCAGTACTTGGCTAGCACAGAGGTCTGAGTACTTGTGTATCCTTGAGAGGAGGAGGGCGTAGATCTGGCCAGTGAGTTTTGGTGCAGCAAACAGAATGCCTGCTATGAGCAAGGCACTAGACTGGGCGACTAACATACATACCCTTCCATGGTGCAAAATGGACAGGGAAGATGACTGCCCAATTTGAGTACAAATTATTAGCAACTTCAAAATAAGGACAAGGATAATACTTGAGGAGTATCTTAAGCAAGTCCTAATTGGAGTATCTTAAGCAAGTCCTAATTGGTGGGGTTTTTTTGTTAATTGATGATAACCTTCAAGAAAAGCCCACAGCAAAAAGCAATTTGTAGTGCCTGAGAATAAGAATGAGTTCAGAAAGGATGCTAAAAAGCAGCTGGGGTGGGGAATGGAGGCTGTATGTAGAGGAGAGTCAGCTAAGAAGGGTGTAGTTTCTCAGTACTCATGTGGCACTAGAAAGAGGGCATAAGGAAGGAGAGAGCTCTGTGCCACCCTTCCCTTTAACGAAAGTCAACCAGTCCTTCAACAAAGCTGCTCAGATGTGACCCTTTTGGCACTGGACATGGTACCATCCTTTAGGTGCCCTGTAAATAAATTCCTCCCAACAGGGTTGCTAAAATAAGGTGCTTAAGGATCATTACTGTCCATTCATTCATTCATTTTTCAGACAGAGTCTCGTTCTGTCACCCAGGCTGTAGTGTAGCAGCACAATCCCAGTTCACTCCAACTTGGACCTCTTGGGCTCAAGTGATCCTCCCGCCTCAGCCTCCTGAGTAGCTGGGACAACAGGTGCGCACCTCCAAGCTCAGCTCGTTTTTTTCATGGTTTTTTTTGTTTGTTTTTTTTTTTTGGTAGAGACGAGGTCTCATCATGTTGCCCAAGCTGGTCTGGAAGTCCTGGGGCTCATGTGATTCTCCCACCTGGGCCTCCCAAAGTTCCGGAGTTACAGATGTGAACCACTGCTCCTAGCTGTCCTTTTAAATGGCTTTATTTGGAGTATAATTTATGTACCATAATATTCATCCATTTTAAGTGTACAACTCAATGATTTTTAGTAAATTTACAGAGAACATTTTCATCAGCCCAGAAAGTTCCCTTGTGCCCACTTGCAGTCAGTCTCCATCCCAACCCCAGGCAACCACTAGTCTACTTTTTGCCTCTACAGATTTGCTTTTTCTGGATATTTCATATGAATGGACCACATATCAGGTGGCTTTTTACATCTAGCTTTTTCATTTGGTATAATGTTTTTGAGATTCATCCATAGGAGTAGCATGTACTAGTAGTTTGCTACTACCTTTTAAAATAACATATATAAATGGTCTGGTGTTTTGAGATAAGTTACAGTTTCATAATTCTCGTTTTCTAAAATACCTCCTTTATATGACCAAACACGTTATCTTTTTCCTTTTTTTCCCAGGATTTGGTGGCTTTTGAACATCAGTGGACTAGCTTCTTCGCTAATTTTGACACAGAAATTCCTTTCCTGCTAGAACTTTCAGAATCTCAGGCGGGTGAGGTATGTAAGGGAAGGGTCAAAGAGGAAGAATAAAATGGTTAATTTATTTATTGTTTTAATTTTTTATTAAATTTTTTTCAAAATACAACACTATCAATTCTAATTTGTCATTTCTTTAAGCTGTGTTGTATACCATAAAGTAGTTCCCCCCCATGCCAACCCTTTATAAAAAGTTGTCTTTTATTTTGTGCCAGCTTCTCCATTAGAAGAATTTTTGCTTTGCAGTGTGGTGGTGCCAGGAATTCTACTGGGCACCAGTTAATAGACGTAGGAATAATTATCCACATGTGAGTAGCACACCTTTGTCAGTATAACCTCCAGATAATGAATGCCAAGATGTCTTTCCAAGCAGATGACGCTAGTCAGCAGTTACTAGGCTCATGAGTAAACCTGAAGTATCTAGATTGACAACCAAGACACAGGACAGCCTCAAAAACTAATCACCAGGAAGGATCCAAGGAATCCTTCTAAGCTAGCATTCTAGCCTTCTTGGGCACTCACTGCAGCCCTCAACTCTCCTGTGCTCCCCTGTGGCTCAGAGCAAGCCCTCCTGCTGATGGTATGGAGCTGGAATTGATCTTTGTTGTTACGCATTTTACCTTTGAAATGGAGTCTCACTCTGTCGCCCAGGCTGGAGTGCAGTGGCATGATCTCGGTGCACTGCAACCTCTTCCTCCAGGGTTCAAGCAATTCTCCTGCCTCAGCCTCCCAAGTAGCTGGGATTACTGGCACACACCACCATGCCCAGCTAATTTTTGTATTTTTAGTAGAGATGGGTTTTACCATGTTGACCAGGCTGGTCTCGAACTCCTGATCTCAATCGCCCGCCTCAGCCCCGCAAAGTGCTGAGATTACAGGCGTGAGCCATCGCATCCGGCTACCTTTACATATTTTATAAACCCCACAATACAATGCTCTTATGTTTCCTTAAACAATCAATTACCTTTCTTAAAGATTTAAATAATAGGGGAAAAGTCTTATATATTTGCCAGTGTATCGCTTCTCAGCCTTTTGGCTAAGGTCAAGTGTAATATATTTGCCCATGTTGTTGCTCTCTCTGGTGCTCTTCATTCCTTTGTGTAGACCCAGACTTCCCCTTGGCATCCTTCTCCTTGAAGGTTGGTCTTTAATATTTTTTTGTGGTATTAATCTTCTGATGATAAATTCTTGCAGCTTTTGAATGTCTGGAAAAAAATCTTTATTTCGCCTTCATTTTTGAAATATATTTTTGCCATGTCTAGATTCTAGATTGACAGTTTTTACCTTTTGATACTTGAAAGATCTTGCTTCAGTGTCTTCTTGCTTGCATTATTTCTGATGAGAAGTCCTTCATCCTAATCTTTGTACATAGCATAGTCTTTTATTCTAATCTCTGAATATAAGCAGGCCTTTTTTCCCCCCCTCTGGCAGCTTTTAAGATTTTCTCTTTATTACTGATTTTGAGTAGTTTGATTATGGTATGTCTTGCTGTAGTTTTCTTCATGTTTCTTGTGCTTGGATTTTGTTGAGCTTCCTAGGTCTGTAGATTTATAGTTTTCTTTAAGTTTGGAAAGTGTTTAGCTGTTAACTCTTCAAATGTTTTTTCTTTTCCAAACCTCTCTTCTTTCCTTGAGGGACTCCATTTGCTTCTACATTAGACCACTTGAAGTTGTTCCAGTGGTCTATCCTTTTCAGTTTGGGGAGTTCTTTTTTCTTCTTCTATTACTATGATTCTAAGAGTGAAAGAGATTCCACAAGGTATACTCAGAAGTGTCACTGTCGTTTCCTGTTACTCTTTTCTTATTGCCTTCTTCTTTCCACCCATTTTCCCCACTCCATTGTCAGTAGGTAACAAACCTCTTGAGTTTCTCATTTACCTTTTCTATTTCATTTGCACAAATGAGCAAATACATGTGCGTTTTCTCATATTCTCACCTTTCTAACATTGAAGAGTAGCATATAGTCATTTCCACTTAACAGTATATCCTGGAACTCTCTCACAGTCCTTTTTTTTTTCTTTGTTTTCTTAACAAAGTAAACATATTCAAGTCAGTTCATTGGGATCTTTGTTACAATTCATAGTACTCCATTTTGTGGATTTGTCTTAATTTATTCAGCCCCTCTTGTATGTGCACATAATGAGGTTGTTTCTAATATTTTGCCATTACAAACAGAGCCATAGTAAATAACTCAGCGCTTATGTATGTTCCAATTGTTGGAGGTATATATACGTACCTAGTGATGGGATTGCTGGGTCAAAAGGTGAGTGCATATGTCATGTTGTTAGTTATTGCCAAAGTCCCCTTCAGAAGGGTTGTACCAGTCTGCATTCCCACCAGCACTATATGAATGCCTGTTGCTGCACAACTTCACCAATAGAATGTATTGTCATACTTTAAAAATTTTCAGTCTCACAGATGAAAAATAGTATATCGGTATTGTTTTAATTTACATTTCTGTATTAGTAAGTTTGAACATTCCCTCATATGTTTGATGACCATTTTATATTTTGTTTACATATTGTTTTTCCATTTTAATATTAGTACAGTTACTAACTGAACTATAGAGCATAGGTTTTAGGAGGGTTTTTTGTCCCCTGGCTTTTTTTTTGGGATGGAGTGTCGCTCTGTCACCAGGCTGGAGTGCAGTGGCGCAATCTCGGCTCACTACAACCTCCGCCTCCCGTGTCCCCTGGTTTTTAAGAGTTTGTTATATAATTGGGCTATTAGCATTTTGTCTCTAGTATATACTCCAAATACTTTTTCCGTATTTGTCAGTTGGTTTGTTTATAATGGGTTTTTTTCTTGCCATGCAAACATTTTTGTTTTTATGTAAATTGATCTGCCTTTTCTTTCATTGCCTCTGGATTTTGAGTCCATTATATAGGGAAAGGCTGTAATTGAAAGTTACCCTCTAGCACTTGTATGGCTTGAATTTTTACATTTAGATCCCTAATCCAAATGTAATTCGTGGGAATATGTTGTGAGATATGGATCTACTTTTATCTTTTCCCTCAAATCATTACCAAGTTAGAATCCCAGCTATACAGTTCACTAGCTCTGTGACCTTGGACAAGTAAATTAACTTTTGTATCTTTGTCAACTCATCTCTAGAGAGGAAATGATAGAATGAAGCTCATAGGTTGTTATTAGGATTGCTTGAGATGATAAGTGCCTATCACAGTCACATGGTAAGCCCACGATAAATTTTAAGTATAATGTTAATCTATAGTTTTTACAGATCAGTAAGACAAACATCAGAACTCCAATTGAGCCAGGCGGGGTGGATCACTTGAGGTCAGGAGTTCAAGACCAACCTGACTAACATAGTGAAACCCCGTCTCTACTAAAAACGCAAAATTAGCCGGCTGTGGTGATGCACACCTGTAATCCCAGCTACTTGGGAGGCTAAGGCAGGAGAATTGCTTGAACCTGGGAGGCGAAAGTTGCAGTGAGCTGAAATCATGCCACTGCACTCCAGCCTGGGCAACAAGAGCAAACTCTGCCTCAATAAATAAATAAATAAACACTCCAATTGATAAATATCCGGAAAGTGTAAATAAACTGTTAACTAATGAAGGGAAATCCAAATGGCCACTGAACATGTCTAAAATATTCTACTTCATTAAAAATGCCAAGGGGTATAAAAGAAGACAACAAACAATGAGGTCCCATTTTTCATTTTTCAACTTGGCAGATATATTGAAACCATTTCATAGGCAGTGCTTATGAGGAGACCATGAGACAAGCACACTCATATTGTAGGTAGACATGTACATGGATAGAACTTTCTTAAAAAACAATTTGGCAACATAGTTCTGCCTTTTTATTCTATGATTTCATTTCCAGATCTGCCTTAAGGAAATCATCAGAGCTGCAGATTAAATTTATTAAGTTCACTACATGAGAGGTGTGTGTGTGTGTGTGTGTGTGTGTGTGTGTGTATGTGTGTGTATTTTTTCCATTATATTGAAGAATTAATAACAATATAAATTTCCATGAACAGAAGACTATTTAATAAAGTTTAGTGCAATCATATATTATCTATGATGTACCATAGAGAAAAGATTTGAAGAAAATTTACCAAAATGTTGATAGTTTTTAGACATTATAGGTGGTTTTTATTGTCTTCTACAATGAACATATATTAATCAGAAAAAAAACAGTAAATATTATTTAGTGGGATTAAAATTACCATTTGAATTTTTGGATCCTTTGGACATGAGAGCATGCATGTTAAGTTTTGATTAGTGTTTAGCCTCACACTATGCATCCAAAAGCTGAGACTTATTTCATTGATTTCCCAGGAAACTTCCATCAGTATATTTCAAAATTCCTTGGATTAGCACAGCAGAATTTGTATATATTAATGTATTGGAAATGTAGAAGAAATTTTTTAAAAAAAAATCTCCACGTGATTAGCAACTTGGACCATAGATGGTGATTGGTCCAATTTTCTTACAGTAAACACTGTACATTAAAAGGATTTTTTTCTTTATTTTCCTTTTTGCAGGTTTTTGTCTTTTTTTCTTTTTTGGTATTATTTTGTTTGCCACTTATTCCTAAAATTCATATTGCTATTAACCATACACATCTTTCCATGTTCTTATAATAATCTACAAACATCTCTCCCTTTCTGTAACTCTCTCTGTCACACACACACACACACACACACACACACTCACACACACACACACGCTGTGCACTCTCCTGAAGCATGTGTGTACATACATACATATGTGAGGGGTTTTATGACTGTTTTACCAAATTGTGTTCTTAATATATACAATGTTGGCTTCTTTTTAGCCATTCAGAAGTTATTTCAGTCATGGAATGATCTCTAGCCATATAACTGAAAACAGGTAAGTTTCTTTCTTGGGGAAGAAGGGCGAATGGTGATAGAGAAAATGGAGGTGGCAAAGGGGTTGGCTGTGGGGGTGCATTCAAGTTCAGAAGCTAGAGTCAGGAAAATATGGGTTGACTTTAGTTATCACAGGGTAAGAAATCTGTACTCTGTAAATGTGTCTGTTTCTCTGCTTTCATTTTTATTTTATTATTTTATAGTAAACTAGCTTTTAAAACACTGTTGTCAGCCAGGTGGCTCATGCCTGTAATCCCAGCATTTTGGGAGGCCAAGGTGGGCAGATCACCTGAGGTCAGGAGTTCGAGACCAGGCTGACCATCTCTACTAAAAATACAAAAATTAGCCAGGTGTGGTGGCATGCGCCTGTAATCCCAGCTACTCGGGAGGCTGAGACAGGAGAATCACTTGAACCTGGGAGGCGGAGGTTGCAGTGAGCCGAGATCGTGCCATTGTACTTCAGCCTGGGCAACAAGAGTGAAACTCTGTCTCTAAATAAATAAATAAATCACTGTTGTCTGCTAAAATCTAAAGAAAGGAATTTTTAATTTCATTCCTGGCTCAGGAAAATGACAGGAAGCAAATGAAAATAAATAAATGGGACCTAACTAAATGAACATGCTTCTGCACAGCAATAGAAATAATCATCAGAGTACACAGAGAATCCTCAGAATGGGAGAAACCATTTGCAAATTATGCATGTGACATATGCATAGTCCGAGGGCTGGGCAGGGGAGCAACAGTGGCTTGCAGGCAGTAAAAGGGATCAGGTGTGAAGGTCCAGCCCCACGAAGATGGGTTCAATGAGGGTTCGAAAGTGTTTTCTCCCACATCTCTTTTGTCATGATCAGCAGGAGATACTTCCTCTGATGGATAGAGAGGACATTTCTTCTCTCTTTTCTTCCCCCAATTCCAATCCAATCTAATAGTGAAACAAAGTACCCTGGCTAGGACTCAGAGTCATCTTTTTCTGCCCAAAGTGTCACCTAGCTTGAATTAAGCTTCAGAAAAAAAATCAGCCATGCTTACTTTTAAAAGCCTTGTTTGCCTGTAGCTTAAGGTAGTATTTTTAAGAGTAGTGAAAAGAAATGCAAAGAATTCTTTACATGGCGCTCACTGAGGGCAATTTAGGAAGAAGATAGAGGATAGAGTCATCAAATATTCACTGGGAACTACGACATACCAATCAAGAGAGATTCATGGTTTAAAAAAAGGAAGCAAATATGATTACTGCCCTCATAAAGTTTATAGGGTAGTGGAGAAAAAGACATTAATCAAACATCTTAACAAAGAAATCTGTTATTACCAACTCTGATTGGTGCCATGAAGGAGAAAAGAGCATAGTACTTTGAAGCCCATCACAGGAGAGCCCAGCCCCCTCCAGGAGAGAGCTGAATAATGAACAGAGATAACTGGGAGTAGGAGGAAGAGCAGAGACCCTGAGACAAGAACATAAGGGATATCAAAGAAAATTATCTTGGCTGGAGTATTGAAGTTGGAGTTGAGTGGCCTTCTATGGAGCTGAGAAAGCTCACCAGATCATACAAGTTCTCTTTAGCCATGTTCAAGATTGTGGCCCTTCTCCAGAAAATAACATAAAGGCAGTAAATTGGCACATTTAAAAGATTATCATCTGGGAGGCCGAGGTGGGTGGATCACGATGTCAGGAGATCGAGACCATCCTGGCTAACACGGTGAAACCCCATCTCCACTAAAAATACAAAAAATTAGCCAGGCATGGTGGCGGGTGCCTGTAGTCCCAGCTACTCGGGAGGCTGAGGCAGGAGAATGGCGTGAACCTGGGAGGTGGAGCTTGCAGTGAGCCGAGATCGCGCCACTGCACTCCAGCCTGGGCGACAGAGCAAGACTCCGTCTCAAAAAAATATGTATATATATTATCATCACTGCAATGTAGAGAATCCATTATAGGAAGGCAAGAATGGAAACAGGGAAACAGTGAGGAAGTGTTGCAGTTGTCCAGGGAAGAAATCATGGCAGCATGGACTAAGGTTGTGGCCATGAAGATGGAAGAAAATGGTTAAATAGGAAGGCTTTTGAGAAGGTTAATTAGATTTGAAGGCGGAGGAAGCAGAAGTCAAGGAGGCCTTTCAGATGGCTGGGTACCTGGGTGGATTGTGATGCCATTTATTTCCTGCAAGAACTGGAAGGGGAGCAGACATAGGGAACATCATCACAGAGGAGAGGAGGGAGCAGCAAGCTGCAGGTAAACCCTGGGACTATTCGGAGACCAGGTGGAAGAGGAGGGTGACTGACTGGGGAGACTGAGGGGAGTGCAGTCTTGCACTGCAGTTCTTGCATTGGAGGGTGGAGGGAGTCAAGTGCTTCTCAGAGACCAAGGAAGGAAGGAAGACCTGAAGACTATCTGTTGGATTTGCTGTATGCTACATGAAAGTCACTTGGTGACTTTGGCAAGAACTCTCTGGGTGAAATGACTGAGGAGGCTGATTAGAGTGGGCTGAGGAGTGAGCAGAAAGTAGGGGAGAGGAAAAGTTCAGCCAAGAGGACAGGGAGGAAGGGGGTGGGTACAGAGCCAGGTATGTGTGGTATTGAGAAAATTTGCAACCCTCCTGTGCTCCTTCCCTATTGAAAGTTACTCAGGAATTGGTGACTGCCCTATTGTCTGTCTAGTCCAAGTATCATAACTGTCATCCTTTAAGACTCATATTTCTATTAAAATTCTATTTTATAATACTGGAGTTTTGCTCTATCACTGTATCATGGACAGCAAACTTATAGAACTTATTCCTCAAAAAGTGGGACATGCTGAAAATACAAACCTAGCTTGACTTTAGTTATGTCCCTAAATGTTAACTGATCCCTGTGGGTCAGTAGGGAGACAGCTGGCATCCGTTTCCAACCAGCCAAGGATATTCAGTCGACTGTACTGACTGACCGCTTTGCTCAGGCCGCAAGTGTCCCTCAGAAAAGCCTGAGGACTTATTAAGGTCATGGAAGGTTGCCTTGGCCAGGAACTCTTTTCTAATCACATGTTTTTGACTTCCCTCTCTAGCCCTAACCGGCAGCCATTTGTTCTCTTTGGTAATCACTCCACACGAGAAAACCTGAATGCTGGCAACTTTAACTTCCCTTCTGAAGGACATCTGGTACGAAGCACTGGTCCCGGCGGGAGCTTTGCCAAGCACATGGTAAGTGGCTGGACTGCCTGGTGCTTGATTAGTTTTATTATCAAGTTGCGGGGGTGGGGTGGGTGGGGGGAGCTAGACAAAAAGAACCTTTTCCAGTTAGTGTGTTGATTTAACCCTGAATTTGAAGTTGTTCTAGAGTGAAAAGAAGTGATTAGAAACTGTTTGTACTTTTTTTTATAGGTACTAGGTATGATTTGAAAACATCACATTTAATTTTGAAATACTTGAAGGAAAAAGGTTAAGAACATAGTTTCACAAACCAGTCTTTAAGTTGTCAGAGTAATATTGTCAATAGAATTTTTAAAATTCAAAATAATTTGAAGATAGTTATTCCAAGCCTAAGTTTGTTTGTTATGCCTTGACTGTTACATTTAAGGACAGAAGCCAACCTTGATGATCATTGTTTATTGAGAGTGCCAGAGAGAAGATTTTTGCATTTGGTGGCAGATTGTCTGCTACATTCTTTTAAAGAAAACATTAGACCTAAATATGAGACTTAGATTGTGAAAGTCTATGCTATCTCAGTGGAATTTTGAGTATTTTCAAAATGTCTCTGGCAATCAGGAAAGCTGTGGTTAGTAGGTACTAGTTTTTTTGTTTGTTTGTTTATTTTTTGAGACAGGGTCTCACTCTGTCACCCAGGCTAGAGTGCAGTGGCACAGCCTTGGCTCACTGCAGCCTTGACCTCCCAGGCTCAGGTGATCCTCCCACCTCAGCCTCCTGAATAGTTGGGACCACAGGCACATGCCACTGTAGGCTTCCTGTCTTCCCTAGGAGAGGGGGAAATAGCTAAGAAACACTTTTGATGGTCACAGCCTGGAGACACAGGCCTGCTAAAAGACTGAAATTTAACCGTAAAATCATAGAATGTTTCCCTCCCCCATTAACCTTAGCAGAGGTCTACAATATAATAGGGGGTTACTGCTGACAGAGCTGCAAGGTACATCTAAGATGGAGTTCACAGGGAACCCAAAGAAGAAAAATGGGGAAGAAAAACAGAAGAATACTAGAGGGATTTGAAGTCCCTGGCACCTACAGCTTCAGAAAACATTAAATAGAACCTAACTCCCAGCCAGATTAACATAAAATCCCACATTAAAAGTCTGTTTCTTCAGTTCCTGTTACCTGATACATCATTTTTGGCTTTCAACAAAAAATTACAAAGCATGCTAAAAGGCAAGAAAAAACACTATTTGAAGAGACAGTGCAACTATCAGAACCAGACTCAGATATGACTCATATTTTGTAATATACAGATTATTAAAAATAACTATGATTAATGTTAAAGGCTCTAATGGAACACATAGGCAACATGTAAGAAGAGATGAATGGTGTAAACAGGGAGGTGGAAACTTGAAGATAGAATCAAAAGGAAATTCTAGGATTCAAAAGCACTGTAATAGAAGCAAAGCATACCTTTAATGGGCTTATCAGTAGAGCAGACATATCCATGGAAGGAATCAGTAAGCGTGACATTGGTCAATAGAAAATTCCCGAACAGGAGTGTGAAGAGAAGAAAACAATGAGAGAGAAAAAAAATCATCCAAGAACCAGCCGGGCACAGTGGCTCACACCTGTAATCCCAGCACTTCAGGAGGCAGAGGCAGGTGGATTGCCTGAGGTCAGGAGTTCGAGACCAGCCTGGTCAATATAGTGAAACCCCATCTCTACTAAAAATACAAAAAATTAGCTGGGTGTGGTGGCAGGCGCCTGTTATCCCAGCTGCTAGGGAGGCTGAGGTGGGAGAATCACTTGAACCCAGGAGGCGGAGGTTGCAGTGAGCTGAGATCGCACCATTGCACTCCAGCCTAGGCAACAAGAGCAAAACTCCGTCTCAGAAAAAAAAAAAAAAAAAAAATCATCCAAGAACCCTGGGACAATTTCAAAAGGTATAATGTGCATGTACTGGGAATACCTGAAGAAGAAAGAGAAGGAAACGGAAGAAGTACTTGAAGTAGTCATGGCCAAGAATTTTCCAAAATTCATGACAAAGACACAAAACCACAGACCCAGGAAGCTTAGAGAACACCAAGCAGGATAAATCCCAAAATATCTATGCGTAGGCCTATCCTATTCAAACTTCAGAAGATCAAAGACAAAGAGAAAATCTCTTAAAATGCCAAAAGGGGAAATAAAACACCTTACCTATAGAGGAACAAGGATGAAAATTCCAGTGGATTTCTTGTCAGAAACCATACAAACAAGAAAAGAGTGAAATGATATTTTAAAGTGTTGAATGAAAAAGCACACCAACCAAACCACATTTTATATCCAACAAAATTATCCTTCAAAAGAAAAAGGAGGAAACAAAAGAGAAATACTTTCTCAAACAAAAAAATTGAATTTATCACTAGCAGATCTGTCCTGTAAGAAATGTTAAGTGTTCTTTATGTATGTGTGTGTGTATGTATGTATGTATGTGTGTATATATTATTATATATACACTATGTATGTGTGCATATATTATATATTTTAATTATATGTAACGTAATATATAATATGTATTATATATGTTATATATTATATATATATATCAGAAGCTTGGATCCACATAAAGGAAGAGCATCAAAGAAGGAATAAATGAAGATAAAATGAAACATTTTATTTTTCTTATTGCTAATCTAAAAGATAACTCTCTAATAATAGTAACTGTATAGGTGATTACAGCATGTAGATGAATGAGTGGCAGCAATGTAATAAGACACAGGAGGGAGGACATGGGAGTACTCTGACACAAGGTTTATGCACTACACACAAAGGGATAGAGTGTAATTTGAAGGTGGACTTCGATTAGTTATTTATTTATATCACAAACTCCAGGGAAACCACTAAAAATGTCCATGTTTCAATTGAAAAATCACTAGAGATCTCAAACTCAATGAGAAAAGACAGTCATCAGTGCCCGCACTAACAGAACACAGATGTGAGAATAACTGACAAGGATTTTAGAGCAACCATCATAAAAATACTTCACGAGGTCAGGAGATCAAGACCATCCTGGCTAACACAGTGAAACCTGGTCTCTACTAAAAATACCAAAAACAAAAAACAAAAAAAAAAACCCTGGGTGTGGTGGCACGTGCCTGTAGTCCCAGCTACTTGGGAGAGTGAGGCAGGAGAAGTGCTTGAACTTGGAAGGCGGAGGTTGCAGTGAGCCAAGATGACGCCACTGCACTCCAGCCTGGGCAGCAGAGCAAGACTCCGTCTCAAAAAAAAAAAACAACTTCAGTGAGCAACTACAAATACCCTTGGAGTAAATGATAGAAAGTTTCAACAAAGAAATAGAAGATGTGTAGAAAAACCAAATTGAGGCCAGGCGTGGTGGCTCACGCCTGTAATCCCAGCACTTAGAGAAGCCGAGGTGGGCAGATCACGAGGTCAGGAAATCGAGACCATCCTGGTTAACATGGTGAAACCCCATCTCTACTAAAAATAGAAAAAATTAGCTGGGTGTGGTGGCAGGCTCCTGTAGTCCCAGCTACTTGGGAGGCTGAGGCAGGAGAACGGTGTGAACCCGGGAGGCGGAGCTTGCAGTGAGCCGAGATCGTGCCACTGCCTCCAGCCTGGGCGACAGAGCGAGACTCCATCTCAAAAAAAAAAAAAAGAAAAAGGAAAACCAAATTGAGATTTTTAAAGTAAAAATAGACCAGGCGCGGTGGCTTACAACTTTAATCCCTGCACTTTGGGAGGCCGGATTACCTGAGGTCAGGAGTTCAAGACCAGCCTGGCCAACATGGCGAAACCCCGTCTCTACTAAAAATAGAAAAATTAGCCAGGCGTGGTGGCAGGCGCTTGTAAAATCCCAGCTGCTCGGGAGGCTGAGGCAGGAGAATCACTTGAACCTGGGTGGCAGAGGCTGCAGTGAGCCAAGGTTGCACCATTGCACTCTAGCCTGGGAGAGAAGAGCGAAACTCCATCTCAAAAATAAATAAATAACAGTAGTCAAAGTTAAAAACTCAGTGAATGGGCTCAGTGGCAAAACAGAAATGAGAGAATAAAGAATCAATGAACTTGAAGATAGAACAATAGAAATCACCCATCTGAACAACAGAAAATAGACTGAAAAAAAAAACTGAACAGAACCTCAGAGAGCTGTGGGACTCTCACAAAAAATCCAAATATTCATATTGTTGGAGTACCAGAAGGAGAGGAGAACGAAGATGAGACTTTAAAAATGAAGAAATAAAGGTTGAAATTCCCCCAAATTTGGCAAAAAAAAAAAAAAAAAAACCGCAAAACTGTGAATCTGCAAAATCAAGAAGCTGAGTGAACCTCAAACAGGATTAAACCCCAAAATACCCACACCAATACACATCAAAGTCAAATTGTTGAAAACTACAGACAAAAAATATTTTTTTTTGAAATGGGGTCTCGCTCTGTCACCCAGGCTGGAGTGCAGTGGCTCAATCTTGACTCACTGCAATCTCCGCCTCCTGGGTTCAAGCAATTCTCATGCCTCAGCCTCCTAAGTAGCTGGGACTACAAGTGCGCACCACCATGCCTGGCTAATTTTTGTATTTTTAGTAGAGACAGGGTTTTGCCATGTTGGCCAGGCTGGTCTTGAACTCCTGACCTCAAGTGATGCACCTGCCTTGGCCTCTTAAAGTGCTGAGATAACAGGCATGAGCCACCACGCTCAGCCCAAACAAAAAATTTTGAAAACAGCCAGAAAGAAATAGCACCTTACCCATAGGGGGAAGACAATTTTTTTTTTTTTTTTTTTTTTTTTGAGACGGAGTTTTGCTCTTGTCACCCAGACTGGAGTGCAGTGGCATGATCTCGGCTCACTGCAACCTCCACCTCCTGGGTTCAAGCTATTCTCCTGCCTCAGCCTCCCAAGGAGTTGGGATTACAGGTGCCCACCACCACACCTGGCTAATTTTTGTATTTTTAGTAGCGACAGGGTTTCACTATGTTGGCCAGGCTGGTCTCGAACTCCTGACCTCAGGTGATCCACCCGCCTCGACCTCCCAAAGTGCTAGGATTACAGGCGTGACCCACCATGCCCGGCCAACAATTTTTGAGTGAAAGTTATATTTCTTTCTCATCAGAAACCATGAAGGCCAGAAGGAAGTGGCACCTATATTTCAAATGCTGAAAGAGAAGAGTTGTCAACCTAGAAATCTGTATCTAACAAAAATATCCTTCTAGAATTAAGGGAAAATCAAGACATTCACAGATGAAGGAAAACTACAAGAATTTGTTGCTGGAAGACCTACCTAAAAGAATAACTTAAAGAAATTTGGTCTAAACAGAGAGGAAATGATAAAAGAAGGAATCTTGGAACATCAGGAAGGGAAGAGAACAAAATGATCAAGGCAGTGTACCACAGAATTATATACTTTAAAATGGTTTTATCTCAAAAGTTGCCAAAAAAATAAAAATAAAAAACCACCCAGTGTATATCCACATTATAGATTGTATTATAAAAGCAATTTCTGCTCTCAGGTCTGTATCACTCCAAAGCCAAAGAGTTTTCACTCATTAAGTCAGTAATCCTTGTTGAATGTCTGGTAAATGCCAGTCACTGTGCTAGATGAAGGGATAGTCATGATCTTTGCTTTTGAGGATCTCATAGACTTGAAAACTCCAGGGAAAGCCAGCTAGGAAATGTTTGAACCGAAACACATTGCTTCCTTTTTCCTTCTGAGTCGTGAATTTCTTATCATCCTGGGCTGACTGAGAGCCAGCTAGGAAATGTTTGGAGCAATAATTTAGATGTCCATTACACGCCTATTAGAATGGCTAAAATTCAGAAGACTGACAACAACAAATGCTGGTGAGGATATGGAGCAACAGGAACTCTGATTTATTGCCGGTGGGAATGCAAAAAGGTACAGTCACTTTGGAAGACAGTTTGGCATTTCCTTACAAAACTAAATATAGCCTTACCATGAGATCCAGCAATTTCGCTTCTTGGTATTTACCCAAAGAATTAAAAACTTATGTCCACACAAAAACCTGCATATGGATATTTATAATTACCAAAACTTAGAAGCAACCAAGATGTCTTTCAGTAAGTGAATGGATGCTATTTAGGGATAAAAAGAAAAGAGCTGTCAAGCCACAAAAAGCCATGGAAGCTCCAAGATTCTGATGTCTGTACTGAGTGGACAAAGAAACTATTCATCTGGAGAGGGAACACTGAGGAGAGTCAGATTAGATGTGTGTGAAGTTCACTTTAGACAGTGAGTTTGAAATGACTGTGAGACACCCCAGTGGAGCTGAGGCGGCAGTGGTTAGATACATAAGTCTAGGGTTGTGAGGATTAGTCTTGTCTAGAAGTAAACATTTGAGCATTCCCTTGGTATGAAGGGGGTAATTAAAACCAAGGCTGTGGGTAAGATTATCTGGATATATATTGTTACTTATTTATTTCAAAATCTTCCTTTGAATACAAGGATAGGTACCTTTAGACCAGACATCCAATGAAGCTGTCTTGAGGTTCTTCTTGTTTTTTTATAGTCTTCCAGGAAAGCTCACAATTGATTCAGCCTGACTTAAAATGTTTTTAAGAGTCGTGCTCTATGACACCAAGGTTTGGACTCTTAACCAGTTACTTATTTTAACTACTTAAGACAATCCAAAGTTCTTTCCTGAGAGAAATGTTGACTCTGTGTATAGATCCCATTCTACTGGCCAACACCTGTGCTGGTGTGTTGATCTTCTGACTGAGATAGACTTCAGATTCACGTACTCAAGTGTACACAACTGAAAGAGAACTGTGTCACTTCAAATCTGGGGTTTAAACCATGTGACTTTAACTCAATTCATAGCACAAACACTTGGCACCTTTAAAAAAAAACCTTTAATAAGGGAAAATTGGAGATCCAAGGAACATGTTTTAATTGAGGAAATATGTATCAACCAGCAATTAGAAATACCTCCATGAGTTTTCATTCATTGTCATGGCAATATTGATCATGTTCACTATTAGTAACTTTTTCATAGGTTAGTTAGAATAAGTTCTCATTTCCAATCTGTAACTTGGATTCACAATGTTATAGAAAAATGCCTTAAATTCTAGTGTTGTTGTCTTAAACAATTGAGTAAAATAGAAGGAATGAGTATTTGTGTTGTATTTAGCTACTTTTTGTATATTGTACTTACTAATGTTCCTTTAGTTCTTGTGGTAGTACTTTTGCATTTTATACCTATTATTCTAGGAACCCTCATGAGATGTTGGATTTTCAGAAGAGGAAAGGACATCTATTTTATCTCTGTATCAATGAACATCTTAACAGGGAAGAAGAATAAAAATTTGAAAACCTAGAGGAACTTATTTTCTCTTCCGCAGGGTCTATGTACAGAGATGAAATACAAATGGTTGTGGGGATGTGGATAGCACCATCCTTTCCTGAATTTGGAGCTGTCCCACACCTCTGCCTGTCATGTCAGCCAGGGGCTTCACTGTGAAAGCTCTGGACTAAGTATTAATGACAGTCAAAACCCAAACACCTTGCTTCCTTTTTCCTTCTGAATCATGATTGCCCTAGCATCCCTGGGCTAACTGAGTATCCAACAGCACCCTCACAATATAGCCAAGGTTTAAACCACACACACACACACACACACACACACACACACACCACACACACACACCACACACACACACACACACACACGCACGCACACGCACCAAAAGATACCTTTGGAAAAACAGTTAAAGATCATCTTTTTCCCTGTGTCTTTAAAAAATAATAAATCTGTTTTGTAGAAGAAAATTTATTTCTGGCCAGGTGCAGTGGTGCACACCTGTAATCTCAGCACTTTGGGAGGCCAAGGCGAGCAGATAACCTGAGGTCAGGAGTTTGAGACCAGCCTGGCCAACATGACAAAACCCTGTATCTACTAAAAAAAAAAAAAAAAAAAAAAAAAATTAGCTGGGTGTGATGGCATGTGCCTGTACTCCCAGCTGCTGGGGGTGCTGAGGCAGGAGAATCACTTGAACCCAGGAGGTGGAGGTTGCAATAATCTGAGATTGCGCCACTGCACTCCATCCTACATGACAGAGTAAGACTCTGTCTCAAAAAAAAAAAAAGAAGAAAATTTATTTCCATTGACTCTATACTTTTTGTTTATCTACTAGTACATGCCTGTTATTGCCCCTTTTTATTTTTATTTTTTTCTGACATCCAGGTAGCCCAGTGTGTCTCACCAAAGGGACCTCTTGCTTGTTCGAGAACATACTTTTTTGGAGCTACTCATGTTCCTTACTTGGGTAAGTCCCTATAAGTTGTCATCTCATCAGCTTATCTAATGAATAGTCTGTCCCATGAACTAGAATTTGACATACAATTCACTACTTTGCTTGGAAGCTCAGGTTACCCAATTTGTGGGCCTCCAGCTCCCTCTCTGATTACTTCTGGATAGTTGATGTGTCTAACACGTTTCTCACAGAATGTGTTTCAAGAGGAAGATGATTGATGCAGCCTACATTAAGTCTAACCATGTGTATAACCCTTTGCTAGGTGTCACAGGGGAGGCCAAGATGAATAAGACCTAGTTTAAGAAAGCAGGAGGTAGGGACCAGGAATGGCGGCTCACGCCTGTAATCCCAGCACTTTGGGAGGCCCAGGCAGGCAGATCACTTAAGGTCAGGAGTTTGAGACCAGCCTGGCCAACATGGCGAAACCCCATCTCTACTAAAAATACAAAAATTAGCCAGGCGTGCTGGTGCACACCTGTAGTCCTAGCTACTCAGGAGGCTGAGGCACCATAATCGCTTGAACTTGGGAGGTGGAGGTTGCACTGAGCCAAGATTGAGCCACTGCACTCTAGCCTGGGCAACAGAGTGAGACTCTGTCTTAACAACAACAACAAAAAAGCAAGAGGTGGGGTCCGCAGTGGGAATTTGGATGACTCAGCCAGGTGCCCACTGGACTGTTCTTGTGAGGAAAGTGAGAAGAGGCCATAATAAAAGGGTACTTAGGAGCAGGAGCATGCTGTGGGGCCATCCGGAAAGGCTAGACTTGCTGGGGCTGCCCTGCTTACTGGGGTAACCAGAAGTTGCAGGTATCCAAAGACACATGGAAAAGAACCTATGGAATGAACGCAGGTCTCAGCATTGCTACACAGAGGAGGGTACATCAGGAACCGTATTTTATTCTGGATGATATTAAATAAGCCAGGAAACTCTGGAAAGAAGCATAACTTGGGTCAGGTAATTAAGGAGATAAAGCAAGAGGTAGAACTGAGCCTGTTTACTGATGTCTCGAAGTTTAAAAAATTAAAAATAAAAACAAAAACATTCCAGAACCTAAGATTCCACACATCTCTGGTATTTAGTGGTGTTGCTGAGTGGGTTGTAAAAGTGGAAAATGCGGGTGAAGGTTCAGGAGGCTATTGGGAATGGCCGGGTTCCACTGTTGTTGGTGTTTGTACTATATTTAACTTAAAAGAAAAAAGTAGTCTGGGCATGGTGGCTCACGCCTGTAATCCTAGCACTTTGGAGGCTGAGGTGGGTGGATCACTTGAGGTCAGGAGTTTGAGACCAGCCTGGCCAACATGGCAAAACCCCATCTCTACTGAAAATACAAAAATTAGCGGGGCATGGTGGCGTGCACCTGTAATCCCAGCTACTCAGGAGGCTGAGGCAGGAGAATCACCTGAACCTGGGAGGCGGAGGTTGCAGTGAGCCGAGATTACGCCACTGCACTCCAGCCTGGGCGACAAAGCTAAACTGTGTCTCAAAAAAAAAAAAAAAAAAGTGTAGTTCTTGACAATGCCTTCCAGGTAAATTAAGCATTTCTAGCTTCCTTGTTAAGTGTTTGCATATCCTGTGCTCTTGTCACATTCTTAGTGGGCCTCTTTCACAGGTGGTGACAGCAAGCTGCCCAAGAAAACTGAACAAATGTAAGTCTTCATATTTTATTTTTTCTTTCTCAAAGTTGAGTTACTCAGTTGTGACTGTCCTGTGTACTTCCTTTTGAGATCAACAGTGATTAAGACATCTGCTTTTGCTGGGTGTGGTGGTGCACACTGTAATCCCAACATTTTCGGAAGCTGAGGTGGGAGGATCACTTGAGACCAGGAATTCGAGACCAGCCTGGGCAACATAAGCAGACCCTGTCTCTACAGAAAATAAAAAATTAGCCAGGCATAGTGGTGCACACCTGTGGTCCCAGCTACTCAGGAGGCTGAGGTGGGAGAATCACTTAAGCCTGGGAGGTCGAGATTTCACTGAACTATATGATTGCACCACTGCACTCTTGGCAACAGAGGGAGACTGTGTAAAAAAAAAGAAGAAGAAGAAGACATCTGGTTTATGACATGAACATTACTGTGTTGTTTCCCAAGTTTCTCTCAGCTTGGAATTCAGGCCAGAGAACCTTGCCAGCTTTGCCATCTGCTCTTCTCTCTAGATTTCAGAGACTTCTTACCTGCACACCCATGCATTTATGATGTAACTCTCCTTGATATGTTTTCTATATAATGCATTTTTAAATTAAGGGCTTTTCTAAGAATAAACCATCCTGAAATCCATTGGGAGAATCATGTGAAACCCCAACTGGTCTGAAGAGTGTCTTTCTCTGGATTTGACACTTAAGCCTATGGAACATAGTGAGAGGGTGTGAACACTGGCTGTGCAACCTCAGAAAGGGTCTACCTAGTGTTGACTTCTCTTCTTTCACATACAGCAGGAAACCAAAGACAGAAAATAAACTCATTAGTGCTGAAACTATTAAATTCCAAAAAGCATTCTCCTTCAGCAATATGGACATAATGGAATTTTATTATTACCTAATTAAATACTGCAGCTTAACTTGGTGGGGTCTAGATCAGCACTTCCCTGTGGCCAGCAGTGAGAGGCTACAAAGGATTATCTAAAGATCTCTTTAAAATATAGGTTCTCCAGGCCCAATCCCAGGATTACAATCAGAATTTCTAGGGCAGGGCCCACAAAGTTGTATTGGGAAAAATATAATAGAAGAAATATAATCATACTATAGAAAATATGGAATTAGAGAAACGAAATTAAGATCAGCTATAATTCCTCCTGTCTGGCACTACCCATTAGTATCTTAATTCATATATTTCTGGGACTGAGCGCAGTGGCTCACCTGAAATCCCAGGACTCTGGGGGGCCAAGGCAGGCAGATGGCTTGAGCCCAGGAATTCGAGACTAGCCTGGGAAACCCTGTGGAACTCTGTCTCTACAAAAATTAGCTGGACATGGTGGCACACACCTGTATTCCCAGCTACTTGGGAGGCTGAGGCAGGAGGATCATCTGAGCCTGGGGAGGTCAAGGCTGCAGTGAGCTGAGATCACACCACTACACTGCAGCCTGGGTGACAGAGTGAGTTCCTGTCTCAAAAATGTGTGTGTGTGTCCAGGTGCAGTGGCTCACACCTGTAATCCCAGCACTTTGAGAGGCCAAGGCGGGTGGATCACATGAGGTCAGGAGTTCAAGACCAGCCTGGCCAACATGGCAAAACCCCATCTCTACTAAAAATACAAAAATTAGCCAAGTGTGGTGGCACATGCCTGTAATCCCAGCTACTCAGGAGGCTGAAGCAGGAGAAGTGCTTGAACCTGGGATACAGAGGTTGCAGTGAGCCGAGATAGCGCCACTGCACTCTAGCCTGGGTGACAGAGCAAGACTCTATCTCAAAAAAAAAAAAAAAAGGAAAATGTGTGTGTGTGTATACGTGTGTGTGTATGTGTATGTATATGTATATATCTTTCTGGGCTTTAAAAAAAATTATTAAGCTGTAATCATAATGTGTATGCAGTTCTTTTGTGGGTTTCCTTTCCTTAGCAACAAGTCAACCATTTCCTCACGTTGGTGGGTGTAGTCTTACCTTGTGCCTGCTTGTACTTCTGTGCCAGCGCTGCTTAGCCACTGTCCTGAATCCTTATGCTAGACCCTTAAACATTTTGCCTAAACCAAATCCATTGATGCCCCATGTCAGGGACTGGTATTGAGTGGTAACTGGGTGCACATTGGGAGATTTGCCAAATCACAGATCCAGTGGAACATGTGGATTCAAGCGAAAGTGACAACGGAGGCCGGGTGCAGTGGCTTATGCCTATAACCTATAATCCCAGCACTTTGGGAGGCCAAGGCAGATGGATAACAAGGTCAGGAGTTCGAAACCAACCTGGCCAAGATGGTGAAACCCCGCCTCTACTAAAAATACAAAAACTAGCAGGCGCGGTGGCAGGCGCCTGTAATCACAGCTACTCGGGAGGCTGAGGCAGGAAAATCGCTTGTACCCGGGAGGCAGAGGTTGCAGTGAGCTGAGGTCGCACCACTGTACTCTAGCCTGGGTGACAGAGCAAGACTCCATCTCAAAAAAAAAAAAAAAAAAAAAAAAACAGCCATGCAGGCTTTTTAATTTTATGGGTCAGCGGCCATGTGGCTTGTGTATTGATCTCCTATGTAAGGATCAGTATAGGAGAAGACCAAGCAAGGGGAAGGCCTGACCAGTGTTGGTACTGAGTGATGTTTGAATCAGCTGAGGAGGGGGATATCTTTGCATGTCTTTGGGTTTGGCATCTTTAAATGCACCCTTAGTGTCAAAGTGTAGAGGATTCTGGTCTCACCTGGAAGGGCCAAGCTCATTCACATCTCTCTGCCAGGCCCCTTCCAGGGTATACCCTCTGCCCTGCCCTTGCCTGGCCAGAAGTCTTCAGGATATGTTGATACTTGGAGCTGACATGTCATGTCCTGCATGTGGTGCAGGAGCCAAGGAGGAAATTGAAGGAGGTGGCAATGTGATGTGGCACAGTGGAAAAGCACCAGGCTGAGAGCAGATCTGAGTTTGGGTCAGCCATGAATTTTCTGTGACTTAATAGACAACATATTCCACTTCCAGAGGCCCTTATTGCTTCTTCTATAAGATGAGAGGATTAGACCAAATCATTTCTGTGTTTTTTCCCACTTTCAAACTCCTATCACCTTCCTTTACCTGATTCCTTTACAAGATTCTTATGGGCTTAAAAATAGACACATTTTTAGGTGAGACCTTGTCAGTTCCTTGCCAGGTGCCTCTCCTGGCTTTTCAGGGACCCTTGGATGAGCCCCTTCTCTTCGTAAGTGTCCTAAGAAGAGCCTGCACCTCCTTCCTCCAAGGCAGTGGTTCTCAACCAAGGGCAATTCTATTGTACCTCCCTCCCCCATCTTTCCCCACTCTCAGGAACATTTGGCAGGGTCTGGAGAAATTTTTGATTATCACAACTGGAATGCTACCAACATCTAGTGGGTAGGGATGCTGGTTAGCAGCCAGGGGTGCTGCCGAACATCCTACAATGCACAGGACAAACCCCCACAGCAAAGAATTATCCAGTCCTAAATGCCAAGGTGGAAAAACCACCTTAGGTGGTTCCCTGAAATGAACCAGACTGGTTTTTCTAGGGACCTTCGTGGCAGTCCATTCTGGCAGAGAAAAACCCAGCCCTTCCTCAGTCTGGTCATCTCTCTTCTCCCGCTGAGGTCTCCTACCCGGAGGTTCCAGTAATAGACCAGCCTTCAGCAGGTCTAGTGAAAAGACGATATGAAACTACAGTATGATTGGTCCCTGGGAAAGCAGCAAGTGGGTATGAGAACACTGAAGGAATTCCTGCTCTGTAGGTAGCTGTTCCTGCACGTAGAGGAGTCAAGGAGTCTACACAGTTTTATTCTGTTTGGTTACAAACAGGGAGGGGCAGTCTCTTGAGCAGAATTCAGAGGAGCCGACTTTCCTTAAGGTGATTTAACAAAAGCAAAGTATAAGTCAAACCAGGGATATGACTTTTTTTTTTTTTTTGAGACAGGGTCCCACTCTGTCACCCAGGCTGGAGTACAGTGACACAGTCTTGGCTCACTGCAACTTCTTCTGCCTCCCAGGCTCAAGTGATCCTCCAGCCTCAGCCTCCTAAATAGCTGAGAATACAGGCACACACCACCATTTCTGGATAATTTTATTTTTATTTATTTTTATTTTTTGTCGAGATGGGGTTAAGTCATGTTGCCCAGGCTGGTCTCAAATTCCTGGGCTCAAGCGATCTGCCCATCTCAGCCTCCCAAAGTGCTGGGATTACAAGCCTGAGCCACTATGCCTGGCCCAGGCATGTGACTTTTAAAAGGTTTAGAAATCAGTGGGTTATATTTTTGCCTTTTTTCATTCTGTTTAAAAATCAGTTTCTTAGGGGCTGTCATTTATGTGCATGCATCTTTTGACAAAAACCTCATGATGCTGTAATGTTAACCATTATTTTTTGTTTTTAAAGTAGGCTATTGTCCCAGATATATGCTGCTGTTATTGAGGCTGTTTTGGCTGGCATTGCATGTTATGCTAAAACTTCCAGTCTAACAAAGGTAATTTAAATACCATGTTTCCCTTTCTGTAATTATTATTTTAATGTAAAACATTCTATCCATGTGTTTCTTCTTTGGACATCTTGTAGTACTCACTTTTGTGCGAGCTTGGGCCTCTTTGACACCAGGCAGAGAGAAGCCCTGAGAGCACTGAGCTTCTGCTGCCTGTGACTGTGCTGCTGTTGTCTTATGGATGACAACTAATTGGTGCTTCTTTGTAGACATCTGGTTGTGTTAAGGAAAAATCATTCTGTAGCACATTGTTTTGTTGAATAGCTTAAACAAAAGTCTTTTAAAAGCTAAAAAAAAACCAAAAAGACAACTTTAGATTATTCTACTGTGAAATCTAATAAAGTTCAGTAAGTTTGATTTCCTATAACTCAGTGTTTAAAAAAAATAGCTAAAGATTAGAAAATCTGACTTGCTTTTCCTAGACAAGCACATGTGTTCCCGTTCTCTGACCATTATCTTCCTTGCTGTTTTGCGGTTAACCTGCCCTGCTGAGTTGGATTCCTATATCTGACCCAGTAAGGAGATGAGAAGAGTCAGCTTGATGCCTCCCAAATGCCAATAGGACCTTTTCTGAAGGAAGCCATTTGACATTGGAAAGGTTGTGTATGATGTAGATATCAGAGAGACTGTAGCTGTAGTCACCAGCTCCTTGCCATCTCCCCTCCTCACTGAACTTGTATCCCTGGTACTGACTCCGGATTTCTCAGCCCTTTAGCCACTACATGCAGAAGGCTTATCCAAAGCAGTGGGGTGTCCTTCAATATCAGTTCTCACGTCTTTGTTTTTTAACTGATCTTTTGTAACTCTTGCTATTTGGATATTCTTAGCATCTGGCTAAAACTTTGAGGGCAGAGGTTCCTTCCCAAGAGCCAAGGAAGAGGGGAGGAGAAAGCACTTTTACAGACCTCACATTCCACTGCTGTCATCACAGCTGGTCACTTCTCTGGATCCAGCACGTCAGGTTCCAGTGCACACCTGCCTGAATGCAGTTTTGTCCTGTAAACCTAGCCTGGAGAAAGCAGGCCCTTCTTTCCCTTAACATGATACTTTCACTTTAATCTATTCATGCCTACCAAGTAGTCACACAGATGGGAAGGACACACTGTAGGGCATGGTGTGATCCTGGACAAGTGTTAGGAGGGCCCTTCCATCAGTGATATGTGTACTTTTTCCTGCTGTGAAAGCTAATTGTCGCTGTCTTGTTATTATTTTACAGGCCAAGGAGGTAGCAGAGCAAACTCTGGGATCTGGGTTAGATTCCTTTGAGTTGATTCCGTTTAAGGCAGCCCTGCGGTAAGCAATGGCTGATATTTTTTATAAGGAATTTTTTTTCTTTGTTTTGGAAGATTCTTTTTTCCCTTATAATTTAGATTTCATCTCCCCTTTGAGAAATGTTTCAGTAAAATAATGGGATGTGTGAAGGAGAATCATTCATGATTCAGCCTTCACTTAGAAGCCAAAGAGCCAAAGATGCAGGAACTGTTTGAGAAAGTCACACACATGTTGTGAGGTTAGAATGCAGGGCAGATTAACACCAGCATCACAGGAGATTTGACAAGCCTGGATTCCAAGGCTAGAAAGGCAAAGCTGGGTACCTGAATGGTGAGGTTTCTAGGGGCAGGGGGCCCTGGGCACAGGAAGATAGTCATTGCTTAGAAGAAACTTGCACTGGGCCTCATCTGTCTCTTGAATGACAGAAACCCTGAGCCTGGTCGTGTCCTGGGGTCTGCATCATCTGAGAATCTGGTGATTTTTCCATCACATCTCCCAGCATGTCACGGTGGTTGTTATCCATAGCTAAATCTTCATGAACCCAGTCCATTTAACCACTGTTTCACGTGAGGACCGTTATGTGCACTTTTATACAAAGGATACAAAAGACACCAATACTGGGGAATTTATTTAAGAATACTTCTAGGATGTGTCTTGTGATGCCTCAGGTCTATGTCCCACATTTTCTTAAATCTATAGTCCTGTGTAATAAGAGAGAGTATTTGAAAGATTAGTCAATTAATTGGTCTAACAAAAAGAATTCTATTTCTGCAGCCCCAGGAGTGGAAGAAAGAGCCAGAACTCTGTGGTGCAGGGCTTTAGACTTGCTTCAGGTCTTCTTTCCCCTGGGTCTTCTGGATCTTGCTGCCCTGGCCATGAAAGGGAAAGGATAAAGGAAGTTTGTTCCCTTAAGACCTTGTGCTGCCCTGTGCTATCTGTTTCTGGCCAACCTGAATTTGAGAACGCTTCTTCAGTTTGCATCTGTGTGACCTTGGGCAAGATAGGAACTGTCTGTATCTGCTCCTTCAGCTACCCACGTTGTAAAGCAGTTGGGCACATAGATGTTAGCTGCTGTCACAGTGGGATATTCTCTCTTACCATCAATAAGGCTGGCATAGTCATTCTACTTCTCCTTTACTTGGGCCCTTGCCTAGGCCACTCAGCCTCCCCAGAGCAGGCCCCCTCTCAGTCCCAAGGCCTCCTAGGCCTAGGTGTCTGCCCTAGCTGGAGAAAGGCACAAGGAGGAAACACCAGTCAATGGGAGAAGAGTCCCCCAGGCCAGTCTTCCACCTAGAGCCCCTCCCCTTTCTCACCACAAAGATTGCTTCACTGAGGGCGGGGCGCAGTGGCTCACGCCTGTAATCTTAGCACTTTGGGAGGCCAAGACAGGCGATCACTTGAGGTCAGGAGTTCAAGACCATCCTGACCAACATGGCAAAACCCCGCCTTCATTAAAAATGCAAAAATTAGCCAGGCATGATGGTACACACCTGTAGTCCCAGCTATTGGGGAGGCTGAAGCAGGAGAATCGCTTGAACCCAGGAGGTGGAGGTTGCAGTGAGTCGAGATCGCGCCACTGCACTCCAGCCTGGGTGACAGAATGAGACTCTGTCTCAAAAAAAAAAAAAAAAAAAAAAAAAGATTACTTCACTGAGGACCCTCAAACTGCTTCAGGTTAGCAGATCTCTTTCTCCCAAGAGGGGAAGGAGTGGGAGCCATGAATGCAGACAGTAATTAGTGTGTAGCTATCTAGTATATGTTAATGCAAGAGATTACACTTACACAAGTTAGAGTAAGCTGAAAGGGTTTTCTAGTTATTTCTCAACTCTGAAGGCCTCACCCATGGCTCCACAGCATTTGACTATGAGTTGCAGAGACGTGGCCTCTGCTTGCGCTCAGAGCAGGGATGGAGGGTCATTCTCAGTCTGCAGTGAGCAGCAGTCCTCTCATGTCATTTTCTCCTGTTGTGGTCCAAGAGTCAAGACAGTCCTTAGGACTTGCACAGAGGCAGGGCTGTGATTAGAGTCAGATTCTGGCCTCATACCTGCTGGTGGTATGGGACCCTGGGGAAAGTATCCAAAATAGGGTAAATCTGTGTAAAGCAAGGATGACACACACCTCCCTGTGTGGCCTTGAGAATCCCAAGCAGGTACCCTGCACAGGTATCTAAGGAGCAGGAGCAGACTGATTTTTCTTTTGTTTTGTTTCTGGTCTACAGCTCCAAGATGACTTTTCATATACATGCTGTGAATAATCAGGGAAGGTGCGTATATGATTGTGGTGCATCCTTACATGGAGCAAGTTTTAGGAAGATAAAGAGAGGGGAGGCTGCTGACATGAGTGGTTTTCTCATGCTTCCACACCTAGCAGTGACATCACTCCAGGGTTGGGCTTGGGCTGGCTGTGCTCAGCTGAGCCCCTGTACCCTGAGTGCTTCCCACTGCAGAGCTGAGGGGCAGAGGTGGGGATGGACATACTCACCTTAGTGGCCCACATACCAATTCTACAGACATGCAACCCAGTGTTTTGAAAGGCCCTAAGAGCAATCCGAATCTATGACTTGTCATTGCCAAGTTGAAAAAAGCAAACACTGTAAATTTAAGTACACTTAAAAACTCTTTAACATAGTCTTCCATCTCTTTCCCCTCCTAGAATTGTACCGCTGGACAGTGAAGATAGCTTATCCTTTGTGAAGACGGTAAGCAGAGCTATCATGGGTCAGCTGGCTGGGAATGGCCTGTAGAGGGACATCTGTAAGTTGGGAGGTGGGAGTGGGTGGGGGTCTTGGGCAGCCCACCCCACCTGAAGAAGCTGATCTTCTCTCAGTCCTATCCCAGCCGTAGCAGGGGTGAGCCTGTGCTTACTGAAGGTACCCAGGTAGCTGTGCTAGGCCCACCCACATCTATTCTCCCTTGCCTAGGCTTCCCCAGTGTCCAGAGTCTTAACTGAGGTGTTGGGAGGCACCTCTTTCTGGGTTATGAAGCCTTCCTACAGGTAGCTGAGATTGCTCTTGTCAAAATGTGAATCCAGGACAAGCCTGCCTTGACTAACAGACTAAGTTTTTCAGTGGCATCTTTGAGTTCCAAGACTTGCATTGATGTCCTTAACAGGAACCTAGAGTTGAGACCAGTCTTGACAGCGTAGTGAGACCCCGTGTCTAAAAAAAAATTTTTTTTTAATTAGCCAGGTGTGGTGGCATGCACCTGTAGCCCGACCTCCTCAGGAGGCTGAGGCAGGAGGATCACTTGAGTCCAGGAGTTTGAGACTGCAGTGAACTGTGATTGCACCACTGCACTCCAGCCTGGATGACAGAGTGAGATTTAGTCTCAGAAAACAAACAAACAAAAACAGGGAACCTGAAAAAATTAACTACAGTCCTGTACCACAAAAGGACATCTTGGTCAACAGTGGACTGCAGATACAACAGTGGTCCCATAATATCATAATACTGTATTTTTACCCACCATTTCTATGTGTAGATATGCCTAAATTCACAAATATTACCATCGTGTTATAATTGCCTACAGTATTCAGTATAGTAACAGGCTGTACAGGTTTGTAGCCTAGGAGCAATAGACTATACCAGCTAGCCTAGGTGTATAGTAGGCTACACCATCTAGGTTTAAGTACACTCTACAATGTTCACACAGTGATGAAATCAGCTAATGACGCATTTCTCAGAATGTATCCCTGTCATTAAGTGATACATGACTATAATTATTTAAATGGCCAATAATCAACAGGGACCTGGGTCTGCCATGATGTAGAGTAGTCAGAGCAACGTTTTCCAACCTGTGTGCTGGGGGGATGGTTTGGAGATGCACTGAGATAATGGTCCCTGGGGTGGGATGGCATGGCGAAGGGGAGCCAGAGTTTCTAGGCCAGTTGTTCTCAGCCACAAGCTGAGTCCTCCCTTTACGCCAGAACATCCTGATGTGAAGAAGATTGGCAAATGGTACATGAGAGGGTAGTACATATCTAGCCAAGATTCTGTTTGTGGTGTGTGTTATATCTTGAGTCTGTTCTGTGACCACTGCCTGAGCCTTAGTTTGAAAAAGCTTTGGTCCCAGGGAACTGGGTGAGCAGCACCCAGTGGATAATTTGGTACAAGCGCATCCCCATCACCATCACCTGTGGAAAAGTAACTCAGAAGTTCCTGTCAGTAGTGTTAACCTATCTACAGAGAATAGCACGACAAGGGTAATTTTTTTAAGGTTGTAATTTATGTTTTTATAATGTTCCTGGTCCCCATCTGTCAACATTTTGTGTGGATGTTCTTTTAGAACTAGTTTAGACTTTTTTGTGATATCATTAAAACATTGGGAAATACTTTCTGATATTTAGGTGATAATACTTTATCTCCTTGTTAGACTTTAAATCCCTGACTTCTCTCCTTGGACTCTTGCGCGGTGCTTTGGAAGATGCTTTGCATAGTAGCAGGTGATTAGGAATCCAGTAAAATCATAGTCTTGCGTCAAGTATGTACAGCTAACGAGATAGGAAATAACAGGCAGGAAGTTGATGCTTTTTGTCTACATTCTGTCCTCTTATCCAGAGATGAAGTTCTATATCCTCCCCAAAGCCTTCCCTGTTGATTTCTCCCTACAAGTATTCCTATAGTCCTTGCAGTTGCAGTTTGTACTACACAAATTAAGAAATAATTATATCCTAATGTGTCATATGATGACCTTCATATAAGAATGCCCTTGTTTCTCCAGCTATACATTATAGATTTCCTGAAGACAGGCACCATGCTGTATTTTTTCTTTCCCCGTGCCACGTGGTGGGAAGTACATAACAAGTGTCCAACAAATGCTACATGTTATCTTTTTAATATTCTCTCTTCCCTTCCTCAATACCAGTGGCCAAATATGAACATGAAGGATCAGGAACCCCCAGGATCTGTCCACCTGATTGGTCTGGGAACCAAAGACATAGGATTGCCATTGTCACTTAAGAGGGACCATGTAGCTCAGGAGGGTTCTGTGTCTTCAGATGCTCGAAATCCTTTGAGACAGCTTTAGATAAACCTTCCAGTTGTCAAACCTGAAAAGAAAGTTAATTCAAATATAGGCGCCTACTTGTCTCTTTTGTATATCCTATTATCATAATAATATGGAAAATTAAGGGCTTTGGCCTTAACTGTGGTTTTTTTCCTTTCAACCTTGTGGCCTCTTTAAGTTTTTATTTGAAAATTCAGCAATCCGTTCAAGAGCCTCAGATCTTTTGTCTCTGTCCTAAGGGGTGGGACAGGCGTCCCAGGCTAGGACGACAATATGTGAAAGTGGACTTAGGAGATCTGTACCAGCACCCACCGCTCACTACTATTCAGGGTAGGAGGGGACAGGTCCTTGTGCTACTTATCCCATGTCCCTCATCAGATCTTCCTGGTCATCACAGACTCTAGCTCTAGCTAACATCATTTTCTCTTTCTTCTGCTGGCTTCTTCCCAGAATTGTTTCATTTTCACTAGTTTTTACCTGATAAATTAGGGCTTTCTTACCAGACATTTGGGAGCTCTCTGAGTTGTTCTAATTTTGTTTCCAGGCTACTGAAGCCTCAGCTTTTATTTGTCTTGGCCATAAAAGCTTGATAGCTTTCTTGCTTTTTTTTTTTGAGATGGGGTCTCGGTCCGTTGCCCAGGCTGGAGTGCAGTGGCATGATCATAGATCACTGCAGCCTCAACCTCCTGGGCTCAAACAAGCCTCCTGCCTTAGCCTCCTGAATAACAGAGACCACAGGCAGACGCCACCATGCCTGGCTATTTTTTTTTCTTTCTTTTTTTTTTTTTTTGAGACAGAGTCTTGCTCTGTTGCCCAGACTGGAGTTCAGTGGCGCGACCTCAGCTCACTGCAGCCTCCACCTCCCAGGTTCAAGCAATTCTCCTGCCTCAGCCTCCCAAGTAGCTGGGATTACAGGCACACGCCACCATGCCTGGCTAATTTTTTTTTGTATTTTTAGTAGAGATGGGGTTTCACCATGTTGCCCAGGCTAGTCTCAAACTCCTGGGCTCAAGTGATCCACCCGCCTCAACCTCCCAAAGTGTTGGGATTATGGGCATGAGTCATTATGCCTAGCCTAATTTTTTCTTTAGTAGAGTGGGGATCTCACTGTGTTGTTCAGGGTGGTCTCAAACTCCTGGGTTCCTTGACCTCCCAAATTACTGGGATTACAGGCATGAGCCACTGTGCCTAGTCAGCATAAAGCAATTTGAGGGAATATATGGAAACATAAGGATACTTTCCTTATAGCCCAAGTGTGTCTCTGATCAGGGAGCAATTTCAGGGAAGCCTGGGTGATCCTAAAGTCACCTCCCAGTTCAAAGATGTATTTAGGATAACTCCAGTTTTCCCTAGAAACTCTTCAGTACTCTTTTGCCATGTTCCTTCAGGCAGTATTTGTGGTCTCATTCTTATGGACTTCTCTCTGAAAGTTTTGGGCTGGTAACAGATCTAACTGGTTTCTCATTTGATGCAGGCTTGTATGGCTGTCTATGACATTCCTGACTTACTGGGAGGCAATGGTTGCTTAGGATCTGTGGTTTTCTCTGAATCATTTTTGACTTCTCAGATCTTAGTTAAAGAAAAGGGTAAGTATATGTGATCTTTAGAAAGCAAACCTTAAGCCTTTTTTTTTTTTTGGCAAAATAAACTATAAACTAAGGCGAAAGGCCAACAATAAACTGGTAAAAATATTAGAACTGATGATCACAGCACTGCACTCCAGCCTCAGTGACACAGTGAGACCCCGTCTCAAAAAAAAAAAAGAGAAACATTAATGATGAACAAAGGGTGTATAACCTAATTTATGAAGAACTCTTACAAAATTAATAAGAAAAGATAAGCTACCCAATAGTAAAATGAGCAAAAAAAATGAACAGGCACTTCACAGACGTGGAAAACAAAAAAGAGAGGAGGACTATTTATAAATGAAGATATGTAATCTCACTAGTAGTCAAGAAGAAGCAACTTGAAGGCTGGGCGTGGTGGTTCATGCCTGTAATCCCAGCACTTTGGGAGCCCAAGGTGGGCGAATCACTTGAGGTCAGGAGTTTGAGACCAGCCTGGCCAACATGGTGAAACCCCATCTCTACTAAAAATACAAAAATTAGCCGGGCATGGTGGTGGGTGCCTGTAATCCCAACTACTCGGGAAGCTGAGGCAGGAGAATCACTTGAACCTAGGAGGCGGAGGTTGCATTGAGCTGAGGTCGCACCACTGTACTCCAGCCTGGGTGACAGAGTGAGACTCTGTCCCAAAAAAAAGCAATTTGAAACAGTAATTAGATATTATTTTTTTACCTGTTAGGTTGGCAAAATATTCTAAAGATTTATTATATTCTAAGGAATGAAAATATTCTAAAGAATGGTAGAATGAGCCTGATAATTCTCTTTGATCTTTAATATGTATACCTATACTACCTTGATAAAAATTAAAAAGTAGTGGTAAAATGGACTAATTCCCAAAAGTTTTGTTTCTTGGTTTTGGGGTTTTTTTTTTTTTTGAGACAAGGTCTTGCTCTGTCACCCAGGCTGGAGTGTGGTGGCATAATCTCGGCTCACTGCAACCTCCACCTCCTGGGCTCAAGCGATTTTCCCACCTCAGCCTCCCAAGTAGCAGGGACCACAGACGCGCCACCACACCTGGCTAATTTTTCATATTTTTTGTAGAGACGGGGTTTTGCCATGTTGCCTGCAATCCCAACACTTTGGGAGGCTGGGGCTGGCAGATCACCTGAGGTCAGGAATTTGAGACCAGCCTAGCTAACATGACAAAATTCCGTCTCTACTAAAAATACAAAAATTAGCCCGGCATGGTGGCACGCATCTGTAATCCCAGCTATTCGGGAGGATGAGTCAGGAGAGTTGCTTGAACTTGCTAGGCAGAGGTTGCAGTGAGCCGAGATGGCGCCACTGCACTCCAGCCTGGGTGACAGAACAAGATTCTGTCTCAAAAAAAAAAAAAGAACCCTAGCTCCTGAGAAGGGCATTTAGGGTCTGGGGCCTGCAAGGCAGGCTGAGCTGGTAGGGAATTAACTGGCACGTGTGTGGTCTTCCTGCAGATGGCACTGTTACCACAGAAACCAGCTCCGTGGTCCTGACTGCTGCTGTACCCAGATTCTGCTCCTGGCTGGTTAGTGTCATTCATCAGGCGGAAGTGGACCTACGTGTGGAGAAATCAGGGTGAACATTTGAGGAAGAGCCTCTTTGTTGGGCCCCTGGTGGGATGTCAGGTCCTGAACTAGCTGTTGTTCAGGAATGGAATTTTTGATCCCAGCCCTTTCTCTTTATACAAATGAACATAGTTCCGTTAACTCTCATAATCTTAGAAAAGTTTCAAAAGAAAGGAACAAAGTTACGTGGGTCACTGTTAAATTAGGAAAGGAAGAAATGAAGAGCCGCATTTTACAAATGAGGAAACTGAGCTTAGGAGTTGAACGGCCCGGCCAAGGTCACACAAATCATGAGAAGTGGATCCCGTGACTTGCTTCCCCGGTAGAGTGGTTGCTACGGAGTTTTTACTGCAACATCTCTCTGCTAGTAGAAAAGTCCCATCTTCCACAGTGGGAGGGACTTGGTCTGAAACTGGGGCCTTGGAATGTAAAAGGTGTGACAGCAATTAGTCTGCTAATGGGCTGAGTCCCTTCTTGAGAGTGCTCACATTCTGCTTCTACAGTTCCCACACAGACAGGGAAGACCGAGAGTTATCCTCTAACCTAAACGTGTTTAAATCTGAAAATATTTTAATACATTATCTTTGCTTCATCCCTAAAAACAGTTGTTTTTTTCTGAAGTGAAATACAGGTGGAGACTAACACATCCCCTCTGCTTGTCATAAGCTCATTAGCTGGACCTCAGGTCCTAGTGAGAGAGCCCACCAAGGCCTTGGGCTCTGAGCCCAGGTGACCAGCAGACATCTCAGGTGTGTCAGGGCCTGAGAGCACTGGACATGGACATGGTGGAAGGACTGCCCAGCCAGTGTCCTGGAAATATTTGAACACAGTGGGGAGACCTAGCAGGGTTTTCCCTTGAAGTAGTTGACTGAAAATCTGCATTCCTTTTGGACACAGGTGGAAGATAATGAAGTAAAATTGTCTGAGAAAACCCAGCAAGCAGTGAGGGTAAGCAGCCTTCTTATTCTCAGTGTGAACATCATGTCAAAAAATAATGTAAACAATTCATAAAGGTATTAAAATGCTTCATCTCACTTCTAATCTAAAAGGTTTGCACTATGTTGTCTTCACTTCCTATCTGCATTCCTCCCCTTCCCAGCAGAGCTTTAGAAATAACCATTTATGGGGGATACAATTAGAGGGATTCTTTATTCCATCAGGGCCTTTTGGTGTTCTTTTAAAAATCTCCCCATAATATTAAAAGCAGATCCCAGATTGGCCTAGACATGTAGAGCTGAGACATCAGGCTTTAGGCCAAGGAGAAGCTGCCTCCGTTTTCACAAAGGAAATAAATCCACTGGAACATGAACAAGTGTTGCGGGCTTTGATGCCTGGACTCAGAGAGAATCTTAATGTTCTTTTTCTCAGCACAAATCAAGGATGCCAGTAACTGCCAAAGAGCCAGACAATGCCAAAGGCCATGGAATACATTGGGCATATCTGAGCCTGACTCAGCTTTTGTAGACGGACATAATTGGGCAGGACTTTTGATTCTGTGAATATTTATGCTATAAATCACCTATTCTTTTTTGGATTTTTGTTTTTGTTGTTGTTTTTAAAGGGGGATGAGTCTTTCCTGGGCACTTATCTAACAGGAGGAGAAGGAGCATATCTTTATTCCAGCAATCTACAGTCCTGGCCTGAGGAAGGTAAGGAGCTATGACTTTAATGTTTTTGGCCATGTCTGGGTCCCTCATTTGCAGATGGCAGCATGGGTGTTGTAATTAATAATACATCTTCTATTTGAACACAATTGTGGTACAGAAATGTTTTCCTACAGCTTTTCTCTCTTGACCCACCCACTTTGTAGATGAGGAAATTTATGCTAGGAAGGGCTGATCACAGAACTGTACCTGGTCCTTTTGTTGCTGCCTGAGGTTAGTTAGCTCTCTCAACGGGCTAGGGCAGCAGCATTTCCAGAAATAGAATTTGTGGACCTAAACAGAATCTGGATTCATTTCTCTTGCTGTGTAACAAATGACCACAAATTTAGTAGCTTAAAACAACACCCTCTTATTATCTCACAGTTCTCCAGGTCAGAAGTTCAGGCAGGCTTGGCTGGACCCAGATCTCTTGAGGTCAAAATCAAGGCATCAGCCAGGCTAGGCTCTTATCTAGAGCCTCTGGGGAAGAATCTTCTCCCAATCTCAGCAAGGATGTTGTTTCCTTTCGCTTGTAGGAATGAGGTCCCCATTTTGTTGGTGGCTGTCAGACAGGGATCCTCTCAGCTCCTCCTCCCAGAAGTCCTTGCCCTTGTGTCCCCCTCCATCTCAGCTATAAAGAACCTTCTTGTATTGAATCTCTCACACACTTTGAGTCTCTCTAATTCCTCTTCGGCTATCAGCATCTCAAGTTTTTGCCTATCCCAGCCCACCCTCTGCCCCCCATAATTCATGTCCCTTGTTACCTCCTCCCAAGGGTCTCATCCCATTATGGCTACAGTTCGAAGTCCTAAATCTCATGGGCTTAAATATCTAAAATCTCATGATCAAGCTCATCTAAGTCCCATGTAAATGAGGCTTGGGAGTGTAATCTATCTACAGCTCCTGAACATGGTTCTCTCCATGTCTGTGGACCTACGAAACTAAAGAGACAAGTCATCTGCCTGCAGCCCTCCCAACATGCAAGGCGGGACTGGCATAGACTTCAGGTTCACCAAGAGGAAAAACAGAAGGTAAAAAGGAGTCACCAGCCCATGGCAGCTTTGAAATTCAGCGGACAGACTTCAGTTCCTTGATACGGTTTCAAGGCCTGGGAATAATTCTGGCTCTCAGCTCTGCCTCGGTGCTCTTGGTTCTACCCTGTTTGCTCTTGGTTTGCTCTGGGCTCATGGCTCCACCCTCTGGGCTTATAGCTACACCGCTGTCATCCTTCCTTTTTCAGTGAAAGGTAGTACTTTGTTTGTAGCTGAGCAGTTTTAACAGCCTGCCTCTTGCCAGTAGAATTTTGAGGGTCCAACAGTCTCCTTCAATTTTATACGTTATCTGTCCCTTTCAATCCAAACTGGCAGTGTTTCTGCTCATATAAAATCCTCAAAAACCTTGTTGGTCTTGCATGGATTTTACAGGGATTTACTGCAAGTTCCTCTTTGGCTTCCTCAAAATAACATTTTCTTATGACTCCTGTTCTTTCCCTGTTGAATATAGCCTTTATGTGAGGGAGGAGTTCTGACTTACTCTACAAATTCCTCAACCTCTACTAAGCAAATCCCCTTTCTGGATGATTTGTTCTTCTTGTTGAAAATATTCTATCCGGTGGCAAATTCCTCTCCCTGTTCTCAGATCACTGGTTCAGCTTCTGCCCCTTCATTCACACAGAAGACAAAGCACAAGGAGTTCTGGTTTTCTATGCACATACTGCTGGAGTGGTAATGGCATTTGTTAACACATCTGTCCCTGCACTTCTGCCTCTCCAGATCCTGGTGCAGAGAACCCAGGAGTTAAGAACATTTGCTGAAGGCAGGGAGTATGTGGTAATACTACCAGCCTTGAGGCAAGATTGCATAGTGTTTTGAAAGCAGATTGTAGGCACAACACAGAGGTGGTTTGTGCTGTGTCATCCTTCAGCCAATTATAATATTTAGCCGGGATATTTGCCAAAATTAGTTTGCACCTTCTTAGCAGAGGGCCTTGTTAGAAAAATAGTCTTGCATTGTATTGAGTTATCCAGCAAGATTCAGTGTATCCTAAGGTCTCTGTGCAAGATAAAGGGCACAGCCAGGGATTTCTGGAGGCTTATTAGTCATAGTCTTTTGATAACTTAAATTTTAAACTTTCTTTGTTGCTGAGGGGAATCTAGTTTGAATTAGGAGATGGTTTTCTGAGGCAGGGAAATTGAATAGAAGCAGAGAATTTAAACAGGAGTCTCCCCTTCCTGTGGATAAGCATTTTACCACTTTGGGATTCAGATCAGGAGCTGATGTAGGTTTTGTGGGGCTTGAAGTTTGTACCATTTGTGGACTCTCTTGAGGAAAATACTACAAAATGATTAGGGCTCTTCTTAGAGCCTTAGAAGGGGACTTGGGCAGGTAAGGGGTCCTGATGAAGTTCAAGTGTCTTTAGTGTCTTTGTCTTTATAAATCTGCCTTTACTTGAGACTGTGATGAGTTTGAAATTTATCTGTTCCCATCCCCTGAAGGTACTTATCTTCAGCTCCTCAGGATGCATTATCTTTATTGATCTTCATATCCTGAGTCCCATAGAAGGTGAAAACTCACCTGATGTTGTGCAAGTTGTTATTTTTTCCATACTTTTTTTTTTTTTTTAAAGCCCCCTCACCCTGACTGAGATGTAGTACAAGTTAATGGCAGCATCTAGAGGGTAGTCCAGGTCTGGAGGATAGTACAGGTCTTCTGATTTTTCACCCAGCAATTACTTACAGATGAAAAGAATAGTACTTCCTGGCAGGGTGTGGTGGCTCACGCCTGTAATCCCAGAACTTTGGGAGGCCAAGGCGGGCGAATCACCTGAAGTCGGGAGTTCGAGACCAGCCTGACCAACATGGAGAAACCCCGTCTCTACTAAAACTACAAAATTAGCCAGGCGTGGTGACGCATGCCTGTAATCCCAGCTACTCGGGAGGCTGAGGCAGGAGAATCGCTTGAACCTGGGAGGCAGAGGTTGTGGTGGGCCAAGATTGTGCCATTGCACTCCAGCCTGGGCAACAAGAATGATCTCTGTCTCAAAAAAAAAAAGAAAAAAAAGAAAAAGAAAAAAGAGAATAGTGCTTCCTTTACCTTGAAGTTTTTTTCAGCTCTAGAACTGTTTCTCTTCACCAGTTAGTGGTGTCTGCTATCACAAGATGTCTTGCTTTTCAACTTCCCATTCATTCATGTCCTTCATGTGCCCTTCTCTTCCCCGCCCTGCTGTCTGTGGCCAGGCAGGCTGCCCAGTACCTAATCCTCAGGAACCTGCTTTAGAGTTTTACCACACATGCCTATATCCCTAGACAATATCTTATTTTGAACTTAATACAAATAGAATCATAATGTAGACCTGCTTTTTTTGCTCAGTATTCCTAGGATTCATCCAGTTTGTTGTATGTAAGCCATATAGCTTACTCATTTTCATGGCCCTATAGTATTCCTTTGTATGAACATGCAGTATCATTTTGACTCTTTGTGGACATGTGAGTTATAGTTTTTGTGCTAGGTGCAGTGGCTTCTGCCTGTAATCCCAGCTTCTCAGGAGGCTGAAGTGGGAGGATCACTTGAAGCTAGGAGTTCAAGACCAGCCTGGGCAACAGAGTGAGACTCTTGTTTCTACAAAAGAATTTTTTAAATTAGCCAGCATCTGTAATCCCAGCACTTTGGGAGGCTGAGGCAGGAGGATTGCTTGAGCCCAACAGTTCAAGACCAGTGAGACCCCATCTCTACCCAAAAAAAAAAAAAAAATTAGCCAGGCATGGTGGCATATTCCTGTAGTCCCATCTACTTGGAAGGCTGAGACTGGAGGGTGGCTTGAGCCCAGGAGTTCAAGGCTGCAGTAAGCTATGATCTCACCACTGTACTCCAGCCTGGTTGACAGAGCAAGACCCTAACTCTAAAAAATAAATAAGTAAATATAGGCTTTTTTTGGTATTGCAGACTGTACTGTTATGAGCATTCTTGTGCATGTCTCTTGGTCCACATGGGCAAATGTTTCTGTAGAGTTGGAATGAAGAGTAAAAATTTGGAATTTTAGTATGAGCCCACATATGGCTTTTTTCGATGAGGCCAGACTGTTTTACAAATTGATTGTCCCGAATTATACTTCTAGCAGCAGCATACAGGTATTTGAGTTTTTCCATATTCTGGCCAACACTTGCTGTTTTGCCAGTTTTGCCACTGTGGTAAGTGTGCAGTGCTGTTATTATTAGGATTTTAATTTACATTTCTCTTATTATTAGTGAACCGTCTTTATTTATTGGCCAAGCTATTATACTTCCCTTCTGTTAAATGCTTGTTCTTGTTTTTTGCTCATGTTTCTTTTAGATTGCCTTTTTCTTGTTTATTTTAGGAATTTTTTTTTTTTTTTTCTTGAGACTAAGTCTCACTCTGTTGTCCAGGCTGGAGTGCAGTGGCGCAATCTCAGCTCACTGCAGCCTCTACCTCCCAGGTTCAAGCAATTCTCATGCCTCAGCCTCCCGAGTAGCTGGGACTACAGGCGTGCACCATCAGGCCCAGCTAATTTTTGTATTTTTAATAGAGACGGGGTTTCGCCATGTTGGCCAAGCTGGTCTTGAACTCCTGACCTCAGGTCATCTGCCCACCTCGGCCTCTCAAAGTGCTGGGATTACAGGCGTGACCCACTGCGCCTGGCCTATCTTAGGAATTCTTTCTTTCTTTCTTTTTCTTTCTCTTTCCTTCTTTCTTTCTTTCCTTTTCTTTTTTCTTTTCTTTCTTTCCTTTCTTTCTCTTTCTTTCTCTCTCTCTCTCTCTGTTTCTCTCTCTTTCTCTCGATCATTAGTTCGTTTGTTCATCTTTCTTTTCTTTCTTGATGGAGTTTCACTCTTGTTGCCTGGGCTGGAGTGCAATGGCACGATCTTGGCTCACCGCAACCTCTGCCTCCCAGGTTTAAGCAATTCCCCTGCCTCAGCCTCCCAAGTAGCTGGGATTACAGACATGCACCACCATGCCCGGCTAATTTTGTGTTTTTAGTAGAGGTAGGGTTTCTCTATGTCGGTCAGGCTGGTCTCAATCTCCCGACTTCAGGTGATCCGCCTGCCACAGCCTCCCAAAGTTCTGGGATTACACGTGAGCCACCGCACCCAGCCAGGAATTCTTTATAGATTTTGGATACTAATTCTTTGTCAATTCAGTATATTGCAAATATTTTCTTTCACCTGGTGGCTTGTCTTTTTATTTTATTTCTGATGCTTTTTCATGAATAAAAGTTCTTAGTTTTAATGTAATCAGGATAATTAATCATTTCCTATGTGATTCATATATTTTAGATCTATTGAGACTTTTCTGTTGAATTATAAAAATATAATTTTTCAAAGAATCCACCTGGATTGCTCTGTGAAAGTGATATGAGATAGAAGTCTAAGTTCATTTTCTAAATGTAGGTAGCCACCTGTCTCAGCAAAGTTATTGAAAAATCATTGTTTTCCCACTGATCGGCAGTGCCAGCTTTGTTATAAATCAAGTCTCTTTATGTGTGCATCTATTAATAGGCTCTCTGTTCTGTTCCATTGGGAAAGAAAATACCACATTGTCTTATTTTAGATAGATAACATATTTCTATATGGTGACTTAGTCTGCTTGGGATGCCATAACAAAATACCACAGAGTGAGTGGATTAACAGTAGGAATTTATTTCTCACAGTCTGGAGGCTGAGAAAATTATAGCACTATACTAAAAGGCATTAAAAATGACATAAACACACATCCCATTCATGGACTGGAAAACTCAGGTTTACTTACTTGACATGGTAAAAATGACAATTCTCTCCAAAGTGATCTTTAAATTTAACATAATTTCAGGAAAAAAAAAAAACCAACAAGTTTTTTGAAAATCCTGAAAAGCCAACATAAAAATGTCAATAACTTTGAGCAAAGTGCTAAGAACAGCCAAGATACTCCTGAAGAAGAAAAACAAGGTGGGAACTTGCCTTATCACATTAGAGACTGAATGTTTGTGTCCTCTCCAAAATTCCAGTGTTGAAGCCTTAACCCCAAAAGTGATGTTATCTGGAGATGGGGCTTTTGGAAGGAAATAGGGGTTAGATGAGGTCATGAATGTGGGACAAGGTCTGTTGGGATGTGGTGCCCTTATAAGAGCTACCAGAGAGCTTAGCCCCTACCATGTATGCATGGAGGAGGAGTCACGTGGGCATGTGGCACCACACCTGGCTAATTTTTTTTTTTTTAGTACAGATGGAGTTTCACCATGTTGGCTAGGCTGGTCTCAAACTCCAGGCCTCACGTGAAGCTCCCACCTCAGCCTCCCAAAGTGCTGGGATTATAGGCGTGAGCCACTGTACCTGGCTGGAGGGAGCCACCGCACCTGGCTGGAGGGACACTTTAAAAATGAAGGTTTTGGTCTGGCACGGTGGCTCACACCTGTAATCCCAGCACTTTGGAAGGCCGAGGCGGGCAGGTCACCTGAGGTCAGGAGTTCGAGACTAGCCTGGCCAACGTGGTGAAACCCCATCTCTACTAAAAATACAAAAATTAGCTGGACCGTGGTGGCGCATGCCTGTAATCCCAGCTACTTGGGAGGCTGAGGCACAAGAATCGCTTGAACCTGGGAGGCGGAGATTGCAGTGAGCCGAGATGGCACCACTGCACTCCAGCCAGGGCAACAGAGTGAGACTCCATCTCAAAAAAAAAAAAAAAAAGTAAAGTTTTGTACAGCACTGAGCATGAAGGAGCTGTATAGCTGCATATTACTTGTAACATAGGTCACATTCAGGAACAGAATGTCAGGAGAAGTAAGCAAGTCACAGAAGAATACATGATTAGGATTTCATTTATATAAAAACACAGACAAAACTAAGTAATACACAGTTTACAAATACATTCAAGTGTGGTAAAACCATCCAGAATTCAGGATGCTGTTCCCCCTGGGTGGAAGAGAAGGGCTCTCATTGAGGAAGGACATCCAGGGGGTTTCAACGGTGCTAGTAATGCTCAATTTCTTAGGCCCAGTGGTGAGTTCATAGACATCTGGGTTTTGTAGTTGTTGCTTTAGTTTTTTTTTTTTTTTTTTTTTTTGAGACGGAGTCTCGCTCTGTCGCCCAGGCTGGAGTGCAGTGGCGCGATCTCGGCTCACTGCAAGCTCCGCCTCCCGGGTTCACGCCATTCTCTTGCCTCAGCCTCCCGAGTAGCTGGGACTACAGGCGCCCGCTACCACGCCCGGCTAATTTTTTGTATTTTTAGTAGAGACGGGGTTTCACCGTGTTAGCCAGGATGGTCTCGATCTCCTGACCTCGTGATCCGCCCGCCTCGGCCTCCCAAAGTGCTGGGATTACAGGCGTGAGCCACCGCGCCCGGCTTTTTTTTTTTTTTTTTTTTTTTTTAAACCTTGTGTGTACATTTCACACACATTTATAGACACAGGATGAAAATCATCTAGCCATTGCATCATAAATTTCCCCAGCAGTGATAAATGTTCCCTCCTCACATAGACTGGGCTGTTGGAAGATTTTTATTTGTACAGCCAGTTTTCTGAAAGAGGAAAGCGAAATTCTTCATTGGCATTTGCTTGGTATTTTGGTTTACCCTGAGGGCCCATCCCTCTTTTGTTGGACTTCCAGGGATACAGAGCTCAATCAAAGACAACCAAACTGCAGTCCTCCTGGTTTTGGGACAATAATGGGAAACTTCCTCTTATCCTGGGTTTTCAGACTTACAGAATGGAGAAGGAAGGACAGAGTTCATCCACTAAGGACACCAAGGATGGCACAAAGAGTCAGGGAGATCTCCTCAGGAGTTGGCTGCCCTGGCCCCTGTGAACCCCTGCAAAGGTATGGCCCTCAGACCACTGTCTGACAGTCAAGAGTCCAGAGCAGATACCAGAAGGGTTATTGCTTCAAGCACATGAGGATCTGAGACCAGAGCACAGGCACTGGGCCACCCAGTAAGTCACTTCACTTATCTCATGTGTGCTCTGAGAATAATGGCAGAGTTACTGCTCATAGAGCCAGGCTAAGGGGCAGCTGCGATCACAGGACAGATCACAGGACAGTACTGAAATCAGATCCTGTTTACTGAGACCTTGCCTTGGCTCATGCCCCATAATGAGCTTTTCCAGCACTGTCTTGTGAATTTGTCTTCCTCTTTTCCATTTTGTTTTGAGGCTTCAGAGTCTAGTGGGAGAGGAAATGCTGGAGATGACCTCGCTCATCCTTTCCCATCTTCCTATTGAGTAAATGGAACGTGCCAGCTTCTCCAATCTGTGCTTTTTTCTGGAAGCTTCAGGATTTTGAGGTTTGTCCAGGAGGCCTTTCAAGTGGCACTGGACTTGTTTCTAAAAAGGTTCACTTCAAAAGTACACATGTAGAGGGATACCCAGGACAGGGAAGGGTGCAGGTACTAACCACTCAGCAGTAGGAGCAGTTTCTACCTCGTGACACCTATGGAGCCCTCTTATCTCTGGAAACAGTAAGTAGAGTCATCTCATGGCAGGAGTTGGTGGGGTTGTGGTTTTAGGAGAGTGTTGAAGGTCTGGGATGAGCTCTGTGGGCTGATGGAAGGAGTGGGGAGACAGCAGTGAACAGGCTACGGGGCAGCACTGTGGCCTGTTGTGGTTGAGGGAGCAGAGAAGGCACATCTACAGATTCACCACAGCTGGGCTTTGGACAGGGGAGAATTGAAAGAAAAAAAACATGAGAGAACTGAAGGCACCAGCATGGTATAGCGTCTTTGGCATCAGACAAACCTGTGTTCTGTACCTGGCTCCACCACCAAGTAATGCTGTGATTTTGGGGGAAATCTCTCTAAGCTTGAGTTTTCTCATCTGTCCTATGAGAAAAAATAATACCACCTGTTACAATTGTGAAAACAGAAAACTGTAATGTATGACATGTGTGGTGCTTAGTAAATACTGCGTGAAACCTGTTCCCATTCCTTTCTTTTAACAGAACAAAGATTAAAGGTTAAGTCCTGTCCCAGAGGATCTGCCCTTGATGTGGATGAGAAGAATATCAGAAATTTCTGAGCAATAGGGGAAAATGCGAATACCAATGACTGTGAAGGCTCAGTGACATCAGAGGATGGGGTGTGGGGAGGGAGACAGCTAAAAGGGGGATGGGGTGCTGGAGTCAGAGAGTAGCTGCTGGGCTGGAGATTTCAGAAGTCACGACATTCTGGGTGCAGCTTTACTGCTCTAAGAAGGAGTGGGAGTGTTGGCATTGGAAGGGAAGACTGAGCACATTCAGAGTGATTTGAAATACGGCATGGTCAGGAGGGCAGTAGGTGTGAGCAGTAGAGGGAGGGGCTTGTGTCTCTAGGGGAATGAAAGTAACATGCTGTGGTGTTGGGGAGAATGGCCTGGGAGCAGCATGGAGGAACTTTAGGGTTGGTACAGGATGAGGCTGGGGCATGAGTAGCCTCCTTTTCAGAGGGCCTCAGGAAAACGCAGTGTGCACAGAAAGCCAGGCTACTTGTTGGAGGGTAGAGGTTTCCAGAGCTTGAACCTAGATAGTCGCTGGCTGTGGCTGCCACAGATGGTAAGGTTGGCATGTCCCTCTGACTGGGCATCTGGTTCTTCCATGAGAGGCAGGTGCCAGTTCTTCTTCTTGTACCTAAAAACTGCCTCCTTCTCCCTTCACTTCTCCTGTCCCCTGTGAACACATACTAACTAGGCCCCTCCCTTCCTTCTGAAACCTCACCTCCTCAGGAAGCCCTCAAAGCTTGCAGTCTCCAGATTCCTCACCCAGGATGCGAAGGCAGCCCTCAGACTCCTGGCCTTTGCTATTCTTGTCATTCCAGCCTCCAGAGCTTTGCACTGCTTTTCTGGAGCTACAACTTAAGGAATCAATTTCACTTATTTATCTCTTGGCCTTTGCCTTGGCAGTGAGGTCTTAATGACAATAAACTCAAACCTGTGCCTTGAGCTTTAAGAACTACTTCATCTCCCTCTATATGCGGAAACGTGGAAAGAAAAGCTGTTACAGGAATAGAAGATTCAGCTTGGACCAGCCCCAGAGAGCAGCTTCACCTAGGAGTCTTATGGGTGCTTTGGGTGCTGCTTTTGTGTCTCCAAAGCAAGCCCAGGCCCAGCATTAATCTTTGTCATCTTAGTTGTCCATCTTTTCCATGGTCTGCTCCCTAGGGCCTATACTGAGCTGCTCCATATGACCTTGACCATCCAGGAAACAACAGCTCTCCTTAGACCTGAATCCTTGTTCCGAGGAACCCACATCCATGTCCACCTGCCACCCATCTTGCTTTTGTGAACTACAGAAGAGCAGCCCCCCGGTGTCTGTAGAACTTACTCATTACCTAACTCAAATGTTCTGTTGCTGGGCACAGGGACCTTAAGCTCCCTTCACCAGTCTTCAGCTGAGACCCAAGTGCTCCTTCTCGGGCCCTAAGTGAGGGATGTGGTCTCTTTAGGGCCGAGCCAGCTTCTGGCAAAGCAGAAGAAAGGAAAATCTGTAAACTCAGTAATGGAGCAGATATACCCAAAGTCTTTTTTAGTGTGTTTCCGTGGAAGATACCCATAAGGTAATGTGAATTTTGCTTCTCCCCATTAGCTGATAGTTTATTCACTTGTTTTTCTAATTCTTATGCAAAGACTGCATCTGATGCCTCATTTCCCTCTGAGGCTCTGGGAGGTTACTTTGGCTTCCTCAGAGCACAGGGCTCAGCATACAAATCGCATAACGTAATTGCTGCTGATACTGGCCTCTAGTTACCACACTGCTGTACAAGAGGACATTGGAATCTGACCCCCAGCACCCAGCCCTCCAGCTCTGACCAACTCTCTTTTCCTTCCAGGGAATGTTCATTTCTTCTCTAGTGGCCTTCTGTTTTCTCACTGTCGTCATGGAAGTATCATCATTTCCAAGGATCACATGAATTCCATTTCCTTCTATGATGGGGTAGGTGTTTTACTAGTCAGTGGCTTTTTTGGTCGGAAAGTTGCTCACACTTTTGAGGGGAAAACTAAATAACTCCTTTCTCCCCTCCACTACCACAGGGCAGTATGTCAGGAACCAGCACAGCCACTGAGGCAGGCAGGGAGGGAGGTCGTGGAGAGGCCTGGGCATTCTCAAGACGCTTATGAGCCTCATCAACCTCACTGCTCTGTAAAGGGCTTACCTAGAAAGGGCTTCTGGTCAGAAGGGCCAGCAGCTCCCCATGCCCAATTCATTCACCCTAAAGAGGACTATAAAGCAGGCTGAGAAGGCCTCCAGTGGCCCCTCTTGGGTGGCCTCCAGGTCCAGGGGCTCAAGGCTCACCCACTGAAAAACCAGAAAGGAGCTGCATCCTGTGGTATTGATGAGGCTCCGCATACACATTAGCATGGACAGGATTGTAAGTGAGCCAGAGAGGGAGAGAAATGGCTCACTTTCCCCGTGAGAGTTTAGCCCCTCCTCCCTCACACACCCAGACTTCCTCTCCAGCTCCATAAAAGTTCCACTGTCCTATAACAATCCTCTAAGTGCACCAGTCTGCACCAACACTTCCCCTTCACCTTAAGGGGAAGATGGTAGCGATGGGTTTCCCCTAGCCTTTACCCTGTGGCCAAGGCACAGCTCGTCTCAGTGCAACACCAGAGCAGAGGGCAGGCCCACCACTCTGCCTGGTCTCAGCCTCAAAACCAGTCTGTCTGGGAGCTAGGACAGAGACTATGTGAGGTATTTTGGTCAGATGGCTCAGAAAACGAATTCTGTGAGCAAGTTTTTCTTCCATATAGAGCCTGCAGCCTTAAAGGCTGTTCAGAAATGTAGGCAGACGAATTGGACACATTGGATGGCCCTATTAGATTAAAGCTTTGCTGTTAGATTAAAGAGTCTTCCAATATCAGGGAAGAAAGAATGCATCATGAAAAGCACAGTACTGGGATGATAAGTAGCTAATTTCGACAAAAAATAGACTCTTACCTCTACCAAAAATCAAAATGAACCTCTGAGGGATTAAAATTAAATATATTTAAATTTCACAAATAGAATATAAAAATGAATATTTATTAAACCTCTAGGGGTTAGAAGACTTCTGAAGCTTAGAAACAATACAAGAAATTCTAAAGGAAAAGTTTGTCAAATTTGACCAGTTACTGATTTTTTTTTTTTTTTTTGAGACAGAGTCTCGCTCTGTTGCCCAGGCTGGAGTGCAGTGGTGCGATCTCGACTCACTGCAAGCTCTGCCTCCCTGGTTCACGCCATTCTCCCACGTCAGCCTCCTGAGTAGCTGGGACTACAGGCGCCCGCCACCACGCCCGGCTAATTTTGTTTTTGTATTTTTAGTAGAGACGGGGTTTCACTATGTTAGCCAGGACAGTCTCGATCTCCTGACCTCGTGATCCACTCACCTCGGCCTCCCAAAGTGCTGGGATTACAGGCATGAGCCACCACACCCAGCCGACCAGTTACTGATTTTTAAAAATTTTATGCTGATAATTTAACTTATTAAAGTATACTGTAAATACAACTAACTGTATCCATTTAAAGCTTTGGCAGATGTGTACATTCATGAAACCACCTTTACTATCAAACCAAAATGTTTTCTCATGCCCTTTTTCATCTTTCCCTCCACTCCTGGGTTCAGACAACCACTGATTAGCTTTTGTCACTATATATTAGTTTGCATTTTCTAGAATGTTATATAAATGAACATCATCTATTCTGTAACCTTTGAGTCTGACATTTTCCACTCAACATAGTGATTTTTAGATTCATCCATGTTGTGTATGTAAATAGCTGTGTTCTCTTTATTGCTAAGTAGTATTCCATTGTATGGGTATATCATAAAATTTGTCAGATTAATTAGTAATGCAAAAACCCTTTAAAAAGTATTTTAGGGGATGGGGAGGGGTTGATCGATGAATACAAAGTTAGAAAGGATGAGTAAGTTCTAGTGTTCTGTTGCACAGTAGGGTGCCTGCAGTCAACAATAAGGTGTTCAGATCTCACAATAGCTAGAAGAGAAGATTCTGAATGATAAATGTTTGAGGTGATGGATTTCTCATTCATTACCCTGATGTAATCATTACATAATGTATACATGTATTGAAACAATATATTATACCCCATAAATATGTGCATATTAATGTATTAATTAAAAATAAAAAATAATTTTTTTATGGCTAGGCACAGTGGCTCATGCCTGTAATCCCAGCACCTTGGGAGACTGGAGCAGGTGGATCACCTGAGGTCAGGAGTTCAAGACCAGCCTGGCCAATATGGTGAAACCCCACCTCTACTATACAAAAATTAACTGGGCGTGGTGGTGCATGCCTGTAATCCCAGCTACTTGGGAGACTGAGGCAGGAGAATTGCATTAACCCAGGAGGTGGAGGTTGCAGTGAGCCAAGATCTCACCACTGCACTCCACCCTGGGCTGCAGAGTGAGAATGTCTCAAAATATATATATATATATATATATATATATATATATATATAATTTTTTAAAAGTATTTCAAAAGGCAAATTTTTAAAATTGGGAAAAACATTTTTGGTGATTTAGACAAATGAGTTAATTTTTTTTTCTGCGAAGAGTTGTATCTTTATTAACATGAAAACACTGAGTCCCAGTTCAGGGATGTTCAGAGGACATGAGGCTACTTAACAGATAGAAGAAATTACATCATTAACAACCTCCTGCTATCATATGTAACAGTAACTTAGCATTTATTGTTAAATTACACTAATATAGTATTAAAGCATACTAATTTATACTAAGGAATAAATCCTGAGGAACTGTTGGCAGAGGAGAACTGGAATAGCTCATGTCAAGCTGTGTAGGTGGCCCAAGAGGGGAAGAGAGTGCAGTCACTGGAAATGTTTACTGATAGTATATAACATGGCTGATGGTGATGATAAATTAAGTTTTAAAAACAGGATAAGGGGCTGGGCGTGGTGGCTCACGCCTGTAATCCTAGCACTTTGGGAGGCCAAGAAGGGCAGATCACCTGAGGTCAGGAGTTCGAGACCAGCCTGGCCAGCATGGTGAAATGACGTCTCTACTAAAAATACAGAAATTAGCTGGGCATGGTGCTGTGCACCTGTAGTCCCAGGTACTCAGGAGACTGAGGCAGGAAAATCGCTTGAACCTGGGAGGCGGAGGTTTCAGTGAGCTGAGATTGCGCCATTGCACTCCAGCCTAGGTACCAAGGGCGAAACTCCATCTCAAAAAAAGAAAAAAAAAAAAAAAAAGCCAAGCATGATGGTGTATACCTGAAGTCGCAACTATTTGGGAGGCTTAGGTGGGAGGATCACTTGAGCCCAGAAGTTCAAGGTTGCAATGAGCTGTGATTGTACCACTGCACTCCAGCGGGGGAGACAGAGCAAGACCCTGTCTCTGAAAAAAAAAAGGAAAACAAAAGTACTAAATGTTAGCTGTAGTTGGGTTTAGGTGATGGGACTTTCTATTAATTTTTTTAAAACTTTCTTCTCTGTTGTATTTTTATAATTTTTTTCAAAATGAGTTGCATTTCTATGCCCTACCAATGAACAATCTGATAAAGATATTAAGAAAACAATTCCAGGGCTGGATGCAGTGGCTCAAGCCTGTAATGCCAGCACTTTGGGAGGCCAAGGCAGGTGGATCACTTGAGTCCAGCACTTTGAGATAACATGGTGAAACTCCGTCTCTACAAAAAATTATTATTATTATTATTATTATTATTATTATTATTATTATTTAGATGGAGTCTCGCTCTGTCACCCAGGCTGGAGTGCACCCAGCCTCAAAAACTTTTTAAATTAGTGAGGCATGGTGGCAGGTGCCTATAGTCCCAAGCTACTTGAGAGGTGAAGTGGGAGGATCTCCTGAGCCCAGGAGGCAGAGGTTGCAGTGAGCTGTGATCATGCCACACTGTGCTCTAGCCTGAGCAACAGAGTGAGACCCTGTCTCAAAAAAATAAAACAATTCAATTTACATTAGCATCAAAAAGAGTAAAGTACTAGGGAATAAATTTAACCAAGAAAGTGAGAGACTTGTACACTGAAAACTGAAAAATATTGCAGAAAAATTAAAGACAACCTAAATGAAGGAAAAACATCCATGTTCGTGACTCAGAAGACTTACTATTAAGACAGTACTGCCCAACATGATCTGTAGGTTCAGTGCAGTCCGTATCAAAATCCCAATGGCATTTTTTGCAGATAGGAAAACGCTGCCGGGCGCAGTGGCTCACACTTAACAATTCCAGCACTTTGAGAGGCTGAAGCGGGCAGATCACTTGAGGTCAGGAGTTTGAGACCAACCTGGCCAGCATGGTGAAACCCTGTTTCTACTAATAATACAAAAATTAGGCAAGTGTGGTGGCAAGTATCTATAATCCCAGCTACTCGGAAGGCTGAGGCACAAGAATCACTTTAACCTGGGAGGCAGAGGTTGCAGTGAGCCGAGATTGTGCTACTGCATTCCAGCCTGGGTGAGAGAGTGAAAACTGTGTCTCAAAAAAGAAATAGGAAAACCCATCCTAAAGTTCATGTAGAATTTATAGACTCTCAAGGGACCCTTATTGTTTAAAACAATCTTGCAAAAGAAAATAAAGTTGTAACACATGCATTTTCTTATTTCAAAACTCACTATGAAGCTACAGTGACCTAACAGTTTGCTGCTGGCAAAAGGTCAGGCATATGGACCAGTGGACTAGACCCATGGAGAGCCCAGAAATAAACTTTTGTATCAAATCATTTTTGACAAGGATGCCAGAACCATTCAGTGTCAAAAGGACAGTCTTTTTAACTAATGGTGCTGAGAGGCCGGGCGCGGTAGCTCACGCCTGTAATCACAGCACTTTGGGAGGCCAAGGAGGGCAGATCACTTGAGGTTGGCAGTTCGAGACCAGCCTGGCCAACATGGCAAAACCCCATCTCTACTAAAAATACAAAAATTAGCTGGGTGTGGTGGGTGGATGCCTGTAATCCCAGCTAGTCGGGAGGCTGAAGCATGAGAATTGCTTGAACCCAGGAGGCGGAGGCCAGTCAGCCAAGATGGCACCACTGCACTCCATCCTGGGCACAGGTCCCCTGAGTGGGACCCTGTCTCAAAAACAAACAAACAAAAAAGGTGATGGGAAAACTAGATATCCGTGTGCAAAAGAATGAAGTTTGACCCTTACTTTATACCCTGTACAATAAATTAACTGAAAGTGGATCAAAAACATAAACATTAAGAGCTAAAACAATATGCAATCCCAGCACTTTGGGAGGCCAAGGCGGGCGGATTATGAGGTCGGGAGTTCGAGACCAGCCTGGCCAACATAGTGAAACCCCGTCTCTACTGAAAATATAAGCATTAGCCGGGCATGGTGGCACGGACCTGTAGTCCCAGCTACTCGGGAGGCTGAAGCAGGAGAATCGCTTGAACCCAGGAGGCGGGGGTTGCAGCGAGCCGAGATCACGCTTTTGCACTCCAGCCTGGACGACAGAGTGAGACTCCATCTCAAAAAAAAAAAAAAAAAAAGAGCTAAAACAATAAAACTCTTTGAAGAAAATACAGGAGAAAATCTTTATGATACTGGATTTGGCAATGATTTCTTGAATGTGATACCAAAAGCACGGACAGCAAATGAAAAAATATGTAAATTGGACTCCATCAACATTTAAAACTTCTGTGTGTTAAAGGACATTATCCAGAGAGTGAAAAGACAGTCCTCAGAATGGAAGAAAATATTCACAAATCATATATCTGATAAGGAATTAATATCCTAGAATGAATTTTGAGATGACATTTTCAGTTTAGGGGAAAAAAATCCAGATTAGGGGTGGTGGCTCACCCCTGTAATCCCAACACTTGGGGAGGCCAAGTTGGGAGGATCACTTGAGACCAGGAGTTTGAGACCAGCCTGGGCAACAGAGAGAGCCCCTGTCTCTACAGAAAGTTTAAAAAAATTAGCCAGGCATAGTGGCATGTGTCTGTAGTCTCAGCTACTTGAAGGGCTGAGGTAGAAGGATCACTTGATGGCTGCAGTGAGCCATCACACTCTAGCCTGGGTGACAGAGCAAGACCCTGTCTCAAAAAAAAAAAAATCCTTTTATTTCCTATATCTCCTATAAGTAAAGCACATCTATACTGAACCCCCGTGAACTACATAATGTGACAATAATTGTACTGAAATTGATCCTGTGTGTTCTGGCAGTAGTTGTGAGTGCTGTAATTGTGCAGATGCTCTTCTTGCTGATGCTCCCTCCTTTTCGCTTTAGGATTCCACCAGTACTGTTGCTGCTCTTCTCATAGACTTCAAAAGCTCATTGCTTCCTCACCTCCCAGTTCATTTCCATGGATCAAGCAATTTTCTGATGATTGCCCTTTTCCCCAAATCGAAGATATACCAAGCATTTTACTCAGAGGTAATATCAGTCATTATTCAGCAAAACTACTACTACTTGTTTTTCCCCCTAGCAATTTAAATGGTAAGGCATCATTTTGGGGCTAACAGTGAAGTGATGAGAGGGAGAGTTAGGAGGGCTGGATGGTGTGGGGTGACTGCTTCTAATCCCTTCAAGTTCTGGAGTGGTGCTGTTGGCAATGAGAGGTGAGAGCTGGAAGAAACTGAACAAGAGGGTTTTTAGCCTTTAAGAAAAATCTGCTTTGTCCTTTAAATCCTAATTAGAGTTATCTCTTATTTAGCTACTTTATTGAATTGTTGGGCCCTACCTACTGAATTAGTGTTCTCTTTGCCACCCTATACTCTCCTTCCCCATGGGCCAGTCCCTGCCCTTGCGAATGGTACCACCTGGCAGGCTGCACTTTATAGGTGCTCAGCACAGATGGCATAGATGAGGGAGTTTACGAGAATGAAACGACCCACTTAGAGACGAAGCAATAGCCAAAGCCAAACTGATGGCCAGCCTCATGACTAGTGGGAATTCTTGGAAAGGTGTGATTACAGCAGCTTGTGAGGGGACAGTGTTCCTCCCTCAGGTCAGATTCGCAGACCATAGAGGATGCAAGAGTTGACCTTGGCTATAGTATAGCTTCTCAGCCCAGTCTGTGTCTTCCACCTTTGCTGGACCTTTTTACCTCCTTGTGCTTGTCCTTTCAATCTGGGAAAGTAAAGATGGCTCTTTAGGTTCTCTTCAGCCATCCCTCTGCTTCTTGGCAGGAGTTGCTTGAACCACTCCTTTCTGTCTCCCTAGAGGAGAACATGCGTCTGCTGCGAGGACAGTGTTACCCGACCCCTTTCTCCTTACTTCCTGACCTCTCAAGGAGCAGAATCCCTGGGGGAGTAACCCAGAAAGACATTCTGGTTTTTAAAAATACAGAACAAAATTGCTTCAGGCCTCTATTTTTGAAGCAAACTTGTTTGTTATAGTCATTTTCTCTGCAGTGACTGTCTAGATTTTCAACAACCATCAAATCCCCATGTGGGTTCCATATCCTGTTGTTGGGTTTAAAGTGTTCTTTGCTCAAATTCTGTTTTGTTTAGGTCTTCTCCCTCTGGAAACAGCAGGATAACTCAGGGATCTCTTTAAAAGTGATCCAGGAAGATGGATTATCTGTGGAACAAAAGAGATTGTAAGTGGCTGCTTCAGTATTTGTGCTTGCTTCCCTAGGCTTTGTGGGTGTGCTCTCTCTGCAGGATGCCTCGCATTATGTAACACAGGGGTCTTGGCTTCTGAAAGGGTCAACACAGACATTTCAATGCTGCCAACTTGCAGGTAGCCGGTGCCCTTGGGGGAATAGAAGGCAAGAGAGGGCCATGTGCAGTGCCTCACACTTGTAATCCCAACACTTTGGGAAGCTGAGGCAGGAGGATGAATTGAGCACAAGAATTAGAGACTAGCCTGCCTGGGCAACATAGTGAGACCCCGTCCCTACAAAAAATAAAAAATTAGCTGGGTATGGTGGCACATGCCTGTAGTCTCAGCTAGTCAGGAGGCCGGGGTGGAAGGGTTACTTGAGCCCAGGAATTCAAGGTTGCAGTGAGCCATGACCATGCCATTGCACTTCAGCCTGAGTGATGAAACAAGACCCTTTCTCAAAGAAAAAAAACGAAAAATGTCCCCACTGCCAGGAGCCAGTGTGGCTGTGAGGGGCCGCGTCTCACAGCCCTGACCCGGGCCAGGCATGGTGTTGGGCACCGGGCCCGTCTCACCTGTCTTGGGGGGCGCCCAGTGTCTTACTCTGTCACCCCGGGTAGAGTGCAGTGGTGCGGTCCTGGCTCACTGCAGCCTTGACCTCCTAGGCTCAGGTTATCCTCCCACTTAGCAGGTGGGACTACAGAGGTTGCAGAACTTGAAGCTAATTTACCTTGTACATGTAAAGTGCATTTTCCTGATCCAAACAAGCTTCACTGTTCTCAGCTAATAGTAACTCCAGATGAGGGTTACTACCAGGGTGGAAAATTTCAGTTTGAAACCGAAGTTCCCGATGTGTACAACATGGTGCCTCCCAAAGTGAGATGCCTGACCAAGATCTGGCACCCCAACATCACAGAGACAGGGGAAATATGTCTGAGTTTACTGAGAGAACATTCAATTGACGGCACTGGCTGGGCTCCCATGAGAACATTAAAGGATGTCGTTTGGGGATTAAACTCTTTGTTTACTGATCTTTTGAATTTTGATGATCCACTAAATATTGAAGCTGCAGAACATCATTTGCAGGACAAGGAGGACTTCCAGAATAAAGTGGACAACTACATCAAGCGTTATGCCAGATAATAAAAGGGGACGATTGCAGGCCCATGGACTGTGTTACAGTTTGTCTCTAATGTGAAACAGCAAGAGGTAGCCCCGCCTCCCATCCTCACGCTCCCTCTCAGTCCCCTGGATTGCCCCAGTCCTGTGACCATGTTGCCCTGAAGAAGACCATCTTCGTGACTGCTCATTGTAGATGGGGAATTCAACATAAATACAGCAAGAAAATGTGTTTGGGCTTCTTTAAAAAAAAAAAAAAAAAAAGGTCAGGCACAGTGGTTCACGCCTGTAATCCCAGCACTTTGGGAGGCCGAGGTGGTGGATCACCTGAGGTCAGGAGTTCAAGACCAGCCTGGCCAACAAGGTGAAACCTCATCTCTTCTAAAAATAACAAAAACTATCCGGGCATGGTGATATGCGCCTGTAATCCCAGCTACTCGGGAGGCTGGAGGCTGAGGCTGGAGAATCTCTGGAACCTGGGAGGCAGAGGTTGCAATGAGCCGAGATCGTGCCACTGCATTCCAGCCTGGGTGACAGAGCCAGACTCTGTCTCAAAAAAAGAAAAAAAAAGTGGGGGTTGGGTGCGGTGGCTCATGCCTGTAATCCCAGCACTTTGGGAGGCCGAGGTGGGCGGATCATGAGGTCAGGAGATCGGGACCATCCTGGCTAACACAGTGAAACCCCGTCTCTACTAAAAATACAAACACAAAATTAGTTGGGCGTGGTGGCAGGCACCTGTAGTCCCAGCTACTTGGGAGGCTGAGGCAGGAGAATGGCGTGAACCCGGGAGGCGGAGCTTGCAGTGAGCCGAGATCGCACCACTGCACTCCAGCCTGGGCGACAGAGCAAGACTCCATCTCAAAAAAAAAAAAAAAAAAGGGAGAGGTGAAACCACCGAGAATCAGAAACTCATGGTATTATCAAGGGATTTCAGGCCAACCTTTCTATGTGGACGTACCCGTCATCATGCACTAACACCTCATTTTGTTTAAGTCTGAGATGTGTGTTTTGGAAGAGTTGACTCTGTCACTGGACTCTGGCTTGAAAGCATCAGGCCCAGTTGTGTAAAGTGTATATGCTGAAGGAAGATGGACTTCTAATCTGTGAGCTTTTGTTATTCCAGGCACTCCAGTGCACAGAAGCTCTTCAGTGCCCTGAGCCAGCCTGCTGGGGAGAAACGGAGTTCCCTAAAGTTACTCTCAGCCAAACTCCCAGAGCTGGACTGGTAAGCTCTGGTTCTGTTTATAGATGTTTAATATTCTGGCTTTTGAAATGTCGGAAACCTCAGTGTTGGTCCTTTTAAGCTCCTTTTTCTTGTAGTTTCTTAGAGATCACTGTAAAATGTCGCAGTAACACACTGTACACAATTTTATTCTCTAGAGAGAATCTCTCCAAGGTTTATTTTTCAGCAATTAAGTAAAAACTTTTTCATGTGAGTAGGCACCTTCAGGACAGGCTAGGATGATAACATAATAGCATTGTCTTTGTGTTTTTAGGTTTCTCCAGCATTTCGCCATCAGCAGCATTAGCCAGGAGCCTGTGATGCGGACCCATCTTCCTGTGCTGCTGCAGCAAGCCGAAATCAACACTACTCACAGAATAGAAAGTGACAAGGTAGAGGAGCTCACCAGATATGCTGGGAATTCACAGGAAGATGATCTTGAGAGCCTGCCCCTGAATCTTTTGTGTCAGTTAACAAAAAGAACTTAGATGGAGTCCCTGTTACAGGACTCTCCACTTCCTTGGATCCTGAAATGTGATGATACACATGTAACCTGCTGTATACAATGACTGTGTCAGGTGTCTACATTAACCCCAGCCAAGCTTCATGACAGTGACAAAACCCTAGCATCTTGCCGTGCCCTTCCCTGGCCTCTCAAGAACATTTAAACTCCTACTCAGTGCTTTCATGCCATCAGCTCTTCCTGATTGTGACAGGAACTTACCTGGCAGTGGTTGACACATTGCACTTAATACAGGGAAGGGCACCCATGTTATTCAGGCCTTGCCGGAATCAGCAGGGTAAAGTGATACTTTATAAACACTATCTTCCCCAGAGTGGATTTTTTTTTTTTTTTTTTTGTCACCCAGGCTGGAGTGCACTGGAGTGATCTCGGCTCACTGCAACCTCCGCCCCCTGGGCTCAAGTGATTGTCCCGCCTCAGCCTCCTGAGTAGCTGGGATTACAGGCATGCACCACCACGCCTGGCTAATTTTTGTATTTTTAGTAGAGACAGGGTTTCACCATGTTGACCAGGCTGGTCTCGAACTCCTGACCTCAGGTGATCCACCCACCCCGGCCTCCCAAAGTGCTGGGATTACAGGTGTGAGCCACTGTGCCCGGCCCCCAGAGTGGATTTTAATCTGCTCTTGCCTCACACTTCCATCTTCTTGACCTCCTCCCACCATTCCTTCAGAACCATAAGTCTCTCTTTTTTTTTTTTTTTTCGAGACAGAGTCTCGCTCTGTTGCCCAGGCTAGAGTGCAGTGGTGTGATCTTGGCTCACTGCAACATCCACCTCCCAGGTTCAAGGGATTCTCCTGCCTCAGCATCCCGAGTAGCTGGGATTACAGGCATGCGCCCCCACGCCCGGCTAATTTTTTGTATTTTTAGTAGAGACGGGGTTTCACCGTGTTAGCCAGGATGGTCTTTTTTTTTTGAGTCTTGCTCTGTCGCCTAGGCTGAAGTGCAATGGCACAATCTTGGCTCACTGCAATCTCCGCCTCCTGGATTTAAGCAATTCTCCTGCATCAGCTTCTCAAGTAGCTGGAATTTCAGGTACCTGCCACCACGCCCTGTTAATTTTTTGTATTTTTAATAGAGATGTGGTTTCACCATGTTGGCCAGGATGGTCTCAAGCTCCTGACCTGGTTCAAACTCCTGACCTCAGGTTATCCACCTGCCTGAGCCTCCCAAAGTGCTGGGATTACAGGCGTGAGCCACCATGCCTGGCTTTTTTTTTTTTTCTTTCTTTTTTGAAATGGAGTCTCGCTCTGTTGCCCAGGCTAGGGTGCAGGGGCCCGATCTCGGCTCACTGCAACCTCTGCCTCCCAGGTTCAAGTGATTCTCCAGCCTCAGCCTCCTGAGTAGCTGGGATTACAGGCATGTGCCACCAAGCCCAGCTAATTTTTGTATTTTTAGTAAAGGCAGAGTTTCACCATGTTGCCAGGCTGGTCTTGATCTCCTGACTTCGAGTGATCCGCCCGCCTCGGCCTCCCAAAGTGCTGGGTTTACAGACATGAGTCACCGCGCCCAGCCCAGAACCATAAGTCTTAATAGGCTCAAAGAGGATATTTATTTCCATGCAAGTCTAGAAGATACTCAGCTGCAAAAGGAAATAAAAGCACTAAGCAATGAGAAATGTCATTTTTTCCCTTAGGCAAGAGTGTAAAGCATCTGTTTGTAAAGCATACCTACTTGTATTTTATTAAAAGGTGCTCGCCCGGGCGGCATGGCTCATGCCTGTAATCCCAGCACTTTGGGAGGTCGAGGTAGGTGGATCACCTGAGGTCAGGAGTTCGAGACCAGCCTGACCAACAAGGTGAAACCGCGCCTCTACTAAAAATACAAAAATTAGCCAGGCATTGGTGGCAGGTGCCTGTAGTCCCAGCTACTCGGGAGGCTGAGACAGGAGAATTGCGTGAACCCGGGAGGCGGAGGTTGTAGTAAGCCAAGATCGCACCACTGTACTCCAGCCTAGGCAATGGAGCGAGACTCCATCTCAAAGAAAAAAAAAAAGGTGCTCTTGGATTGGCCTTAAAGTAAAAACATGTCTGGCTGTATGTACATGTGCTGCGATTTGAGGGGCTGAGACCTGGGCACCGAGAAATAGGAACGAAGACAGGGAAGGCTGGATAGGAGGAGGATAAACATGGAGTACTGCCTGAGGGGTAGAAAGGGGTACGGTGTAGAGGCCCTGGTCAGAGGGAACAAGAGACAGCTTCTGGGTCCTACAAAAGAAGAGGGATTTACGGCCGTCTTCTCTGTGCTGATGTGGGCAGCTCAAGTGATGAGTGCTTCCAGGCTTAGCTTTAGCATAAGTTATTTGTGACTGGGCCTGTCCCAGTAAGTCTTGTGTATTGTGAAATAAAACTTAACAGGCTGGGCTGGTGGCTCACGCCTGTAATCCCAGCACTTTGGGAAGCCGAGGCAGGTGGATCACGAGGTCAAGAGATTGAGACCATCCTGGCCAACATGGTGAAACCCCGTCTCTACTAAAAATACAAAAAATTAGCCAGGCATGGTGGTGGGCACCTGTAGTCCCAGCTACTCGGGAGGCTGAGGCAGGAGAATCACTTGAACCTGGGAGGTGGAGGTTGCAGTGAGCCGAGATTGCACCACTGCACTCCAGCCTGGCGACGGAGCGAGACTCCGTCTCAAAAAAAAAAAAACAAACAAAAAAACTTACAGAGGCACTTGCCATGCCAAGTCATTTACATAGACCTCCCTCGGTGATTGCAGGGTTCCTGTCCTCACCTGCCTGATGCCTCCTTTTTCAGTGAATTTATTAAGTTGCTTTGGAATATCTACCTGAAAGGGGACCTATTTTCCTGTGGGTGTATAATAAGGTTAGGACAGTTCAGCCTGGCCCCTCTTCTCTTCCAGAATCACAAGTGCTTCACACGCACAGTGAGTAAGACTTAGCCCTTGTCGGCCAGGTGCGGTGGCTCACGCCTGTAATTCCAGCACTTTGGGAGGCCAAGGCGGGTGGATCACCCAAGGTCAGGAGTTCGAGACCAGCCTGGCCAACATGGTGAAACCCCGTGTCTACTAAAAATGAAAAAATTAGCTGGATATGGTGGCACGTGCCTGTAATCCCAGCTACTTGGGAGGCTGAGGCAGGAGAATCTCTTGAACCCAGGAGGCGGAGGTTGTAGTGAGCTGAGATCACACCACAGCACTTCAGCCTGGGCGACAGAGTGAGACTCCATCTCAAAAAAAAGACTTAGCCCTGACCGTGTGACTTGGAGGGCACAGGCAACCAGGCGGAAGCATCCCCAGCACCACTCTCCTGTCTTCTGCCCTAGTTTACTACACCAGTGTAGCCTGGGGCATTTTTGTCCCAGACCTCCTTTCTGCCCAGTGTTTTCCTAAGAAATAGTTACTACTGGGAAAAAAAGTCATAATATCCCTGAATGTCTGCTTTACAGAAGAGATCTGTGGTCTCAAGCAGGTAGGTCCTTTAATGCATTGTATTTTAACTAATCTATTCACAATCTGCTCTAATTAGTGTTACTACTCTAGTAAAAATTAAACTAGTAACACTACATTTTATATGGTATTTGCTACATGGCAAGCACTGTTCTAAACACTTTGCTTATGTTAACCCAGTTAATCCTCACACCCACTTTACAATATAGGTTCTGTCATTGGCCTAAGGTCACAGAGTTAGTGAGAGGTCATACTGAGGTTCACACCCACAATGCTTGGCACCAGAAGTCAGTTTCTTAACCTCTTCTTACATAATGCAATGCAGTTGAATTGCAAACCCATGACTTTTTCTTCATGTAGGTAATTATCAGCATTGTAACCGGCCTCCCAGGCTGTCACGCTAGCGAGCTCTGTGCTTTTCTGGTCACTCTGCATAAGGAATGTGGCAGGTTAGTATGGCTGCTGCCTTTGCTTTGGGGAAAGGGATTCTAACTTGGGCCTGCCTAGGCACTGGAAAACCTTAGACATGTACTGGCCTTGGTGGGACTGGTATCAGCATGGTAGTCAGCCATTCATTTAATATGCTCTTCTGAGCACTTCCTGTATGGCAGGCACCGTTCTGAGTATGAGCGAATACATCGATGAACATACAGACACGAAAATCTCTGCACTTATGGAGCTTACATTCTAGTTTGGTAAGACAAACAGATAAGGAAAAGTATATTAACTAGTGAAAAGTTCTATGGAGAAAATAAAGCAGAGAAGGGGCCAGGTGCAGTGTCTCACACCTGTAATCCCAGCACTTTGGGAGGCAAAAGTGGGTAGATCGCCTGAGACCAGGAATTTGAGACCAGCCTTGACAACATGGCAAAACCTACAAAAATACAAAAATTAGCCGAACGTGGTGGCATGCACCTATAGTCCCAGCTACTCGGGAGGCTGAGGTGGGAGGATCACTTGAACCTAGGAGGGCGAGGCTGCAGTGAGCTGAGATTGCGCCACTGCATCCCAGCCTGGGCAACAGAGTGAGACCCTGATTAAAAAAACAAAACAAAAAAACAGAAAATAAAGCAGGGAAGGTTATAGGAAGTGCAGGGCTGGGAGTGGGGTTTCAGTTTTCTGTTTTGTTTTTAGAGATGGGGTCTCTCTGTGTCACCCAAACTCGCGTACAGTGGCACGATCATAGTTCACCTGTAACCTCAAACTCCTGGGTTCAAATTATCCTCCCACCTGACCCTCCCAAGTAGGCAGGACTACAGGTGTGCACCATCACACCTAACTAATTTTTTAAATTATACTTTAAGTTTTAGAGTACATGTGCACAACGTGCAGGTTTGTTACACATGTATACATATGCCATGTTGGTGTGCTGCACTGATTTTTTAAAAAGTTTTTAGAGGTGGGGTTTTGCTGTGTTGTCCAGGCTGGTCTCAAACTCCTGAGCTCAAGTGATCCTCCCACCTCATTCTACAAAGTAGCTGAGATACAGGCACACGCTACTGTGCACCCAGCTTAGATTCCAATTTTAAATTGGATGGTCTGGGAAAACTTCACTAAGGAGGTGATATTTGAGCAGAGACTTTAAGGAATAAACCATGTAGCTATCTAGGGGAGAGCAGTGTAGCAGCAGGTCAAGCAAATGCAGAGGGCTGGGAGTGCATCTGGTCAGCAGGGAAATTCAGGGTCATGATGGTTATAAAACTTAGGCCTGGTGGATGTCATGATCCTCCCATGAGCACAAGGAGACTGCCTGAGTTCAGATGCAGCTGGAACAGGTTGGCCCAGGTGAAATCAGGAAAATCATTCATCCTTCACTTCCACCTGGCTGTCAGATTACTAAACAACCCTTGCGGATTGAACCAGGCATTTAATATCCAGTCAGTCTACCCCAAGGTAAGGCATCCTGCAGGAGGCCGTAAAGAAATTTGGAAGCCTGAAATTGCATAGAGAGTCGGCAGTTTAGGATGGGATATTGTGGAGAATGGGGAGGCAAATTACAGAGCGATGCTTGGGAAATACAGGACCTCATTTATTGAGTACTAAATGTCTAACCAGTTCCTCGTGTCTAGTGTTTTTGTTCTATAAAGATTCTGAATTATTCACCCTGCCCATTTATTTTTATTTTTGAGATGGAGTTTCACTCTTGTTGCCCAGGCTGGAGTGCAGTGGTGCGATCTCAGCTCACTGCAACCTCTGCCTCCCGGGGTCAAGCGATTCTCCTGCCTCAGCCCCCCAAGTAGCTGGGATTACAGGCATGTGCCACCAAGCCCTACTGATTTTGTATTTTTAGTAGAGATGGAATTTCTCTATGTTGGTCAGGCTGGTCTTGAACCTCCCGACTTCAGGTGATCCGCCCGCCTCGGCCTCCCAAAGTGCTGGGATTACAGGCGTGAGCCACAATGCCCGGCCAACCCTGCCCATTTCTGATTCTTAGCAAGAGACTAACTGAAGCCATCTTTTGCATGGTCCTTCAGAAAGTGACTGCCTGGTCAGAAGGAGTCTTTCTTACCTCTGATGTCTGTTGGTCAAGTGCTTACCTGACCATTTTCCCTATGGCAAGGGGTTTCCTATCAAAAGCCCCAGTGACAGTGGTTTCAGGATACTGGGCTTCCAACCCATCCAGTGCCCTCTGCCTTTTTTCTGTGAGGCCAAGATGGCTTTCTCCTGAATGGATTCACTGGGCAGAATGGCTTTAGGACTCATGGTCACATTTGAATCCATGGCTGAACCTATGGAGCTAGGCCATCAGGTGGCCCCCATGCTGAGGTTACCTTTTACCTTTCCAGATGGATGGTGTATCGCCAAATCATGGACAGCTCTGAATGTTTTCATGCTGCACACTTCCAGAGATACCTTTCCAGTGCCGTAGAGGCCCAGCAGAACCGCTCGGTGCGCCAGTCAGCCTACATCCGCAAGAAGACCAGACTGCTGGTGGTGTTACAAGGGTGAGCATTGGAAGTCTCCTGGAAACAGTCGAATCAGGGTGATGACCTTGCCATTACTCTTATTTTATGTGTAACAAACCTGGAGCACAGAACAGACTCTACATGCATGAGCAGTGTCTGCGCTACAGAGAAGCCTTAAGCGAGCAATGACCCTATTGCCATCCTATGGCCTATAGGCTAGTATAGCTTGCACACAAGTTTTAAGTTTGGATTTAACATCATCATATCCCCACAAGGTGGGGAATTAGGGAACCTGGCAAGATTCATTGGGAATTTTTGCAGCAGTAGTGGTCCCTAAGTCTTCATTCATCATCTAAATAAGGGAGCTTCATCTGTTTCAGTCCTCCCTCTTGTGGAATTGCAGAGATGACCCTCATACTCTGCAGTCTCCAGCTTCACCATGCCCTGGATTGTGGCCCAGGAGAGTTTCCTGGGACCTTCAGTGAGGAGTGGGAATATTCATATTGGGTAAGAAGCTCCCCTTTCATGGCTGTGTGCAGAACTATGATTATAGGCTGACTAGCTCATGAAGTCTCTGTAAGCATGATTATTTTGAGTGTGCAACACGGGAGGGCAGGTTTGACAGAGCTTGTACCACTGCTCCAGGGGACCCTGGCTGAAAGGAGTTTCTTTTGACCTGTTCTAAGGCCTTTCAGGGAGGAGCCCCTCACAGACCCATCACCACTCCAGGCCCAGAGGGGAATGCGCAGTCAGGAAAACAGGAGCCATGCTTTTCACTAATGTTGTTATGGTTGGTGGTAATAAAGAAGCTTTTGGTAGTTCTTACAAAGTGCTTTTGTGCTATGTTAGTGTTTGCAATTGGCTAGTTGTTTCCAGTAAAGAATGGGTCCCAATCCAAAGCCCCTTTGGTGTCCTGGCTGTGATGATGGGAATTGGAGCAAAGCTGGGAGAGTGGTACTGAGGAAGGAGGCAGGTGGGACGGTGTACCCCAGCAGGCCATCTTTCCCTTTCGAGCCTTGTTCTCATACCTTGCCTCCAGCTTACCTTCTGTCAGCCCTTTTGTCCTGCTTGTGGGCAAAGTCCTAGAAACCAGAGGAAGAGTCTGGGCTTGAAACCACTTGTTTTCTTCTGGTTTTCCATTGTTTCTACTGGTCAAAGGAATGGGTTGGCCCACCTCCTTTACCTCCTGCCCCCACCAGTTGAGAGTCACTGAGGGTGTGGACCTGGAGGTGAATTCAGCAGCTTGACAATGTGCAGTTGAGGTCATTTCCATCTTCCATCACTTCGGAGAGCATCACTGATTTTTTGTCTCTGACTTTACAATTCTGCAAAAGTGTCAGCTTTTCTAGCTGCTTCTGGACTACAGTGACAGTGTGACCAGCCCACTCTTATACTGCAAACCCAGCCTTTGTCCCATCACAGCCCCAGGATATGGGGACCTCTAGTCAATTTCCTGGAGGACTCCAGTCAGAATACTAGCTAAATGCTGTGGCTCTTCACTAAGACGCTGTTCTTACCAGCTGGGCCCATGTAGCACCCTCCTTTATAGCATGTCCATCATCTTGGGGCTGGGCCTTCATGCCCATTATTTAGGTTGTTGGTGATGGGAGATCCCAGATGCTTCTCATATTAAGAATTGTATTCCTTGAATATGGCTTTATTTTCTTTTTTTCTTTTTCTTTTTTTTTTTTGAAACAGAGTCTTGCTCTGTTGCCCAGGCTGGAGTGCAGTGGTGCAATCTCAGCTCACTGCAACCTCCACCTCCCGAGTTCAAGCAGTACTCCCACTTCAGCCTCCCACGTAGCTGGGATTACAGGCACACGCCACCACACCCGAGTAATTTTTGTATTTTTTAGTAGAGATCAGATTTCACTATGTTGGCCAGACTGGTCTCGAACTCCTGACCTCAGGTGATCCGCCCACCTCAGCCTCCCAAAGTGCTGCAATTACAGGCATGAGCCACTGCTCCTGGCCTTTTTTTTTTTTTTTTTTTTTTTTAAATGAGAAGGAGTCTCACTCTGTCGTCCAGGCTGGAGTGCAGTGGTGCAATCTCGGCTCACTGCAACCTCCGCCTCCTGGGTTCAAGCAATTCTCGTGCCTCAGCCTCCCAAGTAGCTGGGATCACAGGTGCTCACCACCACGCCTGGCTAATTTTTGTATTTTTAGTAGAGATGGGGTTTCACCATCTTGGTTAGGCTGGTCTTGAACTCCTGACCTCAAGTGATCCGCCTGCCTTGGCCTCCCAGAGTGCTGGGATTACAGGTGTGAGCCACCGCGCCCAGTTCCTGGCCTTTGTTTTTAGAGATGGGTCTCCCTATGTTGCCCAGGCTGGTCTCGAACTCCTGAGCTTAACCAATCTTCCCACCTCAGCCTCCCAAAGTGGTGGGAGTATGGGTGTGAGCCACCATGCCTGGCTTGGCTTTATTTTCATTTATAGCATTCTTTGGGGAAACATGTAATATAGGACAGAGATTTCTTTAGCCCCTAGAGTGGCCTGATGCCACTCAATTTAGTGAAGCGGTGGGGCAATAGAATTGAACTTTGACATCAAGTGGAGCTGTTAGTTGTTGTTTTAAAAATTGAGTTTATGTATTTTAAAATGACAAAGTTTTAGAAATGGAGGACAGATTAGTGATTGACAGAGGTCAGAATGGGAGTGGAGGGCAGGAGGGAGGTGGGCATGTTTATAAAAGGGCAACACAAGGGATCCTTGTGTGTTGGAACTGTTTAGTATCCTGACCATGGTGATGGATATAAGAACCTACACAGGTGGTAAAATTGAATAGAACTTAATACACACACACACACACACACACACACACACACACACACACAAATATAAGTAAAACTGGAAAAATCTGAATTTTAAAAAATTAATTTTAGAGAATTTGAGGGGCTGTATTTATACTCTGGAATGTTATAAAATCATTCTTTAAAATTATCTGCATTAAAAACAAAATTTGAAATTAATGTAAAAACTTGTGCACACTCAGATTGTAGGCTTAAATTGCAAACATAAAACTGAGCCCAGGCCGGGCGCGGTGGCTCACGCCTGTAATCCCAGCACTTTGGGAGGCCGAGGCGGGCGGATCACGAGGTCAGGAGATCGAGACCATCCTGGTTAACACGGTGAAACCCCGTCTCTACTAAAAATAGAAAAAATTAGCCGGGCGTGGTGGCGGGCGCCTGTAGTCCCAGCTACTCGGGAGGCTGAGGCAGGAGAATGGCGTGAACCCAGGAGGCGGAGCTTGCAGTGAGCTGAGATCGCGCCCCTGCACTCCAGCCTGGGCGAAAGAGCAAGACTCCGTCTCAAAAAAAAAAAAAAAAACTGAGCCCAAAGGAGACTTGAATAGATTATCTGTTGTTTCAGAGAAAAGAAAGTTAAGGTCCTGCTGGGTTTTTGTTTAGTTTTTATTTTTAATAAAGAAAATACTGACAGAAAGCAAACGTGAAGAGACAGTTTTTTGCCTTCGTCATACAGTTGGGTCAGTTTAGCCCGAGTGGTCCGGTACAAGCTGTAGCCTGGCCGCCATGGCTCACACATGTAATCCCAGCACTTTGGGAGGCCAAGGTGGGTGAATCACTTGAGCTCAGGAGTTTGAGAGCAGCCTGAGCAACATGAGGAAACCCTGTCTCTACCAAAAATACAAAAAATTAGCTGGGTGTGGTGGTGCACACCTGTGGTCGCAGCTACTCAGGAGGCTGAGGCAGGAGGATCGCTTGAGCCTGGGAGGCAGAGTTTGCTGTGAGCTGTGACCCTGCCACTGCACTCCAGCCTGGGCAACAGAGCAAGACTCTGTCTCAAAAAAAAAAAAAAAAAAAAGACTCTAGTAACTTGAGCGTGGTGCTTCCTTCTGGGTAGCGGGTGCTCTTTCTGTCTGGAGGCCTCACCCAGAATGATTATGGGGCTGGGGAGGGAGGGAGGTTCTAACAGGGATTCCCCTAATGGATAGAGTGAATGGCCCGGGGCCTTCTCTCTTGGGGCAGTGCCCAGATGTATAGGCCTCATCAAGGAGACAGGAGCCTGTTTTTTACTCTAACCCTTTTCCATTAAAGTCAATGGAAATTAATGAAATGCTCTGAAAACCTAGAAATTCCCCAGGCACTCTCTCTAAGGGAAATCCTGTTATATTAAAATGACTCCTCAAGCATGGCTTGTGAATCCTTTTCCATTGTCCTTTGCTCCCCTAAGAAATGAGTCTCTACTGCTTACACTGAAGTCTCCTGTAGGCTGTTTTATGTTTGCAATTTAAGCCTACAATCTGAGTGAGCACATGTTTCACATTAACTGTAAGAGTTAAATCCATTAACTCCATTAAACACCACCACAGAGGGATGCAGAACAGCATGCACACGCCAGCCCTGCTTACCAGGCGTGCTTCTCTATGGGCCTGGCAGTGCATGTTGTGAGTGGGACTCTCCTGGCATCCAGGCCCAGCCAGGCACTCAGTGGAAAGAGCCGCGTGTGGTCATACATACATGCCCAGGCAGGGGGAGAATCCCTGAAGAAGAGAAGGCTGTGAGCAGAGGGCTGTCAGGCCCCCCTGGGGGAACTCTTAGAACCTAGTACACCCCGTTCTCTACTGAAGCACTGCCAGCTGATCAGGACTCAGGAGAACCTGGGGTGGGGTGGAGTATTGCAGTCTGGGGATAAAGCCAAGGGCCTTTTAACAGATGAGTTGTTCGTAGGAACTCAAGAACAACTCAGGCAGGCTGTACCTGTCCATACCACCACCACTGGCTTCCAAAGGGCTCAGGCTAAACCAGGCCCATCTGATCAGAAAAGCTGCCTGTTAGGTTTGACTTATTTCCATAGGAACAAACCTTTTGGTGATAGGCCGGATCAATCAGGAAAGAGTTCTCCTCTACAAGGGGAAGAGGCTAGGTCCCCTCTTGAAGTGGCCAGGGGCCTGCTCAGGGTTGAACATCCAGTTTATTCACCTACCCTGCTTTAGGCAGCAGAGATTACAGTACTCAACAACCACCTGACATTCTTATTATGGAGCTAGTAAACAAATAAATGAGAAAATAGGGTATAAATAGCTGCCGATTGGGGCTTTGAAGAAACTTGGAGGAGGAGGTAGGGAATGCCAAGAAGCGAGGGTTGCTTGATCACACAGGGTGTATGAAGTCAGAGGATGCCTCTCCGTAAGATGCCGCCTGAGCAGAGACCTGAAGGGAGAGAGAACCACCCATGCAGATACCTGAGGAAAAGAACATTCCAGGCAGGGGGGCAAAGAATGCAGAGGTAGAAGTATGCCTGGCATGTTCAGAAAAGAGCCAGGAGACCAAAGTAGCTGGATTAGGGCAAGGGAAGTGATAGTAGATGAAATTCTTTGCTGCTCCATAGGGGGTCAGATCATAGAGGGCTGCCTGGGACATTGTAAGGGCTTTGGCTTTCACACAGAGTGAGATGGAAGCCACCAGCGGGTTTTGAGCAGAGAAATGACATGATCTGACTCTGGGTTTAGCATATCTCTCTGGCATCTGTGTTGGAAACAGATCAGAGAGAGGCAAGGACAGAAGCAGCGACAGCTGGGAGGCTGTTGGGGTGATCTAAGCAAGAGATTATAACAGTTTGGACCCAGTGGGAGCTTGGGGGTATAAGCAGTGATCTCTTCTAGTTATATTTTGAAGACAGAAAAAAATGGAGTCAAAGGAGACCAAAAAAAATATATTTGAGCCTAGCATCTGAAAGAGTAGAGTCCATCTGCTGAAAAGGACAAGGAGTTTGGAGTTTGGAGAGAGTTCCAGGCAGGCGATACCAATGTGAGCTGTATTTGACATGGATGAGTCTGCTGACCTGGATGGGTCGGGACGCACTCTCTTGCCTGTGTGTTCTGAGAAGTGGGAAGGAGAGAAAGGAGCTACTAAAGAAAATAAGCAAGTGGCAGGAGCTCCTAACTTGATTAGAAAACAGGCCTAAGGACACTAGGTCCCACCCTCAGAGCTCCAGGATCGCCTGCAGGCTTCCTTTTACCTCCAGAGCAGGGTGGTTCTTCCACTCACTCTTGCCCAGTTATGAGGACTAATGGAACTTGGGAATGTAGAAACACCGTAGCTTCCAGGGGCTGCATGTCATGAAGTGGAGTGACACCAAGGGACCGGATTGCGGGCTCTTCCTTTTGGTTTTCTTTCCATCCTTGTTCAATCAGCCATTCGGGATTCCCCTCTTCCTCCACTTTGCAATGCCAGTCAGTGAACTAATCATTCCTTTTTTACCTTCCCCAGCTACACAGATGTTATTGATGTTGTCCAGGCCCTGCAGACCCACCCAGACTCAAATGTCAAGGCCTCCTTCACCATTGGTGCCATCACAGCATGTGTGGAGCCCATGAGCTGCTACATGGAGCACAGGTAGATACAGGATATGGTGTGTAAGTGTACTGAAAGTGATTTGTTTTCACCCACCAGAAGAAGACAGATCTTTTGGAATGCATTAGTCACCTTGTATGTAGTAAATGCTGTTCTTTTATTAGTGCTAGGTCCTCAATAGACCCCTTTGGACTTGTAGCCAAAGAAGAGAGAGGAATTATGGAAGACAAGCTTAGCTTTTGTGAGGGAGAACTATTTCTGTTTAATAGTACATAGTAAGGACTTATGAAATACCTGCTAAATAAATGGGTGCTCCAACATGTGTGTACTAAATATTGTTAAAAAATAATTTAAGGCCAGGTGCGGTGGCTCATGCCTGTAATCCCAGCACTTTGGGAGGCCAAGGCAGGCAGATCACTTGAGGACAGGAGTTTGAGACCAGCCTGGCCAACATGACAAAATCCCATTTCTACTAAAAATACAAAAATTAACCAGGAGTGGTGGCGCACACCTGTAATCCCAGCTACTCAGGAGGCTGAGGCACGAAAATCGCTTGAACCCAGGAGGTGGAGGTTGCAGTGAGCTGCGATCGTGCCACTACACCCCAGCCTGGGTGACAGAGCAAGCAAGACTCTGTCTCAAAAAAAAAATTTTTTTAATAAGGCGTAAAAGGACTGAAGTTGAGTATATAATCTATTTAAATATAGAAATAAGGCTAAAATTGGGTGAACATGATTATGGAATATAAGAATTTAAGTAACAAAATCAGGCAGGGCACAGTGGCTCATGCCTGTAATCTCAGCACACTTGGAAGATGGAAGGTTGGAGGATGCTTGAGCCCAGGAGTTCAAGAGCAGCCTGGGTAGCATAGGGAGACCCTGTCTCTGCCAAAAAAATAAATTAACCAGGTGTGGTAGTGAGCACCTGTAGTCCCAGCTACTTGGGAGGCTGAGGCTGGAGGATTGCTTGAGCCCAAGAGGTTGAGGCTGCAGTGAGCTGTGTTCATGCTACTGCACTCCAACCTGGGCAACAGTGAGACGCTATCTCAAAAAAAGGAGTTGACTTCCTTCACCAACTGAACAGTTGCTCCATTGTTTAAATTTTTTTTTTTCTTTGAGATGGAGTTTTGCTCTTGTTGCCCAGGTTGGAGTGCAGTGGCATGATCCCAGCTCACTGCAACCTCCGCCTCCCAGGTTCAAGCGATTTTCTTGCCTCAGCCTCCCGAGTAGCTGGGATTACAGGCATGCACCACCATGCCCGGCTAATTTTTTTGTATTTTTAGTAGAGACGGGGTTTCTCTGTGTTGGTCAGACTGATCTCGAACTCCCAACGTCAGGTGATCTGCCCACCTCAGCCTCCAAAAGTGCTGGGATTACAGGCTGTTTAAATTTTTTTAAGTAAAACTTTAAGTAAAAGAATGCTTACTGTGTGGCAGCCTTCTGTGGACTGTGAGCACAGTGAAGTCAGTGAGTTCTATTCTTGGGAGACTCTGGTGTGGCTGTATCTTCCCTTGTTCCAGCCCCTTTGACCCTGCTTATAGCACATGGGTTTTCCTCCTTGGAATTCTTCAGAAACTATGAGGGAGTCAGGTAAGGGAACAGGATTCACAGCCCAACCTGGTATTCACCCAGCTCATCTACCAAATTTGGTTTCAAATGGTGTGTGACTGGCTGTTGTCAGAAATCAAATAAAAGGATGAAGATTTGCTGCCACCAAGGAAATTCCAGGAGAGAAACTCCCCCAGTGTTGCGAACATCATTAATAACTGCCAGCTAGACCAGCAGCCATTCAGAAGAGTGGCTTCAGCTAGCATCCCAATTGCCAGGGAAGAAAACACAGGACCTCTGTGGTGCCAAACAGACCTGGGTCCCTGCCTTAGCCCTGCTGCCTCCCAGCTGCCTGTGAGACACTGGGCAAGCTTAGTGTGTTTAGCCGTCCTAAACCCATGCCTTTCATCTGTTAGATACCTGAGGCACAGAGCAGACAGGACGACAGAGCAAGATCATGTTTGTGAACTGCCTGCACAGTGCCTTGCCCACAGGAGGAACTCCATAAAAGGCAGCTATCCCCATTAGTGTTAGCTTTCTTCCTTGAGACGGGCCTTATGATGTTTTAGGAGTTCTGAAGTCCTGTGAGAATATGAGTTTTTCTCTGGAGCCTACTGCAGTGCTACAGTTGTTAAGTAACTCACACTTTGGATCAGTCACCCCCACCTCTTGCTTCACTTGTAATTCAGATGGTCAGTTTCCTGCTTTTCATTCACCTTTTGAGTTAAGAATGAGATTAAAGGAGAATTGAGGTTATAGCATGTACATAAAGAGAAGCATGGCAGCTTTGGTATTAAAGGCCTCTGGTAGAGTTAGATGAGTGTAATTCTTATTTTCCCTTGAAATATCCACTTTACTCAAAAACATATGTCTTTCAAAAAAGACCAGCTCTTTCTCCATCTCCCATAGACCAAAGAGCTGGTCCTGTCCCCAGTATCCCTCCTTCAGCATTCCACTTAGAATTGGCCATGTAGGGACTTCTGTGGGGCTCCTGGTGTGGGGAGCTTTGACGGAAAGCTGTGAAGTCCCATGGCTATCCTTAGTGCTCAGTGCTGCTGCCACCTGCCTCATCATGTGAGTCAGTTTGCTTGTCAGTGGTACTCCTATTTGTATGGGAAATAATCAGTGACAACTCTGAGGTGAATGGTTTTTAAATATTTCCCCCTTTTTTCCCCCTAGATTTCTCTTTCCTAAATGTCTTGACCAGTGTTCACAAGGTAAGTAATATACTTTATTTTCAGCCTGCATGCCTTGCAAGTTCAGTAGAATTCGCCAATAGACTTTTCTTCGTGCTCTTACCTACCATTCTGAAATCTAAAGCAAACAAAATTGGTCAGAAAAAACTTTGACACCTTTACTTTTACCATATTTGATAGGCACATTTCTTCCAAGAGCTTGTCTCTTTTTTTTGAGACGGAGTCTTACTCTGTCGCCCAGATTGGAGTGCAATAGCGTGGTCTCGGCTCACTGCAACCTCTGCTTCCCAGGTTCAACTGATTCTCCTACCTCAGCCTCCCAAGTAGCTGGGATTACAAGCATGTACCACCACACCCAGCTAATTTTTGTATTTTTAGTAGAGATGGGGTTTCACCATGTTGGCCAGGCTGGTCTTGAACTCCTGACCTCGTAGTCCGCCCACCTCGGCCTCCCAAAGTGCTGGGATTACAGGCATGAGCCACGGCGCCTGGCCTGAGCTTGTCTCTTATGGCAACAAATTGCCACAGTAATACCTCTCCTTGAGCTGGGCTTAAGTCCACCTGGCATTCCAGCTAATATTAGTGGACTGAGTAGGTATTCCTAGCCTCTGGATCAGCAAGATCTTGATTCACTTCTGCCCCAAGAGTACTGAGTTTGGCCCAGCGGGACCTGTCTTTCTTATTACCTCCCACCCCTATGCACCCTGGAATTTTCCGCATTTCCTTAATAACATTGAGAAAAATTCACCCATCCTGCAGGTTGCATTCAACCTTGCAGTGCCCTACTACCTGACAACCCTGGAAGCAGCACTTTCTAGTCATATTATCTGTGATGTTTGGAGGTCCAGAATAAATTCTGAATTCCCTGCAGTGGTGATGAAATGCTCATTGTTATCAGGAGACATGCCTGGGGTCTGGGCTTCCTGAGCTAGTCCAGCAAGCAGAAATCAGACGGAAGAAAACAACTCAGTGTCCCCAGCACAGTTTCATCCTGCTGATCGTATTGCCAGTCCGCAGGGAGCGGAGACAACAGAGCATACCAGAGTTGTTGTCTTGGGAAACAGCTGAGCTCATGCTGCCCAGGGCAGGAGGCTGGTCCCTGGAGGGAGGAATGTGTATGTTGGGCTGCTGTACCAGGTAGTCTCAGGTCCAGCTTTCAGAGGTCCCTGTTACTTTCTAGGCACTGCACCTCAGAAACAGGATGAAATGGAGATTGGGTAGGTCCATCCACAGTATCCACCCCAGGTAGATTAAGGAGATTTTGTGGAGGTTGGGTCAATAGGATCTGGTGACAGACTAGATGTGGGGCATGTGTTGGAAAAAGAGGTATCTAGGATGACTCCTAGGTTTCTAGCTTAGGAGATTAGGAAGGTTGGTGGTACCTGTCCTTGAAATAGAAAGCACAGGAGAAAACATAGGTCCAGGAGATAACCAAGGAGGGCTGTCTCATCCTAAGATACATATTTGGAAGTCATGGTCAAAGTTAATGGCATGGACTGTAGTCAGCCAGTATCCAGATATAGAGTTGAAAAGATCAGAAGGCTAGAGATGGGGTGAGGGTGGAGGTTCCAGGACACCGAAAGAGAAGCAGGGAAGAGAATTGCCTGAGACATTGAGGAAGGAGAAAAAGAGATCCACGATGTCTAATGCTGCAGAGACCTTGAGGGAAGAACAGAGAAAAGCCCACTGGCTCTGTAAGTGAGAAGGACCCTGATGACCTGAGTAGGAGGATCTGAGTGAAGAGGTGAGGGCTGAAGCCAGCTCCAAGTGGGCCAGTGGCCAAGTGAGATACTGGAAGCCAGCAGGTGCAGATGATATTCTAGAGTGCTTGGGGCTGTAAAAAGGAAGATGGCTAGAGAATACTTCCAAGAATTGTCATTTCTGAATGATCAGTTCCTCCTTATTTGCTGCTGAGAAAGCCTGTGGGCTGCAAGGAGATACTAGGTTTGATAGAGGGGACCCCTGAGAAGGAAGGGGTAGAGTCCAGAGCCCAGACTGCAAGTGAAGATTGACTCAGAGAAGCAGTGTCCTCCTTGAGAAGCGCTTTAGTTGGAAGCAGGTGAAGTTGAGGAAGTGTTTGCCTAGGGGGCAGTATTGACTATCAGATGGTGTGCCTAGGACTTGCTGACCTGTCCAGTCTCAGGCCTGCCTTATTCTTGTAAATGCTGGAGCCTTCATTTCCTTTCAGAGCCCCTTGTCCACCGTGTGATGATTGGCACCCTAGTGCACCTCAGCTCCTTGGCATTCTCCCTCAGTGTCCCTCTTCTTTTTTGCATGAGGAACAAGCACAGATGGTGGGGCTTCCCTGGCAGAGAGCCTTGGGGAAGTGTTCTGTTTTCATCATTGAATCAGGGGCAGCCCTGGGCTTGTCTCACAAGAGAAAAGCCCCTTTTAGTCTGAACCCTTTGAGGCCAAAACAGACTGTTCTCTCTGGCACTTGGTAGGCATGTTTCATTTATACTGCCTTCCAACTCATTGTGCAAAGACAATGTGTGTTAAACTCTGTGCTTGTGTAGAGCTAGGGGTGTGATCAGATGTGGGCTGATCACCTTCAGGCCACATATGCTGTTTTCAGAACTCCTCCAAGGGGCTCATGGAGTGACACTGCCTTGCTTCTGGGCCCATGGGACCCTGTGGACTGGCGTGACCAGGCTTGCCATGGGCATGGGCTGTCTGGGGAGGGAGGAGATAAAAGGCAAGTATTTCTTTTCTCCTAGGAGATTTGGTAGCTGGCTTGGAGGTGGGATCTGCCAGCAGTAGACAAATACTTCATGTCCTGAGGGAGCATATTTCCTCCCTTTGCTCCTGTTCATGAGTCAGGCTACCCAATTCATAAGAGATTATTTTCCAGTTAGAAAAGGACTATGTTGCAGCCCCAAGACAATGTGTATTATAGAAATCAAAGGACTAAGAAATAATCTCAGTGCTTAAACAGCAAGTAAGACTCATTATAATGCTGGTGTGAGAGCAAAGTGGAGATACTTTACTGTCATGGCCTGCTTTTAAAAGCGTCTGTAGATAGAAGAAGTCACCTTTGTTTTCTGCTGGGCTTCTGGAATACTTTAGCCCAGACTGGGATGGTCAGCCAGACAATAGGGATGTTTCTCTGCTCTTGGGAATAGGATACGCCAGGCTGTCTGCTCGCTCACAGCCCAGACTGATGAGACCTTGGCCAAATCTGGCTGTCCACTCCTTGATACAGAACAGAAGGAAGCTCCTGGCCCAAACAAGGTGGAACCGCTCACTGTGGCCTGTTCACCCTGTGCTCCAGATAACTGCTGTACCTGCCTCACAGATGGCATTTCCTCTTGGCAGGTGGCAGTTTACATAGCTGGCCTAAGGAATGCTGGGGATAATCCTCTTGCTTGTTTCCCTATAAAGCAAAGCCCCTTTTCTGTGCCCAGTTCCTGACCTAGAATCCCAGCCCCACAAGCTTTGTCCATATGGTACATGTGCAGCAGACAGGACTTTGTACAAGTTGTGTCTGTCAGAGACCCAGATCCCAGCCTTTTCTTGGGCAGGCCAGGCCTGTGCTTGTGACCCTGGTGCACCACCGTTCATATGGCCACATTTGCACTAGTCTGACACTTTGGTTTCTTTTGCCCAGGAAGATACCAAACAGAGTCCTAGGGTATTTATAGATCTTCCCTCAACCTTTGCTGGCTCTTCACTGCCAGACCCCCCAGAGCTCTTCTTGCCTTCCACCCTGGGAATCTGGCAGGCCCTTTGTAGGATATGGCTTCCATGTCTGCCATCTCTAGAATGTGCTGAGCCTTCTGAGATCCTGCTTGCCTCCCCACTGTGCCACATTTTGGACTTGGCCTCCTGACTTTGCCTTACTCAGTTTCCAGAGGCCCTACTTTCTGTGGCTGCACCAGGGCATGGGATTCTGGCATCAAGCTTTCCAGGCTGGCTTTGCTGCCTCATCTGCAGCCTCCAGAGTGCACTGCAGAGTGACCTTTCCAAATGGCCATGCGAACACAGGTACCAAAGACTAGAGGCAGGGGACCAGGGGTCCTGGAATCTGCCTTCAAACTATTGCTTGCCCCTCATGTAAATCACCAGTGTCACCTTGGTTAGAGGTTTTTCTGACGCTGTTTTAGGAGTTTCATCTTAATATTAAAGCTTCTTAACAGAAAGGGTATGTGAGGAACCCTTTCAAAATAGAATAAACAAGATGTTGATGAATTCTTCATTTGAATTGGTTTAGTTATGTGCTGTTACCACAACTAGGTCATCCACAAAGACCTTGAGGATAGAGGTGGTGGTGGTGGTTGTTGTTGAGATGGAATATCGCTCTGTTACCCAGGCTGGAGTGCAGTGGTGCAATCTCAGCTCACTGCAAACTTTGCCTCCTGGGTTTGAGTGATTCTCCTGCCTCAGCCTCCTGAGTAGCTGGGATTACAGGCACACACCACCACACCTGGCTAATTTTTGTATTTTTAGTAGAGATAGGATTTCACCATGTTGGTCAGACTGGTCTTGAACTCCTGACCTCGTGATCCACCTACCTCGGCCTCCCAAAGTGCTAGGATTACAGGCGTGAGCTACCACACCCAACCAGAGGATTTTTGTTCTTGTTTTTGTTTTTGTTTTGAGAGAGAGTTTCACCCTTGTTGCCCAGGCTGCAGTGCTATGGCGTGATCTCGGCTTACCACAACCTCTGCCTCCCTGGTTCAAGCAATTCTCCTGCCTCAGCTTCCGGAGTAGCTGGGAATTATGGGCGCCCGCCACCACGCCCAGCTAATTTTTTGTATTTTTAGTAGAGACAGGGTTTTACTGTGTTGGCCAGGCTGGTCTCGAACTCCTGACCTCAGGTGATCCACCCGCCTTGGCCTCCCAGAGTGCTGAGATTACAGGCATGAGCCACTGTGCCTGGCTGAGGATAGAGGTTTTGAATGCTTAAGAAAAGTGAGCTGGGCACAGTGGCTCATGCCTGTATTCCCAGCACTTTGGGAGGCCAAGGCAGGTGAATCACTTGAGCTCAGGAGATCAAAACTAGCCTGGACAACATGGCGAAACCCTGTCTCTACAAAGAATGCAAAAATTAGCTGGGTGTGGTAGCACATGCCTGTAGTCCCAGCTACTTGGGAGGCTAAAGTGGGAGGATCACTTGAGCCCCAGAAGCAGAGGTTGCAGTGAACCAAGATCGTGCCACTGCACTCCAGCCTTGGGTACTAGAGCAAGACTCTGTCTCAAAAAAAAAAAGAAAAAAAGAAAAGAAAATGTGATTCTGTATATTCCTACATATTTGTACTTGCATGCCTAGACCATCTGAGGAAGTATACCCAAACACTAGTTATCAGTGGTTGCCTCCAAGGGGAGAACTGGGGCTTGGTGAGCCCCAGGAGGAGGAGGGAGGAGGAAAAAAAAAATTTTTTTTTTTTTTTTTTTGGGATGGAGTCTCGCTCTGTCCCCCAGGCTGGAGTGCAGTGGTGCAATCTCGGCTCATTGCAAGCTCTGCCTCCCAGGTTCATGCCATTCTCCTGCCTCAGCCTCCTAAGTAGCTGGGACTACAGGTGCTTGCCACCGCACCCGGCTAATTTTTTGTATTTTTAGTGGAGGCGGGGTTTCACCGTGTTAGCCAGGATGGTCTCGATCTCCTGACCTCATGATCCGCCCACCTCAGTCTCCCAAAGTGCTGGGCTTACAGGCATGAGCCACCACGCCTGGCCGAAAATTTTTACTTACAGATACCTCGGAAGAGTAGGTCTCATGTCTCAGAACCAAGGAATGGATCCAAAATGGTCCGTAAGCACTTAGGAAGCAGCTTCTGTGCTTAGCAGGCAAGTCGTAACTCCGGAAGGTCTCTGGCCCCAAGCACATAGCTTAGCCTTTGTATGGGCCCTTTCCTCATTGTCACAGGTGACTATTGACATGCACGCTCCTAAGCCCTGTTCCATGATCTTGAATGGAATGCATCCAGATGGATTTGTGAGGTTAGATTCAGTCTTGAGAGTTTGGGGACACTTTTTTCACAGGTGTTACTGGTAAGAGGAAGGAAGAGACTAGAGGCAGGGGGTCAGGGGTCCTGGAATCTGCCTTCAAACTATTCCTTGCCCCCCGTCTAAACCACGAGTGTAGCTGCCTTGGCTTGTGGAAATTGTATGACTTAGTTTCCCAGTGGTTGATATGGCCAAGACCCAGTGCCACAGCCACTGACAGGCCCCTCTATGTACAGGGAGAAGTCTAATTCTCAGGCTGATGCTCAATTGACAGTGCTGATGGTGGTAGTGGTGGAAATGATAGATTGTATTTCATGGATTCTTACTCTCTGTAGGCCCTATGATAAGCCTAGGTTTTATTGATAACCTAGAGTGATGTGTTACGGTTCCCATCTTACAGAGGAGGATATTTGGTTTCAGAGAGAAAATAGAGCAATTTGTCTAGTATCACCCATTAGTAATTAGCGGAACTCAAAATTCAAACTCAGGTTCACCTGGCTCTAAATGCCTTAGTCTTTACATTATGGTAGCTTTTCCCATAGAGGAAGAAGATAAATAATCTAAGTCCAGGCCAGGCGCAGTGGCTCACACCTGCAATCCCAGCACTTTGGGAGGCCAAGGCAGGTGGATCACCTGAGGTCAGGAGTTTAAGACCAGCCTGGCCAACATGGTGAAACCCCATCTCGACTAAAAATACAAAAATTAGACGGGTGCAGTGGTGTGCGCCTGTAATTCCAGCTACTCAGGAGGCTGAGGCAGGAGAATCGCTTGAACCCGGGAGGTGGAGGTTGCAACCAGCCGAGATCACACCACTACACTGCAGCCTGGGTGACCCAGTGAGACTCTGTCTCAAAAAAAATAAAAATAAAAAAAAAGAATATAAGTCCTGTGTTTTAAGTGCCACCTGTGTTATTCAAAAGAACTTTTTTTCTTTTTTTTTAGTTCAGAGAAGGGGAGAGAGCAGGGTGGCATGAGGGGAGGACTAGGATGATAAAATGTTAAGAAAGATTTGAAGGAAGATGTAAGCTTTACCAAAATTAAAAAGTAAAGGGAGTAAGTGGGGGGAAAAGGTGCAGAACAGTGTAATGTGTCACTACTTGTGGAAAAAATTATACTCAACACTTTTGTATATACTCAGCAGATCTTCTGGAAGAAGAGGTAAGAATCTGATAACTGCAGTTGCCTCCAGGGCAGGGAATTTAGGTGTCTGGACAGGAAAGGAATTATTTTATTTTCTTTGTGAACCCTTCTGATATAAATTAGATGTTTGTCCCCTCCAAATCTCATGTTGAAACATAATCCCCAGTGTTGAAAGTGGGGCCTAGTGGGAGGTGTTTGGGTCATGGGGGCAGATCCCTCATGAATGGCTTGGTGCTGTCCTTGTGATAGTGAGTGAGTTCTTACTCTGAGTTCACAGGAGACCTGGTTGTTTAAAGGAGTGTGGCACCTCCCCCGCCCCTTCTTGCTCCTGCCCGCACCACTGTGATGTGCTGGCTCCCAGGCCTTCTACCATGATCTTAAGCTTCCTGAGGCCTCCCCAGAAGCCGATGCCAGCGCCACGCTTCCTGGAAAGCCTGCAGAACCTTTAGCCAATTAAGCTAAAGGTTCTTTATAAATTAGTCAGCCTCAGGTATTTCTTTACAGCAACCCCAAAACAGCCTGACACACTTTCTATATGTTCTGAGTTTCGCCCTCAATAACTGAATACAGCTAATTTTTTTAACTTAACACTTGACTGAAGTAAATACTATCAGTATAGAGTCTTCATTACTGAATATTCATTACTTAGGATTCTGCAATTACAAGGTCACTTAGGAAAGCAGAAATCTCCATAATTTAGAGATATTCACTTAAGAACTATTCATTTATAAACCTACTCTCACCGGGCGTGATGGCTCACGCCGGTAATCACAGCACTTTGGGAGGCCGAGGTGGGTGGATCACCTGAGGTCAGGAGTTCGAGACCAGCGTGACCAACATGGAGAAACTCCATCTCTACTAAAAACTATAAAATTAGCCCGGCATGATGGTGCATGCCTGTAATCCCAGCTACTCGGGAGGCCGGGAGTCTGAGGCAGGGGAATCACTTGAACCCAGGAGGCGGAGGTTGTGGTGAGCCGAGATTGCACCATTGCACTCCAGCCAGGGCAACAAGAGCGAAACTCCATCTCAAGAAATAATAACAATAAAAAAAAATTAAACTACTCTCTATTAGTAAATGGGTTGATGATGAGCATTGAATCTTTTTTAAGTATAGAATTATAACACCTGTGAGAATTCTATTACAAAACAGAATATAAATGTTGAAAGCCTATCTATGAAATTATATTTTACAAAAAATTGGCAGAGGAGAGATACTCTTTACATCTTTCAGAATGGGAGATTGATAAAGTTTAAAGCTATTAAATCAAGTTATAAAGGGTTAAGTATACTCTTTAAAGATATAAAAGTGACCACTAGAGGAACTGAAAATCCTAATGAAGCTGGGTGCCGTGGCTCACGCCCGTAATCCCAGCACTTTAGAGGAGGCCAAGGCATGAGGATCACTTGAGCCCAGGAGTTTGAGACCAGCCTGGGCAACAAAATGAGACCCAGTGTCTAAAAAAAATTTAAAAATTAGCCAAGCATGGTGGCACGCACACCTGTGGTCCCAGCTACACAGGAGGCTGAGGCAGGAGGATTGCTTGAGCCCAGGAGGTCAATGCTTCAGTGAGCCACTGAATATATAAATATATATAATATGTAGACTTCCTTTGGTTCCTGATTCAAAAATTATTAACTGAGAAAACATTTATAAGACAGAGAAATTTGAACACAGACTGGATTTTTTTATATTAAGGAGTTCATTGTTAATATGTTTAGAGTCCTTATATTATGGAAATTCACGTTGAAGTATTTTTGTTTGAAATAATTGGGTATCTGGGATTGACTTCAAAATCATACAGTAGGGGAGCCGGGGATGAGCTGGGTGGAGTGTAGATGAAATACGATTAGCTGAGTGTTGGTAGTTCCTGAAACCAGGTGATGGGAGTTCATTCTACTATTTTTCTAGTTGTGTATGTTTGAAATTTTCTACAATATTAAGAAGTACAGCTGGGTGCGGTGGCTCACACCTGTAATCCCAGCACTTTGGGAGGCCGAGGCAGGCAGATCACGAGGTCGGGAGTTCGAGACCAGCCTGACCAACATTGAGAAACCCCATCTCTACTAAAAATACAAAATAAGCTGGGCATGGTGGCGCGCACCAGTAATCCCAGCTACTTAGGAGGCTGAGGCAGGAGAATTACTTGAACATGGGAGGTGGAGATTGTAGTGAGCTTAGATTGCAACATTGCACTCCAACCTGGGCAACAAGAGTGAAACTCCGTCTCAAAAAAAAAAAAAAAAAAAGAAGTAAATAAAAATTATTGAATAACAAAAATGCAAAATAAATAATCTTATATATGCGCTATGATTATAACTGTGTTAAAATAGGAATGAATATGGAAGGGATATTATAATTATCTTGGGGTGGTGAAGTGTGGTAAGTTTCCTGATTTCCAAATTCTCTGTGGTCCTGTGAATTTTACTTCTGTATTTTCACCAAAAGGTTGGGAGTGATCATGGCCCACCCTGCAACCTCTTCTTACATGGGCCACCCTTTCTTACCACGTGACTAAAATCTGTTAGCGTTTATCTTGGAATCATGTGACTCCCTGTGCACAGTATCTTGGCAGTGCACTCTTTGAGGATATAATGAATAACCCCTGTTATATGGTGAGTTTTTGATAATTGTGTTGTTCTGAACTGGTGAAGGTAAATGGCACCAGTTCCTGATGATGCTAAATACAGGATGTGTGAAAAGGCCCTTTGACTAAGAACTCCAAGTATCAGCTAGATACCAGAATTAAAATAATAGAGGAGGCCGGGTGCAATGGCTCATGTCTGTAATCCCAGCACTTTGGGAGGCTGAGGTGGGCTGATCACCTGAGGTCAGGAGTTCGAGACCAGCCTGGCCAACATGGTGAAACCCCGTCTCTACTAAAAATACAAAAATTAGCTAGGCATGGTTGCGGGTTCCTGTAATTCCTGCTACTCAAGAGGCTGAGGCAGGAGAATTGCTTGAACCCTGGAGGCTGAGGTTGCAGTAAGCTGAGATCGCACCACTGCACTCCAGCCTGGGCAACAGAGTGAGACACCGTCTTAAAAAAAAAAAAAAGATAGAGGAAGTTAGGGGTTAGGTAGTAAGGCAGCTACAGACTTGAAGCTATTCATTCCAAGAGGTGGCAGTGCCGGGAAGTGGGAAGAGAATGATAGCTGTGTATGTTGGTGTTGGGGTGTAAGGGTTGTCTCCATCAGGAGACTACTGGAAGGCATGATTAGGGGATGGAGCAAGGGCTCACGTTTGTGTGAGCCTTCACCCCTAACCAGGACTGTGAAGGCTAAACTGTCCTTGGTTTTATTCCCAGGCCTGGTGAGTAACGTGGTATTCACCAGTCACACCACGGAGCAGCGGCACCCTCTCCTTGTTCAGCTGCAGAGCCTCATCAGGGCTGCCAATCCTGCTGCAGCCTTCATTCTTGCAGAAAATGGGATTGTCACCAGGTAATCTATAGATTCACTCTGCAAGACCAGTTGCTTTCTCAGATACAGCACTCTGTCTGTGGCCCACAGAGTCTTTCTACTGTATCTAAGACCTAAACATTTGGAGAAGTCAGTTTTTGAGCCAGGTGCGGTGGCACGCACCTATAGTCCCAGCTACTCAGGAGGCTGAGAAGGGAGGATCACTTGAATCCAGGAATTGGAGGCTGCAGTGAGCTATGATTGTGTCAGTGCATTCCACAGCCTGAGAGACAGAGCAAGACCCCATCTCTTTAAAAAAAAAAAAAAAAAAAAAGCAGGCTGGGCACAATGGCTCGTGCCTGTAATCTCAGCATTTTGGGTGGCTGAGGTGGGAGGATCTTGAGTCAGGAGTTTGAGACCAGCCTGGACAATATAGTGATACTCCATCTCGAAAAAGAAAAAATATATTGGAAAAAGAAAAAAAACAGTTTTTGAAGTTTTTTTTTTTTTTTTTTTTTTTTGAGACGGAGTCTCGCTCTGTCCTCCAGGCTGGAGTGCAGTGGCGCGATCTCGGCTCACTGCAAGCTCCGCCTCCCAGGTTCACGCCATTCTCCTGCCTCAGCCTCCTGAGTAGCTGGGACTACAGGCGCCCGCGACCACGCCCGGCTAATTTTGTTTTTGTATTTTTAGTAGAGACGGGGTTTCACCATGTTAGCCAGGATGGTCTCAATCTCCTGACCTTGTGATCCGCCTGCCTCGGCCTCCCAAAGTGCTGGGATTACAGGCGTGAGGCACCACGCCTGGCCGAAGTGCTTTAGATGCTCTGTAAAAATCACCAAGAAGACCCCATCTTGTACCATTTTGAGGCATTTTGTTTTGATCCATTCACATTCTCATCCATTGAAGGATGGTAGCCAAGATTCTCTTAACATCCTTGTATTAAAGTGTGAAAGAAATGGCGTAGAGAACGTAGAGAAGGGTCGGATGTGATGGCTCAACCTGTAATCCCAGCACTTAGGGAGCCCAAAACTCCTTGCAGGAGTTCAAGACCAGCCTGGGTAAAATAGTGACACTCTGTCTCTACCAAAACAGTTTTTTAAAAAAACAGCCAGCATGGTTGTGCATGTCTGTAGTCTCAGCTACTCAAGAGGCTGGGCAGGAGGATTGCCTGAGCCCAGGAGTTCAGGGTTATACTGAGCCATGATCACACCATTGCACTCCAGCCTGAGTGAAGTAGTGAGACTTTGTCTATTAAAAAAAAAAAAAAAAAGTGGCCGGGTGCAGTGGCTCACGCCTGTAATCCCAACACTTTGGGAGGCCAAGGCAGGCGGATCACAAGGTCAGGAGATTGAGACCATCCTTGTTAACACGGTGGAACCCCGCCTCTATATTTAAAAAAATACAGAAATTAGCCAGGCGTGGTGGCAGGCACCTGTAGCCCCAGCTACTTGGGAGGCTGAGGCAGGAGAACGGCGTGAACCCGGGAGGCAGAGCTTGCAGTGAGCCAAGACCGCACCACTGCACTCCAGCCAGCCTGGGCAACAGAGCCTCTGTCTCAAAAAAAAAAATAAAAATAAAAATAACATAGAGATATTATCTCTTTACTTCATGGACTTGGGTTCAAATTACAAACTAAAAATAGAGAATTAGTGATTTTTTATGTGTACACACATATACAAGGAGAAAACACCTGGTTATATAGCTGTTTTGTTTGCTCAATTCAGATAAAAGGTTATATACCTTTTTAATGTAGTTTTGACTTTTGAACTATGTAGATATTTTATGTATTCAAAAATTAAATAAAGGAGGGAAAAAACTAAATTAAATACAAACCAAAAAAAGTGAATCTAGGCCGGGTGCAGTGGCTCACGCCTGTAATCCCAGCACTTTGGGAGGCCAAGGCAGGCAGATCACGAAGTCAGGAGTTCGAGACCAGCCCTACCAACATGGTGAAACCCTGTCTCTACTAAAAATACAAAAATTAGCTGGGCATGGTGGCGCATGCCTATAATCCCAGCTACTCAGGAGACTGAGGCAAGAGAATCGCTTAAACCCAGGAGGCAGAGGTTGCAGTGAGCCAAGATCGTACCATTGCACTCCAGGTGGGCAACAAAGAGAAACTCCATCTCAAAAAAAAAAAAGGGGCCGGGCACAGTGATTCATGCCTGTAATCCCAACACTTTGGGAGGGCGAGGCGGGCGTATCACCTGAGGTCAGGAGTTCAAGACCAGCCCAGCCTGGCCAACATGGCGAAACCCCGCCTCTACTAAAAATACAAAAAATTGGCCAGGCGTGGTGCCAGGCACCTGTAATCCCAGCTACTCAGGAGGCTGAGGCAGGAGAATTGATTGAACCTGGGAGGCGGAGGTTGCAGTGAGCCAAGATCATGCCATTGCACTCCAGCCTGGGCAACAAGAATGAAACTCCATCTCAAAATTAAAAAAAAAAAAGTAAACCTATCTGTATATCAAAGTAATAACAACCACACCAAGAAAAGTATTTAATTCAAGTAACTTTTGAACATAATCCTCTGCTGGAACCCTGGTTCTAAACAACATCACTGATTGAAGAGAGGAGATTATGAATATGAAATGGGGAAGATGAAGAAAAACCCTTCAAATATTTATTTTATTTTATTTAGACAGAGTCTTGCTCTGTCACCCAGGCTGGAGTGCCGTGACACGATCTCAGCTCACTGCAACCTCCACCTCCTGGATTCAAGTGATTCTCTTGCCCCAGCCTCCCTAGTAGCTGGGATTACAAGTGCATACCACCATACCAGACTAATTTTTCTATTTTTAGTAGTGGCAGGGTTTCACCGTGTTGGCCAGGCTGGTGTTGAACTCCTGGCCTCAAGTGATCCACCCACCTCGGCCTCCCAAAGATCAAATGTTGATTTGAATTGGAGATTCAATATAAATTCATTATTTTTAAAAATGTATATTTCCTACCATTTTCCTTTGAAAGGGACCAGAATAGTAATACCACAGTTGCAGCAAATACCCTTACCTCTGTATCTTGGTTTCTAAGTACCAGTCCCCACTACAAGGTACCAGGACTCCTTGGAGAATTAGCTGACTGCATGCTTAGGTCAAGGAAAGTACAAGGTGAGCCTGGTCCATTTTATGCCAATAAAGCAAGGAAGTACTCAAAGATTAGTGGAGATGTGTCAAAAGGATATGGGAAGTAGCTTAAGAAGTTCCTGCTAGTCTAATTTGGGACAATTTGGGGATAAGAAAGAACCATGATAATACTGGAACTATGAATTATAACACATGGAATAAAATGTGTGTCCACAGTGATCCTCAAAAACAAAGGTGGGGCCAGGCACGGTGGCTCACACCTGTAATCCCAGCACTTTGGGAGGCCGAGGCAGGCAGATCACCTGAGGTCGGGAGTTCGAAATCAGCCTGACCAATATGGCAAAACCCCATCTCTATTAAAAATACAAAATTAGCCGGGCATGGTAGTGCATGCCTGTGATTCCAGTTACTCAGGAGGCTGAGGCAGGAGAATGGCTTGAACCCAGGAGGCGGAGCTTGCAGTGAGCCGAGATTGCGCCATTGCACTCTAGCCTAGGCAACAAGAGCGAAACTCCATCTCAAAAAAAAAAAAAGGTGGAAGGGGGCAGGATAGCAAAGCCCTTTATAGAAGAATACCAAGTAAATAAGGTTTGATAGAACTAGAAAATAATCGGCCGAGCGTGGTGGCTCAGGCCAGTAATCCCAGCACTTTGGGAGGCTGAGGCGGGCAGATCACAAGGTCAGGAGATCGAGACCATCCTGGCTAACACGGTGAAACCCCATCTCTACTAAAAATACAAAAAATAAGCCAGGTGTGGTGGCGGGCACCTGTAGTCCCAGCTACTCAGGAGGCTGAGGCAGGAGAATGGCATAAACCTGGGAGGCAGAGCTTGCAGTGGGCCGAGACCGCGCCACTGCACTCCAGCCTGGGCAACAGAGCAAGACTCCATCTCAACCATCTCAAAAAAACAAAAACAAAAGAACTAGAAAATAATCATTTTGTAACCTTCAGTCTAATACAGTATTTGATTTAGGGAACGATCAATGAATGCTAAAAGCACTAGGTGAAAGACTGTTGAAGAAAAAAAATATTACTAGTCCTGTACTGTGTAAAGTACCACTCCATAGACTACTGACTCCTTACAAAGAGGGAAAAATACCTTACAATGGAAAGGTCTGGTATACCTATGTTGAACAAACGATTAAACTCAGTGAGACCAGTAATGGGACAAACTGATACCTTGTACCTCCTTGATGTGATGCAGTGGGAAGGATGCAACACCACCTGGGTATTAATCTCAAAATATGCATAACCTGAATCTAATTATGAGAATTAGAAACAGACAAATCCAAGTGTGGGACACAAAAGCTCTGACATGTACTCTTAAATATCAACACCATGAGAATCAAACAAACCAAAAGATAGAGGAACTGTTCCAGGTTAAAGGAGAATAAAGATGATAAATTTAGGCTGGGTGCAGTGACTCACGCCTGTAATCCCAACGCTTTAGGAGGCTGAGGGAGGCGGATCACCTGGGGTCAGGAGTTCAAGATCAGCCTGGCCAACATGGCGAAACCCTGTCTCTATTTAAAAAATACAAAAATCAGCAGGGCGTGGTGGTGGGTGCCTGTAGTCCCAGCTACTTGGGAGGCTGAGGCAGGAGAATCGCTTGAACTCAGGAGGCGGAGGTTGCAGTGAGACGAGATCACGCCATTTCACTCCAGCCTGGGCAACAAGAGCGAAACTCTGTCTCAAAATTAAAAAAAAAAAAAAAAAAAAGGAATGTATCTGTATATCAAAGTAATAACAACCACACCAAAAAAAGTATTTAATTCAAGTAACTTTTGAACATAGTCTTTTTTTTTTTTTTTTTTTTTTTTTTTTTTGAGACAGAGTCTCACTCTGTCACCCAGGCTGGAGTGCAGTGGCGCAATCTCATCTCACTGCAACCTCCACCTCTCCACCTCCTGGGTTCAAGTGATTCTCCTGCCTCGGCCTCCTAAGTAGCTGGGACTACAGGCGCGTGCCACCACGCCCAGCTAATTTTTGTATTTTTTTAGTAGAGATGGGGTTTCGCCATGTTGGCCAGGCTGCTCTTGAACTCCTGACCCCAGGTGATCCACCTGCCTCGGCCTCCCAAAGTGCTGGGATTACAGACATGAGCCATCGCGCCCGGCCTAATGAATGATTCTTGATTGGATCGTGGACCCTCCCCCACCAAAAAGGGGAAATTTGAAAGTGGATGTATGTTCGTGCTTCTCCAGCTTTGTGGTGCGTATGCATCTCTAGTGGAGATCTTGTTGAAAATTAGTTTCTGGTTCAGTACATCTGGGCTGGGGCCTGAGGTTCTGCATTTCTAACAAGCTCCCAGGTGATTGCTGGGAGCCAGTAAATTCCTTGGATGTGATCATGATATCGTAGTTCTGTAAGAGAATGTCCTTGTTCTTGGGAGATGCATACTGAAGTATTTAGGGGTAAAATATCATGATGAGTACAGCTAATTTTCATTTGGTTTGGCAGAAAAAAACAAAAATGCTTGTATGTATTTAGGGGACATGAAGAATAAACAAAACGTGCAGGTAAAGACAGTCCTGGCCGGGCTCGGTGGCTCACGCCTGTAATCCCAACACTTTGGGAGGCCGAGGCAGGCGGATCATGAGGTCAGGAGATTGAGACCATCCTGGCCAACATGGTGAAACCCCGTCCCTACTGAAAGTACAAAAATTACCTGGGTATGGTGGCACATGGCTGTAGTCCCCGCTACTCGGGAGGCTGAGGCAGGAGAATCACTTGAACCCGGGAAGCGGAGGTTGCAATGAGCCAAGATTGCGCCACTGCACTCCAGCCTGGCGACAGAGCGAGACTCCGTCTCAAGAAAAAAAAAAAAAGAGATTGACAGTTCTAATTAATCTAGGTCTTTTCTGTGTGTTTTCAAAGGAATGAAGACATTGAGCTGATTCTCTCAGAAAACAGTTTTTCAAGTCCTGAGATGCTACGATCTCGATATTTAATGTATCCTGGCTGGCAAGTATCATCATTGAAAAATAACTAAGATTTTTTTGTAAACCCAATGATTTATTTATTTACAGAAAAAAAAAGGGAGAAGGTGAAAATACCAGATGTGCTTTGCAAGGGTGACACATGGCAGCTGGCACGGCCTGCCTGTCCGGCAGCTGCTGGCCTTGCCAGGAGCCCAGTGCTCCACCTCTTGGGCTCCAAACTGGGAGCCTTCTCAGATGTTTCAATTTAGGGAATCATCCTGTAGGCAGCAAGCACCGCTGTGCCCTGTGTTCCTCCAGCCCCTACTGAGGGCAAAGTGCCTGGCACAGAACCAAGGAGCTATAACTTTCCCAGGTGAGACTTGCTTCTGACAATACCATCAGTCAGTCCTCTAGGGTTGCCATCTGCTGGGTTCCCTGCTCATATGGCCCAGGGAATGTTCTCTGTAGGATGCTGCACAGCCTGTGGACCTCTCCAGAGAAGAGGACAAAGGAGAGAGTGTGCTGCAAAGTTACTGTAATCATACTAATACCAACACACTGGAACATTTACTGTGTGTGCTAGCTATTGTTCTAAGACTCCACTCTCTATATGGCAGCTCCTAGCCACATGGCTATTTAATGAAATGTAAATTAATAAAAATCAAAATTTATAATTCAGTCTTTCAACCACACAGCCACATTTCAAGTGCTTCAGAGCTTCCTGTGGCTGGCAGCTACCGTGTCCAACAGTGCAGATCTAGAACATTTCCATTGCCCCAGAAGGCTCTGTTGAACAGTGCTGTTATGAGAGCTTTGTTTGTGTTGTCTCATTTACACCAATCCTGTGAAGTGGATTCCGTTATTTTATCATTTTACAGATAAGGTACCAGGGGCAGCAAAGAGTTAATGACTTGACAATTTATAGCTTAGTAGATGAAAGAACTGGATTTCAAACCCAGGTTGAATGGCTCAGAGCTTTTTCTCTTAGGCATCGTGCTACACTTATTCCTGTATAGAATGGACAATTTGTTTCTGCTCTGTTGAAGGTTTAGGGGAAGACCATTGTTAAAGCTTGGCCAGAATTAATCTCTCATGTTTATTTGGATTATCTTTGTTATTCTTACTCACTTTTCCCAAGCACCTCTCTACATCCTCCATACCACCCCTTACACCACCAACTTTTTTCGTAACAAAAAATGATCTGGCCAGGCTTGGTGGCTCACGCCTGTAATCCCAGCACTTTGGGATGCCGAGGCGGGCAGATCACAAGGTCAGAAGATCGAGACCATCCTGGCTAACGTGGTGAAACCCCATCTCTACTGAAAATACAAAAAATTAGCCAGGTGTGGTGGTGGATGCCTGTAGTCCCAGCTACTTGGGAGGCTGAGGCAGGAGAATGGTGTGAAGCTGGGAGGTGGAGCTTGCAGTGAGCTGAGATCACGCCACTGCACTCCAGCTTGGGTGACAGAGCGAGACTCCGTCTCAAAAAAAAAAAAAAAAAAAAAAGATCTGCTATGCTGTAAAAAACAAAACCAAAAAAATCCCAGAGGGTCAGTAGGTAAAATTAAATGTTTTCAGGCATATTCTTAGAAGGAATCTCTGATTTGAATCACGTCATACTTAAACAGTGAGTAAGTGGGTCATTTCTTATGTCTGAACAAGATAATGATATCTTAGCTAAAAATAAACAAACGGAGCTTCTGGGGGAACCTTCTTTCCAGTGGCTACAGCCACTGACTCTCTTGCTGCCTGAACCTCTGGGTCATGAGGCTCCTGTAATCACCACCAGGTGCCTAGAGAAGTGCTGTTCTCCAGTCCTTACTGACTCATACACAAGAAGCTAGCTCAGGGCCCAGACACCTGGAGGCAGACTAATCCAGGAGAGAGTAGGGTAAGAGGGGCCCATTAGAAGACTGTGAATCTGGCCGGACGTGGTGGCTCACACCTGTAATCCCAGCACTTTGGGAGGCCAAGGCAGGTGGACCATGAGGTCAGGAGTTCGAGATCAGCCTGGCCAACATGGTGAAACCCCGTCTCTATTAAAAATACAAAAGTTAGCCGGGCATGGTGGCGGGCACCTGTAGTCCCAGCTACTTGGGAGGCTGAGGCAGGAGAATGGCGTGAACCCGGGAGGCGAAGCTTGCAGCAAGCCAAGATCGCACCACTGCACTCCAGCCTGGGCAACAAGAGCAAAACTCCATGTCAAAAAAAAAAAAAAAAGAATGTGAACTTTTTCCTCATCAGGAAGATCAGTCCTTATAGAGAATCAGAGATGGAGGGACCCCAAAATTCTCTTTCAGGCCCCCTCCTAAGTCCATTTCTAGGAATCAGATAATTTCATCTTTAACAAGATGGCAGTCATCAGTCTCCTACTCATCTCTATATATTACTCCCCTCTCACGTGGGTCAGAGCCACCACCTCAGAGTGAATGGGCTTTAGTTCCAGGATGTGCTCCGCTCTGTGCTGTGCACACATTCTCTGCCACTTCCCTCCCACATCCTTCTCTGTTCGCATCCACCCTCCTTCCACATTTTCTGGTAGAACAGCTTGTTTCTAGTTTGGGCAGAAACCTTGCTGCCTTTCCTTAGCCCCTGCAAATTCCCCTAAGGATTCAGGTAGCACAGAAGCCAGAGGCCAGAGAAACCCCCAGTCTCCAAAATGACTTGTTTGGATGGGGAGAAGACAGGTCAGTCTTGCAAAAATCTTATGCCTACTACCTTACTTTAAAGAAATTAAGAAGAAGATACTTTCAACAATTTAAAATTAAAATTGCAGTGTTGTTTTAAAATAAAGGAAACAGGGGCAGGTGCGGTGGCTCACGCCTGTAATCCCAGCACTTTGGGAGGCCAAGGTGGGTGGATCACGAGGTCAGGAGTTCAAGACCAGCCTGGCCAACATGGTGAAACCCCATCTCTATTAAAAATACAAAAATTAGCCAGGCGTGGTGGTGGGCACCTGTAATCCCAGCTACTCAGGAGGCTGAGGGGGAGAATTGCTTGAACCTGGGAGGTGGAGGTTGCAGTGAGCCGAGATTGTGCCACTGCACTCCAGCCTGGGGGACAGAGCGAGACACCATCTCAAAAAAATAAAATAAAATAAATTAATTAATTAATTAATTAAAATAAAGGAAACAGGCTAGGCACAGTGACTCATGGCTATAATCCCAGCACCTTGGGAGGCTGTGGAGGGAGGATCACTTGAGGCCAGGAGTTCAAGACCAGCCTGGGCAGCATAGTGAGACCTTGTCTCTAATAAAAAATCAAAAGTAGTTGGGCATGGTGGCATGTGTCATAGCAACTACTCAAGAAGCTGAGGTGGGAGGATCACTTGAGCCTGAGATGTCAAGGCTGTAATGAGCTATGATCACACCACTGCACTCCAGCCTGAGCAACAGAGCAAGACCCTGTCTCAAAGAAAATAGAGCAGAGATGCCCCAGTTCCTTCTGTGACAGGTGTACACATCTATATGTACAACCTGTTATGCTGCCTGCAACAAAATGGCAGGGCATAGTTGGAGCCCTTAAAGAAATGGGAGCAAGACCGGCTATGGTGGCTTACACCTGTAATCCTAGCACTTTGGGAAGTTGAGGTGGGCAGATCACTTGAGGCCAGGAGTTTGAGACCAGCCTGGCCAACATGGCAAAACCTCGTCTCTACAAACAATACAAAAATTAGCTGGGTGTGGTGGCGCACACGCCTGTGATCCCAGCTACTCAGGAGGCTGAGGCAGGAGAATTGCTTGAACCCAGGAGGCGGAGATAGCAGGGAGCCAAGATCGCACCACTGCACTCCAGCCTGGGAAACAGAGGGAGACCTTGTCTCAAAGAAAAAGAGAAATGGGAGGGCATCCTGAGCAAGAGCCCCCCACCGTACCAGGAAGGACCCCCAAACTCAGATGGGGACTGGGAGGCTTCAGAGGTACACAGGGTCTTTGACATCAAGGAACTGCTAGTCTAAGGTTAGGTAAAACCTTCATCCTCAGCTCCTGATTTAACTGGGCAGTCATGCTTCCCAGTCTCAAAATGAAAGAGGCATATACATATTTAAACAAGTTTTTGTGTGCAAAATGGCATAGATGTAAGGGAGAATTCAAATATTTGTACTTAAAATTTTTTAAACCTTTTAAGGTATGAAGGTAAATTGAATGCTGGATCAGTCTATCCCCTAATGGTTCAGATCTGCGTATGGTTTGGCCGTCCCTTGGAGAAGACTCGCTTTGTGGCCAAATGTAAAGGTAAGCCTTGACTGAGATGTCCCAGACACTGGAAAAAGGGTGTCCCAGAGTTAATTCTGCCTCCTGGTACCATTTCAGTATTCTATGTGCTGTATGTCTTCTTACCTTTTGAAACCAAAAGTAGACAGAGGGATTTGAGGATTGTGGGTGGTCACACAATTTGGTTTCCACCCCAGTGAAAGGGTTTTCCCTCCCCTGGGAACAGTGGCAGAGCCACAGGGGAGCAACAGGGTGTGGCGGGTAGAACCTGTGAACCCTAGACCCTGGTGTATGGTCCCTCCCCAGTCCCTAAAACTCCCAGCTGTGCTGTCCTGAATTTGGCCTGTGCCTCCATGTGGGTGACAGCCCTGTCCTCTTCTTCCACCAGCAATTCAGTCCTCCATCAAGCCAAGTCCCTTCTCCGGAAACATCTACCACATCCTGGGCAAAGTGAAGTTTTCAGGTAACCAGGGGCTGGGATTTGGGAGCTGTACACCATGGAGTGCTTGCATCTCATGATGTGAGTTCAGAGCCTCTGCTGGTGCTCTGCAGACCACTGATGCTGCTCAGACTCTCAGAAACCTTCCCCACCCTGGGCCTTCACGCCATCAGGCTTGTCCATCACCCCTCTCCGCCAAGGGCCTACTTAGTCTGGGTCCTCCTGTTCCATGGCAGAGGTTTGCCCTCCTCGCCTGGATGACCTGCTCAGGGGCTCTTCTCACAGCTTTTTGACCTTCTTGTTCGGAGCCTTACACTCCACACCTCTTGAGCCAGTCATGGCCTCCTCTAGACCTAAAACCAGGAGCTGCCCCAGTGCTGAGCTCTTCAGCTCTAGATCCATTTCTGACCAAAGTCTTTGAGCTTCTGTTTGCCTTCTCCTCTCTTCTGACTAGTAGGCCTGAGGATCAGTTTAGACCTCTGGAGCCCTTGCTGTCCTGGAGTGGGCATCAGAGAAGGCCTCAAAACCAGTAGGAGTCAGTCAACTCAATGTTGAGGAAAGGTACAGTATTCCAGGGGGAGGAAATAGCATTTGCTATAATCCAGAGGCAGAAAAGACACATTTCAGGAACCAAAAAGCATTTACCGTAACTGGAGCCTGGGAGTAGGGAGAGAGGGAGTGCGTCTGTTAGGGTGTCTTCAGCTGTTATCACAGAGAACCCCCACTCAGCTAGCAAGTGTTGGCTGTATAACAAGTGAGGCGCTCAAGCAGCAGAGCAAGGCCACTGAGGACCCAGGTGATGTATGTCTTCGTGTCCTCCCCTTCTTGGTGTGTCAGCTTGTCTTTCAGGTTCCTGCCCCTTATGGTTGCCAAGTGGTGCTACAGGTCTGGGTGTCAAAGCCAGACACTGCATCCAGCCAATGAGGAGAGGCTGGCTCTTCCTGTGGGTGCCTTTGTCAGTGCAGCGCCTCCCCCAATTTCTCTGCCGACTTATCTCATTGGATTGCTGTGCCTTTCTGGACCCATCACCCATGGGGTATTGGTATTGGAAGAAGAGGGAGACAATATGGGGGGTCGGCAGCTATCAGTTTCTGCTGTAGGGGACCACTGAGGGCTCCAAGCATAGAACCATCATGGTTCAGATGGGAGAATTACATGGGTCCTTAGCTCATAGCTTTTGCTTGATTTATGTGATCAAATCAGAAACTTCGGCCCCACACCCAAGCCCACTAATCTCAGGCTCCAACAGCCAGCCCCTGCTGCTTCAGAGGTCTTGGTACTTTTGTTTTTCCCTCTCACCCATCACCTCCTTTTCTTCTTTTTTTTTATTTCTTTTTTGGCCGGGTGCAGTGGCTCACGCCTGTAATCCCAGCACTTTGGGAGGCCGAGGCAAGAGGATCACTTGAGGTCAGGAGTTCGAGACCAGCCTGGCCAATATGGTGAAACCTCATCTCTACTAAAAATAAAAAAAATTAGGCCAGGCTCGGTGGCTCACACCTGTAATCCCAGCACTTTGGGAGGCCAAGGCAGGCAGATCATTTGAGGCCAGCAGTTTAAACCAGTCTGACCAACATGGTGAAACCCTGTCTCTACTAAAAATACAAAATTAGCTGGGTGTGGTGGCGGACACCTGTAATCCCAGCTACTTGGGAGGGTGAGACAGGAGAATCACTTGAACCTGGGAGATGGAGGTTGTAGTGAGCCAAGATTGTACCACTGCACTCCAGCTTGGGCAACAAGAGCAAAACTCTGTCTCGAAAAAAAAAATTAGCCGGGCATGGTGGCACATGCCTTTAATCCCAGCTACTTGGGAGGCTGAGGTAGGAGAATCACTTGAACCCAGGAGGCGGCGGTTGCAGTGAGCCGAGATTGTGCCACTGCACTCCAGCCTGGGCGACAGAGTGAAACTCCGTCTCAATAAAATAAATAAATAAATATTTTTATTTCTTTCTTCTTTTTATTTTTTGAGACAATGTCTCACTTTGTCACCTAATCCAGAGTATAGTGGTTTGATCTCGGCTCACTGCATCCTTGACCTCCCAGGCTCAAGCGATCATCCTACCTCAGCCTCCCAAGTAGCTGGGACTATAGGCGTGAACCACCATGCCTGGCTGATTTTTTTTCTTTTTTGTGGAGACAAGGTCTCCCTATGTTGCCCAGGCTGGTCTCGAATTCCCGGGCTCAAGTGATCCTCCTGCCTCGGCCTCCCAAAGTGCTGGAATTAAGGTATTAGCCACCACACCCAGCCTCTTGTTTATTTAGATCTGCTATTGACTCTTTTTTTGTTCAAATTTAACCTCGCTTTTTTCCGGATCCTTTCTCATCCTGCCTTTCAGGGAGCCCTTGTCCACTTCTTGGGTCTCCAGTCACTCCTAGCCCTCATCTCCTTAGCATGTAACACTTTTTCCCATTCTCATCTGTGTGACCTTCGTGCAACACTGCTGCACTGTTTTTTTTTTTGTCTGTTTTGTTTTGTTTTTGAGACAGGGTCTTGCCCAGGCTGGAGTGCAGTAGTGCAATCCTAGGTCACTGCCCACCCCAGCCTCCCAAGTAACTGGGACTACAGGAACACACCATCACACCCAGCTAATTTTTTTGTTGTACTGTTGGCTGTGCCCTCCTCCCTTGGCCTCTGAGGCCTCTGCTGAGAGCCCCCCACTTCTACCAACGGGGTTTCTTTGCTTTTCCTCAACCACCTCTTCCATAACGGCTATTCCAGCAACCACCAGGGACTATGTGGATGTCTCACGCTCAGGGTCTTAGAGACTTTCAAATGCCACAAGTGCAGAGTCAAACTCTTCCTCTTCTCCCACCTATAAACCTTTTTTTTCTCTTGTGTTTCCCTTCTGGGATAATAGTGTCCACCTGATCACCCAGATCAGCCAAGCCAGAAACTTATTTTGTTCCTCTTTGTCTCTCTCTCTTACTCCATCCTTTCTTTTCCTTTTTAAAAAACAAAACAAAATGGGATCTCCCTCTGTCACCCAGGCTGGAGTACAGTGGCGCAATCTCAGCTCACTGCAGCCTTGAATTCCTGGGCTCAAGTGCTCCTCCTGCCTCAGCCTCCTGAGTAGCTGGGACCACAAGCATGAGCCACTGTGCCCACCTACTCCATCCTTTCTAAGCTGCCACCAGTCACATCAGTTCTGTCTCTTGCATTTTCTCATGGATCTATCCCAACCATCTGCATTGTCACAGTCTTAGCATAGCTGTATCCTTTCAAGGCAGGCTCTCAGGGACTAATGTGTATTCTCCTTACAGACTCTGAGAGGACCATGGAGGTCTGCTACAACACACTGGCCAACTCCTTGAGCATCATGCCCGTTTTGGAAGGGCCCACACCACCACCAGACTCCAAAAGCGTATCTCAAGATAGCAGCGGGCAGCAGGAGTGCTACCTTGTGTTCATCGGCTGCTCCCTGAAGGAAGACAGCATCAAGGACTGGCTGCGGCAGTCAGCTAAGCAGGTGGTTTCCAGAGCCCAGACAGACCTGACACAGATGTGACCAGACACCTCAGAGCTGCTGTTGGCCCTGAGAAGCCCCGCCACTGCCTCCCTGATGCCTCCCCACTGGGCTTCCTCTCCCTGGCCCAGCCAGCACTTGCAGGGACACTTTGAGAGAGGGAGGAAGCCACTGAGAGCAAACTCCAGGCAGGCCTGCTATGTTGTTTGCTTTGTGAGCCAGGTTCTCTGCAAGGTTTGGGTGCTAAGCCTTGTAGCACAGCCTTGGGGGTTTAGTTCATTCTAGAACTCTGGGACTAGAGTTAGCTGGGGCCTGGCTCTTCTGCAGATGCTCACTAGGGACCTGTCTTTATGCTGAGGGATGGGCTGCCTCACTTGGATAAGCTTCTAAATGGTTCTTGACTGTGGGGCCTCGGACTGCCCCTTTGTCTGCCTCTCATTGGTAGGGTTGAGGGATAAGAATCTACAAAGAGGCACGACCATTGCCATTTACGAAAACACTGGGCTGTCCTCTGCTGCTTGTTCCCTGCTGGCTCACAGGGCTCTGTGATGGGAAAGTGGTTTTCTCAAAGAGCAGACTAGACAGAATATTATATCCAGGCCATAGCGCACGTGCTTTCCCCACTGCTGAGATCTTAGTCGTGTAATAGAGCCCAGAGCCCTCCCCTGCCCATGCACTCCATGAGTTCTGCTGGGACCTGACCCTCCACTCCCCATCTCTGCAGAAGCCTCAGAGGAAAGCCCTGAAGACCAGGGGGATGCTGACGCAACAGGAGATCAGGAGCATCCACGTGAGTGCCTTGCCCTGGCTTCTCCCCTCGGTGGCCCAGGGCTGTCCTCGGCTTGCCTAGCTCTGTATTTTGGATTCTCTGAGTGAGGAGCTATTTGTAGGACATGCTGGAGGTCTTGCTTCTCCCAGGCCACAGAGGGAAGCTGCGTACAGAATTCTGGCCTTTGCAGCCTCAGTGAGGAGGGCACAGGAGACCTCTGGTGTGACCTGGGCATCAGATTGAGTAGAGCCAGTACTTGTGGGAGAAGCTGATGACCAGAGGCCCTGCCTTGGCACCTTGTTCAAGCAACTGCAGAAGACCTGTGTTACAGATGAACCAGCTAGAGCCCAGGCAAAAACTGTCTGGATCCAGAGGCTGCTCATAGGAAGGCTGTGGAACCTGAGGCCAGGATAAGAGGCTGATTGAGAGACCCCCTTGATGAGCCTCCCAGCCTCCAGGCTCTGACCCCCAGCCTCTGCCTCAGTCGCCATGCTCACTGGGGCCTTTTCCTGAGGGGTTTGGGGACAAAAAGCTAAAAAGGACACAGAGTCTAGGTCCCCAGGATGCCAGTAATGAGCAGGTGGGGCAGGAAAGTATTCTGGGACTCCAGGAGCCCCTGCTTTGGATTTGAGGAGGCCCCTTTCATAAACAGCTCCTATAGGCCCGGACAACCTGGGTGCTCCTGGGGAGGACAACATGGGCGTAAGGTAGTCCTTATAATGCATGTTCCCCTGAAAGCCAACCGTGAACAAGGAGTTAAGTACAGGTAGTTTATTTTGGAAGTGATTCTAGGAGACACTAAATAGGAAACAGGAGGATGAAAGAGGAGAGGGGGAAACAGCCAATAAAGAGTGTGTTTGTGGCCGGGCATGGTGGCTCACGCCTGTAATCCCAGCACTTTGGGAGGCTGAGGTGGGTGGATCACTTGAGGTCAGGAGTTCAAGACCAGCCTGATCAATATGGTGAAGCCTTGTCTCTACTAAAAATACAAAAATTAGCCAGGCGTGGTGGCGCATGCCTGTAATCCCAGCTACTCGGGAGGCTGAGGCAGGAGAATTGCATGAACCCAGGAGATGGAGGTTGCAGTGAGCCAAGATCACGCCACTGTACTCCAACCTGGGTGCCAAAGCAAGACTCTATCTCAAAAAAATAAATAAATAACTAAAAGAGTGTGTTCGCACATCAGTGCCACTGCGCACCGTGGGAACATCATCCCACTAGGACCTCCCAGAGCTCCTCACCTGAGAGGTGGGGAACCACCTCAGGCGGGGCTTGAGGTTTGCTGGGGGTGTTAGCTTCCTAGCTCCTCTGTATAGCAGAGTAGTCTATCTTGCTAGGGAAATAGACTTGTTTGTTTTAATGAGTGAGTGAAGTATAGAAAGTAGTCAGATAATTATTACAGGTCTCTTTTTTCCTACAGGTAAAACGCCACTTGGAACCCCTACCTGCAGGCTACTTTTATAATGGCACCCAATTTGTTAACTTCTTTGGTGACAAAACTGATTTTCACCCACGTATCCTTGGAACAGCGTGGTCCCTGTGTGGAACCCGGGCAGTGAGGCTGGGAGTGTGTGACCCTGTCTGTAAAGCGGTTGTCTGCCAGAGCCATGCATGTGAGCCCCAGGAGCACTCTGCATGTCCACTGATGGGTCAGGAATGCACAGGGGCAAACCTCAGGGGCGAACTTTTCATTTCAGTCTCTAAAGCTGTTGAAGTTAAATTGCTCCCTTATTGAGTGATTGCTAATGTGACTCTGGGTTACAGTTTTTTGGTTTTGTCTTGTTTTAATTTTTTTTTGGAGATGGAGTTTCACTCTTGCTGCCCAGGCTGGAGTGCAATGGCGCAATCTCAGCTCACTGCAACCTCCGTCTCCCAAGTTCAAGCGATTCTCCTGCCTCAGCCTCCCGAGTAGCTGGGATTACAGGCGCCTGCCGCCATGCCCGGCTAATTTTGTGTTTTTAGTAGAAACGGAGTTTCTCCATGTTGGTCAGGCTGGTCTCAAACGCCTGACCTCAGGTGATCCTCCCACCTCAGCCTCCTGAAGTGCTGGGATTACAGACATGAGCCACCGCGCCCAGCTTAGAGACTAGGTCTCGCCATGTTGCCCAGGCTGGTCTCAAACTCCTGGGCTCAAGTGATCCATCTACCTCAGCCTCCCAAATTGCTAGTATGGCAGGCATGAGCCACTGCGCCCAGCCTGTGAGTTATAGTTTGGATGCAGCTGTGGTGATATCCTGAAGTCTGTCGTCATCAGAGTCACGATTTACAAGTCGAAGACAGCCTAATTACAACAGTTAACCTGTGAAAAGATGGATAGGGCTGAAGCTGAAGGGCTCAGTTCTAGGACCTCATTAACATCCCTGTGACAGTAGCCATTGCATTCTTTGTAGCTGTGGTGCTGCCAGTATATACAAAGAGTCCATCAGGTTCCCTCTCTATGGGCCAGACACTCACTTCCTCAGCAAACCCCCCTCACCTGCCTACAGGCTGCTCTGGGCTCAGGCAGCCTCCCTTGTCCTCCAGGCTCAGAGCTCTCTTCCTTAATGAGATACCAGTCATGGACCAGTTCATGAATGACTACGTGGAAGAAGCCAACCGGGAAATTGAGAAGTATAACCAGGAGCTGGAACAGCAGGAGTATCATGACCTCTTTGAGCTGAAGCCCTAGAGGAAGGCTGGGCCCGTACGTCCTGCAGAATGTCCACCTTGGAGATGGACGAACGGGTGTCTTAACCTCAGCTCTCCTGGAGGTCTCTCCCTTAAGGGGCTGTCTTTGTTCTCCTTGGCCTATGTGTGCTGGCTTGAGTGCATGTTGTCTTTATTCCCTGTATAGCGCTGAAGAGCATCACCTGCACCATTCATTTTGGGGGTCGGGGGAATACTCAAGGATGAGCAGATGGGGCCTGCCTGTCTACGTGTGCAGCTGGCAGTCCAGGAGCTCTGGGTTTCTGATAACAGGATCTCCTTTGGGCTCTTGAGGTTGGGGAGAGGCATTAGGATTACACAGAGGAGCTACTGGGACTTAGAAGGAACCCTGGCTGCCTGAACTGTGGCCGTGTCTGGGAGGCGAGGCCACGACAGGCCTCAAGCCTCAGATGCTGCTCCACGAGAGCCATCTTCCCCAGTGGAGTGCCTGCCTACCCTGCTAGGCCCCTTTCCCTGAAGGAGCTGGCCGTACTGGCCGTGGGCCCAGTCCTGGGAGGAGCAGCACAGCCTTGCCCAGGCCCAGTCCACAGAGCCAGCAGCTTGGGTTGAGATGAATAATGTGTTCACAAATGAGGGGATTTCCCTTCTGGACTAAACTGAAGGAGAGGCTTGTTGCTTTCCAGAGGTGTGTGGCTCTTAAGTTGACATCAGCCTTTCTCCTTGTGGGTGGTTCTTTAGCTCTCCTGCCACACCATTTGGGTGTCCTAATGTAGGGACAAGAGCAAGCCTGCTGCTCAGGCCCCCTGGCGAGGCTTCACCTCACTGTGGAAGGGGGCGTCCTGCAGCTGGTTAGTCTTATGCCTGGTGGCTGATCACTTATGCCTGGGGTCAGTCTGCAGCACCCAGCCCTCCCACAAGCCTTGCCAAGGAAGGCCTGCTTTTCAGCCACAAACTTCAGGAAACTCATCCCCCCGCTCCCCAAAGTGTTGTTGCTGGCCCTGGGCTTGTGTGGCTCCTGAGGATTGGGAATTTCAAATAATTGCAATACCTGAGTTAGAATTCCTTCTAATGGCATTGTTTTAAGCTGGACCATAAGCAGAGGGGAATTACAAGTGTGTCCCATGCCTGACCTTCATAATTGGTGTGGGGGACAGGGGAGTCACAGCCACTGATATTTAGGTGATGTCTCTTAGGACTTGAGTGCCTCAGCTACCTGAACTGTAAATGTTTTCTGAATTTCACATATTTTTTTTTGCATGCCTTAGGAAGAAGCACATAGGTAAAACCAGCAGTTTCCAGTAATATAGGGGGTTTTTGAGCAAGGCCCCTGGAGCAGCGGAGAGACAAGATGGAGCACATGTAGTCTGTGTGCCTGGTCACACAGAGGCCTGCATGCAAGTAGCAAAGCAGCTCTCAAGGGCTTGTCAGTAAAATATATTAGAAAAAAAAAAAATTTGAAGCCAAATGAACAAAACTCTAGATACCATTGATAAGAAATTTTGCATCAAGAAGGGCTTCTGAAAAGACCCACGTGCTCCAGTCCCAGCTCCAAAAGCCACTGATGACAAGGGCCCCACTGTGGAACCTAAGTCTGGGAGCCCCCTGACTTCTGGCTGGCCAGAGGCTGGGGTCCGTCAAGGGCTTGCCTCTGCTTCAGAATCAATAACATAGATCTTAAGTGCAATTGATTAATAAGCAATGAGTTACTGTAGCTTCCTTTAGCTCTACCGAACTCTTTTTAAAAACTCAAACTTGAGCAGCCTTAGAAAAGGGGTTGGAGGGGTGGGAACCACAGGCCATTTCTCTAAGTGGGCTGCTGTGAAGTTTTAAATGAAAGCTCTAGCTTTAGGAGCTTGAGCCATTTCCTGACTGCACTGGCCTGGCAGTCTGGCTGCTGAACAAGAGTTTTTAAAGAGGGGTCGGAGCCCGCCCGTGAGAGCGGGTCTTCTCACCATGTGGGGCTGTACTACGTGGTGGTCTTGGTTTCTCTTCACAGAAATGCTCTCTCACCAACTTGCCCCACTGTCCCAGCTCCTCTCCTCTTAGAGAAAAAACTGTGATTACCTCAACTTGAATATGAAACTGTGATTGAAAAACGTCAAAACGTTAAGAAGCATCAAAGCCAAAAAGGCAAAACTGGCTGAGGCCTGTGTCGATGCTCCTCAGCCTACTCGGGAACGTGAAGGGGCAGCTGGCGAAAGGGCATTCCTGGGGCCACTTGCTCTGCCCCACTGATAAGGCACACCCGCGGTGCACTGTGAGCTCTTTGAGGACTGAGGCCAGGGGATGCCTCCTGGAACCTGCCAGGCCTCTCTGTTCTGTGAAGTTCAGTATCCACGTGATTCCTCCAGGCGGCGCTCCAGGTGGGAGGAGCAGGGTCTTCTGCTGTTTCCAAAGGAATGGCCATGACACTGCTTTTGACCATAGAAGTGGATCCAGGGACCCAGCAGAGACAGCGGGGATGGGTTCCCAGGGACAGGCAGTCCTCCAGGGGCTTACATGCTTTTTGCCAACTTTCCTGTTAGCAGCTTCAGTTTATATCACCTAGAGTGCGTGGGATAATGTTGAAGTCGCTGAAGTTATGGGTTATTTTATGTTTTTACGTGGGATTTTTCTGTTTTTGATTGGAAGAAGGAGACAGAAATTGGAGGAAATGGAATTATTATTCTAGGGAAGGGCCGTTGGCAAGGAGTTGAGCTGGCCCCTCTGAGCCCTGGGGGCTCTCTGACCTGAAGCCTGGACACTGGGCCCTTCAGGTCGCAAGAAAAAGTTCCCTCCTAAATTCTATTAGGATTTTGGAGAATTTTTGCACAGTAATAAGCTCTGGGTTGCTCCTTGGGCTTCTCAAAAGGGAAAAGTTCAATTCAAAGATTGTAAACTACGAAGTATTCCAGCCGTGTTGCTGATCTAGTTGGATAGTTGTACCTCAAAAAAGTAGGTGAGAACTGGCTTCCTCATTGTCCCAGGGTGTCAAATACTAATGACATAAGAGCTCACTTACGTGCCAAAATTCACTTTTATACTAGTTTTTCAGTGCTTTAATATTTGTAACTTAAATTTTAAAACTCATATTTACAAACACTACTGTAACTTCAGTGAAACTGAATTGTGTGATTGAAGCTTTTTGCTTATCATAGTATTTATTACACTACTTAATTCAGTAAATATATAAAAGTAGCCTTCAATTTATTTTTATATTATTTTACATGTTTTTACCTGCAGTTGTGTATGTGAATTTACCTTGGTAATCGAGATGTCATGCTAAGGACCAATAAACTATCACTGAACAAGCAAGGCCTCCAGACGATGCCTGTGCCATACACTCAGTCCCGTGTGCTCCTGGGGCGGGGGTGACGGGGGCCGGCCCTCAGCCTCCCCTGGACGCCTCTGCTGGGGATGCTGCGGGAAGTCCTCGGAGCTCACACTCCCTCCCTAGACGCCGGAGCAGCCCGTGGAGAATAAAATTCATCTGAAGAAACCACACTGGCTTGCGGGGTGGGAACTTGGGGAGTCCCAGAACTTGGGGAGGGGCTCAAGGAAGCCGGCTATGGGAACGGGGCTCTCCCGGCCCACCCGGGTCCCTCACCCTCGTCTTAGTCCGCCGTGCACGGGTGCCGGTTCTCGGCCCCAGCCTGCCGCGGCGGAGCTGTAGTAGGAACCACGCCTTTCCAGCCTGATGGGCGCGTTTCCGCGCAGTGAAAGCTTGGCGAGGTGGCTCCTCGGTCCTACTTTATACATGGGGACGACTGGAGGCGCTGACGGGTCAAGTAAGGGACAGATTTGGCGCTGCGCGTTGGAACCGCAAGTTCTAACGGGGAGGTTTGCCGGAGCCCGCGGAGCTCTAGAGGAGCGACCAGAAAGGCATCAGCTGTCCCCGTGCAAGCTCGGGTTCCACTCGCCAGGCGGTTCCTGCCGCACGTGGCGCGGGCCTCCCACCTGACCACACCCCGGGCCCCCGCTGGCCGCGCAGGGAGGTGAGGAAAAGGGGCGCCCGCCGCCAGCCCGTAGACACCCTGCTTTCTGTCAACCAGTCGCTGGGTGGGACAAGGGGAAATGCCCCACTGGGCAGATGTGGAAGCTGGCCCGGGGGAAAGGGTGTAGCCTCCGCAGATAGCTTCAGGTGATTGGGATGGTGGTCTTAGGCTTGGAAGTTCCTTGAGATAAATTAGTCCTGTGCAAACCAAATGCAAATCTGCACGGGAAGGGCCTGGTAGACTTGGGGGAGGGGGCTGGCGGCAGTGTTACCCTTTCACAACCTCTTCCCCAGAGCCTCCGGCATCCCCATCCTGCAGGCCGGGGTTTGAACTTTGATGGAGCGCCTGCGGTTGCATTATGGCAAAACCTCTAGGGTTTGGGGATTAACCCCTAGGAATTGCCAGAACGATGGGGACAGTAAATGGTGAAGGGCTCTCAGAGGGACTTAGAGGCCAGGAAACCTGAGGATGGGGAAAGGATCCCATCTTCCACCTGGAGCTCTCAGTAGGGACAGGGGACTACTGAAACCCTAGTGCTGCTTACCAGAGTGGGAGCCCCAGAGTCAGGGAATCCTGGCAGAGTCGATTGTGGAAAGTGATTTAGAGCAGATCTCATGTGGAGCTGCTGAAAATCAGAGAGCCCGCCGAGGAACACAGAGAAACACCAGTGTTAATCTCTATCCTACACTCTAGGGAAAAGTTATACCCAAAGAAGACATGACCATGTGACCCACTTCCAGCCCATGACAGAAAGAGATCAGCTTGGTTTCTGCAGGAGTCCAGACTAGTACCAGCTACAAGTCAGCCAGGCCCAGGCACTAGTATGTCATCAGAACCCTCTATCTTCGGTGGCTTCATTCTTCCCCTGCAGCAAGCTTCCCCTACACCACCAGCAGCACCAGGGGCCCATAGGCAAGGATCACATTCTCATCCCTGAATAATTACAATGGTCAGGAGGAATGGAGTTTTCTGATTAGCCTGGCCTTGGGTCTCCATACCAGGCCCATCTGAGAGGTGGGCCCCCCACAGAATGGCTTGCTCCCCTAAACCAGCATTACGCATCTCCCTGCAGTTTCTGAGCTTTTCTGGTAAGTCAGACACCTACTTGATTTTTTTTTTTTTTCAAGACAGTCTCGCTCTGTCGCCCAGGCTGGAGTGCAGCGGTGAGATCTCGGCTCACTGCAACCTCCACCCCCTGGGTTCAAGAGATTCTGCTGCCTCAGCCTCCCGGGTAGCTGGGATTATAGGCACATGCCACCACACCCAACTTTTTTTTTTTTTTTTTTTTTTTTTTGTATTTTTACTAGAGGAGGGGTTTCACTATGTTGAGAAGGCTGGTCTTGAACTCCTGACCCTCAAGTGATCCACCAGCCTTAGCCTCCCAAACTGCTGGGATTACAGGCATAAGCCACCACACCTGGCTTTTTTTTTTTTTTTTTTTAAGACAGAGTCTCACTCTGTTGTCCAGGCTGGAGTGCAGTGGTGCAATTATAGCTCACTGCAGCCTCAACCTCCTGGGGCTCAGGTAATCTCCCATCTCAGCTTCTTTAGTAGCTAGGACTACATGCATGTGCCACCTCACCCAGCTAACCTACTTTTTTTTTTTTAAACAGAGTCTCACTCTGTAGCCTAGGGTATAGATCACAGCTCACTGCAGCCTCAACCTCCCTGGGTTCAGGTCATCCTCCCCACTCAGCCTCCCGAATAGCTGGGACTACAGGTGCACACCACTATGCTGGGCCAAATTTTGCATTTTTTGTAGAGATGTTATCTATGTTGCCCAGGCAGGTTTCAAACTCTTGGGCTCAAGTCATCCTCCTGCCTTGGCCTCCCAAAGTGCCATGTTACGGGTGTAAGCCACTGCACCCAGCCCATTGTTTGGTTTTATAGTGCCTCAGCACAACCCAGGGATACCAGTGATCATGGGATCCTGTTTGAGAATCTATTTTTCTTAAACAAAAGAAAGGTCAAAAAAAAGAAAAAAGAAAAAGACAGGTCATGTAGAGCCAGGCACGGTGCCTCACACCTGTAATCCCAGCACTTTGGGAGGCCAAGGCAGGCGCATCACTTGAGGTCAGGAGTTCTAGACCAGCCTGGCCAACATGGTGAAACCCTGTCTCTACTAAAAATACAAAAATTAGCCGGGCGTGGTGGCAGGTGCCTATAATCCTAGCTACTCGGAGGGGCCGAGGCAGGAGAATCACCTGAACCCGGGAGGCGGAGGTTGCAGTGAGCCGAGATCGTGCCATCACACTCCAGCCTGGGCAACAGAGCGAGGCTTCATCTCAAAAAAAAAAAAAAAAAAGGCCGGGCGTGGTGGCTCACACCTGTAATCCCAGCACATTGGGAGGCCAAGGCGGGTGGATCACGAGGTCAGGGGTTCAAGACCAGCCTGACCAACATGGTGAAACCCTGTCTCTACTAAAAATACAAAAATTAGCTGGGTGTGGTGGCAGGTGCCTGTAATCCCAGCTCCTCAGGAGGCTGAGGCAGGAGAATTGCTTGAACCTGGGAGGCGGAGGTTGCAGCGAGCCTAGATGGTGCCACTGCACTCCAGCCTGGGCGACAGAGCAATACTCCATCTCAAAAAAAAAAAAAAAAGAAGAAAGGTCATATAGACTGTGATGTGGGGAATGGGCTGTTGCTCCACGTGGGTGGAGGTGAGAAGTGGACCAACTGGAGAGCCATTTTGAAGGAACAATTGACAAGACCATGACTAACTAGGCAACAGCTAAGGAGATGACCTCGAGGTAAAAGTGGAAAAAGCCCAAGTGGAAAAAACCCAACGTTTTGAAACAAATCCAAATACTTTTTTTGTTTCATCTCTAAAAATTTGACGAAAAATAAATTTGTTTATCCACAAATTATTCCTGTTTTTCCCAGGCCTCTGCATTCCTAAATTGACCAGCTAAAAGAGTTTGGCTTTTTAAAAAATTACATCAGATTCAATAAATTTTATGTCCTACTCATAAATGACTGTACATCTGTAAAATATATTTTTATATATATTAACCAAATAAAGTGTGAATAATTTTCATTTTATCCCACAAATTACTACTGCTTTTCCTGCAGCAATAAAGTGTGATTTTTGTTTTCCTCTCATGACTGGACATGTTTAAGAAACTTTACATCTCTACTCTGAAATTTCATGCCTGGATGAATGTACAAATAGAGAAATAAGGACAACAGGAACTGGAAAGATGGTTTGATAAGATTATTTCAGTTTGAGACAAAATTCATGGAATTTTCTAGCTACGAAAACTCCATTCCAGCTTATTTGTTTTATAGATAACAGTGATCAGAGATCTAAAGAGGCTGGAGGTCTTGCTCCAGGGTGTCGCCCTGGGCCTCCCCACCAGCTCTCTCTTCCCTGTGCCTCCAAATTCCTGGGAGGAGTTGGGGCTGGAGAGGAGGGTGACCTGGATGGGGTCTCAGGCCACATCAGCCCCCAATGGTGACATCCAGGCCCCTGAGCAGGATGGGGACCAGCAGGGAGAGCCATGGGTGAGGAAGACATGAGGGACACAGATTGGCCGAAGATGGCCAGGAGGTGACAGTCTACCCAGAGAACCTTAGGGTCACCAGGTAGAATTCTTCCTTGGGTAGCAGGTGATGGGATTTTGATGGAGTAGGGCCTGGGGGTAGATGAGGGTGGGGAAGGAAGCCAGTGTTTGGTTGTGAGAGGCTGGGCTGTGGAGGGCAGAGAGGCCTGACAGGAGGGCAGTGGGGCAGCCCCAGAATCTTCCTGCCCAGTGGTCTGCTGCATGCCTGCCACAAGACCTTGACAGTCTGTATGCCTGGAATTCATGAGCTCTTAGAATCAGTGAGCCAAGAGCCCTAGCCCACTCCTGCCCATGCTAGCTTTGGACTGTGAGTATGGACTGAGGGGCGGGGCAGACAGATGCCATCCTGAGGGGAGCAGGTCCTTGTTGACCCTCTGCAGGGCAGGGGCTCCTTGCCCTCCTGGATGCCCTTATGTTATAGTAGCCTGGATCTTTCTCTCAGTAGGGGTAGATGGCAACTGAGAGAGGGCTTATTGCTGTGTTTGTTGAGCACCAAAGGGTTATTCTTCCACCTACCCAAGGGGCCTGGAGATGCCCCCCAGGAAAGAGAGGAGGCCAGTGGAGGCTATGTTCCCCCTCCCAGCACCCTGCAGCATTACCAGGACAACCAGTCTCATGCTGGGCTCCCACGGATAGAAAGCAAAAGCTGACGGGACGGGAAGAGTTATGGGGTGGGGGAAGACAGTCTAAACAAAGATTGAGATCTCTTGAAGCCAGGTGTTCAGGACCAGCCTGGGCAACATAGCAAGGCCGTCTTTTCCAAAAATGTTGAAAATAAAAAAATTAGCCAGGCGTGATGACACCTGCTTGTAGTCCCACCTACTTGGGAGGCTGAAGTGGGAGGATGAGTTGAGCCCAGGAGGTCAAGGCTGCAGTGAGCTGTGATTGCGCCACTGTAATCCAGCCCGGGTGACAGAGAAAGACCCTGTCTAAAAAAATTAAAAATATGTGGAGGGGAACAGGAGACTGGCATGGTTGTTGGGGTCCAGTTAGACCACCAGAGAGTATCAGGCAGTTGATTCAGTGGGCAGCTGAGCCCAGTCACTTGGCCTGGTTCAGAGCTGGACATAGGGCTCCCATAAATAACTAACCATTACAGATGACAAGTCCTCAATCAGAGAGAGAGAGCGTGGGAACAGCACCTCTCCTCCCCAGGAACAGCGAGGAGGCGGAGCAGCTGCAGCTGGAGAAGGGCTGCCAGGGGCTGAGAACACTGGTCAAGGCAGCGGGAGCCCCAAGAGGCTGGTAAAATCCCAGTGACTTGAGAGAGAGCGGCTGGCTGCGAGGTATGGGAAGCCATGCCTGCCAAGGGTCCAAGGAAGGCTATGGCAGCCAGGATGCTGCAGACCCGAGGTAGAAACAAAAGGACTCAGCTGAGTGCCGTGGCTCACACCTGTAATTGCAATTTGGGAGGCCGAAGTGCGCAGATTGCGGGAACCTGGGAGGTTGAGGCTGCAGTAAGCAGTGGCCTCACCACGGCACTCCAGCCTGGGCGACACAGCAAGCCCCTGTCTTAATGAATAAATAAATATAAAAAAATAAAAATAAGGCTGGGCACGGTGGCTCACACCTGTAATCCCAGCACTTTGGGAGGCTGAGCGGGGAAGATCACTTGAGCCCAGGAGCTTGAGACCAGCCTGGGCAACATGGTGAGATCCCCATCTCTACAAAAATTAAAAAAAAAAAAAATGCCAGGCACAGTGGCTCATGCCTGTAACCCCAGCACTTTGGGAGGCCGAGGCAGTGGATCACCTGAGGCCAGGAGTTCAAGACCAGCCTAGCCAACATGGCAAAACCCCCTCTACCAAAAATACAAAAATTAGCCAGGCATGGCAGGCAGATCACGAGGTCAGGAAATCGAGACCATCCTGGCTAACAGGGTGAAATCCCATCTCTACTAGAAGTACAAAAAATTAGCCGGGCATGGTGGCTGGTGCCTGTAGTCCCAGCTACTCGGGAGGCTGAGGCAGGAAAATGGCGTGAACCCAGGAGGTAGAGCTTGCAGTGAGCCGAGATGGCGCCACTGCACTCCAGCCTGGGCAACAGTGCAAAACTCTGTTTCAAAAAAAAAAAAAAAAAAAATTAGCCAGGCATGGTGGTGCATGACTGTAATCCCAGCTCCTGGGGAGGCTGAGGCGGGAGAATCGCTTGAACCTGGGAGACGGAGGTTGCAGTGAGCCAAGATTGCATCGCTGCACTCCAGCCTGTGAGACAGAGTGAGACCCCATTTCTCTCAAAAAAAAAAAAAAAAAAAAAATTAGCCAGACACAGTGGTGCACACCTGTAGTCCCAGCTGATGTGGGAGGATCGCCTGAGGCCAGGAGATCAAGGCTACGGTGAGCCGTGTTTGTGCCACTGCACTCCAGCCTGGGTGGCAGAGTGAGACTCTGCCTCAACAAAATAAAAATCAAAGAAATAAAATGACTCAGTGAAATGTGGCCATCCGGGGTGAGAGGAAGGAGGCAGAGGGGAGTCGGGAGTATCTGGCTGGGATGCCCATTAGGCTAGACCAGAAAGCCTGAGTGGAATGGAGGATGGAGGATGGAGAAGAGAGCTTCGGGAGGGCGTCATAGGCCTGAAATGCCTCCATGGAGATATCTGCCTTTAACATTCCTTTGGGTTTTTTGTTTGTTTTGAGACGGGTGGGTCTCCCTATGTTGCCCAAGCTGGTCTCAGCACTCCTGGGCTCAAGGGATCCTCCCATCTCATCCTCCCTAGTAGCTGGGATTATAGGTATGTGCCACCGCACCTGGTTTACTTTTTGTTTTTTGTTTTGTTTTGTGTGTTTGTTTTTGAGATGGAGTCTCAGCAGTTTCAGTGGTGTGGTGGGGACAAAAGACAGGTATGAGTCGGTTGAAGAGACATAGCGGGAGGGGCATGGAGCTCTGGAGAAACTTCCTCTTAAATGTAGCTGAGGGATAAGGCAGCACCCGGAGGGCAAGGGGCTTTAAGGGAATTTTTTTTTTTTTTTTTTGAGATGGAGTCTCGCTCTGTCGCCTGGGCTGGAGTGCAGTGGCACGATCTCGGCTCACTGCAACTTCCACCTGCCGGGTTCAAGCAACTCTCCTGCCTCAGCTTCCCGAGTAGCTGGGACTACAGGCATGCGCCTCTATGCCCAGCTAATTTTTTTGTATTTTTAGTAGAGAGGGGGGGTTTTAGCATGTTGGTTTGCCAGGATGGTCTCCATCTCTGGACCTCGTGATCCGCCCACTTCGGCCTCCCAAAGTGCTGGGATTACAGGCGTGAGCCACCGCGCCCGGCCGGGGAATGTTTTGTTTTTAAAATGAGCCTTTTTTTTTTTTTTTTTTTTTTTTTGAGACAGGGTTTCTCTCTGTCACCACGGCTGGAGTGCAGTGATGCAGTCTTGGCTCACTGCAGCCTTGACCTCCCTGGCTCAAACAATCCTCCCACCCCAGCCTGCTGAGTGGCTGGGACCACAGGCATGTGCCACCATGCCTGGCTAAGTTTTTGTAATTTTAGTAGAGACGGGGTTTCACCGTGTTGCCCAGGCTGGTCTCGAATTCCTGAGCTTGAGCAATCCTCTCACTTCTGCCTCCCGAAGTGCTGGGATTCCAGGTGTGAGCCACCAAGCCCGGCCTAAAAATGAGATGTTATACATTTACTTCAGACCCCAGATTCTACAATCCACAGGCAAGATAAGTGGCATCAGGGGAGGACAGCAGAAAACTGTTAAGTGCGCCTTGTGGAACCCTAACCCAGCGGTTACAGTTTCAAGTCCACAGCCCAGTAAAGTCTGAGACCCCAAGGGAGGGAATGAGAGGGAAAGTGGGTGCCTGCGTCTGGGTCCCTCAGCCTGCCTGCCTATGTAAGGACCCAGTGGGGCACAGGACAGGAGATCTGGGGCACCAGTATTTGCCTTCAGCGTCAGACGATCTACACAGGACAGGAGGCAGGTGGGAGGACTGAAGGAAACAGCCTCTGAAACAGGGTCAGTCTGGAGGCAGCAGGGGTGTGGGCCTCAGGGGTTCCCTCCAGGAGGGCCGAGGGAACAGAACCGCAGGGGCAGAGCACAGGTGTAGCAGAGAAGGGCTCAGTGCCAGTTCCTTTGAGAGACGGTCAGGGAGCGGAGAGAGGGGAGGCTTGGTCATGGGCTCCTCTTTCCTCAGTGGGCTGAGGGGTTAGGTCCTTTGAGGAGCGCTGAGGAGACTGTGGTAAGGGGAAGCGCCCTCCATCCCACAGGCTTTCCTGGAACAAGTGGGTTGGAAGGACCAGGTGTTTGGGAGCTGCTGGGAGCAGGTGCAGAAGCCAAGGCATTCCCAGATGGGAGAGGCTGGGGGTGGCAAGGTGGCTTTTCAGGGATCCAGCCTGCATGCCACCTATGCAGCCATGCTCCGGGGGCGACATCCGCCTGTGTCCTTCAGCTCTCCCTCAGCCTCCACCCGCCATCCGGGAGTCAGTGCCTGGACTGGAGCTCTAGCTAGAGGGCGTCTAGGAAAGGTCCCAAGGGGTGCGCAGGATGACCTGGTGTCTCTCCAGAGTCACCCCTGCTAAAATACTATGTGGCCAGCCCCAAGTCAGTTGCAGGTCATGGTGTTGGGATCTTCCACAAGGCCTCCTGGAGTCGCGCTGGGGGAGGATGGTGTACTCAGTCCGTCGCGGAGCCCCAGGCCATCCGTCGCCAAGAGGAGCACTCCAGCGCTTCCCTCCTAATGCGTTCTTATCTTGCCGGGAGGGGAACTGGGCCAGCCTTACTCACCCAACCTATGCATGAGGCTTCCCCAAAGCGCCAGAAGCCCTTCCTTCGCAGAGGTGGGCTTGCCCCGGCCTGTCCCCGTTCCTGTACCATGGTTGGGGCACAGTGGCCGAGGACTCCGTCCCAGCGCGGCTGAGCCGGAAAGCAATGGCGGCCGGAGGGGTCGGGAGGTGGGTTAACGTTTACGGAGCTGCGTGTTCCGCTTCCAAGGGCCGTAGAGCCTTCTACCGGGAGCCACCGTGGATCAGGCCAGGGGTTCGTCAGCTGCATTTGCCAGACCGCATCGCAGCACGCGCACCCACACGCGCACACGCCCTACTCGCAGGAGACTAAGCGCCCCGAAAAGGCGCGTCCCCGGGCGGGTCGCAGCCGGTCCAGGAAAGGGGACAGGGCGCAAGGGCCATTTGGGGAAGGAAAAAGGGGGCGAACCATGACCTTGACCTCATAGAAGGCCGAGGACGTGAAGAGGCTGGTAGATACGTTGGCGAGGCTCGCAGCGAAAACCCAAAGCAGCCGAGCTCGGAGAGCGCCGTCTCAGCGCGCGAGGGCGTAGCCCGGGGAATGCACGGAGGTCCGTCTAGTCAGTCGGGGCGCGCTTCCTGGAGGAGGAGGAGAAGGACTTGCGGCCGGAGCTACCGGGATAAATGCAGGAGGCGGGGCAGCCAGCGGGCGTGGTCCTGCGGAGGTCCCCGGTCGAAGGGAGGAGACAGGGGCCGGCCGCGTACTTAAAGCGGACGCGGGGGAAGCCCTCCCGGGGTCTGCCTCAGTCGCACAGCTCGGTGGGCTCGTGGTGCAGTCGAACGTTTTCCCAGAAGCTCCCCGGCCCCGTCCAGCCCCTAACCCCGCGACGCTGGGTTTGCTGGGTCCGGCGCGCACAGGCTCGAAGGAGCCGGGTCTACTCGGTTTGGCCCAGCAGCTGCGAGCGGCGGGGAGCAGCCCAGCCCGGCTGGAGCAGCCTCCCGCGGGTGAGGGCGCGGGGCGGGCGGCCGGGTCCCAGCCCTCGGCAGCTCTGCCTACCGCGCCCGGGCGTGGCGTCTGAGCGGCATTAGGACCCAGGCGCGGCGCGGGGGTGTGTCGCCGGCTCCCGCTGCTGGCCCGCCCGAGTCGCCGAGTTTGGGGTCCCGAAGCGCCGGAGCGCCGCGTGAGGAGCCCGGCCGTGAGTGCGCGAGTGTGCCATGGCCGCGGCCACCAGGCGCGTGTTCCATCTGCAGCCGTGCGGTGGGTGCCTGAACCCGGGGGCGCGGCGGGAAGGCCGCCCGGGTCTCCGCCACCGTCTCCCGTCGGGGACCCCGGGGAGAACGCGGATGCCGTCTGCCTGCGTGGGCCGGGGCCGGTGGGCGAGAGGGCTGCGGGATTCCCAGCCGCGGGGAGGAGGGCGCGGGTGCGGGAGGCCCGGGCGCGGCTTCGCAGCCACTGCGCGCTTGGTTTCATTAGGGCTCTGCTGTCGCCGTCTTGAATTTCTTACCAGGTTTGAACAGCTGATGCAGCGGGTCGAGGGCGGGGAGCTCGAAAGTGGGCAGGGCGGAGCTGTGGGGCTCCCAGCGCCCCGAGCGCCGAGCTTTTGGGAGCCTGGCGGGCCGCCGCCTCGGAAGGTCTCATTTTACCTTCCGCCCGGGCATCTTCCCGCCCGGCGCCGCGGTGGGAGCCCCGGGACCCCTGGAGTCTTGGGAGTCCCGGGACCCCTGACCGTGCCCTGCGCGGCCGCAGCGGTTTCTCCCTCGCTCTGACACAGGAGGGCCAGCCCTGGGTCCCGGCCAGGACCCAGGTTTGTACGACCCTTTACCTGCACGTGGGCCGCCGGGACGGAAGCGAAGTGTGCACCGGCCCAACCCTCCCAGACCCTCGTCGCCCACGGCCGCTGTCCCTCCCACGGCCTGGGACGCGCCCCAGCGCCCCCGCCCCCCACTTCAGGATGCAGCCCCGGCTCCCGCCCCGCGCCTACATTCACATCCTGCGCCCCGACCCCCGGGGTCTCCGAGTCTGGAGGCGCTTTCCTCTCGTGCACGCGGCCCCTCCTGTCGCTTCCTTCCTCCGACAGCGAGGCACAAACAGCCGGGACCATCCGGGGACCGGCCCAGGGAGGGCGCAGCCTCCCCCGACCCATGTGTCCCTCAGATACTCCTCCCACCCCCAATTGTTCTCCCTTTTGGACCAACGGCTCTGCCTTCCAGGCGGCCGGGACGCGGTCCCAGGACTGGAGACCGTTGCCTGTCGGCCCCCGTGTGACCCGGGGCGCGTGACGGGGGTCGGGGGAACTGCGCCTGCAATGGGCGTTTATGGCCCCCAGGACCGGTCTGAGAGTGAGAAGAGGGATGTGCAGAGAGATCCCCCGCCTTGGCATCGGAGGAGAGAGGGGGAGAGGCCCGCTCGGGTCCGGTCCCTTCCTCCCGCTGCAGCGGGGCAGGGTTTTCTCAGGAAAAGCTGGGTTAGCGAACATGGTACTGGTACTAACTCGGTGGGAAGACATCCCTAGAACGTCTCTCCTCCTCGCCTCTGGCACGCCTGGGCAGCCCCTAGCAGATGGGCTAAGCAATTGAATTTCTGAGATTAAGGCTGGCTTCCCCTGCTATGGGGCCCCCTCCCGAGCACTGTCCCCTGCTTCCCTTTCTCCCTAGGGCGGCCTGGGTTGCATCCCTCGGAAGAGTGAAGGAATCAGCCAGGTCGGGGGGCGGGGAGACAGGTGCACACAGGAGGTCCAGGGCTTGGTCCATGGGGCTGGTGACCTTTCCGCTTCCCTTGCAGAAAACTCTCCCACCATGTCGCAGAATGGATACTTTGAGGATTCAAGTGAGTACCTCGGGGAGTGTGTGTGTGCGGAGAGAGCTTGTCGGGCAAAAGCCTCCAGGGCGCATAGCCTACCCACCAGAGTCCTGTGGCTTTGGTCGCCTATCTGGGCCACTCTAGTGCTGGAATGCTTTTGGCTTCCACTCTTCAGGAAGCTAGACATGGGCGGATCCCCCGTGGACCTGAGAGGGCAGGCTGCCCCTTCTCCTGGGCTACTTGGACCAGGTGAACCCTCTGGGATTCTTCCCCAAGGTTTTCTGTGACAATGGCCTGTTATCTGACTAGCCTTGGGCCAAGAATTCTGTATGCCCCTATCCCTCTGTCCTCACCCAGCCCTGGAGGGAATATCTGTCGTTGTCTCTTTAAAGAAATATAAGGCCTCTGTGCTGCAGTCCCTCGGGCACCTTCCTGTTGTCCCTGCTTGTACCAGTCCAGCTGTCTTCCTCCTCGTGTCTCTGGGCTGGCTTCAGGCTGTGTCCTGTGCCTAGCCCCATGAGTGACCTGACCATTCGAGGGTTGTTTGTAGAGCAGTGCGTAGACACAGGGCTGATGTGCCCTTACCCAGGGCCCTCAGGACATGGGGCTCTGTGTGCTAGGCTGCTGGTGGGCAGGTTACGTATGGGGCTGGGACTAGGACTTGGCATTGTAGGAGTCCCCCAGGAACCTGGTAGTGTCAGCTGGGCAGGTCCTTAATCTAGGGGACCTGAGCACTAAGCCTAAGGTAGAGCTGAGGGCATCAGGGGAAGAATGGGGGAAGAATGGGGCTGTGTGAAGGGCCGTGGAGGGGACTAGTGGGTGCTGGTTGAGGGGCAGAGGGGAGGCTGGGACAAGTTCGGGCCAGGGGAACCAGACAGTTTAAACAAGGCAAGCCTGACACGGGGAGGAAGGAGTTTATCATGAGCTCCAGAACCAAAGCAGTGAGGACGTCTTTTGTTTTGTTTTGTTTTGTTTTGAGTCTCGCTCTGTCGCCCAGGCTGGAGTGCAGTGGTGTGATCTCGGCTCACTGCAAGCTCTGCCTCCTGGGTTCACACCAGCCTCCTGCCTCAGCCTCCCGAGTAGCTGGGACTACAGGCGCCCGCCACCACACCCGGCTAATTTCTTTTTGTATTTTAGTAGAGACGGGGTTTCACCATGTTGGCCATTGTTAGCCAGGATGGTCTCGATCTCCTGACCTTGTGATCCGCCTGCCTTGGCCTCCCAAAGGCAAGGATGTCTTTTGACCTAATATTTCTTCTCTGGGCTCTGGAGGTAGTGCAGGCCTGGGCCTGGGGGTCACCAGTCCCTGGGGACTTTGATGCAGGAGGCACTAGGGCTTCCTACCCAGAAGGGGCCCAGGCTAAACTCAGGACACCGGGGGAACAGGGCCTGGGATGTGCCAAGGAAACTGGCGGCGGGAGTAGAAGTGAGTCAGGGTGAGTCACTCCCTGGCAGGTGCAGGCGTGCTGCTGACCCATCCTTGTTTCTGCACAGGTGTCTGTCAGGCATCAGTGGGGTCTGGGCTACAAGGGCCCCTTTCCTGGGAGTACCTACAAGTGAGGAACCTTAGGGGACCCACAAGACAGGAAGGGCTGCCAGTGGCCAGGGGTGAGGCAGGGATCTAGGAGGACTTCCTGGAGGAGGAGGTTCCAAGTGAGTCTTGAAAAAGGCCCTCCAGGGAGGGAAGCCCTCAGCTTGGAGGACAGGACCTTGCATGCCTAGGGTGCTGACCGGATGGCCTGAGGAGCCAGTGGTCAGGGCAGGGGGAGCAGGGCTGGCTCAGGCTGTGATCTGTAGGCTGCAGGGAGCCACTGCAGGGCTCAGGGCAGAGGAATATTTGCATGTTACCAGGAAATCTTCCTGTAGGAAGAGGGGTGTGCTGCTGGCCAGCTGCAGGAATTGAGGACCAAGGGGAGCAGGCTCTCACCTCTGGGGTCCCACATCCCACAGGTGCCATTACACACCCTCACTCTCCATGTGCCCTTACCCAGGGCCCCCAGGACATGAAGAGGGGCACGATGGGGGCAGGGCTGACATGAAGCCTTGGGGTCCTCTCCCCTGTCAGCCCCTGGCTCTGTTTCCCTGGTTTTCCTGCTCCCTAGACCTTGTCTGATACCTGTCCTGGGTCTCTCAGCCTCGATGCTTCTCCCCACCTGCCCTCCTGGGGAGGCGGAGCTCTAAGACCCTGTGCCCACAAGGCAGCGTGTGTGTGTGTGTGTGTGTGTGTGTGTGTGTGTGTGTGTGAGTGTGAGAGAGAGAGAGAGAGACAGACACACGTGGATACTGCAGCTTCTCTGCCTTCCCTGTGTTCCCTACTTTGGGAGGGCAGGGGCCAGGCAGTCTCATCTGCATTATTGCACTCCGTGCCTGCCCCAGTGTGTCTGGAGTGGACATGTTTTTCTCACGCTGAAGGGTCAGAGCTGCACAGGGTCCTGGTCTCAGCGGCTAGGGAATGCTGGAGACTCACTCTGTGGCAGCTGCCATGTCCTGTGTGGGGCTGGGGCAGGACTAGAAGCTGCCTTCCTGGCCTATGGGATGGCCTCTCCCACCACGGCCCGAGAGTGGGACAGTCCAGGGGTCCCTGCTGCCTGGGCTTGGAGCCCCTCCTTCCTGTGTGTGGCACTTTAACAGCCAGGCCCTCTTGCTCTTGGGGGTCTCTCTTGGTAGCAGCTGGGTCTCTAGGCTACTACAAGTGTGACACAGATGACACCTTCGAAGCCCGAGAGGAGATCCTGGGCGATGAGGCCTTCGACACTGCCAATTCCTCCATCGTGTCTGGCGAGAGTATCCGTTTTTTTGTCAATGTCAACCTTGAGATGCAGGCCACCAACTCTGGTATGGGGGCTGCAGCAGGGGCAGACTGGGGGAGGGCATGGGACTGGGCAGGTGTGACTCACCTTACTAAGAAAGACCTGAGGAGAGGGTGGCACCCTGAGCCCTCCCCGCTTTTCTCCAGCAGAGAATGAAGCGACTTCTGGTGGCTGTGTGCTCCTGCACACCTCCCGAAAGGTGAATGGCCTGTCCTGCAGGTGGTCCTGGGGCCTCTACCTGGGGGCTGAGGTGATGGCTTCCCTGAGAATCCTCCTGCTGCTCCCCTCTTCCCCTGCCTCCAGGAGCAGCTCAACAGGGAGCTCGCACCAGCCCAGGGCTGGGGGCTGGGGGCTGGGGGCTGGGGGCTGGACTGCTGCGGCTGGCTGGGAGGGAGGGACCAGGCAGTGACAGCATCTCATACGTGGGCCCGTGTGGTTCTGTCCCTGGGGTCCCCTCAGTACCTGAAGTTAAAGAACTTCAAGGAAGAGATCCGTGCGCACCGCGACCTAGATGGCTTCCTGGCGCAGGCCAGCATCGTCCTGAACGAGACGGCCACCTCCCTGGATGATGTGCTGCGGACCATGCTTCGCCGCTTCGCCCAGGACCCTGACAACAATGAGCCCAACTGCAACCTGGACCTGCTCATGGCCATGCTCTTCACCGACGCCGGGGCACCCATGCAGGGTAAAGGTGAGGCCGGTCTCCCCGCCCGGGCGGGGGCGCTGGGAGGGGCTGTTGACCTACCACCCTCCCCCTCACTCTTTCCTCAGTCCACCTGCTGTCAGACACCATCCAAGGGGTCACCGCCACAGTGACAGGGGTGCGGTACCAGCAGTCGTGGCTCTGCATCATGTGAGTTGCCAGGCCACTTGGCCCCCCCTTCTTGTCGCAGTGGAACTGGGCGTCCCGTGTCCCCTGTGCCCTGCAGAGGCCAGCCCACCTGTGAGTCCTGGGGCTCTGGCGGCCCAGCCAACTTGGGAGAAGAGGGCTGGAGCACTGCCAAGGAACATCCCATTTGCTCTTCTTTTCCCTCCCTAGCAGAGGTCACCAGGGGTCAAGGTCGAGGGGGTTCTGGGTAGGGGAGCCCCAGCTCCGCGGGGTGCAACTGTGCACTGTGTCCTCCCCGCCCCTGCCAGCTGTACCATGAAGGCCCTACAGAAGCGGCACGTGTGCATCAGCCGCCTGGTTCGCCCACAGAACTGGGGGGAGAATTCCTGTGAGGTTCGGTTCGTCATCCTGGTGCTGGCCCCACCCAAGATGGTGAGTGGGTAGTGCCGTGTCCTGGGGAAGAAGGAGGGCCCCAGGTTACCCGCCCTCTGCTTGGGGTCCCCTCCCACATGTCCTGGCCTCTGAAGGCCTGGTCCTCACCCTCCCCTTCACCTCGGCCCCGTGGGTGTGTCAGAAACATGTTGCTAGGCCCGGCAAGTCCTCATTTCCCCAGGGGTTGCCGAAAAGTTCGTATTTCCTTGACTGAAAGGAAATGCTTTTGACCACGATCCTTATTCAAACACGCGGCCTTCCTTTGGCCTGCCCGCCCGTCAGCCCTTCTTTGACTTGGCTGACTTTGTGATTTGCTGGCTAAGGGTCCCTGCTCCTTCCTGGGCCACACACCCCCTGGCCGGGACACCGTGCTTTTGGTGGGAGCCGGAACTGATACAATTTCGGGAGTCTTTTAAGGAAAAGGATTTAACAAGTCTCAACAGATGATTGCCAGGACCCCTCCCAAGGCCTTGGCAGGGCCTTCAGCTTCAGCTTCCCTTAGCTTCTTGTGCTTCTGCCCCTGGCCTTCTGTGTGCAAATGGGGTTCTCAGGGATCTCAGACATGGCGGGAACCTCCACAAATGCAACTGTGCTGGTGTGAGAGGAAGGGCAGCCCCTGGGTTGGAAGGAGTGGCCCCCAGCAGGGTGCCCACACAGAAGGAGCAATAGCCCAGAGCTGAGTTAAAGCCTGGTGCCTTGAGGCAGATCCCCCAGCCCAACACTGGGCTCCTACTCAGGAGCATGGACTAGTTCTTTTGGGGTTTTGTATTTGTTTATTTGTTTGTTTTATTTATTTATCTTTGAGACAGGGTCTCACTCTGTCACCCAGGCTGGAATGTTGAGGTGTGATCTCAGCTCACTGCAACCTCTGCCTCCCAGGTTCAAGCGATTCTCCCACCTCAGCCTCCCAAGTAGCTGGGACTGCAGGCACCCTCCACCACCAAAAAACTACAGCCAGCTAATTATCTTGTATTTTTAGTAGAGATGGGGTTTCACCATGTTGGCCAGGCTGGTCTTGAACTCCTGACCTCAAGTGATCTGCCTGCCTTAGCCTCCCAAAAAAGTTGGTATTATGGCCGTGAGCCGCCATGCCCTACCAGGCATGGGCCTCTTCTAAAGCAAACATGCACAGTGCCCCGGGACTATAGCTTTGAGCAACAGACGGGCAGACACTGCCCCTAGGTGAGCAGGTTGCTGTGATGAGGGCTGGACACTGAGTTCGTGAGTTCCTGGTTCATGGACGGGCTTCACCTTGGCCAGGCCAGAGAGAGAGTGCCTGATGGGCTCGGATCCTCTCTGAAAGTCAAACCAGCAGACAGTGCAAATACCACTGGGGAAACGTAGCTGGGTAAACATTTTTCTCCACTGTGGTTTCATTATCTGTGATTACACAGACTTTTGTTGCTTAGGACAAAAGTAGTATCTTGAGTTTATAAGAAATCGTGAGTTTATAACAAAAATATAGATCGATGGTAGTTGTGGTGATCTGCTGACCTGGTTGAAATCATGGCAGAGTACACTAATGCCTGAACTTTGTGGAATAAAACCTGCTACCAGCATCTGGGCACAGTGGCTCGTGCCTGTAATCCCAGCACTTTGGGAGGCCTAGACAGATGGATTGCTTGAGGCCAGGAGTTTGAGACCAGCCTGGTCAACATAGTGAGACCTCGTCTCTACAAAAAGTTAAAAATTAAAAATTGCCTGGCATGGTGGTGCGTGCCTGTGGTCCCAGCTACTCAGGGGACTGATGTGGGAGAATCACTTGAGCCTGGGAGGTCGAGGCTACGATAAGCCGTGAGTGTGCCACTGCACTCAGCCTGGGTGACAGTGAGACCCTGTCTCAAAAAAACAAAAAAAACAAACAGACAAAAAACCTGCTGCCAGTTCATGGGGAGAGCACCTTCACCTGCTCGGCCCGGGCGGGGCCTCCTCTGTTCCACAGGGGTGGTGGAGGTGACTCCCATCCTCCACCCCTAGAAAAGCACTAAGACTGCGATGGAGGTGGCACGCACGTTTGCCACCATGTTCTCGGATATCGCCTTCCGCCAGAAGCTCCTGGAGACCCGCACAGAGGAGGAATTCAAGGAGGCCTTGGTGCATCAGAGACAGCTGCTCACCATGGTGAGCCACGGTCCAGTGGCGCCGAGAACGAAGGAACGCGGCACAGTCTCCCTCCCTGCCCACAGACACCCAGAGGTACAGGGTAGAGGCCGGCGGGGGCCGGCAGGGTCGGCGGGGGCATGGGCCGGACAGGACTAACAGGCGCTCTGTCCTCTCCTCCAGCCCCCAAAGTGCAAGGACTTTGTCCCTTTTGGGAAGGGCATCCGGGAGGACATCGCACGCAGGTTCCCCTTGTACCCCTTGGACTTCACTGATGGTACGTGGCCTCGTGGCCCATCTGGGCCTCTGCTTTCCAGGCCTTGGGCCCGCACGTGTGCCTGTCCTGCATCCCCAGCAAACCCTCTCTCCCATCCCCCATTCCTAGGCATTATTGGGAAAAACAAGGCTGTGGGCAAATACATCACCACCACCCTGTTCCTCTACTTCGCCTGCCTCCTGCCCACCATCGCTTTCGGGTCTCTCAATGACGAGAACACAGACGGGGCCATCGGTGAGGGGCTGGCGGTGGGCGGTGGGCAGGCGTATGCTGGGCAGGGCCCTGGGCTGTGGCGCCCACCTGACCTCCGCACCCCCACAGACGTGCAGAAGACCATAGCCGGGCAGAGCATCGGGGGCCTGCTCTACGCGCTCTTCTCTGGGCAGCCATTGGTGATTCTGCTGACCACCGCGCCCCTGGCGCTCTACATCCAGGGTGCAGTGGGGGCTGAGGCGGGAGATGGTGCCTGAGACCCCTGGTTCCTGCTGGGCCCTGACCCGCCCTGCCCCGCCCTGCCCCCTGCCTGCAGTGATTCGTGTCATCTGTGATGACTATGACCTGGACTTCAACTCCTTCTACGCATGGACGGGCCTGTGGAATAGTTTCTTCCTTGCGCTTTATGCCTTTTTCAACCTCAGCCTGGTCATGAGTCTCTTCAAGAGGTGACTGGCCCTTCCGTGAGCTGCTGGGACCCTCAAGGCTTGGGATCTGGTTCAGCCCCCTGTAACCCCAGGGTGGTGGGGGTGCCCCCACCATATTGCTGCCCCAAGGGGCTGGGGTGGGCTCAGGCAAGGCCTGGGGCGCTGGCCTTCTTCCTGGCAGGGGGAGGCAGGGGACTGTGCAGGGGCTCAGGGAGGCCTCCCCCACCTGCCCCCTGACCACACCCACTCTGATGAGGCTCATGGCCTCCTGGCAGGTCGACGGAGGAGATCATTGCCCTCTTCATTTCCATCACATTTGTGCTGGATGCTGTCAAGGGCATGGTTAAAAGTGAGTGCGGCTGGGGGCCACCTGCTGCACAGGGCGCTCAGCCGAGATGGGAGGTTCTGCACTGCCCCTGGCTGGGGGCACATAGGACTGGCTCAAGCTGAGTGTGTGCCCGTGATCAAGGGTGCGGTGCTCTGGGAGCCCTGGGCTGGCAGAGGGCAGAGCCCCCCACGCTGGAGGGTGACGGGGCCGCCCCAGGTGGGATCAGCCGTGGGGGCAGAGGCACTGGGCCGACTGTGATGAGGTGTCAGAGATGGGACAGGGGCAGTGGGCAGGAGTGTGGGTGCATGGGCACGTCGGCAGGGTCCCCTCACCTTCCCCCTGGAGCCCTCTCTCCCTGAGATCCCCTCCCTCCAGGGCCTCCCCCTGCCACATGCTGGAGAGGGCTGAGGCCCGTGGGTCTGTGTCCACAGTCTTCTGGAAGTACTACTATGGGCATTACTTGGACGACTATCACACAAAAAGGACTTCATCCCTTGTCAGCCTGTCAGGCCTCGGCGCCAGCCTCAACGCCAGCCTCCACACTGCCCTCAACGCCAGCTTCCTGGCCAGCCCCACGGAGCTACCCTCGGCCACACACTCAGGCCAGGCGACCGCCGTGCTCAGCCTCCTCATCATGCTGGGCACGCTCTGGCTGGGCTACACCCTCTACCAATTTAAGAAGAGGTGAGGGGCTGCATGGGGAGGGGAGGGGCCGCATGGGTCAAAGGCTGTGCTTATGCACCTGCTGTCCCCAGCCCCTACCTGCACCCCTGCGTGCGAGAGATCCTGTCCGACTGTGCCCTGCCCATCGCGGTGCTCGCCTTCTCCCTCATCAGCTCCCATGGCTTCCGGGAAATCGAGAGTGAGTTGGGGCCGGGCGGTGGGTGACGTGGGGTAGCTCCCCAGGCGCTGCAGGCATAGCAGTAGCCTGTCCCCTACTGCAGTGAGCAAGTTCCGCTACAACCCCAGCGAGAGCCCCTTTGCGATGGCGCAGATCCAGTCGCTGTCCCTGAGGGCCATCAGCGGTGCCATGGGCCTCGGCTTCCTGCTGTCCATGCTCTTCTTCATCGAGCAGAACTTGGTGGCCGCCTTGGTGAATGCGCCGGAGAACAGGTGTGGAGGGTGGGTGAGGGTGGGGTGGGCGGGGCCCGGGCCTCTGCTGTGGGGCTCTGTCCACGAGTGCCCGTCTGCTGCAGGCTGGTGAAGGGCACTGCCTACCACTGGGACCTCTTGCTCCTCGCCATCATCAACACAGGGCTGTCCCTGTTTGGGCTGCCTTGGATCCATGCCGCCTACCCCCACTCCCCGCTGCACGTGCGAGCCCTGGCCTTAGTGGAGGAGCGTGTGGAGAACGGACACATCTATGACACGTGAGTGTGAGGCTGGCAAGAGCCGTGGACCCTGAGGAGTGGGGAGCCTCTGGCCACATGGGACATAGGGAGGAGTGAGGCCCTGTGGACAGGGGTGCAGAGGTGACACTCGCGGCTCGGGCCACCGCAGGATTGTGAACGTGAAGGAGACGCGGCTGACCTCGCTGGGTGCCAGCGTCCTGGTGGGCCTGTCCCTGTTGCTGCTGCCGGTCCCGCTTCAGTGGATCCCCAAGCCCGTGCTCTATGGCCTCTTCCTCTACATCGCACTCACCTCCCTCGATGGCAACCAGCTCGTCCAGCGCGTGGCCCTGCTGCTCAAGGAGCAGGTGAGCGCTTGGCCCTGCGAGGGAGTGGCGTGGGTGGGGACACAGCCCCATGCCTGCCCACACCCGGTCCCTGCCGCCCACAGACTGCGTACCCCCCGACACACTACATCCGGAGGGTGCCCCAGAGGAAGATCCACTACTTCACGGGCCTGCAGGTGCTTCAGCTGCTGCTGCTGTGTGCCTTCGGCATGAGTTCCCTGCCCTACATGAAGATGATCTTTCCCCTCATCATGATCGCCATGATCCCCATCCGGTACAGGCGGGTGGGCAGTGGGCAGGAGGGGCCCAGTCTAGGTGTGGAGAATGGGCGGGCTGGGGCAGCGGCTGGGAGGAGGGGTCCCACCTAGGGGCAGAGAATGGGCGGGTTGGGGTGGGTGCCCAGGAGGAGGGGTCCTGCCTAGGGGTGGAGAGTAGGCGGGCTGGGGTGGGTGGTGGGCAGGAGGGGCTCCAGTCTAGGAGTGGAGAGTGGGCGGGCTGGGGATAGGTGGGCGGGGAGGAGAGGCCTAGCCTGGCCCTGTGGGTGGGCTGGGGTGGGCTGGGATGGGTGTCCACTGCCTTCTCTCTGATCCAGGCTCATCCTCCTGTCCCTCCCTCCCCACAGCTATATCCTGCTGCCCCGAATCATTGAAGCCAAGTACTTGGATGTCATGGATGCTGAGCACAGGCCTTGACTGGCAGACCTTGGCCACGCCCCATTCGCCAGCTCTCCACGTCCTCCCAGGCTGGCTCTGGAGCTGTGAGGGGAGGTGTAGGTGTGTGGGTGACTGCTCTGTGCTGCACCTTCTCATGGCTGACTCAGGCCTGGGGCATCTGGGCATTGTAGGGGTGCAGTGGTATGTGCCCACCCCTCTCCCATTATCCTTTAGCTTTAGGCCAAGAGCGTTGCTCAGGGCAGCTTCTGCCCAGGGTGGGTGGGACTGAGCAGGATGGATTTTCTTTTGATAAAAGAGTCGATGCCTGAAAGAGAAACCATTTCCTTGATTGTGTAAGGAACTTGCTGGACACACATTAGAGAATAAAGCTCCTGTTTCTAGGCTCCTATGTGCCACCTGTGTCCCTGCTACTGCCACCCCACCCCCACTCTGGGGAGGGGAAGCCCTCCCTGGGGAAGTGGAATGCAAGGGACAGAGTTTGTGGAGTGCCACCTGTAGGTCTGTCACCTCCAACGTCGCACAGTGGGTGCTGGCCCAACAGTGAAACATGGAAGATCCAGGAGGCCTTTGCATGGCCATTTTTCCAGGGACCTGCAGGGAAAGCGTTCTGGGAACAGCATGTGCAAGGGTCCAGAGGAGCGAGGGCTTGGGGCCACTGAGGCGCTGTGGCTGGCGAAGAGCAGTGGGGCGGGAGGGACCATCAGGGTGACAGCAAAGGGCCCTGTGACTCTCAGATGAAAGCTGCCTGCCGGGAGGCCGAGGCTTCGTGTGGAGCACTTGTGAACCATCCCATCTGTTGTGCGGATCCTGGATTTTACAGGGCAGGGGCAGCACTGGTGGCGATGGAGGGAGGTGGGAGGACTGCCGACGGCAGGACACGGGGAGGGAGAAGGTGCAGTGCTTCTGGCTTGCTCATTTGTTGGTGGGTCAGGGTCTCACAATGGCAGCCGACAACAGGGAATATGGCTCTGAGGCTCAGGGGAGTGCCCGGTGCGCAGCATCAGTGGTCAGCAGGAACACCTGGGGCTCACATCACCTCCTGGACTGGCTTGACACATGCCCCATGGACTAAGTTAGCCGACAGAAGAGATTGGCTGCATCTAAAACTGAAAATATATCTGAAATATGCAAAGAATTCCTGCAAACCAACAAAGGACAGCAGCCCCAACAGAAGAGGCAGAGGCCGTGAACAGGGGAAGAAGGAGGCCCAACTGTAACAGGAGTAGCGAGAGGTGCTCAGACCCCTTGGTAATTAGAGAAACGTAAGCCCACATGAGACGCCACCTTACACTGGGTAGCCTGGTGCTGAATGGGAGATCAGGAGCCCCCAGGGCCCCGAGAACCAATCCAGGTGGGTATGAGCATGCTCTCCACACTGCTGTCTGGGGACGGGTAGCGAGTGTGGAAAAACAAACTCAAAACGTTTTCCTCCGCTCTCACTGTGCACAACAATCAACCCAGAAGACTTCTGTGACCAAGCGAGGGATTTGTCACGGGACAGCTGCTGGGTGCCCACCAATTCAATTCAATTCAACCCAACTGCTACCTGCCAGGAGATAGCTTCAGAAACCCCAAGTTGAGGGCTCAGTCCCACAAGACCACCCCTTCCTTCCCACCAGTCTGAGGTCTGGGCCTGCAGAACTTGACACACTGTCTTCGACTTGGGGTTCACACGACTCCTCTTTTAGGTTCAATTAATTTGCTAGAGTGGTTCACAAGTCAGGGAAACATTTATATTTAGCAGGTTTTAATTTTGTTGTTGTTGAGACAGCGTCTCACTCTCAATGTGCAAGGGCATGATCTCGGCTCACTGCAACCTCCGCCTCCTGGGCTCAAGCGATTCTCATGCCTCAGCCTCCCAAATAGCTGGGATTATAGGTGCCTGCCACTACACCTGGCTAATTTTTGTATTTTTAGTAGAGATGGGGTTTCACCATGTTGGCCAGGCTGGTCTTGAACTCCTGACCTCAAGTGATCTGCCTGCCTTGGCCTCCCAAAGTGCTGGGATTACAGGCATGAGCCACCAAGCCCAGCCTAAATTTTTTATTTTTTTATTTTTTAAGGGTTGGGCATTGATGGAGTTCCCGGTGATGAATAAGAGCTGAATGGGCCCAGGGCCTCAGCCCCACCCTACTGGCTTATTTAAAAGGCTATTACAGAGAATTCAGATGAAGAGATGCAGGGGGCGAGGTGTGGGGGAAGGGGCACAGAGCTTGTGTGCCCTCCCCGGGGTGTCACCCTCCAGGAACCCCCACATGTTCGGCTATTCAGAAGCTCCCCAAACCCTGGCCTTTTGGGTTTTTATGGAGGTCTCATTATGCAGGCATGATTGAATAAACCACTGGCCACTGGTTATCAATTGAACCTTCAGCCCTGCCCCTCCCTGGAGGTGTGGCGGGGGGTGGAGACCGAAAGTCCCAGTCCTCTAGTCCTGTCTTGGTCTTTCCATAACCAAGCTACCTAGATGCTGCCAGCCACCTCATTAGCACACAAAAAGACATCAGTGTGGAGTTTCTGAGGATTTTAAAGTTGTTTGCTAGGAAAGGGGTCAAAGACCAAATACACATGTTTTTTTTAATGAGACAGGGTCTCACACTGTTGCCCAGGCTGGAGTGCAGTGGCGCGATCACGGCTCACTGCAGCCTCCATTTCCCTAGGCTCGGGAATCCTCCCACCTCGGAATCCTGAGTAGCTGTGTCCACAGGCACGCACCACCATGCCCAGCAAATATTTGTATTTTTGTAGAGACAAGGTTTTGCCATGTTGCACAGGCTGGTTATGAAGTCCTGGGCTCAAGCGATCCCCCACCTTGGCCTTCCAAAGTGCTGGGATTACAGGTGTGAGCCACCTTGCCTGGAACCAGATATATACTTCACAGTATCACAGGTAGCTAAAGTAAAAAAAATGGCCAGAAAGTGTTGTGTGCACCCAGGACAAAATTCTGGAGGAGCTGAACAGGAAACACAGAGAGGTGCCCTGCCCCAAGCCTATGTACCCACCCCACCCAGGCAGCATGTGATTCTTCTTTGGAGTCCCCCATCAGTAGCCTGGGTGTTCCCTGCACAGGGGGGCTACATCCATGATCAACTGGCAAGGAGCAGGCAGGCCCCCAGCACCCCAGCCAGACATCTCCCACCCACAAGGAGGCTCAGGAGGCTGGGCAGGGACGCAGCACCTCCTGGGGATTTAACCCAGCCGGGGCTTGCAGGCAAGAGGGGAGTGAAGGAATGACACTCTGTCCTCACCCAGGGCCATCCTGCTGGATGGAGTCACAGGGACGGCAGGGGCCTCTCCAGAGCTGCCTGTGGGCACAGAAGCAAGCCTGGGGGTGCCCCACCAGCCTGAGCCCATCACACCCCCCTTGAAGATCCTTGGGGTTGAGCACGCTGACAAGGGAGCCACCTGGGGAAGTCCCTTCCAGGGAATGGTTTCGCCAGGGCACAGAGTAAGGGCATGTGGCATAAGCAGGGCCTCCCGAGGGGCCTGCAGCCCGCAGGCTGAACTGTGGCGATCAAGCCAAGTGGGGTCGAGGACTCCAGCCCCTCCCCACCATAAAAATGAACTGGCCATTGTAATTGTAAACCAACATTTTTGCAGCTCTGATGTGTAACAGCATAAGGCAAAAGCACTGGGCGTGCCACACTGCCCAGCCCCCAACCCAGCAAGGCTTCATGGAGGCCCTGGCACTACCTGCGGGTGGGGGGCAGCATGGATCCAGGGTGGAGGTCAGCCCACAATCCATGCCATTGAATGAGGCAAGAACTCGAGTGGAGATGTAACACTCCAGCTCACAGTGGCATCCGAATGCCTTCCACACCGTGCTACCCGTGTCCCCATCCCCACCCCCACCCAAAAAACTTCCTGCACCTGCCAAAGGAGACTGAGACAGACACCTGCCTGGGGCAGGGTTCAAAACAGATACAGCTGGTTTATTTTGGAAACAAGTCTCATCCAGAAATGTTATTTATTGCATTTAAAACCATGGAAGGCGATTTGCATGGTTCCTCCCCACGCCCTCACTCCCACCAAGTGCAGCTTTACCAGACAAGGTCCTTTCAGGACCCCAGGCCTGGGGGCTGTAGGAGAGAGCAGTGAATCCTAAGGGCAAGAGAATGGCGTCCACTTGCCAGAGTTTCTCAGAGCAGAGCCAGCTGCTCCTCCAGACAGGCCGGTGAGGCTACTCGACACCCTCACAAAGGGGAAACCCTGAAGGAAGTACTTCAAGGGGTGCCTCCCTGATGCGGGAGGTTTTGGGCTAGCCCTCCCCAGATCCCCGGCCTGAGGGGCCTCCTCCAGCTGCAGAAGTCAAGCTGCCAAACTGCCAAAGTACTCCTGCAGCTCCAGCAGGGCCCGGAAGCGATGGGAGACAGCGTTCTTCTCCGCCTTAGGCATCTCTGCGTACCTGAGGGGTGACAGTAGCAGCTCAGGGAGCCCAGATTCAGGAAGGAAGTGCACCCCCTCCCTACCCTACCTCATCTCATCCCTGGAGACCAAAGCTCACAGACCCCAAGGAAAGGGGAGTGGGGCGCAGCAGCTCCTGGCAGCCAGTGAATTTTTAAAAATCGGATGAAGTTTTCAATTCCCCTGTAGGCAGAAACCCCCATGAATGAGCATGGAGGGGTATTAAACTTGCTCTAGTGTGCCCAAAAGTCATTAAGGGAAGCTGGGGACAGGGGGGATGAGCTGCATGTTTGATCAGCTTTGTCATCTGTTGACAGGAAGCAGTGGGGCCTGACAGAGCAAACACAGCAGTCTCCTCTCATGCGCTGAGGGCGGGGGAGCACTTGAACAGCTGGCCAGGGGCCCGACCTCCATGCCAGCACCGCAGTGAGGTGAGAATCCTACACCCCGCCCGTGGCCTGCAGACTGCTCTGTGCAAGACGGCGGCCAGTAGCCACTAGCCAGGTGTGGCTATTTAAATGAATTAACGCTGAATAGAAATATTTCGTTTCTGGGTCTCACCGCATGCAAGTGCTCCACAGCCCCATATGGCTAGTGGCTGGTTCCACAATGTCCTCACCCCTGCTCGGGCTATTGTGGGGCCTCACACTGCGCTCCCTAAGGGCCCCTCCAGCTTGGAAAGCCTGATTCCAACAATGGCCCGTGCCTTGTGTGAACAAGGGGCGATTTGTGCGAACTACAGAGAACAACTGGTACTTGGAGGGCATAAAATAGTGCCCACCAGAGGCTGCAAAAGCCTGGACATTTTCCCAACCTAGATGGGGGTCAGAAAACGATGCCATAAAACTGTCAGATGTGGCCAGGCGCGGTGCCTCACGACTGTAATCCCAGCACTTTGGGAGGCCGAGGTGGGCGGATCACCTGAGGTCAGTTTGAGATCAGCCTGGCCAACATGGTGAAACCCCGTCTCTAACAAAAATAACAAAAATTAGCTGAGCACGGTGGTGCGTGCCTGTAATCTCAGCTAAGACAGGAGAATTGCTTGAACCTGGGAGGCAGAGGGTGCAGTGAGTTGAGATCACGCCGTTGCACTCCAGCCTGGGCAACAAGAGTGAAACTCCATCTCAAAAAAAAAAAAAAAAGTCAGATGTACAGCTTACAAGCCAAGGCCAGAAAGGCGAAACCACTGGCTACACAGCTGGTGTGGGGTGACCTGGAGCCTTAGAGACCAGGACTCTCAGTGCCATCTGGCTGCCTCCCCAACCATGGACTGGGCCACCCAGATTCCTAGTGTCCACCCCAGCAGAGCTGCCTGTGGCTGGAACAGCACCCTGGGAGCCTCCCCTGCCCATATCCGCATGCCTGCACTTGGGCGGGGCACTGGCCCAACCCAAACCATGGCTGTACCAACCCCACACCCCAGGGAAGAAAAGCAGGGCTCCTTACGTCTGCTCATATCCATCAGGCTGAAAGCAGGGGTCCCAGCCAAAGTCCTGGCAGCCTCTGGGTGCCACGATCTGGCCCTGCCACAGGAAAGGGGGGACAGGTGTGTAACTGGGTCCAGAGGACAAGCACGAGGAGGGCAGTGGCCAGTATGAGTTTGGTGAGTTTGTGAATTTGATTTGACCCAACTTACGCAAAGCGTAGTTGCAAGGCCCCTACAGCACCTGCAAATGTTTGCTGAATACAATAAAAAGCAGAGCGGGGCAGCTCTTCCCTCACACGCAGGGAGGAGGCAGGGACCCACAGGACCACCAGCACCTCCGGGGCCACACGCCCTCACCACACCCGGGACAAATTGGGACATCAGTGAAGAACAATGAGGCTACTTTGAAAGATAGACAGAAAGAAAGACAGAAAACGTTTTCTCCTAATAGGAAGCTGAGTACCCTGAACTCTGTGGACAAGCCAGATGCCGGCTGCTATGACAGCGTTCCTGAAAATACAAGGAAGACTTTAACAATAAGATGAAACACCGCAACAGGAAGCAGGTACCCACCTCCCCACTTCATGAACACATTAGTGAGTACAATACATACTGGCTGTAGTAGGGAAATTCCACAGTGAAAATGTTAGAAAAAGAACAAATTGTAATCCAGTGACATGAAATGTCATGTTGTTATCAAAGTAAAAAAAAAAAAAAGAAAAAGAAAATCTGGCCAGGCGCGGTGGCTCATGCCTGTAATCCCAGGACTTTGGGAGGCTGAGGTGGGAAGATCACTTGAGCCCAGGAAATTGAGACCAGCCTGGGCAACATGGCAAAGGCGAAACCCCATCTCTACAAAAAATACAAAAATTAGCCTAGCCTGGTGGTGTAAGCCTGTAGTCCCAGCTACTTGGTGGGAAGACTGCTTGAGCCCAAGAGGTCGAGGCTGCAGTGAGCTGTGATCCAGTCCGGGCGACAGACTGAGACAAACACTCCAAACAAACAAACACTCCAAAAAACAAACAAAAAAACCCAAAAGATTCTAACTGAAAAAAATACAAGGGACCAGGTGTGGTAGCTCACGCCTGTAATCTCAGCGCTTGGGGAGGCCGAGGAGGGAGGATGGTTTAAACCCAGGAGTTCGAGACCAGTCTGGGCAACACAGTCAGACCCTGTCTCTACCAATTTTTTTTTTTTTTTTTTTTTTAATTAGCCAGATGTGGTAGCTCGCACCTGAGGTCCTAGCTACTCGGAAGGCTGAGGTGGGAGGGTGACTTGAGCCTGAGAGATCAAGGCTGCTATGAACTGTAATCATGCCACTACACTCCAGCCTGGGTGACAAAGCAAGACCCTGTCTCAAAAACATTTTTTTTTACTCTTTAAAAAATACAATGGAGATGGTACATGATTGGGATTAGTCACATAAATGCCAAGTAATTTAGACCCAAAGGCAAATTCTGCTTCTGCCGTGAGGAGCTGCGTGACTAAGGCCAGTTACTGAACCTCAACCACGCAACAAATGTTTTTTGCTCACGCCTATAATCCCAGCTACTCGGGAGGCTGAGGCAGGAGAATTGCTTGAACCCAGGAGATGGAGGTTGCACTTTAAGAGAATGAGGCCAGCGGATCACTTAAGGTTGGGAGTTCAAGACCAGCCTGGGCAACGTAGGGAAACCCTGTCTCTACCAAAAATACAAAAATTAGCTGGGTGTGGTGGTACACGCCTGTAGTCCCAGTTACTCTCCGGGGTGGGAGATCACCTGAGCCTGGGAGGTGGAGGCTATCGTGAGCAGTGATAGGCAGTAGGGGGTGTTGAATACATCTCACGGAAGGAATAAGTTTGGGCAAATAATTAAGGTTTTTTTTTTTTTTTTTTTTTTGAGACTGGGTCTCACTCCGTCACTCCATGGCTGGAGTGCAGGAGTGCGATCATAGCTCACTGTCCCGTCAAACTCCGAGGCTCAGGTGATCCTCCCACCTCAGCCTCCCAAGTAGCTAGGACTACAGGTGTGCACCACCATGTCCGGCTATTTATTTATTTTTGAGACAGGGTCTGGCTATGTTACCCAGGCTGGTCTCAAACTCCTGGCCTCAAGCAATCCTCCTGCCTTTGCTTCGCAAAGTGCTGGGATTACATGTGTGAGCCTCTGTGCTCAGCCTCTTTTTTTTTTTTTTTTTTTTAGATGGAGTCTCACTCTTGTTGCCCAGGCTGGAGTGCAGTGGCGAGATCTCAGCTCACTGCAACCTCCGCCTCCTGGGTTCAAGTGATTCTCCTGCCTCAGCCTCCCCAGTAGCTGGGATTACAGGTGCCTGCCACCATGCCCAGATATTTTTTGTATTTTTAGTTGAGACGGGGTTTTGCTGTGTTATCCAGGCTGTTCTTGAACTCCTGACCTCAGGTGATCTGCCCGCCTCAGCCTCCCAAAGTGCTGGGATTACAGATGTGAGCCACCACGCCTGGCCTCATTTTAAAATTTTTTGCAAAGATGGGGTCTTGTTATGGTGTCCAGGCTGATCTTGAACACCTGGGCTCAAGAAAGCCTCCCGCTGGGGCCTCGAAAAGTGCTAGGATTACAGGTGTAAATCACCAAACCTGGCCAAGAATTAACATTCTATGCTTGAACCCTGGAGGCGGAGGTTGCAGTGAGCCGAGACGACACCACTGCACTCCAGCCTGGGCAACACAGCAAGACTTTGTCTCAAAAAAAAAAAAAAAAAAGAATTAAGATTCTATTATACATAAACATGAAAAGCTGGAAAGGCTGAGAGATAGTCAAGCACCTTGGCAGTTGGATAAGGAAATCTGAGCTCAGAGAAGTCTGGGCTATAGATGTAGCTTTGATCCAAGTGTGGTTTCTTACTAACAAAAAATAAATAAATAAATAAAATAAATAGAAAAAAATAGCTTTGGGAATTGTCACCTTCAGTTTGCACTTCTGGGTCTATCAGGCCTCAGGAGCTGTTAGCCAACTGTTTCCCTGAAACAACAGCCTCAGGGGTCAAACAGGTTTCAGAATTGACAACACTTCCATTGTCCTGCCCAGGGGCACCCCTCAGCAAGGCGTAGGCAACTACTCTGGCCCCAGGGAACCCTTTCCACCACCCTCCTAGGATTGACAGCACTTCTACCTATGCTGCCCAGGGGAGCCTCTCAGCAAGGCACAGATATCTCTGACCCCAAGGCGCCCTTCCCACCACCCTCCCGCAGACTCGGGTCGGTCGGCTCAGGTCGCGGCACCCCCTGGCGGCGCGCGGCGGGAACTGCATCAAGGTGGGTACGCACCGAGGTCCGGCCCCTGAACAGGCGCACGGGCTGGCTTGGGTCCCCGGTGCTGAGTGCAAACGTGCAGAGCGCATAGGCTGACTTGTCCTCGAACCCGGCCAGGAGCTGGTGGAGACCTGCGGGTGGGCAGTGAGGGCTCAGTGCATCCCTAATGGCCAACTCCCACCCCCACTCCCAAGACGCCCACTAAGGGTGGGGAGGGAGGAATTCCCTAAAAGGGGAAATTAGGTCTCAATTGGGGTAGCGGGGGCGGCAGAGCCCAAGGCAGTGGGACTAGGCTTGAAATGGAAGTCTCTGGGCATTCTCGCTTCCCTCTGGCACAGGCTGACGATACAAGGCTTTATTTAAAGTCAGAAAACTAGCCAATGCAGTGTGGACCTTGTTTGATTTCCTGATTCAAAACTAACCAACTGTAGGCCGGGCGTGGTGGCTCATGCCAGTAATCCCAGCACTTTGGGAGGCCGGGTCGGGCAGATTATGAGGTCAGGAGATCGAGACCATCCTGGCTAACACGGTGAAACACCGTCTCTACTAAAAATACAAAAAAATTAGCCGGGCGTGGTGGCTGATGCCTGTAGCTCCAGCTACTCGGGAGGCTGAGGCAGGAGAATGGTGTGAACAAGGGAGGCGGAGCTTGCAGTGAGCCGAGATCGGGCCACTGCACTCCAGCCTGGGCGACAGAGGGAGACTCCATCTCAGGAAAGAAAAAACAAAAAACAAAAAAAAACACAAAAACTAACCAACTGTAATAGGCACTTTTTCTACAACCAAGGAAATCCAAAAAATGATTATGTAATATTTAAAAATGATTATATTTTACTTGTTTAACAGTTTTTAAATTTTTCACCTTTTAGAAATACAGTGGCTGCACTCGGTGGCTCATACCTGTAATCCCAACACTTTGGGAGGCCAAGGCGGGTGGGTTGCTTGAGCTCAGGAGTTTGATATCAGCCCCAGCAACATAGCAAGACCTCACCTCTACAAAAAACACAAAAATTAGCTAGGCATGGTGGCTTACACCTGTAGTCCCAGCTCCTCAGGAGGCTAAGGTGGGAGGATGGCTCGAGCCCTGATGGTGGGCAGTGAGCCGAGATTGAGCCACTGCACTCCAGCCTGGGCAACACAGGGAGACCCTTGTCTCCAAAAAAAATTAAAACAAATAAAAATAAAAATAAACACAAGCTGAAGAACTTACTGATGATATGATGTCTGTGATATGCCTTAAAATACTGCACTGAGGAAAAATAAGGGGGGTTGCAGATGTCACAAAATAGGCCTTGTGCTGATAACCCTGGAAGCTGGTTGATGGCAACTGAGGTTCATTATTCTACTATGCTTTTTTAAATTGACAAATAATAACTGTATATATTTATGCCCATTATCCTATTGTGATATTCTACTATGCAGGTTTGAAATGCTCTATAATGTAAAGTGTTTTTAAAAGCACATAAAGACGGGTGCGGTAACTCATGCCTGTAATCTCAGCATTTTGGAAGGCCGAGGTGGGTGGATCACCTGAGGTTAGGAATTCGAGATCAGCACGGCCAACGTGGTGAAACCCTGTCTCTACTAAAAATACAAAAATTAGCTAAGCGTGGTGGCGGGCACCTGTAATCCCAGCTACTTGGGAGGCTGAGGCAGGAGAATCACTTGAACTCAGGAGGCAGAGGTTGCAGTGAGCCAAGATCACGCCACTGCACTCTAGCCTGGGCGATGGAGTGAGGTTCTGTCTCAAAAAAATAAAATAGGCTGGGAGTGGTGGCTCACGCCTGTAATCCCAGCACTTTGGGAGGCCGAGGTGGGACCACCTGAGGTCAGGAGTTTGAAACTAGCCTGGCCAACATGGCGAAACTCCGTGTCTACTAAAAATACAAAAATTAAGCCGGGCTCAGTGGATCATGCCTGTAAACCCAGCACTTTGGGAGGCTGCAATGGGTGGATCGCCTGAGGTCAGGAGTTCGAGACCAGCCTGGCCAATATAGTGAAACCCCTCTACAAAAAATACAAAAAATTAGCTGGTCGTGGTGGCAGGTGCCTGTAATCCCAGCTACTAGGGAGGCTGAGGCAGGAGAATCGCTTGAACCCGGGAGGCGGAGGTTGTAGTGAGCCGAGATCGTGCTATTGCGCTCCAGCCTGGGCAACAAGAGTGAAACTTGTCACACACACAAAAAAAGGCCAGGCATGGTAACTCACACCTGTAATCCCAGCACTTTGGGAGGCCGAGGCAGGCGATCACGAGGTCAGAAGATTGAGACCATCCTGGCCTACATGGTGAAATCCCAACGCTACTAAAAATACAAAAATTAGCTGGGCATGGTGGCACGTGCCTGTAGTCCCAGCTACTCAGGAGGCTGAGGCAGGAGAATCGCTTGAATCCGGGAGGTGGAGGTTGGAGTGAGCCGAGATCATGCCACTGCACTCCAGCCTGGGCGACAGAGCAAGACTTTGTCTCAAGAAAAAAAAAAAAAAAAAAAAAACTTAGCCAGCGTGCTGGCGCATGCCTGTAATCCCAGTTGCTTGGGAGGCTGAGGCAGGAGGATCGCTTGAACCAGGGAGGCAGAGGTTGCAGTGAGCCGAGATTGACGCACTGCACCCCAGCCTGGGCGACAGTGAGACTCCATCTCAAAAATATAAATAAGTAAACAAATAGGCTGGGTATTGTGACTCACACCTGTAATCCCAGCACTTTGGGAGGCCAAGGTAGGGGGATCACTTGAGGTCAGGTGTTCGAGACTGGCCTGGCCAACATGGTGAAACCCCCTCTCTACTAAAAATACAAAAATTAGCAGGGCGTGGTGGTGGGCGCCTGTAATCCCAGCTACTTGGAAGGCTAAGGCAGGAGAATCGCTTGAACCCAAGAGGCAGAGGTTGCAGTGAGTCGAGATCACACCAGTGTACTCCAGCCTGGGCAACAGAGTGAGACTCTGTCTCTAAATAAATAAAAGCACATAAAGAGGGGACATTTTGGCTTGCAACTGTGGGTGACAGGATATGCACTGCTGGGGTCCAGGAGGGGCAGTCCTCCAATTCCCAGGGCAGACCCTGGCTAAGGCAGTCACAAGGGCCAAGTTCCTCTTGAAACCCAGAATTAAGTACAGCCCCTTTGTTCCTCAACCCTACAGCTCCCATCATCCCTCCCCCACACAGTGCTCTCTGGAGTACAGGGTATGAGCTGCAGGTGCTAGATGGGGAAAATGAGGTGGAGGCTCCATGGTGGGGGCTAGAACCTGGGACTCCTGATTACTAGTTGGGGTCCCTCCCCTAGACAAAGCCCAGATTCTCATTCCCAACAGATCCAGGGAAGAAACAAAGCGGATAATACCTTCAGGCTTTAACTTCTCCAGAAACCACTTTCTGCAAGAGAAATAAAGGACAGTCAGACACCAGGAGCAGCTGGATCTTCTTACTACCTTTTCCAGGCTGTTCCCTATTGACAGCCAAGGGGAAATGAAAAAGAATGCCTCCAAGGGCCAGGCGAGGTGGGTCCCGCCTATAATCCCAGCACTTTGGGAGGCTAAGGCAGGCGGATCGCTTGAGCTCAGGAGTTTGAGAAAAGCTTGGACAACATAGCAAAATCCTATCTGTACAAAAAATGCAAAAAAACTGGCTAGGCATGTGCCTGCAGTCCCAGCTACTTGGGAGGCTGAGGCAGGCGGATAGCTTGAGCCCAGGGAGTGAGCTGTGATCACACCACTGCACTCCTACCTCAGCGACAGACTGAGACCCTGTCTCACACACCAAAAATAAATAAATACAGGCCGGGCGCGGTGGCTCATGCCTCTAATCCCAGCACTTTGGGAGGCCGAGGAGGGCGGATCACGAGGTCAGGAGATGGAGACGATCCTGGCTAACATGGTGAAACCCCGTCTCTACTAAAAATACAAAAAATTAGCCAGGTGTGGTGGTGGGCGCCTGTAGTCCCAGCTACTCGGGAGGCTGAGACAGGAGAATGGCGTGAACCCGGGAGGCAGAGCTTGCAGTGAGCAGAGATCGCACCACTGCACTCCAGCCTGGGCGACAGAGCGAGACTCTTGTCTCAAAATAAAATAAAATAAAAAATAATTTAAAAATTAAAAATAAATAAATAAATACAAAAAATTAGCTGGGTGTGGTGACGCACACCTGTAGTCCCAGTTACCCAGGAGGCTGAGGTGGGAAGATCACCTGAGCCTGGGAGGTGGAGACTGCAGTGAGCTATGATCATGCCACTGCACTCCAGCCGTCTGGGTAACAGAGAGAGACTGTATCAAAAAAAAAAAAAAAGAAAAGAAAGGAAGAAAGAAATCAAGTTTTAGATTCCAACTTCCTTGTTTTCTCTTTCCTGAAATTAATCTACCTATGAATGTACTTCTCAAATGCGTGGGGTCCCCTTTACCATCTCCACTTACAGGTCGCATTCTCACACTTTACAAAAGAAAGGCATGCTTCTCCTATCCCGTCTTTCCTTGGGACAACGTGAAAGGCTGTTGATGCTAAGACAGGGAATGACCTGCAGTATCAGGTACCTCATCATTTTGCAGTTCTGGTGGTTTTGGGCCTGAGGCCCTGTAAGGGGGTGGAGGTAATCACTCACATGTAGGGGCCGGGGAGCCCTCCAAGGGCATTGAAGCACAGACAGGTGTCCTCAACCAGCACGGGCCCCTGTACCTGCAGCACAAAGACATACAGCCCTGAGACCCATGATCACCATCCCCACCTGGAACGTCCAGGTCACCCGGGTCACCCAGGCTGGGGCCAGCCCTCAGCTAGCTGAGATCTGTGGCAGACAGCGCCATGGGAGCTGCCCTCGGCCAATCTCTTAACTTTGGCCAATCTCTTATCTTATGAGGACACCAAGCTTTGGCTGATTGTAAAGCTTGCTCCAGGCACAGCAATGGGAGAGCTGGGATTTGCACTCAGCCTGACTCTCCGCAGCGTGCTTTCTCAGTTCCACGAACATGTGTGAATGCAGCGGTGGATGTGTGTGGGGAGGATGTAGGGCTGGAATCCATTGTCTGAGCATTTGGGGGAAGGGGAGTCTGTGTGTACGTGGGAGTGTATGGTGGTGGTCTGGGGGAGATACCATGTATTCAAGGCTGGCAAAGGAAGGCAGTGTTCCAAAGCCAATATTAACTGAACCCTAGAGGACTCAACAAACTGTGTCTACTCTATTGTTTCTAGCAGGCGCAGGCCCCGGAAGCTACCTGGACAAGAAGAGCAAGTGTGGGACAAGGGCAGGGCAAGCACCTGGCGAACTGCCTCCTGACATTTCTGTATGGAAATCTCATCCGGCTCCCCCTGGTACTCCGGCACTTATCAGGGAAACAGACACACAGAAAGTCAGGTCACAGGAAGACAGAGAAATCCAACCATCTTTTAAAAATAAAACAAAACAGAGACATACGGTCAATTTTCTGTGCCACCAAAGTGCATGGAAACTTATCTCCTAGAATCTGAACGACCTGTTCCAAGAGAAAAGAGAACATTTATCACCATCTAGTGATTCTCCATGTGAGCACGTGAGCTGTCATCCGCCTTTCTCATCGATAACTCTGCTGCCCATCTCCTAAAGCTTACCATCTCAGGCCTGTGGGCCTCACCCCGGCTTTCAGGGTCCCACCCCAGCAAGCCAGCCCCTTCCATCTCCTTGCTTCTCTATCTCTTCTACGTCAGGTCTCTGCTTGTGCTAAGCCCCCATCCAGAACACCCTCTTCTCTTCTCAATGCTCCCAGAAACCCTAGCCATCTTCCTAGATCAGGAATTCTCTATCAGAAGATACCCAGAATTCAGGAGGGCTGTGAACATGGATTGGAAAAAAAAATCTTTATTCTTAGTAACCCTTAATTGAAATGTAGTATCTTTTTCAATTATGAATATAGGTAACAAACCAAAATATTACTAGCCGTTCCTGTGACTTTTAACCCTACTAAAATCACAGATGTTGTTATAACTCATTACAATTGCTGCAGGTATCTCAAAATATCATTTATCTTGATATTTTAAAATTAAGGGGCTGGGTGCTGTGGCTCACGCCTGTAATCTCAGCACTTTTGGAGGCCAAGGTGGGCAGATTGCTTGAGCCCAGAAGTTTGAGACTAGCTTGAGCAACATGGCAAAACCCCATCTTTACAAAAAATACAAAAATTAGCTGGGCATAGTGGCATGTGCCTGAAGTTCCAGCTACTCAAGAGGCTGGGGCAGGAGGATTGCTTGAGCACAGAAGGTTGAGGCTACAGTGAGCCAAGATTGCACCATTGCACTCCAGCCTTAGGCGACAGAGTGAGACTCCGTCTCAAAAAAAAAAAATTAAGATAATTACTCATACATTGGTAGATTGAATCCTTTAATGCCTTAATAAAGTATATATAACTAAATCACAAATATTTGTAACCTTTTGATAATTGTACTTCACTTTAGTTGACTTCCTTTGTAATCCTATATATATATTTTTTTTTTGAGAGAGGGTCTCTCTCTCTGTCACCCAGGCTGGAGTACAGTGGCACAAACACAGCTCACTAGAGCCTCAACCTCCTGGGCCCAAGAGATCCTCCTCCCATGTACCTAGAACCACAGGTGGCCCAGGTGCCATGCTTAGGCCAATTATTTGTAGAGCTAGGGTCTCACTTTGTTGCCCAGGCTGGTCTTGAACTCCTCGGCTCAAGAGATCCTCCTTGAGCCTCAGTCTCCCAAAGTGCTGGGATTACAGGTATGAACCACAGTGCCCAGCCTATAATACCATGTATTTTATTTTGTACATTTGAAACTATTTTCCTGAGAAAGATTCCATAGGTTTCCTCAGTCTGCCAATGGCATACCACTAGTTAAGACTACCCGTTCGGCCAGGCGCGGTGGCTCACGCATATAATCTAACACTTCGGGAGGCCCAGGCGGGCGGATCACCTGAGGTTGGGAGTTCGAGACCAGCCTGACCAACATGGAGAAACCCCATCTCCACTAAAAATACAAAAATTAGCTAGGTGTGGTGGCACACACCTGTAGCCCCAGCTACCAGGAAGGCTGAGGCATGAGGATTGCTTGAACCCAGGAGGCGGAGATTGCAGTGAGTTGAGATCGTGCCACTGCACTCCAGCCTGGGCAACAGAGTGAGACTTTGTTTAAACAAACAAACAAAACAAAACAAAACAAAAACACAGCTGGGCTAGGTGGTTCACGCCTGTAATTCTAGCACTTTGAAAGGCCGAAACGGGTGGAGGGTGGATCACTTGAGGTCAGGGGTTAGAGACCAGTCTGGCCAACATGACGAAATCCCGTTTCTACTAAAAATACAAAAATTAACCAGGCGTGGTGACGCATGCCTGCAATCCCAGATACTCGGGAGGCTGAGGCAGGAGAATTGCTTGAACCCAGGAGGCGGAGATTGCAGTCAGCAGAGATCGCACCACTGCACTCCAGCCTGGGCGACAGAGTGAGACTCTGTCTCAAAGAAAAAAAAAAAAAAAAGACTACCTGTTCTAGGCCAAGTGTTCAAGTCCATGTTCTCCAAGGAGTCTCCCTTGGCTACTCTAGTGCCTTCTTCTTCTTCTTCTTCTTTTTTTATTTGAGACAGAGTCTCACTCTGTCACTCAACTTTTACCCAGGCTGGAGTACAGTGGCGTCATCTCAGCTCACTGTAACCTCCGCTTCCTAGGTTCAAGCGATTCTCCTGTCTCAGCCTCCCGAGTAGCTGGGACTACAGGCATGTGCCACCATGCCCAGTTAATTTTTGTATTTTTAGTAGAGATGGAGTTTCATGATATTGGCCAGGCTGGTCTTGAACTCCTGATCTCAGATGATCTGCCCACCTCAGCCTCCCAAAGTGCTGGGATTACAGGCGTGAGGCACTGCACCCAGGTTCCAGCTCCTTCTTTAAATGAGGGCAATATTCTCAGCCAGAGGTTTGGGGTCTCATGCCCACTGTCCTGCATGGGCTCTGTTCAGGGTGGACTGCCTGACTGGTCTGGCCTCAGGATCCCAAACCTTTTTTCAGCAAAAGGCTCTGGTTCCTGAGAAGGCCACTCAGTCCTGGCACCAAAGTGACATCAGTCCCTCCCTACACTACAGGCAAATGTAGGTGTCCCTAGTGATTACACCCCACTGGTCTGACTCAGACATATCCAGTGGGTGTCATCCTGATCCCCCACACATGACCCCCACTCCATGGCTATGGCTGATTGAACAGGGGCAAACTCTTGATTCAAGCAAAGCCAGTCGGAGCTGATATCTGGTAGAAGCCTCATTGTTCCATCCCCCAGCAGGGAAGAAAGGGGAAAGATATGAACAGGAATAGGGATCAGCATCCAGAGAGAACAAGGACAAGTCAGCTTCTTGAGAGAACTTCAGGTCCTGTGGGACACGATAACACTATATTCCCACAGGAGTCATCTGGTGGCTTACATGAGCTCCCTGTGTGTTTCTGTTACTTGCTAGCCACAAAGTCCCTGCAAACAGAAACTTTAGATCCACTGCCTCCTTTACTCCTCCTCTCTATAGCGCTGTGAAGCAAATGTCCTGCATCATCCCCATTTCACACACGCGAAAAGAGGTTAGAACATTTCAGGACGGTGGTGGGGCACGGACTGCTCAGTGTGGAACTCCGTCCCACGCCCTCTCTGGGTCCTGCTAGCCCTGGCCCAGCAGCGGGATGTGGATAAGTCCCAGAAGAGTGTCGGGACACTGGGTTGGGGTCTACTTCAATAGGTGACCTTCGGGGCGGTTGTTGAGAGCCCCGCTACTCCTCCGGGTCCCGCAGTCGCTGACCACACAAGCCCTGTGTCGGGATCTGTCGAGACCCTCGTTCCCTCGCCAACCCCGGGGCGTCCCGATTCTGCAGCCACTCCCTTCTTGCGCCCCAGCTTTTCCACACGGCCGGGTCAGGACCCATTCTTCCGGGCTGAATTCCGTTCTCTCTCCATGCCTCCTCCCACGTGCTTCCCTCCTCCCGGAAGCCCCTTCTCCGCCCTATTCCCAGCCGCCTCCCAGTCAGCCCCCAACACCCTCCCGGCACCTCCTCCAGCTTCTTGGCGTTCCCCGTTACAAACACGATCTTCTTCCCCACCAATGAGGCCGCCATGGTGATCCCCGGTTACCCAGCTGAGCCACCGAAAACTCCTTGGCGTCCAGTGACAGAAAACTTCCGGCTGGTGGCGGAAGTGAACGGCTCAGTTTCCGGCCAGGGGTCCCGGGGAAAGCCGACCCGGACCCCAAGGCGCGTATCGGGCGAGTGGGCTCGCGGTGGCGGCCTAGCCCACGGCGTCCGATTTGCTGGGGGCCTCCCGAGCTTGGAGATTGAGTGACCCATCCCTCCTGCCTAAGGGACGCTATCTTCAAGAACCGGAAGAGACCACTCCCACCCCCACCCCGCCCCTGCTTTCGCTCTTCTCTGCAATGGGGCCCCCGAAAGGAGAAGACTGCAGCCCTGTGATCCTGGAGGTTTGCGCTCTCCTATGCTGTCTCAAAAAACTGCCTCCTTCTAGGCAAGGGCTTCCAAACCCTCATCCTGATCTCACCTTCAGCCTTACCCGCCAGCTATGATCCACTCGACTGTGAACTTAAACTCGGCATAGCCTAAAACAAGCCCAAACTTCTCACCCGTTTTCACTCCTAGGCTTGAGAGCTCAGTATGTAGAGTTCCTCACTTCCTCATCCCTCCAGCCTCTCAAATCTATCACCCCTTCTCCGTGGCCACCGTTTCAGCCAGATCTTTGCATTCCAAACACAACAGAAAGTAGGAAGTGCCCTCTCAAAGGTGGGTCTGCTGAACCTCTGCTGCCACTCTCTTTGCAGCAAGTCATCTGACTCCCTCCTCCAGAGACTCAGCCCTCTGCCCCCCGCCTGGAACCCTGTGTCAGTACCTCTTGAATGGCCACTTCTGCCCATGGACAAGAAAGGGAGTCTGAGTTCTTACCAAGCTCCTCAGGCCATTCTGATGCACATCAAAGTGTGGGAAAGCCCGGTGGCTCACGCCTGTAATCCCAGCACTTTGGGAGGCTGAGGCGAGTGGATCACCCGAGGTCAGGAGGCTGAAACCAGCCTGACCAACATGGAGAAACCCCGTCTCTACCAAAAAGTACAAAATTAGCTGGGCATGGTGGTGCATGCCTGTAATCCCAGTTCAGAGAATTCAGGATTCAGGAGAATCGCCTGAATTCGGGAGGTGGGGGTTGCAGTGAGCGGAGATCGTGCCATCGGACTCCAGCCTGGGCAACAAGAGCAAAACTGCACCTGAAAAAGAAAAAAAATGTGTGGGAACCACTGCTTTGGGTGGTGACCTGTTTTCTTTTATTGAAGCAGAAACACTAACCATTATGCAGAGTCCCTAGAGGAGTGGCCATGGGGATTTGGGGGCAGAGGAGGGCTTGGAGGACATCAGTTACCCCAAGGAGCCTGAAAAGAAGAAAAACAGCCCACCTTACATGGATGCCTTTCTTGGATCTTAGCCAGCTCAAGCCCCAGCTCAGGAAAACCTTCCCTGAGCTCCCTTTCATCTGCTTGCATAGCACTGACCTCTGCACTGCAAATAGATATTCATTTGTGTGATTCTGTTTTCTCTTCTAAAAATCCTAATGGTAAAAACCATATCTGTTTTTGCTCACCTCTCTTTTTCTTTTCTTCTTCTTTTTTTTTTTTTTTTTTTTTTGAGACGGAGCCTTGCTTTAGTCACCTGGGCTGGAGTGCAATGGCATGATCTTGGCTCACTGCAACCTCTGTCTCCTGGGTTGAAGCGATTCTCCTGCCTCAGCCTCCTGAGTAGCTAGGACTACAAGCACCCCCCACGACGCCCAGCTAATTTCTGCATTTTTAGTAGAGACGGGGTTTCACCATGTTGGCCAGGCTGGTCTCGAACTCCTGACATCATGATATGCCCACCTCGGCCTCCCTAAGTGCTGGGATTACAGGCATCAGCCACTGTGTTTTTGTTGTTGTTGTTGTTGTTGTTGTTTTGAGATGGAGTCTTGCTCTTGTCGCCCAGGCTTGAGTGCAGTGGCACGATCTCGGCTCACTTCAACCTCCAACTCCCGGGTTCAAGGGATTCTCCTGCCTCAGCCTCCTGAGTAGCTGGGATTACAGACATGCACCACCACACCCAGTGAATTTTTGTACTTTTAGTAGAGGTGGGGTTTCACCATGTTGACCAGGCTGGTCTCAAACTCCTGACCTCAGGAGATCCCTCCACCTCAGCCTCCCAAAGTGCTGAGATTACAGGCTTGAGCCACGGTGCCCAGCCTCACCTCTCATTCTTAAATCCCAGCTCCTGGTACATAGTAGGTGTTCTGTAATGTAAGATCATAACCAGCTTGGGCACAGTGGATCACTTGATCCCAGGAGTTCAAGACAAGGCTAGACAACATGGTGAAACCCAGTCTCTACAAAAAATACAAAAAATTAGTTGGGCTTGGGGGCACACACCTGTAGTCACAGCTGTTTAGGAGGCTGAGGTGGGAGGATCACGTGAGCCTGGGAAGTCGAGGCTGCAGTGAGCCAAGAGTGCCACTGTACTCTAGCCTGGGTCATGTGAGTGAGACCCTGTCTCAAAAAACCAACAAACAAAAAGATCACAACTGACATCTATAATTACAAGTCCATAGATAACTTTCTTTTTAATTCTTTTATTTATTTATTTATTTTGAGATGGAGTCTTGCTCTGTTGCCCAGGCTGAAGTACAGTGGTGTGGTCCCGGCTCACTGCAACCTCTGCATATTGGGTTCGAGCAGTTCTCCCACCTCAGCCTCCTGAGTAGCTGGGACTCCAGGCATGCACCACCATGCCCGGTTAATTTTTGTATTTTTCTTCTTTTTTTTTTTTTTTTTTTTTTTTGAGACAGTCTCACTCTGTCGCCCAGGCTGGAGTGCAGTGGTGCGATCTCAGCTCACTGCAAGCTCCGCCTCCCGGGTCCCCACCATTCTCCTGCCTCAGCCTCCCAAGTAGCTGGGACTACAGGCGCCCACCACCACGCCTGGCTAATTTTTTTGTATTTTTAGTAGAGACAGGGTTTCACCATGTTAGCCAGGATGGTTTTGATCTCCTGACCTTGTGATCCGCCTGCCTCAGCCTCCCGAAGTGCTGGGATTATGGGCATGAGCCACCACACCCGGCTAATTTTGTATTTTTAGTAGAGATGGGGTTTCTCCATGTTGGTCAGGCTGGTCTCAAACTCCCGACCTCAGGTGATCCACCCACCTCGACCTCCCAAAGTGTTGGTTGGGATTATAGGCGTGAGCCCCGGTGCCCGGCTTTTTTTTTTTTTTTTTTTTTTTTTTGAGACTGAGTCTCACTCTGTTGCCCAGGCTGGAGTGCAATAGTGTGATCTCGGCTCACTGCAACCTCTGCCTCCCGGCTTCAAGAGATTCTCCTGCCTCAGCCTCCCAAGTAGCTGGGATTATAGGCACCCACCACCACGCCAAGCTAATTTTGTATTTTTAGTAGAGGCAGGGTTTCACTGTGTTTGTCAGGCTGGTCTCAAACTCCTGAGTTCAGGTGATCCACCCACCTCAGCCTCCCAAAGTGCTGGGATTACAGGTGTGAGCCACCTTGCCCAGCCCATATTTTTTCTTTTTCTTTTTCTTTTTCTTTCTTTCTTTTTTTTTTTTTTTTTTTTGAGACAGAGTCTTGCTCTGTCGCTCAGGCTGGTGTGCAGTGGTGCAATCTTGGCTCACTGCAACGTCCGCCCCCTGGGTTCAAGTGATTCTCCTGCCTCAGCCTCCCGAGTAGCTGGGATTACAGGCATGTGCCACCACGCCCCACTCATTGTTTGTATTTTTAGTAGAGACAGGATTTCATCATGTCAGCTAGGCTGGTTTTGAACACTTGACCTGAAGCGATCCACCCACCTCGGCCTCCCAAAGTGCTAGGATTACAGGGGAGAGCCACCTAGTCTGGCCCATATTTTTTCAAATCCCTTTCTCACCATTGTTCTTTGGTCCTGAATTTATTTTTATTTATTTTTATTTTCTGAGACAGGGTCTCACTCTATCACCCAGGCTGGAGTGCACTGGCATGATCATGGCTCACTGCAGCCTCGACCTCCCTGGGCTCAGGTGATCTTCCCACCTCATCCTCCCAAGTACCTGGAATCACAGGTGCATGCCACCACACCTGGCTAATTTTTGTATTTTGTAGAGACAGGGTTTCATCATGTTGCCCAGGCTGGTCTTGAACTCCTAGGCTCACCTCTACCTAGACTTCCCAAAGTATTGGGTTAACAGACGAGCCTCTGTGCCTGGCTCCTGAAATAATCTTTACTTCTGTTATCATGTATACAAAAAGCTTAATAAATTCCAGTACTGCCCTCCCCTCCCCTCCCACCTCAAAAGAAAGAAAGAAAGAAATTCAATGTCACAGATATAGCAAAACCCCAACCCGCTTCCCTCCTCCTAGAGGTAATCGCTATCCTGAAGTTGGTGTGCATCAGTCCCAAGCCTCTTTTCGTACTTTTTCCACGGTTGTTTCCATAAACACTATGTGGGATTGTTTAGTGATTTTTAAAACATATATAGTCCGGGCGCGGTGGCTCACGCCTGTAATCCCAGCACTTTGGGAGGCCAAGGTGGGTGGATCACGAGGTCAGGAGTTCGAGACCAGCCTGGCCAACACAGTGAAACCCCATCTCTACTAAAAATACAAAAATTAGCCGGGCGTGGTGGCGGGCGCCTGTAATCCCAGCTACTCGGGAGTCTGAGGCAGGAGAATCGCTTGAACCCGGGAGGTGGAGGTTGCAGTGAGCCGAGATCGCACCCCCGCACTCCAGCCTGTGCGACAGGCTGTCCGTCTCAAAAAAAAAACATACATAGATGTTTTCTACTGGACATACCGTCTGCTATAATTTCCTCTTAACATTGTGGGTTTCTTTACACCCCCCAAACTCATTTTAATGTTTGACATTAAAGCCTCTCTGTGATGTGCCGCTGGGCGGGGCTCCGAGTAGTGGGCGGAGTCTAGATTGGGAAATGTGGGCGGGGCCTATGAGATCCCGGCCTCAGGGTGGACGCAGTGGTTCTGCACTGAGGCCCTCGTCATGGTGGCGCCCGTGTGGTACTTGGTAGCGGCGGCTCTGCTAGTCGGCTTTATCCTCTTCCTGACTCGCAGCCGGGGCCGGGCGGCATCAGGTAGGAGATGCCGCTGCACCAGGACTGGTGGTACCGGGTTTTCTGGCCTTCTGAGCCTTTGTGGACCGTCGCGCCGCGGCTCCTGCGCGTGCGCATCTGGGCGGGCGGAACGCATGGGCGGGCGGGACGCATGCGCGTCCGTGCGCTAGTCGTGTGCCGGGTGGCGCTTCCGCAGTGCCCTACCTGGAATCGGTGGCCGCGCCGCTACCCCTTTCTCTCGACTCCAAGCCAGAGTCTGGCCTCATCCCTCTCTTCACCCCCGGGAACTCCATACCTCCAAAGGCCTGAGGCCCTGGCCGGCGCACACTCCCATCCGTCACCGTCTGGGCCCTTTCCCTCTGCACCTGTTAGGGAGGCCGCAGAGGTTTTCCATTCCTCCCAGCCTGGCTCCAGAGCAGGTGCCAGGAAGGGGGCATCTGAATATTTTCTGCCTGCCCCCCACGAGCTGGAGAAGCGCGAGGCGGCTCCAGGAAATTCCTGAAGCTCTCTCCCTTCCCGCCAAGGAGAGGGCCCACTCTCCCTCCCCAATCCGCTCCCCGATCAGAAGGCCATGTCATTGGCCAGGGCACAGAACAGATACACCCATCCTCCCTCTTTCCCCCCATTTCTGGTCAGCGGGCGGGTTTGTGTATGTGTTTTCCTGCTCCCTGGGCCCACAAGCTACCTCTGAGCACCTGCGCGCTCCCAGGGGCGGGAGGGACACGCTGAGGGAAGGCGGAGAGCCAGCAGGTCTTCCCGGGGGAGGCTCGGCCACCGCCGGGAAGTGTACTCTCTGGCTGGGGAGCCAGATAAAACCACAGGTGGTGTTAGGCGAGAAATCAGTGGATTCCTGCAGGGGGTACTCGATGAGAGCTGGGGACATCAGGATAGGGGCCTCCTGACAGGCCAGCTGGAAAGGTGGAGCCGGGAGGGGAGAGGAGTATTCACACAGGCCCGAGGGAAGGGCTGAGCCCCCGCCTGGGACCAAGCTGTGGGCCTGGTGGAAAAGGCCTTGCCAGTCAGACTGAGAAGTCGGGGCCTTGTGCTGTGGGCAGCAGGCCGCTAAGCAGAGGAGGTGAGGCTTCCAGGCTGCCGCTCCTCCTGCCATGGGCCGGGCTGGGCTTATAGGCAGCATTGTCATTTCTGTCTTCCCTACAGCCGGCCAAGAGCCACTGCACAATGAGGAGCTGGCAGGAGCAGGCCGGGTGGCCCAGCCTGGGCCCCTGGAGCCTGAGGAGCCGAGAGCTGGAGGCAGGCCTCGGCGCCGGAGGGACCTGGGCAGCCGCCTACAGGCCCAGCGTCGAGCCCAGCGGGTGGCCTGGGCAGAAGCAGATGAGAATGAGGAGGAAGCTGTCATCCTAGGTGAGAGGGGCCCAGCCTGGTGGGGAGAGGGTTTGGGTTGGAGGGGGGGATAAAAGGGCCCCCAAAGCTAAGTGGGGGAGCAGGGTATGAAGCCTCAGGGTAGGAGGGACGTCTGGGAGCCACACGGTAGAGTAGGGGGGGACTTGGGACCTGGCATTTGTTCCACTGGGTCAACCCCCTCTTCCTTCATCTTGGCTCTCAGTGTCCAAGCAGAGGGCAAGGGTCTTCAGTTGGATTCAGAATGTTCCTCAATTCACCCCTTCTATCCTCGCACCCTTCCTGTTATGGGCACACTTATTCCCTGAGGATTTCACCCTAGAGGCAGAGTGCCTGGCCAAGAGTTTCTGCAGTTCCTGGAGTGGGGTCACCCACAACCCCAGGAAAACAGTTTAAAGATAGAGACATTCTGTTGACACAGAGGCCTCCATATCTCTGCTTCCAGGAGACCAGGAGAGCCCTCAGGATTGTCTTCTCCAGTACTTGGCAGCTGGCTTGAGCCTGAGGAGGGGGCGTCTGGGCCTTTCTCAGAAACTGGGGGCATTTGAGGCTTTTGCCTTGTACCTTTGGGGATTATCCCTTTAGCTCACGAAGAGGCCCTTTCTTTGCCATACCTTCTGGCTCAGACTTGGGTTCAGAGACCCTTGCTGCACAGGCATCAGTGGGTCTTTAACTTGCAGCTGGCCCTGAGGTAGTCATGGTGTTGGGACTGTCATTTCAGCCAGGGTTTGATGGGCAAAGGGATAATCCTGGCCAGGGACTAAGCCCAGAATCCTCAGCAACTCCTGACGATAGTGAGGAGGATTTCAGATTTGAGGCGGGATAAATTTCCTCATGGGACTTCCCTTCCCTGGGAGTTTGGCACCAGAGACAGAAGCCAGAGAACTCTGGAGTTCATTAGCCAGGATATTTAAGGTACATTAGGTGAGACCAGCATTCAGAAAGGTAAAAAACCCTCTCTGGGCTGGGCGCGGTGGCTCACACCTGTAATTCCAGCACTTTGGGAGGCCAAGGAGGGCGGATCACGAGGTCAGGAGATCGAGACCATCCTGGCTAACACGGTGAAACCCCGTCTCTACTAAAAATACAAAAAATTAGCCGGGCGTGATGGTGTGTGCCTGTAGTCCCAGCTACTCGGGAGGCTGAGGCAGGAGAATGCCATGAACCCGGGAGGTGGAGCTTGCAGTGAGCCGAGATCGCGCCACTGCACTCCAGCCTGGGCGACAGAGCGAGACTCCGTCTCCAAAAACAAATAAACAAACAAAAAAAACCCTCTCTGGGCCGGGCATGGTGGCTCATGCCTGTGATCCCAGCACTTTGGGAGGCCGAGGTGGGTGGATCACGAGGTCAGGAGATTGAGACCATCCTGGCTAACACGGTGAAACCCCGTCTCTACTAAAAATAAAAATAAAAAAATTAGGGGGGCATGGTGGCTGGTGCCTGTAGTTCCAGCTACTCGGAAGGCTGAGGCAGGAGAATGGCATGAACCCAGGAGGTGGTGCTTGCAGCGAGCCGAGATCGCGCCACTGCACTCCACCCTGGGCAACAGAGCGAGACTCCGTCTCAAAAAAGAAAAAGGAAAAAAAACAACCCTCTCTCCTAATGCCTCCCCTATGCTGTATTCTGGCTCATCAGCCACAGTACCTTAAATATCCAGGCAGCGCTATCTGTGACCCAGAGACACTTGCATATTTTAACCTGATACCTCCTTCTTTATGGCTATGCAATATCTAAAGTTCTCTTTTTTTTTTTTTTTTTTTTTTGAGACAGAGTCTTGCTCTGTCACCCAGGCTGGAGTGCAGTGGCGTGATCTCGGTTCACGCCACTCGGCAGCAGATCTCGGCAAGCTCTGCCTGCTGGGTTCATGCCATTCTCCTGCTTCAGCCTCCCTAGTAGCTGGGGCTACGGGTGGCCACCACCACACCTGGCTAATTTTTTTTTTTTTTTTTTGAGACAGAGTTTCGCTCTGTCGCCCAGGCTGGATGGAGTGCAGTGGCGCGATGTCCACTCACTGCAAGTTCCGCCTCCTGGGTTCACACCATTCCCCTGCCTCAACCTCCCGAGTAGCTGAGACTACAAGCACCCACCACCATGCCCGGCTAATTTTTTTTGTATTTTTTTTTCCCCTGAGACAGTGTCTCACTCTGTCGCCCAGGTTGGAGTGCAGTGGCGTGATCTCAGCTCACTGCAAGTTCCGGCTCCTGGGTTCACATCATTCTCCTGCCTCAGCCTCCTGAGTAGCTGGGACTACAGGTGCCTGCCACCACACCCAGCTAATTTTTTGTATTTTTAGTAGAGATGAGGTTTCACCATGTTAGCCAGGATGATCTCGATCTCCTGACCTCGTGATCCGCCCACCTTTGCCTCTCAAAGTTCTGGGATTACAGGCGTGAGCCACCGTGCCCAGCCCTTTTTTGTACTTTTAGTAGAGGTGGGGTTTCACCATGATTGCCAGGATGGTCTCAATCTCCTGACCTTGTGATCCACCCACCTCGGCCTCCCAAAGTGCTGGGATTACAGGCGTCAGCCACCGTGCCCGGCCTAAAGTTCTCATCTTTTCCCTTGCCCTATGGGCCCCTCACCGTTCTCCCATCCCTACATATTCATGCACACACACACACGCACTCATGGCAGATGCCTCTGGAGGGCAGAGCTGGGCTAGTGACATTTGCAGGTGGGTGGAAGGGGATCCCCCTATTAGGGGAGGGACGAGGGGTTGGGGATCCATCATCATCAGTCCTCTCTGGTCAGAACCTGAACTGTCTTTCTTTGACCATACCCAGCCCAGGAGGAGGAAGGTGTCGAGAAGCCAGCGGAAACTCACCTGTCAGGGAAAATTGGAGCTAAGAAACTGCGGAAGCTGGAGGAGAAACAAGCGCGAAAGGCCCAGCGTGAGGCAAGCCGGAGGGATGGGGTGCAGCTCTGGGAAGTGCGAAAGGGCCCTGCCTTCCTTTTTCCCTAAGGCAGACTCAGGGCTTCTTGCCTGCTGGGCTGGTGTTTGCTGCTTCCCTGGCTCTGTCTCCTGCCGCCTGGGTCTGTGCCCTGGCCCAGGCATTGCCTTCCCTAGTCTGTCTGGGCGGTGGGCACACTCTAGCCGGGGGTGAGGGATGTGCCCCTATGAAGACCTCTCTCCAGGCAGAGGAGGCTGAACGTGAGGAGCGGAAACGACTCGAGTCCCAGCGCGAAGCTGAGTGGAAGAAGGAGGAGGAGCGGCTTCGCCTGGAGGAGGAGCAGAAGGTGAGGCCAGCCCCTACCCTGACCTCTGACCCTTGACCAGGCAAGGCAGCCTTGCTTCTTATGCAGCTCCCTGGCACCTCCAACCTAGAAGGTGGGCCATAGACCTGGCACAAGGGCAGGTCCTGGTTTATTTGGTCCCTAGGCTCCACCACAGCCTAGAAAAGCCACTGCTGAAAAGCAGAGCCTGGAGTGGGGATTTTTGTGCACGTGACTATTGAACTTTCGGGGAGCATGTGAGGAACGCGAGGCGAGGAGGACAGCTGGGCAGAGAAAGCCAGGAGAGGAGGAGAAGATGGCAGAGAGGTGATGGGGGTCTGGATCCTGAAGGCCTTGAGGCTGTTAAAGATCATTGTAAGAGATGGTGGTTACATCGAGGGCCTGGCATACAGAAGGTGCTCAGGGAATGGGGTCCACTGCAGTAAAGGTGACTAATGAACATTTGTTTGCCAGATGCTTTCTTTGTTCTGAGAACCAGGTTTCCAAAAAAGAGAACACCATAAAGATGTGGGGTACATAGGGTTAGAGCCAGGGCTGCCCTAGCTGGGAAGACCTGTGACCTCTGACTGGCCTGTTGTCCCAGGATCCTGGATGGCAGGAAGCCTGGATGTGGGTGCTGTGGCTGATAAGCCAGAATACAGCATGGGGGAGGCATTAGCAGAGAGGGTTTTTTCCTTTCTCAATATTGGTCCTACTTAATGTACCTTAAATATCCTGGCTCTTCTCCCCTGTAACCAGTTTCCCTTATCCTTAACATCCTACCTCACTTTAATACCTTCCTCACAACTAATATTGACACATTATTGTTAACTAAACTCTAACATTATTCAGATTTTTCTTTATTGATTGATTAAGACAGGGTCTTGCTCCATTGCCCAGGCTGGAGTGCAATGGCACAATCTTGGCTCACTGCAACCTCTGCCTCCCAGCCTCAAGCAATCCTCCCACTTCAGTTCCCCGTCCCTGCGAGTAGCTGGGACTATAGGTGTGTACCACCATGCCTGGCTAATTTTGTATTTTTAGTAGAGATGGGGTTTCTCTATGTTGGTCAGGCTGGTCTCGAACTCCCAACCTCAGGTGATCCGCCCACCTCAGCCTCCCGAAGCGCTGGGATTACAGGCGTGAACCACTGCACCAGGCTTTTTTTTTTTTTTTTTTTTTTTTTGAGACAAAGTCCCTCTCTGTCTCCAGGCTGGAGTGCAGTGGCACGATCTTGGCTCACTGCAACCTCTGCCTCTTGGGTTCAAGTGACTCTCCTGCCTCAGTCTCCCGAGTAGGTGGGACTACAGGTGCACCACCACGCTCAGCTAATTTTTATATTTTTAGTAGAGAGAGGGTTTCACCATGTTGGCCAGTATGGTCTCAATCTCTTGACCTTGTGATCCTCCTGCCTTGGCTTCCCAAAGTGCTGGGATTACAGGCATGAACCACTGTGCGCGGCCTTTTTTTTTTTTTTTTAAGAGAGATGGAGTCTCACTCTCACCCAGGCTGGAGTGCTCACTGCAGCTTCAAACTCTTGGGCTCAAGCAATCCTCCTGCCTCAGCCTCCCTAGTAGCTGGGGCTATAGGTGTGCACCACTGTGCCCAGCTAAGACTCCTTGCTTTTGATGATCTTAACCTTTTTTTTTTTTTTTTTTTTTGAGATACAGTCTTGCTCTCAAGGCTGGAGTGCAGTGGCGCGATAGCTCACTGCAACTTCCACCTTCAGATTTCAAATGATTCTCCTGCTTCAGCCTCCCAAGTAGCTAGGATGACAGATGTGCACCACCACACCTGGCTAATTTTTGTATTTTTGGTAGAGGCGGGGTTTCACCGTATTGGCCAGGCTGGTCTTGAACTCTTGACCTCAGGTGATCCACCCACCTCAGCCTCCCAAAGTGCTGGGATTACATGTGTGAGCCACTGTGTCCAGCCTTAACAATTTTGAGGAGTCCTGGGCAAGTAATTTGTAGAAGGTCCCTTAATTTGAGTTTGGTTGATGTTTTTCTCATGGTTAGACTGGGGTTATGGATCTGACTGAAGAAGACAATAAGTGAAGTTCCATCTTCAATGCAACATACCAAGTATGCAAGTTATCCGCTTCACTTGTCCCTAATGTTGTTAACCTTGGTCGCCTGGCTGCGGTTTTGTTTGCCAGCTTTCTCCACTGTAATGTGACTGTTTTTTTCCCCTCTTCCCGTATTTCTTTGGAAAGAAGTCACTGTGCACAGCCCACACTTAAGGGTTGGGGAGTTAGTGTTCTTACATAAATTATTTGGAAATCTCTTACAGGAGATATGTCTCTCCTTCCCTATTCATTAAATATTCATGCAGTCTTTTTTTTTTTTTTTTTTTTTTTTTCTGAGATGGAGTCTCACTCTGTCATCCAGGCTGGAGTCCAATGGCGCAATCTGGGCTCACTGCAACCTCTGCTTCCCAGGTTCAAGCGATTCTGCTGCCTCAGCCTCTCGAGTAGCTGGGATTACAGGTGCCTACCACCACACCCAGCTAATTTTTGTATTTTTAGTAGAGACGAGGTTTCACCATGTTGGCCAGGATGGTCTTGAACTCCTGACCTCAGGTGATCCGCCTGCCTCAGCCTCCCAAAGTGGTGGGATTACCAGTGTGAGCCACCGTGCCCGACCAGCCATTTTTTTATATTTGTATAGACTCATGAGTATTTATTTTGTACTTTGTGTTATAATCCAGTAACGTGTTATTTATTACGTTGTTGAGATTGTTCCAGCTTTGACCATTGGGAGCCCTTTCAGTTGGCTCCTGTGTACCTTTAACACACACTCGTTTTGTTTTTTGAGCACTTAGTTTCTGGCACTGCAAGATGCCCCAGACTCATCTTGTATATTACTTGCCCCAGCTTTAGCTTTCTGGTTCTTGTTTTTGTTTTTGAGATGGAGTCTCGCTCTGTCCCCCAGGCTGGAGTGCAGTGGCACAGTCTCGGCTCACTGCAAGCTCTGCCTCCCAGGTTCACGCCATTCTCCTGCCTCAGCCTCCCGAGTAGCTGGGACTACAGGTGCCTGCCACCATGCCTGGCTAATTTTTTTTGTGTGTATTTTTTAGTGGAGACAGGGTTTCACCATGTTAGCCAGGATGGTCTTGATCTACTGACCTCGTGATCCGCCCGCCTTGGCCTCCCAAAGTGCTGGGATTACAGGCGTGAGCCACCACGCCCGGCTAGCTTTCCATTTAAAAACTTTTCTGAGTGCTCTGGAAAATGTGTTGGGTTGAGGGAGGCTGTTTTACCAGGCAGTAGTGGTGATGGAGCAACATAGACAGACCAGGGAGTTTTCTGGAAGTTAGAGAAAGAAGGGGTCAATAGGACCTCATTTCTGACCAGTTGGCTGTGTTAATTCACAGAGCCAGGGACCTAGGAGGAGGTCTAAACGTAGAAGAGTAGGTCCCAGGGTCTGTCTGCTGCCTGTGAGATGGCCCAGTAGCTGTGTCACATGGACCGTTGTGTGTTTGGGAGAAGAGATTCGGGTGGGGCTACAAGTGTGGTAGTCACTGGCAAGGAAGGGGTTGATGCTTTGGGCATGGGCGAGGTGGCCCAGAGAATGTGGAGGAGAGAGAAGAGGCAGGGCTGAATGATGAAGGAGGCGGGAAGAATGGCCCAAGGAGCAGGAGGAAATCCAGGAGAGGGTGGGATCTGGAAGCCAAGGGAGGAAAGAAGGATCACTGAGAGGACAGGCATATGAGACCTGAAGGTTGTACCTTGAGTTTGGTGAGTGGAGGGCATGGGTGAGACTGTTGCAGGAGTTGTTTCATAGAACTGGGAACACAGAAGCCAGACTGGAGTGGGCTGACTGGGTGAGTGGGTGGTGAGGAAATGCAGGGTTCACATTTGCTCATGAGGTTTGGACATGACGGGGTATGCTTGGTGAGTTACACAAGGAGAGGATGGGGCAGGTGATTGGAGGGTATTGTAGAGTGGGGTCATGGCAGGGTTTTCAACAGATTTTTGCTAAGATCCCCTGAGCACGGAGGGCGGGAGAAGGGGCTGAGCAGCATTTGTCCAGGTGATGATGAAACCAATGACAAGAGGGGCCTCGGCCCATTGTTCAGCTTGGGGGATGGAGAAATGGGGGTCTTGAAGGAGCTGTGTCTCTGAGAAAAGGCTGGGCTATATGCTCTGGTGTCCTGCAGGGGTAGCAGCAACCAGAACATGTGCCTGCCCTGTTCTGCCCCTGATACCTGACTTTTGCCTCCTATGTCCACAGGAGGAGGAGGAGAGGAAGGCCCGCGAGGAGCAGGCCCAGCGGGAGCATGAGGAGTACCTGAAACTGAAGGAGGCCTTTGTGGTGGAGGAGGAAGGCGTAGGAGAGACCATGACTGAGGAACAGGTGGGCCTGCTGCCCCTGGGAAGCCCCTCTCTGCACCCATCAGTGCAGCCTGTGCCAGACCCAAGGCTAGCCACCCCATCCCAGACGCCCCTGGCCGGGCAGTGAGAGGTGGGTGGGCATCAGTACCAGCAGGCTTTAGTGGCCAGAGGCCTTGTCCTCAGCAGAGGCTGGTGCCTCCGAAACTCTCACCCTGGAAGGCTCTGCTGCTTGTGTAGGCAAGCGGTATGTGCAGGTGGTTGGGCGGGCCCAAGGCAGGCTGCAGGCAGGCGGCCCTCAAGTGAGCAGGTGGTACTTGGGTGAATGGGTACAGAACCCTGTGGCCTTGCTAGGGGGTGCTCACCCTGATTTCTCTGCTTCTCTAGTCCCAGAGCTTCCTGACAGAGTTCATCAACTACATCAAGGTAAGAAGCCACTGAACAGAGCCTGAGTGTCAGCTCCCTGCCTGGCATGTGCAGGTTGGATGCCTCCAGTGGGGGCTGCAGGCAGTGCATTCAGGCTCATGCAGGAGTGGACAGGGGGGCCCAGAGGGGCAGAGCCGCAGGGTCCTGGCCAGGAGAGTTTCTCTCCCTCCAACCCCGAAGGTGGAGAAGGACCTGGGTCTGTGTGGGAGGCGCAAGCCTTTGATCACTTCCTCACACTCAGTTTTTGACAGTTTCCCTGCTCTTCAGACCCCACGCTCAGTGAGTCAGTGTGTTTTCAAGTCTCTTCACATGTGTTTTCTGTCAGTTCTGTCACACTGAGGCTCCACTGAGTTGAAACAAGCATCCTCTGCCACGTGCTCCTGACTGGGAACTTGGGTCTTTCAGGGGAAACAGGATGGTGTTTCCTTTGGAGTTTAGGGTGGGGCGGCAGTGTGTCCCCTTCTGTCCGCAGCCACTGCGCAGGCCGCCTCGATGCTGCTCCAGGTTGCATAAGCACATCCTACTTTGCTTTGCTGCTAAGCAACTTCTCTCCCACGAAGGATGCCATGAGGGGAGAGGTTTTCAAGTGCAACTCAGAGGTGCAGAGGCGGCTGAGGGAAGGAGTGCAGAGGGAGCGGGGGCGGTGGTGGGGGTGCTACTAGGGGCTGCCAAGGACCCAGGGCTTGCATAATCCTCCCGCCACCTCTCCTGAAAGAGAGCAGGGTTTAGACGCCTGCCAGCAGTGAGGGGCTGGGCTCACAGCCTTGAGTCTGGGGTTCCTAAGTGGGGGAAATGCTGGCAGCTTTGAGAGGGTCCTGTCTGCTCAGGCTGTGTGCACTCCCCTCTCATGGAGCCCTCTCTCTACCCTGGCACACTTGACTGGGGGCTGTGGCCGGGCAGGTTATCTCTCACACTTGCCTGCTGCTGTTTGGAACTTGTCCCCACCTACCCAGTAGGCAGTAAGATGGTCCTGAAGCCCCTCCCCAGGAAGCCTTCCCAGGTGGAATTAGAGGAGGGGGTCAGCTTCAACATCCCCCTTTACTCTGCAGAAACCAGAAGAAAGGTCCCCAGTTGTAGCCCTCACTTTTGGTGGCTCCCTGGAGGTAACTATTCTCTGGGAGTTCTCCAAACTCTTTCGGAGCTTAGAAGTTTTTCCAGCTTGTCCGGGCATGGTGGCTCACGCCTGCAATCCCAGCACTTTGAGAGGCCGAGGCGGGCAGATCACTTGAGGTCAGGAGTTTGAGACTAGCCTGGGCAACATGTTGAAACCCCATCTCTGCTAAAAATACAAAAATTAGCCAGGCATGGTGGTGCACACCTGTAGTCCCAGCTACTCAGGAGGCTGAGGCAGGAGAATCACTTGAACCCAGGAGGTGGAGGTTGCAGTGAGGCAAGATGGTGCCACTGCACTCCAGCCTGGGCGACAGAGTGAGACTCTGTCTCAAAAAAAAAAAAAAAAAAGAAAAAAGAAAAAAAGTTTTTCCAGCCTGTGCTGGCTAATTCTTCCAGAGCTGCTGTCTTGCAAGGAAAAGGAGGACTTCTGAAATTCAGTCTGTCTGCTTTCCTCCTTGCTCCAAGGGGATAGGCCTTTTTTGCCTTAAGATTTCAGAACTGGAGGAACATGCCCGCACCCAGCATCGTTTATGAGAGGTGTATAGTTCACTTGATCTTGTTCCATTCTCCTGTCTGACCATGGCTGGGCTCAGGCGATCTTCCTGCCTCTGCCTCCTGAGTAGCTGAGATTGCAGGTGCATGCCACCACACCTAGCTTGTTTTATCAAACGTGTTTTGGGCCGGGCGCGGTGGCTCACGCCTGTAATCCCAGCACTTTGGGAGGCCGAGGCGGGCGGATCACGAGGTCAGGAGATCAAGACCATCTTGGCTAACACGGTGAAACCCCGTCTCTACTAAAAATACAAAAAATTAGCCGGGCGAGGTGGCGGGCGCCTGTAGTCCCAGCTACTCGGGAGGCTGAGGCAGGAGAATGGCGTAAACCCCGGGGGGCGGAGCCTGCAGTGAGCTGAGATCGCGCCACTGCACTCCAGCCTGGGCGACAGAGTGAGACTCCGTCTCAAAAAAAAGAAAAAAAAAACCAAAAAAAACCCAAAAACGTGTTTTGGCCCCAGCAGCACCTCAGGCCAGGTCATTAGGGAGCACCTGGGGTGACTTCATGTTCTCGCACCACACTGTCACTGAGAGCCCACTGCATGATCCCTGTTTTGTAGGTAGAGGCCAGCTGACCACGTCACTTTGTCCTTGCCCATCCTGACCCAGCTGCCTCTCGCTTGCCTTCTTGCTTGTACATACGGCTTTGGCATTTCAAACAAGTCACATGCTATCTGCAGTCAGGGAGGTGTCACCATGTCAGTCCTCCCCCAGCTCATTTGCGGTGGAGGATTCACAGAAATGCAAAAGAACTGCCTTTTCTCAAGTCCTGTGCTGTGTGTTGGGGTAGTGGGGGCAGCTGCCTTTGTGGACACAGCGGTGGACACTTCGCTGCGCCCTTGGGAACTCAGGTTTCTACTGAGGGTATGAAGAAGCACTTGGAGCACGGAACGAGGCTGTGCTGGAAAGCACTCAGCGGTATTAGTGACAGTGATTTCAAGGGTGGGCTCAGTGCCTCAGATGGTATAAAGAGGATAGATAAAAAGTGTGGGTGTGTCAGGTTGTGGGGGACCAGGCCAGTGGGGTGGCAAGCGAAGGCAAGGCAGGAGTGGGCCCCCACAGCCTCTACTGAGAGACCTTGGCTTGCTCGGGCTTTTATCTGCTCTCCCTCTTGTCCATGTACTCACCTGTCTCACCAGCCGGACTGCGAGCTCCAGGGCGGGGGCTACGGCTTGTTCAGCATGTGTCCCTCATACCTTTTCAGGGCCTTGTTCTAGTAGGTCCTCAGCAAACATAAGTCCTGGTGACAGTTATTTAAAATAGCTTTTGGTGACTCTCACCGCCTCCTTCCTCCCTATGGTGCGTCCCCTTCAACTTGTCCATGATGTTAAAAAGAGATGGCTGGATGCAGAGGATGGTGGCAGCTGTGCTCTGATTTCCACTCATGCGTGTCTCGGAGTCCAGGACAGGGCCCATGAGGCAGGTGGTTGTTTTGGGTAGATTCCTTCCTCGCAAGAAGGGGAATGAGAGGGTTTATGATTGTGCGGGTCTCTGTCAATGGGTGGTTGTGAGTGTGTGTGTGTGTGTGTGTGTGTCAGGGGAGCAAGGCTGTCTGTCCTACAGGAGTGTGTACAGTGTTTGTCCAGCCACCGAGAACAGATCAGATCAGAATGCAAACCTGGAGGGTGCCCATGCTTAGAGGGATTTGCCCAAGCTCAGCCTCTCTCTCTTTTCCTCCTTCTTTTTGTAGCAGTCCAAGGTTGTGCTCTTGGAAGACCTGGCTTCCCAGGTGGGCCTACGCACTCAGGTAAGCCCTGGAACGTGGCCTGCTGTGTGCAGTGTGGCCAGGGGTCTGTGTGGCTAGCAGAGAGGACCTGCCCTAAAGACAGAGTCTTGATGCACCGTCTACCTTGTCCCCAACCAAGAGTGAGTAGTGCACAGAAGTCTCCTGGCACCCTGGGAATCCTGCATTTTTAATGGATGAACAGGCAGGAAAGAAAAAAAAAACCCAAACCCCATCACTCTGCCAGCCCCTGTGACCAAAGCAGCCCAAATCAGTTACCTTGACAACTCTCATGCACAGACTGCACCAGCCTATGTTGCAAACATCACTGCCCCGCTTCTAACAGGAAGAGATACTCTTTTGGGGGTCTTGCAGGGCCCAGGACCAGAGCCCCTTCTACCCAGGGCCCTTCCAAAGGCAAAGCACAGAGTCACATTTGGGCGTGGCATGAGAGGGAAATAAAGAGATTTGGCTGTAGTGGGAGGGAGGTTTCAGTGCTTTTTCTGGGGACATTGGTGCCTATCTCTATTCTGAGAATTGTTCTCCTCATAGGACACCATAAATCGCATCCAGGACCTGCTGGCTGAGGGGACTATAACAGGTGAGAGGATGAGAGCCAATCACTGCAGTCCTGGCCTTGGAGAGTGTCTAGCCACAGGGGCTGCAGGGATGTGCTGCAGAGGCAGGATGACCACCCAAGATGGGGGGAGGGGTGTGCAACGAGGGGCACTGAGTAGCTGGATGCAGTTACAAGGAGGACATGCCAGGGCCTGGAGGTGGCAGCAGTGGGAGAGGGCAGGCAGGGCAGCCTGATTCGACTCTCCTAGCAGGACTGGATGCGGCCAGGAAAGGCCAGGAAGGCAGGAGGCCAGAAGGGCCCTGAGCCAGCTGTGAAGGAGTAGGTGGGCATTCTCAGGCCAGGTGGGGAACGCCCAGGAGGCCTCAGCCCCACAACCTGCATGTCCCCACAGGTGTGATTGACGACCGGGGCAAGTTCATCTACATAACCCCAGAGGAACTGGCCGCCGTGGCCAACTTCATCCGACAGCGGGGCCGGGTGTCCATCGCCGAGCTTGCCCAAGCCAGCAACTCCCTCATCGCCTGGGGCCGGGAGCCCCCTGCCCAAGCCCCAGCCTGACCCCAGTCCTTCCCTCTTGGACTCAGAGTTGGTGTGGCCTACCTGGCTATACATCTTCATCCCTCCCCACCATCCTGGGGAAGTGATGGTGTGGCCAGGCAGTTATAGATTAAAGGCCTGTGAGTACTGCTGAGCTTGGTGTGGCTTGGTATGGCAGAAGGCCTGGCCTAGGATCCTAGATAAGCAGGTGAAATTGAGGCTTCAGAATATATCTGAGAGGCGGGGAGGGTCCCTTGGAAGCTGGTGAAGTCCTGTTCTTAGTATGAATCCATTCATTCAAGAAAATAGCCTGTTGCACATTTACTCTGTTCCTTTGTGCCCTGCAAGCCCTGCCCCCAAGACCTAGATAAGATCTTTCTCTTCTTTTGCCCCCACTCAAATTAGAAGAGGGGAGCCTCTTGGGCCACATCTCTGTTAACTGGGGAGGGGGGTCTCATGGGTATTTTTTAACAGATCAGGAGCCCTAAGTAGGGCTGAGAGCCAACGGGGAGAAGAATTAATGAGAAGCATCAAGGATAGAGTCCTAGGGAGCGTCAGCCTTTAAGAGGGAGGGCGGGGGGTCAGTGAAGGAGAGAGCCATTTGCAGGGCAGGTAGAAGGAAGGAGAGGACCTGCCTGAGCTGGCTATAATTGTGCAGCGGAGGGAGGGACATTGCTCATATGGGAAATCACATGAATTCAGCTCTACATCCTTGACAAAAAGTTTAAATGGTGTGGGTGATTCCACCCACTGGTGGATGTGAGAACCATATGCTCAGAAGTGGGTGGGATGGGAGGGAGGTGTGTACCTCCTGGAGGGTCGGTCACTCTGGTTCCTGTTGGCTGTTCATGGCGTGAGCATCCTGCTGTGCTGAGGGTGAGGCACGTGTTTAAATGTGTATTTATGCAAAGTGGTCCCTAAACATAAGCCCCCTACTTCCTCTGGTGCCTGATGGAGGAGGCAGCTTTCTGTTCCGGCCCAGGAGGAAACTCTCCCTGGATGGTGATGGGGAAACAGTACGTCAGGTTCCAGGGCAGAGCCTTCCTTAGGAGTTGCCAAGGGTGTTTTTGACTCATTGGGTGCCATAAGCATTGACTGTAGAACCTAAATTCCAAGAAAGGTATGACTCTGCTACTTCCATCAGCAACGGGTACTTGTCATCACCTGGAGCGTGAAGGGCCACATGTATTGTTTGGAAGGCCATCTGGAGCCTACATTCTAGTAGGAGAGGGAAGAAACAGATGTAGCCAACCACAGTATGAGGTGGAAACATAAAATTACAAAGGGAAAAGAAGAGATGACTTACAGTTAGATCACTGGTCCTTAGCCTGGTTGCTCATTGGATTCACCTGGGGAGTTTTTAGTAGTCTCATGCCAGCCCCGTTGCACCCAGGACCAGTCAAATCAGAATCTGTGAGGGCACAGTCAGGGAGCATGAGTAGGAGATTCCAATGTGCAGCCACAGTTGAGAGCTAGGGAACAGATGGGGGTGGGGTGGAGAGGCAGGCCAACAAGTTGCAAGTAATTCAAATCTCCATTGGAAGGGGCTTCTCACAGAGCAAGGCGGCAGCTCCAGGGCTCTCTAGTCCTTTCCCTCAGCTATCCTCTGCCACTGCCATGCAGACGGCAAGATGGCCAAGGCAGCCCCTGCCCCAGCATCCCATGCTCAGGACAGTACCCAAAGGCCAGGAGTGGGAAAAGGCACATTCCTTCCTCATATCCTGGAAGCACCCAGATATTCTTCATGTCCCATGGGCTTAGTGTGGAGGAAAAAAATCTATGATCCTTTGAGCATTATTTAGTGCTCAGTTAATACATTTATTAAATGAATAGTTTATTAAACAAAAGTAAACATTTTTCTAAATATATACGAACTACTTTCACAATTAAAAAATGAAAAAATAAAGGGAAAAATGAAAATAAAATGAAATTTAATGCTTTTTTTTTTTGAGGCAGTCTCGCTCTGTTGCCCAGGCTGTAGTGATCTCGGCTTACTACAACCTCCACCACCCAGGTTCAAGCGATTCTCCTGCCTCAGCCTCCCGAGTAGCTGGGATTACAGGAGCGTGCCACCACTCCCAGCTAATTTTTGTATTTTTAGTAGAGACGGGGTTTCACTTTGTTGGCCAGGCTGATCTCGAACTCCTGACCTCAGGCAGTCTGCCTGCCTCAGCCTCCCAAAGTGCTGGGATTACAAGCGTGAGCCACCGCGCCCAGCCGTAGACCAGACATAGTATTATAATGATTACATTACTGATCTGTACATGTGACACTAAAACTGATCATAAACACTTCACTACCTCTACTTTTTTTTTTTTTCTTGAGTTGGAGTCTCACTGTCACCTAGGCAGAAGTGCACTGGCGCAATCTTGGCTCACTGCAACCTCCACCTCCCACGTTCAGTGATTCTCCTGCCTCATCCTCCCGAATAGCTGGGAATAGAGGCATGCGCCACCACACCTGGCTAATTTTTGTATTTTTACTAGAGACGGGGTTTCACCATGTTGGGCAGGCTGGTCTCAAACTCCTGACTTCAAGTGATCCCCCCGCCTCAGCCTCCCAAAGTGCTGCATTACAGGCATGAGCCACGGTGCCCAGCCTTGCTAGCTCTAATTAAATTTTATTGATTTACTTATTTAGAGAGGGAATCTCGCTCTGTCGCCCAGGCAGGAGTGCAGTGGCGCAATCTCAGCTCGCTGAAACCTCCACTTCCCGAGTTCAAGTGATTCTCCTGCCTCAGCCTCCTGAATAGCTGGAATTACTGGCGCCCTCCACCATGCCTGGCTAATTTTTTGTATTTTTAGTAGAGACAGGGTTTTGCCATGGTTGCCAGGCTGGTCTCAAACTCCTGACCTCAGGTGATCCGCCCACCTTGGCCTCCCAAAGTGCTGGGATTATAAGCGTGAACCCCTACACCTGGCCTTTAATTTTTATTTTTGTCTGAGGGTAGTTTTCACTTACTCTGGAGCACCAGGGTTACCGTGTTAGCTGAGGACATAGCTATGACTGATGGATGATGATTCAGAACCAAGGACTCAAGACTTCATTGTAATTCTTTTTAATTTTTATTTGTTTATTTTTTATTTATTTTTTTTGAGACGGAGTCTCGCTCTGTCACCCAGGCTGGAGTGCAGTGGCACAATCTCGGCTCACTGCAAGCTCCGCCTCCCAGGTTCACGCCATTCTCCTGCCTCAGCCTCCAAGTAGCTGGGACTACAGGCGCCCGCCACCACGCCTGGCTAATTTTTTGTATTTTTAGTAGAGACGGGGTTTCACTGTGTTAGCCAGGATGGTCTCAATCTCCTGACCTCGTGATCCGCCCGCCTCTGCCTCCCAAAGTGCTGGGATTACAGGCGTGAGCCACCGCGCCTGGCCAATTTTTATTTTATTTTTATTTTTTTGAGACAGAGCCTCGCACTGTCGCCCAGGCTGGAATGCAATGGCGTGATCTCGGCTCACTGCAACCTCCGCCTCCCGGGTTCAAGCGATTCTCCTGCCTCAGCCTCCCAAGTAGCTGGGATTACATGTGCCCGCCACCAAGCCCTGCTAATTTTTTGTATTTTTAGTAGAGATGGGGTTTCACTATGTTGGCCAGGCTGGTCTTGAACTCCTGACCTCATGATCCACCTGCCTTGGCCTCCTAAAGTGCTGGGATTACAGCCGTGAGCCACCACGCCCAGCCAACTTCATTGGAATTCTGAGTCTTTTACTTGTTGGGTAGTCCCTTTTTCTTTTCTTTTTTAATTAGTATTGTTATTTTTTTGAGACAGTCTCACTCTGTCACTCAAGCTGGAGTGCAGTGGCGCGATCTCAGCTCACTGCAACCTCCGCCTCCAGGGTTCAAGCGATTCTGCCTCAGCCTTCCAAGTAGCTGGGACTACAGGCGCATGCCACCACGCCCGGCTAATTTTTGTATTTTTAGTAGAGACGGGGTTTCACCATGTTGGCCTCCCAAAGTGCTGGGACTACAGGCACGAGCCACCGTGCCCAGCCTGGTGGTCCCTTTTTCATAGTTAGATTTTGGAACCCTTGACTCTTGGCTCCAACCAATCAGATACATTTTGATTTTTATAACTCTCAAGCAGTGCTTGTCCTGGGTGCCTTATCTTCACAGCCCAGCCCCACACAGGTCTATTTTGATACTACTTGCGCCCTATAGAGTCCAGTAACTTCTCTTTCTTGTGGATCTTCAAGGCTTATTATTGACAAGTTCTAGATTGGAGTTATATTACACAATTTTTCAAAAAATAGTTATTTACAAGATTAACCATGAGCTGAAAATTACTGAAAAACTGGGAATGGGCACATGGAGGTTGTGCTCATTTTCTTTCTTCTTTCTGGTTTTTTTGTTTGTTTTTTTGAGACAGAGTCTTGCTCTGTTGCCCAGGCTGGAGTGCAGTGGCGCGATCTCGGCTCACTGCAAGCTCCGTCTCCCAAGTTCATGCCATTCTCCTGCCTCAGTCTTCTGTGTAGCTGGGACTACAGGCGCCCACCACCACGCTCGGCTAATTTTTTATATTTTTAGTAGAGACGCGGTGTCACTGTGTTATCCAGGATGGTCTCAATCTCCTGACCTCATGATCCACCCGCCTCGGCCTCCCAAAGTGCTGGGATTACAGGCATGAGCCACCGCGCCTGGCCTTGTTTTTCTTTTTAGGATAAGATCTAGCTCTGTTGCCCAGGCTGGAGTACAGTGGCACGATGTCAGGTCACTGCACCTCTGCCTCCCAGGCTCAAGCCATCCTCTCACCTCAGCCTCCTGAGTAGCTGGGACTTACAGGTGTGCACCACCATGCCCGGCTAATTTTTTAACTTTTTGTAGAGATGGGGTTTTGCCATGTTGCCTAGGCTGGTCTCGAACTCATGAGCTCAAGCAATCCACCTATCTTGGCCTCCCAAAGTGTTGGGATTACAGGCGTGAGCCACCGCACCCAGCCATCTATTTTCATACATGTTTAAACTTTTCTATAACAAAACATAAAGAGCCCTAGATGACCTTATGTATCCTTGGCTCATGCTAAACCTCAAGAAAAGGAGCTAAAATAGCTGGGTTATGTGAAGCCATCGGTAATATGGTGGCAGTTCAGTGATTCCCCCAGGCTACCACAGCGATACTGATACTGGATGCATGTTGGATTTTTGTTTTTTGAGACAGAGTCTCACTCTTGCCCAGGCTGGAGTGCAGTGGTGCAATCTCAGCTCACTGAAAGCTCTGCCTCCTGGGTTCACGCCATTCTCCTGCCTCAGCCTCCCGAGTAGCTGGGACCACAGGCGTCCGCCACCACGCCCGGCTAATATTTTTGTATTTTTAGTAGAGACGGGGTTTCACCGTGTTAGCCAGGATGGTCTTGATCTCCTGACCTCATGATCCACCCACCTTGGCCTCCCTAAGTGCTGGGATTACAGGCTTGAGCCACAGCGCCCGGCCAGTGCAGTGGTATTAATCTGACAGAGAGACCAATCAATCACAAACTAGCAAGTGCACAGCCAGATGCTGGAGTGTATGAAAGGGACCAGTGGGTAATAGGAGAGGCCTTCCAGGCTAGAGGGAGGACAGGTGCAGAGATCTGGAGTGGAGAATAAGGCCTGTGGTTCCCTGAGGGGAGCATGGAGTGTTGGGTGGAGGAAAGGCCAGGGCAAATGAGAGACAAAGCTGGAAAAGGAGGCTGGGACCTGGCTGGGAAGGTCTGAGCCCAAAGATCTGAGCTATGTTTGTTAAGTCTGGGTGGGGAAGAGGTGGGAATGTTTATTTACTTAGTGTTTTGAATCTGTTAACTCATTTCTTAAACCTTTACATCACTTTATCCCACAAATTGTCATTATACCATCAACTTCTCCCTCCACAAGCCACTGGACTATTTGAGAATATCCCTCAAGTCTTCATGCGTGCATGCCTCAGCCCCAAGATTAGAGACAGCTATTCCACTAAGGCTGTGTTTTCAGACTCTTTTAACAGTATCTCTTAGTAAGAAATCCATTTTCTTATGTGTGCACGTATGCATATAGATCCATGAAGCAGGCGTTTCACAGTACAATCCTTTTGGTTTGATGCATGTTGATACTTGCCTCTCTATTCTATTTTATTGCCAATGGTGACTAAATTGATTTTACAAGTCACTAACAGATCTTGACCTACAGCTTGAAAAACAGAGTACTGAAGAGTCTTGTTTCCTTTATTTAGAACAGGGCAAGGATGAGTATCTGGGTAGAGTTGTGCGTTGTACATAACCTTTGATAGTCATATAGTTGAACCAAGAACAATTTCTGTAGTGACATTGAAAAACATTTTGACTTGATTTATCTTGACAGCATACATAATTTTTGGCTGGCTAATACATTATCCGATTGTTAATTACAGCAAAATGGATAAGGGAACCTTATAAGAAAACCTACCAAATACCAATACTGTAACATTAAACTTATTTAAATATAACCTTTTGCATATAGCTTGGTAGATTTACGCTGACTGGTTTTTAGTCATTTTAACTTTCTATTTTACATTTACTATTTACATTTCTACCATATGACACAAAAACACATCTATAATATAATAAAACTAAAACTCTTAATGTTCTAACTGTTCAGAACTGAGTAACTGAGACTTAATTCCTCAATTGCTGTAAGAGATTTTCCTTTAGCTGTTTCTCAGCAAGGTAAGTCAAGTCACCTTGTTGAGCTAAACTCCACGGTTCCCTGTGTTGTTCACATAATAGTGTAGTTGTGTGGACATGTGCTTGCTGTCTAGTTGGGCAGTTGTCTTTTTTTTTTTTTTTTGAGATGGATTTTCGCTCTGTCACCTAGGCTGGACAGTGGTGCTATCTCGGCTCACTGCAACCTCCACCTCCTGGGTTCAAGCAATTCTTCTGCCTCAGTGTCCCGAGTAGCTGGGATTACAGGCACCTGCCATCATGCCTGGCTAATTTTTGTGGGGTTTTTTTTTTTTGAGACAGAGTCTCGCTCTTGTTGCCCAGGCTGGAGTGCAATGGCGTGATCTCAGCTTACTGCAACCTTCACCTCCTGGATTCAAGTGATTCTCCTGCCTCAGCCTCCCAAGTAGCTGGGATTACAGGCGTGTGCCACTATGCCTGGCTAATTTTTTTGTATTTTCAATAGAGACATGGTTTCACCATGTTGGTCATGCTGGTCTCGAACTCCTGACCTCAAGTGATCCTCCCGTCTCAGCCTCCAAAAGTGCTGGGATTACAGGTGTGAGCCACCATGCCCACCCAATTTTTGTATTTTTGTAGAGATGGAGTTTCAGCATGATCCTCCCGCCTCAGGCACAGTGGCTCATGCCTATAATCCCAGCACTTTGGGAGGCCGAGGCAGGTGGATCAGTTGAGCCCCAGAGTTTAAGATCAGCCTGGGCAACATGGTGAAACCCCATCTATACCAAAAAAAAAGAAATTAGCCAGGCGTGGTGTGTGCACCTGTAGTCCCAGCTACAGGAAGCTGAGGTGGGAGAATCACTTGAGCCTGGGAGGTGGAGGTTGCAGTGAGCCGTGATTGCGCCACTGTACTCCAGCCTGGGCAACAGAGTGAGACCCCATCTAACCAAAAAAAAAAAAAAGGACCTACATGTTTCACATGTACATGTATGATGCAGAGGCACTCACTTGAAGTGGTGACTTGTGTTCCTTTTCGCTTTGTATCTAAATATCTTGAAATGAGGCTTACAGGGTATAGGTACAGATGAGTCCCTTAGTATCATATAAACAATGCATCAATTATATAAAAACAGAATCAGATGTTACAGGGGGACCCTGTGGAACATAGGAAAAACATAAACCATTTTCTATCTTAGGTAAAATGTGCAATTAGTAAAGAATAGTTTTAAGAAAGAGAATACAGTTTTTAATTTTTTGTATATTTTTCCTTTAACTTTTATATTTATTTATTTATTTATTTTTCATTTTTTGAGATGGAGTCTCACTCTGTCTCTCAGGCTGGAGTGCAATGGCACGATCTCGGCTTACTGCAACCTCTGCCTCCTGGGTTCAAGTGATTCTGCCTCAGCCTCCCGAGTAGCTGGGATTACAGGCGCCTGCCACCACGCCTGGCTAATTTTTGTATTTTTTTTTTTAGTAGAGACGGGGTTTCACCATGTTGGCCAGCCTGGTCTCAAACTCCTGGCCTCAGGTGATCCACCCGCCTCAGCCTCCCAAAGTGCTGGGATTATAGGCATTAGCCACCACGCTCAGCCTTAAATTTTATTTTTCATGGACCGTGTGTGTGTGTGTGTGTATAAACATCAGCTCGGCTGGGTGCGGTGGCTCATGCCTGTAATCCCAGCACTTTGGGAGGCCAAGGCGGGTGGATCACCTGAGGTCAGGAGTTCAAGACCAGCCTGGCCAACATGGTGAAACCCCATCTCTACAAAAATACAAAAGTTAGCCAGGCATGATGGTGGGTGCCTGTAATCCCAGCTACTCGGGAGGCTGAGGCGGGAGAATCACTTGAACCCAAGAGGCAGAGGTTGCAGTGAGCCGAGATCGTGCCGCTGCACTTCAGCCTGGGTGACAGGGCGACACTCTGTCTCAAAAAAACAAACAAACAAAAAACACATCAGCTTATCAAACGGTAATAAAAGACCCCAGCATTCTTGGATTCTAATCATTTCAGTTACTTTTATATTGGTTTAGATAACCCCCAAGACCTTTACTGGTAATTCCCAGGAATTTTTGGCCCAATTCCAGAAGTTTTCATTTCCTCATAAAGTAAGCATAGCTATAAAAGGCTTTAGTACAAACATTCGAACTTTAGCATGAATTAAAGTGCCTTGTCTGCCCCCTAATTTGCTGTTCAGAGGTAACTGCAAGCAGTCATCTCAGAGAGGTAAACCCAGATCCCCTTCTGGACAACTTGGTGGGTAGGACCCCAAAGGATTGCAATAGTCTTTCCTAATTTGATAGGTTTTGATCTGCATCTCTTCAGTATCAGCGAGGATATAGATGTTTTCAACTGCTTATTGGCTATCTGGATTCATAGTGATATATATATAGATATATAAAAAAATCTATCTATCTATCTATCTATCTATCTATCTATCTATCTATCTATCTAATCTGTCTGTCTATCTGTTTTTTTGTGACAGAGTCTCGCTCTGTCACCCAGGCTGGAGTGGAGTGGCATCTTGGCTCACTACAACCTCCACCTCCCGGGTTCAAGTGGTTCTCCTGCCTCAGCCTCCCAAGTAGCTGGGATTATAGGCACGTGCCACCACGCCTGGCTAATTTTTGTATTTTTAGTAGAGACGGGGTTTTGCCATGTTGGCCAGCCTGGTCTCGAACTTCTGACTTCAGGTGATCCACCTGCCTCGGCCTCCCAAAGTGCTGGGATTGTAAGCGTGAGCCACCATACCCGGCCCTAAGTGATATATTTCTTTTACCTATTTATCTGTAGACCTAGGGTTTTTGTGATTTCGTTCATCATTCAACTAAGGAATGTTGTGTCTATGATGTATTTGTATTCATTTTCTAGTGCTGCTGTAACAAATGACCGAATCTTAGTGGCAAAAAACTACACAAACTTATTATCTTCTGCTTCTGTAGCATAGAAGTCCAGTGCGGGTCTTCTGTGCTAAAATCAAGGGAGGACTGTGCTCCCTTTCAAGGAAGGACTGTGCTCCCTTTCTGGAGGTTCTTTTCCAGCTAGAGGCCACCCACATTTCTTGGCTCATGGCCCCCTTCTTCCATCTGCAAAGCCAGTTATGTTGCATCTCTCTGATCATTCTTTCCTAGTCACATCTCCATCTCACTCTTTCTGCCGTCCTCTTTCACTTTTAAGAACGCTTGTGATGACACTGGGCCTACCTGGATAATCCAGGCTAATCTTCCTATTTTAAGGTCCGCTGATCAAAGCCTTAACTCTATCTACAACCTTAATTTCGCTTGGCCATGTAACAACATATTCACAGGTTCTGGGAATTAGGATTTGGACATTTTGGGTGGGGGGCATTATTCTGCTTACTCTAGAGTATTAAGAGATACGATTTTTTAAATTTATATTTTAAATATATTTTTAAAGACAGTCAAAAAGGAAAATAAGTTTATGTGGAAGAATAAACAGGTAAGCTCTGAAAATGTAGAAATAGCAAAGTATTAAGATATTAAATATTTGCCCAGCTGTGGTGGCTCACATCTGTTATCTCAGCACTTTGGGAGGCAGAGGCAGGAGGATTGCTTGAGGTCAGGAATTCATGACCAGCCTGGGCAACTTAGCAAGACCCCTTCTCTACAAAAAAATTTTTAAAAGGAAGCTGGGCATGCCTGTAGTCCTGCCTCCTCAGGAGACTGAGGCAGGCAGGAGGATCACCTGAGTCTAGGAATTCGAGGCTGCAGTGAGCTGATTGTGCCAAAGTGCAAAAATTACATTAGTGCCTAGACTCCTTTCTTCTGCCATATGACCTATGATCCCACCATCTCAAGGTGGCCCATGTTTAATCTTGTATGTATCTTTCCTGAATTTTCTATGCACGTACATATATATTCTTTGAAAAAGAATAGAGGGGCTGGGCATGGTGGCTCACATCTTTAATCCCAGGCACTTTGGGAGGCCAAGGCGGGCAGATCACCTGAGGTCAGGAGTTCGAGACCATCCTGGCCAACATGGTGAAACCCCGTTTCTACTAAAAATTTCTAATAAAAATTAGCTGGGCATGGTGGCAGGCACCTATAATCCCAGCTACTCGGGAAGTTGAGACAGGAAAATCACTTGAACCCGGGAGGCAGAGGTTGCAGTGAGCCAAGATCATGCCACTGCATTCCAGTCTTGGTGACAGAGTAAGACTCCATCTCAAAAAAAGAAAAAAAAAGAGTAGGAGGACTCTCTGCTTTGGGGGCTGCTCAATAAATAAAAAATAATAATAGAAAAATTAGAGTACAGTAGGTTGATAGGTATACATATGATATGCCACAGCTTTTTTCACTTACTGTAGTCATCTTTCTGTGTCAACACATAGGCATCCATGTCCTTCTTTTAAATATTAATAGCTGTCTATTGTTACATTGCATTGGATGCCTTGTAATTCATTTAATCAATCTTCTATGAATAGATTGATGTATTTAGGAGGTTTTTTTTTTTTTTACTTTTACATTCAGTACATTAGTGACTGTCTTCAGACATACATCATATTATTTGTGATGGTATCTCTTCCCAAGAAATGAGATTGCTGGGTCCAAGGATATACACATTTCATATTTTTATATACTACCAAATTGTCCTCCCAAAAGGTTGTGCCAATTTATACCCTCAAAATGCTATGTGAGGCTAGGTGCAGTGGCTCACACCTGTAATCTCAGCACTGTGGGAGTGCTCAGCTCTCAGGTGGATCGCTTGAGCTCAGGAGTTTGAGACCAGCCTGGAAAACATGGCAAAAGCTTGTCTCTACAAAAACTACAAAAATTAGCTGGACATGCTAGTAAATGCCTGTAGTCCCAGCTACTCGGGAGGCTGAGGCAGTAGAATCACTTGAACCCGGGAGGCGGAGGTTGCAGTGAGACAAGATCGCGCCACTGCACTCCAGCCTGGGCAAGAAGAGTGAGACTCTGTCTCAAAAATAAATAAATAAATAAAAATGTAAAAAATAAAAAGAACTATTGACTTGACTTCTGGTAAAATCAAGAGGGCCTCAAATGGTCTAGCTGTAAGCTGCCCTCCTGCTGTGTTCTGTGGGTAAGGTCCCCTAGCCAATCCTTTCATCAAATGAACCAGGAGCAGTTCCTGCTTATCTCTTAGTAGTAGGCTTCAGTTCCCTGCCAGCCTGTAGAATTATTCAAACAAGCCAGTTACCTCCCATGCAGGAACCAGGGAGCACCTCACTCTCTTATCACTACAAAGCCTGCCCTCCACAACCCCTGGTTGTTCTCTCCATTCCTGAGTGCACCCCCTGTGTGGCCCTGCGTGGCTTGTGGTGTCCTTTCCCATTGAGTATGTTGTAACTAATAAACTGTGGTAAATCTCACCTGTCCAGTGTCAGGTGTTGTGTTTGGCCACTGCCATCACATGAGAGTGGGAACCCCTCCGTCAGCTATGGGGCAAAGAAGACATGATTAAAACAAATATTTAAAAGACTAATGATATCCTATGCTGGTGAGGCTGTAGGGAAACAGGAACTCACATCTCACATGGCTTTTTTTTTTTTTTTTTGAGATGGCAACTCACTCTGTAGCCCAGGCTGCATTGTGCAGTGGCATGATGACTGTTCACTGCAGTCACGACCTCCCAAGTTCAGGTGATCCTCCCGCTTCAGCCTCCTGAGTTGCTGGGATTACAGGCACTTGCCACCCCACCTAGCTAATTTTCGTATTTTTAGTAGAGATGAGGCTTCACCATATTGGCCAGGCTGGTCTCAAACTCCTGACTTCAGGTGATCTACCCACCTCAGCCTCCCAAAGTGCTGGGATTAAGGCGTGAGCCACCGTGCCTGGCCGGTAATACATAATTCTTAATTTCAACTGTTCCTGGTTAATTAGGAGGGTTCTTTTTGGGTATTCATTTTTGACTGATTTTTTTGGCATCTATTATGATAATTGTTTTTTTTTCTCAGTTGACAAACTCATGGCTTATTAATTTCATACAGAATAATCTACAGTTTTATTTTCTTGAATTGTATGTAGGATTTTCCACCCCTGGAACTGATGAACTGATGAGTATGGTTTTCAGTTTTCCTTTCTTCCTGTGCTATTATTAGGAATTGGTATAAGGGGAATTGTGGCTTCATAAAATGAAATAGACAGCATTCTATCTTTTCTGGGTTCTGATGCAGATTAGTAGGGTGAAAATTATCTATTCAGTGAGTTTGAGAGATTTCTTCCATTAAACTATCTGAGGCCAGAGCCTTTTTAAAATTTCATTTATTTATTTTTGAGACAAGGTTTTGCTCTGCTGCCCAGACTAGAGTGCAGTAGCACGATCACGGCCCACTTGCAGCCTGAACCTCCCAGGCCCAAGCCATCATCCAACCTCAGCCTCCTGAGTAGCTGAGATCACAGGTGTGCACCACTGTGCCTAGCTAATTTTTTAATTTTTTTTTTTTTTTTTTTTGAGACAGGGTCTCACTCTATCGCCCAGGCTGGAGTGCAACAGTGCAATCTCAGCTCACTGCAACTTCCACCTCCTGGGTTCAAGCGATTCTCTCGCCTCAGCTTCCCGAGTAGCTGGGACTACAGGCATTCACCACCACAACTGGCTAATTTTTGTATTTTTTGGTAAAGATGGGGTTTCACTAATGTTGGCCAGGCTGGTCTCAAACTCCTGACTTCAGGTGATCCACCTGCCTTGGTCTCCCAAAGTGCTGGGATTATAGGTGTAAGCCACCATGCCCAGCCCAATTTTTAAATTTTTTTGTAGAGACAGGGTCTCCCTATGTTGTCCAGGCTGGTCTTGAACTCCTGGGCTCAAGCCGTCCTCCTGCCTCGGCCTCCTAAAGTGTTGAGATTATAGGCGTGAGCAACCATGCCGGCCACCAGAACCTTTTTTGGACATATTTCTTGGATGATGTTTTTAATATCTTTGTTATCCTTGTAATTTTATTTCCCAGAAAATGAGCCCCTTTATCAAGGTTTTCAGGGCCGGGCACGGTGGCTCAGGTCTGTAATCCCAGCATTTTGGAAGGTGGAGGAGGGTGGATCACTTGAGGCCAGGAATTCGAGACCAGCCTGGCCAACATGGCGAAACACTGTCTCTACTAAAAATACAAAAAATTAGCTGGGTGTGATGGTGCACGCCTGTAATGCCAGCTACTGAGACTGAGGCAAAAGAAGCACTTAAACCCGGGAGGCGGAGGTTGCAGGGAGCCAAGATCATGCCACTGCACTCCAGCCTGGGTGACAGAGCAAGACTCTCTCAAAAAAAAACAACTTGTGTGATAATTAATCAGCAGGTGACAAATCATCTTAAGCAACAACAAAACAAAACAAAACAAAGTATTGATTAGTTCACTCAACTGATGAACCTAGATACAAATAGTCTAATCTCAGCACTTTGGGAGGCCGAGGCGGGCGGATCTCAAGGTCAGGAGTTCGAGACCAGCCTGACCAACATAGTGAAACCCCGTCTCTACTAAAAATACAAAAATTAGCCCGGCGTGATGGTGGCACATGCCTGTAATCCCAGCTACTCAGGAGGCTGAGGCAGGAGAATTGCTTGAACCCAGGAGGCGAACGTTGCAGAGGGCTGAGATTGCGCCATTGCATTCCAGAGGGAGACTCCATTTCAGAAAAAAAAAAAAAAAAAAAAAGTCTAGTTCATAGTTGCTCTGAAAGAAAGGAAGGGGATTGCATTAGTTATTCATTCAACAGTTACACACTATGCTAGAGTTTGTGTAAATTTTAAGTGAGACTCTGTCTCAAAAAAACAAAAAAGTTTTAATATGCATTGGACCAGAGTCAGATATAGATAGTATTCTCTTATTTTCCTGGTGTTCTTTTAAAGATGCAAAACCACATTAGTCTATGAAATAGGAATGGAGACTATAAAGAGAGATTAAGTTGAGATCAAGACAGAGGTGGAATGGAAATTGGCTGAAAGAAAAATAAAACAAGCAGAATCAAATGTCTTATTGGAGAAAATAAACAGTACTCTTGGCTCTGAAGAAAAGTAAATCAGTAATGGTGAAGAAAAACTTGATATAGTCTCCCAGAGTGCAGAGAAAACAAACAGATTTATTTGACATTGGTGATCCAATGTGATAATTTTAGAGGAGAGGAAAGAAAAAAACCCAAATCTTTTCACAGAATGGACAGGAAGAAAACTTTTCTAAGCTACAAAGAAGACCTCTTTTGTTTCTGGAAAATTAATAGATAAGGCCCATATTGATTTATACTGGCAAAATGTTTGACTTTTGAGGGTAAAGAAAAACCCTTGCAAGCACCAAGCAAACTGCTGACCTTAAACAGACAAACCCAGCTTTGCATTTTCAGTGCCAGAAGACAATGAAATAAAGACAAGAGTTTTGAGGGGGAAAGCTTGAGACTCAAGAATCCTATAAACAGGAAATCATTATAAAGGCATTCTCACCTAAGGCAAAGGCTTAGGAAATACAACATTCCAGAGTGCTCCCTGAAATCACCAGTCATGTGAGAGATGGGTCCAAATGAGGAATAGAAAAATTAGAGCACAAAAAACCGGCAGTAACATTGAAACCAATTAAACAGAGTTGGCAAAAGCCAAAAACAAGGATTGAAAAAGAATGTTGTGGCTTAAAAAAAAAGTGTAAACAAAAGTTAGGTCTGTCGTCCTGATTAAGTGGACAAATATAAGTAGTGAGGGCGGCAGGTAGGAGGCAGAAAAGCACACAAAATTTCTCATGGGGGAATATAAAAACGAATTATTTGTCACTGACTTTACTAATTTGTGAAATGTAAACTATTTTCATTTGATAAATTTAAAGGCAGCCGCGAGAAGAATTAAAAATACTTTCTGCCTTGAAAATCACGATAGAAGGTAAAAGCAAATGTGGGAAAATTCAGAAAACAGGAATAAATAAAAACTATAGAATACGAAGTCATAAGAACAAACACAACACCTATAAACAGCAGAGACGTATTGCGTTAAATCCCAGCCAGAGTAGAGGCGCTGCAGTTCTTAGGGCAGACCCTGGTGCCTCCAGGCTTTTGCTAGTGCTAAACTCTCGGCTAGGCTTGCCTCCCTACCCTATTCAAGGCTGAGGCCTCAATTCAAGGCCGACTCCCTCCTCCCGGCAGTCCTCCCGGGCCGCCCTAGGCTGAGTGAGCACTCCCCACAGTGAACGCTGCCCGCGCGGGCAAGGCCGCTGCTCCGGGTCCGGTACGAAGTCCCACCTCACTCCCTCTCACCCCGGGTTACAGCGTGTGGTCTGGGGCCACGCGTTACGCCAGGCGCGGGGCACAGGGTGAAAGCGTTCAATCCTGCTGGAGTGTAATGTGTATTTTTTCCCCGTCGCACCTTCCAGACGGTGATCCAGTGTGAGCAGCAAGTTTCAAATCGTCTCCGTTTGGTCACGAACGGAGTTTACTGCCCCTCGACGCCTCCCGCACGACAGCCCGTGGTCCTCGCGCCCGGGCGGGTCGTTGCTCGGCCGGGTGGATCCACCCGCGACGGCTCGTCCCGACCCCTCCCTAGCGGACTTGCAAGGTCTCAGGGCGTCCGCTGGGAGGCCGCGTCCCGAAGAGCTGGCGCAGGAGACGAATGGGGCTCGGGGCTCCGAGTCGGGAGCCCCTTCCCCCAAGCAAGAGGGGCTCCTCCTCCTCTTCCTAGACGTGGGATTCAGGGAGGGCGCGGTTCCATTGGATTTGTTGCAGAGGAACGACTGGGCCTGAGCCCAAGCCCAAGGGCCTGGGGGGTAACGAGCGATGAGCAGAGGGGTTCGTGGCGGACTTGCTGCGCCCTAGAGAGGGTGAGGCTGAGGGGTCCCACGCGCGGGCGGGGCGCAGCGACGAAGGGGTTAAGGCGCCTCACCCCGCCCCAGCCCGGGCATTGGCTGCCCTGGGGGGCGTGGCCGGAGGGCGGGCTCGCGTTTGCCGCAGCCGCTGGTGGGCGGGGCTCGGGCGGGGAGCAGGAGGGGCGCGGAGCGGAGCCGGGCCCGCGCAGCGCGCCCCGCCGGGCGTGCTTCGGGCTGCGCCAGCAAGCGGGGCCGGTGGCGCCCGTGTCGGAGACCCCGCGCCGGACCCTGAGGCAGCGAGTAAGTGAGGCAGGCCCATCGTGGCATCCCTCCCGGCTCCGACCTGCCGCCGTGCCTGCTGCACTGCGCGGCATGTCAGACCTGACCCGGACTGGGTAGGGGGCGCGTCCCGCTGCTAGGGTCCCAAGGGGGAGGGGAGCGGAGAGGAGGCGGATGATGTCATGGATGCTTCGCCCGGCCTGGGGGGAGGTGGCGGCCAGAGGGGGTGCGGCTCGGATTATGTCACCTCTTCCCTCTGCGCCCCGCCCCCCGGGGCCACACGCGTTGGTGGGGAGCCTGGGGAGGTGCGGGCGGGGTTTCCCCCATCGCAGGGACTCCCAGGTCCTGTGGCCTGTGGCTGGGGTCTCTATCAGTTGGCTCTGCGGGCCGTGGGCTGCTGGTGAATGGCGACCCCCCCCCCACCCCCAGCAGAAGCTCGTGTGTGCGCGCGTGTGTGTGCTCGGGGTGGAGGGGGCGCTCTCGGCCCCCTCAGTCCTGAAACACTGGCTTCATCAGAGCCAGTAGCTAGGTGATGGGCCCATTCCGCCGCCAGTGCTTAGGCCACTGAGAGAAGACGGATCTCCCCTCACTCATCCCAACCAAGAAGTTCTGGATATCTCTGCACCCCAAAAGCCCTGCAGTGCCCCCAGATCCCTTTCCTCCCTCAGTCCTGCTTCCTGGAAACCCCTCCTGCTCTCCCTGCCCGGATTCACTGCCTCTTTGCATTGCCCATAACTAGCATTCCCACAGGCATTTGCCCTGCATTTCCTTGGTGCAGGGCCCAGAGACCCCCAGGACTCTGCCCTCTGTGCCCCTGGGAAACCTATAGGCCAGCCCTGGGGAGAGTGAAATCTCCCTGGGGTGTCCTCAGCCAAGTGCTCCAAGATGCCCCCTCTGGGGGGTGGAGATCAGGGATGCTGTCCTGAGGCCAGCCTTTGAACTGGTCTAGAAGCATGTAGGATGGGCACAGAGAGCTGGCAAGAGCTTGTGTGTGAACTAGAGAGGGGCTCAGGTCAGGGTAGATAGAGGAGGGGCATCAGGAGAGTCCTTGGGGACCCTGCTGCAAGCTCTGCTCTGGTTCTGGGGACCAAGAGGAATACCAGGCATTTCACCCATCATACATTTACTTCTTAAAATGCCTGCAATGTAGGTGTGAGAACCCGAGGTGAAATAACCTGCATGAGGTTGCACCCCTAATCAGTCAAGCTGGGATTTACACTTGGAGCTGATGCTGCCAGAACTCTGTCTACTGCACTTGGTCTTGCTCATGGAAGGATTTGGACAGAGCAGGGGCAAGATCAGCTTTGCCCTTTAGAAGGAGTCCCCTGGCAGCTGCCTGGGGGAGGGAGTGCAGGAGAAGAAAGTCCATTGAGGAGCCCCCAGCAGGGGTGCTGGATGGAGGGGCTGGCTAGAGATTTTTAGGAGATAGAATGGGCTGGGGTTGGGGCCTCTGAGACCCCAAGTGTTCCTAGCTTTGGGAGAGACACAGGTTGAGGGGTGGGTTGGAAGTACCTGTACGTGTAACTGTCAGGTAGAGTCCATTTGGCCCCCTCATGACGCTAATACTGTGTATAATGCCCCAGGCACTGAGGGCTGAGGTGACAGAGATCGAGGCAGTCAGGCAACAGGCTGTCATCTCAGGGTGGTGCACTGATGCCAGGAGGCTGCCTTTGCAGACCATGCTCAGTTACCTGGACTAGTTCAGGACCCTGACCTTTCCTCTCAGTTCAGTTCCTGCTTATCAGGGAAACATCCCCTTCCTTGTCCTGCCGGTGTCCTGCTGGGATTTTTTTTTTTTTTTTTTTTGAGGGGGTATCTCACTCTGTTGCCCAGGCTGCTGGAGTGCAGTGGCGCAATATCACTGCAACCTCCACCTCCTGGGTTCAAGCGATTCTCATGCCTCAGCCTCCCGAGTAGCTGGGATTACAGACACGCACCACGACGCCCGGCTATCTGCTGGGATTTTGTGGAAAGAAGCTGCAGCAGCCAAAGCTTGGGAGAGACAAGGGGCAGGGCATGCTTGCAAGGGGTTAACCATGACAGGTTACAATTACGACAAGAAGCTCTTTAGGCAGTGAGGCTCCAGAGAGAGCTTCTGTGGGTTGATAGTCAAGCATTCCCCAGGTGGAGCACGGAGAAAGGAGGCTCAGGACAATGGTCCTGGGACCTTGTTTCCATCCACGACTCGAGGCATGTGAGACTTGCTAGGGACTACACACACTCTAGAGAAACAGTAGGGCAGAGTGGCCTATGACCAGCCCCAACCTATGCTCAGGTTGTCCTTTCCCGGATCTCAGAGAAGGTGTACTACATGTTTGTATTGCCCCTTATAGTTTACAAAGCACCTTCCCAAACATTATACTGTCACTCAAGGTCAACATGATCACTGTTGAGGTTTATTCCTGCCCAGATCCAGGTATCTGGTGCAGTCACCTTGCTATCCCCTTGCCTAGATCTTTCATCTCACTATTGGCAACTTCCCTCAGCATATTAACACACAGGTTTCTACCATGGTTAATTTTAAAATTAAAAAAGCCCTTGAATCTCAAACCTCCTTAAATAACTGTCTTCTCTTTTAGCAGGAACTCTGCCATGTCTTTCTCTGCACTCCTCTAGCCTTGTGGACTGCCTTTGTTTTGTACCACTTTTTTTGTTCTGTTTTGTTTATTTGTTTGAGAGGGAGTCTTGCTCTGTCACCTATGCTGGAGTGCAGTGGTGCGATCTTGGCTCACTGCAACCTCCACCTCCTGGGTTCAAGCCATTCTCCCGCCTCAGCCTCCTGAGTAGCTGGGATTACAGGCATGCACCACCACACCCAGCTAATTTTTTTGTATTTTTAGTAGAGGCAGGGTTTTGCCCTGTTGGTCAGGCTGGTCTCGAACTCCTGACCTTAGGGGATCCACCTGTCTTGGACCTCCCTAAGTGCTAGGATTACAAGCATAAGCCACTGCGCCAACCTGTTTTTTTGTTTTTTGTTTTTGTTTTTTTTTTATGTAGTCTCGCTCTGTCTTCCAGGCTGGAGTGCAGTGGCATGATCTCGGCTCACTGCAACTTCTGCCTCCCGGGTTCCAGTGATTCTCCCACCTCAGCCTCCTGAGTAGCGGGATTACAGGCGTGCACCACCACGCCCAGCTAATTTTTTGTATTTTTAGTAGAGATGGGGTTTCACCACGTTGGCCAGGCTGGTCTCGAACTCCTGACCTCAAGTGATTTGCCTGCCTTGGCCTCCCAAAGTGCTGGCATTACAGGTGTGAGCCACCGCATCCGGCACTTGTACCACTTTTCTGAAACCATTCTGACATAGACATTGGTGATGTCTCGAGACCAGCTCCTAAATCTGCAGCACACTCTCCAACCCCAATGTTACCTGGCCCTGTTATTTTTAACACTGGAAACTGTCCCCACATTCTTGAATCCCCCCAATCTTGGCCTTCAGGGCCCACCTTCTCCTGGCCTTCTTCCTGCTCCCAGAGTGCCTTCCAGACTTCTGGGGCTTTGCTCCCTGGCTCAATGCTGGCCTACACCCCCAGCACCCTTGAAAACTGATGATCTCAATCTCTCTCTATCTAGTGCTTTTTTTTTTTTTTTTTTTTTTTTTTTTTTTTTTTTTTTTAAGGAAAGAGTCTCGCTCTGTCACCCAGGCTGGAGTGCAGTGGTGCAATCACAGCTCACTGCAACCTCTGCCTCCTGGGTTCAAGGGGGTTCTCATGCCTCAGCCTCCCAAGTAGCTGGGATTACAGGAATGCATACCACACCCAGCTAATTTTTGTATTTTTAGTAGAGATGGGGTTCCACCAATTTGGCCAGGATGGTCTTGAACTCTTGGCCTCAAGTAATCTGCCCACCTTGACCTCCCAAAGTGCTGGGATTACAGGCATGAGCCACCTTGCTTGGCCTCCATTTAGTGCTTGAGAGGCATCTTCCTCTGGTGTTTCCCAAAGCAACTATTTTCCCCAAGCAGTCTCCCCCTATCATGTTAACAGTGTCACACCCACGCTGGTGCCCAGTCCAGCGTTATCCCTTGTCTCCACCACCTGACCTCATCTGTATGAAATTTTGCCAGCTCTTTCCCAAACCCTGCCCAGGCCTTCCTACTGGTTCCAAGCCTCAGGCCTTTCAGGCTTCATCCTCCCAGTCCCCAGCTGCTCCCCACATTGCACCCAGAGATGGCAAGAGAAGGGTCCATGCTTAAGGTAGGAGGGGGTTGCAGGGCTGAGGCATAGGGGGCTGGAGTATGCTGGGGAGTAGAGGCAGAGCAGGGACTAGAGTGAGGCCAGAGAGGGACCCAAGGCACAAAGGGAAGGAGGCTGTCACCCTCAGGGCTGTGTACTTGCTGTTTGTGCCCTTCATTTGTGCCCTACGTGGCTCTCTGTCCTCATCCTAGTCCTGGCCCTTGCTTATGGGGACAGACGGGTCCAAGGGAGGAGGGTGGCGAAGTGCTCTTCTCCACACCTGTGGGGACAGATGCTGAGAATGGAATTCTACAGAGACAGTGGACAGGCTTGGTAGTGAACTTTCCAACAACCTAGAGCTCTCATTCCTGGTGTGGCGGCCAGAAGACTCCCGAAGGACAACAGTTTTGTCAGGTTCCCTTGGTCTGGGCCAGGGACTCAGCATTAGAACTGGGCATCTGGGTAGAAGACGGTCTGTGGGGCCATAGGGTGCCACGTGGGCCCCTTAACTTGATAGGGAAGGAGGGCTCCCTGCCTGGTTTATGCAGGGTGTAGTGGGAAAAGGCCTGAAGGGCGCCCTCTCCCATTTCCCACACACTTATTTGAGGGTCTAACCCGAGGCAGACACTGCCTGGTGCTCCTGCCCGGCTGCATTATGCAGATCTCTGGGGCAGGTGTTCCCAGGTGCGAACTTGAGACAAAGGAACGAGGAAGCACGGCCTCCCTGAGCACAGGTAACCCGAGGCCTGGCTCCCCCTGCGCTTGTGGGCCAGCCTTGGGGGAGGGGGACGCGCACCCACAGAAGGACTCAGAGGGCTTCACGGTAAGCTGAGCAGGGTCAAGGTCCACAGGGAGCGGGAGAGGGTAGTAATCCAGGAAGTCTTCCTGGTGGCAGTGAATTCTTTGCGGGGTTCGGCAGGCGCAGGATCCTTGGGGCCGCTGCAGGGTGCGCGGCCCCTCCCCTCCCCTCCCCCCTCCCACCTGTGGGAAACGCAGGCCCTGAGAGAGGCTCCGTCAGCGCCAGCAGCTGGCGCCACTGCGTCCCCTGCCCCGGCCTCAGCCAGCCCTGGGACCTCTGCGGAGGACTGATCCCGGGAAGGGGGCCCTGTCTTCCCAGGGCCCCGGTGCGGCCGAGCTGGGAAGACCTTGGGGAGGGCAGGCCTGCCACCTACTGCAGCCGCGGCCCCCGTCCATCCGCGAGGGACAGGGTGTGCCCTTGGCGGCGCCCACCCGCGACCCAGATGTGCGTCGCCTACCCACCCTCCCCAAGACCCCCGTTTCCTCAGGCGCTCGCCGCCTCGGGGCGCCTGGCACGCGGCAGCCCCGCAAGGTAGGTCCTTCATTCCTCCCATTTCGCAGAGGAGAAAACTGCAGTCCGGGATGGCTCAGTCGGCCCCTCCAAAGTCGCGCAGCTGGTTCGGGCCGAGCCCCGACTGCGAGAGTGAGGCACATGGCCCCTGCAGACCGGGCCTCGGAGGGTCCCAGGCTTGAGGACCCGTCGGCCCCTCAACCCCTTGGAAAGGCAAGGAGAGAAGCCTGCGCTGGTAGTGAGCTTCCACTTCTGCCCTGACTGCAACACTTAGGTTAGGGGGCTGGGAAGGACCCCCACCCTCAATTTTTGGATAGGGGTGTATTTCTCTCCCTCCCCTAATTTCTGAGGTTGGTTCCCTGTTGGATTCAGGTACTGCTCTCCCCTTCCAACCCCATTTCCCCAGCCCATGAGGTTGGGATATTAGGGTCCCAGACCCAAGATAAAGAACCCCAAAATTCTGGGGTTGCAGCAAAGAGTTGAGAGGGTCACTGAGCCTGGGAAGCTCATGGTGGAGGTGGGGCTAAGGCAGAAGTTTAGGAATGGAACGCTGAGCTGAGCTGAGCTGAGCTGAGCAACGCTGGGGGCTATGTGCATGGAGCCCTGGGGGTTGGGCTTTATCAGGTGGGCAACAGGCAGCCCCCATTCCCAAGTTCTCTCTTTTATCCCAGCCTTATTCCTTCACCTTGGATGCCTGGGAACTTTTTGTACCCATTGTAGGGAAGGGGACACTGAGGGGCAGAGTGGTGCCGGGTTGACTTGGCTGGGGTGGTGGGAATAGGAGTAGGGTCTTACCTATCTCTGCCTTCCCACCTGTGCCCACAGTGCCCCCCTGGCTTAGTCATGGCGAAGCTGGAGACGCTGCCTGTGCGCGCTGACCCAGGGCGGGATCCTCTCCTGGCCTTTGCTCCACGGCCCTCCGAGCTTGGACCCCCGGACCCCCGCCTGGCCATGGGCAGCGTGGGCAGTGGGGTGGCCCATGCCCAGGAGTTTGCCATGAAGAGTGTGGGTACCCGCACAGGGGGTGGGGGCAGCCAGGGCAGTTTCCCTGGCCCCCGAGGCAGTGGCAGTGGGGCCAGCAGGGAGAGGCCGGGCCGCTACCCCTCAGAGGACAAGGGTCTCGCCAACTCCCTCTACCTCAATGGTGAGCTGCGGGGCAGTGACCACACCGATGTCTGTGGCAACGTGGTTGGCAGCAGCGGAGGCAGCAGCAGCAGTGGTGGCAGTGACAAAGCCCCACCACAGTATCGTGAGCCCAGCCACCCACCCAAGCTCCTGGCCACCTCTGGCAAGCTAGACCAGGTCAGTCCACAGGGCCTGAGACCCTCACAGCCTTTTTCTGGGGGTGGGAGGCAACCCAGAGAGGAAGGCAAAGTGGGCCTTCTTGGAGGTTGGGTTGTGGGGGCAGGATGGAGGCTGGGCTGGGGAGTCATGGACTGGGGACCTGGGGCCAAGTCTAGCAGGTAGATCAAGGACAGAGATCTGGTATCGGGGAGCCATGAGGTAGAACCCCAGATGGGGAACCTCAGGGTGGAAATCCAGTAGGGGTGGGAGGTGGGGCTGGACAAGTCTTGGCCAGAGGGAAGAGCCTGGGCCAAGCCCAAGGCCTCATCCTGACCCCCAGCCCCTTCCTGCCTTTCCTGCAGTGCTCAGAACCACTAGTTCGGCCGTCGGCCTTCAAGCCTGTCGTACCCAAGAATTTCCACTCCATGCAGAATTTGTGCCCCCCGCAAACCAATGGGACTCCTGAGGGACGGCAGGGCCCTGGTGGCCTCAAAGGCGGACTGGACAAGTCTCGGACCATGACTCCAGCGGGTGGGAGTGGGAGTGGCCTCTCAGACTCAGGCCGGAACTCCCTCACAAGCCTGCCCACCTACAGCTCCAGCTACAGCCAGCACCTGGCACCCCTCAGTGCCTCCACCAGCCACATTAACCGCATTGGCACTGCCAGCTATGGTAGTGGTAGTGGCGGCAGCAGCGGTGGGGGGTCGGGCTACCAGGACCTGGGGACCTCCGATAGTGGACGGGCCTCCAGCAAGAGTGGGTCGTCATCATCTATGGGGCGGCCAGGCCACCTGGGCTCTGGGGAGGGCGGAGGTGGAGGCCTGCCTTTCGCGGCCTGCTCACCGCCCTCCCCCAGTGCACTCATCCAGGAGCTGGAGGAGCGGCTGTGGGAGAAGGAGCAGGAGGTGGCAGCTCTGCGGCGCAGCCTGGAGCAGAGCGAGGCGGCTGTGGCCCAGGTACTGGAGGAGCGGCAGAAGGCGTGGGAGCGGGAGCTGGCCGAGCTGCGGCAGGGCTGCAGCGGGAAGCTACAGCAGGTGGCCCGACGTGCCCAGCGCGCCCAGCAGGGCCTACAGCTGCAGGTGTTGCGGCTGCAACAGGACAAGAAGCAGCTGCAGGAGGAGGCGGCCCGGCTGATGCGGCAGCGGGAAGAGCTGGAGGACAAGGTGGCCGCCTGCCAGAAGGAGCAGGCCGACTTCCTGCCCCGGATAGAGGAAACTAAGTGGGAGGTGCGGGCTGGGGATCTGGGCCTCCCCTCTGCCTCCCTTCTGTCCCTCTGGGAAACCCCAGAGCAGTTGCCCCTCACTATCATAACGGTGGGATGGGGGGGGGGGGGTGGTGAAAGGAGCAGGGGGGACAAAAATCAATTGGGAGTGTTTGTGAGGACCCGAGGCCATCCCCTGGGTGAGACATGTCCATCTTGAGTCCAGGCAGGGAATCGGGTGCGTCGCTGCTGATGAGGGGCTGAGCCTGCAGCCCCGGGAAACTTGGTGCCCCTGGCTCCAGATGTGGTAGCTGGGTTGGGGTGAGCAGAGCTCTGCCTTTACCTGGCTTCTCCTCTCACCTGTTCCTGCCCAGGTGTGCCAGAAGGCTGGCGAGATCTCCCTCCTGAAGCAGCAGCTGAAGGACTCGCAGGCGGATGTGTCGCAGAAGTTGAGTGAGATCGTGGGACTGCGCTCGCAGCTGCGGGAGGGCCGGGCTTCGCTGCGGGAGAAGGAGGAGCAGCTGCTCAGCCTGCGGGACTCCTTCAGCAGCAAGCAGGCCAGCCTGGAGCTGGGCGAAGGCGAGCTGCCTGCCGCCTGCCTCAAGCCGGCGCTGACCCCCGTGGACCCGGCCGAGCCACAGGATGCTCTGGCCACCTGCGAGAGCGACGAGGCTAAGATGCGCCGTCAGGCCGGGGTGGCCGCTGCCGCCTCCTTGGTTTCCGTGGACGGGGAGGCGGAGGCTGGCGGGGAGAGCGGGACGCGGGCCCTGCGGCGGGAGGTGGGGCGGCTGCAGGCCGAGCTGGCGGCTGAGCGGCGGGCCCGGGAGCGCCAGGGTGCCAGCTTCGCCGAGGAGCGCCGCGTGTGGCTGGAGGAGAAGGAGAAGGTGATCGAGTACCAGAAGCAGCTGCAGCTGAGCTACGTGGAGATGTACCAGCGCAACCAGCAGCTGGAGCGCAGGCTGCGGGAGCGCGGGGCCGCAGGGGGTGCAAGCACGCCCACTCCCCAGCATGGCGAGGAGAAGAAGGCCTGGACCCCCTCCCGCCTCGAGCGCATTGAGTCCACAGAAATCTGATCGACCTGGGCACTCGGCATTTTGACACATGTCCTGTCAAAAGGCCAGAGTCCCCAGTGTCCCCTCCCCTCCATCTCTCTTCCCCATAGACCCCATAACCCCAGACCAAAGAGGTTCTCTAAGCAGCTGTGACCAGGTTCCTCCCTCCCCACCTGCCCTCCTAGCTCCAGCACTGCCCCCGTGGCAGCCCACTTGGACCCCCCTAAAAGGAGGGAATAGGAGGAGGGCAGGGTGAGTGGGGGCAGTCCTAGGTGGTGGGGGAGTCATGCTCCCTTTCTCGGCACCCCCTTGTTGGAGATGGAGGCAGCAGACGTGCAGTGCCATAAGGTGCCCCAGTCCTTCTGGAGGCCTGGGCTGCTACTGTTGGCCACCCTGTGTCTAGTGATGCTCTCTGTGCTCACCTCCTAGGCCATGGAGCCTGAGGGGGCCTGCACCGGGTTTGCTGAAACTGACAGAGCCTGGGCTCCAGACCTCTCTCCCTCCTACAGTGCTCTCCCTCCCTGGGCAGATTGGCAGGACAAGTGGGAGCAGATGGCCTGCCTTTGGCTGAGAGGGCTACCTGCCCAGCCCCTCCCCCAACAAGATCTCTTGGGCTCAGGCCTCAGAGCCTGGCCTGGTTGTGAGTGTGTGTCCCTGTGTGTGTGTTGCGGGAGGGGAGGACTGGGGCTGGAAGTCCAGCACCCAGGGAAGATCTGTCCTCCTGTTCTTGGGAAGCATTGCCTGACGGCTTCTCGGCTCTCCCCTCACCCTTCTGGCCAGGATCCCGCAGGGCAACAGCCCCATCTGCTTGGCTGACCCCACACCCAGGGCCACTGTCCGGCTCTAACACAGCTATTAAGTGCTACCTGCCTCTCAGGCACTCTCCTCGCCCAGTTTCTGAGGTCAGACGAGTGTCTGCGATGTCTTCCCGCACTCTATTCCCCCAGCCTCTTTCTGCTTTCATGCTCAGCACATCATCTTCCTAGGCAGTCTCTTCCCCAAAGTCTCACCTTTTCTTCCAATAGAAAATTCCGCTTGACCTTTGGTGCACTGCCCACTTCCCAGCTCCACTGGCCCAAGTCTGAGCCGGAGGCCCTTGTTTTGGGGGCGGGGGGGGGAGAGTTGGATGTGATTGCCCTTGAAGAACAAGGCTGACCTGAGAGGTTCCTGGCGCCCTGAGGTGGCTCAGCACCTGCCCAGCGTAGGCCTGGCATGAGGGGTTAGGTCAGCCAACGTCAGCTACTTCTCTTGGGGCCCTCTCAGAGTCTATCTCCCCAAGACAGGAAGGGAAAAGCAAATTTCTAATTCACCAGCAATAAAAATTGGAGGAGGCTTGGCCCTCAGCCCTTGTATTTCTCTTTTTCACTCTCTCTTCCTCCCACCCCCAAGACTGAGTTTTGGGGGGCAAGGTGGAGAGAGCTGGCAACTACTGTGAGCAAGTCCCCTAGCCCCTGACCAGCCTCCTCCCATGACTGGTGACTGTTTAATGAGCTGTGCATCCCCCACAAAAACATGAGTGCCCCTCTGTGTGGCCTCTAACCCTCTGCACAGCCCTTCTGGGTGGTCCTCACCAGGTCTCTGAGCTGGGTGGGAGGCCATCCTGGCAACCACTGCCCATTCCATTCACCCCTCACTGTACCTGCCCTAGAACCTGGGCCTAGGCCACAGGGGCAGGGAGAAGAGAAGGCATTAGTAAGAAAAAAATAGAAAAAAATATGAACAGACTCAGCTTTGGGATGTCCAACCACAAAAGAAATTATATATAAATATATATAAATATATATCTCTACCATATGTGATGGAAAGACTTTTTGTTTTCCTTTCCCAAAGAAATAAAATGGAAAAAGCCTCTTGAGTGGTATTCTTTGGCCTGCTTGTGTCTTTGCAGGTGCGGGAGGTGAGGCCCGGGTGGGGGATGGGGGCAAAGCTGGAGGAAACAGATTTCCCAGAGGAGGCATGAGACTGGAGGTGCTCACTGGGCCGTGCTAGGAGGTTGGCCCAAAGCCCAAGTTCTGCCACGTTGCCCGGGAAGAGTCGTGGTGCCATGTATATGCCCAGTGGGGCTTTCTCTTCAGCTCAGACTGTTGCCAAAGGGGTTAAAAGCTGGCTCCAGCTCAGAATCTGGACACTAAGCTGCTAGCCAGAAAACAGGTGACGCAAGACAGCTAGATGCAGCCTGCACTCGCCTAAGCCACCTTACAGCAACTGGTAGATGTTTGCGGGCTGAATGGATAGAAGTGAAGACTGGGAACAGGTTTGCAATTAATGGTGAAGCCCCAAAGGCAAAAGGGACCCAAGCGTGCTGCACAGCAGAGAGCTTCCCTTTACAACAGTTCCTCTGTCATCCTCTCAAAGCACACAATCAAGAATGCACTCTGCTGTAAGTAATCAAAGGACCTCAAAGAGTGGTTTATTTTTCCCCAACCTGACAAGAAATCCGGAGGTGGTGTCATGGTTGTTGGATCATCGGGGACCTAGATTTTCATCCTCCCACTGTTCCATCCTTAGCATGTTTTTCCCTCCTTACCACAAAGTGGCTGCCACAGCTCCATGAAGACATTGAGGCTGCCCTACTTTATCGTGAAAAGTAAAAGCTTTCCCAGAGCCCTCCCAGGACCCTTCCCTTTAAGTCCTGTTGGCCAGAACTGAGCCACATGCTCCTCCCACTTCAAGGGAGAATGGGAATTTGAGTGTTACAAAGAGAAACAGGATTGTCATGGCTGCCTAGGAACAAACATGGTTCATTCCTTGGGGGCAGGCTCTCTGCTTTCTCTGGGTTCTACTGGCAAGGACAGAGTCATAACAATGAATAGTGTTTGCCCTGGTCTGGCCTGAGGGAGAGAACCCTCCCTAAGCAGTGGTGTCTGTGGTCTGGGGCTCCAGATATTCAAACAGCGCTGTCTCCAGAGCTCAGGAGTTGGGATGTCAGGCTTGCCCCTCCTGGCAGGGACGTGTTCTTCCTACATTGATTTTGTCTTCCCTACAAGACAGGCCCTGGAGGGAGCATGATTTCTCAGCTCTCCTTCACACCCCTTAGAGCCAAGGCATTGACAAGATATGAAGACCCTGATCGGCAGATCTCAAGTGCCCTCAGGAATGGCAGCCTGGGGCCAGGACTTTCTGATAGGTAGAGGTTTAGTAGAGTCTCTTTCTTGTCTAGGCACCTATACTGACAGCTGTGTCAGTATATGTACCCAGTAGGACCCAGCCCTCCTTCTTAGGGTGGTGGAGAATCACCCTGGCTCATGCTCCATAGCTCTGGCCTCCCTAAGCCCCAGCTCCACATCCATTTCTCTCAGCAGGCTCATCTATCCATCATGTCACTAGCTCTTTTCCTGAGAGCACTTTACAGATACATCTCTATTATAAATGCATTAAAAAAAAAAAGATGGAGTCTCACTGTTGCCCCGGCTGGAGTGCAGTGGTGCAATCTCGGCTCACTGCAACCTCTACCTCCTGCGTTCAAGTGATTCTCCTGCCTCAGCCTCCCAAGTAGCTGGGGTTACAGGTGCAAGCTACCACGCCCCGCTAATTTTTTTTTGTATTTTTAGTAGAGACGAGGTTTCACCATGTTGGCCAGGCCGGTCTCCAACACCGGGGATTACAGGTGTGAGCCACCACACCCGACCAATGCATTGTTAAAATTAGACAGGTGTGGTGGTGCATGCCTGTGGTCTTAGCTACTCAGGAGGCTGAGGCAGGAGGATCACTTGAACCCAGGAGGTTGAGGCTGCAGTGAGCCATGATTGCACCATTGCACCCCAGCCTGGGCAATGGGGCAAGACTTTGTCTCAAAAAAAAAAAAATACATGTATTGTTTTTCTCACTGTACAGGCTTAGAGAATTTATGTGGGCCGGGTGCGATGGTTCATACCTGTAATCCCAGTACTTTCGGAGGCTGAGGCGGGAGTATTGCATGAGCCCAGGAGTTCGAGACTAGCCTGGGCAACATAGGAAGACACTGCCATCCCCGTCTCTATGAAAATAATAATAATAATATAACAAGAATGAATTTATGTGACTTCTCCAAGGCCATAAAACCCTGAGTGGTGGTCCTCAGATTTGAACATGTGTCTAAGCTACTTACTTTTTTTTTTTTTTTTTTTTTTAGATGGAGTCTCGCTCTGTGTCCCAGAGCTGGAGTACAGGGGTGCCCAGGCTGGAGTACAGTGGCGAGATATCGGCTCACTGCAACCTCCGCCTCCCGGGTTCAAGCGACTCTCCTGCTTCCGCTTCCTGAATAGCTGGTTATAGGCGTGCGCCACCACGCCCGGCTAATTTTTGTATTTTTAGTAGAGACGGGGGTTTCACCACGTTAGCCAGGCTGGTCTCGAACTCCTGAACTCAGGTGATCCGCCCGCCTTGGCCTCCCAAAGTACTGGGATTACAGGCGTGAGCCACCGCGCCGGGACTAAGCTGCTTAATGACTTCCAGAGCGATCCATCCAGGAAGGTGTTTTCACTCTGCAGGTCCTAGACTCCCCCTGCCTCCTCAACAACGTCCTCCAGTGGAAAATGTCCTTGGGAAACGCTGACAGAGTCTTTTGAGCCTCGGCCGCATCCGTCACTCGCGCAGCAGGCGGAAGTAGCGGGCAGTTGGCCGGAAGTGGGGCTGTGAGGCTCGGAGTTGCCGGAGGAGCCAGTATCTGTGTCGCCGCCGCCCGCGGCGTCCCCGGTTTGGTGTTGCGGCGCCCACCTTCGGGAGGATCAGGTGAGTGGCGGCGGCCGGGGAGGAGGTCGCGGCGGCCTCTTTCCGCGTTCACGACCGTCCTGGGCCTTGGCCTGTGCCTCCTGTCCTCCCGGCCGGCCCAGGGCTGGCGCGCATCGAGGCCTTGTTCAGCTCTTGGCCTGGGTTGCGAGTGCCTCTCGCAGGCCTGGCTGTGGTGAGAACTTCAGTGACTCTCGCCGCTCCTGAGTTTGTGATCTTTGGCAGGGGGCTTATCTGACCCTTGATTTTTTTTCCTCTGTGAAATGGAGATCGTAACAGTACTTGTCTCACGGTGCTGTTAAGAGAAAGTCATATATTCTGCCGCGCCTCTCATCACACTTTGATGTGCCTGCGAATCGCTTAGAGATTCTGATTCTGTAGGACTGGGGTGGGTTCTGAGATAACTGTGTTCCTAACTAGATTCCAGACGAGGCTGAAGCCTCTGGCACGCAGACCACACACTGAGTAGCAAGGCTCTACAGTATGTTGCTTAGCATTTGGGATGCGGAGTCTTCAGTAAACATCAGTATGATAGGGTATATACTTTCCCCCCATTTTTAGCAGTTTCTGGTTGCACAAGCCTAAGGGTAGTATTGATGGCCTTCTCCCTTTTTCTTTCCGTGGGGAAGAATAGTTGCTCTTTCTCTTTCTGTGCAAACCGTGACACAGCTCTTCTGTCTTGACTCAGGGAACTTTGGGTCCCCTGATATCAGCTATGTTCATCAGTCTTGGGTGATGCTTCACTGATCAGACCCTTGGACAGTGCTTCATCCTGTGGAGCTGATAGCCAGCTTCGTTAGCACCAACTGTGGCTGGCGTTTTGTGCTCCAGTCATTTGTTGCTGCTGGAATCTGAATTCACGTTTTCTACACTTTGTGAATAGTAAGAATGGCTGCCTTTCCAGAACTAGATTCTGTAGCTCACTGACCTGAATGGTCTTGGGCAAGTCCTTGGATAGTTTGCTACTACCTGGTAGACTAAAATAAAATCTGGGCCGGACACAGTGGCTCACGCCTGTAATCCCAGCACTTTGGGAGGTCAAGGCGGGCGGATCACGAGGTCAGGAGATCGAGACCATCTTGGCTAATACGGTGAAACTCCGTCTCTACTAAAAACACAAAAAATTAGCTGGGCGTGGTGGCAGGCGCCTGTAGTCCCAGCTACTCTGGAGGCTGAGGCAGGAGCGTGGCGTGAACCCCGGGAGGCGGAGTGTGCAGTGAGCCGAGATCGCGCCACTGCACTTCAGCCTGGGCGAGAGAGCGAGACTCCGTCTCAAATAAATGAATAAATAAATAAGTAAATAAAATCTGAAGACTCTGTGCTGCATAACGTAACTTAAAAAGTGAGGCCTTTGGCAGTTATGCAGGTCTAATGTTTATTAGTCAGTATGATTTTCTTCCCCATCCATTGGTTTATTTTTTTAGTCCCTAATAAGGCCTTGCCATTCATCATGTGAATAAGTCAACTTTCATATAAAATAATTCTAAGGTCAGGTGCGGTGGCTCATGCCTGTAATCCCAGCACTTTGGGAGGCCGAAGTGGAAGGATTACTTGAGCCCAGGAGTTCGAGACCAACCTGGGGGCAACATAGGGAAACTCTGTCTCTACGAAAAAACAAAAAACACACAAAAACAAAAAAACAAAATGTAGCCAGGCGTGGTGGTGGGCTTGTAGTCCAAGCTACTTAGGAGGCTGAGGTGGGAGGATCGTTTGAGATCCTTGAGCGATCCTCGCCCGGGAGGTTGCCGGGGTGAGGTGGGGGGCAGTGGTCGAGGATGCAGTGAGCGGAGATTGCACCACTGCCCTCCAGACTGAACAACAGAGCGAGATCCTGTCTGAAAAAAAAAACAAAAGAATTCTGAAACTCCTTCTTTATTTATCTGAAGTATGTACTATACGGCCTCTATACAGCCTTGCAAATTGTAAAAGCAGATAAAACCAAGTGTTTATTGAGCTAACAGTTATAGGTACTTGGACCATTTATTTGGGAATTTTCTCTTATGACGACTGTGTGCATGCAGCTACTTCTCTTTACCTGCCTGGATTTTGTAATTCCTCTAGAAGTCCCATTTAGATGGGCTGAGAGGACATGAGTGCCTACTCCCTGTTGTTATATGGAGAGGTTTTCTAAAGACAGGGTTTTATGAAACCCTTTAAAAGCAGTAGCTCTAACAGAATCATCTACAGGGCTTAGTCGTACTATATCTACCCACATCCTTCTTGCCATTCTGATAGAGGAATAGCAGAGTCTTAAAAGAGAAGGGGGAGGGCTGTGTAGCTGGAAAAGTTTCACAAATGTTTGTGATGTGCTGTTTTTCTCCTATCAGCATGGAGTCTAGAACAAAAAGGAAGGGATGGATTGCTAGACTGAATAATTTTAGTTTGGCTTAGACCTGCGAGTGACACTGAACTTGACCTAAACACCTTTGCACTAGTGCTTCACCTTCGCAGTACTGGTAGACTCCTCTCTGAGGCCCTGCTCCCGTGTGGAAACAGAAACACAGAAGAGTCTAGCCCAGTTAACATCCACATTAACAGCTAAGGTCCTTACTGCCAGTCTCTAAGCCCTCACTAGGGGCTTTGAAGTTTTGTAGATTCTCAGCAGAATACCTCAGCACCTAGAGAAAGTTCGGTTTTTTGCCCTTTTTTTGGTAGAGACAGGGTCTCGCCGTGTAGCCCAGACTGGTCTTGAACTCCTGGCCTCATGTGATCTGCCTGCTCGGCCTCCCAGAGTGCTGGGATTATGGTCATGAGCCACCTGTCTAGCCAGTTTTTTTGCCTTTTTAATTCTTAAGGTTGCTCAACAAATTATTTACTGAGACAAGAATAGGGTTGGAGTGTTCATTTATTTGTGGCAATTTTATTGGGACATAGAAAGGAAAAGTGTTAGAATTGAGGGATCAGATCTGGTAAGTGGTAAATTGTATGTGTTTAAGGTGTCTTATACTCAGTCTACAGTTAGCATCGCTCCTTCCTCTGCCTGGCCCCCCTGCTCTAACTTCTAGACTCTAGTTTAAAATGAAGCTATTCGGCCTTGCTCAGACCTGTATGTGGAAGGGAGAAAGGTAAGATTCTTCAGTCCTGTGAAATCACATCATTCAGGGAGGTTTGGGCATTGCCTTTTGGAACTGACAGGGTCCAGGAGTGTCTGAGGCTCTACTCTGTTTCGTTAGGACCCCTAAAGGGGAGAAAGGTATACTTGGGGCACTTAAACTAGGAAAGGAGTTTTGTGAAATCATATCAGGTATCTTTGACCTTTATTGAAAGAGTCAGGCCGGGCGTGGTGGCTCCTGCCTGTACTCAGTACTTTGGGAGGCCAAGGCAGGTGGATCACTTGAGGCCAGGAGTTTGAGACCAGCCTGACCAACATGGCAAAACCCCGTCTCTACCAAAAAATACAAAAAATTAGCTGGGCTTGTTGGCGTGTGCCTTTAGTCTCAGCTACTTGGGAAGCTGAGGCAGGAGAATTACTTAAACCCGGGATGCAGAGGTTGCAGTGAGCTGAGATCACGCCACTGCACTCCAGCCTGGGCAACAGAGCAAGACTCTGTCTCAAAAAAAAAAAAGTCAGAAGTTAATTGACTGAGCATCTCATAGTGTTCTCTTTCCAGCTTTCCTATGGATTTTCTGAGAGTCTTTGAGTAAGGAGGAACTAACCTTCTCAGGTATGTTTTCGCTATCTGGTCATCCTGACTGCTGCTGCTTTGCAGTGTCTTTTCTCCCTACTGTTCTTCTCTGCTGCTTCTGTATCTTCCTTGTTTTTCTTTCCTTCTCCACAGTACTCAAGACCAACTTCTGAAGTCCTCTGTTTCAGACCTGTGTATGTAGATACAGTTTCTATAGAGTTACTGTAAATGTTGCATGGTGAAAAGAGTAAGTAGCCACTGTTTACCATTTGTAGGTTGGCTCTTCATGCCTCTAAGATTCCTTATTTTGTTATCATTTCTGTTATTGAACATCTTTAAAGAAGTTCTTAGGTAGTAGAAAGTGCTTGCACTAAAAATAACTTCAACATTTTCCTTATCTATTAAGTTACTTTCTCCATTCATTATCTTGAACAATACCATAATATCTTGATAATACATGCATTTTGTAAATTTAATTTTTATCAAAATTGTACATGTACATGGTTTAAACAGTCAAATAGTTCAGTAGAGCTTGTAACATTAAATAATAGTTTCCTCCCCCGACCCACTTTTTTTTTTTGAGATGGAGTTTTGCTCTGTTGCCCAGACTGGAGTGCAGTGGTGCGACCTCGCCTCACCACAACCTCTGCCTCGCGGGTTCAAGTGATTCTCCTGCCTCGGCCTTCTGAGTAGCTGGTATTACAGGTGCCTGCCACCATGCCTGGCTAATTTTTTGTATTTTTAGGAGAGACGGGGTTTCGCCACGTTGGCCAGGCTGGTCTCAAACTCCTGACCTCAGGTGATCCTCCTGCCTCAGCCTTCCAGAATGCTGGGATTACAGACTTGAGCCGCTGTGCCCAGCCTACTTTTTGTATTTTTAGTAGAGACAGGGTTTCACCATGTTACCCAGGCTGGTCTAGAACTCCTGGCCTAAAGCAATCCGCCCACCTCAGCTTCCCAAAGTGCTGGGATTACAGGTGTGAGCCACTGATCCTGGCCATCACTATATTTATTTTTTCTTTTCTTTTCTTTTCTTTTTTTTCTTTTTTTCTTTTTTTGAGACTGTGTCTTGCTCTGTCGCCCAGGCTGGAGTGCAGTGGCACGATCTTGGTTCACTGCAACCTCTGCCTCCTGGGTTCAAGCGATCCTCCTGCCTCAGCCTCCCAAAATATTGGGATTACAGTTGTGAGCCACCACACCTGTCCAATTGTACTTCTTTATCATGGACTTTGAGGCGCTAGGTCTCTTGTATCATCAACCTCCCCCTACTCCTCCTCTTACTCACTTTATCCTCCCAATATAGTTTGCTCATAATGTTTGGTTAGGCTAATATCAAGATTTATATTAATAAAATTATGTTAGTATTATTCTTAACTGAATAGGGAGTATGATATACTAATATTTTCTTTATTCTTTTTATTTATTTATTTATTTTTTGAGATAGGGTCTCTCTCTGTCACCCTGCCATAGCAGGATCACAACTCACTGCAGCGTTAACTTTTTGGGCTCAATCAACCTTCCCACTTCTACCTCCTGAGTAGCTAGGACCACAGGTGTGTGCCACCAGGCTTGGCTAATTTCTAAATATTTTGTAGAGGTGGGGGTCTCACTACATTGCCCAGGCTGGTCTCAAACTCCCGGCCTCAAGTGATCTTCTCACTTTGGCCTCCCAGAGTACTATGATTACAAGAATGGGCCATTGCATCCTGCCTGTGGTAACATATTCTATCTTGTATAACTTTTTTGTCTTCCCTGGCATTAATAATTTTTGTTACTGTTTTTATTAGCATGGCTTTTTGTATCCTTATCTCTTGTTCATGCCCGGATTATCCGATAGAAGTATGATTCTCCTCTCCTGGGTACTGTCTATGTCGTCCAGCATGAGCTGGTTGCTCTTTATGTCTGTTCACAGCTCTTGTCCTGGGATCTTCCTTCACCTTTTTCCTGGGATTTCCCTTTGCTTCTCTGTATTGAACCCTAGTTTCTGGATCCCATATCTCTACTGCCAACTTTCAGGTCTTCAATTGTGGTAGCTCTCCTTACTTTGATCCTGGAGCATCCTGCGAACTCTTTGCCTCATGTAGATTTCAGCCTTTGAGGTCTTCTCTTTGTTCTTTTTTAAAGTACAGGTTGAGCATTCCACACCTGAAACTCCAAAATGCAAAATGCTCCAAAATCTGAAACTTTTTGAGCACCAACATGATACTCAAAGGAAAAAAAAATGATTGGAGTATTTCAGATTTTGGATTTTTGAATTTGGAATGCTCACTGGTAAGTATAAAGCACATAGTCCAAAAACTGAAAAAGTTTAAAATCTGAAACACTTCTGGTCTCAAGCATTTTGGACAAGGGATACTCAACCTGCAGTATAAACTGTAGTGATAGAATTGTAGACTGTTAGAGGTGGAAGGGACTTCCAAGCTTACCTAGTTCTAACCCTCCAGCTCCCTGGCACCTGGAAATCCTAGAAGACCATAGATTGTTCAGCCATCCCACCCCGTACTGCCCCCCGAACCTGTTTCCTGACATCCATTCTTGTCCCTCTAGTACACCAATAATGTGGGTTTAAGAGTCAGACAGTCTTTAATATTAGGCTCCACTCAATCCCTTGGCTGTGTAACTTTTGGCAGGTTTCTTAATCTTGTCTTTCTCATCAGTAATATGGGGATTATAAACTTACATTACAGAGATGTTATAAGGATGGGAACTAATGCAGATAAAGCAGCTTTACAAGGCTCTAAGCCTTGGCACAGAGGAGGCCCTGAGGCATAGCTCTGGTTATTTCCATCTTGGATCTTAGCCTGTGTTTTTACAAATCAAAAAGAGTCACATGAATTCAAAACACTGGAGCTGCACCAAACATTGATGTTCTAGGAGATGGTTCTTTTATTTCCAGACCACGTATAGTAATTTCATTAAGTACTCTTAGGTAGAATTAATTGAAGTAATTTTAATTATTTAATGTTTTAAAATTAATATCATTTATAGAGATATTTGTTAATTCTTGTTTATGTGCCATTTGTTCCACTCAATATTAGTGTGTACTTTTTCATGTGTTGATGCCTGCCACACATTTATCTTGTAAACCAGCCTCCTTCTAGACAGACATTTTCTGTTTTTTGCTTTACTATGGCACAGCTATTTTATTTAAAAAATGGGACCTTTAAAGCTATTTTTTTAGGATCTACTTTTTTTTTTTTTGAGACAGTCTTGCTCTTTCGCCCAGGCTGCAATGCAGTAGTATGATCTCAGCTCACTGCAACCTCTGCCTCCTGGATTCAAGCAATTCTCCTGCCTCAGCCTCTCAAGTAGCTGGGATTACAGGCGCACTACCACGCCCAGCTAATTTTTGTATTTTTAGTAGAGATGGCGTTTTGCCATATTGGCTAGGCTGGTCTTGAACTCCTGTCCTCAAGTGGTCCGCCCACCTTGGCCTCCTGAAGTGCTGGGATTATAGGTGTGAGCCACTGTGCCTGGCCAGGATCTACTTCCTCAAATGAGATGAAGACTTCAGATTTGAACAGTATATGGCTTTAGTTGCACATTGTGGTGGATTAAATTAAATTCCAAATTCGAAAGTAGGTCTTCTTTTTTTTTGAGACAGAGTCTTGCACTATCACCCGGGCTGCAGTGCAGTGGCGCTATCTCAGCTCACTGCAACCTCTGCCTCCCAGGTTCAAGTGATTCTCCTGCCTTAGCCTCCCGAGTAGCTGGGATTGCAGGTGCCCCAGCTGCAATTGCAGGCACCCGCCACCACACCTGGCTAATTTTTTGTATTTTTAGTAGAAACAGAGTTTCACTATGTTGGCCAGGCTGGCGAATGCCTGACCTCATAGATCCACCCGCCTCAGCCTCCCAAAGTGCCGGGATTACAGACGTGAGTCACTGTGCCCAGCCAAAAGTACATCTTCTTAAAAGCCCTGTTCTGTCAGCTGGAGAGTTCTGTTACCTGCTCTGTCTGTTTTTTTGGTTCTTTTTTTTTTTTTTTTTGAGACAGAGTCTCTGTCACCCAGGCTGGAGTGCAGTGGCACCATCTTGGCTCACTGCAACCTCCGCCTCCTGGGTTCAAGCGACTCTTGTGCCCCAGCCCCCCGAGTGGCTGGGATTACACGCTCGTGCCACCACACCTGGCTAATTTTTGTATTTGTAGTAGAGAGAGGGTTTCACCATGATGGCCAGGCTGGTCTCGAACTCCTGACCTCAAGTGATCTGCCTACCTTGGCCTCTCAAAGTGCTGGAATTACAGGCATGAGCCACCACGCCTGGCCATCCTGCTGTCTCTTTTGTTCCCACCTTTCCTGTGCTGTAGTATTAATTGAATTTCCTAATGACTATTTTGAGGACTGTAATCTTCAATTATCATCTAAATATTAAAGAAAAACATTATTTTAGTACTATTTTTCTATAGTTTTTCCAATTTTAATTAAAATTTTTTATTTTTTTAATTTATTTTTTATTTTATTTTATTTTTTAGACAGTCTTGCTGTGTTGTTCAGGCTGGTCTCAAACTCCTGGCCTCAAGCAATCCTTCTGCCTCAGCTTCCCAAAGTGTTGGGATTATAGGCGTGGCCAAGTTTTTCTAATTTTTAAAAAGCTGGCTATCTGCATTTATAGAAATAGTGTGTAGCAGAGATCAGCAAACTTTTTATGTAATGGACCAAACACTAAATATGCTTTGCAGGCCATACAATCTGCCACAGTTACACAGTTCTGCTCTTGTAGCAGGAAAGCAGACATAGACAATATATAATGAATGGCCTAGCTATGTTCTGAAAAAACCTTGTTTACAAAAACATGTGAAGAGCTAGATTTGGGCCCCAGGACATAGTCTGCTCACCCTTGATCTGAACCACAGATTGAAATTTGGTGGGCAGAATGGTCCACAGGTGGTCAGGCATGGTGGCTGATGCCTGTAATACTAGCACTTCAGGAGGCCAGGGTAGGAGGATCGGAGGATCACTTGAGCCCAGGAGTTTGAGACCAGCCTTGGCAACATTGTGAGACTCCATCTCCACACACACACACACACAAACACACACACACACACACACTAGCTGGGTTTGGTGTGTGCACCTGTAGTTTTTGCTACTTCAAGAGGCTGAGGCTGAAGTGGGAGGATTGCTTGAAGTGGGAGGTCAAAGCTGCAGTTATCATGCCACTATACTCCAACCTGGGTGACAGAGTGAGACTGTCTCAAAAAAGAAAAAAAGAATGGTCCACAAGCCACAGTAAAGAACCAAGTGTATAAAAATTTAGTGTGAGAGAATTCTGCTCTGATTCACCAGAAATTCATACATATGTTCCTGCCATCTAGAGAAGCCTGTGTAGCTGGGCTACTGGAACAGAGCCACTGCCCTGCCCTGCTGTTCTTTGATGAACTAAATGATGATGTGCTATGGGCTCTGGAAGAAAGTGGCTGACAGCAGAGTTAGGCAGGCATTTCAGAAAATCATTCTGGCACCCTTGGAACTTTTATGGAGTTTTCTGCAGCAACAGCCCTGTCTGGTACATCAGTTGACAACTCAGGTCTCCTTGGGTCTTGCTTGTCAGGCTTTGGCACTTAAGTGGAAAGAAAAAGAATAAGCATTAAGGAAAGCGAGAGCACAGCAGAATCAATTTCATAGTCTCTCATGGTTTCTGCCATGGGAGAAAAATGGGCATTATACTGCTCACAGGCAGAATAAAGACTCACTGGAAACATTGCTAAGCTGTCTTCTCCAGAAGATGTCAGCGGGGCAGTTGCGTCAATTGGCGTTCCCTGAACCCTGAGCCCAGCTTTGGGGTACTCTTTGCTTCCCACCCGTGAAGTGACAGTGAGCAGACCCTCAACCTTCTGCTTTCTCCCACCAAAATGAGTGAGTTTTTTAGTATACTTTCTAATAACACCATTACTCTGTGACTACTCTGTAATAGTGACTCAAATTCTGTTGTAAGCTTCCTGAAGAGGAGAGTAGGCATCTTCTAAAAAGTAAAAGAACAGCATTAGAATGACAGAATTTTGGAATTAACAGTTTTGCGCTATAAGAACAGGGAGCGTTATCGTAGGTATAACTAATTAAATCTTTTTTTTTTTTTTGAGATGGAGTCTCACTTTTTCGCCTAGGCTGGAGTGCAGTGGCACGGTCTTGGCTCACCGCAACCTCTGCCTCCCAGGTTCAAGGGGTTCTCCTGCCTCAGCCTCCTGAGTAGCTGGGATTACAGGTGTGTGCTGCCACACCTGGGTAATTTTTTGTATTTTTAATAGAGACGGGATTTCGCCTTGTTGGCCAGGCTGGTCTTGAACTCCTGACCTCAAGTGATCTGCCTGCCTCGGCCTCCCAAAGTGCTGGCATTACAGGCGTGAGCCACCCACACCCAGCCAACTAATTATCTTTTATACCAGATCCCACTTTTTACTTAGTGCTGTTAGCATAGCAGTTTTTATAAACATTCTTCAGGTAGGACCTGTTTGCCTTGATATCAAAGAGATGGAAGGAGTTGCTCACTTTTGTTCCCAGCCTTCTTTCTAGAAATCTGCCTTCCTTCTTCCTATCAAATGTTAGCGGAACACCGTCTCTTCTTTAGCTGTCACTGCTTGCCTTGTACAGTGAAGGAAGTCTGGTGAGCAGCAGTCCAGGAACTGCCCACGGGTACCCTGGGTTGGGGGTTTTCCTAGGCCTTTACACAGAGCGCAGAATTTATCCTTGATATATGCTGTCATGTGGTTTGGGCATTTACTAGCATTGAACTTACTTGAGTAGACAGCAGTGTAGTTTCAACCTGTTTTTTATAATGTGTAAATTTGGATGCTTTTATAGGTAGAAGCCACTCATTCTTCATCTACCCTTTTTTCAGTATCTGGCACCAATTCTGACCCAGTCATTTGTGATCCCTGGCTCTTGTGATATGCCGAAGATTTCCAGGCAGTTTTTGTGGAACACCTCCCCATCCAGCTCTAATCAAGCACCATATAAACAAGAAATTGCCTGGTCAAATCTGTGAGGACTGTATTCTGACTGCCAAAGAGATCAATACTGACACCAGAATGGCAGCTACTCTCAAGTCATTAAAGCTTTTAAGATACCGAGCATTTTGCAGTCCTTCTGCCTTTGGTGCACTCCGAAGTGTGTCATACTGGAATGTGAGCAGCACACAGCATGGGGGACAGGACCCTCCAGAACACATTAGCCTCTGCCATTCTGCCAAAAAAGTTAAGAACATAGGTAGCACCTTCTCTTCTCGGAGAATCCTGACAACCAGCAGTGCCCGCCCAGGTTTGGAATTCAGCAAGACTTCTTCCTCTAAGGCCAGTACATTGCAGCTGGGCTCACCCAGGGCCACAGGAGTTGATGAAGAGGACGTAGAAGTGTTTGATTCCTTTGAAAACATGCGAGTTTTCCTACAGCTAAGACCAGAATACCGTGTTCACAGCTATAATGCGTCTGAGACTTCTCAGCTCCTGTCTGTTTTAGAAGGTGAACTAATTTTGCACAAAGTCAGAGTTAATCAAAATAATCTTCAGGCTCAAGTCATTGTTGATTATTTGTGTAAGCTGAGCTCTTTGCCTGCAGAGCAGCATCCTGTCTTGCTGGGCAGTACCAGCTTTGCTCTGCTCTGCCAGCTGAGTGTGAAGAAGATACAGCTCTTTGATACCCAAGATCTGATCAATGTTTTGAAAGCTTTTGTCATTTTAGGAATCCCTCACTCCCATTCAATGCTAGATGTGTATGAGACCAAGTGTTGCCATCAGGTATGGGAGATGAATATGGATCAGCTCCTTTTGGTGGCTGATCTCTGGAGGTACTTAGGCCGCAAAGTACCTAGGTTTTTAAACATTTTTTCTAGTTATCTTAATTTGCACTGGAAGGATCTATCCTTGTCTCAGCTAGTTCACTTAATTTATGTTATAGGTGAAAATCGTCAGGTATCCCAGGACCTAATGCAAAAATTGGAATCATTGATCCTTAAATATATAGATTTGATCAATTTAGAGGAGGTTGGTACCATCTGTTTGGGGTTCTTTAAATCAAGTACTAATCTCTCTGAATTTGTCATGCGGAAAATTGGAGACTTGGCTTGTGCTAACATTCAGCATCTGAGTAGTCACTCCTTAGTGAATATTGTTAAAATGTTCCGTTTCACTCACGTGGATCACATCAATTTCATGAAGCAGATTGGAGAGATTGCTCCTCAGCGAATTCCTTCCCTGGGAGTTCAAGGTGTCATGCACCTGACTCTTTACTGCTCGGCCTTACGCTTCCTGAATGAAGGAGTAATGAATGCAGTGGCTGCGTCTTTGCCTCCTAGAGTGGCACACTGTCGAAGTAAAGATGTTGCCAAGATTCTGTGGTCATTTGGAACTCTGAATTATAAGCCACCCAATGCAGAAGAATTTTACTCCAGCCTGATAAATGAGATTCACAGAAAGATGCCTGAATTCAACCAGTACCCAGAACACCTGCCCACCTGCCTGCTGGGCCTGGCATTTTTGGAGTACTTTCCAGTAGAGTTAATTGATTTTGCTCTCAGTCCAGGGTTTGTCAGGTTAGCTCAGGAGAGAACTAAGTTTGACCTCCTTAAGGAACTATATACCCTCGATGGTACAGTTGGCATTGAGTGTCCAGATTACAGAGGCAATCGTCTTAGTACTCACCTTCAGCAAGAGGGGTCTGAATTGCTGTGGTATTTAGCAGAGAAGGATATGAATTCAAAGCCTGAATTCTTAGAAACTGTCTTTTTACTGGAGACCATGCTGGGGGGGCCCCAGTACGTCAAGCACCATATGATTTTGCCTCATACCCGATCTTCTGACTTAGAGGTCCAGCTTGATGTTAACCTGAAGCCATTACCATTTAATAGAGAAGCCACACTGGCTGAAAATGTAGCCAAATTAAGGCTTGAGCATGTGGGAGTCAGCCTTACAGATGATTTGATGAATAAGTTACTAAAAGGGAAAGCAAGAGGACATTTCCAGGGCAAAACTGAGTCAGAGCCTGGGCAGCAGCCCATGGAGTTAGAGAATAAGGCAGCTGTACCTCTGGGGGGCTTCCTTTGCAATGTAGCAGATAAATCAGGGGCCATGGAGATGGCTGGCCTGTGCCCCCCAGCCTGCATGCAGACCCCAAGAATGAAGCTGGCTGTTCAGTTCACAAACAGGAACCAGTATTGCTATGGCTCCAGGGATCTCCTTGGACTGCACAATATGAAGAGGCGGCAGCTGGCTCGGCTTGGCTACCGTGTGGTAGAGTTATCCTACTGGGAATGGCTCCCACTACTGAAACGAACTCGCTTAGAAAAGTTGGCGTTTCTTCATGAGAAAGTATTCACCTCTGCTCTCTGAAGGGCATTTAGGGGCATTTCTATGGCAAAGCTATAGGTGTATACTGTACCAGGTGTTGCAAAATGATTATAAAAGCCAGAATGTAAGTTTGGCGATAAAATAGTGTGTTGAGGAGACTTAATTGTATCCAAGGCAGGTTAGAGCTAGTGTATGTTACTGTGAATTGTAATGTAGTTGGATTGTACAAATTACTGCAAATGTATACATGTTACTCTTAGTAAATAATAAACATCTTAATATGTCCTACGGTCAAGTAAGTCCTTGTTGGATTTTTCTTTCTGTTTACCAGCCTTATGTCACAGAGTTTTTAGAATAAAAGTATAGTCAGACATTATATAAAGCCAATTTTTAAAAATTTTATTCTTTTCTGGAGACCCTCCCCCCACCCTTACAGATTTTTTTTTTTAAGCCAGTTTTTTTGTTTGTTTTTTGAGATGGAGTCTCGCTCTGTCGCCCAGGCTGGAATGCAGTGGCACAATCTCAGCTCACTGCAACCTCCGCCTCCCAGGTTCAAACAATTCTCCTGCCTCATCCTCCCGAGTAGCTGAGACTACAGGCGCGTATCACTACACCTGGATAATTTTTGTCTTTTTAGCAGAAACGGGGTTTCTCCATGTTGACCAGGCTGGTCTTGAACTCCTGACTTCCGGTGATCGGCCTGCCTTGGCCTCCCAAATGCTGGGATTACAGGTGTGAGCCACCGCGTCTGGCCTTTTTTTTTTTTTTTGAGACGGAGTCTCCCTCGGTTGCCCAGGTTGGAGAGCAATGGCGCGATCTTGGCTCACTGCAAGCTCTGCCTCCCAGGTTCAGGCAGTTCTCCTGCCTCAGCCACCTGAGTAGCTGGGGTTACAGGCGCCCACCACCACGCCCAGCTAATTTTTGCATTTTTATTTGAGATGGGGTTTCACCATGTTGTTCAGGCTGGTCTCACACTCCTGACCTCAGATGATCCACTCACCTTGGCCTCCCAAAGTGCTGGGATTACAGGCATGAGCCACCGTGGCTGGCCCATACCTTGTTTTAAAATAATCTCATGCTGGATGTGGTGGCTCATGCCTGTTATCTCAGCCTTTAGGAGGCCAAAGTGGGAAGATTGCTTGAGTCCAGGAGTTTGAGACCAGCCTGGCCAACATAGTGAGACCTTGCCTCTGCAAAAAAATAAAATTAGCCAGGCGTGGTGGTGTGCCCCCACAGTCCTAGCTACTCAGGAGGCTGGGGTGGGAGGATCTGTTGAGCCTGGGAGGTTGAGGCTGCAGTGAGCTGAGATGATACCACTGTACTTTAGCCTGGATGACAGAGCAAGACCCTAACTCAAAAAAAAAAAAAAAGAAAAAAAAGCCAAGTGTGGTGACTCAGGTCTGTAGTCCCAGCACTTTGGGTGATCTCTTGAACCCAGGAGTTCCAGACCAGCAACATGGCAAAACCCCATCTCTACTAAAAATACAAAAAATTAGCTGGGCATGGTGATGCACACCTGTAGTCCAGCTACTTGGGAGGCTGAGGTGGGAGGATCACCGTAGTTTAGAAGGTCAAGACTGCAGAGAGCCGTGATTGTGTCAGTGCACTCCCACCTGGCTGACAGAGTGAGACCCAGTCAAAAAAAATAAAGGCTCTCAAAGCTTCACTTACATTTCAGGATTTTTCCTCCAACACATCTTTTCACGTGCTCTAAAATTAAAATTCTTATTCTTGTTTAGATGTGGTTGTTTGTCCTTAGTTGCTGATTCTTTTTGCTTTAAGAGCCATTTCAGAATTAGTGAACTTAATATTTTTCTTTTAGCTCCCTCTTTCACATTTCTACTTGTCTTGCATAAACTCCCCCTACCCTCATATTTTTCTTCTTAAAATTGGACCTAGAAGAACAGAATTAGATAAGCACCTGTTGGGCCAGTGGTTCCCAAGTCTGACGCTTAGGCAGAATGGTTTTCATAGCAAGTAGCCCAGATGAGAAGGAAACATGCTATGTGTTATATTAGGAAGTCTGGTGGGATTCAGGTTTGGTTATGTTAGACCACAAACATAAGGAGATTGTATATATATAAGTAACATAATACAGGTAACAGATACAATATATGTGATTTGCAAATAGTTTCTCCCATTCTGTGAGTTGTCTTCACTTTCTGTTTTTAATTTTGTTGAAGCCTAATTTATTATTTTTTCTTTAGTTGCTTGTGCTTTTGGTATCATATTTAAGAAACCATTGCCAAGTCCAAGGTCAGGGAGATTTACCCCTATGTCTTTTCTCATAGTTTGAGCTCTTTATATTTAGGTCTTTGATCACATTGAGTTAATTTTTATATGTAGCATGAGGGAACAGTCCAACTTCATTCTTTTGCATGTGGATATCTAGTTGTCCCAGCATCATTTGTTGAAGAGAATATTCTTCCTGCATTGAATGGTTTTGGCATCTGTGTCAAATCAATTGACCATACATGTGGGGGGTTATTTATGGATTTTCATTTCTATTCCATTCATCTATTCTTATGCCAATACCACATAATTGGGAAGTATGAGTCCTCCAACTTTGTTATTTTTCAATATTGTTTTGGCTACTCATGGTCCTTGCACTTCCATATGAATTTTAGGATCAGTTTGCCCATTTCTGCAAGAAAAGCCTTTGGGCTTTTGATAGGGACAGTATTGAATCTGTCGTTTGCTTTGGGGAATGTTGCCATCTTGACAGTATTAAGCCTTCTAATCCATAATCATGGTATATATCTTTTAATTTATTTAGATTTTTAATTCAGGAATGTCTTATAGTTTTCAGTGTATAAATCTTACATTTTCTTAGTTTTTTGTTTTGTTTTGTTTGATATAGGGTCTTGCTCTGTCACCCAGGCTGGCGTGCAATGATGTGATCATAGCTCACTGCAGCCTCAAATCCTGGGCTCAAGCAATCCTCTAACCTCAGCCTCCCAAGTAGCTGGTACTACAGGTGCATGCCACCATAACTGGCTAATTTTTCTTTCTTTTTTTTTTGAGACGCAGTCTCACTCTGTCACCCAGCTGGAGTGCAGTGGTGCGATCTCGACTCACTGCAAGCTCTGCCTCCCGGGTTCAGGCAGTTCTCTGCCCAGCCTCCCGAGTAGCTGGGATTACAGGCACCTGCCACCACGCCCAGCTAATTTTTTGTATTTTTAATAGAGGCAGGGTTTCGCCATCTTGGCCAGGCTGGTCTTGAACTCCTGACCTCGTGATCCACCCACCTCGGCCTCCCAAAGTGCTGGGATTACAGGTGTGAGCCACTGTACCCGGATGTTAACTTTATTCCTAATTATTTTATTCTTTTTTATGCTATTGTAGATGCAATTGTTTTTAAAACTTCTTTTATGAGTTGTTAATTGTGAGTGTTTAGAAATACAGATGATTCATCGGGCATGGTGGCTCACACCTGTAATCCCAGCACTCTGGGAAGCTGAGGCGGGCAGACCACTTGAGGCCAGGAGTTTGAGACCAGCCTTGCCAACATGGTGAAACCTGTCTCTACTTAAAATACAAAAATTAGCCAGACCTGGTGGCACACACCTTAGCAACTCAGGAGGCTGAAGCATGAGAATCACTTGAGCCTAGGAGGCAGAGGTTGCATTGAGTTGAGATCATGCCACTGTACTCCAGCCTGGGTAACAGAGCCAGAGACTCTGTCTCAAAAAAAAAAAAAAAAAAGACAGATGATTAACCTGCTATTGTGCTTAATATTCATTTGTTAGCCCTAATAATTTTTTTGTTGCTGTGTGAATTTTTCAGAATTTCCTGTATATAGGCTCTTTTCATCTGTGAATACAGTTTTATATCTTCTTTTCCACTTTGGATTCCTTTTTTTTCTTTTTTCTTACCTTATTGCTCTGGTTGGAACTTCTAATAAGATATCGAATACAAACAATGAAAGTAGGCATCTTTGTCTTGTTCTGGATTTTAGGGGAATGTTTCCAGTCTTTCACCTACCATTGGGTATATACACATACACATACTTTTCTTTCCTTCTTTTTTTTTTTTTTTTTTTTTTTTTTTGAGACAGAGTTTCTCTCTGTCACCCAGGCTGGAGTGCAGTAGCGTGATCTCTGCTCACTGCAGCTTCTGCCACCCAGGTACAAGCGATTCTCGTGCCTCAGCCACCCAAGTAGCTGGGATTACAGGAGTGTGCCACCAAGCCCGGCACTTTTTTTTTTTTTTTTTTTTTGAGATGGAGTCTCACTCTGTCACCCAGGCTGGAGTGTAGTAGCACGATCTCAGCTCACCGCAACCTCCACCTCCCGGGTTCAAGAGATTCTCCTGCCTCAGCCTCCATAGTAGCTAGGATTATAGGCACCCACCACTACGCCTGGGTGATTTTTTTTGTATTTTTAGTAGAGACAGTGTTTCGCCAAGTTGGCCAGGCTGGTCTCAAACTCCTGACCTCAGGTTATCTGCCCACCTTGGCATCCCAAAGTGCTGGGATTACAGGCATAAGCCACCATGCCTGGCCAATTTTTTTTGTATTTTTAGTAGAGATGGGGTTTCACCATGTTGGCCAGGCTGCTCTCGAACTCCTGGCCTCAAGTGATCTGCCCACCTTGGCCTCCCAGAGTGCTGGGATTATAGGTGTGAGCCACCAATACTGACCTTTTTTTTTTTTTTTTTTCTTTTTGAGACTGTCTCACCCTGTTGCCCATACTGGGAGTGCAGTGGCACTATCATGGCTCACCGCAGCCTCGACCTCCTGGACTCAGGTGATCCCTTTTGCCTCAGCCTTCCAAGTAGCTGAGGCAAAAAAAAAAAGAAAAAGAAAAGAAAAGAAAAAGGGTCTCACTGTGTTGCCCAGGCTGGAGTGCAGTGGGATGATTATGGCTCACTGCAGCCTCAAAATCCCAGGCTCAAGTGATCCTCCTGCCTCAGCCTTCCAAGTAGCTGGGACCACCTGTGGGCACACTACGACATCTGGCTAAATTTTTATATTTTGTAGAGTGGAGTCTTTCTATGTTGCCAAGGCTGGTCTTGAACTCTTGGGCTCAAGCAATACTCCTGCTTCAGTCTCTCAAAGTGTTGGGATTACAGGCATGAGCCACCACTCCCGGCTGAGTATGATGTTAACTATGGGTTTTTTATAAACCTTTTATCATGTTGAGGAAGTTATTTTTTATTTTTATTTATTTATTTTTTTTGAGACGGAGTTTCGCTCTTGTTGCCCAGGCCGGAGTGCAATGGCATAATCTCGGCTAACCACAACCTCCGCCTCCCGGATTCAAGTGATTCTCCTGCCGAAGCCTCCCAAGGAGCTAGGATTACAGGCATGCACCACCCCCAGCTAACTTTGTATTTTTAGTAGAGACGGAGTTTCTCCATGTTGGTCAGGCTGGTATCAAAAACTCCTGACCTCAGGTGATCCACCTGCCTCGGCCTCCCAAAGTGTTGGGATTACAGGTGTGAGCCACCACACCTGATGAGGAAGTTATTTTTTATTCCTAGTTTGCTGAGTGTTCTATAAATATAATATGCAGCAAATATTCTTTATTTTTAAAATTTTTTCAGCACACACCACCTTTCAGAGTAAGTGAACATTCTTTATTTTTATTTGTTAAACCTGGCAACTGGCCGGGTGTGGTGGCTTTCATCTATAATCCCAGCACTTTGGGAGGCTGAGGCGGGCGGATCACCTGAGGTCAGGAGTTCAAGACTAGCCTGTCCAACATGTTGAAACACCGTCTCTACTAAAAATACAGAAATTAGCCAGGCATGATGGCACGTGTCTGTAATCCCAGCTACTTGGGAGGCTGAGGCAGGAGAATCACTTGAACCTGGGAGGCAGAGGTTGCAGTGAGTCGAGATTGTGCCACTGCACTCAAGCCTGGGTGACAGAGTGAGACTCAGTCTAAAAAAAAAAAAAAAAAAATCTGGCAACCCTAAAAAAAAAAAAAATAGATGGGAGAGAGGGAGGGGAGAGGGGGCAGCAAAGATTGAAAAACAAACTGTTAGTACTATGCTCAGTACCTGGGTGACATGATTATTTGTACCCCAAACCTTAAGCATCATGCAATATACCCAGGTAACAAACCTGCACATGTGTCTCCTGAATCTAAAATAAAAGTTGAAAAAAAAAATCTGGTAACCCTAAGAAAGATGCAGCATTAAACCAGCGTGGTTTTTTGTGGGAGGAGTTGGCAGAAGAGCCTTGAATGTGTTTACATGTTGACGATAGGTTTCAGTAGTCAGAGATAAGTTGAAAATTCAGGAGAGAAGCAAGAGCAGATGGAGTAGGCCATGGAGGAGAGGGAAAGGGTTAGGGTCAGGTTGTATGTTGGAGAGACTGGCCACCTCACCTGGGTTCCCGTAGAATTTTGCCGACACTGTTACTAAGGTGCTGAGTAAATGGTAGTAAAAACCTTTGTAGATCTTGTTTTGAGACTGAGTCTCTCAGGAGAAAGACGGCTTATCTGTGCCTTGTTTTGAGCCTATACATTTCTTAAACGTAAAAACTGGGTTGGGTGCGGTGGCTCACTCAACGCCTGTAATCCCAGCACTGTGGGAGGCCAAGGTGGGCGGATCACCTGAGGTCAGGAGTTCGAGACCAGCCTAGCCAACATAGTGAAACTCCATCTCTACTGAAAATACAAAAATCAGCTGGGCATGATGGTGTGTGCCTATAATCCCAGCTACTCAGGAGGCTGAGACAGGACAATCGCTTGAGCCCAGGAGGTGGAGGTTGCAGTGAGCTGAGATTGCACCATTGCACTCCAGCCTGGGTGACAGAGTGAGACTCCATCTCAAAAAAAAAAAAAAGTAAAAAGGCCGAGTGTGGTGGTTCACGCCTATGATGCCAGCATTTTGGGAGGCCCAAGTGGGCAGATGACAAGGTCAGGAGTTCGAGACCAGCCTGGCCAACATGGTGAAACCCCATCTCTACTAGAAATAAAAAAATTAGCTGGGTGTGGTGGTGCATGCCTGTAATACCAGTTACTCAGGAGGCTGAGGCAGGAGAATCGCTTGAACCCAGGAGACGGAGGTTGCAGTGAGCCAAGATCGTACCATTGCTCTCCAGCCGAGGTGACACAGCAAGACTCCGTCTCAAAAAATAAAAATAGGTTGGGTGCAGTGGCTCACGCCTGTAATCCTAGCACTTTGGGAGGCCAAGGTGGGTGAATCACCTGAGTTCAGGAGTTTAAGACCAGGCTGGCAAACATGGTGAAACCTCGTCTCTACTAAAAATACAAAAAAATTAGTTGGGTGTGGTGGTGGGTGCCTGTAATCCCAGCTACTCAGGAGGCTGAGGCAGGAGAATCGCTTGAACCCACGAGGGGGAGGTTGCAGTGAGCCGAGATCACGCCATTGCACTCCAGCCTGGGCAATAAGAGCAAAACTCTTAATAAATAAATAAATAAATAAATAAAAATTAAAAATAAAGAGGAAAAACTGAGTCTCCTTGTGCCTAGCACATGTTAAGCCCTTAGAGGGTGACTTGGCTCCACGTGGTATAAAACTGCAGGCTGCTTTGGGGCTGTAACCTGTGTTCTGGTTTTTTTGCATACCTCTCACTGGTGGGCAACTGTGTGGGATGGGCTGGGACAACTGTCTTTCATTTTAACCAGTTCTAAGAAAAAGGCACATGAGTCAAACTTTTTTCATGGATGGACAGGTAACTCAATTTAGAAATTATAAGAAGTAGTGCACTTCTTTAAAAGCTGAAGTGCCCAATTTATGAAATTGCTCAGTGCATTGATATTCCACCCACTCTTTTCTCTTACTTGACAGGTAATCTTTTCTTCTTCTTTTTTTTCCCTCTGTAACCTGTTTGAGTCTAGTCTTTAAAATATGTGTGTCTGCCAGAATTACTTTTCATTACATCTCTATGAGACTCAAAATCAGATTGTATAACGCAGCTATGGTAACTTTGTAGGCTGAAGGAAGCTGGATGCTGAGGTGTTCAGAAAGTGTCATGGTCACCTTATTCTCTTCTAAATTATCCTTCCACACTTCCCTACCCCCAGGTGCTGAACCTCAACACCAAAAACAAAAGGTTTGTTGGTTGCTTCAAGCTCCAAGGAAGCACAGACAACAACCTTCGAGACAGGGCAACCAACTCTTCCAAGTTTGCCCAGGTTTTAGCACCAAAAGTACTATGTTCTGGAAAACTCCTTAGCTGTGGGTATACCAAGACAGTTGGCCACTCAACTCCTGGATCCCTTCTTGGCCCTTCCCTTGCACTTCCCTTTCTGAGCCCTAGTACTGGCAGCTGCAAAAAGTACTCTGAACATAAATCTCAGTCTTCTCCGCTGTTATCCTGAGACCTCAGGCATACATCAACTTTCAATACATAAAAGGAAAAGAAGAACAACTTATCCCACCAGCCTAGTATGTCGGATGTTTACATTTCTGCATGCCCACCATTACCTCTCCAACTATTTATGTATACATATTCCTAGACATAGATTTTTAACAAATGTATGATCATAATACTTTCATAATACTTTTTTTTTTTTTTTTTGAGACAGTCTCCCTCTGTTGCCCAGGCTGGATGGAGTGCAGTGGTGTGATCCCAGCTCACTGCAACCTCCGCCTCCCAGGTTCAAGCCATTCTCTTACCTCAGCCTCCTGAGTAGCTGGGACTACAGGCATGCGCCACCATGGCTGGCTAATTTTTGTGGTTTTAGTTGAAACAGCATTTCACCATGTTGGCCAGGCTTATCTCAAACTCTTGACCTCAAGTGATCTGCCCACTTTGGCCTCCCGAAGTGCCGGGATTACAGGCGTGAGCCACCATGCCCAGCCTATATATACTTTTGCATTTTCCTGCATAGTTATATTTATCATTTAAGTGACATGAATGCCAAGACTAAATGTGTCACTCAAGTTTGTTTCTTACAGTGTGGGCAGTGAGCTTAACTGGAGTTTTCAGCCAAGGCTTAGATCTGGGTGAAAAATTTCAAGACTTCTGTGGAAGTAGAGTATTTGGATTTATAAGATAAAAGACTTTTTAAAGGATAACATGAAATTCTTGTGATAAAAGTGTTCTGTATCAACTATGGTTGTGATTACCCAACTTTGCACATAGAGTAAAATTGCACTGAACTAATTAGATAGGCACACACAAATGAATGCCTGCAGACCTGGTGAAATCTGAAAATCGGTGAATCATTATCAGTATCAGTAGGCTGGTTATGAAGTTCTAGTATAGCTATGCAAGATGTTACAGCCAGGCACGGTGGCTCACACTTGTAATCCCAACACTTTGGGAGGCTGAGGTGGGTGGATCACCTGAGGTCAGGAGTTCAAGACCAGCCTGGCCAACATGTTGAAACCCCGTCTCTACTAAAAATACAAAAAATAGCCGGGCATGGTGGCGGGCACCTGTAATCTCAGCTACTCAAGGAGAATCGCTTGAACCCAGGAGGCGGAGGTTGCAGTGAGCCTGAAAGAGTATGTGGGATCTCTCTGTATTGTTTTTTAACAACTACACATGAGTCTACAATTATCTTTAAAAGTTTAATTAGATCTTTTAAAAAGAAACAATTTCTGGTTGGGTGTGGTGGCTCACGCCTGTAATCCCAGCAATTTGGGAGGCCAAGGCAGGTGGATCACTTGAGGTCAGAAGTTCGAGACCATCCTGGCTACCATGGTGAAACCCTGTCTCTACTGAAAATGCAAAAATTAGCCAGGCATGATGGGTCATGCCTGTAGTCCTACCTACTTGGGAGGCTGAGGCACAAAAATTGCTTGAACCCGGGAGGTGAAGGCTGCAGTGAGTCGAGATTGCCCCACTGCACTCCAGCCTGGGCATCAGAGTGAGACACCGTCTCAGAAAAATAGGGGCTGGGTGCAGTAGCTCACACCTGTAAACCCAGCACTTTGGGAGGCCAAGGTGAGTGGATCACGAGGTAAGGAGATTGAGATGATCCTGGCTAACACAGTGAAACCCCGTCTCTACTAAAAAGACAAAAAATTAGCTGGGCATGGTGCCAGGCGCCTATAGTCCCAGCTACTCGGGAGGCTGAGGCAGGAGAATGGCGTGAACCTGGGAGGTGGAGCTTGCAGTGAGCTGAGATCATGCCACTGCACTCCAGCCTGGGCAACAGAACAAGACTCCATCTCAAAATAATAGTAATAATAAGGCCAGGCACAGTGGCTCACGCCTGTAATCCCAGCACTTTGGGAGGCTGAGGTGGGTGGATCGCTTGAGGTCAGGAGTTCGAGACCACTCTGGCCAACGTGGGGAAATCCCATCTCTACTAAAAATGCAAAAAATTAGCCGAGTGTGATGGCGCGTGCCTGTAATCCCAGCTACTCGGGAGGCTGAGGTGGGAGAATTGCTTGAACCTGGGAGGCGGAGGTTTCATTAAGCCGAGATTGTGCCACTGCACTCCAGCCTAGGTGACAGAGAGAGACTCTGTCTCAAAAAAAATAAAAAATAAAAATAAACAATCTCTTAGAAAGTAGCTTTGAAATCCTTGTGAGATGCTCAGTAATACATTATACATAGTTCATTTTCCTCCTTTTGAAGAATGCCCCTCCCTCAAAAAAAAAAAAAAAAGAATAAAAAGAGAAAAACTAAAGGAAGAAAATGCCGAAGGAAAAATGGGATTACCAGTTTATTCCTAAGTAGTTAGTACCTTGGTACTCATCTTTGATGTCTTCAGGAAGCCATTTGCCAGGAGCCCCTCATGTAGTACAGAAAAGATAGTGGGGAACACATCAGCCAGAGAAAAGGGAAATTGACCTCTTGAAGGGTGAATTGCCTCTAAGTGGTTCAGAATTGCTGTTGTCATCTAGGAGGTTAATAGCAGACTTTTCATTAGTGTCATTTCTCTCTCTGATCCACCCACCTCAGCCTCCCAAAGTGTTGGGATTAAAGGTGTGAGCCACCGTGCCTGGCTGTAACATCTTGCATAGCTGTACTAGAACTTCATAACCAGCCTACTGATACTGATAATGATTCACCGATGACTTACTTCTGACCAGTAGCTTTCAACTTTTTTTTTTTAACTACAACCTTTAGTAAGAAATAACTTTTACATCAAAACCCCAAATGAATAATTGCGTGTGTTTGTGTGTTCACATATATATGTAACTGAAACAAAACTTTCACAAAACAGTGCTCACCCTTGTATGTGGTGCGTGCTGACATTTTCTATTCTACTTAATTTTTAAAAATACTAGTTATGGCTCGGTAATTTAAGTTCTTAACTCTCAACCTGCAGTTTGGGAAACACTACCTCAGCCTGCTAAGTGAAGTAGTCTAAACTTTTTGGCATGACGTTCAAGGCCTTCCTCATCCGGCTCCGTTTGCCTTCCCAGCTGTGGCTCCCACTCCACCTCCATAGCTAAGTGGCATGTTCAGCATCTCCTGAACCAGCCTCACACTTCCCTCCTCTGTGCCTTGACACTTCCTGATCCCTTTCCCCAGGGCTCCTTCTCTTTTGTTCATGTTCTCACCTCTTGGCTCCTGTAGTCTACAGTCTGTGGTAGCATTAGTATGGAGTGTCTGTCCCTCTTCAGAGTTGTCCATGAGATCAGGCATGTGTCCTAGTCACCCTAAGTTCACATGTTTACTCCTGTGAATTTTCCCCTGAGTTGACCAATGTTTTGGTCAAAACTTTTGACCAACTTTTTAAAAAAAAAATTTTTTTTATCAAGTCACAATAAGAAATGCATTTTATATTAGATGATATACATGCATTTGTTAAATATATTTGTACAAAACTGAAACAATTTCATGACATATCCATACTATTTGCACCTTCATATTTTGTATTCTCTTCTAATTATTTCTTTTCTTTAACCCATTACTTGATTCCAAAAACCACAAATTGAAAAACATTGATCTAGGTTATCTTTCCTTACTGTGTCATCTGCAGAATGCTCTGTTACCTTTATATTATATATATAAATTTTTTTTTTTTTTTTTGAGACGCAGTTTCGCTCTTGTTGCCCAGGCTGGAGTGCAGTGGCACGGTGTCGGCCAAGTGCAACCTCCACCTCCCGGGTTCAAGTGATTGTGATTCTCCTGCCTCAGCCTCCCGAGTAGCTGGGATTACAGGCGCCCGCCACCATGCCTGGCTAATTTTTGTATTTTTAGTGGAGATGGGGTTTCACCATATTGGCCAGGCTGGTCTTGAACTCTTGACCTCAGATGATCCGCCTGTCTGGCCTCCCAGAGTGCTGGAATTACAGGCGTGAGCCACCACGCCTGGCCATTTTTTTTTTTTTTTTTTTTTTTTCAGATGGGGTCTCACTCTGTTACCCAGGCTGGAGTGCAATGGTGCGAACTTAGCTCACTGCAACCTCCACCTCCCGGGTTCAAGCATATATTATATTATATAATCACTGTTAGAAAGAAGTCTTTATTGTCTCATGACTCACAGAGAAGGCCGTTCATTTCATTTCTTATTTTTCCCACAAGAAGATTTGTAGAGGATGTTTACTGCAGCATTTTTTTCATAGTAAAAAATTTTAAACAACATAAGTAATAGGGCAATGGAGAAACTGTTTTAGTCATACAATTAAATATGAGGAAGTTAAAATGAATACACCAGATGTAAACATTTCAATATGGAAAACCTTAATATAATGCTTAATGGAAAAGCAAGTTGCAAGATGATACACATAATATATTATCATTAAGGTATATTAAAATACATGACTACTATATGTAGTTTATATATATATATGCATACCTATACTGATTTGAATGACAGACAACATTAGATAAAGCTTACCTTAGCCGGGCAAGGTGGCTCACACCTGTAATCTCAGCACTTTGGGAGGCCAAGGTGGGTGGATTGCCTGAGCCCAGGAGTTTGAGAAGAGCCTGGGCAACATGGTGAAACCCCATCTCTACCCAAAAAACCCCCCAAAATTAGCCGGATGTGGTGGTGCGCGCCTGTAGTCCCAGATACTCGGGAGGCAGAGGTAGGAGAATACCTATCACCAGAGCCCTGGAAGTCGAGGTTGCAGTGAGCCGAGATTGCACCACTGCTTTCCAACCTGGGCATGGGAGTGAGAGCCTGTTTCCCCCCCCAAAAAAATAAGAAAAAAAAAGAGCTTACCCCTTGGCAAAAAGAGAGAGGAAATAGGATAGGTGCTGGGTTTTGTTTTTATCTTTTAAATATTGCTTTTAACACTGAAATCAGAAGCAAACATAGCAAAATGTTAACATTTGCTAAATCTAGGTGGTAGGTACAAGAGTGTCTACTATTTTATATTCTTTTTTTTTTCTTATAAACTGTATTGCCATCTTACAATGCCATTATTATCTGTCTCCAAGCTACTTCTCTGAAAACAGGGCACATTAGCCACAATCTGAGGTTTTAGATTAAGTTATACTCAAGCCTTGTCTTTCTTGTACTTAGATGCCACATCTGGAGAAAGTGGCTATGCTTTGTAAGTACTGGACAGTGTTTGCAGTGAGTTCAAGTTACATGGCCATTTCCTCAGCAGGACTAGGGAGGCCGCCTTTCTGGGCTAGGCTGTTTGCATTTTCATATGTTGAGCCATTATTTTTTTTCTGTTAAGGCAGAAGGCATCTGACCTTAAAAGTCCAGGGTATTGGAACAAGATAGATGATGAGATTATACCTGTTAAAGACTTTGATAGCAACCAGGGTCTTACGGAATCCTACTGTTTGGACATCACTGTTTCCCACAGAAACATATCATTTGTAAGATATTTTTAAAAAAGATCTGCCATTCTCCTGTGACAACACACTCATTTGTTTCAATTTGCATATTTCAATTTGATCTCCAGTCCTGAGTTGTTTTCAATCACTTTTTCCCCCAATCATTCTTTATTATTATTAATTATTTTAATTTTTTTTTTTTTGTAGAGACTGGGTCTTGCTATGTTGCCCAGGCTAGCCTTGAACTTCTGACCTCAAGCAATCCCCCTGCCTTGGCCTCCCAAAGTGCTGGAATTTATAGGTGTACACAACCCCACCCAGCCATTTCTTTTTTCTTTTTGAGACAGTCCCACTCTGTCACCCAGACTGGAGTGCAGTGGCGCTATCTTGGCTCACTGCAACCTCCGTCTCCAGGGTTCCAGCAGTTCTCCTGCTTCACTCTCCCAAGTAGCTGGGATTACAGGCACCTGCCACCACACCCGGGTAATTTTTTGTATTTTTAGTAGAGACGGGATTTCGCCATGTTAGCCAGACTGGTCTCGAACTCCTGACCTCAAGTGATCTGCCCGCCTCAGCCACCCAAAGTGTTGGTATTACAGGCATGACCAATCACGCCTGGTTTCACCCAGCCATTTCTTTGTTATTATTATTATTAATACACCTTATAATTTAGAGCAGTTTAGATTTACCTAAAAATTGAGCATTATTAATGCTATTAACATCTTAGTGCGGTACATTTCTTATAACTAATGAGCCAATATTGATTAATTATTATTAAGTTTATAATTTAAGGTTCATTCTTTGTTCTGTATAATTCTTTGTGTTTTGTTTTTGTTCTGTTTTGTTTTGAGACAGGGTCTCACTCTGTCGTCCAGGCTGGAGTGCAGTGGCGTGATCTCGGCTTACTGCAGCCTCTGCCTCCTGGGCTCAAGTGATTCTCCTGCCTCAGCCTTCAGAGTAGCTGGGATTACAGGCATGCACAACCATGCCCGGCTAATTTTTGTATTTTTAGTAGCATCGGGGTTTCACCATGTTGGCAAGGCTGGTCTTGAACTTCTGGCCTCTATTGATCCTCACGCCTTGGCCTCCCAAAGTGCTGGGATTACAGATGTGAACCACCACGCCCAGTTTTTTTTTTTTTTTTTTTTGAGACAGTGTCTCACTCTATTGCCCAGGCTGGAGTGCAGTGGCTCGATCTCGGCTCAGTGCAACCTCTGCTTCCCAGGTTCAAGCGATTCTCCTGCCTCAGCCTCCCCAGTAGCTGGGATTACAGGTGCCTGCCACCTTGCCCGGCTAATTTTTTATCTTTAATAGAGATGGGGTTTCATCATGTTGACCAGGCTGATCTCGAACTCCTGACCTCAAGTGCTTTGCCCGCCTTTGCCTCCCAAAGTGCTGGGATTATAGGCGTGAGCCACCACGCCCAGCCTGTGTTGTATAATTCTATAGGTTTTGAATTACAGGTTTTGAATATATAGGTTTTGAAATGTATAATGTCATGTATCTACCATTACAGTGTAATACAGAATAGTTTCACTGCCATTTCATTTTTATCTCTATACTCCAGTGCCTAGCACAGGGCTTGCAAATGTTCCATGAATGTGCAATAATATCCCATCTAAAATTAAATATGAGCAAAATAAATTCAGTAGTATAGTACATTTAAAGAACAATATGCTACAACCAAATAGAATCTCTCCTGGGAATAAAAAGGATGGTTTAAAATTAGAAAAAAGTGTTAATGTATCCCATTAGTCTGTCAGATAAGATAAATAATAAAAGACAATATATATAGAAAAATCAGAATTCAGAGCATATTCCTGACTTTCAAAAAATATGAAAATTAGAATGCTTTATTAACATAAAGATGATATTTCAATCTAACAATCAACATTATGTTCAAAGAGGCATTTTCTTTTTTTTTTTTTTGAGATGGAGTCTCACTCCGTTGCCCAGGCTGGAATGCAGTGGCATGATCTCAGCTCACTGCAACCTCTGCTTCCTAGGTTCAAGCGATTCTTCTGCTTCAGCCTCCCAAGTAACTGGGGCTACAGGCTCGCGCCACCATGCCTGGATAATTTTTGTATTTTCATAGAGATAGGGTTTCACCATATTGCCCAGGCTGGTCTCGAACTCCTGACCTTATGATCTGCCCGCCTCGGCCTCCCAAAGTCCTGGGATTACAGGTGTGAGCCACTGCGCCTGGCCCAAAGAGGCATTTTCTAATGGGCACAAACGAGGATGGCAACTGTCTTACTGTTTTGTGTAATTCCGGAAGTTCTGGCTAATGCAGTAAATGAGAGACAGAAATAAGAGTTACCATTTTGAGAAAGGAATTCTCATTATCGAGATAATAGGATTGTAAAAAAAAAACAAAAACAAAAAACTGAAAATGTGTTAAAATCAATAAGAGTTCAATAAGACAGCTGAACATATAGTAAAGATACCAAAGTGAAAAGCTTTCCTATATAGGAATGACCAGTTAGAAAAATTAACGGGTTAAGAAGAACCTTTCATAAATAGCAACCTTAACTAGAAACATGTAGGACCCCTTGAGTAAAAAAGTGAAAATTGTACTAAAGGAAAAAATAATGACAAAAATCTACTTAAGATTTTGATCTTAAGGTAGTAGTAAAAAGTTGCAAACAAGTTGGGTTTGGTGACCCATACCTGTAGTTCCAGGACTTGGGGCACTCAGGCAGGAGGATTGCTTGAGCTCACGAATTTGAGGCTGTGGTGCACTGTGATGGCACCTGTGAATAGCCACTACACTCCAGCCTGGGCAACATAGTGAGACCTTGTCTTTAAAAAAAAAAAAAAAAAAAGGCATAAACAACCTAAATGTCTCCCAAAAGGAGAATTATTTATGCCCCCCCACCCTCTTTGTTTGTTTGTTTATTTATTTATTTTTGGAGACAGGGTCTCACTCTGTCACCCAGTCTGGATGGAGTACAGTGGTGTGATCATAGCTCACTGTAGCCTCAAACTCCTGGGGTCAAGCCATACTCCTGAGTAGCTGGGACTACGGACACATGCCACCATGCCCAGCTAATATTTTTTAAATTTTTTGTAGAGATGGCATCTCACTTTGTTGCCCAGGCTGGTCTCAAATTTCTGGCCTCAAGCAATCCTCCTGCCTTGGTCTCCCAGAGTACTGGGATCACAGGCGTGAGCCCCTATGCCCAGCATATTTATACCCCACTTTGTTCCAAAATTATTTTAAGCTACCTTACATATTATGCTCTATTATATAAAAATAAATAATTCAGGTAGGGAGAAATTTGAGGGATGGGCCACAGATTTTATTCGGAGCTTTCTAACAGCCAGAGTCAAGAAGGAATGTGATCCATATTCATACCATAAAATATTGAATTTCTTGCAATAAACAACTCTTCTAGTACTGAGACCAAAGAGAAAATTTTCTTATGGGTCTCCAAGAGAGGATACCATATAGAACAGACAATGATCATTTTGTCCACTAAACAAAACAGTAACTGACTTTAAAGAGCTGTTTCTTATTGAAGTTCCTTGTCACACAGTGCCAATGAGTAGCTTGGTGAAGAGTATTTGCAGGGGGTGGTGATGGTTGTGGCTGGGATGAACATGAGGTTAGGCCGGTGCACTGGTCTGAGGGTCAGCTCAATGGAGTGGTATATTTTAGAGATTAAAATTATGGTTATCACCTGATATGTCCTGCTACTCTGGTGTCCTATGAATCGTCACAAGTTGGCCACTGAATTTTTATCAATGTGTTACATTTATTTTTGCAACTGGTGAGGATCAAAACTGCTAAGAAATCTGTCAGATAGTGGTGTGGGATAAGATCTGCAGCAGCCACGAGGAGTGCCAGACAAGAGGCAAGAGAAGCTACTTGGACCAGCACCAAGGAGCATGTAACGGGGCTGGACTGAACACTCTTCTGTAAATGTTCCCTCAACTTATATTTTGATGAGTGCTGTGGAGAGCAGGTAGTCTGTGTCTGGTCAGGGTAACGTCCATATGCTTTTGTAGTTGACTGGGGTAGTTGACAGCCCCTGAGGCGGGTGGAGAAGCCTCATGAGCTGAGATGCTTGAACAGAAGGCTGACTCGCTTCCACACAGAGGTGGGAAGAAGTAGCTAAGGGTATACCAAGATTTTCCTTAATTTCAGGTCTGATCTAACACATATTGGAAAGGGCAGTCAAGGTTTCCACATTTCTATATCATAGAGCATAATAACCACATTTAAGTCTAGAAGAACTCTTATTTTATTTTACTTTATTTTTTGAGACAGGGTCTCACTGTCACTCAGGCTGGAGTACAATAGCATAGTCATAGCTCACTGTAACCTTGCACTCCTGGCTTCAAGTGATCCTCTTGCCTCCGCCTCCCAAGTAGCTGGGACTAGAGGTGTGTGCTACCACACCTAACTAATCTTTTTATTTTTTTGTAGAGACGGGGTCTTGCTGTGTTGCCCGGGCTGATCTCGAACTCCTGGGCTCAAGTGATCCTCTCACCTTAACCTCCTAAACAGTTCGGATTATAGGTGTGAGCCACTCCGCCCGGCTTTGTTTTTTCTTGGCTTTCTGTCAGGGCCAAGAGGGGAAGAGGAAACTGCCTGGGGCAGTGAAAAGAAAACCCTCTCAAGTCCCAGGGCCCCCTAACCTCAGCCATCTGCCTGGGGCCAGCACCGTTCTGCATATGTCTGTCTCTAGTGTCATCATCTATGTCAGTAGCATATTGTCTGCTTTCCTTTGGCATCGTAGGCTTGCTTTTCCAAGGAGGAATGTTTTATTTCATTGGCTTGGCTATATATTTATTTTAATGGTTCTATATTCAATTAAAGTGAATGGCTTAATTTTACATTTAAAACAAACCGACAGGAAGCTACTATGCTAGTTGGGCAGGGAAGCTGGGGGAAATGCTGCTCTAAATGAGTTCTGGTGTCCTGGCCAGAAAGAGGTAACTATAGGGCTTCTGAGGATATTTGTAGACACAATGCATCAGATACTTCATTTGTTTTTACTTATTGTGGAGAACACGAAAGGTATCAGAAGCCTGGAGACATTGTTAATATTATCTTTCAGAAAAGGAATTGTAGAAACTTTAGTCCATGTGGATGCCAGGCCAGATTCTAAAATTCTCTGGCAAAGCAAAGGTGTATGTGCCTCAAAGTGGGAAGCACTAGGAGTTTCAACACAGGCTCACAAAGAACAGGAGGCTTTAGGCCAGGGGCTCTCTACCCCATGAGATTCATGTTTCTTCTATCATGATGAACTTAAAGCCAAATAGTATAACCTACTTATGTACACACGCTAATGTGTGTAGGTCCACACACACATACACACCCTCCCCCCACCAACACACAGAATGCCCTAACAGTACTTTAAAGGAAAAAATTTTAGGTATGATAAAATTTATTCTCGTGTATAAATGTTTGGGTGTGACCATACTAGAAGGCATAAAGAAGTATTCAGAAGCTTTTACCATCACGCAGGAGCGCATGTGGAATGCAGACTGCTACAAATGCAGACTGACCGAGGTGGAGAGCTTTGCTCTCGGTGATGTGATTTTCAGAAATGGTGGGCATCTCTTGGTAAAGGTCTGAACAAAACAATATATGACCTTCCTCTGGCTTACATGGAAGTTCCCCTCCTAGAAAATTTAGCATATATGAAAACCATGTTTAAAAATACTTTGTGTTTATATGTAAAACTGAGTTAGGGGCTAAGCTGAGATAATAGACATTTACAAGGCCCATGACAGATCTTCACTGTGCAGCAACTATCCACTCAGATGTTGCAGGACGCTTAGTATGCCTGGCTCCTGCAAGTGGCTCCTACTGATTATGACAACAAAAGGGGCCCAGAGGGTGACCCTATCCCTGTCGGGCTAACAATTTTTCACGGCCATGACTGTCAGGGAGAAAAGCATAAATGGCTGGCTGGCCTCACCAAGGAGTTGAGTTCCACTGGAGAGGTCTGCCACTGCGAGGGGTGTTTTCAGTGGCTTCCATCCTTCTCCACAGAGTTACCAGAAGCCATTGGAATTGGCCATTAAAATGACTACTTGCATTAGATGTCCTTTTTTTTTTTTTTTTTTTGAGACGGAGTTTTGCTCTTGTCGCCCAGGCTGGAGTGCAGTAGTGCAATCTCGGCTCACTGCAACCTCCACCTCCCGGGTTCAAGTGATTCTCCTGCCTTGGCCTCCCGAGTAGCTGGGATTACAGGTGCCTGCCACCATGCCCAACTGCTTTTTGTATTTTTAGTAGAGATGGAGTTTCACCATGTTGGCCAGGCTGCTCTTGAACTCCTGACCTCAGGTGATCTGCCTGCCTCTGTCTCCCAAAGTGCTGGGATTACAGGTATGAGCCACCGTGCCAGGCCTAGATGTCATTTTAAGGTGCTTTCCAACCCTAATATTTTCTTTCTTTCTTTTCCTTCCTTTCTTCCCTCCCTCCCTCTCTCTCTTCCCTCCTTCTCTGTCTTCTCTCTCTCCTTCCCTTCCTCCTTCACTCCCTCCCTCCCTCTCTTTCTCTGTCTTTTTCTTTCTTTCTGTCCCTGCCCAACTTCCTTCCTTCTGTCCTTCCTTTCTTTTTTTTTCTTTTTCTTTTCTTTTTTTTTTTTTTTTAGTATTTATTGATTATTCTTGGGTGTTTCTCGGAGAGGGGGATGTGGCAGGGTCATAGGATAATAGTGGAGAGAAGGTCAGCAGATAAACACGTGAACAAAGGTCTTTGGTTTTCCTAGGCAGAGGTCCCTGCGGCCTTCCGCAGTGTTTGTGTCCCTGGGTACTTGAGATTAGGGAGTGGTGATGACTCTTAACAAGCATGCTGCCTTCAAGCATCTGTTTAACAAAGCACATCTTGCACCGCCCTTAATCCATTTAACCCTGAGTGGACACAGCACATGATTCAGAGAGCACGGGGTTGGGGGTAAGGTTATAGATTAACAGCATCCCAAGGCAGAAGAATTTTTCTTAGTACAGAACAAAATGGAGTCTCCTATGTCTACTTTCTACACAGACACAGTAACAATCTGATCTCTCTCTCTTTTCCCCACATTTCCCTTTTCTTTTCGACAAAACCGCCATTGTCATCATGGCCCGTTCTTGATGTTCGCTGTCTCTTCGGAGCTATTGGGTACACCTGCAGAAAGACTGTCACTTCACACTTGGAAGATTGCACAGCGGCCAGGCAGAGGCACTCCTCACTTCCCAGACGGGGCGGCTGGGCAGAGGCGCTCCTCACTTCCCAGACGGGGTGGCGGCCGGGCAGAGGCGCTCCTCACATCCCAAACGGGGCAGCCGGGCAGAGGCGCTCCTCACTTCCCAGACGGGGTGGCGGCTGGGCAGAGGCGCTCCTCACCTCCCAGATGGGGTGGCCAGCAAGAGGTGCTCCTCACCTCCCAGACGGGGCGGCCGGGCAGAGGCACTCCTCACCTCCCAGGTGATGGGCGGCCAGGCAGAGGCACTCCTCACTTCCCAGACGGGGCGGCTGCCGGGCAGAGGCGCTCCTCACTTCTCAGACGGGGTGGCCGGGCAGAGGCACTCCTCAGTTCCCAGACGGGGCGGCCGGGCAGAGGTGCTCCTCACCTCCCAGACGATGGGCGGCCGGGCAGAGGCGCTCCTCACCTCCCAGACGGGGTGGCCGGGCAGTGGCACTCCTCACTTCTCAGATGATGGGCGGCCGGGCAGAGGTGCTCCTCACTTCTCAGATGGGGTGGCCGGGCAGAAGCGCTCCTCACTTCCCAGACGGGGCGGCTGGGCAGAGGCGCTCCTCACTTCCCAGATGGGGCGGCCGGGCAGTGGCACTCCTCACTTCTCAGATGATGGGCGGCCGGGCAGAGGTGCTCCTCACTTCCCAGACGGGGCGGCCGGGCAGCGGCGCTCCTCGCTTCCCAGATGATGGGTGGCCAGGAAGAGGCGCTCCTCACCTCCCAGACGGGGTGGCCGGGCAGAGGTGCTCCTCACTTCTCAGATGATGGGCGGCCGGGCAGAGGCGCTCCTCACTTCTCAGACGGGGCAGCCGGGCAGCGGCGCTCCTCGCTTCCCAGAGGATGGGTGGCCGGGCAGAGGCGCTCCTCACCTCCCAGACGGGGCGGCTGGGCAGAGGCGCTCCTCACTTCCCAGACGGGGCAGCCGGGCAGAGGCGCTCCTCACCTCCCAGACAGGGCGGCTGGGCAGAGACACTCCTCACATCCCAGACAGGGTGGCGGCCGGGCAGAGGCGCTCCTCACCTCCCAGATGGGGTGGCGGCCAGGCAGAGGCGCTCCTCACCTCCCAGACAGGGCGGCCGGGCAGAGGCGCTCCTCACTTCCCAGACAGGGCGGCCGGGCAGAGACACTCCTCACATCCCAGACAGGGTGGCGGCCGGGCAGAGGTGCTCCTCACATCCCAGACAATGGGTGGCCAGGCAGAGAGGCTTCTCACTTCCTAGATGGGGTGGCGGCCGGGCAGAGGCTGTAATCTTAGCACTTTGGGAGGTCAAGGCAGGCGGCTGGGAGGTGGAGGTTGTAGCGAGCCGAGATCACGCCACTGCACTCCAGCCTGGGCAACATTGAGCATTGAGTGAGCGAGACTCCGTCTGCAATCCCAGCACCTCGGGAGGCCAAGGCAGGCAGATCACTCAAGGCAGGCACTCGGCAGGCTGAGGCAGGAGAATCATGGGAGCCCGAGGCAGGGAGGTTGCAGCGAGCTGAGATCACGGCAGTACAGTCCAGCCTCGGCAACAGAGGGAGACCGAAGAAAGGGGAGAGGGGAGAGGGGACAGGCTTTTCTTTTTTCCTTTGAGACAGGGTCTCACTCTGTCACCTAGGCTGGAATGCAGTGGTGTGATCATAGCTCACTGCAGCCTTGAACTCCTGAGCTCAAGTGATCCACCTCAGCCTCCCAAATAGTTGTGACTACAGGTGCATATCAGACATAGCAAGATCCCTACAACGTTTTGTTGTAGAGATGGGGTCTCTACAACAAGACCAGCTATGTTTCCCAGGCTGGTCTTGAACTTCTGGGCTCAAGCAGTCCTACCACCTCAGCCTCCCAAATTGTTGGGATTACAGGCATGAGCCACCACACCTGGCCTCTAATAAATTTTCTATGTCTCAATAATGATGTTTTTGACTCATTGTTTTCATTTTAATAAGAAAACATAATTGCATTGACAAGTATTAAATGACAAGGATGCTTACCACCACTATAATTATTTTTTGTGACCCTTTCCATTCCGAACACTCTGTCCTTTCTCTGAGCTCAGCTACTTTTGCCACTCCCTTCCTGTGGCAACCCCCAGCACAGCTGATGGGCCTTGCCTCCATTGGGTCTTTGGAACAGCTGTTGGCCAGAGAACTGGCAGTCTTTGCCAACCTGTTGAGCCTGCCATAGAAGTCTTCTCTATAATTTTTCAGTGACTAATTTTTCCCCAACATCATGTATAGGATATAAGGAAAGTCAGTGTGGACCGTGAGAGTGTGTGTGTTCAAGTTTTTGTTGCCATCCTGTTTGATTCTCTTAAGAATCAACTTCTGAAAGTTTAGAATTGAATTTTACATTTTCTAATACATAGTTTTATTTCTTATTTAAGGCTGCTTCTGATGCTTGGAAGATATCCTCTCAGCCACAAAGATGGTAATAAATCTTTGCCTCCCACAGTTCAGACCAAGAATTCACTGCAACAAGGTAAACAAAACAAATATATACACATAAATATATGCTATGTTTGTCATGTGTTTCATCATTTCCTGCCTTGTGTGTGTGGATTTGATTCAGGCTTACTGCACTTTTGCTCTTGTTACTTTAGATTCCATCAGATGGTATTTAGGTAAGCATGGGGCAGGCTCACCTCTAGAATCACACAGCGCCATGATGAGGTGAGCTGTGACTCATTTTGTGCAGGGTCCTCTTCACTGTGCTCTTTGTTCTTTGATGATCAATCTCCAGTCTCGTCAAAGTCATAGCAAAGGTAGAAATACTTTCTCTCCCCTGCACTTCTCTCCCCAGATACTGTTTTGAAGGGAGTTTTGGTTGGATTGGGCAGGATTTTGTTGCTTGCTTTTTTTTTTGGCAGGGAAAAGGGATATGGGGTCTTGCTATGTTGCCCAGGCCTATCTAACTCCTGGGCTAATGGGATCCTCCTGCCTCAGCCTCCTGAGTAGCTGGGACTACAGGTGTGTACCAACATGCCCAGCTCAGTTGCTCATATTTTTAAGGTTGGGCAATACTTGGGGGCCCCGATCTGGGACAATTGCCCTTGGCCTTTGATCTGATCTTGGGTGCCCTGATCTGGGACAACTCAGTTTAATAGAGGAAATTTTAAAACGAGGAACCTCAGGCTTAAGAGTTTTCTTACAAGTGACAAGTTGTCTTCATTTGGATCATTGTATCTTGTGTTTTTTATTAAATCTAGATATCAGCTGATGGTTACGAAGTAGAAAATCTCATCTCTGAAGATCTCACAAAGAGAAGTCATGGTTTCAGGACAGAGTATTTCATTAAGCCACCAGTCTATGTGACAGTTTCATTTCCCTTTAATGTGGAAATCTGTAGGATCAACATAGACCTCACAGCTGGGGGAGGTCAGAACGTCACTGGCCTGGAAATGTACACATCTGCCTCATCTAGCAGAGTGTCTTGGAATACGCCCCAGTGCCGGACCCTGGGCCCAGCTGAGCCATCTGTCCCAGACAAGGAGGCGTTCACCTTGGTAGGCAAAGTCTTACTGAAAAACCAGAGCCAAGTGGTGTTTAGCCACAGGGGCTTCAAGGCCAGGCCCCCTTTTGGCGCGATGGAAGCCACACTCCCCTCCCCTGCTGTTGTGGCCCAGGAACTCTGGAATAAAGGGGCTCTTTCCCTTAGCCACGTGGCCCACTTAAGGATCTGTATCACCCATGTGACAGGCGGCGGTATCCCTTGTATCAAGCGGTTGGAAGTGTGGGGTCAGCCGGCCAAGACCTGCTCCCAGGAAGTGATAGACAGCATCCTGCTGGTCACCTCAGAGAACCTGCCTCAGGATGTGGCTCTGCAGGCCCCAGCCTTGCCCATGGAAAGTGACTGTGACCCTGGGGACCAGCCTGAGAGCCAGCAGGCCCCCTCCAGCCTGCAGAAGCTGGCCGAGATCATTCAGGATGTGCCTGAGGAGTTCCTGGATCCCATCACTCTGGAGATCATGCCTTGTCCCATGCTGCTGCCCTCAGGCAAGGTCATCGACCAGAGCACACTGGAGAAGTGTAACCGCAGTGAAGCCACATGGGGCCGAGTGCCCAGTGACCCTTTCACGGGGGTAGCTTTTACTCCACACTCTCAGCCCCTGCCTCACCCCTCCCTCAAGGCCCGGATTGACCATTTCCTGCTCCAGCACTCCATCCCTGGCTGCCACCTGCTTGGGAGAGCACAGACGGCATTGGCAGTGATCCCTTCTTCCATTGTTCTGCCCTCTCAGAAAAGGAAGATAGAGCAGGCTGAACATGTCCCAGACAGTAACTTTGGTATAAATGCTTCCTGTTTTTCTGCCACAAGCCCTTTGGTCTTACCCACTACCTCAGAGCACACTGCTAAGAAAATGAAAGCCACCAATGAGCCCAGCCTGACACATATGGACTGCTCGACAGGTAATTCAGCATCCTGTGTCCGCAGCCAGGCTCATCCATCTCCTTCCCAGGAGCTCTCAGCTCTGCTGCCCTTTGCTTTGTGCTTGGCCAGCTTACATTCCCAAGGCTGTGCCTGTGCTGCCTCCTTCCCATTTCCCATCCTGGGGCCCCTCAGCTTTGTCTTCAGACCAGGGACAACCTGGAGCCTTGGAGGGGTTCCGTGTGTTCTCGTCTGTTCTCATCTGTTCCGAGGCTTCAGTCTGCGTGTGTCGCTCCTCTGTTGGTGATGGTCCCATGGGCACTGTTGCCTTCCTTGGGGTCCCTTTATGTGCCCTGGCCTGGTCAACACTTTTTCCTGGCTTGAAGCCTCTGGTCAGAGCTGCTGGGAGGAAAGATACCAGTCCCTCAAAGCAGAGAATCTCTTCTGGCGCCTTCCTTGTGTTACTCATGTGTCAGTGGGCTCCTCTGGGTGTTGTTTCTAACCGTCACAGAGGTACAAGGATACATTGCATGGAGGTTCTCTGTGCGCCCCCCTCACCATGTGGCATGAGGACACAGAAAAGGAAAAAGGACTAGGTTTGTGGGCCTTCCTTTCAGGAGAGGGTTACTGAAGAGAAAAGCCACACTGAAGAGGGTGCACTCAGTAAATGTGTGGACAAATTGCAACATTCTCTTTGTGTTTTTTTCTGTTTTTCTTCTTTATTGCATTTGGCAGGATCCACCAGGTAAAATTGCAACATTCTTTTTTTTTTTTTTTTTTGAGATGGAGTCTCGCTCTGTAGCCCAGGCTGGAGTGCAGTGGCATGATCTCGGCTCACTGCAAGCTCCGCCTTCCGGGTTCACACCATTCTCCTGCCTCAGCCTCCCGAGTAGCTGGGATTAGGCGCCCGCCACCACGCCTGGCTAAGTTTTTGTATTTTTAGTAAAGACGGGGTTTCACCTTGTTAGCTAGGATGGTCTCGATCTCCTGACCTTGTGATCCACCCACCTTGGCCTCCCAAAGTGCCGGGATTACAGATGTGAGCCACTGCACTCGACTTCTGTTTTTTTTTTTTTTTTTTTTGAGATGGAGTCTCGCTCTGTCACCAGGCTGGAGTGCAGTGGCGTGATATTGGCTCACTGCAACCTCCGCCTCCCAGGTTCAAGTGATTCTCCTGCCTCAGCCTCTGGAGTAGCTGGGATTACAGACGCGCACCACCACGCCCAGCTAATTTTTGTATTTTTAGTAGAGAAGGGGTTTCACCATGGTGCCCGGGATGGTCTCAACCTGTTAACCTCGTGATCCGCCTGCCTCGGCTTCCTAAAGTGCTGGGATCTGCAAGCCACTGTGCCTGGCCTGCAACATTCTTGAGTATGAGATTTAAGGATCCTGGCTTCCTGCCTCTTCCCTGGGGCATTGCCAGTGATTTCTAGGGCCGGTGATGCTGCTCTCTCCTGAGGTGAGCAGCCCTGGTTCACTGGGTGACCTCCGCAGCTGAATGTGTTCAGTGTGAATACCTCAGGGCAAGCTGGATGTTGGATCTTAGGCTGAGATAGATGTTTTTTTGTTGTTGTTGAGATGGAGTCTCACTCTGTTACCCAGGCTGGAGTGCAATGGCACAATCTCGTCTCACTGCAGCCTCCGCCTCGCAGCTTCAAGCAATTCTCCTGCCTCAGCCTCCCAAGTAGCTGGGATTACAGGCATGTACCACCACACCGGCTAATTTTTTGTATTTTTAGTAAAGACAGGGTTTCACCATGTTGGCCAGGTTGGTCTCGAACTCCTGACCTCAGGTGATTCGCCCACCTCAGCCTCCCAGAGTGCTAGGATTACAGGCATAAGCCACCGCGCCTGGCCTGAGATAGATGTTTTTATCATGTTAAAGAAGTATTGGTTATCTATTGCTAGGTAACAAATTACCCCAAAACTTACTGGCTTACAGCAACAAACATTCATTGTCTCATAACTTCTGTGGATCACAAATCCCAGCGTAACTTGGCTGGATTCTCTGCTTCAGGGTCTCCCAAGGCTGCCATCAAACTGGTGGCTGAGGCTGTGGTCATCTCAAGGATCCACTGGGGAAGCATTTACTTCTAGTCTCACCCACGTCATTGTTGCAAGATTCAGCTCGTTGATGCATTGTTGGACTGAGGCCTCACTTGCTGGTTGGCTGTTGGCCCAAGGCTGCCCTCGGTTCCTTGCCTTGTGGGCCTCTCCATAGGGCAGTGTACTGTGTGGCAGCTGTGCGTTCCAGAGAGAGTGCACAGACGAGGGAAATCCATCTTTTAGAATGTAATCTTGAAAGTCACACTCCTCACTTCTATTGTATTCTTATTTTTCCCAAGGTATTTGTTAATTGCTTATTTATAATATTAAGAGAAATGATTTCTTAGCCTCCATCTTCATATTTCTTAGTTCGAGAACACAGATCAGTGACAAACTTCTGTGTAATTCAACCTAAATAATTCCTTCCTTCCATCCTTTTTTTTTGAGATGGAGTCTCACTGTGTCACTCAGGGTAGAGTGCAGTGGTGTGATCTCGGCTCACTTCAATCTCTGCCTCCCGGGTTCAAGCAATTCTCATGCCTCAGCCTCTGGAATAGCTGGGACTATAGGTGCGTGCCAACACGCCTGGCTGATTTTTTTTCTTTTTTTTTGAGACGGAGTCTCGCTCTGTCGCCCAGGCTGGAGTGCAGTGGCGCGATCTCGGCTCACTGCCAGCTCCGCCTCCCTGGTTCACGCCATTCTCCTGCCTCAGCCTCCTGAGTAGCTGGGACTACAGGCGCCCGCCAGCACACCTGGCTAATTTTTTTAATACTTTTAGTAGAGACGGGGTTTCACCGTGTTAGCCAGGATGGTCTTGATCTCCTGACCTCATGATCCACCCACCTCGGCCTCCCAAAGTGCTGGGATTACAGGCGTGAACCACCGCACCTGGCTGATTTTTGTATTTTTATGAGGCAGAGTCTCACTCTGTCACCCAGGCTGGAGTGCAATAGCACAATCTTGGCTCACTGCAACCTCTGCTTCCTGGCCTAAGCAATTCTCCTGCCTCAGCCTCCAGAGTAGTTGGGATTACAGGTGCCCACAACCGTGCCCAGCTAATTTTTGTATTTTTAGTATAGACTGGGTTTTGTCATGTTGGCCAAGCTGATCTTGAACTCCTGACCTCAGGTTATCTACCTGCCTCAGCCTCCCAAAGTGCTGGGATTACAGGCAGGAGCGATAGTGCCCGGCCTGTTAATGGTTTCTTTTTGTTTTGTTTTTTTGGAAACAGTCTCCCTCTGTCGCCCAGGCTGGAGTGCAGCAGTGACGCAATCTCTGCTCACTGCGACCTCTGCTGCTGGGATTTAAGTGATTCTCCTGCCTCGGTAGCTAAGACTACAGGTGCACAGCACCATAGTGGCTAATTTTTTTTATTTTTATTTTTATTTTTTGAGACAGAGTCTCATTCTGTCGCCCAGGCTGGAGTGCAGTGTCGCAATCTCTGCTCACTGCAACCTCCGCCTCCCGGATTCAAGTGATTTTCCTGCCTCAGCCTCCTGATTAGCTGAGATTACAGGCGCTCGCCACCATGCCCGGCTAATTTTTGTATTTGTAGTAGAGATGGGGTTTTGCCATGTTGGCCAGGCTGGTCTTGAACTCCTGACCTCAGGTGATCTGCCTGCCTCAGCCTCCCAAAGTGCTGGGATTACAAGTGTGAGCCACCACGCCCAGCCCTGTTATTTATTTATTTATCTATATAGTGACGGAGTCTCGCTCTGTCGCCCAGGCTGGAGTGCACTTGTGCAATCTCGGCTCACTGCAACCTCTGCCTCCTGGATTCTAGCAATTCTCCTGCTTCTGCCTCCTGAGTAGCTGGGACTACAGGCACATGCCGCCACACCCGGCTAATTTTTCGTATTTTATTAGAGACGGTGTTTCACCATGTTGCCCAGGCTGGTCACAAACTCCTGAGCTCAGGCAATCCACCCGCCTTGGCCTCCCAAAACTCTGGGATTACAGGCATGAGCTACAGCGCCTGGCCTCTGTTAATAGATTTTAATGGTTCTGTTTGCTAGTGTTAGGATTTTTGTATTCATTAGTGAGGTTGGACTGTAGTGCGTGTGTGTGTGTGTGCCATCTTTGGTCAGGTGTCATTGATGATTTTTTTGTTCCATAGAATTTAGAATTTTTTCTTTTCTGTGCTGTGGAACAATTGAATAGTATTGGAATACCCACTCTGCCTGTCTAGTAGAAGTCCTTGTGATTGTCAGTGCTTGGTGCTTGTGGAGGGTAGCTCTTTGACACGTTTCCTTTTTTTTTTTTTTTTGAGATGGAGTCTCGCTCTGTCACCCAGGCTGGAGTGCAGTAGTGTGATTATGGCTCACTGCAACCTCTGCCTCCTGAGTTCAAGCGAATCTCCTGCCTCAGCTTCCCGAGTAGCTGGGATTACAGGCACGCACTACTACGCCTGGCTAATTTTTGTATTTTCAGTAGAGACAGGATTTTGCCATGTTGACCAGGCTGGTCTTGAACTCCTGACTTCAGGCGATCTGCCTGTCTCAGCCTCCCAAAGTGCTGGGATTACAGGTGTGAGCCACTGTGCCTGGCCTGGCAACCTTTTCTTTTTCCTTATGGAAATTATTCTGTTTAGGTTGATCATTCTTTTAGTTTCCTATGTTCTTCTAAAAGACTATGCAAATACTATGCTTAACGTTTATTTCTGTGCCTTTGGTTTTAAGAGTAAATTCTAGTTAACATGACCTTCAGAAACTCCTGGAAACATCTGAGGCGCAGTGGGGTGGAACAAGGAAAAAGGTCCTTAGACTTCAGCGTCAGTTTGTGGAGGTCTCAGTCCTGTTGGCCTTGACAGACTTGGTGACTCAGGACCACGCTGACTAGGGCTCCTTCAAGGCCCTAAGCTGATGTCCTGTGTCCTGCAAACAGTGGACAAAAGTTTCCATTCTCCTCTTTGAGACAGCATTGCAAATTTTTCTGCCACGCAGGTCCCTGGGGCCTTTCTTGGGCAGCTGTCCCCCTACCCCTTTGGCCTTCACCCTCATTCCATGGCTTGGCTTTCTGTTGATCCTACACTAAAGGTCCCCTAAATTGTGGCGTGGTCAACATGGGGTCTTAGTTCTATTCGGTAAAAACTGCTTAGTTTTACTTAACAGGAGAGAGAGGACATGAACACCTAGAAAATGCAGATGAACCCCCCTGGGGGGTGGTGGGGTCCCCAGAAGGGTGGAGTTAGGGAAAGAGAAGACTAAGGCCGCTGGGGAGGGAATGGGGGGCAGGGAGCAGCAGTCCAAAGCTGGCGTTTGCCTGCCCCAGTTATTTTCTTGGCCAGCAAGGAGGCCTTTAGAAAGGAGGCCAGGCGCTGTGGCTCACGCCTGTAATCCCAGCACTTTGGGAGGCCGAGGCAGGCGGATCACGAGGTCAGGAGATCTCCTAGCCAACATGGTGAAACCTCGTCTCTACTAAAATACAAAAAATTAGCCAGGCGTGGTGGCGCACACCTGTAGTCCCAGCTACTTGGGAGGCTGAGACAGGAGAATCGCTTGAATCCAGGAGGCGAAGGTTGCAGTGAGCTGAGATCGCACCCCTGCATTCCTTCTCAGCCTGGGCGACAGACCAAGGCTCCATCTCAAAAAAAAAAAAAAAAAAAAAAAGGAGCGTGCAGTTCTGCAGTTGAGCCACGAGGTGGCTCATGTCTGCCCAGCAGTTTCTCCAGGAGGAGAAAAGCCTGAAGCCGGTGGGATGGGCAGGAACTGCCGGTGTTCCTAGGGCTTTACCTCCCGGTGTTCTGTCATGGTCCGCCAGTAGACATTAGGATGGAGTTTCATTACATTGATGTGTGAGATTGGAGGTGCCGTTTTTACAGCCCTCGAAGGACTTGGGGCTGTTCTCTTTTGCGGAGCCTGTCTCTGGATGTTGTGCTGTGCGCATCTCTCGACAGGTCCACTGTCCCACGAGCAGAAGCTGTCACAAAGCTTGGAAATTGCCTTGGCATCCACCCTTGGCTCTATGCCCTCCTTCACGGCACGGCTGACCAGGGGACAGCTCCAGCACCTTGGCACAAGAGGGAGCAACACTTCCTGGAGGCCTGGCACCGGCTCGGGTAACATGGGCCCCGCCATCTCCTTGGAGCCTTGGAATGGGTGGTCTGTTTTCTGTCTCTGGATGCTGGGCCGAGTCCCTGGGGGCTCTGTGACCTGCCTGGCCAGCCTCCCCGTCAGTTCCAACACCCACCCTGGGAGAGAACCTGTTCTCTTGCCTTTTCCAGGGGTAGTTGAGGGGCTGCCTATGAACTTAAACTCCTCACAAGAAAGGCTTTCTTTAGTCAATCCTTAGTAATTCTGTGGATGTAGGGCTTGGCCACCCTCTGATGTGTTTCCTTGTGAGATCTAATGTTAATTATCTTCTCCTGAGGATTTTTGTTTCTCTTTTTTTTGTTGTTGTTATTTGTTTATTTATTTGAGACTGCATCTCGCTCTGTTGCCCAGGCTGGAGTGCAGTGGCACAGTCTCAGCTCACTGCAACCTCCGCCTCCTGGATTCAAGCTATTCTCCTGCCTCAGCCTCCTGAGTAGCTGGGATTACAGGCGCCCGCCACCATGCCCGGCTAATTTTTTGTATTTTTAGTAGAGACGGGGTTTCACCATGTTGTCCAGGCTGGTCTCGAACTCCCGACCTCGTGATCCGCCCGCCTCGGCCTCGCAAAGCGCTGAGATTACAGGAGTGAGCCACTGCGCCTGGCCTTTTTTGTTATTTTTTCTCATCTAGCCAGTCTGCAGTCTGACATCCGGGGCACTTTATGTAAATGTGAAGAGAGGTTTGGTTGGGTTTGTCGTCCTCATCCCTTCAGATTAACACTTCCGTCAGTGTCTTAGAAAGAGCAGTGGCAGCTTATGGGCCAATTTTGCCTAAAATGAACCTTGACCCCCATTGTATGCCAGAATCTATTAGGATACAAAGCAAGAGAAACTGATTGCAACGGGAGGCATTTTTTACGAGATGGAGCTCCTGCTGTGCGAAACGCCTTCTCTCTTGGCTTTTAGGCTGTTTTGCTTCTTTTCTCCTATCTTCGGTGGTCCCTCTTCAGTTTCCATTGCCAATTGCCTTCTCTACCAGCTCTGGCCCTGGACTCTCTAATCTCAATATTCTCTGTTACCCAAGTGAGAACCCACATCTCCGGCAACTGTCCATGTTCCCCTGTAGCTCCTGCTTCTCCTTGGAACTCATCCTGCCGCCCTGACAGCACTCAACATCCTCTCCCTTTTTTTTTTTTTTTTAAGATGGAGTCTTGCCCCTGTTGCCCTGGCTGGAGTGCGATGGCGCGATTTCAGCTCACTGCAACTTCTGCCTCCTGGGTTCAAGTGATTCTCCTGCCTCAGCCTCCCAAGTAGCTGGGATTACAGGCACCTGCCACCACGCCCAGCTAATTTTTGTATTTTTAGTAGAGATGGGGTTTCACCATGTTGGCCAGGCTGGTTTTGAACTCCTGACCTCAGGTGATCCATCTGCCTCGGCCTCCCAAAGTGCTGGGAATACAGGCGTGAGCCATCATGGCCGGGCTCAGCATCCTCTCTGAAGGAAACATTCAGACTCTGTACTGCTCGCATCTGCCCTCCAGAGCTTTTCCCCCTCACTGCCCCCATCATCCCACCTGGGTAAGGGCAGCATCCTCTGTCTTGTGGTGAGGCTTCTAACACAGAAGTCATTCTCGAGTTCCTTCAGTGTCCCCATCCTGACATTCTGTTCATTATCAGGTCCTGTCCATCCTCCCCCAAGGTGACCTCAGGTTAGTCCCCTGCTCTCCTTCTGTGGCCCCTCCCCTGGCTGCAGCTCCCACTGCCTCACCCCCAGACTCCTGCAGTAGCCCCTGCTGGTATCCCCCCATCCTCACCTTACTGTGGCTCATCATCCTCATAGCAGTTGGATCTTTTTATCCTGTCAGCCCATCACCATGCTCCACTTCTTCAGATCCTACCATGGCATCCCCTGAACTTAGGATAAAACCTCAACTCCCACTCCCTCTGAGGTCCTGCCTGCTGGAGCCCCCATGTCTCCTCCTCTGCAGTCTTATCTGAAGCCCACTCTCACTGTGTCTTTTTTTTTTTTTTTTTTTTTGAGACAGAGTCTTGCTCTGTTTCGCTCTGTTGCCGGGTCTAGAGTACAATGGCGCAATCTCGGCTCACTGCAACCTCCACTTCCTGGGTTCAAGCAATCTTCCTGTCTCAGCCCCCACTGGTAGCTGGGATTACAGGCAAATGCCACCAAGCCCAGCTAATTTTTTTTTTTTTTTTTTTGTATATTTAGTAGAGACAGCGTTTTGCCATGTTGGCCAGGCTGGTCTCGAACTCCTGACCTCAGGTGATCTACCTGCCTCAGCTTCCCAAAGTGCTGGGATTACAGGTGTGAGCCACTGTACCCAGCTTCACTGTGTCTTTTTCTTTTCTTTTCTTTTTGAGATGGAGTCTCGCTCTGTCGCCCAGGCTGGAGTGCAGTGGCACAATCCTGGCTCACTGCAACCTCTTTCTCCCTGGTTCAAGCAATTCTCCTGTCTCAGCCTTCTGAGTAGCTGGGACTACAGGCGCCTGCCACCACGCCCGGCTAATTTTTGTATTTTTAGTAGAGACGGGGTTTCCCTATGTTGGTCAGGCTGGTCTCGAACTCCTGACCTCAGGTGATCCACCCACCTCGGCCTCCCAAAGTGCTGGGATTACACTGGGATTACAGGTGTGAGCCACCGTGCCCAACCACTGTGTCTTTTTCTTTAACGGATAGTCTGTTCTTTGTGCTTGCTCTCCTTTCATTCTGTGTGGCTGGCCCCTTTTTATTCTCACAGCTCTTCCTACAGGAGGCCATGTTAGCCCACCCTTTTCAAAGCAAGCCCTCTTTTTTATCCTCTCTGTCACCTCAGTTTGCAGTTATATACTTGGGTTTCCATCCTGCCCAGGGCACAATAATTGTCTTTTCCTTGATGATTTTTTTTTTTTTTTTTTTTTTTTCCTGTCACTGAAACTGCCCCTGGGGCTCTGGGCCTCTGAGATCTTTTAATGGGACTTCTGGTCAGTGCTGGGGGCAATTGGGGCCCTTGCATGCTTCTGTGGTGTTGTGCCAGGTGTGCTTTTTAAAACTGATGGAAAATAAATTTTCATCATGCACTGTGGGTCAGGCAGATCTCTGAAGCCTCTGGCAGAGCCTGCATGAAAGGGGCACCACTGAAAAGCAGTCAGTGGCTCTTTCCTCCTGCTTCCTCCCCTCCCTTCTTTCCCCCCTCCCTCCCCACCTTCATTCCTCCCTCCTTCCCTTCCCTGTAGAGGTTCAACTTTCCACTCACTGGGGAATTTTTGGCTTGTGTGCACAGGAGAGGCACCCGGTACTTTTATGTTGCTTAATGTTTGGCCCAAAGAAAACACCCGCAGCCAGGCCACTCTTTCCTGGCTACAGTTCTCAGGGATGCGGAGGCAGGAACACTTCAGTTCCTGCTCCCCGTGTAGGGCACCCCTGCCCTCCCTTCTTTGGTGCCTGGTGCCCGAGTGTAGATGGCAGGTCCATTCATCACATGTGGATGCAGCACTTGCCCTGTGAGGTGATGTGCCAGGTCCTGAGGCCGGATGAGAAACATGGACATAGTCCTGACCCTCAGGGCCTGCAAAGCCTGGGGAGGAAGTAGGCATCCTACCTTGGAGGCTGAGAAGGGCTAGTGGGCTCTGAAAGCACAGGAAAGGGGCAATCCGGGGTGGCTTCATGGAATGGGTGTGGTCTAAGCCAGGTCTCCAGATAAGGGCATTCTAGGCAGAGGGAACAGCAAGCACAAAGTGAGGAGGCCAGCAGCGCAGAGTGTGCAAAGAAGTGATTGGAAGCTGCTGGACTCTAAAAGTTGAGACTGGTGTGAAGAGAGGTGAGGAGGCTGGGTGGGCCGTGCAGGGAGTCTTGACTGTCCCAAAAGTTGGGAAGCTCCTAAGAGGTAGAAAGCAGAGTTATGGGGTGGTCAAGTTACATAGGTGGGTCATTGGAGGCAGCTTTGAGGACAGATTGAGAAGACAAGCCTGGAGCAGGTGAATAGTTAGGAAGAGATGTGTCGAGCGGCCTGGATTATGGTGATGAAATGGACAGAGAGAAGGGGGGTTAAGAAACAATTCTGAAGCAAATTGGTTTGAGGTTCCTTTGGGGTCCTCCAGAGAGTAGTGGCTAGGAATGGAGACATGGACCGCAAGGAGGACAGGCAAGCCCATCCCCTGTCACTCTCCAGAGGGGCCATGAGGGAAGGAAGAGCCGTGGGTGCAGCCTGGTGGGGCATGGCCAGAGCTGCTCACTGTGACCCTCATTCAAGGATGCCCTGAAGGAGTTGCGGAAGAAGGGAGAGCCTGCCGAGAGGGCCAGGGCAGCACAGGAGGGGGACTGAGGAGTCAGGAGCAGGGCTGCCAGTAGCAGTGAGGGGGCTGCAGGCTGCAGGGCTGAAGGGAGCAGGAGCTAGTCCCCAGTGGCAGATGCGCTGCAGGCCTCAGCCTTGTCTCTGCTGACCTCCCTTCTCACACTTCCCCAACCTTGGTACACTGGACCATGTGCTGCTTTTCCTTTTTTTTTTTTTTTTTCTTTTTTGTAGAGACAGTATCTCACTATGTTGCCCAGGCTGGTCTCGAACTCCTGGCTTCAAGTGATCCTCCTGCCTCAACCTCCCAAAATGCTGGGATTACAGGCTTAAGCCACCCCACTGGCCTGCCTTTTCCTTCTCTTGTCGCCTCTCACATTTCTTGCAGTTTATCTTGTCAGAGTGAGCTGTGCCTTGCTCCAGCCTTGGCCACCTATCGCGGGGGAAAGTAAACCTTGCTGGGAGACCAGGAGGAAGGGCCCAGTCCTGCCTGCTGCCCTCAGAAGCCAGCTCTTCTCAAGCATGCGTAGAGGCACTGACATTTGGTCAAAGATGATAGAGAAGAGGCCTCCCGGGTTCCCAGGCTCCCTCTCCCCCTTCCACTCCCCTACCTGATCAGACTGGGATGGACTCGGGAGGGATGAAGCCAGATGCTGCAGCAGCACGGTGGGAAGGCTCTGCCCCTCAGAGCAGCCTGGACCATGGAGCAGCTTTCCTAACCCTGGCCTGTTTTCCTTCCTGATATACCAGAGCAGCCTGGGAGCATCCCGGGCCCCGAATGTGCCTCCTGCAAAAGAGTATTTTCTCCCTACTTCAAAAAGGAGCCGGTGTACCAGCTGCCCTGCGGCCACCTCCTGTGCCGACCCTGCCTGGGTGAGAAGCAACGCTCCCTGCCCATGACGTGCACAGCCTGCCAGCGGCCAGTTGCTAGCCAAGACGTGCTGCGGGTCCACTTCTGAGTGACTGGCCTCCACTGGAGGAGACCCATTGCTGGGAAGAGCTGAGGGGGAACAGGAGCAGGGCCACAGCACCCCTGAGGTCTGGCCAGGCCCCAGGCACAGAGCTGCCTGCTCCCTCCCGGGGCTCTTCTTCATCACCTCACGGTATAGCACATTGCTTCTGCGCTGGTGGCAATAGGGCAACAAAGCCATAGGCCAGAGGGCGGGGGGATGTCCCTGCCTCACCCCCTGCCTGAGCCCAGGACCTGCTGGAGCCAGCCCCACCCTAGGCAGGAAGACCCCTGCTGAGGGCCCCCCGTGCAGTCCGCATACCCCCCTGTCCAGCAGGGCACTGTGGGTGGCTCACCCTAGATTGTGGCCCAGATCTCAGGAGTCTCTGCCTTCAGGGTCATCCAAAAGTGGACCTTGGGAGCAGTGGGGGTGTCTGTGGAGTGCATGACTCAGCCCCCCGACTCGCAGCCTTAATAAAGCGATGGTTGACGTCTGCTGTGGGTTTCCTCCTGGTGGAGTGCCTGTCTGTGTCACACACTCCTGTCACCCACCTGCACCCACACAAGTGGAGCTCACAGGGTAGCTGTGTGCAGTCACTGCAGCTTGCCAGGCTGTCATTCCTGTCGACGACCTGAAAGGACACAAACTGGAATTTTCAGGTCTGTCCCCTGCATGGGGACTCAGAACCCAGGTTTGCAGGTGGGCATACGTGGTGGGAGGGTGGAGGGCTCCCTCTGGCCAGTGCCAGCTGTGCTCAGCTGGCTTCTGAAACTGCTCCCTGAGGGGGAGCACAGCGTTTCCTCATGCAGCCGGTTTCAGGAAAAATACTTGTTTATAGGCTGCATCCTTTTTTCAGCCCAACATTTAGCTTTATGGAGTGCCAAGGGAAAATATATCCATATCCCTACAACTTGGTACTCTATCAGATTCCAGCCACTAGAAGAACCTCAGTGAGAGAACACACCCGCCTTTCCCTGTTCCCTTCTAAGCACGTTTGGGAAGGAACAGCCTAAAGATGCTTTGTAAAGCTGTATTTTACCCTTGAGCTTAGCCGCGGGTCCCTGAGAACAGGCACATTCCTTTAGGCGGTCCAGAGCTCTAGTCCACACCCAATACTTTAGAGATCTGGGTTTGGGGTTAGTTGCTTTTTTTTTTTTTTTTTTAATTGAGACAGGGTTGGTCTCTGTTGCCCAAGCTTGAGGGCAGTGGTGCAATCATAACTCATTGCAGCCTCGAACTCCTGGGCTTAAGGGATCCTTCCACCTCAGCCTCCCAGGTAGCAGGAACTATAGGCATGTGCCACCATGCCCAGCTAATTTTTTTATTTTTTGTAGAGACAAGGTCTTGCTATGTTGTCCAGACTGGTCTCAAACTCCTGGGCTCAAGCGATCCTCCCAAAGTGCTTGGATTGCAGGCATGAGCCACTTCGCCTAGCCAAGCCTGCATTTTTTTGAGTTCCTACATCATTTGTCCACAAAGATGGCTTCAGAGAGGTGGTCACATGCTTTGCTCTGCTTCCTCTTGGCACTGACCTTGATGCAGCCTTCACATGAGATTTGAGGGTCCGCATGGATGGCCTGTGCCGCCCTCGCTGGCGAGGCTCCTGTGTGCCCCTGGCTTTCTGGGTCTGTGCCTCTCCAGAATCTTGTCTTACCCTCCGGTGTGCTTGTGTTCTTAGAAAAGCCCCAGCATGGCCGGGCATGGTGGCTCATGCCTATTATCCCAGCACTTTGGGAGGCCAAGGTGGGTGGATCACTTGAGGTCAAGAGTTCGAGACCAGCCTGGCCAACATGGCAAAACCCCATCTCTACTAAAAATACAAAAATTAGCTGGGCATGGTGGTGTGTGCCTGTAATGCCAGCTACTCAGGAGGCTGAGGCATGAGAATCGCTTGAACCGGGGAGGCAGAGGTTGCAGTGAGCCGAGATCGCACCACTGTACTCCAGCCTGGGCAACGGAGTGAGACTCCCTCTCAAAAAAAGAAAAAAGCCCCAGCATGTAGCAAAAGCATTTCTTGGTGAGTGTGGGGGCTGGTGATTCCCACTTTCACCCTGTCATGGTCTCAGGGAACAGCCTGCTTCCCACCAGCAGCTTGACACCCACAGTGTGCTCTGGCTGCCGGGAGCCCATCTCTCGGAGAAACCCTGTCCACCCAACCCCGAGAGCCCTAGCGTGCAGTCAGCGTCAGCACGGCGCTCCCAGATGAGGGCCGGACTGCCTCCCCTTAAGCAGCTGTGTTGGAGGTACTGCCCAGACCGCTGCAGGTCCCTGGGGATCTGCATTTCTAACAGGCTCCTGCCCCCAAGACTGCTCTGGTGGAAAATCCAGCCTGGGAGCCCCTGGAGTGGCAGGCCCTGTCCTGGGTACAGGTGGAGCCACGCCCAGGAGTTGCGTGTGTTTTTCTTAATTGAAAGACTTCCCCCAAAAGGAAGTGGTCTTTTCACTACCCTTGCCAGAAACATGCCAGGCACCACGGGGCTCTGTTTCTGTCCCCTAGAAAATGGGAATAAAATTTCTTTTGCTGTCACCTGGCTCCGAAGGCAGTTTATTTCTCACTAGAGCCTGGACCCAGGCACAGAACAGCTGTAAACACGCAGAGTTTAAGTCCACGGACAGAGAAGACTCAGGACCTCAGAGCCTTGCTGTGGCCCTGCTGCCCTCCAGAGATCTTCCACCCCCTCCATGACCACAGGGTCTGCGGGCACATGTCTCTTCCCCTTCCTGTGACATTGACTCGGCCCTCTGAACGCAGGTCAGGGCCATGGTACCCCTGCGGTTTGGTGGGGGCAAAGGGGCCCAGGCAGCACCATTCTCCAAATCTCTCCTCCCAAGGTGCAAAGGTCTACCCTGTGGCTCTGCCTTTGGCCATTCTCTGTCCTCACTCGCAGAGGCTTGGCTCTCCAGTCGCCCTTCCAGCCCCTGAGTAGGTGGAAGAAAGGTTGGCATCAGAAAAGAAGTAGATGAACCAAATGGCCAGGAAGAAGAACAGCTGCTCACAGTGTTCCATCTCCCTGCAGCTGGGCTGTGAGGCCCCAGAGCACCTGGGGGCTTAGTAGCTTCTCCCAGCCCCACACCTGCCCGGCTTCCCCCGTAGCTCTCCAGCTTGAGGCCTCCCAGCGGCTGGGCACTTTTCCATTCCCCAGGAGATGGGCCTTCTGACGCTCGGTGGCTGTAAGTAGGTCTGCAGACAAAGAGTCCTGCCCTGGAGGAAACCACTTTGCCTGCCCGGCCTCCTGCCTGTGGTATTGTGACATTGTGAGGCTGGGCTGGCTGCCATTGTGATGGCCACTGGGGTGGGAAGCTGCTTCAGGCTGATTTCTCCCCCAGGGCTCCTGTGGGCCTTCGTTGAGCAGGTCCTGGCTTCAGAGCTGGCCCCCCCCGGCCAGGCCTGCTGTCACCTCGCCTGGCTGCTCAGCGTGTTTGCCAGTGCAGGCTTTTTCCTTCCAGTCCTGGATTGGAAGGGGCATGGCTGGGTTGTGAATTAGTGAAAACCGCACTGTCCAGTAGAGTAGCCACTAGCCACAGTGGCTATTTAATTAAAAGTAAATGAATTTTTAAACTCGGTTCATTACTCACACCACCCACATTTAAAGTGCTTGATAGTCACATGGGGTTAGTGGCTTCTGGGTTTCGGCCATAATCCCAAAAGACACAGGCCCAAAGGCCATAACCCCGAATGTTGAAATCCCTAAAGATCAAAATCCCTAAAGTCTAAAATCCCTGATGTCTAATTGAATCCCCAAACCATAAGTGACAGATTTGAAATTAGGTACAATCAAGTCTTCTTAAATTTGGACTTTTGAGATTGTGATTTTTAGGATTTCAGACTTCAGGGATTTTGATCTTTTGGGATTTCAACATTTAGGATTATGGTGATGGGGATCCTGTTTTGGGAGTTATGATCAGCACAGGTGGGTCCTATATTGGACAGCACAGATAGAGACCATTTCCACCATCACCGAAAGTTCTCCTGGACAGTGCTGGGCCAAAATAAGAGCTTGTCGCCCTTCCCTCTTATGAACTGTCACCTGGGAGAGGAGGAAAGCCCCCCTCCTCCATGGGGGCAGGAGAGTAGAACAATGGTGTACAAAATCAGACAGGCTTGAACCCCAGCTGCCTTCCTCCCCCACTGGGCAGAAGCGGTGCACCCAGGCTCCACCTGGCTGTAATGCACTCCCTCCCTTGCAGAGAGGTGCCTGAAATGGCTCTGTCTGTGCCAAGAGGGGTGACAAGATCTCCAAAGTGGCACAGGACTAAGGTGAGGACAAAGGAGGAAGACTTGGGATGGTCAAGTTTATTCCCTCAGGGTTTTCACCAATAATAGGATAACGCTACCCTTAACCCGGCTATCAAGTGACCACCACACAAACACCTTGATGTTTTCCCTTTCAATGTTTTTCTGTAAAGAAAAAACTATTTGTAGGTATATAGTGTGTGGGTCTGTTGCCTGCTATTTCTAACACTATCTCATGGACATTTGCCTTTGTCGTTAGATACTCTTCTTGTAAAGCTCATTTGTAGGCCGGGCACGGTGGCTCATGCCTGTAATCCCAGCACTTTGGGAGGCCGAGGTAGGTGGATCACCTGAGGTCGAGAGTTTGAGACCTGGCCAACATGGTGAAACCCTGTCTCTACTAAAAAGACAAAAAATTAGCCGGGTGTGGTGGCGCACGTCTGTAATCCCAGCTACTCAGGAGGCTGAGGCAGGAGAATCGCTTGAACCCGGGAGGCGGAGGTTCAAGTGATCTCACTAGCCAAGATCGCACCACTGCACTCCAGCCTGGGCAACAAGAGCAAAACTCCATCTCAAAAAAAAATAAAAATAAAGCTCATTTGTAAGAACAAGTCAAGGTAGCCAGGAAAACTCTGAAAAAGAACAGTTTGGTTTGTGGGTGGGGAGAACTAACCCACGAATACACAGGCAGATGAACAGAACAGAATGAAAAACCCATAGGCAGGCCCAACTACACATGGAAATTTTGTGTACTGCAAGGCAGGAATGGTAGAAAACTGACCTTTCCACAGGTGGCGCTGCAGTCACTGGGCGAATGAAACCGTGGAAGAACTAGAGATAAATGCAAAACGAGAGAACTCCTTCGCAACCTGGGAGTGAGGAAAACTGTCCTAATTCAAAATCCAGGCCAGATGTGGTGGCTCACGCCTGTAATCCCAGCACTTTGGGTGGCCAAGGTGGGCGGATCACCTGAGGTCAGGAGTTAGAGACCAGCTTGGCCAACATGATGAAACCCCGTCTCTACTAAAAATACAAAAATTAGCCGGCGTCGTGGCAGGTGCCTGTAATCCCAGCTACTCAGGAGGCTGACGTGGGAGAATCACTTGAACCCAGGAGGCAGAGGTTGCAGGGAGCCGAGATGGCACCACTGTACTCCAGCCTGGGCGACAGAGCAAAACTCCATCTAAAACAAACAAAAAAATTCAGATTCAGTAAGGAAAAAGACTGATAGATTCGACTACCTTAAGAAACAAAATAAAACAAACAAACAAAAAAAACAGCCGGGCATGGTGGCTCACGCCTGTACTTCTAGCTCTTTGGGAGGCCAAGGAGGGAGGATCATTTGAGCCTAGGAGTTTGAGACCAGCCTGGGCAACACAGGGAGACCCTGTCTCTACAAAAAATACAAAAATTAGCCGGGCATGGTGGTGCATGCCTGTAGTCCCAGCTACTCAGGAGGCCAAGGCAGGAGAATCACCTGAGCTTGGGAAGCAGAGGTTGCAGTGAGCCGAGATCGAGCCACTGTAATCCCAGCACTTTGGGTGGCCAAGGTGGGCGGATCACCTGAGGTCAGGAGTTTGAGACCAGCCTGGCAACATGATGAAACCCCGTCTCTACCTGTGCGACAGAGGGAGACCCTGTCTCAAAACAAACCAAAAAACTTCTTACATGGCAAAATTCATTAGCAAGTAAAAACGAAAATTACAAGCTGGGAAAATATATTTGCAACCTGTATTAAATGGTTAATACCCATAACATATAGCTTCTAAAAATAACAGATTCACAAAGAAATACAAATGGCTTTTAAACATGTAAACAATGTTCAGCCTCACTCATAATATGATGAAATAAAGAGGACCGTGAAAAACTACTTCTTGCTTAGCAGATTGGCAAAAATCTCCATGTTTGGTCGCAATCTGTAGGTGAGACTTCAGGTAAACAGGAGCTGTCATATACTAATGCTCAGAATACAAAGGGTACAATCTTTGGCGGGGAATGTGGCAATATCTGGCTGAGTCACGTATGCATGTACCCTTCTACCCAGCCATCCTACATGTAGGATTCTAGTCCAAAGATCCCCTGAAAAAAATATGAAAAGAATTCCAGCCCCACCAGCAGGCAGCCTGGGCACCCAGAGCCAATCTTTGCAGGGCTGAGGAGCCATGTCACCCTCTGTGGAGGCGCCAGCTGTGTCCAGCCTATGGGCCCAGAAGCAAGTGCTTTACACATGCATGATTTTATCAAGGAGATTATGGAGACCTTGAAGGCCATCCATGCATGTTAAAAACCTTTGCATTCAAAAGCTTTAATAAAAGTTTATATATTGAATAAACAATGTCCTAGGCATTGCACTAAATGCCTATGTGTTATATTATTTAATCCCCACTTGGAGTTAGGATGAAACAGAGGCTCAGACCACAAAGAGCCCCTCTGATTGCCTACACGACCTATGGAAGTGTCTTCACTTGGTTCCAAATCCACTGTGCAATCCAGAACCAGAGGCACAACAGAGTCTAATTATGGAATAACAACCTCATGACCAGGCTCCAGCACAGCCTTTGAAATTCAGTATTACACCTCTAGGCACAAAAATAAAAGATGCTTCCCCCATAAAGGCTCAGCAGAGTTAGTCTCATGTAAATAGATGAATCTCCTGGTTGAAATGTGAATGGAAAAGTACTCGTCGTGTGCAGTTCCTGGGAGAGAAGGGTGTGCGGGGGAGGACGCACAGACGGGCTCAAGAACGGCCCTATCTACGACCCAGGGCTCTGGGTATTAGGATCCTACCGAGGTGCACTGCCTCTCTCCAGAGCCCCCAGTGTGGGATACACGTGGCCAAAGAAGATCCAATTTGAAAGAGAAACTAAACTGGGTGTTGGAAAACCTTGTGAGAGTCGGTAACCAAAGGAGGCCTGCGTGACCCTGGTGGAGTGGGAGGGTGTGAAGGGCAGACAGTGGAACAGGCCCAGGAAGGTCAGTAAGCAGAGGCGGGAGTCGGGAGCAAAGCTGGGCTGAGGCCTACAATGTCCTCTAAACTGCTGGAGAGAACTGGGCTTGAAAAGGGAGGGGACAGGGAATCAGCATGGGGAGACAGAGGCACAGGCTGGCCTCTCCCTCCCATGATTCTTGATACCCTTCCCTTGGGCCCAGGGCCCAGACACCAGCTCTGACTCAGCGGATGAAATGCAACCCCATGGCTCATTAATTAGGAAGCCTGTAATTAGCCTGTCTCAGAAACCAGGAGCCTCCAGAGAGAGCCCCTCTCACCTGCCTTCCTCCCTCCCACCCAAAGGATGACATCAAGCTGGGGAGGTCCGGCCTCTGGGACTGAGGAGGGGAAAGTGAAGTGTGAGCAATAGGGGGAATGAGATACCAGGCACGCGTGTCTGCATGCGACAGCCTCGGCGAATTGACCTTCAATCATGAGATGATGGAAATGATGCGAAGTGGCCTAAACCCTAAATGTTTCCTCTACTGAAGAAACCCGGGGACAGGCTTGGGCGTGGCCCAGGTGGGTCTACAACACCTGCAAAGCTGCCAGCCCCTGCAACTCAGTCTGAGAGTGAAACCGCTTCCGTGGCCAGAATGTGGTTGGCACTGGGTGTGTGGCTGGCACTGTGGAGTGACTCGGCAGTGCTGCTTAGACTGCTGCTTTTAGCTGCCTCCCTCACGGCTTCCCTGCAGCTGCTTTTCCACCTTTCTCTTCAACCTTGGATTTTTCCACCTTGAAAAAATCTGTTCCAAAGCTTAGTCTCCTTTCCTCCTGGCTTCATGCCACTGATTATTTTAAATTATTGGCTGCCAATTATTTGGCCCACTTTCCCAGCCAAAAGTGGGCTCTGTTCCTTCTCTTGACCTTGGACAGGCTTGTGGCTGCTTCAGCTTATAAAGCATGGCAACACTGACCTTCTGTGATTTCTGAGGCTATCATAAAATGCCATGTCACTCTGCCCTTGTTTTCTGGAGATTCACTCTTCATCGAAGCCCTGAGCTGCCATTCAATGGCTTCAAGAGTGAATCCAGGCTGGGCGCGGTGGCTCACGCCTGTAATCCCAACGCTTTGAGAGGCCAAGATGGGTGGATCACCTGAGGTCAGGAGTTCGAGACCAGCCTATCCAACATGGTGAAACCCCAAGTCTACTAAAAATACAAAAATTAGCTGGGTGAGGTGGCGGGTGCCTAATCCCAGCTACTCAGTAGTCCGAGGCAGGAGAATTGCTTGAACCTGGGAGGTGGAGGTTGCAGTGAGCTGAGATCTTGCCACTGCACTCCAGCAAGACCCTGTCTCAAAAAAAAAAAAAAAAAAAAAGGTTGAATCCAACTCACAGGAAAGCAGGCAGTCCAGGCAACAGCGCCCCAACTGAGCTGAGCCTCTGGGCAACTCCCGCCCAAGTGCCCAGGCATGTGAGTGAAGAAGGCCCAGGTGATTTCAGCTTGTAGCCCGCCCCTCCTTCCTGTGGAGGCCCCAGACATTGTGGAACAGATAAAAGGTGTTCACTGTGACCGTCAGAACCTGTGAGCATAATAAAATGGCAGTGGGTTGATACCAGTGCATGTTGAGCAGTTTGTTACACAGCAACAGTAACGGAAACAACCACAAAATCCTAGATGATTGCTACAGCGGGGCTAGGGAAGGACGGAGAAACCAGGAGGCAAAGCCGGGATCCTCCTTAGCCAAGAAGGACTGCAAATGCCCCTGTGCTGATAATTCATGCCCTTCACTGCTGCTGGGCCTGGGCAGGCAGAGGACACACCAACTCGACTGGTCATTTACCCAAGACCCAGGGTTGGGTCCATGGCGGGTCCGGGGGATGTAGTGACCAAAAGGACCACTCTCTAGTAGGGCAGAAAGACAGGGAAACACGTGAATAAAGCATGTCTAGGGCTCCACATTGACCTGAAGGGGGAGGAGGAGGTTGGTTTAGCTAAGGTTAGGGGTGGGGGCAGGAAAGATGAAACTCAGGTTCTGATATCAGAAAATATCTCAGTGGGCCAGGTGTGGTAGCTCATGCCTGTAATCCCAGCACTTTGGGAGGCCAAAGTGAGAGGATCGTTCGAGCCCAGGAGTTCAAGACCAGCCTGGGTAACGTAATTAGCTGGGCATGGTGGCACACGTCTGTAGTCCCAGCTACTGAGGAGGCTGAGATGGGAGGATCGCTTGAGCCCAGGAGGTGAAGGCTGCAGCGAGCTGTGTTTGTGCCACTGCCCCCCAGCCTGGGCAATAGAGTGAGACCCTCTCTAAAAGAAAAGAAAAGATCTCAGTGGATTTGTGGGGGTGAGGGCTGCTTAGCTTTACAGCATTTATTTCCCTTCCTACTATCATCCTGAGATCCTCTCAAGGCACTACCCTTTCTCCACTGCATTCACTCTGAAGGAGCTTTATTCAGACACTTGAGGATGGGCATCATCCAACCTAATCCAAAAAGCCAGCCCCTCCCTGGAGTAGGCACCTGAGCAGAGGGATCAAGAGGAAGGCACTGGAGTTGCCTACAGCAGACCCTGTGGATGCCACTCCCAGGCTCCGTTCTCTTGACCCCTGGGCGTGTCCGTCCCTCAGATGCCGCACACTGGGGTCAGTGGTTTGCAGCTGGCCTTCCTCTGGACGTGTGCCCTCAGCCAGTGGTAGCCACTTCACCAAGAGAGACTCCCTCCCTGCAGCCCCCTTAGTCAATGATTAATACACAAATATTAAAAACTTGACCCTCAGGTCAGGCACCATGGCTGTAATCCCAGCGCTTTGGGAGGCCGAGGTGGGCAGATCACCTGAGGTTGGGAGTTTGAGACCAGCTTGACCAACATGGAGAAAAACCATCTCTACTAATAAAGTACAAAAAAATTAGCCGGGCATGGTGGTGCATCCCTGTAATCCCAGCTACTCGGGAAGCTGAGGCAGGAGAATCACTTGAACCTGGGAGGCGGAGGTTGCAGTGAGCCAAGATCGCACCATTGCACTCCAGCCTGGGCAACAAGAGCGAAACTCCGTCTCAAAAAAAGAAAAAAAATTAGCTTGTGTTGTGGCACACACCTATGTTCCCAGCTACTTGGGAGGCTGAGGCAGGAGGATCACTTGAGCCCAGGAAGGAGGTCAAGGCTGCAGTGAGCTGTGATTGCCCCACTGTGCTCCAGCCTAGGTGACAAAGCCAGATCCTGTCTCAAAAAAGAAAAAAGAAAAGACCTGGCGCAGTGGCTCACACCTGTAATCCCAGCACTTTGGGAGCCTGAGGTGGGCAGATCACCTGAGGTCAGGAGTTCAAGACCAGCCTGGCCAACTTGGTAAAACCCCATCTCTATTGAAAATACAAAAATTAGCCTGGTGTGGTGATGCGTGCCTGCAATCCCAGCTACTTGGGAGGCTGAGGCAGGAGAATCGCTTGAACACAGAGGCAGAGGTTGCAGTGAGCCAAGACCATGCCATTGCACTCCAGCCTGGGCAACAGATCGAAACTCTGTCTCAAAAAAGAAAAGAAAAGAAAAAAACCCATCAAAAACACTAAACATATTTTGTGATATATTTGTTTGTTTGTTTTTGAGACAGGGTTTCACTCCCGTTGCCCAGACTGGAGTGCAGTGGTGTGATCTTGGCTCACTGCAACCTCTGTTTCCTGGGCTCAAGCAATTCTCCTCTCTCAGCCTCCCAAATACCTGGGACTACAGGGATCTGGCTAATTTTTTATTTATTCATTTTTTTTGAGATGGAGTCTCGCTCTGTCACCTAGGCTGGAGTACAGTGGCACGATCTCAGCTCACTGGAACCTTCACCTCCTGGGTTCAAACAATTCTCCTGCTTCAGCCTCCCAAGTAGCTGAGACTACAGGTGCGTGCCACCATGCCTGGCTAATTTTTTGTACTTTCAGTAGAGACGGGGTTTCACCATGTTAGCCAGGATGGTCTGGATCTCCTGACCTCATGATCCGCCTGCCTCGGCCTCCCAAAGTGCTGGGATTACAGACGTGAGTCCTGGTGCCCGGCCTAATTTTTATATTTTTAGTAGAGATGGGGTTTCGCCATGTTGGCCAGGCTGGTCTTGAACTCCTGAACCCAGGTGATCTGCCCGTGTCAGCCTCCCTAAGTGCTGGGATTACAAGTGTGAGCCCGTGCCTTCATGATATTGTTATGTGGCTTATAATGTACATGCCAAGAACACATTATCAGCATACAGTAAACATTAGCTATTCTACATTATCCCTATTTATACAGTTTTCCTCTTTAGTGCAGGGAAATGAATAGGTCTTGGAAAATGAGACGGATTTTGCTAAATTTAGCCTGGGGGCATCTAATGGAGGCCAGTTCCAAATATAGTCTTCCCCCTGCAGTAAATCTGCACAGCCCCTGGGTTTTGTATGCAGTTATGGATCTGGGGAATTTTTTTTTTATTTTTCCATCAGGAGGTACAGACTATCTGGATGTCAAAGGAAGGGTGAGTGGAGTTTTAATCAATATTAATAATAACAGCAATGAGTACTGAGAAGTCTTAAAAACAAGGTGAAACTAAAACATTAACTACAATAAAATAAATGATTAGAGTAAAGGAATTCCTTTTCATTTTTTATTTTATTTTATTATTTTTGGAGTCAGAATCCTGCTCTGTCACCCAGGTTGGAGTACAGTAGCGCAATCTTGATTCACTGCAACCTCCACCTCCTGGGTTCAAGCGATTCTCCTGCCTCAGCCTCCTCAGTAGCTGGGATTACAGGTGTGCACCACCACGCTCAGCTAGTTTTTGTATTTTTAGTAGAGACAGGGTTTCGTCATGTTGGCCAGGCTGGTCTCGAACTCCTGGCCTCAAGTGATCCACCTGCCTCGGCCTGCCAAAGTATTGGGATTACAGGCGTGAGCCACCGCACTGGGCAAGAAATCCTTTTTAAAACATTCTAAGGAACCCAGCTTGTTTGGAGGAGAATAAAGATATGGCTTAATCTTAATATTGCTTAAACTACTGAAATAATAGAAATAAGATTGAAAGATAATCCATTTTAAGACAAGAAAGAAGGAAAAAGAAGTGAAAGGGTGTCACAGTAAATGGAAAACAGAAGCAATGAAACCAGAAGTTCGAGACCAGCCTGGGCAACATATGAGACCATGTCTCTATAAAACATTTTTAAAAAAATTAGCCAGTGGCAGGCTGGGCGCGGTGGCTCACACCGATAATCCCAGCACTTTGGGAGGCCGAGACAGGCAGATCACGAGGTCAGAAGATTGAGACCATCCTGGCTAACACAATGAAACCCCGTCTCTACTAAAAATACAAAAAATTAGCCAGGCATGGTGGCCGGCGCCTGTAGTCCCAGCTACTCAGGAGGCTGAGGCAGGAGAATGGCATGAACCCGGGAGGCAGAGCTTGCAGTGAGCCAAGATGGCACCACTGCACTCCAGCCTGGGTGATAGAGCGAGACTCCATCTCAAAAAAAAAAAAAAAAAAAAAAAAAAATTAGCTGGTGGCCAGGGGCGGTGGCTCATGTACTTTGGGAAGCTGAGGTGGGCGGATCACAAGGTCAGGAGTTCAAGACCAGCTTGGCCAATATGGAGAAACCCCGTCTTTACTGAAACTACAAAAATTAGCCAGGCGTGGTGGTAGGCGCCTGTAGTCCCAGCTACTTGGGAGGCTGAGGCAGGAGAATTGCTTTAACCTGGGAGGCGGAGGTTGCAGTGAGCCAAGATTGTGCCACTGCACTCCAGCCTGGGCAACAGAGTGAGACTCTGTCTCAAAAAAAAACAAAAACAAAAACAAAAAACTGGCATGGGCCAGGCACGGTAGCTCATGCCTGTAATCCCAGCACTTAGGGAGGCTGAGGCGGGTAGATCACCTGACGTCAGGAGTTCAGCCTGACCAATATGGAGAAACCCTGTCTCTACTAAAAATACAAAATTAGCCAGGTGTGGTGGCACATGCCTGTAATCCCAGCTACTCGGGAGGCTGAGGCAGGAGAATCGCTTGAACCCGGGAGGCAGAGGTTGCAGTGAGCCGAGATCGTGCCATTGCACTCAAGCCTGGGCAACAAGAGAAAAGTCTGTCTCATAAAAAAAAAAAAAAAAATTAGCTGGCATGGTGGGTTGGGCTTGTAGTCCCAGCTACTTGGGAATCTGAGGTAGGAGGATAGTTTGATGACTGCGCCACTGCACTCCAGCCTGAGTGACAGAGCTAGACCGTGTCTCCACAATAACAAAAAGAAAACAGAAGCTAAATGTTTGCAAATGAATCCAAGTAGACGGGCAACCACCATCAATGTTAACAGATTCAATTTGCCTTGTTAAAACCGGAGCTCTCAGGTTGAATAAAAAATAAAATCTTTGCCGGGCGTGGTGGCTTACACGTGTAATTCCAGCACTTCCAGAGGCCAACACCGGAGAATTCCTTGAGGCTAGGAATTCGAGACTAGCCTGAGCAACATAATAAGATCCCATCTCTACAAAAACATAAAAAATAAAAATTAGCTGGTTGTGGTGGTCGGTACCTATAGTCCCAGCTACTTGGGAGGCCGAGGCAAGAGGATCAGTTGAACCCAGAAGTTTGAGGCTGCAGTGAGCTATGATTGCACCACTGCACTCCAGCCTGGGCAACAGAGCCTATCTCTAAAAAAACACACACTTACGCCTGTAATCCCAGCACTTTAGGAGCTGAGGTGGGTGGATCACTTGAGGTCAGGAGTTCAAGACCAGCCTGGCCAACATGGTGAACATGGCCATCTCTACTAAAAATACAAAAATTAGCTGGGTGCGTTGGCAGGTGCCTGTAATCCCAGCTACTTGAGAGGCTGAGACAGGAGAATTGCTTGAGCCTGGGAGGCAGCGGCTGCAGTGAGCTGAAAAACACACCACTGCCCTCCATCCTTGGCAATACAGCAAGACTCTGTCGCAAAAAAAAAAAAAAAAGAAAAGAAAAGAAAAGAAAGAAAGAAGATGAAATGTAATAAAGGTATAAATCAGTGAAACAAACACTATGGAGATTCAACACAACCAGAGGTTGGTTCTTTAAAACAATCACATAAAAGGAGTCGGGTGCAGTGGCTCACGCCTGTAATCCCAGCACTTTGGGAGGCTGAGACAGGTGGATCTTTTGAGGTCAGGAGCTCGATACCAGCCTAGCCGACATGGTGAAACCCCATTTCTACTGAAAATAAAAAAATTAACCGGGCAGTAGTGGCACATGCCTGCAATGCCAGCTATTCCGGAGGCTGAGGCAGGAGAATTGCTTGAACCGAAGAGGCAGAGGTTGCATGAGCTGAGATCACGCCACTGTACTCCAGTCTGAGCAACAGAGTGAGACCCTGTCTCAAAAGAAAAAAAAAAAATCACATAAAAGGCACCAACAGAGAAGACCCGGCAGCACTGCCTGGAATTGGCATACCCTTGGGGGCTGGGGACAATGGTGTGGCACTCGGGGGAGTGGACAAAGGTGAGAGTTAGCAGGGCCAGACCTGCAAGCCTGTTGGACATGTCTGGGCATTGTCCAGAGGGCAGTGGGGAGCCATGGACAGGTTTTGAGCGGGAAGTGGCATGATCAGTCAGGGAGGCAGGATGGGATGGCTCTGAAGATAACCTGGGGCCAAGCCCAGGCATGTGAGGCAGGCCAAGGCACTGGGAGGCCAGGGGCAGGCTGGGGCAGGGAGCTTGGGAACCGGGACTGATAGGCTCCTCGCTCAGTAGTTCTGCCCGGCTTAGCTGTGTGGTCCCGGACAAGCCACGGGGTCTCTCTGTGCCACAGGGTCCCCACAAGTGAAGTGATCTGTACAAGTCTACCAATGCCTTCCAGCCTGGGGCCGGGGACAAATACCCCAGTTACTGACCCAGCAGCCAGTCCCGTCCCTCCTCTTCCTCACCAACAGGACCCCATTTTGTCAGGGGCCTGTGAGCACACGTAGTCTTAGGGGTGAGCTTTGGCTGGCCTAACCCAAAGAAGGCAGCCGGCTGGTGGTGCTTGTCCAGTCTGGAGGGATTTAGGGGTGGGGACTCTGGGCAGGTTTCTCCTCCCTGAGAGCGGAGAGGCTCAGAAGAGGGAACCCATTTTGTGGCTGTCCCCTTGCCACAAGGAGGGACACTCAGACATGTGGAGGGTACCAGACAGGAGTGGGGAAGCCCTAGATGCCATCCCTGAATTTCAGCCAGGCCTGGGACCACCCACTTCCCAACTTGAATTATAGTAAATTACAAATGTCTTTGGGGTTTAGTCACTGCTATTTTATTTTGTTTATTTTATATTTTATTATTATTATTTTTTATAAGACAGGGTCTGACTGTGTCACCCAGGCTGAAGTGCAGTGGCACGATCATAGCTCATTTCAGCCTCCGGTTCCTGGGCTCAAGCAATCATCCTGCCTCTGCCTTGCTAGTAGTTGGGACCACCGGCATGCACCCCCATGCCCAGTCTTTTTTTTTTTCCCCTTCAAAGATGGGTTCTGGCCATGTCACTCAGCCTGGAGTGCAGTGGCTACTCACAGGCAGGATCCCACTACTGATTAGCACAGGGTTTTCACCTGCTCCATTTCTGATCTGAGTCGGTTCACCCCTCCTTAGGCAACCTGGTGGTCCCCTTGCACCCGGGAGGTCACCATGCTGATGCTGAACTTAGTGCAGACGCCAGCTAGGCATAGCCCACGGCAGCCCAGGCAGGAGTGCAGTGGCGTGATCATGGCTCACTGCAGCCTGTACCTCCTGGGCTCAAGCATCCTCCTGCCTCAGCCTCAGGAGTAGCTGGGACTCCAGGCGCGTGCCCCAGCACCTGGCTCTGCTAGGGTTTTGTGGCAGTAGCGTGGTGAAGGGCACAGACCCTGGAGCCTGAGTTTGAATCCCAGGTCTGCTGTTTATCAGTTGTTCGTTGAATAACTTGGGCAAGTTATTCAACCTCTCTGTCCCTCAGTTTCCTGTCTGCAAATAGAGATAAAAATACTTCCTCCTTCACAGGGTTTATATGATTCAAGGAGGAAAATGTACGTAAAAGGCTTAAAACAGTGAGAACAGTGATGCTGGCACACACTCCTTTTTTTTTTTTTTTTTTTTTTGAGACAGAGTTTCACTCTTGTTGCCCAGGCTGGAGTGCAGTGGCGCAATCTCGGCTCACTGCAACAGCCGCCTCCCTGGCTCAAGCGATTCTCCTGCCTCAACCTCTCGACTAGCTGGGATTACAGGCGCCTGCCACAACTGCCGGCTAATTTTTGTATTTTTAGTAGAGATGGGGTTTCACCATGTTGGCCAGGCTGGTCTTGAACTCCTGATCTCAGGTGATCCACCCGCCTTGGCCTCCCAAAGTGCTGGGATCACAGGCGTGAGCCACCGCTCCCGGCCCCACACTCTGTGTTTTTATTGCCAGTGGTTTAGCATGTTCATAGGCCACGCGTCCTGTATGACGTCCCTACCACACACACGCGCACACACGCACACACAGCTGGGTTGTCTCTTTCACATCCCTGCACAAGCTGTTTATCCCGCCAGGTGTGTCCTCCCCGTCTCCTTTTCCGGGGAATTTCAGTCCCCAGCCACAGGCAACGAGTACACCCCGGAGAAGCCCTCCCTGCGCGGCGGCCTAACCTCTCCACTCGCCCCAGGACCCCTCCGCCGGCCCGCGCGCCCCAGGTTGGAGGGGTGAGGTGGGGTGTCTCTGGGCGGAGGTGGAACTCTCAATTGGCAGCCTAGGGCGAGGCTCACACGTGGACCCCCGGACCACCACGCGCCTGGCAGCGCGGCCTCTCTGCGCTAGTTTCCTTCACCGGCGAGCGGCGCCGCTGGGCCTGGGGCTTGGGGCCTGGGGCCTGGTTTTGGGGCCTGGGGCCTGGGGCCTGGGGCTCAGACGGGGCCCTGCCGGGCAGGCGGAAGGGCGAACGTGCAAGCCGGGGCCGCCTCCGCTGCAGCCCCCTCCGCTGCCGCCTGGATCGGCCGCTTCCCCCTCCCAGCCGCCCGGCTGATGGCGCTAAGTGATTCCGGGCACCGCGCTCCGGGGTGGCGCCGACCCGCGGGGCCCTGGGGGCCGCCGGAGCCGCGCTCATGCTGCTCTTAGCAGTCTGCGCACAGCGCGCCTCATTAGGGGCCGCCGGGCCGGCGGGGCGTGCGCCCAGCGCTGCGCCTCCCAATTTGTGCTCGACCCCGGCCCCCGAGCTTCCGCGCCCTCGGGTCCCCGAGGCCCGCGCTGTTTCCTGTCTCTCCTGGTGACTTCACTCTTCATCTCAGCACCCGCGGGTGTCTGGCTGCGTGGGGGCTGGGAGTGCGGACAGGCCTAGCTCTTCCTTAAGTCTAGCAAAGGGAACGTCTGTGGGACCCCAGGGCCGCAGTCATTGTCCCCGGCGGGTGCGACAGGCCACGTCGCTTGGAACACGGAGCTAGGGTTGAGCGTCTCTAGATGCGAGTCTACAGGTCTTGCTGCCGTACAGGTTTTCCATATAGAAACGGGTTTGTCAAAAATATTTTTCTTCGTTTATTTTGCCTTTTACTTAGGTTATTTTTGCAAGTAAGAATTTTTATTGTCTTTTCATTTCTGATTTCTTTTAAGCTTAATGTAACCCCCCGCTAGAGATACGATAAATATTCGGACCTGGCTTCCCGCATCCCCTCCCCGCCGCTCCCCGGCCCTCTTCAGCTGATTTTTTTTTTTTTTGAGACGGAGTCTCACTCTGTCGCCCAGGCTGGAGTGCAGTGGCGCGATCTTGGCTTACTGCAACCTCCGCCTCCTGGGTTCAAGTGATTCTCCTGCCTCAGCCTCCCAAGCAGCTAAGACTGCAGGCGCGCACCACCATGCCCAGCTCATTTTTTTTGTATTTTTGGTAGAGACGGGGTTTCACCATGTTGGCCAGGATGGTCTTGAACTCCTGACCTCGTGATCTGCCCGCCTCGGCCTCCCAAAGTGTTGGGATTACAGGCATGAGCCACCGCGCCCAGCTTGTCAGCTGATTTTATTCTATTTAGCTCTTCAATCCAGCTGAGATGTGCCTTGGTCTGGAAAGAGCAGAAGGCCTACCCCGCCCTCCTTTTTCACTTGGTCCTGCAGTGGATCCATTTCAGTTCCATACCTGTCCCCTCAGGCCCAGCATTTTTCTCAGAGGTTTCTCCTCCCTGCTCAATGTATCCTCTTTGTTCAATTCAGTAAGCAGGTCTTGGGCTCCCACAACATCTTTTGTTTGCTCTTGTTCCCCTCTTCATAGTTTACAGAGCATTTGTGTGGGTCCTTAAAAATACTACTGGAGGCCGGCGCCGTGGCTCACACCGGTAATCCCAGCACTTTGGGAGGCAGAGGTAGGCGGATCACTTGAGGTCAGGAGTTCGAGACCAGCCTGGCCAACATGGTGAAAGCCCATTTCTACAAAAAATACAAACATTAGCCAGGCGTGGTGGTGAGCATCTGTAATCCCAGCTACTAGGGAGGCTGAGGCACGAGAATTGCTTGAACCCGGGAGGTGGAGGTTGCAGTGAGCCAACAGGTGAAAAGAGAGAAAGCTGGACTTACTGCTACCAGCAGTGTTCTTTTGAAAATGAAGCCAGCTAGGCACGGTGGCTCATGCCTGTAATCCCGGCATTTTGGGAGGTCAAGGTGGGCACATCATTTGGGCTCGGGAGTTTGAGACCAGCCTGGGGAAAATGGTGAAATCCTGTCTCCACAAAAACAAAAATTAGCTGGGCATGGTGCTGTGGTCCCAGCTACTCGGGAGGCTGAGGTGGGAGGATCACTCTTAAGCCCAGGAGGTAGAGGTTGCAGTGAGCCATGATCGCACCACTGCACTCCAGCCTGGGCGACAGAGCGAGACACTGTCTCAAAAAAAAAAAAAAAGAAAAGAAAAAGAAAAAAAGAAAAGAAAAAGAACATGAAGCCAATGGCCAGGCACAGTGGCTCACGCCTGTAATCGCAGCACTTTGGGAGGCCAAGGTGGGAGGATTACTTGGGACCAGGAGTTTGAGACTAGCCTGGGCAACACAGTGAGACCCTCATCTCTACAAAAAAAAAAAAAAATTAAAAAGGAAAAAAGGTAGAAAGAAAATGAGGCCATGCCCTCTCTGGCAGTAGTAGAGATGTTCTATGGTATATACAGCAGGGGAATAAGAAACAGAAGGTGTGGGCAGGGCAGATGCTCTGCTAAGATTAGTTAACTGTTACTTCTTCTCAGAAGAGGTGGTCTAAGGGTAAGGAAGTACTTTATAGAACATTCTGACATTTGGGGTTTCATCTGGAGGCTTGCAACATTTTATTATGTAAGGATTGCAGAAATCTTAACCCTTTATAGCACCCTCATCTGATTCCCTTAAGACCTCAGTGGGGCAGGAAGTGGGGTTAGTACTTCAAGTAAATAACCTTGGGAACAGGTGTGACTTGCCCTGGGTCACACAGAACTCCCTGGAGAGCTGAAGCTGGTACCCAGAGCTTCCCTTCCTTCTTTCCATAATTTATTGAACACCCTCTACCTGGAGTGGGGTTACCGTACTGAGCATGAAAGGTAGAGTCCTTCCTTTCTGCCCTGGTGTTTCATTTTAAAGGGGTTACAGGCATACACACACAAAAAGACACACAAAAAATGAATTGTGAATTGCAGTAGGTGCTATGAAATTCATCAACATAGTCCCAGACAGAAGATAACAGAGATGGGGGATGCTCCAGATAGGGCAGTCAGGGGAGCCTCCTCTTAAGAGATGCCATTTAAACCAATCAAATGAATCCTGGGGGGGGGGGTGCGGGTAGAGGAATCTTCCAGGACACGGAAACAGCAGGATCTCAGATCCCAAAGCAGCAGTTGGAGTTGAGACTGATTTTAGAGGTAGAACTAAGCAACAGTGAGGGAAAGAGAAGACCCAGGGTGAGTCTCAGGTTCTGGGAGGAGCAGCTGGTTGGATGGTGGTGCGATCACACAGGTGGGAACCCTGGAAGAGCAGGGAAACAGCTGAGAATCTGGAGTTGCGTGTTGACTTTGTTAAGTTGGAGAAGCCTATTGGATATCCAATGTGAGGTGTCACTGGGCAGTTGAAACTATAAGTCTGGCTCTTTGGGGAGAGGCCCAGGATGGAAATACCAATTTGGGAATTATTAACTTGTAGTAAGTATATAAAATTGTGGGATCACCCAGGAAGAGAAGGGACACAGGACTGATTCCTGGGATGCTCCAACATTTAGAAGTCAAGGTCAAAGAGGAGGAGCCAGAAACGGAGACAGAGAGAACACCCGGTGTAACAGAAGGAAAACCAAGAGAGTGTAGCATCAGTGGAACCAAACAAAGTGTGTTTCAGAAAAGGATAAGTGTGGCCGGGGCGCGGCGGCTCACGCCTATAATCCCAGCACTTTGGGAGTCCGAGGCAGGTGGATCATGAGGTCAGGAGATCGAGACCATCCTGGCTAACACGGTGAAACCCCGTCTCTACTAAAAATACAAAAAATTAGCCAGGCGCGGTGGCGGGCACCTGTAGTCCCAGCTACTCGGGAGGCTGAGGCAGGAGAATGGCGTGAACCCGGGAGGCGGAGCTTGCAGTGAGCGGAGATCACGCCACTGCACTCCAGCCTGGGCGACAGAGCAAGACTCCGTCTCACAAAAAAAAAAAAAAAAAGAAAAGGATAAGTGTTTACCCATGTCAAATGCTGCTAGATCATGTGAAATAAGGACATAGACATGACCACCACATTTTTTTTTTTTTTTGAGACGGAGTCTTGCTCTGTTGCCCAGGCTGGAGTGCAGTGGCACGATCTTGGCTCACTGCAACCTCCGCCTCCTGGGTTCAGGCGATTCTCCTGCCTCAGCCTCCCGAGTAGCTGGGATTACAGGCAGGTGCCACCACGCCCGGCTAATTTTTCTATTTTTAGTAGAGACGAGGTTTTACTATGCTGGCCAGGCTGGTCTCGAACACCTGACCTCGTGATCCACCGGCCTCGGCCTCCCAAAGTGCTGGGATTACAGGTGTAAGCCATTGCGCCCGGCCGACCACATTTTTCAATATGGAAGTAGTTTAACACCTTGACAACAGGAGTTTCAATGGGCTGGTTTGAGCAGAAGCCCAGGTGGAGGGAGTTGAAGAATAAATGTTGACTTCTGGATAAATGGCAGGTGGAGTGAGACCCCATCTCTAAAAACAAAAACAAAAACAAAAACAAAGGGCAGATGGACCACAAATGAAAAACCAAGATGACCACTAACTCCAAGGAATACAAAAAGTTGTTCACAGATAGAAAGATCATCATAATATACTACGTGGCTTAGCTCAGAGGGCAGAATTGCAATCTAACTTGTAATACTGATCTATCATAACGTCATTGTATCTAGAAAATGGTGGATGAAGGGTATACATCAGGGGAGGGGGGAGGAACTGGTGAAGGAGCTGACTCCTTTCTTTTGGAAGGATGAATGAATTAGGATCATGAGCTGAGATGTAAGAGATAAAAGGACCGAGAAGATGTAAAAAGTAGATTGGGAAAGGAAACCTGTAAGGGACGTGTAGAAGGGTGTGCAGTGTCTGGGGGGTCCATGTGACATATGGGGTGATGTGTTGGAAATGCAGCCAGTCAGCACAGGATAGAGACTTTTCCCAGTCAGCCAAGGTTCTGAGAAGGTAGGTCCTGGGAGAAAGGGGCCTCGGTGTGGGAGGCCGGTCTTAGAATGAAGATCCTGGTAGACAGATCTGGTCAGCACAGAGGTCCTGGCTGTCCCATGGCTTGGGCCCTTCAGTCAGTCTGGCCTCATCCGTTTTCAGTTGTTGACTCAACCCCCTGCAGTGAAGAAGGGGTAAGGTGCTGGGCCAAGGCACCCTAGCCAGGCCTCCAGCCTCTCTCCTCAGCTAGCCTCACAACCCACAGAGTCTCAACGGGGCAACGGCCTCAGACCAAGCTTGTTTCCAGGCCAGGAGTAGAATGAAAATGTTCCTCCTAGACTAATCCAGGAAGCTGCTCTCTCTGGAAAAATCTCCTAGCTCTTAACAAGAATAATGGCATTGGCCAGGCATGGTGGTTCATGCCTGTAATCCCAGCACTTTGGGAGGCTGAGTGGGGTGGATCACCTGAGGCCAGGAGTTTGAGACCAGCCTGGCCAACATGGTGAAACCCTGTCTCTACTAAAAATACAAAAATTAGCTGGACGTGGAGATGGGCGCCTGTAATCCCAGCTTCTCAGGAGGCTGAGGCAGAAGAATCGCTTGAACTTGGGAGGCAGAGGTTGCAGTGAGCCAAGATCGCGTCACTGCACTCCAGCCTGGGCAACAAGAGCAAAACTCCATCTCAAACAAAACAAAACAAAGAATAATGGCATTACTAATGCAATACTACTGTTCATTAACTTTACAATGCTGCAGCCCCCCTTTTCTTTTTTTTGAGACGGAGTCTCGCTCTGTCGCCCAGGCTGGAGTGCAGTGGCGCGATCTTGGCTCACTGCAAGCTCTGCCTCCCAGGTCCATGCCATTCTCCTGCCTCAGCCTCCCGAGTAGCTGGGACTACAGGCGCCTGCCATCACACCCGGCTAATTTTTTTTTTTTTTTTTTTTTTGTATTTTTAGTAGAGACGGGGTTTCACCATGTTAGCCAGGATGGTCTCGATCTCCTGACCTCATGATCCGCCTGCCTCGGCCTCCCAAAGTGCTGGGATTACAGGCATGAGCCACCGCACCTGGCCACATGCAGGCACTTTTCTAAAGCTACTTTTTCTTTTGAAACAGGATCTCACTCTCACCCAAGCTGGAGTGCAGTGGCTCAGGTATGGCTCACCGCAGCCTGGGCTCAAGCAATTCTTCCACCTCAGCCTCCCGAGTAGCTGGGACCACAGGCATGCACCACCACACCTGCCCAATTTTTAAATTATCTGTAATGATAAGGTCTCTCTATGTTGTCCAGGCTGGTCTCAAACTCCTGGGCTCAAGTGATCCTTCTGCCTTTGCCTCTCAAAGTGCTGGGATTACAGGCGTGAGACACCATGCCCAGCCTTAAAGCTGTTTTTTTTTTTTTTAATTTAAAATGTATTTATAGGCTGGGCGCGGCGGCTCACACTTGTAATCCCAGCACTTTGGGAGGCCAAGGCAGGAGGATCACAAGGTCAGGTTCGAGACCAGCCTGGCCAACATGGCAAAACCCCATCTTTAGTAAAAATACAAAAAAAATTAGCCAGGCGTGGTGGTAGGCGCCTGTAATCCCAGCTACTTGGGAGGCCGAGGCAAGAGAATCACTTGAACCCGGGAGTTGGAAGTTGCAGTGAGCTGAAATCACGCCACTGCACTCCAGTCTGGGTGACAGAATGGGACTCTGTCTCAAAAAAAAAAGTATTTATTTATTTATTTAAAATTAGAGATGGGGCCGAGCACGGTGGCTCATGCCTGTAATCCCAGCACTTTGGGAGGCCGAGGCGGGTGGATCACTTGAAGCCAGGAGTTCAAGACCAGACTGGCCAATATGGTGAAACCCCGTTTCTACTAAAAATACAAAAATTAACCTGGCGTGGTGACGCGTGCCTGTAACCCCAGCTACTTGGGAGGCTAAGGCAGGAGGATCGCTTGAACCTGGGAGGTGGAGGTTGTACTGAGCCGAGATTGTGCCACTGCACTCCAGCCTGGGTTGACAGAGTGAGACTCTGTCTCAAAAAAAAAAAAAAAAAAAATAGAGATGGGGTCTTGCTATGTTGCCGAGACTGGTCTTGACCTCCTGTCTGGGTCTCCCAAGTAGCTGGGATTACAGGCATAAGCTGCCATGCCTGGCTCTAAAGCTTTTGTATAATAAATTATTTATTTCTGTCCTCACATTGACCCTAGGAGGTGGGTACCATGATTTTCCTTACTTCACACTGGCAGAAAGTAAGGCACAGAGAAGTCCAGTGAGCTGCCCAAGCCATGAAGTGTTGAGCAACAGAGGCCAGACCCTGAGCCAAGCTATTGGGAGCCAGTGTTCCTGCAATAACAACTGCCCAGTGTTGCCTCTCAAAGGGTCCTTGCAGTCCCTGAGGGGTCATTCCTGAAAAGACCGATGCCATGGCCTGAGTATAGGAGGCCCCTCCTGGGTTGCTGGCCCCCTCACTGCCCTTGCTGGAGATGGGGCTGCTGTGTCCCCTGGAATTTCCTCGCAGCACCTGTATGCACCCTGGAGAGGAGGCCAAGAGCCTGTGGGAACTGCGAGAGCTGGGGACTGCGCACAGCTTGAGAGGCAGGGGGTACCGGGCCTGAACCCCAGACCAGCGGGGCATTCTGGTGGCCCAGGGAGAGAGGCCATGTCCTCTTTAGACCTGCCACCTTGGGATTAGGGACCAAAAGTGGCTTTCTCAGGCTGGGTCCATTTAGGTATGGCTCCTCCTGCACCTTCCCCCAGGCCCAGACACCCCCCACCCCCGGCTCTCCCACCCCAGGCCTGAGATGTACCTGCCCTGGTTGCCACATACTAAGGTCCTGGTGGGCGTAGGAATTGGGACAAACTGTTGTCAGGTTTCCTGGGGCTCCCCCCACCTTTGAACCTTACTTGGCACGGAGTTCTTTCTCCTCATAGTAGCTCCCCACACTCATGTTTCTACCTGGGAGGGGGTGACGGGTCACGTGCCAATGTGTCCCCAAGGCCCCCAGTGTGTCCCCAAGGCCCCCAGCTTCAGGGCCTGAGTCCCCATGCCCTGCTCTATGGGGGTGCGGGGGTGTCATGTCTTGCACTTTCCCCAGCAACCTGCCACCCCCCTACCCTGTGAGAACAAGCCCCTCTCATTCTGTGTCCCTTGACTCCACGACCGCGGCTGCCTTGTCCACGAGGCAGGGATTCTCGTCTCTGGTGCAGCCCCTGTCCTCACCACTCTGGGCTTGTGCTGTTCTTGGTCCCTTACCTTGTTGTCACAGGGCTAACCCTCCCCACACACCTGGTTGTCCCCTGCCCCACAGCTCCTAGGCCAGGGCCTGTCCCTGCCCCTAACACGCAGCCCCTCGGTTCCTCTTACCCTCTTCTTGGACCCTAAGCCATTTCTGGGTAATCAGAAAGCTCAGAGATGGTCTCCAGGTGACCCCCCAGTCTGTCCCTCTCCCTGAATCCAGAGCGCTGCAGTCACAGTAGAGGCAATTGCTGTCATTCCACGGCCCATGGCAGCCTGGCGGCCCGTACCCCTCCCCCATGATCCCCTGCACAGACCGGCCCACGTGTGTCCCCAGATGCCTGAATCACTGCTGACGGCTGGGGACCTGGCGGCCGTGGGCTCCTGGGGAGCCACTGGGGAGGGGGTGGCGGCCGCGTCTCGCCTCCACGGGAACACCTGCGGACATAAATAGGCAGCCAGCAGAGGCAGCAGCACAGAGCCACCAAGCAGCGCTGCATACGGGGTCCACCTGTGTGCACCAGGATGCCCGACACCATGCTGCCCGCCTGCTTCCTCGGCCTACTGGCCTTCTCCTCCGCGTGCTACTTCCAGAACTGCCCGAGGGGCGGCAAGAGGGCCGTGTCCGACCTGGAGCTGAGACAGGTACTTCCCACTGTGGGCCATCTCAGGGCTGCCATAGCGGGCAGTGCTGACACCCCGGGTCAGGGGCTAGGAAAGAGGGAAGTCATGGGTGGTGGTAGCCTTTAGGGTAAGTTCGGGGGAGGAAGAGGGAGGCATGGCATGGCTGGGCAGAGGAGCCAATGGGGTGGGCCAGAGGGGACCAGGCTTTGGAGGAGGCTGGGAGAGGCTGAAGGCGCTCCTGGTTACTGTCGCCATCCAGACAGGGATGCAGGGAAATGAGGGATGCTTCCCCGGTGACTGGGCTTGGGGCTGGATAGGGAGAACGGGGCATCATGGCCTCCCCTGTGCCCATGGCGTTCTTGCATCTGGACTGGCTGGGGCAGCAGAGGCTCCATCCTACCTAGCACTGGAGGCTTTCCTCATCCAGCCCCAGCCTCCCAGCCACAGGCGCCCAGGCCCCCACACAGAAGATGGCCACTGGTCTGAGCGCACTTGAGTGGGGCATCCTGTGGGGAAGTTCTGCTGGGAACCTGGCCTAATTCTATAGTGCTGGACGTTTCCTCCATTTCCAGCAGAGCTGAAGGAAATCCAATCACGATGTGCATGCAATTCTGTCCAGGCTCAATGATGAGCCCTTGAGCAAATTAGACCACACCAGGCTCAGCTAAAAGTCTAATGCGCTATCCATTGCGCCAGAGAACCGGCTGTTGAGCAGATGAGAGTGGCCGGTCGGCAACCCCCGCAGCCTCTCTTCCTCCTGCTAGGCTCCTTTAGGGTCCTGAGGCACCTGGGTGTCCGTGCTCGCCTCTAGGGCTCAGGCCCCTCCCACCCACCTGATAGGTCATAGGTGGCTGAGCAGGGGTCAGGGCTCCAGCTGAGGCCGACAAGCTTGGCGGGGGCCAGGGGCAAGGCAAGAGAGGAGACAGGAAATGGGAAGGGCCGGGGTTCTGGATGGGTAGCGCCTCTCTGCATGGTGTAGTGGGGAAGGGGGTGGGCCCGGGCTCAAGCCGCAGCAGTGCGAGGAGGACGGAGGAAGGGTCTGGAGTGGTGGAGGGTGGGGCAGCTGCAACAGTGGCGCCCACCAGCGATGGCCCCGAGGCTCGAGGAAGGGCTCCCCATGCTGTAGTCCACGGGAGACCCGTCCCTAGCTGAGCGTGAGGACGCTGAGGGCTATCACTGAGAGGTCATCCAAGAAACCAAGGTGCTGAGCAGATCTGGACGCCCCGCCCGTGACCGCGGTCGAGGCCCAGATGGCGCCCGAGCGTGCCTGCAGCTGCAGCCCCGGTGTCCCGCCCGCACTCCGAGCCCTGGACCCCAGCATCCCCGCCTCGCCGCGTTCCCCTCCAACCCCTCGACTCCCGGCTCCCCTCCTCCCGCTCACCCCACCCGTCCCCGCAGTGCCTCCCCTGCGGCCCCGGGGGCAAAGGCCGCTGCTTCGGGCCCAGCATCTGCTGCGCGGACGAGCTGGGCTGCTTTGTGGGCACGGCTGAGGCGCTGCGCTGCCAGGAGGAGAACTACCTGCCGTCGCCCTGCCAGTCCGGCCAGAAGGCGTGCGGGAGCGGGGGCCGCTGCGCCGCCTTCGGCGTTTGCTGCAACGACGGTGCGCGGCGGGGGCGGGCCTGGGGCTGGGGGGGCGCAGGCCGCCTGGGTGGGGGGACGCGGGCCTGCGGCGGGGTGGGGGCTGGGTCGGGCCCGGCGGGGAGGGTGTGGGCCCCCGCATCGCGAGCTGCGCCCACCCCAGGGCGCCCGTGCTCACACGTCCTCCCGGCAGAGAGCTGCACGACCGAGCCCGAGTGCCGCGAGGGCTTTCACCGCCGCGCCCGCGCCAGCGACCGGAGCAACGCCACGCAGCTGGACGGGCCGGCCGGGGCCTTGCTGCTGCGGCTGGTGCAGCTGGCCGGGGCGCCCGAGCCCTTCGAGCCCGCCCAGCCCGACGTCTACTGAGCTCCCCCGCTCGCCCCACCGGCGCGCTCTTTGCGCCCGCCCCTGCAGCACGGACAATAAACCTCTGCCAATGCCCGGCCTCGCGTCTGTCTCAGTCTCTGGCGGGAAGAGGGAAGGGGAGAGAGGTGGGAGCGCGGACCCCCGCCACCACGCCGACCGGCCAGTCCCCGGACCTGAGGTCGTGGGCGGATCCACCCCAGAGAAGCAACAGGTCCCGTAGAGGAAGCGATCTGGGACCCGCAGAGGTGTCGCTAGAACGAGGGACAGGGCGAATTGGGAGGCAGGGGAGGGGGAGACCAGAGGCCGAGAGTGGCCTTGGAGGGGGTGGGTTGAGGATCCTCCCGGCAGAGGGAAAGAAGTAAAGGCAGAGAGGGGAAAGGCCTGGAGGACAAGACAGCAAGAGACCCAGAGACAGAGACAGCAGAATGTTGGAGAGAGATGCAGAGACATTGACAGTGACGGAGAGAAGAGGGAGAGAGGCAGAGGGGACAGGCCGAGGGGTGACCATTCTGTCCCCATTTTCATCCCAGGAGACTGAAACACAAACCGCTCAGGGACCCACCCTGGTCCCGGGATTCCCAGTGCAATGTCTGATTCACCCAAGGCAGTGCTCGTGTGTAGTGGCGGTGGGGACATCACTGTCTGTCCAGTGCACCCACCATTAGGGCCCCTCAGCCACAGTGGGGGACCCCTAACAGATACAGCCCCACACAACCCCAAGCACACTTGGAGAGAAACAGACAAGAAAATAACTGCCAAGAACGTGTCCGCAACCCTTGACCACAACCGCAGAGACCCTGAGCCCCACATTCAGAGCCACAGACACCCAGAGAAACACAGACACAGCCGACACGAGGATGGGCAGGAGCGTGTATGTACAGGCTCACACAAGCAGGAGTGCACTCACATTAGCTCCCGGACATGAGGACCTTCCGCCCTTTGACATGAGCCCCTTTGGCGACAAGACGTCCAGCGGTGCTCGGCCTCTTCCTCTGCATCCCTTGGGTTCTCTCACCCCCTTCTTGAACCCGAGGCCTTTCTGGTCCCATCTGCCCCTTTCTCTCCTTTGTCTCTCACTCTGCTCTCGCCTCCCTGTTCTGCCAGCTCCTGGGCCCCCTCTTGCCTCTCTCCTTGGCCCCTCCACCCCTCCCCTTCTGTCCCCTCACCCCCTCCACCACCTCCCATCCTTCTCTCTCTTGGCCTCCTCTTTTCTCTGCATCCTCTCCTTGGGCTTCCTTGCTGCAGGTCTTGGAGCCACAAGAGGCTGCAACTCCTTCGGGATCCTCTGCAAACTCTGAGGCCAGGAGGGAGTGCAGGAGGAGGGAAGTCCGCCTGGGCCCTGACCCCAATGCCCAGGCTTACGGCCAAGCCTGGTGACTCAAGCAGCCCAGCCTCAGCAGCCCTGGGCAGACTCCAGGCACATGTCAAGGTCAGGCTCTCTTCCACACTCCCAGGGCTCCCCTTGGCTCTCACCCCTGACCTGGTTCTGGGCTCCTCTGCCAGGCAGTGCCCGGCACGACTGGGTCTAGCCAGTGGGTACAGGGACCATGCAGGCTTGGGTCACTGCCATGACCTCCTGCTCCTGTTTCATGTTGTCCACTCAAGGCCATCCCCCATCTGGCTGGGGCTAGAGCAGGACCAAACCTAATAGGAATTTATTAACTCTTCCAGACTGGGAAGTAGGAAGAGGCAGGGGGCTTGGCTGCACTGAATTCAATCCAAAGTGTTAGTGTCTGGACTTGGGGACAGTTTTAGAATGAGGTCCAGCAACTTCCTCTTCCTAAATACAGATTCAGAGACTCCTTTCCCTCCACTTGTCTTCAAAACAATCGGGCTACTACTTCTGGGAAGGGGTGAGGAATGTCTGCCCACCCACAATTTGCCCAAATGTCCACCTCCCTGTACAGTCTTTCACTCTTTCTCCCTCTCCTTGAGTCCCCTGGCCCAGCTACAGAGCCATTTAGCAGGGAGAGGTCTGCCCTTGTCTGCTCAGTCTCTACAGGGCAAATGGGCTGCGGCAAACCCACCACAAGGGTCAAAGCAGTGTCCAAGCCTCCACATCTGCTGTTTCATAAAAATGGTAACATCGGCAATCTCTTTTTATTTTTATTTATTTATTTTTCAGCATCTACATTAAGGACACAGCAGTGTCTCTTGTTAAAGAACATCTTGGCCAGGTGTGGTGGTTCATGCCTGTAATTCCAGCACTTTGGGAGGCCGAGGCAGGAAGATTGGCTGAGGTCAGGAGTTTGAAAACCTGTGTCTACTAAAAATACAAAAATTATCTGGGCATGGTGGTGTGCACCTGTAGTCCCAGCTACTCGGGAGGCTGAGACAGGAGAATTGCTTGATCCTGGGAGGCGGAGGTTGCAGTGAGCTGAGATAGTGCCATATATATGTGAATCTATTTCTGAACTCTCCAATCTGTTCCATTGATCTTTTTTTTTTTTTTTTTTTTTTTTTTTTTTAGACAGAGTCTCACTCTGTTGCACAGTCTGGAGTGCAGTGGCGTGATCTCAACAGCCGTGTTGTCCAGGCTGGTTTCGAACTCCTGATCTCAGGTGATCTGCCTGCCTCGGCCTCCCAAAGTGCTGGGATTACAGGCGTGAGCCACCGCACCCGGCCTAGATCTATCCTTTCTATAATATTATACTATTTTGAATATGATAACTTTATCAGGTTGTGTGGCTTTTCCAACTTTGTTCTTTTTCAAAATTGTTTTGGCTATTCTAGTTCCTTTGTCATTCTGTATAAATTTTAGAATCAACTTAATGATTTCTACAAAAAAATCCTATTGGGAGTTTAATTAGAATTGTGTTGGATCTTTCAATCAATCTGGGGAGAACTGACATCTTTACTCTGATGAGTCTTCCAAATCAATAAACAAAATATATCTCTCCAGTTATTCAGGTCTTCTATTTCTTCCATCAGCATTTTATTAGTTCAGCATATAGAATTTGTATATATTATGTAAGATTTCTACCCAAAAGATTTCATATTTTTCACACTATTTTAAATAGTACTGTGTTTTAAAATTTAATTTCCAAGTAGTTATTGTTAGTATATAGAATTATGAATTATTATTATTGACTTTGTACCCTGTGATCTTGCTAAATGTACTTATTAGATCTAATAACTTTTTTGAAGATTCTTTGAGATTTTCTACATAGATAGTAATTTCTTTCTTTTTTTTCACTGAGGATTTTTGCAACTTCTTTCCATGCCTCCCCGGTCAGTGTGACAGCCATGCTCTGCTCACACTCCGTCTTGTTGCATCGTGGCCAGGACATTGTTCCCAGCAGAATCCTGGCGTAATCATGGGGTTCACCTACCGAATTTCCTTCGGTCTATCGTGCCTGAAAATAGTTGCTTTATATATTTTATCCAGTTTTGCAACTGCTTATGGTGGGAGGCCTAGTCAGTTACCAGTTACTCTGTGGACAGAAGCAAAAGCAAAAGTCCTACCTTAATATTGAAGGAGAAATGATTGACCCTTCTGCTTTCATCTTGCCTGGGTCAGGCATAATGCTCAAAGAACAAGTAATAGGAGGCTGGGCGCGGTGGCTCACGCCTGTAATCCCAGCACTTTGGGAGGCCGAGGTGGGTGGATCATGAGGTCAGGAGATCAAGACCATCCTGGCTAACATGGTGAAACCCCGTCTCTACTAAAAGTACAAAAAAAATTAGCCGGGCGTGGTGGCAGGTGCCTGTAGTCCCAGCTACTCGGGAGGCTGAGGCAGGAGAATGGCGTGAACCCAGGAGGCAGAGCATGCAGTGAGCAGAGATGGCGCCACTGCACTCCAACCTGGGTGACAGAGCGAGACTCTGCCTCAACAAAAAAAAAAAAAAAAAAAAAAAAAGAACAAGTAATAGTTTTGTGACATGAGGACAAAAGGTATACACTAAGGCTGACACAGCAGGAAGGCAGAACAGGTTGGGTTGTGAAGGCACTGTGGAATGGTTATACTACTAGTCCTAAAATGCTGCTCTCTAGCCTGAAAGTTGCATGAACAAACTGTTCATTCAAGGTGCTATCTGCTGGGTTTTCTGTTACTTACTATAGGTAGGTGGAAAAGTAATGGCAAAAACCTATTATGTTGCACCAACCTAATAATGAGTTCAGTCCTAACTGATATAAAATTATAGCCCAGAGAAAAGTTATATAACAGTCTAATTTATGACTTAGGTTCAAACATCCAAAAAATCATATTAGTAAATAAACTGCAGAAGACTAAATTGAAGAGTACATCATAAGCAAATAGGATTTCTTAATGAATGGAAAGATGGCTCAACAATGGGAAATTTGTTCATATAATTCTCAAAAGAAGATAAACACTGTCATTGCTAGGAGTTCAAAGAGTATCCAGTTACCTAATACTCTGGCTGAGAATGCTAGCTGTTCATCAAAATCTCTTCTCCCTCCATATCATGTATCTATTGCCACAGTTAGGCTGGCTAACAAACTGCTCCCAAAATGAGGTGGCTTAAACACACCAATTATTATTTCCCATCACTCTATGGGTTGTCTGAATGGTTCTGGGGAAGCTGGCTGGATTTGACTGGTCTTGACTGAACTTAGTCGTACATCTGTTAGCAGCTGATAGCTCAGCTGAGGTCTGACTCTGCTCCACGTGGTCTCTCATCCTGTAGAGTAGCTAGGCTGAGCTTGTTCTTGTGGTGAGACAGAGGAGCAAAAGAACAAACAAGGTGTACAAGACTTCTTGGGGTCTAGGCTCAGCTTAGATCTGCCATTCATTACTTCTGCTGTATTCCATTGGCCACAATGTGACAAACCACCATGGAGACATTTCAAAGTAGGTGGATGAGAACTGATTCAAGGAGTAGAGAAATAGACTTCTCGTGATGGGAGAAATTGCAAAGTCATATTGTGGATGCGGCTACAGGGAGGGGTGAAGAATTGCGGCAATTTTTTTGCTATCTACCACAGCTTCTTTCAGAGTCATGAAATTGTTGCTGGGCACGTGGCTCACCCTGTAATCCCGGCATTTTGGGAGGCCAAGGTGGGCAGATCACCTGAAGTCAGAAATTCAAGACCAGCCTGGCCAACATGGCGAAACTCTGTCTCTACTAAAAATACAAAAAAATTAGCCAGGTGTGGTGTCGCCTGCCTGTAGTCCCAGCTACGTGCCTGTAGTTCCAGCTACGTGCCTGTAGTCCCAGCTACTCGGGAGGCTGAGGCACCAGAATTGCTTGAACCCCGGAGGCAGAGGTTGCAGTGAGCCAAGATCGCGCCACTGCACTCCAGCCTGGGTGACAGAGTGAGACTCTGTCTCAAAAAAAAAAAAAAAAGAAATCTTAGCTATATTTCCCCGCCTCCTTTGCAGTAAAGTAGGCCACATGACCATGCTTTTGTCACTAAAACCTGAGTAAAAGGAAAAGTGGCACTTGAAATCTTTTTTTTTCTTTGAGACAGAGTCTCACTCTTGTCGCCCAGGCTGGAGTGTAATGGCACGATCTAGGCTCACTGCAACCTCTGCCTCCGGGGTTCCAGTGATTCTCCTGCCTCAGCCTCCCAAGTATCTGGGATTACAGGTGTGAGCCACTGCGCCTGGCCGGCACTTGAAATTTTAAGACAGTGGGTGCACCTCTTCCCTTCCACACGCTTTCTCTTTCCACCAGGTGGCATCCACAGCCCTCCAGCCTGAAGCATGCAGGCAGTGACAAGGCCTAGGGGATGACGTAACTGTACGATGGAAGAAAACTGGGTCCTAAATGGCAGGGTGGAACAGAACCAGGAAAGTTCGTGTCAGGCTGATAGAAAAGAGAGGGAAATAAACACCTGTCTTCCTTCCCACAGTGTCTCTTTACCATTTGGATGCTTTTATTATAGCAGCCTAACCTTACCTTAACTAACTATAACCCTCAAGTTCTGAAACAATTGAAAAATAAAACAAAAGAATATGGCTTATGGAGGCCAGAATACCATCTTTATTATTATTATTTTAGAGATGGGGTCTTCTTCTGTTGCCCGGACTGGAATGTAGTGGTGTGATCTTGGCTCATTGCAATCTCCACCTCGTGGGTTCAGGCAATTCAAGCAATAATCCTCCTGAGTAGCTGGGACTACAGGTGCACACCACCACGCCTGGCTAATTTTTGTATTTTTTTAGTAGAGACAGGATTTTGCCATGATGGCCGGGCTGGTCTTGAACTCCTGACCTTATGTGATCCATCCCCCCCTCAGCCTCCCAAAGTGCTGGGATTACAGGCATGAGCCACCTTGCCCAGCCAGCCCTCTGTGTTTTAAGGCTGCAAAAGAAAACACTGTGGGCATTGGATCCCAGGGAAAGAATGGCCCAGTGGGTGGGTGCCTAAGGGGGTGAGGGGACCCTGAAGTCTCTCCCAAGGTGGGGAAAGCTGGGCGGACACCCCTCTGCTCTGTATCAGAGCCACTGGGGTGGGAGAGAATGTGAGGCACTCAGAGGAAGGAGTGGGGTCCCAGTGGGAGGCCCAGACGTCCCACAAATGTGGCAGGTGGACAGGCAGCTTGGAAAGCACAAATCCGCAGGCTCGTGCCCATACGAGTGGAGGTGGCGGGTCTCTCAGGTGCTCTGTGGGCAGATGCTCCCCTCTCTCTCCGGGTGGTTTCTGAGGGGCCACAGAACTTTGACCACTTTCCTCAAATACCCCTTTCTGTGTATCAAATAGTTCTGAACAATTTGAAAAGAAGTCCACGTTCTCCGCTTTGAGTCAATCTCTTGTTCCTTTGCGTAACAAATCCCCCCTCCTCCTTACCCCAAGATGTGAGGTCAAAAGAGGGGTGTCCCCTCACAGCTCCAGCAAAAACCATTCCACTGTGCCGTAGGCCACTGGGGCTTTCAAAAGCCTCACTGTGGCTGGGTGCAGTGGCTCATGTCTGTAATCCCAGCACTTTGGGAGGTCGAGGTGCCAGATCATCCACTCTAGTCGGGAGTTCGAGACCAGCCTGACCAACATGGTGAAAACCCATCTTTACTAAAAATACAAAAAAATTAGCTGGTCGTGGTGGGGGGCACCTGTAATCCCAGCTACCTGGGAGGCTTAGGCAGGAGAATTGCTTGAACCTAGGAGGCAGAGATTGCAGTGAGCTGAGATTGCGCCATTGCACTCCAGCACAGATGACAGAACGAGACTCCGTCTCAAAAACAAACAAACACAAAACTAATACAATGTAATGTCATGTCAATTGTTGTTATACTGCATTATTGAGGGAATAATGAGAAGACAAAAATATCTGGACATGCTCAGTACAGAGACTTTTTTTTTTCATAAATTTACAATCCCAGATTGGTTGATTCCACTGGTGTACATCTCACGGACAGAAAGGGCCAACTGTTTAATTACAAACAAAAGTGAACCAATCCCATGTATACAGTTTAATGCATTTTCATAAACTGAGCACACCTGTTTCACCAGCTCCCAGGCCAAGAAAGAGAATCTGGGCAGCACCCAGGAAGCCCCTGACACCTTTTCCAGCCACTGCCCACCCAAACCTCGAGGCCCATATAGGTTTTTGGCCTGTTTTGTACCACCTGTGAAGGAAATCTTACGGTGCTCTTCAGTATATTTTTTCAGTCTTGCACCTGTGGGTTCATTCTCCCTGCCCCGCCCTGTTGCTCCTGAGTGTGAGGAAGCCACAGGAATGGCCTGTTCCTGTTTTCTTCCGAGTGAGAGAGTGGGTGTGGGCTTTCTGAAGTGCACTGCCCAGTGACATGGGCAGGGGGATGGGGGCGTGTTCTGGGGACTAGGCTTTTATCTGATTCCCAGGGTCTAGATGCAGGGATAGATGTGGGAAAGGAAAATTAATAAATTTCAAATCGCAAGACCCCAAAGTCACTAAGTCAAAGGGAAAAGTCAAACTGGGAACTGAGTCAGGCAAAGCTGCCTCCTATTTTATTCCTTTATTAAGAAACTACAAAGAGCTACATACTTCCTTCACAATTTACCCACAGGGAAATTGCTTGTGAGCCTCAATTCACCCTGGCAATGTAAATTGATAGCTTATCTTCACAGGTGCGGGACAAAGGCTAGAACTCAAAGTCATCCCTCTGCTCACCTGAGACAAATGCATACCTGATTTCTCCTTCTGCCGTATTGTTTATGTAAAAATGCAGATTCACTGAGCCAGACTGAGGCATAAGTCGACTATTCCTCTACCCCACTCTCACATGTAAATTGTGTATTCAGTGAAAGGCTGAACAAAGATTCAAAAGAAGGCAACCTTTTGTCGCGTATCCACCTAAGACCTGGGACCCCCACAATCCCCCTTCGAGTTGTCCTGCCTTTCCAGAGCAAACCAATGTTCATCTCACATGTATTAATCAATGTCTCATGTCTCCCTAAAATGTATAAAACCAGGCCGGGCGCGGTGGCTCATGCCTATAATCCCAGCACTTTGGGAGATCATGCCTATAATCCCAGCAGGCAGATCATGAAGTCAGGAGTTCGAGACCAGCCTGACTAAAATGGTGAAACCCCGTCTCTACTAAAAATACAAAAATTAGCTGAGCGTGGTGATGTGCACCTGTAATCCTAGCTACTCAGGAGGCTAAGGCAAGAGAATTGCTTGAACCCGGGAGGCAGAGGTTGCAGTGAGCCAAGATTATGCTATTGCACTCCAGCCTGGGCGACAGAGCCAGAGAGCGAGACTCCATCTCAAAAACAAAACAAAACAAAACAGAACAACAACAAAAAACCAGGCTTGGACACATGTCCTCAGGGGACCTCCTGAGGAGTGTCCTTAATCAGCTTTCTTTGTTTCTTTCTTTCTTTTTGCGATGGAGTTTCGCTCTTTTGCCCAGGACGGAGTGAAGTGGCATGATCTCGGTTCACTGCAACCTCTGTCACCGCTAGGTTCAAATGATTTTTCTGCCTCAGCCTCCCAAGTAGCTGGGATTATAGGCACCTGCCACCACCCCCGGCTAATTTTTGTATTTTCAGTAGAGTCGGGTTTCGCCATGTTGGCCAGGCTGGTCTCGATCTCCTGACCTCAGGTCATCAAACTGCCTAGGCCTCCCAAAGTGCTAGGATTACAGGCATGAGCCACTGTGCCCGGCCCTTAATCAGCTTTCTAAATTGATTGAAACGTTGGCTGGGCACGGTGGCTCACACCTATCATCCCAGCACTTTGGGAGGCCGAGGTGGGTGGATCACCTGACGTCAGGAGTTTGAGACCAGCCTGGTCTACGTGGTGAAACCCCATCTCTACTGAAAATACAAAAATTAGCAAGATGTGGTGTTGGGTGCCTGTAGTCCCAGCCACTCAGGAGGCTGAGGCAGGTGAATCGCTTGCACCCGGGAGGCAGAGGTTGCAGTGAGGCGAGATTGCATCATTGTACTCCAGCCTGGGCAACAAGAGCGAAACTCGATCTCAAAAAAAAAAAGATTAAGTTGTTTGAGACCTGTCTCAGATACTTTTGCTTCACCGATAGGAGATAGAGGTTAAGAGCTTCTCTTTGTTCATGTCATTTCTGTGGCCCTGGGCTCTCAAGATCCCCTGTCCGCTTGTGGGGTCCCCAGCCCTGACATGTTTTATTGCACAGGCAGGAGTAGAGCTGCTGGGTCAGACCCAGCCCTGGGGACACCAGGGACGGTCATGCTGGCATTCAAGCCCAGTCCCGGCAGCTTGGGCTCCTCTTCTGAGCGTGCCAGTGGCCTCCTGGGGGCCAGCTCCTTGGAAACATGGTGGCCCTTCAGCTGCTCCCCAGGGCCCCCTCCCCCCAGGCCCGCTCCGCTCCCTCAGCTTCTAAGTGTGGCTCAAACCTCCTTTCAGGGGTCAGGAAGCCATTCAGTGTGCACTGCCCGCTTTCCTGTGGTCATCCCGCTCAGACCCTTGTCTGTATTTGCTCCCTCATCCTCGTCTTTTTGAATTTTGAAAGATCCCCTGAGGTGCAGCCTGCTGTAGGCCTCAGCCCAGGCTGGGAGCCGGAAGCTGGGGCTGTTTCCACGTCCTCAGAGCCTTTGTGCCCCTCCCTCTTCCAGCCCCTCCAGGGTGGTGGCAGCCAGAACAGCACCCGCTCTGTCCCCTCGGGCAGCCAGGACACGTCTTCCTGGGCCAGCTCTGAGCGCAACAAGCCACAGGTCCAACGCGCGCGATCTTCCAGTCCCACAATGCCCCCTCCCCGTCCCATTTCTGGCACTTAGACACGAGTCAAGGTAGAGGAGAAAAATCTGCTTTATTTTATTTTCACCATTTCTGGGGTGGCTATGGGGGAAGCGAGTGGCGCGCTTCGAGGGTGTTCGGAGCCATCAAGTTTCAGTGCTGGGAGAAGGTAGCTTCCATGTCGCAGGCGGGGTCGGCGTGGCAGCCGTCTGGAGGAAGAGGTGGAGTCAGGGGAATGCCGGCCGCACCCCCGCCCGCCTCCCCCTGGCCCCGGAGCGCCTTGCCCGGCTCACCCGGGCTGCAGCAGAGGCCCAAGACCGCGCAGCGGCCCCCGCTCCCGCACGCCTTCTGGCCGGACTGGCAGGGCGACGGCAGGTAGTTCTCCTCCTGGCAGCGCAGCGCTTCGGCGGTGCCCACGAAGCAGCCCAGCTCTTCCGCGCAGCAGATATTGGGCCCGAAGCAGCGGCCTTTGCCCCCGGGGCCGCAGGGGAGGCACTGCGGGGACGGGCGGGGTGAGCGGGAGCCGGGGTGGTGCTGGGGACTCACTCGGAGGACCCTGCGAGGCCGGGCGGGGTGCGCCGGGCAAGGATGCCGGGGTCCGGGGTCCGGAGTTCGGGCGGGACCGCGGGGCTGCAGGCGCGCTGGGGCGCCGTCTGGGCTTCGACCGCGGTCAAGGGCGGGGCGTCAAAATCCGCTCAGCTCCTGGAGTTCTCAGGCGAGGCCGGAGCGGGGCGCGCCCCTGTGGCTGCGGGTCCCTCCCTCCCCGGAGCGCCGCGGGACCAGGGCTGGGGACTCACCTTGCGCACGTCGAGGTCCGGCGCGGCCCTCTTGCCTCCCAGGGGGCAGTTCTGGATGTAGCAGGCGGAGGTCAGCGCCAGGAGGCCCAGCAGACAGCAAGCGAGGCTGGGGCCGGCCATGGTGCGGGTGCGCTGGGTCCAGGGTCCGTGACTGGTGGCGGTCTCTCCGGCCTGGCCTTTTTATGCCTGGGCATTGCGTCGGTGGAGCTCTGTTTAAGAGGTTGGTAGTATGATTGGTCACAGAGGGTCGCCGTGGGTCAGGCCGAGTGCGTACGGGCTTTCCTCTTCATTAGCAGGGCCTGGGCCGGGGTCAAGGTCACCGCGTTGGCTAATGGTCTGGGCACAGAAGGTGAGGTGCCTTGCAGAAGGGAGCAGGCCGGGGTGACCTGGGCCACTAGGGTGGGACAGGGAGAATTTGGGGTGGGGTGTGGCCCAGCCGAAGATTTTATCCAGCCTCCCAGTACCTCGAGGAGGGGGGCTGGGGCAGGGAAGGTGGACGCTGGGACCCCTCCAGGTGGGAGGAGGCTCTGGCAGGATCCGCCCACCCTCTTGGCCCACCACGCATGTGGATCATTGTCCCCTCTTTTAGAAACATTTCCTCTTCCTAAACCCAAATTTCCAGAAAACCTCTTCACCCTCACCACACAGCAACACCCACTTCCCTGCACCTGAAACTTGGATAGGAAGAGATCACATCTGTCTCTAATCTGTAACTGATATTCCACCTTTCCTTTCACTATAAATTAGGCAACAAACCACAGCAGAATTAGCAATACCTGTGGCTTTGTCACAAATCAAAATAGAAGATAACTTCCTATCACAGCTGTCACAAATGCCTCTATATACTGTTTAGATTCATTATATCTTCAAAATTATCACAGTTATTGGGCCACTACCAGATCTTGCTATCTAATGGTTAAAGAAGCACGTTTATGACACCACCAAAATGTGTTTTGGCTGGGCGCTGTGGCTCACGCCTGCAATCCCAATACTTTGGGAGTCTGAGGTGGGCAGATCACTTGAGACCAGAAGTTCAAGACCAGCCTAGGCAACATAGCGAGAACCCCCAACTCCACAAAAAATACAAAAATTAGCTGGGCGTGTTGGTGTGCTCCTGTAGTCTCAGCTGCTTGGGAGGCTGAGGCAGGAGTACCGCTTAAGCCTGGGAATTCAAGACTCCAGTGAGCTGTGATCGTACCACTGCACTCCAGCCGGAGTGACAGAGCGAGAGCGAGACCCTGTCTCAAAAAAAAAAAAAAAAGTGTTTTAACATTTTGATATCTGAATATAAATATATATTTTTTTTTTCTTGAGACGGAGTCTCGCTCTGTCGCCCAGGCTGGAGTGCAGTGGCGGGCGCCATCTTGGCTCACTGCAACATCCGCCTCCTGGTTTCAAGCGATTCTCCTGTCTCAGCCTCCCAAGTAGCTTGGATTACAGACATGCACCACCACGCCTGGCTAATTTGTGTATTTTCAGTAGAGACGGGGGTTTCACCATGTTGACCAGGCTGGTCTCGAACTCCTGACCTCAGGTGATCCACCCGCCTCAGCCTCCCAAAGTGCTAGGATTACAGGCTTGAGCTGCTGTGCCTGGCCCTGTAATTGGTTTCTTTTGTAATTCTATTTCTCTCATTTTCGACATTAAAATTTTTTTTGGCTGGGCGTGGTGGTTGACCAACCTGGCCAACATGGTGAAACCCCATCTCTACTAAAAATATAAAAATACAAAAATTAGCTGGGCGTGAGGCAGGCACCTGTAATCACAGCTATTCAGGAGGCTGAGGCAGGAGAATCAGTTGAACCCAGGAGGCGGAGGTTGCAGTGAGCCAAGATCATGCCACTGCACTCCAGCCTAGGCGATAGAGTGAGACTCTGTCTCAAAAAAATAAAATTTTTTTTTTTTGCATTTTTAATGTATCTCAAAAGGAAAATAATTAAAAGAAAAGATGGATTACCCCAGTGGGAGAGGTATTGGTAGATATCATGAACAAGAAAGGAAAGGCACTGCTCAACTCTCCCTTTGTGAAAGCACCTGCCACCCAGCTGCTGGGAGTGCCCTCTGCAGGTGGCCCTCAGGGGTAGCTCCTCTAGGGCCTGCTTCAGCTGCAGAGAGCTGCCTGGCCCAGGGTCACACCCTTCCCAGGTGGCCCGCATCCAATGACTGGTCCATTTTGGCCCAAATGCAGGATAACTCTGAAGGAGCATTTTGGCTCCAGAGCTCCCTATGGGGTCAGCTGTGGTCTGCATAGCAGTTCTCCCTCTGCTCACTCCTATTTTTGACCCCTCCCTCCCAAAGGTGTGGGTCCCCAGGGCCTTCTGTAATAAAAACCCCCTTTGTGAAACCATCTCCGTCTGCTCTCTAGGGAACCCAACCTGTAGGGAACCCAACCTGAGGCAGAATGGAAGAAATGAGAAGCACTGTGAGAGACCAGCCTCACTGGTGGGCCAGTCCCCGACCCCTGGGAGAAGAGAACGGGACAGCTCCAGACTCTCCTGCCCTCTTGTTGAGGAAGGTGAATGACCCTAGTCACTGGCATGAGTCACTGGCATGAGCTGTCCAGCACCCAGGAGCCGGCCAGGCTGACCTGCATTACAAATCAGCAGCCAGTCCTCTCTAACCCAGATTAGCTTATTGGCATTCAGGGCCTAGAAGTCCAAGGGCCTGACCCAGCAGTGGCCCAGAGAGGTCTCTCACCTGCTCTGTGGGCACGATGACCTCACTTAAGCTAACACATGTGCATAAATTACCATAGTATTACGTCCCCCAGATGGGCCGCATCCCTTCACCTGTTCAACAACCCCTCTTCTGAAGATGCTCTGGGTCCCATTACAAATGCCTGGAAACAGCAGCAACAAAACACAAAAACCTCTGCCCTCATGGGGCTTATATTCTAGTGGAGGAAGAGAGATGTTAAACAATAAACACATTTCAGTTAGTTAGGAAACAAGTATACAAAATAAACATACTTCAGTAACAACATACATATTGCAGTAGATTAGTAAGTGCTACAGAGATAAAAGGGAGGCCTGTTGCGATTTCACCGAGGGTGGTCAGTGTAGACTTCTTTGTGAAGAAGAGAAAATAAACCATGCAGATATCTGAGGGGACATTGGTTTTCTGTTGCTGTGTAACAAATTACCACAGGCCAGGCACGGTGGCTTGTGCCTGTAATCCCAGCACTTTGGGAGTCTGAAGCGAGAGGATCACTTAAGCCCAGGAATTAGAGACTAGCCTGGGCAACATAGGGAGACCCAGGCTCTATAAAATGTTTTAAAAAAATTAGCTGGGTTTGTTGGCATGCACCTGCAGTCCCAGCTACTTGGGAGGCTGAGACAGGAAGATCACTTGAGCCCAGGAGTTCGAGGCTGCAGTGAACTAGGATGGTGCCACTGCACTCCAGCCTAGGCGACGGAGCGTGACTCTGTCTCAAAACGAAAACAAAAACACAAAAGCTACCACGAATTTGGCAGCTTAAAACAACATTTGCTGATTACATTGGGCCAGGCATGGCTTAGCTGGGTCTTTTGCTCTGGGGCTACCATCAGGGTGTCAGCCAGGCTGCATTCGTTTCCAGAGCCCGGGTGATTGTTAGCAGAATTCATTTCCTTGCAGCTGTCAAACTCGTGGTGGCCTGCTTCTTCAAGGTCAGGAACAGAGAGAGTCTCTGCTGCTTCAAGTCTAAGCACACAGGGAGTCCTTTTCTGAGGGGCACCTGACCTGATTAGGTCAGACCCACCCGGATCACCACCCTTTTAACTCAAATTCATTAGGTGTCTTCATTACATCTGCAAAATCCCCTCACCTTTGCCATATAACGTAGTATAGTCGTGGTTATCACCTTTGTCATCTTTTTCTAATGTTTAGAAGAAAGTTGGCTGGGCACAGTGGCTCACGCCTGTTTTTGTTTTTGTTTTCAGACTGAGTCACGCTCCATGGCCCAGGCTGGAGCGTGGTTGGCTGGGCGCGCTGGCTCCCAGCACTTTGGGAGGCCAAGGTGGGTGGATCACTTGAGGTCAGGAGTTCGAGACCAGTCTGGCCAAAAGGGTGAAACCCTGTCTCTACTAAAAAAAAATACAAACAAATTTAGCCGGGCGCAGTGGTGGAAGCCTTTAGTCCCATCTACTCGGGAGGTGGAGGAACCCAGGAGGTGGAGGTGGCAGTGAGCCGAGATCATGCCACTGCACTTCAGCCTGGGTGACAGAGTGAGACTCTGTCCGTCTCAAAAAAAAAAAAAAAAAAAAAAAAGAGCTATGGGTTCTACCCACATGGAGCCAGAAAAGATTACACAAAGGTAATCATTGTGTAATCCACAGAAAGATACCAGGGGGTGAGAATTTCAGGGATCCACTTTAGCATTCTGCCTGCAATGGAGGGGAGGAAATGACAAGTGCTGAGGTCCTGAGGCAGGAACGTGCCTGGCATGTTCAAGGAGCAAGGAGGCCAGTAGTCCTGGAGCAGAGTGACTGAACTCCTGAGATCAGAAAGGTAACGTGGGACTGCACCTCACAGGGCTTGGGCTTTTCCTCCAAATGAAATGGGGGAATGAGAGGGAGTTCGGAGCCAGCTTACGATAACTTTGGATATAGTGCTGTGACAAGACTGTGGGGAACCAGGCGCGGTGGCTCACGCCTGTTATCCCCGCACTTTGGGAGGCTGAGGTGGGCGGATCATGAGGTCAGGAGATCAAGACCATCCTGGCTAACATGGTGAAACTCCGTCTCTACTAAAAATACAAAAAAATTAGCTGGGCATGGTGGCTGGCGCCTGTAGTCCCAGCTACTCTGGAGGCTGAGGCAGGAGAATCGCTTGAACCCGGGAGGCGGAGGTTGCAGTGAGCCAAGATCGTGCCACTGCACTCCAGCCTTGGCAACAGAGCGAGACTCCTTCTAAAAAAGAAAAAAGACTGTGGGGAAACTAGGGAGGAGGCTATGCAGCAATCCCTGTGAGTAATGGGAGTGCAATGTGCATGTCGAGAAGTGACCTGATTCTTGGTGCATTTTAAAGGAGATACCAACTGCAGTTTGCTGATGGATTGGATGTGAGTGGGAGAGAAAAAGAGGAGTCGAAGATGACTTCAATATTTCTGGTCTGGGCCGGGTGGGATGGCTCATGCCTGTATTCCAGCTACTCGGGAGGCTGAGACAGGAGAATCACTTGAACCTGGGAGGTAGAGGTTGCAGTGAGCTGAGATAGCACCGTTGCACTCCAGCCTGGGTGAAACAGTGACTCTGTCTCAAAAAAAAAAAAAAGATTTCTGGGCCAGGAGTAGTGGCTCATGCCTCTAATCCCAGCACTTTGGGAGGCCAAGATTGGGGGGTCACCTGAGGTCAGGAGTTTGAGACCAGCCTGGCCAACATGGTGAAACCTCGTCTCCACTAAAAAATACAAAAATTATCCAGGCATGATGGCGTGTGCGTGTAGTCCCAGCTACTAAGGAGGCTGAGGCAGGGGAATCACTTGAACCCGGGAGGCAGAGGTTGCAGCGAGCCGAGATGGTGCCACTGCACTCCAGCCTGGGCAACAGAGCGAGACTCTGTCTCAAAAACAAGAACAAAAACAAAACAAGATTTCTGGCTTGAGCAATGGGAAGGATGAAGGTGCCATCAGCTGGCATGGGAACCTGAGGGTGGCACTGATTTGAGTTGGGAAGAGCAGGGGCTCAGTGCGGACCTGTCATGTTTGGGATGCCCGCTACACATCCAAGAAGAACCTGAGCAGGCATTTGGAGGTGTGTCTGGAGTTCAGGAGAGAGGTCTAGGCTGAAGCAATGGTCAGTACCAATATTTATTTATCTTATTTATTTATTGAGACAGTTTCGCTCTTGTTGCCCAGGCTGGAGTGTAATAGCACAATCTCAGCTCACTGCAGCCTCCGCCTCCCGGGTTCAAGCGATTCTCCTGCCTCAGCCTCCTGAATAGCTGGGATTACAGGCATGCGCAACCACGCCCAGCTAATTTTGTATTTATAGTAGAGACAGGGTTTCTCCATGTTGGTCAGGCAGGTCTCAAACTCCCGACCTCAGGTGGTCTGCCTGCTTTGGCCTCCCAAAGTGCTGGGGTTATAGGCGTGAGCCACCGCGCCCAGCCAGTACTAATAGTTAAAGGCCCCACCAGAGTGACATCACCCTGGGGCAGGACAGATGGAGAAGAGGACCAAGGATCCCACTCTAAGCAAGGCAGGGGGAAACAAGCAGGGGTCTGAGGACAGGGTTTCACGGAGGAGGAAGTGTGCCAGATGCCAAAGGACATGTAAGGGAGGGACTGAAACTTGAACTTCTTTATTTAAAAAACTCCAGTGAAGTGCAATTTACAGATCGTAATCTGCAGCCACTCTAAGCGTACTGTTTGGTGATTTTTGGTAAATTCAAACAGTTGTCCAGCCACGCCCACAATCCAGTTTTAGAATACTCTGTCCCCAGGTAAAGTTCCCCCATGCCCCTTTGCCTTACTGCTGGCTCCCACCCCAGCCCCCAGGAAACCACTGATAAAAGATTTGCCTTTTCTAGAAATGTCACCTAAATGGAACAATACAGTACTTGATCATTTATGTCTGGCGTTCTGAGGTTCATCCAGGTTATTTTGTGTATCAGTAGTGAAACTACCAATGCAAAATTCTAACTGAGACAGTGAAAGAGATCTGCCCTAGCCAGTTCCATCTTGCTTTAACCTCCACGCTGTCCTTGTTCAATCCTGGGCGTAGGCTGAACTTACTTTGGGATGAACTTAGTACATAGTTTATAGTTTAAAACAAAGGCGGTAACAGCCCTTTCCCAAACCAAACCTCCTTCTTGCCTGGGGACTAGACTGCCTTGGTAGAACTAACATATTAGCCACAAGATTAGAAATTATGGTTTAGGGGTCATGCAGCTGGAGGCTACAAGATTCTGACCCTCTCCAAATTGCTCCTGGGGATAGCATCACTATTGTAAAACCTAAGATCAGTGCTTGAGATATTTTGTAGACCCTGCACTCTGTGGATCAGTTAGCACCACCCAGATCAATAAACTGGCTCATCTGATATTGTGGCCCCCACCCAGGAACTCACTCAATGCAAGAGGACAGCTTCTTCTCCACCCCAGCCAATAAACACTCCTGACCCAATGACTGCCCCGCCACCCAGCACATTATTCTTAAAAACTCTGATTCCTGAATGCTCAGGGAGACTGCTTTGAGCAATAATGAAACTTCTGTCTCCTGCCCACCTGGCTCTGCGTGAATTACTCTTTCTGTATTGCAATTCCCCTGTCCTGATAAATTGGCTGTCTAGGCAGTGGGTAAGGTGAACCTGTTGGGCGGTTACAGTAGCTCATTCCTGTTTCATTCCTGTTTATTGTTTTTCTGTTTTTTCTTTTCACTTTGTTGCCCAGGCTGGAGTGCAGTGGTGCAATCTCAGCTCACTGCAGCCTTGACCACCCAGGCTCAAGTGATCCTCCCCCTTCAGCCTCCAGAGTAGCTGGGACTACATGTGCGCACCACCACGCCTGGCTAATTTCTGTATTTTTTGTAGAGGGTCTCACTTTGTCACCCAGGCTGGAGTGCAGTGGCATGATCAGCTCACTGCAACCTCTGCCTCCCGGGTTCAAGCGATTCTCGTGCCTCAGCCCACAAAGTAGCTGTGATTACAGGTGTGAGCCACGATGCCTGGCTAATTTTTGCATTTTTTGTAGAGATGGGGGTTTCACCGTGTTGCCCAGGCTGGTCTTGAACTCCTGAGCTCAAGCAATCCGCTTGCCTTGGCCTCCCAAAGTGCTAGGATTACAGGCGTGAGCCGCTGTGCCTGGCCTCATTGTCATTTTTATTTGCATTTTTCTGATGATTACTAATGTTGAGCAATTTTTTCATATACCTGTTGGCCATTTGTATGTCTTTTTTTATGTTATTTTATTTTTATTTATTTATTTTTCAAAAAATTTTTTAGTATTTATTGATCATTCTTGGGTGTTTCTCCGAGAGGGGGATTTGGCAGGGTCATAGGACAATAGTGGAGGGAAGGTCAGCAGATAAACAAGTGAACAAAGGTCTCTGGTTTTCCTAGGCAGAGGACCCTGCGGCCTTCCGCAGTGTTTGTGTCCCTGGGTACTTGAGATTAGGGAGTGGTGATGACTCTTAACAAGCATGCTACCTTCAAGCATCTGTTTAACAAAGCACATCTTGCACCGCCCTTAATCCATTCAACCCTGAGTGGACACAGCACATGTTTCAGAGAGCACAGGGTTGGGGGGAGCACAGGTCATAGATCAACAGGATCCCAAGGCAGAAGAATTTTTCTTAGTACAGAACAAAATGGAGTCTCCTATGTCTACTTCTTTCTACACAAACACAGTAACAATCTGATCTCTCTTTCTTTTCCCCACATTTCCCCCTTTTCTATTCGACAAAACCACCATCGTCATCATGGCCCGTTCTCAATGAGCTGTTGGGTACACCTCCCAGACGGGGTGGCGGCCGGGCAGAGGGGCTCCTCACTTCCCAGACGGGGCGGCCGGGCAGAGGCGCCCCCCACCTCCCAGACGGGGCGGCGGCCGGGCAGGGTATTTATTTATTTATTTATTTTTTGAGACAGAGTCTCACTCTGTCACCCAGGCTGGAGTGCAGTGGCCCAATCTTGGCTCACTGCAAGCTCCGCCTCCCGGGTTCACGCCATTCTCCTGCCCCAGCCTCCTGAATAGCTGGGACTACAGACGCCTGCCACCACGACTGGCTAATTTTTTTTTGTATTTTTTAGTAGAGATGGGGTTTCACCGTGTTAGCCAGGATGGTCTCCATCTCCTGATCTTGTGATCCGCCCGCCTTGGCCTCCCAAAGTGCTGGGATTATAGGTGTGAGCCACTGTGCCCGGCCTTTTATTTTATTTTTTAGGGACAGAGTCTCACTTTGTTGCCCAGGCTGGAGTACAGTGGCACGATCATAGCTCACTATAACCTCCAACTTCTAGGCTCAAGCATGCATGTCTTCTTTTGAGATATCTGTTCAGATCCTTTGCCCACTTTTTTTTTTTTTTTTTTTTTTTTTTTGAGACAGTCTCGCTTTGTCACCCAGGCTGGAGTGCAATGGCGTGATCTTGGCTCACTGCAAACTCTGCCTCCCAGGTTCAAGCAATTCTCCTGCCTCAGCCTCCCGAGTAGCTGGGATTACAAGCGCACACCACCAGGCCCGGCTAATTTTTTGTATTTTTAGTAGAGATGGGGTTTCACCCTATTGGCCAGGCTGGTCTCAAATTCCTGACCTTATGATCCGCCCACCTCGGCCTCCCAAAGTGCTGGGATTACAGGCGTGAGCTACCGCGCCCAGCCCTTTGCCCACTTTTTACTGGGATTGTTTATGTTTTTGCTGCTGAGTTGTTTGAATTCCTTGTATATTCTGAATATTAGCCCCTTGTCAGATGAATGGTTTGTAAAGATTTTCTCCTATTCTACAGGCTGTTTCTGTTGATTGCTTCCTTTGCTGTGCAGAAGCTTTTTAGTTTACTGTATTCCCATTTGTCTATTTTGTTGTTGTTGTTGTTGACTGTGCTTTTGAAGTCTTAGCCATAAAATCTTTACCTGGACCAACGTCCTGAAGTGTTTTCCCTATGTTTTCTTCTAGTAGATTTATAGTTTCAGGTCTTATGTTTGTCTTTAAGCCATTTTGAGTTGAGTTGTGTACATTGTGAGAGATGGGGTCTAGTTTTATTCTTCTACCTATGGATATCCTGTTTTCCCAGCATCATTTATTAAAGAGGATGTTCTTTTCCCAGTGTTTGTTCATGATGCCTTTGTCAAAAATCAGTTGACTGTAAACACATGGATTTATTTCTGGATTCTCCAGTCTGTTCTATTGGTCTGTGTCTATTTTTATACCAATAGCCCGCTGTTTTGATTACTACACCTTTGTAGTAAATTTTGAAGTCAGGTGGTGTGGTGCCTCTAAGCTTTGTTCTTTTTGCTCATTATTGCTTTGGCTATTAAGTATCTTTTGTGGTTCCATACAAATTTTCAGATTGTTTTTTCTATTTCTGTGAAGAATGTCATTGGTATTTTGATAGGGATTGCACTGAATCTGTGGATTGCTTTGAGTAGTACAGTCATTTAACAATACTCTTCCAATCCATGAGCATGGGATGCCTTTCCATTTGTTTGTATCCTTTTCAATTTTTTTTTTCTTTTTTTTTTTTTTTTTGAGACGGAGTCTTGCTCTGTCGCCCAGGCTAGAGTGCAGTGGCATGATCTCAGCTCACTGCAACCTCCGCCTCCCAGGTTCAAGGAATTCTCCTGCCTCAGCCTCCCGAGTAGCTGGGACTACAGGCGCCTGCCACCACGCCCGGCTAATTTTTAATTTTTTTTAGTTGAGATGGGGTTTCACCATCTTGGCCAGGCTGGTCTCGAACTTCTGACCTTGTGATCCACCCGCCTCGGCCTCCCAAAGTGCTGGGATTACAGGTGTGAGCCACGGCGCCCGGACTTCAATTTTTTTTTATCAGTGTCTTATAGTTTTCATTGTAAAGGCCTTTCACTTAATTATTAGTAATTAAGTTTTGGGGGGGTCAAACGTTATATGTGAATTTTCTAGTGTGCAGGGTTTTGGCATCCATAGCCTCCACATTCTTCAAGCATCAACTGTATTTTGTTGAGGATTTTTGCATCTATGTTTATCAGGTATATTGGCCTGTAGTTTTCTTTTGTTGTTGTGTGTGTCCTAGTCTGATTTTGGTGTCTGGGTAATTCTGGCCTCATAGAATGAGTTAGAAAAAAATTCTCTTCAATTTTTAGGAATACTTTGAGAAGAATGGGTGTTAGTTCTTTATAAATTGGTAGAATTCCACAGTAAAGCCATCTGGTCCTGAGCTTTTCTCTGTTGAGAGACTTTTAATTATTGATTCAATGTGGTTACTCATCATTGATCTCTTCAGGTTTTCTATTTTTTTCCTGGTTCAATCTTGGTAGGTTGTTTGTGTCCAGGAATTCATAGATATCCTCTAGGGTTTCCAATTTGTTAGTGTATAGTTGTTCATAATAGTTTCTAATGATCCCTTGTATTTCTGTGATATCAGTTGTATGTCTCCTTTCTCATTTCTAATTTTATTTGGGTCTTCTTTTTTTCTAGGTTAGTCCTGGTAGTGGCTTATTGATTTTTTTTTTTCTCATGCACCAAGCACAGGTTTGTGGATTTTGTTTATATTTTTTAAAAAACAAGTTTTTATTTCATTGACCCTTTGTTTCCCTTTTTTAGTCTCTATTCTGTTTAGTTCTGCTCTGATCTTTATGTTTCTTTCCTTTGGGTTTGGTTTATTCTTGCTTTTCTAGCTCCTTGAGGAGCATCATGAGGTTGTTTACTTGAAGTCTTCCTACTTTTTTTGATGTAGGCATTTGTTGTTATATAGTAGGCTATTAATGACTGTTCCAATAATTTTGGCTTCCAAATGATTAGAAACTGAAAGCATGCAAGGCCGGTGTGGTGGCTCACACCTGTAATCCCAGCACTTTGGGAGGCAGAGGCAGGCGGATCACCTGAGGTCAGGAGTTCAAGTACAGCCTGGCCAACATGGTGAAACCCCGTCTCTACTAAAAATACAAAAATTAGCTGGGTGTGGTGGCGGGTGCCTGTAATCCCAGGAGGCAGAGTTTGCAGTAAGCCAAGATCGCACCATTGCACTCCAGCTTGGGCAACAAGAATGAAACTCCGTCTCAAAAAATAAATAAATAAATAAATAAATAAAAGCATGCAGGATATCAGTCACTTATAACAGTCATTTTTTTCCCCAATTTTATGGAATTGCATGGAATTTTTTTTTCATCTATTCACTTTCAGTCTATGTGTGTCTTTACAGGTGAAGTGAATTTCTGATAGGCAGCATACAATTGGGTCTTTTTTTTTTTGGACAGGGTGGTGGTAACAGCAATCTGTTTGGGCCAGTCCCCAGGCCCCTGGGTGGCGTGCTGGTACGGGCAGCAGCAGGCTGGGTGGGCCAGTGCCTGGGCCTCTGGGAGATGCACACAGGAAGCAGTGGTAGGCAAGGTGGACCTGTCCTTGGGCTCCTGGACAGTGTGCATGTGTGGCATGCACACCAGTGGCAGTGAAGTGGGTGGATCAATCCCTAGGTCTCTGGACAGTGCACACGGACAGCAGCAGTAGGTGGGGTGAGCCCATCCTCAGGTCCCTGGAAGGGGTGCATGTGTGCTGACAGTGCAGGTCAACCCCCAGACCCCTGGATGACATGCATGGGTACTAGCATTGACATCAGTAGGTAGGGTGGGACCCTTAGGCCCCTGGATGGTGCACACGGGTGGTGATGGTGGTGGGCTGGGCAGATTGAATCTCAGGTCCCTGGATGATGTGCACAGGTGCTGGCAGCAATGGTGGTGGTGAAGGGCAGGGCAGGCCTGTTTTCAGCCCCCCAGATGGTGTGCATGGGCACTGGCAGTGGCAGATAGGATGGATTGATCCCCAGGCCCTGGAAGGCATGCTCGGGCACCAGTGGCAATGGTGGTGGGCAGGGCGAGCCTGTCCTCAGATGTCCTCTGCACCTGCAACCGATGTGTGGGCTATTTCCACACAGCCAGTGGAGTGGGAGAGAATGGTAGCCCCACCAAAGAAAAATAATTCATGACCAGTATTTTTTCAGTTTTTTTCCCCAGCTTTATTGAGGTATAATTGACAAATAAAAATAGAGTATACTCAGCCGGGCATGGTGGCCCACGCCTGTAATCCCAGCACTTTGAGAGGCCAAGGTGGGTGGATCACTTGAGGCCAGGAGTTCAAGACTAGCCTGGCCAACATGTTGAAACCCTGTCTCCACTAAAAATACAAAAATTAGCTGGGCATGGTGGTGGGCGCCTGTAATCCCAGCTACTTGGAGGCTGAGGCAGGAGAATTGCTTGAACCTAGGAGATGGAGGTTGCAGTGAGCCGAGATCATGTCACTGCACTCCAGCCTGGGTGACAAGAGCAAAACTCTGTCTCAAACAAACAAACAAACAAAAAAAGTATATATTTTCTCACACTTGTAATCCCAGCACTTTGGGAGGCCGAGGTGGGAGGATCACCTGAGGTCAGGAGTTCGAGACTAGCCTGGCCAACATGGTGAAACCCCTCTCTACTAAAAATACAAAAATTAGCCAGGTGTGGTGGTGCACACCTGTAGTTCCAGCTACTCAGGAGGCTGAGGCAGGAGAATTGCTTGAGCCTGGGAGGCGGAGGTTGCAGTGAGCTGAGATCACACCACTGCACTCCAGCCTGGGTGACAGAATGAGACTCCGTCTCAACATAAAAAAGGAAAACAAACAAACAACAACAACAACAACAAAAAAAAAACAAAAAACAAACCCAAGGGACTTCTGATGTGAGTATCCACTGAAGCTTACTACAGGTCCACATAGCATTCTGGTTAACTGTGGACATCTTGAGTACCAGTTCTACTGGATCTACTGGATCATAAGGCCCAAAGTACAGAGTGGCCTGCCTTGCAACTGGATCTCCTAAGCTGTCTTCTCTTGCCCTAAATGCCCCTCAAAGCTGGCAGCACTTCTAGTCCTGACGAGCAGAACATTCAAATGTGGCCAGTGTTGACTCCAAAATTCAGAGGTTCACCATGCAACATGTCTCCTTTTTAGAGATAAAGAATGCAAGGTACAGTAACTTGTCCATCATTTTTTTTGGTGAAAAGACAATCTGCCAGGCTCAGTGGCTCATGCCTATAATCCCAGCACTTTGGGAGGCCAAGGTGGGCAGATCACTTGAGCCCAGGAGTTTGAGACCTGCCTGGGCAACATGGTGAAACCCTGTCTCTACAAAAAAATATAAAATTAGCCAGGAGTGGTGGCATGCGCCTGTGGTCCCAGCTACTCAGGAGGCTGAGGTGGGAAGATCGCTTGAGCCTGGGAGGTCTACGCTGCAGTGAGCTGAGATTGCACCACTGTACTCCAGCCTGGGTGACAGAGCAAGACTCAGTCTCAAAAAAAAAAGAAAAAAAAAAAAGACAAACTGTTTTGGTATTACTATAAGAACAACACACATATTTACAGAAGACCGGGCATTCATGTGATGCCCTTTCTACCTTCGTGGCCAAATTTATGCAGTCACACTTCACTGTGTCATCTTCTCCTTGGGAAATATTTCTCCTTCACTTTTCCTGAGTAAAAATTTCATAAAGTGTACAAATCTTTTTTTTTTCTTTCCCCGAGACAGAGTCTTGCTTGTTGCCCAGGCTGGAGTGCAGTGGTGTGATCTCGGCTCACTGCAACCGCCGCCTCCTGGGTTCCAGCGATTCTCCTGCTTCAGCCTCCCAAGTAGCTGGGATTACAGGCACGCATCACCACACCCAGCCTTTTTTTTTTTTTTTTTTTTTTTGTATTTTACTATTATTATTTTTTTTTTTTGAGAAGAAGTCTCACTCTGTCACCAGGCTGGAGTGCAGTGGCTCAATCTTGGCTCACTGCAACCTCTGCCTCCAGGGTTCAGGCGATTCTACTGCCTCAGCCACCTCAGTAACTGGGATTACAGGTATGTGCCACCATGCTTGGCTTATTTTATTTTTTATTTTTTATTTTTGAGACAGAGTTTTGCTGTTGTTGCCCAGGCTGGAGTGCAATGGTGCGATCTTAGCTCACTGCAACTGCCGCCTCCTGGGTTCCAGCGATTCTCCTGCTTCAGCCTCCCGAATAGCTGGGATTACAGGTGCCTGCCACCATGCCCAGCTGATTTTTGTAGTAGAGATGGGGTTTCCCCATGTTGGCCAGGCTGGTCTTGAACTCCTGACCTCAGGTGATCTGCCTGCCTCAGCCTCCCAAAGTGCTAAGATTATATGTGTGAGCCACTGACCATGCCTGGCCAATTTTTTTGTATTTTTAGTAGAGATGGGGTTTTGCCATGTTGGCCAGGCTGGTCTCAAACTCCTGAGCTCTAGCATTCCGCCTGCCTTGGCCTCTCAAAGTGCTGGGATTATAGGCGTGATCCACCACAACGGGCCATGAAGATAGTCTATTTGAAAATACATAATGAGAGGAGAAAAAGGAATGAAAAAGAATGAGGATCACCTACAAGATGTAGAAAACTACCTCAATCGACCAAATCTAAGAATTATTGGTGTTCAAGAGGGAGTTGAGCAAGAGCAAGGGGTAGAAGAAAGCTTATTCAAAGAAGTAATAACAAGCTGGTATGGTAGCTCGTGCCAGTAGTTCCAATGTTTTGGGAGGCCAAGGCAGGAGGATTGCTCAAGGCCAGGAGTTCATGACCAGCCTGGGCAACATAGTGAGACCTTGTCTCTACAAAAAAGAAGATAAAAAATTAGGCAGGCGTTGCAGGTGGTGCACACCTGTAATCCCAGCTACTTGGGGGCTGAGGCAGGGAGGATCACTTGAGTTCAAGAGTTTACAGCCACAGTGAGCTGTTATTGTGCTACTGCACTACAGCGTGGGCAACAGAGTGAGACCTTGTCTCCATGTCTCCAAAAAAAGAGTAATAACAGAAAACTTTCCCAAACTTGAGAAAGATATAAATATCCAGTTACAGGAAGGCCAAAGAACAGATTTGACCCTCTCCTCTTCCCAAAAAAACACTTGAAAGTATAAAACCTATTGGTAAAATTAAGTACACAAACCTATTTAATATCCTAATATTGTATGTGTGGAATGCAATCCACTCATAACTCTAGTATGAAGCCCAAAAGACAAATCTATCAAAACAATAATAGCCATAGCAGTTTGTTAAGAGATACATAATAAAAAAAAATGTAAATTGGCCAGGCGCGGTAGCTCATGCCTCTAATCCCAACACTTTGGGAGGCCGAGGTGGGCAGATCACCTGAGGTAGGGAGTTTGAGGCCAGCATGACCAACATGGAGAAACCCCATCTCTACTAAAAATACAAAAATTACCCAGGCGTGGTGGCGGGTACCTGTAATCCCAGCTGCTCGGGAGGCTGAGGCAGGAGAATCGCTTGAACCCAGGAGGCAGAGGCTGCAGTGAGCCGAGATCGTGCCACTGGACTCCAGCCTGGGCAACAAGAGCGAAACTCTGTCTCAAAAAAACAAAAAACAGAAACAAACAAAAAAACACACATTCTTTTCAAAAGCACATGGAAGAGAAAAAAGCACATGGAACACATTCACTAAGATACTATATTGTGGGTCGTAAAGCAACATCTAATTGATAAAACAATTTCACATTCCTTATCAAAATTCCAGCAGAAATTTTTATAGATATAAACAAACTGATTCTAAAATTTATATGGAAAGATGGCTGGGCCCGGTGGCTCACACTTGTAATCCCAGCACTTTGGGAGGCTGAAGCGGGTGGATCACTTGAGGTCTTGAGTTTGAGACCAGATCAGCCCGGCTAACATGGCAAAACCCCGTCTCTACTAAAAAAAAAAAATACAAAAACTAGTCGGGTGTTGTGGTGGGTGCCCATAATTCCAGCTACTCCGGAGGTTGAGGCAGGAGAATCACTTGAACCCGGGAGACAGAGGTTGCAGTGAGCTGAGATCGTGCCACTGCACTCCAGCCTGGGTGACAGAGCGAGAATCTGTCAAAAAAAAAAAAAAAAAACACCCAAAATACAAAAACCCAGAAAATAACAAGTGTTGACAAGGATGTGAAGATATTGGAACCCCCCTGTGCACTGTTGGTAATAATTTAAAATGTTGCCGCTGCCATGGAAAAACAGTATGGTTGTTCCCTAAAAATTTAAAATAAAATTATATGATCCAGAAATTCCACTTCTGTGTACATATCCAAAAGAATTGAAAGTAGGGGCTCGAGGAGGTATTTGCACACCCATGTTTGTAGCAGCAGTATTCACAGTAAGCAACAGGCAGAAGAAACCCAATGTTCATGAATGGATGAATGGATAAATGTGGCATGTACATACTGTGAAATATTACTCAGCCTTCAAAAGGAAGGAGGCTGCGTGTGGTGGCTCACGCCTGTAATCTCAACACTTTGGGAGGCCACAGTGGGAGGATCATTTGAGCCTAGGAGTTTGAGACCAGCCTGGGCAACAGAGCAAGACCCAATCCCTATTTCTAAAAAAAAAAAAAAAAAAAAGAAGAGTGGTAGCTGCCAAGGGCTGGGGAGGGGGGAGCAACGGAGAGATTTCGTTTGATTTCTTGGGTAGATAATAGCATTATGCTTATGCTGAAAATGACTTTGTTCTGAAGAAATATATGCTTAAGTATTGAGAGATGAAGTGTCTTGATGTCTGCAACTTACTTTTTTTTTTTTTTTTTTTGATACGGAGTCTCACTCTGTTGCCCAGGCTGGAGTGCAATGGCGTGATCTCGGCTCACTACAACCTCCACCTCTCAGGTTCAAGCAATTCTCCTGCCTCAGCCTCCCAAGTGTCTGGGATTACAGGTGAGTGCCACCACACCCGGCTAATTTTTTTGTATTTTAAGTACAGACTTGGTTTCGCCATGTTGGCCAGGCTGGTCTCGAACTCCTGACCTCAGGTGATCTGCCCGCCTCAGCCTCCCAAAGTGCTGGGATTACAGGCATGAGCCATTGCACCCGGCTTGTTAAGTTTATTTCTTAAATAATGTAATCGGGCTGGGCGCGGTGGCTCATGCCTGTAATTCCAGCACTTTGGGAGGCCCAGGCAGGCGGATCACCTGAGGTCAGGAGTTTGAGACCAGCCTGACCAAAATGGAGGAACCCCATCTCTACTAAAAATACAAAATTAGCCAGGCGTGGTGGCGTGTGCCTGTAATCCCAGCTACTGGGGAGGCTGAGGCAGGAGAATTGCTTGAACCTGGGAGGCGGAGGTTGGGGTGAGCCGAGATCAAGCCATTGCACTCCAGCCTGGGCAACAATAGCGAGACTCTGTCTCAAAAAAAAAAAAAAGTCAAATTCACCAATCTTATCCTTTCCATTTTTGAGGGCCCTGTCACTATCTTGATGCGTCTGCCCTCTGCTGGAGATAAGGGGAGCTGCAGGGCAGGTCTTGGTCTCCTCCGGCAATTCATTCCCTGCGTGAGTGTTATTTGGCAGTTAATTCTTCTCAGTCTATGATGTGAGTTTAAGACTATTCTCTGGTTTCCCTAAAATAATAGTAATAATAATAATAATAACGTGGCTGGGCGCGGTGGCTGACGCCTGTAATCCCAGCACTTTGGGAAGCCAAGGTGGGCTGATCACCTGAGGTTGGGAGTTCGAGATCAGCTTGACCAATATGGTGAAACCCTGTCTCTACTAAAAATACAAAAATATTAGCTGGTGCATGCCTGTAATCCCAGCTACTTGGGAGGCTGAGGCAGGAGAATTGCTTGAACCCGGGAGGCAGAGGTTGCAGTGAGCCGAGATTGAGCCATTGCACTCCAGCCTGGGCAACAAGAGCAAAACTCCATCTCAAAATAAATAAATAAATAAATAAAATAATAACATGTAACATCTATTAAGCACAAACTGTGTTGCAGTCAGTGAGCTTAGCTTTACATCAGTTTCTCATTTAATTGCCACAATACCCTTATAGGTACATACTAGTATTGTTTAATCCCTATTTTACTTTTGAGGAAACTGAGGCACAGAGGGACTAAGAAATGCTCTCAAAGATATGCAAATAGTAAGAGGGAGAAGCTGGGATTCAAATTTAAACCCAAGCAGGTTGCATCAGGCTTGTTACCATAAATCTATTTTTTTGATTTATTTATATGGATTTCTGGGTAGAAGCAGTAAATGGGGCAACAATTTAAATACTCTCCCATCTCTCTTGGGGATTTTTTTTTATAAAGTCATATTTTATTTCTATTATAAACTCACAAAAGGGCCCAGAGAGCCCAGAAGTGTGACTCAATCAGCTCAAGTCGCCGAAGCAGCTTTTCCCCTTAACAGTAGTTAATATATTTGCAAAGATCATCCAAAAACAAACACACCCTTAAATATCACCAGGTCAGGAAGTAACTGAAATACTGAACATTTGTTAACTTTTTTTCTTTTCCTCTTTTTTTTGAAGACAGGGTCTCGCTCTGTTGCCTAGGCTGGAGTCCAGTGGTGTGATCATGGTTCACTGCACTCTCAACCTACCGGGCACGAGCCATCCTCCCACCTCAGCCTCCCAAGTAGCTAGGACCACAGGTGTACACCACCATGCCCAGCTAATTTTTAATTTTTTTTTTTTTAATAGAGATGGGTTTCCCTATGTTTCCCAGACTAGTCTCAAACTTCTGGGCTCAAGTGGTCCTCCCACCTCAGCCTCCCAAATTGTTGGGATTACAGGTGTGAGCCACTGTACCTGGCCTAACATTTTTTTCTAAGGGCTAAATGTCACAGTAGTAACATATTCAGAGGGAAAACACCCAAATGTCTCATACAAGAAAATGACAGTCCTGATAAACAATGCTAAGAGGGATGTAGAATATCTGTTTATAAACTGCTGTTTTCTTTTTTTGTGTGTGGGGGGTGGGGGTGATGGAGTCTCTCTCCATTGTCCAGGCTGCAGTGCACCTCCGCCTCCCGGGTTCAAGCGATTCTCCTGCCTCAGCCTCCCCAGTAGCTGGGATTACAGGTGTGCACCACCACGCTCAGCTAATTTTTGTATTTTTAGTAGAGACAGAGTTTCACTATGTTGGCCAGGTTGGTCTCGAACTCCTGACCTCAAGTAATCCACCTGCTTCAGCCTCCCAAATTGCTAGGATTATAGGTGTGAGCCACTGCGCCTGGCCTGCGGAAAGATTTTTTTTGAGACAGAGTTTTGCTCTGTCGCCCAGGCTGGCATGCAATGGCATGATCTCGGCTCACTGCAACCTCCGCCTCTTGGGTTCAAGCGATTCTCCTGCCTCAGCCTCCCAAGTAGCTGGGATTACAGGCACCTGCCATCATGCCTGGCTAATTCTTGTATTTTTGTAGAGACGGGGTTTCACCATGTTGGCCAGGCTGATCTTGAACTCTTGACCTCAGGTGCTCCACCCACCTCAGCCTCCCTAAGTTCTGGGATTACAGGCATGAGCCACCGTGCCTGGCCCAGGGAAAGATTTTTAAGGCCAGAGGAAGGGCAAATTCACTTTTCTCGCTTCTGGGGCATTTCTGGCAGCTGTAGTGGGCACCTGCATTCCTGCAGTTCCAACAGCAGCAGCAGGGGTGCCAGCAATAGCACCTGGGGGCACTGACTGGTAGTGCCAGAAGGCTGTGTAGTGGGCATGGTTGACGTTTGTATCTGTTTCAGATTTCCCAGCCACACAACCTCACTCCCAGACCATTTCTCTCCCTCAGTAGCCAGCATTAAAAAAAAAAAAAAAAAAAAAAAAGTGACCTGTAACACAACTTCCCAGAGAACTTCAACCTCACAACTGTGTTTTCACTCTCAGTGATGGGAAATGCATTTGGGGAGGATTATTGTGACCACAGAGCCACTGTGGAGTACTGCATAAGACTGGGGCTTATGCAGCTCTGTTTTTTTTTTTTGTACTGTCACCTGGCCTGGAGTGCAGTGGTGCGATCTGGGCTCACTGCAATCTCTGCCTCCCAGGTTCAAGTGATTTTCTTGCCTCTTGCCTCAGCCTTCCAGCTGGGATTCCAGGCGCCCGCCACCATGCCCAGCTAATTTTTTATATTTTTAGTAGAGACGCGTTTTCACCATGTTGGCTAGGCTGGTCTCGAACTCCTGAGGTGATTCACCTGCCTCCGCCTCCCAAAGTGCTGGGATTACAGGCGTAAGCCACCGCGCCCGGCCACAGCTCTGACCTTTTAATGTCACTTTCCTGGGCCCTTTTGTGGCACTATGGTGGGATTCTTCAAGTTCTTGACTTTGAGGTCCTGTAAACTGAACCATGAGGCTGACTCTGGCAGTGTTCCCTTTATAAAAACATCACATATATTGTTTATGCGCCTACCTGCGCTAAGGAAATATTCACTAAAGCACCTGACGGGGAAATGACAGCATCATGGCTAGGCCTGCCTGTCTCAGTTTTTGGGATTGCAATATTACTCTTGACTTCCTATTTGGGAAAGAAAAATAATTCCAAACTTAACCCTTTCTGCTAAAGTTGCTCTTATTTCAGCAGTCAACTGGCCTTCCTTCCTAGTTGTCCATTTCAACTCCGTACTTGTCAGAGTTGGGGAAATAACCACAGGGTAAGTGCAGGAGGTAACATTTCCCAAAGATTTCAGGGAATACTGGATAACTGTGATGATTGTTCCATGCGGAAAATTTGGAGTATGTTGGAAAAATATGAGGAATGACTTTAGGTGTAATGACGTCTAGGGTGGTCTCCTTGATGGAACAGATTAATTGGGCAAATGCATTCTTCTCTTGTCCTACCCACCTGGACCACTATAAGCAGCTTGCTTTCACCTAGAAGCAGTACACCTTCACAATTCAGCCCGAGAGATGAACAACTCTACAGTTTTGCATAACCAGATCCTCAAGACCTACACCATCCATCCCCAGGACAGCATGCGGGGGCCAGTCATTGACATCATGCTTATTCTAGACAACTGGAAGGGGCAAGAATCCCGTTTCGTGGTAAAACATCTATACTTGATTGGGTCCTTCGGGAAAAACTTGCCACTCACAAATGCTGGTCCATCCTGTCTATCCCACAAAGCCTGGTGGGCCTCCTCCCATCTTAGTGAAAGCACTTACATTTGGGTGTTCTGCTCCAAATGCATTTACCAGCTAGACCCCAAATCTACCACCCACAAGTGGAGCTTGAGCAAGATATTCTCTTGGTGGTCCAGGCTGCAGCATGATTCTGGCAACTCTCCCCCTTAAAACCCTGCAGAGCTCATTGTCTGTAACAGATCCAAGCCCTACTAGGAACTTGAGGTAAGGATCTGAAGAGACCCTGGTGTTTTGAGCAAGGCCATGCCCATCAGGTTAACTATCCAGGGTTCTGCGGAGATCAGGCATCACTACCCTGGGGCATCACATGACTCTGCAACCTGGACTGGTTGGGATCTGAGAGGCTACCTGTGCACCTGGCTGCACTCAATGTTCCATTAGAAGCAGGTACAGATGGCAGTGGGTTTGAGTTAACCCTGAAGGTACCAGTAAGCTGCCTAGTGGTGCCTACACCAGCAAGGTGGCTGTGGGTAGAGAATAAAAACGTGACACTTGGTTCCCAGGTGGTTCTGCATGACATAACAGCATCAGCAGTGAATGCTGAGTTCCAGCCCCATGCTGGACAGCAGTGGAATCAGCCCAAAGACAGAGCTTCAAGGTCAGTGTGTCCTCTGTCTGAACAGACAGATGGCTTACATCTGGATCCCGGTACAGAGGCCTTGGAAAGAATAAAACTGGAAGATGGAGACAAGGAGGTCCAGGGAGGAGTATGTTACATAAAACTGGACTTCCTAACACAGGCCTATGTGCCACATCACCAAAGGCTTCCAATGCAGGGGGCCAGATGGCCCACTCTTCACCATGACGAAGCCCGAGACCACGGAAGACATCATCAAACCACTGCCCATGTGTGCCCATCAGGTCTCACTCCAGATGCCTCACACCTAAAAGCAGGGATGCCACTGTGCTCTGGCCAGAGTTGATGCTGGGGGAGAAGAGCTATTACCAGCCTAAGGAGGGAGGCCAAGGTTCTCAGGAGTGCAGTGCTCTGAGGAGGGCTGGGTGCCAGGCACCACCTCTGCTTGTACCTTATTACCTGCTTTCTCACCTGCAATAAGAGTGGCCCATACACCCTAAAAGGTTTTCATTTCTTGGGGGTCCCTAGGCCTTCCCTGCAAAGTGGGAGTCATGGAGAGAAGCTGGAGTTCATGTGCATGGCAGCAAACGGAAGCTGCTCTGGTTGAGAAACATTCCTCCAGCTCATCCCAGACACTGCTTGAGGGCCTGCATCGGAACAGGGACTATGGATCTATATACTCTCTTCATCATCACAGGTAGTCCTGGTACCCATAGAGTTTGGTCCAAGTGCTTGCTAAGCCACACTAACCTCATAAAATCTTGGTCAACCATGTCTCCCCTGCCAGCAGCCATCTGCTGGGTGGCCCAAGGGCAATGGCAATGCCAGGGCAAATGTAGGTCACTGAGGCCATGGGTGGAGAGACCCACTCCTAATGGTCTCCCTGCTTTTAAGTCACACACCTGCTAATCCTAGCCTAGAATATTTAATTCTTCATGGCTTCATTACCTGTAAGGCAAAATACAACCTTTTTGTGGAACCCAGAAAAAAATATGGGGTCTCCTCTTTGCCTTCTGGGTCTTGGATACACCAGACTCTGGCCAGCAAAGCACAGTATAGAGCAGAGGCAGGCGCCTGGCCAATGGTTAGCTTGTGGCTCAGGTCCTGGGTGACATCTGCTCCAGGCTAGAGTCCTAAAGCTCCAGATGAGAGATCACTACACTTTTCCTGTAAAAAGTTAAAGATTTTAGTCTTTGGGATTCATATGGTCTCTGTTGCAACTACTCACCTTTGCCACCGTAGTAAAAAGAAGTCAATGAATGGGTGTGGCTGTGTTCCAACAAAACTTTATTTACAAAAACAGGAAGCAGGCACGTTTGGCCCTCAGACTGTAATCTTCCCATCACTACTCTTAATGATACTCAGATGACCTGGCTGCCTGAGGGGGCTGTGGCCCTGTCTGATTCTCTGTGAGATGGAAACCACTCTAGGGTCTCCTGGTGCGCTGAGGCTGTACACACGGGCAGAACAGGGCACTGCGTTTGGAAGTTTCTGACCAAGTGGTGACAGCAGAGGGCAAAACGTGAAGGCTGTGCTGGATAAGGCTGAACCTTCCTCATAAGCAGCACCAACTGCTTTATTCCAGGTCAGGGCCAACTCTTCCGCCATGATACATACATGGTCCCTGGCGGGCACTGTCCTTACTGGGCCCCTAGGAGTCCCTGCGTTGTGGCCTGACCACCAGCCCCTCTCTGGTGATGGCCCAGTTGTAGTTCTTCCGGGAGTCCAATGCTGCTTCCACCCGTGCCTCCAGGTTCTCTCGGGTGATGAAGTTTTTCACCTCTTCCTATCGGGAGACAAAAGCCCAGCTGAACAGGAGCCCTGGGCACATGCCAGCCAGCCCACCCAGCCTGCTGGCCTCTCACCCCACTGAGAAAGCAGCTCCTGCTCTCCCTGGGGAAGCATGCCTGGAACCCAGGTCCTATTTGAGAGCCCCTCTGGCCTCCCAGTGGAGTGATATCAGGTTGCTTTGCCACGTTCCTCTTTTCTCAGACACTTCAGCCATAGCCCCGAGTGCCAGCTATGAAAATCTCACGTCCTGGTAGGTGAAATCCGTCCCTCAGTGGTCCCCTCTGAATCACTCTAACTCATCCTTCCCCCCATTACTTTATTTATTTATTTATTTATTTTTGAGACGGAGTCTCACTGTCGCCCAGGATGGAGTGCAGTGGCGCCATCTCGGCTCACTGCAACCTCTGCCTCCTGGGTTCAAGCGATTCTCATGCCTCAGCCTCCCGAGTAGCTGGGATTACTGGCGCACGCCACGCCCGGCTAATTTTTGTATTTTTAGGAGAGACGGGGCTTGGCCAGACTAGACTCGAACTCCCGACCTCAAGTGATACGCCCGCTTCGGCCTCCCATAGTACTGGGATTACAGGCGTGAACCACCGCTCCCAGCCACCCTTCTATTACTTTAAATCAAGCCTCATCCATTCTCACTGCATTACTCCTAAGTGGTCTCCCTGCTTTTAAGTGGCACACCTGCTAATCCTAGCCTGAAATACTTAACCCTTCATGGCTTCATCACCTGTTATGCAAAATACAACCTCTTTGTGGAACGCAGGGTCCCTCCCACAGACCTGCTAGGTACCTAACACCGTCCAATTACTCCGCTCACCTCCGGGTCTTTGCGCCTGACTGGCACTCTCCTCTCCAAATCCGGACCTGCCAACTGTAAGTCTCTGCACATAGCCAGCGCCCGCGTCGCGGTGCCCAGAATTCCCAGTGCCCCCCAAGCCGCGTCCCCGGCTGGAGTCCCACCCTCCGGAGACGTTGCCCACCTGCAGCTGCAGCACTTCCCGCTCCTTGCGCTGCGCCCAGGCCTGCACCTCTTCGGCCTTGCGGGCCTGCTCCAACGCCTGCCGCTGCTCCTGCTCCCGCTCCTCCTGCCGCAGCCTCGCTATCCTGTGAGGGTCAAGGGGCCGAGGCTGAGCGGGGCCCGGGCTTCTCCCAGGCCGGCCAGGCCGCGCCGCCCCGCCCCGCCTCCCGCCCCACGCACCGCAGCTCGTGCAGCCGCCGGTTCTCCGCCTGGTTCCAGGCCATTAGCTCGCGGTGCTCGGCGGCGTCCTTCAGGGCCTTGCGCTCCGCCAGAACCCCGGCTCGGGCCTCGTGCACCTTCCTCTGCACCTCGGACACGAACTCCATCCTGGGTGCAGACGCGCCAGGAATCAGCACCCTCTCCGCCCACTCCCACCGTCACCAGCGCGCGCGGACGGCCACCTCCCCCCGGCCGCACACCTGAGGGCGCGCACGGTCTGGCGGTAGTGCTGGTAACGCTCCATCAGCACGAAGAACTCCGCAGGGTCCACCGCGGGCGGCATGTTCACTCGCTCGATCTTGGATTTGGCCAGCGGGTCGTGGCGGGTCTTGCGGCCGCGCGCTGGCAGCACCAGAGGGGCCCGGGGCCTGCACGGGGTCCCCGCGCCCAGGCGGCTCAGCGCGCGTAGCATGGCCGAGTCTCCTCACGGCGGCCGCGGTGCCGGGACGCCACCGTGTCCCGGAAGCGGCGCGGGGAACCTTGGGACCTGTAGTCCTCGCGCTGTCCCTCACGCCCCGCCCGGCCGTGTGGCCTCTGGAACCGAAGCGGCGACCCTGCGGACGTCCGCACCCCGCCCCCAGGCTCTGGCCCGGCCTTCCCGCCAGGGCCCGGGGCCATCCCTTAGTTACTCCCGCCCGCGGGGCCGGACCCGCGTCCCTCCAGCCCCCACACAGGGAGGGGTCTCAGCGGGGAAGACAGGGAGGGGACGAAGGACAGAACTCGACGCAACAGCTTCGGAGAACGTCACACTTAATTGGAGGACGGCGGGGCGGGTCGGGGCTCTCGGGCTGCGGTCTGCGGAGGGAGAGGTGGCGGTCATGTCTCAGGACACTGGTCTCGTAACCGCCGAGCTGCCATCTTCCTGGTTCTCTCCCCTCTCGTCCCCCCCAGTCCTCACGTGGCCTCCCACAGCAGGACGCCCCCCCCCCCGCCTCCCCTAGAAGCCTGAGGATCCAGCTAGTGTGGGGATCTCCAGCTCCCTTGGGCATGCCCTCTTGTCCACCCTAAACAAGCCTGACGCATAGAAACCTCAGCACATACACACAAATCAGGCGGTAAGACTGCCTCGTAGGAACTAACCACTTTCTTCTTTAGTTACCGGGCTCTCCTGATGCACTGTAAATGTCTGATTTGCAAAACAGTAGCAAACCATTTCCCCACGCCTGTCTTCTGCTATGGTCTTGGGGAGCTCTGCAGTCCCTGAGATGTTCCTAGTGCACGTGTCAGTCACCACCTGGTCCTCTTGGCCCTGTTGTCTGTTTGCGTGAGGTTGCATCCCTCACCTCTTTCCACTGGCCCGGGGTCTGTCCACCTCAAGACAGTCATTGGCTTGTCAGGATGCCTATGGGACCCCACGGCCACCACTGTCTTATAGAACAATTATCTCCTTCTAGTCTACTAGTGACTTTGGTCTTTAACCCAAGTGCTTTGTAAATTGTCTAGAATCCTCCTGGGAAATAGGAAGGCTAGCAGACAGCACCCTGCTGTGTGCAGTAGGGGCACTGAGAAATGGCTGGGGGTGCTGTGGCAGGGGGCATCTCAGTGGTGTTTCATTCTCCCCACCCTCCCAGCACCCAACCCTAAGCCACAGTGGCCTCTGATGACCAGTGGCTGGTCTTGATGCTGGGGACCTCTCACCCTACTCACCAGCAGTGTCCGTGCCAGGTGTCGCTTCCTGCGAAGGGACCACCAGGCCGTGGTCCTGCCCTCCCAGGGCATGCTGTCTTCCAGGGGAGCCAGGGCATCACTTGGGAGGCCATGGGCAGTCTGGACTGGGCTGCCTGCTGCAGTGTCCAGGGCCCTTCCTTAGAAGGGAACTGATGCTGTCCTCCCTACCCCGACCTCAGGCTCCAGGAGGGTGGGGGAGCCCCCGGCCATCACTTTCTTCCTCCTGATCAGGCTGGGAGACACCCACCTGGGGGCCTAAGGGCATTCTGGGGATCCTGGGCTGAGCTGAGGGCTCGCTTTCCTCCAGGGTATCAGCCATGGGACCAGTGCTGAGCCTCTGAGGGTCCAGGGTGGGCAGTCAGCAGCAGCAGGAGCAGGAGGCCGCCTCGCCTGGAGCTGGCCATGGCTGCTCTAATGGACAGGGTACAGCATTCAAGGAGCCTTACCTCACCCCCACATCCCCCTACTTCCTCCAGGGCCACCTTGGAAAACTGGCATCTCAGGGGCAGCTTTGGTATCTCCTTATGCCCTTCCCTCTCTGCCACCGCTCCTCATCCCAAGCATACAGGGGTCCAGATCCTGGGGGATCCTGGCCCAGGAGGGGACGATGCTCCAGGGGACGAGCCTTCTCCCTGAGCCTGGGGCACAGAGGCTACCTGCCTTGCCAGCTCTGAGGGCCCTCCCACTTGTCCAGGCCCATCCATCTTTCCTTCAAGGAGTTTCCAGAAGCGGAAGAAAGTTGGAGGGGAACAGAGACCTGAATTCAGGCCAATGGATGGGAGGATAGATGGATGGTCAGGGGAGTTCTCAACGTAGGGGCATTTGGAGCACCAGTGCTAGGGAACCAGAGTGGCAGGCCTTCCGCCCTTTTCTCCGTGGCCTGCTGTATCTCTTCCATAGTAGTTGGGGATGTGGAATGGATGAGTGGTGTTGATGGGGGCAAGTGCTTTTACCCCTTATCCCTCCCATGCCAGGGGCAACAAGCACAAGAATAGATGGTAGAGCTGTTGGGGAGAGGAGAGGAAAAGGGGACTTCTCTGGCATGGTTCAGGGGTGGAGGCACTTGGGAATGGGGAAGAGGAGCAGCACACCATACGCCCAGGATGAAACTTGGTCCAGGTGTCCTAGCCCTTAGGGAAGGCTCCCCACTCACCGAGGAAGAGCTGTGGATGAGATGGCTCCTTCAGGCAGCTGCAGGACCCTAGCCTGATGGCCCCGGGATTTATAGACCAGGCAGCTCCACCCCCAGACTCCAGTGACGTCTTCAGAGGGGAGGAGAGAAGCTCACCACCCAACCCGCTTCCCAGAGCATCCAGTCCATGAACATTCACCAGGGAGCTGCTGCCCTGAGGCCACCGACACATGCTCCCTCCCCACCACCTTCCCAGGAGCCTCCAGGCCCAGGACTCTTGCTTTAGGCTGGCCTATGTCCTGGTCTCACCTTCCCACTTCCCAGGCTGCATCTTCAAGCTCCTGATCTTGAGACCTAGAAAGCCCTCACAGCCCTCCCTGATCCCAAAAGAGAATTGTGTCCTGGGCAGGGGCAATGCCTGGGGGTTCCCCAACTCCCAGCTCAGGGCTTTCCCTGGTGGACAGTGGAGGCCTAAGAGTAGGGAGCCTGGCAGGCTGTTCAGAGGTACAGGGGAGGCTGTGACCACTCTCCCAGAGGGCTTCCGTTTGCTCACTGTAGTAGAGTGGGTTGGGTGGGACAATTCACATCCACACACCTGGGAACCAGGGCTGGGTCACTCCAGATGGCTGGGTTTGGGTGGGGCAGTACCTACCCAGGAGTGGCTTCTCTCCTGGCGAAGAAGCGGGCCCATGAGATGGGGCCCAGCTGTTGGGCCAGTGCAGTCTCCCTAGGGCCATCAGCAGCCAGTAGAATAATTTTGTCCCTCAAGGCTCTAACCCCTCCCCAGTCATGGATTTGGACACAGCTAGCCTGGGCTGCTGGAAGTGGGCTCTTGCTTCCCAGTCTGCATCAGCAGCTCGGCTTTCCTTGGCCAGCCATCAGCCTCTGGGGGTCAGAGGCCTGTTTACAGGGTTAATAGCCAATCTCCGCACTTGGGCTGAACAGCAAATGGGAGGGCCAGGGTCAGGCTTGGCATTGTGGTGGCCAGAGTCATTTGGAGAGCTGGTGTGTCAAATCCTGTGACAAAGATGGGGGAGGGGAGGCATAATGGGCATCAGTCAGCCCTAGACACCTGGACTTCAGCAGCCAAGGCAGGATGGGCACACCGGTGAATTTCCAGACTGACTTATTAGCAGGGACCAGAAATCAATGTGTGGCCCGTTTGTTCCGTTAAATTGTTTTGGCTTTAAATACACAGACTTTGTTAACTGGGTGATTTTTAGGGAAACATTTGCTTGTGGTTTAGTGAAAATGAATCTAAGTTCAATGTACTAGTTTAGTTCTGCTTGGGGTTTACAGAATGCTTTATTCAAAGCTGCACCAAAGCTGGGGTTCATTTAAAAGGGGGATGGGTGCCTTTATTTATTCTGTAATTTGATTCTGGCTTTTCCTGAGAAATCTAAACCAGAGCTAAGCTTCCTGGGGAAAGCTCTGCTCCCTTTTTTTTCCGGCAACATACTTAGCTTTTAAGAAATGTTTGGTCCTTTCCAGACTAGAACTCTGGAACTCTTGTATCCCTCTCATTAGAACATAGAAAGCCATCTGTTCACCACGGAGCTCCAGTCCTCAGGATATGAAGTCACTGCAGCCAGCAGCTGCGCGTACTCAGGTGGGAAAGCAGAGGTTCAGAGGTGAATAAACACTCAGGTGCTGCAGGAGCACAGAGGGGCACAAACCCTGAGCAGGCGGCCTGGGTGAAGGACAGAGACGAGTGAGCTGGAGTCACGGACGCAGGGAGTGGCAGCAGAGGGGTGCAGCATAAGGAACAAAATGGAGAAGGGCCAGCAGGAACTGCCGTGGATCCATGGGGCCAGAGTATGTGGGAAGGTTAGAGGAAAGGAGGGTGGGCCCCTGGGTGTGGGCAGTGGGAGGCAGGCATCTCTGGACCACCCTGACATGCGACCAGGATGTGGGGGACTTGGGATTGGAGGAGAGCTGAGGGTCCAGAGACAGATCCAGAATCCTGACCTCTGAGAGAGGAGACAGTGGAGGAGCGGCTAAAGGGTGAGGATAAGAGGCAGAGGACAGCCTGTGACACAAAGGGGAGGAGACCATGCATCCCTGGTGTTTAGCACCAAGGTGACCTTGGTGCGCAGGGATGAAAAAGAAATGTGTGGGAATGAAGTGAGGAAGAGGGAAGAGTGAGAGTACAGGTTTTTCAAGTAGTCTCTCATAGAGGGAAGAACTTAGGCCTGGGGTGGGAGACATGCTCTTCATTTAATTAATTAATTAATTCTTTTTCTTTTTTTTTTTTTGAGATGGAGTCTCGCTGTCATCCAGGCTGGAGTGCAGTGGCGTGATCTCAGTTCACTGCAGTTTCTGCCTCCCAGGTTCCAGCGATTCTCTTGCCTCAGCCTCCCCGGTAGCTGGGATTACAGGCACGTGCCACCACGCCCGGCTAATTTTTGTATTTTTAGTAGAGATGGTTTCACCATGTTGGCCAGGCTGGTCTCGAACTCCTGACCTCAGGTGATCCGTCCACCTTGGCCTCCCAAAGTGCTAGGATTATAGGCATTAGCCACTGTGCCCGGCCTATTTTTTTTTTTTTTTTTGAGACAGGGTCTCACTCTTTGACCCAGGCTGGAGTGCAGTGGCATGATCACAGCTCACTGTAGCCTCCACCTCATGGGTTCAGGTGATCCTTCCACCTCAGCCTCCCAAGTAGCTGGGACTACAGGCGTGTGCCTCCATGCCCGGCTGATTTTTGTTATTTTTTGTAGAGACAGGGTCTTGTCATGTTGCCCAGGTTGGTCTCGAATCCTGGGCTCAAGTGATCCACCCGCCTTGGCCTCCCAAAGTGTGGGATTACAGGTGTGAGCCACTGCACCTGGCCTGCTCTTTATTTTTAATGAGAGAGACTTGAGTATTTGGGACAGGGGAGCAATGAAGGAAACTGCAACCCAGGAGGGACCCGCCCAAATGAAATGAGGTCTCAGTGTGGCAGGATGTAGGGCTTTGGGTGTGTGGTGGGTGCAGGCTGTTACTCTTCCCCTATGGAGAAACACTCCTACCCTAAGCCCCTTGGGTCACAACTGACTGGCTGTGGGAAGGGCACTGGATGAAGCAGTCACTCCTGCCTTTTCCACACGACTGTGCTGTGTGAGCTTCAGCACATTTTCCTTTTGGCCTATACTAGTTTCTGTTGGGTTCACCTCTCTTGTAAACATGCAAGCCCCGAGTAGAAAGTAAAAGAGGAGTGAAGAGGGAGGCACGAAGGGATGAGGGACACATCTACAGGCTGAGTGAGACAGGGAGCAAACAGCTGAGGTCATTCCTACCTGGAGACAATGGTTTTGCACCCAGGTGATGCCTATCCACTGGCCAAATCAGCACGGACTTCAGCAGAAAACCACTCAGGCCATGGTGGCGCACCCTGCTGAAGGCCAGCCTTGGCAATGGAAGGCAGCCTGCTGGGAGGCACACAAGCGCCTGTGAACAGCCTCACCTGCACATTCACTGAGTGGCTTGCTGACCCAGTGCCTGCCCTCCTGCATCGACTTGGACTTGGTCACACAGAGCACTGAAGCGTAGCTTGCAAGGAGCCAGGGGCTGTTCCCCAAACTTGGCACCCCTCACCAGAAATTCCTCAGAATCTGTCTTTGCCTAATTTATCCATACTTATCGAGACTACTGAGTTTTAAGTTTACTGCCTCTTGGGAGTTCGTTAGTTCCTACAGAACTGAATGTCTCTAATGACTCACACTCACCTCCTGTAAACTTCCAGAGGGGGTCTGTTGCAGCCCTTGCCTCCTGCAGGTCTCCTGGGTCCCTTCCGCACATCTCCTTCCTTCCCACAAACATCTTGGATATGTGGTGCACAGACAGGCTTCCCTCCTGGAGCCACTACATGTTAACTGCTTTATCTGGACTCTGAGGCCCTCTGTAATGTGGCTCCACTTCGCCTTTCCTCCTTTTCACTCATCTAAATTTCCAGCCTCCCATGGGTCCAGCTCAAGTCCCACCTCCTCCAAGAAGCACAGTAGTGCTGATCCCTGAACATGCCTCCATGGACCAGGCTGAGGTGCCATCTCTCACTCCAGAAGCCTCTGAGGAGCCCAGGCCTGTGCTGGCTCTTCAAGAAAGGCCCTGCCTGACAGCCACAGCCACGAGTTCACTCTCCTGCTCCTGTGGTGAGCTGCTCTGAGGCTGGGAGGCAGTGGACAGACCCACTCTCCCAGTGTGCCCCCAACAAAAGATCACACTTCCCCAGCACCCCCTGTAGTTAGGCATAGCTATGACCAGGTGAAAACCTACTTGTGAAGCTGATGAGTGGAATGCGGGGTGGAGTATGAGTGGAAGTGAAAAGTGCAGATTTGGCTTCCTGTCCTTAGAAATGAAGCTGCTGGCTCTCCATGCTCTTTCCTCAGGGTGGATTATGGACATGGCAGTGACCCAGCTTCAACCATGAGGATGAGAATAATATCCTAAGGATACTGGGTCTCTGGACAGGACAGACTGTTACGGGAGACATAAATGAACATCCAGCTTCTTTAAGAAACAAAAGTTCAACACTTTTGTCTAACATGTCACTCAAAACCAAGTTCGGATCTAAGACTCCCACCATCTGACTTCTAGATCTGAGAAACATTCACACTGTCCCAGAAATGAGGACACGTATGAAAGAAAATGGGAGCAATTCAACACAATATATGTGGACATAAAGACTTATCCTAGATAGGGTGACACAATCCAGACAGTTTTGTAGCAAAGCACCACAGACTGGAGAGGTCAGACTGGCCTCAGCCCAAAGCTGAGCCAGCTCTAGTCTCCCCTGTGCCCCTGTCCTTAAGGAGACGCAGTGAGGACCTGGCCACCTTCCTAGGGAGGGAGGCTGGCCAGGACCACTAAACCAAAGATGTGCTGGGAATGAAAGGAGGGTCCTGGAGATCACCTAAGAACTGGAAGGGCTGTGTTTGGTGGATAGGAGGAGCTGGGGGACTGTGGCCTCTCTCAGATAACTCAGAGAGAACAGCAACAGGAGGGCCATGAACAGCCGAGGAGAGCTCCGGCCTGTATGGCTGCCCCACCCCCAGACAAAGGGAGAGACATTTCCTCAGGGAGTCAAAGCTTTTATTACCTGATAGTCCCTAGTGTGGTGCCAGAGATACCGCTCTGGTCCTATTACTCCCCATGATATCAGTGGTGGGGATGGGGGAGGGGACCAGGGAGAGAGGGGAGGGATATTTACAGTGCGTGGTGGTATGGGGACAACCACTTTCCTCGAGAGCTCTGAGAACTTTGTGCTTTTTTTCTTAGTTGGTGCCGAGCTACCTGGAATGGATTTTGTGTTTATCTTCTTTAGGGAAAGATGTATTAACCAAAGCACAATCCAGCCCAATTTCTCGGCTGAGGATTTCACGATATCAATCCAAACATCACACTATTTAATTCCCCAATAAAACATTGGAAAAAGGACTATCAGTGCTAACACATTTACATATAAAATTTCCACCTAATAGGTAATAGAAGCCTATGTACCAATTTCTAAAACAGTTATAAGATATATACACAATTTGGGGTATATTAACAAAACAGAATATTACAAAATATTAAAGGCAATCCTCCTGGTCCACGGACCCTTGTTGCCGCTTACTTGAAGTTGGCATAATCTGAGAATGCATCAATATATTCCTGCACCACCTTGTAGCAGAACTCATACTGTTCCTGGAGAGTGAAAGGTAGGGAAAAAGTCAGGGTTACTGAAGAACACACAGTACCTGTAATTCCTAACAGACTCATTTTTTTTTTTTGAAGATGGAAAATCAAGAGGAACTGAATGTTTTTGAACTTTCACCTGAGCTCTGATCTGCCTGCCAGAGTTCTGGCAGCATTCCCCTTCCGGGCTGAATGCAGCAGACCTTCTACAAGCAGAGCTGACCAGAGCTGACCCAGGCCCCAGAGAGGTCAGACAGGCATGTGCTGGGCTGGGAGACAGTGCAGCTGAGCATGGCCCACGCTTACTATGGCTGCCAGGCTAGCATGCACCCTGGCTCTCAGAACCTCGTCTCCCAAACCTCCTAACATCCACTTTTCTTTACCCCCCAAACATTTCTAGCTCCGTGGGATTCAGGAAAACCTCTGTGGATGTGCGGCTTATTAAAAGTCAGACCTCTTAACAGGGAGCCCAAGCCCAAAGGCAGGTACTCTTCATGGATCTTCCTTACCCAAGACGCACAGAGAAGTACAGATGAGCCCTGTGGGGCACCCAGACACCCATTCTAACCTGGCCTAACCTCTGGCAACAGGGGCTATGCTCCCATTGCTGCCATCCTGCCTCCCAATGTTTCCTGTGTATTTGGGGCACCTTGGGAGGGCAAGGGCAGGTCTGTGTTTAGACAGTCTTCTGACTACTGGGTGGGCCCCTCTGAAGAGCCTCCTCCCTGAGAGAAGGGCTGCAGGTGGTGTGGTGGCAGGGACAAATATGTGGGCAGCATACCAGTGTCTGGACCATGTGTGGCCTCTGTAGCCGCAGGCTCTTGACAGTCTGGAAGACATCCAAAATCCCCTCTGCTTTCACACGCTCCAGGACGGTGCTCAGGGCACAGAAGGTCCCCGTCCTTCCTGCCCCAGCGCTGCAACAGAGCAGACACATTTACCACACCTGTGATGGCCCTCTGTGCAAGGGGGTGAGTGACAGTGGTGAGTGGCAGAAGAGGTGAGGGCAGGCAGCTGGTGCTCGCCTTTGCCCTGTGGACCCCCCAGCCTGGAGGGGTTCTGGGTCGGGAGGCAGTGTACCCTGTGCCCTTCCTGCATGGCCCCATGTGCTGTGGAGGGACTCACCTGTTGGACCGTGGGGGATGACCTTCACTCACACCCCACCAGCACGGAGCCATTGCTGTCCACCTGCACATGCTGGCCTAGGTTGTTCTGACCTGCTGTTCGCTCAGTTAGAACTAGCTCTAGTCCTGTCTTTCCCTTTTTCTGACAAACCCCATTCCCTACACTGGTGTGTATCTGCTGATTCCTTTCCATGTCTCTCACTTTCTTCCCAAATCCACGGAATCCAGACTCTGACCTTGACCATATCCCCCTATTCAATGTCATCAGCTGATTCACTCACCAGACACTGAGTGCCTACTCTGAGGCAGGGACTGTGGGGTTTAGCAATGTCCCCAGACAAGAAGATGTATGGTAAGGGAAGGGAAAAGAGGAGTGGGAGTTCTGGCAGGGTACTCAGGGAAGGCTTGGGCAAAGCCCTGTGGCTGCCTGGGAAACTGGCATCTCAGGCCCATGGCAGGAGTGTGCCCAGGGTGCTGAAGGCCATGCAGTTCATGAAGGAAGAAAAGAGAGTGGTGGGGGTGGGGCCAGAGCCAGCCCGTGGTGCACACCATCCTCTCCCGGCCCTGGCCAGGGAGCCCTCAGAACATATTGGGCCTTGTAAGCTGTTGTTAGGATTCTAAGTAAAGGAGTGCATTTTTTCTAAAACGTAATCTCCAGCAACATGCCCCATACAAAATTCAACTTTTCCCCTCAAACAAGCCTCTTTACTGTCTTTCTTCTGCTGGTCACACCAACCCAGGCTCAAACCTGGGAGACACCCTTGACTCCTCTTCTCTTTCACCCTCTGTTCCATAGCACAACCGGCGTCTCCACTGCCAGTCTCCCCTGCTGCTCTCCTGCCCACTATCTGAACATTAGTCCCCTAGCACTTATTGTGCCAAGTTCAAGCTCCAAGGCCCTCTCTCTTAGCATCCAATCCTGTCTTGGCATCAATCTCAACTACTATGTGCTCACCAATATCTTGCTCTTGTATGGCTTTCTTCAGTCTGACCCATGGTCATCAGCTTCCCCTGTCTGCCCCTCCTCGCTTTCTCTCTCCCGCTGAGGTCAAGGGTGAGCCATACCTGCAGTGCACGGTGATGGGGTGGTTCCCTGACTGCTGCTGCTGCTTCTGCACGGCGGCGATGATGCTGATCATGCCCTTTCCGTCACTGGGGATGCCCACTTCAGGCCAGCCATGGAAGTGGAACTGCCGGATCTGCCGGCTCTTATTCTCCTTTGGAAAAAAGGGGATCAGGGAGGCAGGGGTAACCCTGCTTTTCCTGTGGGCAGAGTCCACCCACGACCCATCTTACCCTGGTGTTGGTGACCAGGAGGTCTCGGACGGTGTAGCTCTCACATTCCTCCTCCTTCTTCAGTTCCACTGTAATATCTCCATAGGACACCAGTCCATCAGATGGCCAGTACTGGGCACACTTCTCCTGGAGAGACAGGTTGGAGAGGTGAGGAGCTCAGAGTACCACATGTGTAGAAGCAGCACTGCCCACGAGCAGCCTGACCCCTCTCAGTACAGCCACCTCTTATGCTGATATACTTCGTCCCTAAGGTATTGAAAACTTGCAGGATCATTATATCACATCATTCCAATTAACCTCCGATCCTCACCAGAGACCATCTAAAACACTGACGGGGTCTGTAAAGAACTCTGACTACAGGCTCACAGGGTATCCAATACTTGGTGGCTGGAGGGAGAGGAGGAGGAGTGAAAATCTTCGTTCCAATTCCTATCTTTTTCTCCCATGGGGTGTTTTCATAGTTAATGCTGCTTACATCTGCCAGACTGCTAATTCAGAAAATCAGAACCAATTCACATTCCCACACAGCCATGGGCTTCACCACCGCCCAGGCCACAGTATCCTTTCTCCCTTTTACCTTTATCTCTTTGATCTGCAAGGTACCTTCAAGTTGCTAGCACTCGCCTTTCTGTCCTTGCTAGTGAGCAGGAGGTGGTCTACTGTCTGTCTTTGCTTGCACCTGGCTCACTTCCCTCTACAGCTCCTTGTGGGAGTGGCTGCGTCTCTTTTCATCTCTGTATTCCCCACACCTTGCACAATGCCTGGCACATGGTAGGCTCTCAGTATCTGGTAAATGAATTTGTTCAATGTCTGCAGAACAAGCCAAGGCATAAATACATAAATATAACATCACACAGTTATGCTGCCCATTTCTTTAGAGAATTTGGGGGTAAGATCTGAGATTCTTCACTACTGGCAATTGAAAAATTCTCAACCATACATATAATGTCATTGAAAGATTTGGAAAAAAATTAAGTAGAAAAAGAAATTGTGAATAGTCTCACAGTCCAAATAAAATCATGATTATTAAAGTGGTGAATCAAGAACATGCCCTGGACTAGTGCTTTTTCACCCATGTTCTCTAGAAGCCCTGGGGATGCCTCAGGGATTGGTGCCCTGGGCCTCTCTTCAACCAGAACAGCCAAAAAAAAAATTCTCATTAAGGCTCACCTTGATCAGGCATTATATTAGTTTTTATGGCACTGGTGGGTGGAATGGATTTTGCTACCACAGTGCCTTCTCAACACTGCTTTACACAGTGTCTCAGCTGGGATGAAGACTGGGCCTTTAAAACCATCAGAACCATGAGGTCCCCATGGGTGTGAGAGCCACAATGTGTGTGTGCTGGAGGAACTGAGCATGATCTCTAAGATAGAAATACGTATCAAGTCTAGGGACTAGGTATCAACACTAAAAGTCTCATTTTTTTTTTTTGTTTGAGAGAGTCTTGCTCTGTTGCCCAGGCTGGAGTGCAGTGGCATGATCTTGACTTATTGCAACCTCCGCCTCCCAGTTTCAAGTGATTCTCCCATCCCAGACTCCCAAGTAGCTGGGACTACAAGTGTGCGCCACCATGCCTAGCTAATTTTTATATTTTTAGTAGAGACAGGGTTTCACCATGTTGGCCAGGCTGGTCTCAAACTCTTGACCTCAGGTGATCCACCTGCCTCAGCCTCCCAAAGTGGTAGGATTATACAGGCGTGAGCCACCACATCTGATCAAAAGTCTCTAAATTTTGTATACATGGGTGGATTTTCTCTCAAGATCTCTGGAAGACCAAAGAGGATTTTTTGTTTCTTTTTTTTTTTGAGATGAAGCTTCACTCTTATTGCCCACGCTGGAGTGCAATGTCGCGATCTTGGCTCACTGCAACCTCCGCCTCCCGGGTTCAAGTGATTCTCCTGCCTCAGCCTCCCCAGTAGCTGAGATTACAGGCATGCACCACCATGCCCGCTAATTTTGTATTTTTAGTAGAAATGGGGTTTCTCCATGTTGGTCAGGCTGGTCTCGAACTCCCGACCTCAGGTGATCCACCCGCCTCGGCCTCCCAAAATGCTGGGATTACAGGCGTGAGCTGCCGCACCTGGCCTCAAACAGGATTTTTAAGACAAGGAGTGACAATGATTTATATTTTCAAAAGGACCAGCAGCTGCCATTTGAAAAACTAAAAGTGGGTTAGGATGAGAGCAGGAGGACCAGTTGCCAGGCCACTGCAGACGAGGCTGTGCATATGAGTCATGCCCACAGTCCCACGGGCAAGCAGTGAGAGATGAGGGCTTGTTCAGATGACAGCAGTTACGCTGGAGAAAAGTGGGGAGGCTCTGCCTGTATCAGGACTCAGTGGCAGACTGGATGTGAGGGGTGAGGAGAGGGGAGTAAGGAAGGTAACTCCCGGATTTTAGACATGAGCAACTGGGCAGAAGGTGGTACTATTTATTTAGATGGCTAAGAGTGGGGTGGACTGGTGTCGGGGGAAGGAGGAAATCAGGAGCCCACATTGGGAAGGGGGACAGGTGACTGGCCTAGAGATGCAGATTGAGGATCCCTGGCATATGGGTTGTACTTAAAGCCATAGGACTGGCTGAGATCCTGAAGGGCTAGTGTGTCAAAAGAAAACAGAGTGGGCTAGTGCCTGAGTCTAGTATACTCCAATGTTTTAGAGGAGGAGATCACAAAGACATAACAAAGGAGCTGCCAGGTTAGTGACTGGGGTGATGCTATGGAAGTAAGTGTTCTGAGGAAGAGGAGGGAGGCACTGACTCTTTCAAATGCTGCTGTAAGGACAAAAAAAAAAAAAAAAAAAATCAGAAAAGAGAAGTGACCTTTGGATTTGGCAAGAGGACAGTCACTGGTGATCTTGACTAAAGCAGTCCCAGTGGGGCCAAGCCTGGAAGGAACAGAGCGAACAGAGAACTTGCAGGGAGAAAGCCAACTCTTTTTTTTTTTGAGACAGAGTCTCACATTGTCACCAGGCTGGAATGCAGTAGTGCGATCTTGGCTCACTGCAACCTTCAACTCCCTGGTTCAAACGATTCTCCTGCCTCAGCCTCCCGAGTAGCTGGGATCACAGGCATGCACCATCGCACCCAGCTAATTTTTGTATTTTTAGTAGAGATGGGGTTTTGCCATGTTGGCCAGCATGGTCTCGATCTCCTGACTTTGTGATCCGCCCACCTTGGCCTCCCAAAATGCTGGGATTACAGGCGTGAGCCACCGCACCTGGCCGAAAGCCAATTCTTTAAAGGATTTTTGCTGGGAAGGGGTGCAGAGAAATAGGATAGTAGGTGGAAGGGAAAGTGAGATTAGCAGATTTTTTGTTTTTAAAAGATAGGAAATGTAACGTGTATGGGCTGATGAGAGTAGTGGTTAAAGAGGGGAACTGCTGATGGAGGTGGGAGAGAAGATGGTTATAGCAGCAACATCCCTGAGCAGGCAGGACGGAATGGGGCCAAAAGCACAGTGGACAGGTGGACTGAGAGATGCAGAAACCCTTTTCCACTGTAACAAGAGAGAAGAGAGTTGGTACAGATTTGAAGAGGCTGGTTGTTTGGGGGTGGGAGGATGACAGTGTTCTTGTCTGATTTCTTGGAGAAGAATGAGGCCAGGTCACAAGCTAAGGTGTGAGTATGATGGGACAGGCAAGAGCAGATGCTGGAGGTTTCAGGAAGAAAAGAAAGAGCAATAGTATTGCTAGGTGGCACCAATTACCTCTATGAGATTTGTGGTCATGAGTTCAATGTGAGAGCATTTGGCACTGTTTTGTGTTTTTGCCCAGTGATGTTTGCTATATCAGATAGAGGCATATAACTGGGTTTTACTAGAGAGCTTGCCATGAAAGTAAGAAAGCATGAGGGAATAAGGAAAGGTAATAATGACATACCACAAAAACTCAAATCAGAAAACTCAAACGCTCAAAAACAAAACTCAAAAACACAAAAACAGAGTAAGGAGGAAGGTGAGGACATGTTCGGTGTGACTGATGTTGAGAAAGTGGAGGCATCAATAACTCTAAGGACTTGATGAAGACAAAAATGACTGGAATAAAAGAGAATACTGAGGTGGGAGGAAGGCGGCAGTAAACAGGGCGGATGCCTTGTTGAGATTCCAAGGGCAGTGCAGATACAGGGCAGATGGTGACTTGACCATGGGATCAGGTGGCTGAGGAAGCTGAGGAATAGAAAGATTGAGGATAGATGGATCATCCATATGGTGACTGATGCCTCCAAAAGCAGAGTCAGGAACAGGGGCTCAAAAGGAGCAGTAAGCCAGGTGTTAAAGTCATCAGTGGGTGAGGGACAGAAGATGGGGAATGGGGATTCAAGACCAGTAGAAGAAAAGCTGGGGACTGGAGTTTCATCTCAGATTTGTGTGTTCACGTTACGGCCTCTAGATAATAGCATCTTAAAGAAGTGAAACAGGGAAGGTTTTCTGTCTTTTCTCCTACTTTGTCTTTCCACCAGATAGCATGAAGTCTCTTATGTCTCTTATGAGGTCTAAGGCTGACATGGTGATGGGGACACACAGCTTTGTGGAGACTAATGCTATCATGTTTCACTATGCTTTAGAGAAGCAGGATGAGGCCTAGGGTTGGGCTGACCCAGCATGGGAGTTCCTGGCACTGCTCTGTCTGCCCAGGCTGATGATGGTCCAAGCTGTAGCTGCTGAGGGAACCCAGGCATCCTGGTGGACCCTTTTGATTAAAATAGAGCAGAAGGAGGCCAGGCGCAATGGCTCATGCCTGTAATCCTAGCACTCTGGGAGGCTAAGGCGGGCGGGTCACTTGGGGTCAGGAGTTTGAGACCAGCATGGCCAACATGATGAAACCCTGTCTCTACTATGGAAATTAGCTGGGCATGGTAGTGCATGCCTGTAATCCCAGCTACTCGGGAGGCTGAGGTGGGAGAATCACTTGAACCCTGGAGGTGGAGGTTGCAGCGAGCTGAGATTGTGCCACTGCACTCCAGTCTGGTGGACAGAGTGAGACTCCATCTCAAAAAAAAAAAAAAAAAAAAAGCAGAAGGAGATAATTAAAAATTTTTAATTCCTTCGAGATTTTAATTTGTAAGTACAGAATTTATATTATGGGATCGAATTTTTTTCTCTGGGAACTTAATATTGTAGGTGAGGATGGTAGTGTCACTGTGTAAATGTAGGCACCTTTCATTGCATCATTTAGGCTTATTGCGTTAATTACCTCTGGGAGCTACACTTGACAACATGAATGGAACAGAAAGTGAACTTGGGGGCCAGTGAGGCCTTGTAAAGAACATCACTAACATCCTGTTCCAATCCACTCAGAAGCTTCTGAGGGCAAGCACTACTGTCTGCTTCACTGGCCTAGGAAGACAGAGCATAAGCTACAGTGGAAGGTAGAGGGAGAGGCCTCACTCAACAGGTAGCAGAATTTGTGTGCGCACGACTCTTCTCCCCACTGCCACACACATGAAATGCTTCCTGCCCCCCTGCCCTTTACTCTCACTAGGTCCTTTTCAAGGATGGAAGAGCCTGCATCTGACTGGACAGAGGCGGAGATGTTCACTGGGCCACATTTTATCACAGGGCAGTGGGCCGAGATGGTCCTTGTGCTCGTGGTTCCAGCTCTTCGGCCTGCTCTTTGGTCCTGCCCATCACATATCTGAAGGGCAGAGGTGCAGAAGGAACCACAGGTAGGGCCCTGGTCTGATCTGCAGGTTCCATCACAACTGATCAGAGAGGGCAGGAACAGGCACCTAGCTCCTGAGAACACAGTGGCTCATTTCCTAAACAGCTTTTGTTACTCAGGTGTGTGCTTCCTTGAGTGCAAAGCCAAGCACCTTAACCAAACCTCCCACCTCATCAGTATTGTTATTAATGATGATGAAGACGCTGGGTGCAGTGGCTCACGCCTGTAATCCCAGCACTTTGGGAGGCTGAGTCAGGCAGATAACCTGAGGTCAGGAGTTTGAGACAAGCCTGGCCAACATGGTGAAACCCTGTGCCTACAAAAATTAGCCAGGCATGATGGTGGGTGTCTTTAATCCCAGTTACTAGGGAGGCTATGGCAGGAGAATTGCCAGAACCTGGGAGGCAGAGGTTGCAATGAGCCCATATTGTGCCACTGCACTCCAGCCTGGGCGACAGAGTGAGACTCCGTCTCAAAAAAAAGAAAAAAAAAAAGATGATGAAGACCTACAAAGTATGTCTGTTGATTAGGTACATGATACAAGTCTAGGAAGAATAGCTAATGAGTTAAATGACTGATTAAAATTGAAAAAAGTGCCGGGCAAGGTGGTTCAAACCTGTAATCCTAGCACTTTGGGTCAACCAGGTGGGTGGATCAATTGAGCCCAGGAGTTCAAGACCAGCCTGGGCAACATGGTGAAACCCTGTCTCTACAAAAAAGTACAAAAACTAGCTGGGCGTGGTGGCACGTGCCTTTAGTCCTAGCTACTTGGAGGGCTATGTGGGAGGATCACTTGAACCTGGGAGGTTGAGGCTGCAGTGAGCCAAGATCGTGCCACTGCACTCCAGCCTGGGTGACAAAGTGAGACCCTCTCTCAAACAAACAAACAAACAAACAAACCAAACCAAAAAAAAAAAAAAAAAAAAAAACCCTGATGTAATGAAACATCAGGGTGAGCAAATATGTGTAAAGCCTTGCACCAAAGTTAACACAAGTACAGATGGGGAACAACTAGTGACTTGGGACAACTAATGTAAAACATACTTTGTATTTTAAATGTTTGACTATAAATTCAATGAGTCATGAGTGGGTGCCATCCTTAATTCCTCCTCACTTCACCCTTTCTGGGACAGCACCCTCTCACCACCCGAGTCCAGGCCACCAGCATTACTGCCACAGCTTCCGCATTTCTAATGAGTCCTTCTCACTGCTGCCAGAGGGATTTTTTAAAAAACACAAATGGGATGTTGTCAAGGGCTCTTCAATTGCTTTAGGAAGACCAAACTCTTCACTGTGGCTTAGAAGGAATTTTCTCACCAGGCCTTGCTAGCTTCTCTCCAGGCCCATTCTCTAGATTCTCATCCCTGCTAAGTGATACCCCAGACATAGTGAACCGCTCATTTGCTGCAATGTGCAACCTTAACAGAAATAATTTTTAAAAGAATAAGCATTGTCAGAACACAGACTGGGTCCCCCCATAATGTGGGGGTGAGGGAGATATCCCTGAGATTGAATGTGCTTAGTAGAGGCTGTATGATTCTGACTCAGGAGCAATATTAGGAGGTTTCCTATACTGAGAGGAAGCTGACGTAGGGGACTGCTAGGGTCCCTTTTTAGTATGAGTTTCCGGACAGCTCTGCTTTTTAATAGACCTGAGGGCTTTTTTCTTTAAAAGATTTCCTTATTACTGAATATTAGACTGTAAGTTTCTTGTTTGTATAATTTCTCAAATTCTAAATGTATAATTTCTCAAATTTCTCAAATTGCAATGAGGCAATCCCTTCTTAGGGACACTCATATTGGGTCCACCTCAGAACCTTGACCTATCTGCCCTGCCTGGGGCACTGGGAAGGAGAGGGTGCCCCGCCTGGGGCACTGTGCAAAGGCTAGGCTAGGGGGACTGTATTCAGGAGAAAGTGAAAGGGTGTGAGCTGTCTGGGAATAACATGGAGGCTCAGATCACATTGCTTTTCTAGTCTTGGGAGAAGCTAATGACTGCTTAGACACCAACTGGCTGGGCAATCCTGGAAATGCATATGTATTTATATACCTTTAAGTATGTACTTATACTATGCAAACGTACTCTTTGGACCGTATAAGTCAAAGACAAGGTCCAAACACCTTCTTGCCTTCCCAACGTCCCCATTTACACACACATCTTTTCATGCTGTCTCTGTCTCTCACCACCCAGGACCTTTTGAACTCACCTGGCCTCTCTCCTCCAGTTCTGTTAGCATCACGATAGAGCAGGATTTCCACTCCCAGATCATTCGCCAGAAGTCCTCAATTGTGTGGAGAAGAGGGCCCTGGCTGGCGATATAGGAGTCCTTCTGCCGGTAGCCCTGCACAGGCCAGGTTAATTGCAAGGGTGAGATGGTTTAATCACAGAGGGACTAGTGGAGAAGACAGGCCACTAGAAGGGAATGGGGACTGCTCGGAGGCAAACTCAGCCCAGACAGAGCTCCCCTGTGGCCAAGGACGAAACCCTATCTGATAAGCTGGTTGCTTTCTGTAAGAGACAGGGAAGTGGAACAGGGATTAGAGCTAGGATGAAGAGGGCAGGAATGGGAAAGATCAGAGGGCAGCCAGCTTCCTCTTGGCTGTGGTCTGCTCTGTGAACTTTTTCTTCCAGGTATTATACTGCTGCATGCCATCTGTTTTCCCCCACCTTCTGCTCTATGGAGCTGGACAGACCTAATGCACAGGGTGAGTGGGTGGGTGAGTATCAATTCACTATTTGTTGACTGATTCAAACATGATCCTCCCCAGCGGGTATGGGAGGGAGGCACTGCAAGTGCTGGCTGAATCTCCACGGGGTGTTGGGGGCTCAGGGGTCGGTCACACCCACCACTTACATCAATAAAGGATGCGTTCACATAGTCTGTATTCTCTTCGCCCCGCTTAACTGGAATGATCACTCTGTTGAATTCATCTGTAAGAAGGATAGCGGCTCATGGCTAGCCAATATCATTTGTCCTCTCCCTCTCCTTGCATTGCTCCCACCTCAGGCCCTGGGCAGACAGAATCCCAGCTGGGCAAGGACATGTCTGTTCCTAGCTCATTAGGGAGAAAGCCTTTGGCTTTTACGTTATTTCCAGAAGCCACTAAGGTGCAACAAAAGGCAACGCCATGTTGTTAAGTGGGTGCAACAAGAGGCAACGCCATGGTTCTTGTCTACACGCCAATCATTAACTAGTACCTGAGAAGTGGAAGGGGTGGAGGGAATTGAGGGATGGGGCAATAAGGCTTTGGAGTGGCGGGAGGACTCTTACATGGAATGATCTGTAAAACACGGTTCTTCTTCATGTTGGCTGGAAGGTTTCCAGTCCGCATCTTGTCATTCTGGATTTTGATTGATGTTAACTTCTGAATTGGGAAAGGGAGGGGAAACATTACTGATCCCAGTAACTGAACTTGACAAGATTATGCCTGTCCCTTGGCCTGCACCTCCAGGCCACTCTGGCTCCATACTGCTCTTCTCACCAGGGCCCTGACCTCTGTTCCCATATGTTCTTGTTGAACCCTGAAGCCAAGAGACTGTTTGGGAAATGCTACCTTCCAGGCTCCTGTGGACTCTCTTGAGATTCTCCTGGCTTGGAATTTTGTGATCCTGGAGCAAGGGATTCCAGCATCGTAGGAGGGAGTGTGTCCACTCTGCAGCTCCACCCCCAGAGGCTGCCTAAGGCTCTTCAAAAAAACTTATTCAGAATTGCATCCTCTCTTCCCCTGATTGAGGCTCCTTCTTGATATTTGCTACTCAAAGTGTAGCCCATACACCAGCAGCGTTGGCTTCATCTTATTAGAAATGCAGAATCTCAAGCCGGGCGTGGTGGCTCATGCCTGTAATCCCAGCACTTTGGGAGGCCAAGGTGGGCAATCAACTGAGGTTAGGAGTTTGAGACCTGCATGGCCAACATGGTGAAACCCTGTCTCTACTAAAAATTAGCCGGGGGTAGTGGCACGTGCCTGTAGACCCAGCTACTTAGGAGGCTGAGACAGAAGAATCCCTTGAACCCGGGAGGCAGAGGTTGCAGTGAGCTGAGATCGCATCATTGCACCCCAGCCCGGGTGACAAGAGTGAAGCTCCATCTCAAAAAAAAAGAAAAGAAAAAAAGAAATGCAGAATCTCAAGCTCTAACTCATACCTGCTGAATCAGAACCTAATATCTTTTTTTTTTTTTTTTTTTTTTTGAGACAGAGTCTTGCTCTGTCACCCAGGCTGGAGTGCAGTGGCACAATCTCAGCTCACTGCAATCTCTGCCTCCTGGGTTCAAGTGATTCTCCTGCCTCAGCCTCCCGAGTAGCTGGGATTACAGGCGTGTGCCACCATGCCTGGCTAATTTTTGTACTTTTAGTAGTGATGGGGTTTCACCATGTTGACCAGGCTGGTCTTGAACTCCTGACCTCAGGTGATCTGCCTGACTTGGCCTCCCAAAGTGCTGGGATTACAGGCATGAGCCACCGTGCCTGGCAGAACCCACATCTTGACAGGATCCCAAAGAGATCTGTGCACATGCTGTATTTGAGAAGAACTTCTCTAAGTGGTCCTCCCCACCCCAACCCAGAATCTCCTGCTTCTGAGAAAGCACTTTTTTTTTTTTTTGAGATGGAGTCTCGCTCTGTCGCCCAGGCTGGAGTGCAGTGGCATGATTTCGGCTCACTGCAACCTCTGCCTTCCGGGTTCAAGCAATTCTCTCGCCTCAGCCTCCTGAGTAGCTGGGACTACAGGCATGTGCCATCATGCCCGGCTACTTTTTGTATTTTTAGTAGAGACGGGGTTTCACCATATTGGCCAGGCTGGTCTGGAACTCCTGACCTCATGATCCACCTGTCTCAGCCTCCCAAAGTGCTGTGATTACAGGCGTGAGCCACTGTGCCCAGCCTGGGAGAGCACTTTTACTGATGACAGTGTGACATATGCCTTAGGTGTGTTGAGAACCATTGTCTAGTGGCATATAGTAGCTATCAGTGATCTAAGGTCCAGAGGCCAAATCTGGCCTGCTGCCTGCTTCCTGCAAATAAAGTTTTATAAAACAGCCACACTCATTATATTTACCTATTGGTTATGGCTGCCTTTGTGTTACAAAGACAGCACTAAGTAGCTGGATAGAAACCATGTGGCCTGCAAAGCCTAAAATATTTATTATCTGGCTCTTACAGAAAAAACTGCTCTTGCTGTGTATCATAATCACCTCGGAGGGCTAGGGGCCTTAAAATACTGTTGCCTGCTTCTCCCTACTCTAACACAACCAAAGTGATTCCAACATGCAGGATGAGTTGAGAGTTACTAGAGTACGAGGAAAGGACCATCTCCTTAACCACTGGCATGCCTCACAAGGGGATTCACTGTTGGCAAATGCACAGTCAGGCATCCCATGTTCCCCAGATTACAAGGATCCTTCAATCTGAAGGAGGTTATCCAGCTCCAACTCACCTTAAACTCCTCCTCTAATCCATTGTTGCTGGTCCCTGGGATTTTGTTGTAAATTTTCTGCAGGTGGGTTTCTAGAGAGGTCACTTCCAGTTCTGTATCTCCATAGAGATAATGCTCCAGAAGGGCTTGGTATATGAAGACATACTGCATCTGAAACATGAATGACACAGAAGTTCTTGGTTACATACAACATAGTTCTCATGCCAGATCACCTGCTCCCACCCCCACTTCACTCCAGTCCATTTCTCCTTTGATCCTAGCAGGAATAAAAGGACTCCCTCTTATCATCCCAATTTAGTGAAGTGGGACTTGAAATGCAGGAGTCCCTGTGGGGGTGCTTTACTTGGGAAGAAGGGTCCAGGTCTATCTTGGGGGTGGTGGACGCCTGGAGAGAAGGATAAACTCAATTCCTGCTCATTCTGAGAGTGCAGATTTAATAGTCTGAAGGGGCTGTCAGAAACTGGAGACACCCAAAGCCCGTGATAGTCTGGTCCCTGCCTCCCTCCTGGTGCTATGCCCCAACTGCAGAGCCAATCTCACTGCTGCTCCCAGATGTGGCCGAGCTTCATCATGTCTCTGGGCACTGGCTCTTTCAGCTGCCTGTTCCCTAATCTTTGAAGTCCAGTAACCTGTCATCTGCCTTCCTGACTCTCCCAGGCATGAAACCACAACCTCCTCTGTGCTCGATTTCTTTGAATACATAATTTATAAGAGCCCTTCATCACATGAAAGGGGCTAGCCCCTCCACACCTGTGGGTGTTTCTCGTCAGGTGGGACGAGAGACTGAGGAAAGAAAGAAGACACAGAGACAAAGTATAGAGAAAGAACAGTGGGCCAGGGGACCGGTGCTCAGCATACGGAGGACATGCGCCAGCACTGGTCTCTGAGTTCCCTCAGTATTTATTGATCACTATTTCTACCATCTCGGCGAAGGGGATGTGGCAGGACTATAGGGTAATGGTGGGCAGAGGGTCAGCAGAAAAACATGTGAGCAAAGGACTCTGTGTCATAAATAAGTTTAAGGAAAGGTGCTGTGCCTTGATGTGCACGTAGGCCAGATTTATGTCTGACTTTACACAAACATCTCAGTGCAGTAAAGAGCAGTATTGCCGCCAGCATATCTCACCTCCAGCCCTAAGGCGGTTTTCTCCTATCTCAGTAAATAGAATGTACGATCGGGTTTTACACCAAGACATTCCATTCCCAGGGACGAGCAGGAGACAGATGCCTTCCTCTCATCTTAACTGCAAAGAGGTCTTCCTCTTTCACTAATCCTCCTCAGCACAGACCCTTATGGGTGTCAGGCTGGCGGACGGTCAGGTCTTTCCCTTCCCACGAGGGCATATCTCAGGCTATCTCAGTGGGGAGAAACTTTGGACAACACCCAGGCTTTCTTGGGCAGAGGTCCCTGCGGCCTTCCGCAGTGCATTGTGTCCCTGGGTGCTTGAGACTGGAGAATGGCGATGACTTTTACCAAGCATACTGCCTGCAAACACATTTTTACCAAAGCACATCCTGCACAGCCCTAACTCCATTAAACCTTGAGTCAATACAGCACATGTTTCTGCGAGCACAGGGTTGGGGCTAGGGTTATAGATTCACAGCATCTCAAGGCAGAAGAATTTTTCTTAGTACAGAACAAAATGGAGTTTCTTGTGTCTTCCTTTTTCTACATAGACACGGTAACAGTGTGATCTATCTTTCTTTCCCCCACAATCACACTCTATAGTAATCACTTACAATAACCTGTGAGACTGAGTGAATCCTCAATGTGGGCAGATGTTTTAGTCCTGGAACCCCCCACCCTCACCTGACCCACAGATCACTCACATCGGTTTGCACCATCTGGCAGCGCTGTGCCCGGATCCGGCTCACAAAGCCATACACGTCCACCTTCCGTTCTGTATGCATCATGTCCAGCATGGCATCAATGACGACAAAGGTACCTGTACGCCCTACACCTGCACTGTAGCCAGAGAGCAGGGGGTTATAGGGATGGCCGGCCTGCCTTGTGGGAGCAGATAGGGAGGGGCAACACAGGCGGGGGCTCTTCCTTCAGGGTCTAAATCCTAATTCTGAATGGGGTAGAGCTGGGGCTCTCCAGGAGCCAACAACTCCAATATGTCCTGAATCCTGACCTCCAGCTAGAAGGGTCCGAAGGCTGCAAAAATACATGGCCAGCACTTGACCCAGTCTTTTGGCTTCATAGCAGGGTCTCCCAACTCCTAATCTTGGAGGACTGCCCTACCCTCCTTCCTCAAGTCATATTCTCCACCCTGCACTAGAACTTGGAGTCTCTGGCTGTTGCGCTGGTGCCCCAGTAGGTCATCTACTCTGCGCCAGCCTCCTCAGCCAGGGCCCTTGTGCTGTTCCCCTGCTCTGGCCATGGGGGCAAAATGTGGGGGTGGGGGACAAGGGTCAGGCCACACTGACCTGCAGTGGACCACGATGGCCCCTGCATACTGAGGGTTACAGGCCTTCACCTTCTTGAGGAACTTGAGCATGCCGATCGGGGTAAAAGGCACCCCAAAGTCTGGCCAGCTGGTAAAGTGGAACTGAGTGATGAGGCGCTGTGGCTTTCTGTTGGTCATGTCGCCCACCTGTGAAGTGAGGAGATCCTGTGTGTTGGCCCTGATACCCAAGGGTGGGCAGTACCAGGGGAGGGAAGGTGACAGCTGTGGTTGTCAGTGACAATGGAAAAGTAAGTGTACCCAGGGGAGTTAGTTAACCACAGACACAAGGTCTCACAACTAGTCAGTGGCAAGGTCAGAACTAAAATGCAGTGCTCCCAGCTAAGTCCTCTTTTCGCAGTACCACACTGCCCCTTGGCTGAAGGTGACCTTTGCTCAGGTCTCCAGGGTTGTCTGGAGGGCCAAGGGCAGGCCCATCACATCCTTGATGTCAGGAGTCTTTGGAGTAGGAAAGGAGGAGAAAGGTGAGTCAAGCACCTAGGAGACTGCACTGCCTCCTCATGCTCCCTTTCCACAGTGCTTGGTCATATCTAAATGATCAGACTTCATCTCAACAGGTAATTTTTCACCAGTCATGAAAATACTGCTCCTTTAGCTTTGACAGACAAGTTCCCCTGAGCCCGGATCTCTGGTTTCAGAATTCACATACTGCATACTCAGCAACTCCTGACCACCCTGAGTACAGGGGGATGATCCAGCCTGTTCCCTCTTACTGGTCAGCAGATCCAACATAAGAACTGAGAAAGGACAGAGGAGACACTACCTGCTGGATGCAGAACTTCCGTACTGTGTAGTCCACCAGGACAGTCACATCCTCTACAGACACCCGAATATTCCCATAGGTCCAGCAGCCTTGGTCTGGCCAGTACTGGGCGCACTTGCACTGGAAAGAAAAAGACATACATTCCCTGACCTTAGACCTCCTGCCCATGGCAGATGCAAAGGGCCTGGAAGGAAGAGCCCACAAAGCCCAGATTAAAGTCCCCCAGAAGGCCCTTTGACCTCTTCTCTATCTCAGTCAGTTGCACACTTACTTATTCAAATTTGCCCTTTTCTCAAGTTCCTTAGCCGCCATCCTATTGAGCACAGTCTCCTAACTTACACACAGCCCTAGCCCCATACTTCTCAATGTTTCCCACCCACACTCCCTTGGTTCAGGGCGAATCTGAAGCCATCTTACCTACAAAATCTGCACTTTCACAACATTTCAGGTCATGCTCTAGGAGAAAGCCTGTTTGAACCCCTCGAACCAGCAGTCTGCTATGAGGGGGCCACCAGGGTAGACTGATGCAGACTGTAAACCTGCCATGAGAGGCCTAGAGCTTTTTCTGTTGCCTGAGCTTTGGATAGCTTCCAAGAGCAAGAGGTTTGGTTGGAGGAAACTAACCTAAAGCCCAGCCCTAGCACTGTTTTCCCATGCCACTGTGGAGCTATTGATCATGACACCCGATACCCTAGGATCAAGGTGACTCAAGGGCCATCCTTGAGAAAGACGGTAACAAATAGGTATTCCTCGCTGGGGCTCGACCCCAGGACCCAGAATTGGCTCTGGCTGTGGCCCAGTGATAGAGCTGGTTAGGCCAGGCATGCACTTGGTAGCCACAAAAGGAAAAGGCCCAGTTAGGAGGCTGCCTCCAGGATTAGGCCAAGGCCTCAAATTCCCTTTGGCTTGCAGGGTCTCAGTTCATAAAGCTCCCTCTGCTGATCCAGGATATACCAAAGGCCTCAGCAGGTGGGGCAGAAAACCAGGGAAATAAGGAACTAGAGAAACCAGGGGAAAAAAGCTCCTCTGTGGGCCGGGCGTGGTGGCTCACGCCTATAATCCCAGCACTTTGGGAGGCCGAGGTGGGTGGATCACGAGGTCAGGAGATCGAGACCATCCTGCCTAACACAGTGAAACCCCGTCTCTACTAAAAAAATACAAAAAATTAGCCGGGCGTGGTGGCGGGCGGTACTCGGGAGGCTGAGGCAGAAGAATGGCGTGAACCCGGGAGGCGGAGCTTGCAGTGAGCCGAGATGGCACCACTGCCCTTCAGCCTGGGCGACAGAGCGAGACTCCGTCTCAAAAAACAAAACAAAACAAAACAACAACAAAAAAAACCCCTCTGTGGCTTTTCCTTAGCTGATGGCCCAAGTCAGTCTCTTTCAGGCTGTTCTGGAACCAGGGTGAGTTGTTTGACTACCAAATACAGGGAATGTGCTCTAGGTACACACCTGAGGTTCATATCTGGGGCTTCCAGGCCACAGCAAAGTCTGATAGACTTCAGCCTGTGTCTTTCTGGATGAACTACTGGTACAGCACCCACAAAGGATAGACAGCCAGGCTTAAACTCAGAGCTTATATGCAGAGTGATCCCTCTGCTGTTCACATTCAATTTTTCCACTTACCTCCTTTCTCTCCTTCAGGTTGGTAACCATGACGATGGTGGCTGTGTTTTGTTCCCAGATCATCCGCCAGAAATCATTCACCGTTTCTTCTTTTGGTCCTAAAGTAGCCAACAGCAAAAATGAAGAGAATATACACCAAGAAGAAAGATGCTGGGAGGCTGGGAACATCCATTCCTGACTTTTGGAAGCTTGTGCCCAAATGTCCCCAGCTAATTATCTAACCCATGTATCCATCCACCCCGTTACTGAGTATTTTCCATGTTTCTACCATGTATGTGCCAGGCACTGCACAAGGATGGGGCTGGGTGGAAGGCTGTCAAAAATATAAACAGAACACGAATGATGTCTCCCAAGGATATTACAGTTGGGAATTAGAAATCATGACTGCTCACAGAATACCTACATCATGGACCTGACAGTGAGCTAAGTGCTTCATATGGCATTTACTCCTTCCTATTATGCTCTGAGGTGGGTGTCATCAGCCCCAGAAAGGTTGGATGACTTGTTCAGGCTAGAATTCAAAATTTACCTCCCATATAACCTTTTTCGGAAAGTCACTAGAAAATTCTAAACAAAAATGAGAGGCAAACAGACGAAAATAAATGAGATCCAACACAGCAGAGAGGCTAACGGAATTCCCAGGGTACTGGTCTTAGAATGATAACTCTGCCAGAGGATAGAGAGCAACCAATCCACAGTGCAACTGAAGAAAGAAGATTCTAGAAGGATCCCAAGATAAAAAAAATTAAACCTCATGTATCTAAAGGTACTGTGAGAAGATATATACTTCTGGTAAAGAGTTTGGGAGAAAAATCAGTAGTAGGTATATTAAAAACACAATGACTAAAAAAGAAGGGGGAAAAAACTATACAAAAAATAACATAATACTGTGTGTTTCGGCTGTGAATATTTGTAAACTCATAATAATAATAAATACCTTAACCCCAAATTGTGATTTGACTCTTCTGGGAGAATGGGGAGGATATGTGGGTACACGTCTGTCTGACTGAGGGGGAGGTGCTCTGTAAGGGGATCAGATGATGTCATCTATCATAAGAAGCCAATAGATAAAAATGGTTGCCCCAGGGGCATTAGACTAAAAAAGTGAAAAGAAAAGGGAGGAGAACTTTGTTTTTATAAATCTTGTAGTCCCTAATGACTCTTTTTCTTGAGACAAAGTCTCGCTCTGTCACCCAGGCTGGAGTACAGTAGTGCGATCTCAGCTCACTGCAACCTCTGGCTCCCGGGTTCATGTGATTCTTGTGCCTCAGCCTCCCAAGTAGCTGGGATCACAGGTGTGTGCCACCACGCCTGGCTAATTTTTAGCAGAGACAGGGTTTCACTATGTTGCCCAGGCTGATCTTGAACTCCTGGGCTCAAACGATCCTCCTGTCTTGGCCTCCCAAAGTGTTAGGATTACAGGCATGAGCCACCCTGCCCGGCCTCAATTACTTTTTAATGCTGCAAACATCCAGATATTTTTGCCAGGGTTCAAAGAGTGAAGACAGTTGTTAGAACAGCAGGCCTGGAAATGTGTGTAGAACACATAAAGGACATGGTGCTGGGTCCCTGATCTGAGGGTTCCTAGACCAACTATCTGTGAATAATGGTGAGGCTCAGGTCCATGAGCTGGGAGAGAACCAGCCTGGACCCTGTGAGGTGGCTGATCCTCTCTGGAAACTGATTCCTAATTCAAACTCTGAGCAGCCTGGCTGGAACCTAAGGTTAACTAGCCCCAAGGACAGAGGGCCTTATTAGACTGTGTTTTGTGTATACAGCCTTTTCCAGTCTTTTTAATATACATATACAAAAAGACTTCTTTTAATGGATCCCTGGATACTAAGTCATCAAGATGAAGGCTGTTAGCTGTAAACCTGTATAATGGATTACAATTCTTTCAGGTGGTAAAGATTACAGAAAAGCTACAGCATTCTGGTTAATCCACTCAGCATTTGGGAGAAAAAACCCAAACCCATTATGTGATCATGGTTAAATCTAACAGAAAAAAGTTGTCATTACTTTACCTTGTGCAGCAATGAATTTGTTCTTTTCTTGGTAGCCCTGGGGTGTGGGGAAGGAAAGAAAAAGAAAGAGAAAACCAAAAATGAATAGAAATGAAATTCTCCAGTCTGACTCCAACCAGTTAACAAAACCTGAAAAGGTGCAGGTACTTAACGAGGATTTCCAGTCTAGATATTCACAAGGGATTAGCTTTAGAGCTAGGAATTAGAGATTACAAAACTCAAATAGTCTAGGTAGTCTTCTCAAATTGAATTATTAATAAATACTAGAATAAGAAATCCAGGCCAGGCGTGGTAGCTCACACCTGTAATCCCAGAACTTTGGGAGGCCGAGGTGGGCGGATCATCTAAGGTCAAGAGTGTGAGAGCATGGGGCCGACATGGTGAAACCCCATCTCTACTAAAATACAAAAATTAGCTGGGTGTGGTGGTGCACTCCTGTAATTCCAGCTACTAGGGTGGCTAAGGCAAGAGAATTGCTTGAACCTGGGAGGTGGAGGTTGCACTGAGCCAAGCCAAGATTGCGCCACTGCACTCCAGCCTTGGTGACAGAGCAAGACTCCATCTCCAAAAAAAAAAAAAAAAGAAAGAAAGAAAAAAGAAATCCAAATACTGACTCCTAGATTAGACCACGTTTCTGATGCTTTATCAGCAGCTAACAATGTAGATTTCAGTGTTAACAGGTTAAGAACCCACCAGGGGAAAAGCATATGTGGTGGTTCCAGGGATGAAGCTGGGTTCACTCTGGGAAAGACAACAGGTTATTTTCTCAAGGATGCTTTACCCAGGTGCAAAATCTTTCTGGGAATAGCCTGTGAGTGTGGTGAAGTAGCTCCCAGTGTTTAACAAGAGGCTTCTCCATCACAGGCAGTGGGAGACAAGAGCAAGGGAGCCTGGGGTGCCACTCAACAGATAAGGAGCCTCGGAAAAACTAACAACTGGCCGCAGCTTTCTTTTTCAGTCTTTATTGCTCCAGTTATACATCTTTTCAACATCATTGTTTAAATGTATGTTCAATTCAGAAGTTCTAGGTAAGAGAAAGCCACTTGATTTAAGGATTGTGAATCACCCATTTCCTTTCTCAGACAGCAATAAGGTAACAAGGGAGGCAGCTTCAGGGATGGGACACCATGTCACACCAACACCAGGGTGGCAATGTGAAGTACAAGGCTGCAAGGCAGTGGCCAAATAGAAGAAGTGGCCTAAATCTGAGGAGCCACTTTCTTTTTTTTTTTGAGACGGAGTCTTGCTCTGTCACCCAGGCTGGAGTGCAGTGGTGCGATCTTGGCTCACGGCAACCTCCTGCTCCCGGGTTCAAGTGATTCTCCTGCCTCAGCTTCCCAAGGAGCTGGGATCACAAGCATGAGCCATCACGGCCGGCTAATTTTTGTATTTTACAAAAATTAGAGACGGGGTTTCACCATGTTGGCCACGCTGCTCTCGAATTCCTGAACTCAGATGATCCGCCCACCTTGGCCTCCCAAAGTACTGGGATTACAGGTGTGAGCCACCGTGCCTGGTCTGAGGAGCCACTTTCAATTTCAGTTCAAACAAGGGCAGGGCAGGGTTGCTGCCCAACACAGAAGGAGAAAGCTTTAGGCCTCAGAGATGGATATGTTTAGTCAGCAACAAAAGACTTGTTAAAGTTTTCATTGAGAAGAGCAATTTAAGTTTCAACAAATGTTTTTATTTATTAGAGAATGGAAATGGAAATAGCCTTAATTCTGGATGTTAATATTATAACATATAATAATATATATATATTATTATATATATATATATAACATATAACATATATAATATAATAATATTATAATATAATTCTGCTTATATTACTAAATTTATAATTAAAACTGAGAAGTCCTTAAGAATATGTTAAGCGCATCATATTCCTGCTCCATGAGGAGTCACTGCTAAATTCTCATTGCAGCATGCGGGCCCTGAACAGCCTGAACACCTGGTTGGAAGGCCCAGCCCCAAAGTGCTTCCTGCCCCATCTTACCAGGAGTGCGCCATACGCCTTCCTGAAAACATGCCTGTACAGTGATGTGGCGGCACTGCTTAACTAATACAGAGTAACGAGAATGAAGCAAAGCCACTGATCTTGTATTCTGTTCAAGGGAAAGATGAAATGTGGCTCCCTGGCTCCTGAGATGTCTCTAGATTCTGAAAGCTGAATCTCAGTGGGCTCTAGGTGGTAGCTACATTCCTACCACTAAAAAGAAACACGTCTAAAGATCCTATATATTCTAGGCTGGGCGCGATGGCTCATGCCTCTAATCCCAACACTTTGGGGGGCCGAGGTGGGCAGATCACCTGAGGTAGGGAGTTTGAGGCCAGCATGACCAACATGGAGAAACCCCATCTCTACTAAAAATACAAAATTAGCAGGTGTGGTGGTGCATGCCTGTAATCTCAGCTACTCGGGAGGCTGAGGCAGGAGAATTGCTTGAACCCCGGATGCAGAGGTTGCAGTGAGATTGCGCCATTGCACTCCAGCCTGGGCAACAAGAGTGAAATTCCGTCTCAAAAAAAAAAAAAAAAAAAAAAAAAAATCCTATATATTCTTAGACATCTAAAAATGAGTAAGGAAACTAGTTTCTCCTAAGGCTCTAGGCTGGAAGCCCACTTGCCAACTGTGCCACTGCCTCTGTTTCATCTCCTCCTGTGAACAGTGTTAGGTTAGCTGACCTATGTGTTTCCCAAACTACAGACCCCACTTTCCTAGGCCTTTCACCACTACTCCATGGTGCCTAGTTCCCTTCAAGATCCATGTGTGTGGTCTCAGTTCTCTACGCAAAAAGTTAAGTGATGGCCGGGGGGGTGAGAATGGAGATTAATTGTATTTAGGCACTGAAGTTCTTTTTGGGGTGAGCAATGTGTTCTAAAACTAAGGGGGCAACAGCTAGAGTGTAAGGTTCTTCTTTTGAGGGGATGACAATGTTCTAAAATTGGTGATGGGCTGCAGTTATCTGTGAATATACTTAAAAAAACACTGAACTGTAAACTCTGGGTGAAATACATGGTATTTGAATTACATCTCAATAAAGTTGTTAGAAAATGTTCTAAGACATTTATGGTGATGGCTGCATAACTTGGTAAACTTACCAAAAAATCACTGAATTCTCACTTAAAATGGGTGAATTTTATGTTATATATATTATACCTCAATAATGTTAGGGGAAAAAAAGGGTTTGATAAGTGTTAACTAGCAGCCCACAAAAAGGATGCAACAAACGGCCTCTGAATTTGCTTCAGCAAAGGATGCTGCCCTACACACTAAGTCCAAAGAAAATCTGTTCCTCTTTCCCACTGATCTCTAATCTGCACATAACCCTCTTCACTGCCAAACACTTCCTGAGCCATGCTTCACTCTTTGCCTTCTCGGATGCTCTCTTCTCTTGGTCTCCTTCCATCTCACCCATGGGCACCTGTTCAATGTCCCTGGCAGGGGCTGTGGGCCCAAGGGCTCTGTTCTTGGCCCACTCCTTTCTTTATTACTTCCAAGTCCACAGCTCTAGATATGACCAACTGTATGCTGGATACATCTACATGGATATATCACCCTCTACTCTCTCATATATAAATCAACCACCAATTCCTGCTAAATTCTACCTCCACGTAGTTTTCACTTTGTTGCCGCTTCCTCGTCAACCCTCATCATTTGTGACCTACCTACTATTGCAATAGCCCCCAATTGGACCCTCCTAAATCCATGTTGTATATGATAGCCCCAGTGATCAATATGTAAATGTGGCCACACTACTCCTTGCCTTGAACACTTTTCAATGGTACCCCATGGCCTAGATAAATTCATCAAAACCCCTCAGCTGTACTGAAAACTGGCAGACACTATAAGGTGGTTCACTTAGTACCCACTCCTGCTTCCTTCTAGCTTGACTATCTTACAGCTAAATTTCCCAGACTCCCTAGCAGCTCAGCAATCCACGAGACCTAGCTTCTTCCTAGCAGATGCTCCCACACAAGACTTGGGGTAGAAATGAGCAACATGAGATAACGACTGTGCTAGAAATCTGGTCTTTGGGCAAGCACGGTAGTAGAAGCATCCAGTTCTTCTGCAGCACTGTGCAGAGGTTTCACTACCACAGTCACATGCTGCATAGATCTATAGCTGCTCTGCTCTTTGCTGAGCAGCATCTGAGCTGGGCTCACTGGCCCTTCCACAGGTTTTGTTAAGGTACCCAGTATCTTATAATAAACCCCTTTCTGCTTAAAAGAGTGGATGAAAAGTACATTCTATAGTCTGCAAGTAAGAACTCCAATGGACACACTTGACATCCACTACCTTTCAAGATCAAGTCTCATCTCCCACCACTTCCCATCTTATACCTTATAACCTAAGACTGCTGTTTATAGTCTCTGTGACTTTGCTCATGTTTCTCCTTTGCTTTGAAGTTTCTGCCCAACTTTCTTCTCCTGAACTCTGACTCACTCTTCAATAATGAGCTCTACTGGGTTACCAGGCTGGGCTGAATGTTTTTTCTCTTAACTCCACAGAACCTGGCGATACCTCCTTTGCACACGTAGCCCATTACAGGAAACAACCTAACTACCTGTGTAGTATATGAGGGATTACATCTTACCTCTGTAACCTTTAAGCCTATCCACAGTGCTTGGCACACAGCAGGTGCTCAAAAAATGTTGACTGAGTTTAATAAACTGTGAAATCCAAATCTTTAATCCCTGCTTCCCACTTATGGTTAACCACAGGTTTCTCCCTGCTTTTGTTCCTTCACTGAGTTCATAAGGTCCCCCATTTAACCCTCTTCATCTAAACTCTGCCTACTAATAACTGTCTAATAACCATCAAGGCATTATGGAATGCCCTAGTGTAAGCTCTAAATAAACATGGTCAAGGGACAAGGCTGTTTCTTTCTACTGTGCCATTACCATGAAAAGATCCCCATCTCAGCTGCTTAACAGCCTTAACATACAATTAACTTTTGTCAGTTTTCACCTTCAATGTGGGAAGGGACCAAACTGGTTACGGTGGCAGATGCTGCTGGTTACTAACTCAAATCCATTCCTCCCTTTCTTCTTTGCCATTAGAGCCACAATTTTGTTTGGACATTAACCTTTCACTGGCTTGGAAGGTGCCCATTCTCCAGGCTCAGAGGGGTAAATCATGATCATTCTCAATGTCCTAGCCAGTGATTAGAAAGGGATGTGAACATGTGATCCAATCCTGGCCTGCTGGTCCTGAGGACAGGGTGGTGGGGAGGATTCCGTGAAAAGCCTTGCTCCCTAATAGAGAGAAAAGCATAGGCAGATATGTTCCTCTTCTGTGCTGGATGCTATGTGTTTTTTTAATTTTTAATTTTTTATTTATTTTTTTTGACACGGAGTCTCGCTCTGTCGCCCAGGCTGGAGTGCAGTGGCGTGATCTCGGCTCACTGCGAGCTCTGCCTCCCGGGTTCAAGCGGTTCTCCTGCCTCAGCCTCCCAAGTAGCTGGGACTACAGGTGCCCGCCACCACGCCCGGCTAATTTTTTGTATTTTTAGTAGAGACGGGGTTTCACCGTGTTAGCCAGGATGGTCTCGATCTCCTGACCTTGTGATCCGCCCACCTCGGCCTCCCAAAGTGCTGGGATTACAGGCGTGAGCCACCGCGCCCGGCTGGATGCTGTGTTTATAAGGAATGCTCGGGACTGCTGCAGCCATCTTGTGGCCATGGGACTGTTGACAGGGCTAAGGATAACTGAGTAGAAAGATGGAAGCACCTGGGTTTGTAAGTATGTCACTGACCCATGGAATCAGCCAACTCAAGAACTGGTCTCCATTTGCTTTCACAGTATATGAGACAAATAAATGTTCCCAGCTGGGCACGGTGGCTCACGCCTGTAATCCCAGCACTTTGGGAGGCAGAGGCAGGTGGATCACTTGAGGCTCAGAGTTCAAGACCAGCCTGGCCAACATAGCAAAACGCCGTCTCTACTAAAAATACAAAAAATTAGCTGGGCATGGTGGCACATGTCTGTAATCCTGGCTACTCGGGAGGCTAAGGCATGAGAATTGCTTGAGCCCGGGAGGCAGAGGTCGTAGTAAGCCAAGATCATACCAGTGCAATCCAGCCTGGGTGTCGGGGTGAGACCGTCTCCAGAAAAAAAAAAAAAAATGTTCCCATCTAGACAACTTTTAGTTGAGTATTCTCTTACCCGCAGCTGGACACACTAACTGATCTTGCTCTTCTCTTCTGCATAACATTAAAGTCAACCTATTCCACCTAATCTCTTCATCATGATCTTCGATGTAAGTTCTAGGAATTCCTGCTGATTACGAGCCTTTCTCCATTTTCCTTATCGACTACAACAATTATTTGTCTAGTCAGGGTCCCTTTCCTTAAAACTACAAACATGTAACCATTAATGTTAAACATACATACAGGAACTTCAGCAAATTCACTCCAGTGAGAATGCCCGGACTGCCCCATTTTTGAAGTCCATCTAATGGCCTATTTTTTGGACACAACCTCCTGTTCTTTCACTTTCTCAAGATCTCCAGTTCCTCAATCCTACCCACCTTAGGAATAGCTGTTTATTCCCAACAACTTCCTAACGCTTTTCTTTTCTACTGAAACTGAAGCCCTTGGCTGACTACTTGAAGCAGCCACTGACCTTCCCTTTTGTCTGAGTACCACATGTCCTCTGCATTTACCACCAATCCCAGGGTGCAGATGAAGAAAAAAAAAAGAAAAAAAAAAATCACACAACTCAGCACCCCCACCCCCATCAATGACATCCCACTAGACATGCCCTTTGCTTTCTCTCTTTGGTATCCTTTTCTCAGGGACCTCAGAAGCTGTTCTAAACTTTCAAAGCTCTCATGTCAGAGTCCCATCTCATTTGTTCAGTACACAACCATGAGCACACAGGTGAGTTGCCTCAACTTGCTTTACCCACACCTACGAGTCGTCTCTATCCATTCTGTCCTCTCCTTTATCTTCACTCTCAGAGGAAGAAACAGCCCTTCTTATGTTCACATTAATCTCTCCATCAGTGTCCTTTTTTTTTCTTGTGGTAAAATACAACATAAAATTTACGATTTTAGCCATTTTGACTCTTCTTTTTTTTGAGACAGTCTCGCCCTGTCGCCCAGGCTGGAGTGCAGTGGCGCCATCTCGGCTCACTGCAACCTCCGCCTCCCGGGTTCAAGCAATTCTCTGCCTCAATCTCCCAAGTAGCTGGGATTACAGGCGCCTGCCACCACGCCCGGCTAATTTTTTTTTTTTTTTTTTTTTTTTTAGTAGAGATGGGGTTTCACCATCTTGGTCAGGCTGGTCTCAAACTTCTGACCTCAAGTGATCCACCCGCCTTGGCCTCCCAAAGTGCTGAGATTACAGGTGTGAGCCACCGTGCCCGGCTGATTTTAGCCATTTTAAGTGTACAGTTCTGTAGCATTAAGTATATTCACGCTGTCGTGCAACCATCACCACCATCCGTCTACAGAACTTTTTCATCTTCCCCAGATGAAACTCTGTACCCACTCCTCATTCCTCCCTCCCCCAGCAACCACTATTCTACTTTCTGTCCCTGTGAATTTGACTACTCTACATATGTATATATAGTCTATATTCTATATGTAGAATCATACAATATTTGTCCTTTTGTGACTGGCTTATTTCACTTAGCATGATGTCTTCCAGGTTCATCCATGTTGTAGCATGTATTAGAATTTCCTTCCTTTTAAAGGCTGAATAACATTCCACTGTATGCATGTACCACATTTAATTTATTCACTCATCCGTCAATGGACACTTGGAGTGCTCCCACCTGGCTTTTAGGATTAATGCTGCTATAAACATGCAAGTGGAAATTTTATCCAGTCTTCTCATGCATTTTGCATCAGGAGTCAGACTTGCTTTTGCCAGCTTTCCCTCTCTCTTTTTTCTGTTCAAATTCACTCTCTCTACAGGATGCTTCCCCCAAACCTATAAAACATATTCTTAACTCTTTATGTGTTTTTTCAGGCTACTGCCAAAGACAAAACCAACCAAACAAAAACCTCAAATCTCTCATACAGACTGTTCTATAAACATTCTCTAAATCATCTTTAAAAACCTCCTCTTAGTATCAGCTCTTCCCTCAGGCCTTGGTTCATATATGGCTAACCAGATAGTCATATATATATATACACACACACAGACACACACACACATATATACATACACACACATATATAATATAGCTGGTGTCATGTCAGGTATTCTTGTCCTGTTCTCCCTTATTTTTACTGTTGAGGGCAAAGCCTGCTTTTGTTTGTAATTAGAATCAGCTCAATAAAGGATTCACTGACTCTTATCACAAAATACATATTTAGACACAGATTTCTACATGGGAAATCTTAGGGAATGATGACAGGGGTAAATATAGAAAATGATTAAAACTATTTGACTGACCTTAAAAAAAAATTCAGTCACTTAAAAAAACCAGACTTGTCAGGGAAAACATGAAATGACAAATATTTCTCCTAACACACAGCTGGGGAGGAGCCAACAGATAGTGGCAATGGTCAGGCAGGGAAGTGACGGGGAAAGCACCCGATCCTTACGTTGATGAATGAAGCATTGATGTAATCAGAATCTGGAACTCCTTCAACCGGTGTCAGGTGGACTCTAGAGTGGTCATCTAGGAAACAAACCAACAATATTTCAGTAAAATCAAAATTTATTTCTCACAGAACCTGATGCAACCAGGACAGTTGAGACATCTGTGCCTATGTGCACAGACTCACGCTTGTATATAGATGCCACTCCAACAATATAACTCCAATAGTATAACAGCAAAAAATTGGGAATACCTTAAGTATCATTAGGGGACTAGTTAAATAAATTAAGATACATCTACAATGTGGAATACTAAGTAGTTGAGAAAAAAGAAAGTTTCTTGACAGATGAACTGACAATATATACTATTAAAAGAGAGAAATGTGTACAGTATACCAATCATATTAAAAAATATGTATTATATATACACATACCCCCACCCACACACATACACACATCCCCCTCCTCCAACATATGCACATAAATAAGAAGACAAGGCCGAGCACGGTGGGTCACGCCTATAATCCTAGCACTTCAGGAGGCAGAGGCGGTGCATCACTTGAGGTCAGGAGTTCCAGACCAGCCTGGCCAACATGGTGAAACTCTGTCTCTACTAAAAATACAAAATTAGCTGGGTGTGGTGGCATGTGCCTGTAGGTAGTCCCAGCTACTTGGGAGGCTGAAGCAGGAAAATGGCTTGAACCCAGGAGGTAGAGCCTGCAGTGAGCCAAGATCGTGCCACTGCACTCCAGCCTGGGTGACAGAGCGAGAAAGAAAAAAGAAAAAGACAAAAGTATCTGTAAATGCATAGTGTAGTGGTCCTAATTTTTTGGTTCCATACTTCACTTATAAAAATGTGAGCAGGCATCTCTAATATATGCTCATTTATTGATAAATTATGCACATATGCTAATGTATGATATACCCTGAAACATAAAATTTTTAGGGTCTGGATGTGGTGGCTCATGCACGTAATCCCAATTCTTTGGGAGGTCAAAGTGGGAGGACTGCTTGAGGCCAAGAGTTTGAGACCAGGCTGGGCAACACAGCAAGACCCTGTGTCTAAAAAATAATCAGCCAGGCATGGTAGATGCACCTGTAGTTCTAGTTACTCAGCAGGCTGTGGCAGGAGGATTACTTGAGCCCAGGAATTCGAGGATACATATCTATGATCACATCATTGCACCCCAGCTTGGGTGGCCCTGTCTCTAAAAAAATAAATGAAATAAAAAATTTAAAAGGATGAATTTTTAAAAAGCAAATATACTGGCTGGGCTCACTGGCTCATGCTTGTAATCCCAACACTTGGGAGACCAAAGCAGGAGGACTGTTTGAGGCCAGCAGTTTGCGATCAGCCAAGGCAACACAGCAAGACCATCTCTACAAAAAATAAAAAAAAAAAAACATTTTCACAGGTTCTGAGGATTAGGAATTTTTTCTTTTTTTTTTGAAAAGCAAATATAAAAATCAAGTGAGGTTCAAACATCTTCCTCTCATATCTCATTAAATTATGCATATCCCATTCTGGATACCAATGGACTAGAAAAATGTCTGTTAGCTTATGGATCAACTGATTAGCAATGGCTAACTCTGGGAAGGGTTTATACAGAGAACTCTGCATTAGAATTTCTTTCAATGAATACCACAAAAAACCATCTCTACCACCACCATTACCCCCTGCTTCCTGCCTGATCCCAGTGAAGCTGTTCCCCAGGACCTCCTAGAAACTTTAGGCCTGACACAAAAATCCTCCTGGATCATCCTAATTGACTCTGAGTATGTGGGATCCATAAAGGCTCTTTCAGCCCAAAGTCTTCAACCTACTCTTATTTATTTATTATTATTTATTTCATTTATTTTACTTTATTTTTTTGAGACATGGTCTTGCCCTGTCACCCAGGCTAGAATGCAGTGACACAATCTTGGGTCACTGCAACCTCTGCCCCCCTGGGCTCAAGGGATCCTCCTACCTCAGCCTCCTGAGTAGCTGGGACGACAGACACACACCACCATGCCTGGCTAATTTTTTAAGGTTTTTGTAGAGATGAGGTCTCACTATATTGCCCAGGCTAGTTTCAAACTCCTGGGCTCAAGTGATTCTCCCACCTTGGCCTTCCAAAGTTCTGGGATTACAGGTATGAGCCACTGAGTCCTGCCGTGAACGCACTCTTGTTATTCACCCTGCTGTGCCCAATTGCAAGATTCTTTGTATCTTCAGAAAATCCCTCCAGAGATGTAATTTCAGGTTACATCCCAAGAAACACTAAAGACACTCACAAGGCAAGATGTTTACATATCGATTTTTTTCCTTGTTTTCCTCCTTGGAAGCAGCCTCACAGGTGGCCTGGATAGGACATGCAGGGAGAGCCTGAAAGGTTAAGAGAAATTAGAGGAATTATTAGCAGGGATAAACATCAAACATGCAAACTGCTGCACCAAACCCTGACCTGGTAGCATGTTCTACCTTTTCCTGGGGGGAAAAACATGGGCCCAGGTGAATACCTGCAGCCTAACACAGAGAATGCCCCTCTCCCCCTAAACAGCCACAAGCTCCTTAGAGTTCAACAACACAAGAATCCTCAGGGGGCAGAATGCCCTTTCTGTTATGTAAGTATAGCATGCTCTTTCCATGATTACTATGTGGTTAGCAGCCTGTTGTTATGATACTGGGCCAAAATGGCCTACCCTTGTAAATTGGAATGGGGACATACCTGAAGGAATGGGCCATTTATCCTCATGCTAATTACCACCACACAAAGATGACATGCATCTCAGAGTGAACCACACAGGAAGGTTCTGGATGGCCAGCTGATTTAATCTCTTTCTAGGGATCTAAGGGGGCATGGCACCCCAGCCTCTAGCATCATGTGGCAAGGAAGCAAGGACTGGTGGGTGGGTGGGAGGGCATTCATATAGATGCAGCAGTTAAGAAGCAGAAGATTTGGGTGAGGTGACATTAAATTTGCAGCAGTTCTGGAGCAAATGTAAATTAGTTAGTGCAGGGAGGTTATCACACAATGATCTGACATGAGATAGTCTGTGTTTGTATGAACTTGAGCACATCTGTTAAAATTTCTAGGTCCAGTTTCCTCATCTGTAAAATTGGGGCCGGGTGAAGTGGCTCACGCCTGTAATCCCAGCACTTTGGGAGGCTGAGGCGGGTGGATCACCTGAGGTCAGGAGTTCAAGACCAGCCTGGCTAACAAGGCGAAACCCTGTCTCTACTAAAAAGACAACAATTAGCTGGGTATGGTGGTGCACACCTGTAACCCCAGCTACTCAGGAGGCTGAGGCAGGAGAATCGCTTGAACCTGGGAGGTGGAGGTTGCAGTGAGCCGAGATCACGCCATTGTACTCCAGCCTAGGCGACAGAGCGAGACTCCGTCTCAAAAATAAATAATAAATACATACATAAAATTGGAACAACAACATCTGCCACATAAGGAAATAATCTCATGTGTAGCAAAGAATAAGTATTCAAATAAATGAGTTTTATCAGAGTGGGAAGCTAAATTTTATTATTTGATCTGTTCTCCTCTTGTATGTTTCATATATTCAAAATTAAGGATGAAAAAAGGAGCTGGGTGTGGTGGCTCATGCCTGTAATCCCAGCACTTTGGGAGGTAGAGGTGGGAGGACTACTTGAGGCCAGAAGTTTGACACCAACCAGCCTGGGCAACACAGCAATACCTCGTCTCTACATTAAAAAAAAAAAAAAAAAAAATAGCCAGGTATGGTGGTGCATGCCTGTAGTCCCAGCTACTCAGAAGGCTGAGGTGGGAGGAACACTTCAGCCCAGGAGTTCAAGGCCATGATTATACCACTGCACTCCAGCCTGAGTGACACAGTGAGACTCTGACACTATAAAAACAAACAAGAAAGCAAAAAGGGTGGCACTTTAAAATTCCAACACTAATTCTGAGTAAGTGACTTGGAAACTACATTTTATGAGCCTTAAAAAAACTTTTCAAAAATACTTTTTGGCCTAGCAACTTCAATTTTGAGAACATATCCTTAGGAAATAAAAATCTTTATGTCCTAATTATTTACTTCATCATTATTTAGAATGACCCAAAACTGAGAACAACTGTAGTATTCAGCAGTAGAGGAACAATTCATGCATTACTTTTCATTCATTCTTTCAACAAATATATATTTTGTACCTACCAGGCACTGGGCTAGGTACAGAGCAAAGAGTGGGGAATCAAATATAAGTGCAGCTCTCGCCCTCAAGGACAATATAAACTTGTGGGTGAAAAGCAGACATTAAACAAATAAAACAAATACATATATAATTATATACCACGATGAATGCAATCAAAGAACAGAATGCTACTAGAGATGAAGTATCAGAAAGCACCAAATTTGGATTACAGGTGGGTCTCTCTGAGGAAGGATGAGTATAGAAAATAGTATTCCAGACACAGAGAACAGCATCTGTGGTAACCCAGACGTGGAAGAAGGCTTGGTTGGGTGAGGAACCGAAAATCAGTGCAGGTATCACGCAGAAGGTGAGGTTGATGGGGATGGCAGGAGGGAGGAGGAAGAGATGAGCCTGGCAAAGTCAGATCATGCATTTCCAGGTAGGTCCTTGAATAGGGAGTTCAAATTTTATGTTAAGTGCATGAGGAAATCATTGAAGGCTTTTAAAGTGTGATCCATTTTCCATGTTAAAGAATTACTTGTTACTGTATGGAAAATGGACTAGAGAGGGGCAAGAAGAGAAGCATGGAAAAATGATGATACAAGGAAATGGATGCATTTGAGACATATTCTGGAATTAGAATTACTACATTTGGGCCAGGCGCGGTGGCTCACGCCTGTAATCCCAGCACTTTGGGAGGCCAAGGCGGGTGGATCATTTGAGGTCTGGTGTTCGAGACCAGCTGACCAACATGGTGAAACCCCATCTCTACTAAAAATACAAAAAATTAGCCAGGTATGGTGGCACATGCCTGTAACCCCAGCTACTTGGGAGGCTGAGGTAGGAGAATTGCTTGAACCTGGGAGATGGAGGTTGCAGTGAGCCAAGACTGCGCCATTGCACTCCAGCCTGGGCAGAAAGAGCAAAACTCTGTCTCAAAAAAAAAAAAAAAAAAAAAAATTACTACATTTGGAGATGGAATGAAGGCAAAGTGGACTGGGAAGAGCAAGAGGCAGAAATGAAGAATGAAGGTTTCTGTCTTTGATAATAATTTAAAAAAAGATTGAATAAAGGAAATGCCAACCCAAAGGGAACCAATTTTTGTCAGATGGAAGCAAGAGTTTTTTGTTTTTTTTTTTTGGAGACAGGGTCTCGCTCTGTCACCCAGGCTGGAGTGCAGTGGCGCCATCATAGCTCATTGCAGCCTTGAACTCCTGGGCTGGAGGTATCCTACTGCCTCAGCCTCCTGAGTAACCGGGACTACAGGCACAGCACCACCATGCCTGGCTAATTTTTTAATTTTTATTTTTGTAGAGGTGGATCTTGCTATGTTGCCCAGGCTGGGAGGCAAGAGCTTTAAGAAAGGAGCAAATATATTTACTGGAAACCAGCATGACAGTGATAGGAGAAATTAAAGTGAAAGACCCAAGGATAGGGAAATTAGGACCTCAAAATCCATCTGCCCTCACCTACTCAAGAGATTTCCTTTCAGATTAAAACCCTGGAGATTCTGCATGTTATTTTACTAACAGAGGCAATTACCCCTGACCCTATGCTGTGAATACCACAAAAGGAAGAAAAGATTTTCCTGGGCTGGACTCTTACACACGCAGTAGAGACCATTATTTTAGATCAGAATTTCTCAGTTCACCCACAGTTTGCATTCTCTTCCTTCACATAGATTTCCACAGGTTTCCACCAAAGTACAGGGCAGGATGAGATGTCAGTTTTTTAAGCCCTGATGGCTCATCCAGAGGCACTACTTTTCCTGCGCATCCCTTCTCTAAAATGTAGAACAGACGTAGGGACAGCAAGACTCTTGAAAACAGTCTTCAATACAAAAATGTCAGGAATAACAAAGACTACATCTCACAGCCCTATCAGCATCCCTAGCTCCCTCAGTCATGATAAAGAAAAACTAGGTCTCCAGGTGGACTAAGGCTCCTAAAAAGAGTCAGGAAGAAACAGGAGCCATTGTTTAACGAGAGAGAAGAAAGGGCTTGCCCTGGAGAACACAGCGCTAGATGCAAAGGTTCAGAATGAAGAGCCTGCGTCAGGGATGAAAACAACGTGAATCCTACTCCTTTTGGTTTCTACTCTGAAAAACCTAGCTCACAGAGCTAGGAAGGAGCAGCTAGAGCAGAAGTCTATAAAATGTTAAACTCTCTAGAAACACTAGGTGGCATCGAAGACCGTTTCATCTCTTGTTTAAGCCTTAACTGGAACCAAGGCTAAGTACTCATTCATTTTTTAAAGACATGTCAGTTAAAAAAAAAATTTTTTTTTTCAAATTTGTTGATATTTATTTTTTAAAAAGTATCCATCACATAATTTAACTTAGAAGCTCTCTTTGGGCTCCTCTCCTTATATCCTCTTCCTTCCCCTCTCACTGGTAAACCTTAAGTTTTATAATTATCATTACATTCCTTTATTTGTATCTCATATTTTTTACCTCCAAAACAATGTATTATTATTGCTAGTCTAGTTTTTGAGGAAAATGGAATCATGATTAAGTGGCGAGTTGCTTTTTTCTTTGGCTCAACATTATGTTCCTAAGATTCATCCTGGCTGCTTACTTCAGCTACTTTGTAGTGCTCCATTTGAGACCGTGTTAAAATTTACTTATCCATTCTACTACTGATGAATATTTGGGTTGTTTACAGTTAAAGGTCCTGCTTTGAGACAAATTTTTGTATCTTTCTTGTGCATATGTGCAAGAATTTCAGGTATAGGTATCTTTAACCTTACCAGATAAGGCCAAATTGTTTTTCAAAGAAGTTGTACTAATTTATACTCCCACCAGCAATGTAGTGTTCCAGTTCCGTATGCTTATCAACATTTGCTACTGTCAGACTTTGTATTAACTGATTTACATTTCTCTGATTATTAATGAGGTTCATCATCTTTCCATAGCATACTGATCACAAGAGTTTCCTCTTCCGTGAAGTACCTAGTCAAGTGTTTTCCCCGTTGTCCTACTGGATTATTATTTTCAAAATGGAGTCTTGTTCTGTCACCCAGACTGGAGTGCAGTGGCGCAATCTTGGCTCACTGCAGCCTCCACCTCCTGTGTTCAAGCAATTCTCCTTCCTCAGCCTCCCCTGTAGCTGGGATTACAGGCGCCCGCCACCACACCTGGCTAATTTTTTTTGTATTTTTTTGTAGAGACGGGGTCTCACCGTGTTGGCCAGGCTGGTCTCGAACTCCTGACCTTGTGATCCGCCTACCTCAGCCTCCCAAAGTGCTGGGATTACAGGCATGAACCACTGCGCCCAGCCTACTTATTTTTTTTAACAATTTGTAGAAGTTCTTTATATATTCTGGATACTCTTCCCTTATCAGTTACCTGTGTTATCTTTTACCAAGGTTGTGGCCTTCCCTTTCATCTTCTTTATGGTATCATTTATGAACAGAGGTTTTGCATTTTCATGTAAATTCATCAATCTTCCCTTTTATCAACATTTTAAGTCTTAAGAAATCCTTTCCTACTGTGAGATCAGAAGTATATTTTACTACATTATGATCTCTACATTTTATCATTTTTGTCCTTTAAATTTCAGTGTTTACAGCAACTGGAATTGGTTTTTGTGTTTGATATGTGACAAGCATTCAATTTCATTTATTCCCACAGGGTTACCAATGGTCCCAGGCACTATTTATTGTGAAGACCATCTTTTCCCCACCCAAACTGCAAGAGCATTTCTGTCATAAATAGGTTTCCACTTACACATGGATCTGCTTCTGGGCTCTTTATTTCATTCCACTGGTCGATCTGTCTATCCCAGTGCCAATACAGAACTGTCTTAATTACTAAAATTTTATAATCTCTTTATATCTGGTAAGGCAGGTCTCCTCACCTTGTTCTTCTTCTTCAGGAATGTCTTGGCTATTCTTGAATCTTTTCTCCTCCATATAAATTTTAGAATCAGCTTGTCAAGTTCCACAAAAAAACCTGTTGGGATTTTTATTGGAATTGCATTGAATCTATATATCTTGGGGGAGAATTGACATCTTTACAAAATTGAGCCTCCTAATCCATCGATCCTATCTCTTAACTAATTTAAGCTATTTTCCTTTAATGTCTTCAAACATTTTAATAATTTTCTCTAAATTGTTAACTCCATTCCTAGGTACTTTACATTTGGATGCTATTGTAATTGGCACCTTTTAAAAGGTATTATTAGGTTTTCTGTTTGTGGCCTATGTATAGAAATGCATTAAATTTTTATGCTGCTTCTGTATCTAGCAACCTTGCTAATTCCATAATATGTCTGATGAATATTAATTCTATGTCATATTAATTCTATAATGTCATATTTATTAATTATAAATATGTCATATAATAAATATAATAAATTATAAATATGTCATATTTATTAATTAATTCTATAATATAATATGTCACATTAATTCTATAATATGTCTGATGAATCTGTGGGTTTTTCTGAAGACAGTATTTGGTGTGAAAAATTTATATTTTGTCCCTTCCTTTGCAATCCTTATACCTTTCTTTTCTTGCCTAGATCTGCAGTACAGGTCTGAATCTCATTCACTTTTAAGTCTGAATCTCCTTTCAATACTCTCACCCAATAGTCACCAGTGACTGAACACTAGAGTGATGGGAAATTTACTACCTTCCAAGGTAGGTCTTGGAACAGTTCTGTTTAAAACGACCCAACACCCAGACACACAATTTCTTTTGCATTTCCCTCGTACTAAGCAATGTAAAACCCAGATGTCAGCGGGCATCTTTTCTGCCCCTTGCAAAACGCAAACTCCCAACTCTCTGGACAGTGGAATTCCAAAGCCCTTGTCACAGTTCCTGCTAATTCCCATAGGACTGTGACTCTGATTCACTTATTTTGGGACAACTCATCAATGTAGAGGCGATTTCACCCATCTCAACTCAGATGTCACACTCAGTCCCATCACTAGATGACACACACCTGCCTTCTTCACCTGGCAATCTAAGAGATGTGAGGTCCTGAGGAAGGTCACATCTCACATCGCACAGATTCTGACTATTTCACTGGTTTCACCTCTTTCCCTCTTTTCTTTCTCTCCTATCCCATTCCTCTCAGGAGCTAAGCCTTTTTTTTTTGAGACAGAGTCTCACTCTAGTAGCCAGGAGGCTGGAGGCAGTGCGGTGATCACTGTAGCTCACTGTAGCTCCTGCAGCTCTATAAAGTTAGCACTATAGCTCACACTGTAGCCTCCAAGTGTTGGGCTCAAATGATTCTCCCACCTCAGCCTCCTGAGTAGCTAGAACTACAGGCATGTGCCATCATGCCTGGCTAATTAAAAAAAATTTTTTTGTAGAGATAAGGTCTTGCTACATTGCCTAGGCTGGTCTTAAACTCCTGGCCTCAATCTTCCCGCATTGGCTTCCCAAAGTGCTAGATTACAGGCATGAACAACTGCACCCAGCCAGGAGCTAACACAATTTTATCTTTTTGTTTCTTTTTAAACCTTGATAATGCCTTAAAGACCTCAATTTTCCCTGAAAATGGGGGCTTCTGAGTGGTTTTTCAAAGTATTTCTTTTGAATAAATTCAATGATTCCTAGAAAGACAAATGCTGGTGAACAAAAAAGCTCCAGCTTGTAATTAGGATGAAAGCCACAGCCTAGAACTTCTAATCAGGTGGGCATTCACGGAAATGCTACAGTCTCCTTTTAGCCTGTCACATATCTGAAAACAGCTGTCATGTCCTATGAGTGTTGTTCCTTTAGTTATTCACCCCCATGGTCCAGTTTCTCTCCAGAACAACATCCCATTTGGTGATATCCCTTTTTATAGAGACCTGACCACAAGACTCCTGACACAGTTCAAACTAGGCATAGGAACTTCTTTATTCTAGATGTTATATATCCATCGAAGCAAACTAAGTCCATTAGATTTATTTCCCATATTCAAAAAAATCTGCTTTAAAAATATTATAAAAAGAATATGCTTGTTTTAAGTCAAATAATTTAGTAGAAAACAAAGTTCCCTATTATGTCTCTCCTCTCTTCCAGCCCCCTTGTAGGCAGCCACTGTTGACAATTTGTAGTCTTTCAGACTTAAAAAAAAAAGCATTAACATACCCAAACACACACAGATATACATATTTTTGAAAACAAAAATGAAATTATCCCACGTTTTCTCACATAACAATATAACTTAGAGATCTATGTGAACACATTTATTTTAATGATAGTATAGAATATCATAATGGATATAAGAAATCATCTGGCCATTCTATTTGACAGATATTTGCTTTTTTATCTTCTTTGCTATTATAAATAATGCTGTCATAAACATCCTTGTACATGGCTTTTTCTGTTAAGAATCTCAGAAGCTTGGTCAGAAAACTCAAACATTTAAATAATGATTGGTACTGCCAGAATCATCCCTCCAATGCAATACCAATTTAAACTCCCCCACCTGTAAGTCTCTGCAGCCCCATACTTTTGTCCACATTTGATATAAAGCTTTTTAAATTTTCAAATCTGATAGGTCCAAAATAATGGTTAGCTTTAATCTGTACTTCCCTGATTACTAGATATAGTTGATCTTCTTTTCATATCTTTATAGACCATCTGTATTTCTTCTGTAAATTGCCAGTTTCTTGACTGGATTGTTTACCTTTTACTCACAGGTTTGTATATTCTGGAACATTCTTTGTCTACCTATGGCAAATAGATTCTCCCAGTTGGCCACTTTTTTACGACATCATTTGTCACAAAGATGTTTCACATTTTAATATATTTGCTATCTTTCAAACTTTTCCATTCTGGCATCTAAATCTTCTAAGTAGCTTAGAAAGGCCTTCCCCATCTGATGGTTACTAAAAATATTATTCTATGACAGTAGACACAAATTGGTTTGTTTGCCCTATGTGTTATTTCTCCTCTTCCCTCCCAGGGCTGACTGATCCAAGCACAGTCATACCTGACTGATACTGAGCCAATCAGATTCTCTCCCAGGATTTTGAAAACTAGGAAGAAGCAGGGGCTTCCCTAGAAGGGCCCCAAAGCCACCAAGGTCGGCTCTACCTGAGACTTGGTACTCCAACTTACCTTCTGATTCTGCCAGCTCCTCCAGTGTCTTCCCAAATCAATAGTTCTGTTTGTTTTTGCTTAATTTAGTTGAGTTGACTTCTCTTGCTTTTAACTAGAGGACCTTAACTGATTTAGCAATTACTATCAGAGTGGGTTGTAGTTGAGAGACTGCTAGGGGAAACGTGGGTGATGTTACTGGGTTCAGATGGAAGGAAAGAAACTGACAACCAATTGCCAGGATGGGAAAGAGCAAGCTGCTCACAGTTCATAGCTGCACAACTACTATTTTAGTTATCGCTTGCAATTACCTGTGATGTGTTCAAGCTGGTGGTAAACGAGTAGGGGTGTCCCAATTAAAAGGAGAGGGGAAATGTTGAAACCAAGGAGTAGGATTACTTCTGACAACATTAGAGAACAAAACAAGAAATATCCCAGCTCCAATATCAAATGCTCACCTTGAAATGAAAACCCAAGACTCAGGGCCTTTACATTACTATATATGTATTTTGCTAAATGAAATGTTAAGATTTCCAAATTTTGCGAGTTGCTGAATTTTAATGCCACAGAATTCACATCTTTCCTGGGTTGCTCATGACAATGATAAGGCTTTAAGTGAGACAACAGAAATGATGATAAAAGAGAGGACCCAAAGAAAGCTAATTTCCAAAAATCTCTATTATGCTCTCTACTGCATCTTGCTGTCATGATGAAAACTGCCCCACAACCCAGCCTGCATTGCTCACACATTACCAGAATGCAAGCATAACATGACCTGAGGGTAAAATGCATAAATAAGGTAAAAAAGTAAAATGCTGGCCAGGCACAGTAGCTCATGCCTGTAATCCCAGCACTCTGGGAGACCAAGGTGGGAGCACTGCTTGAGATCAGGAGTTCAAGACCAGCCTGGGCAACACAACAAGACCCCGTCTCTACAGGGGGGGAAAAAAAGTAAAGAGCTAATAAATATCCAGAAGAAACTACAGGAATTCACTGAGCTGGATCATTACAAATGATAGGAACAATTGTTGATAGAGATTTTGGAGATGTTATAACAAGGAAGGGAGAGTATGACTTTTGGTTAAAGCCAAATTTCTTTTCTTTTTTGTGATGGAGTCTTGTTCTGTCCCCCAGGCTGGAGAGCAGTGGTGCAATCTTGGCTCACTGCAGCCTCTGCCTCCCGGGTTCAAGCGATTCTCCTGCCTCAGCCTCCCGAGTAGCTGGGATTACAGGCACTCACCACCACGCCTGGCTAATTTTTGTATTTTTAGTAGAGACAGGGTTTCAGCATGTTGGTCAGGCTGGTCTCAAACTCCTGACCTCAAGTGATCTGCCTGCCTCAGCCTCCCAAAGTTCTGGGATTACAGGCATGAGCCATTGTGCCCAGCCTGGATAAAGCCAAATTTCTAATTATGGTATGGTCAAAAGAACTTCTGCAGGTAGTGTAACAGCTCAGGTAACTGGCCATGGTTTTAATGTAGAGCTAGGCTCGCCAGTGGAAACCTGGACTGAATGCTGGATTTAGTGAGGTGATAATGAAAAGCCAGAAAAACCTGGGCACAAAGTAGAGGAGACCAGAGTGGCATATGGACTCTAAAGGCTCAGCCTTCTACTGACACCTTCAGTATGCCCTTGATGGGATCCACATCACATGCCTTGCTGAGGCTATACACTGGTGAGGAAAGCACTGGAATCTTTCAGAAGTGCTTTCCTGGCTGTCCTCAGCAGAGTGAGATGCTAGTGGAAGGGACTATTTCAAAATGGGATTCCTGATCTAAGTGGGCTAGAAAGACTGTTGGAGACCATGATCAGACGTTTATGGCTGTGAATAATTCATTGTGAAGCTCCCAGTAATGGAAATGGAAAGTAGCTTTCCAGGTCAGTTTAGGCAGCCTACTAGACTACCATGCTAGAGAGGGGGCCCCCTCATCCAACTCGTAGGCCTGGGTCATTTCAGACCCAGAACCCTTCAATAACGGGGAGGCCAGGCATCTGTAAGGAGGAACCCTGCCACAGCGCATTAACACACATATATTATAAACCTCCCTCCTCATCTTTTCTTAATAATCTGCAGATATTTGCCATGGTAACTGTACTAGGTAAAGGGAAATGCATCTTTTGGGGTCTGCTAGGTTCTGGCCTTGAGGTAGCTAATTGCTAGGAACTCAGAATGTCGCTAAGACATGCTAGTTAGAACGGAGCCTTTGCAGGCCAGCTGATGGAAGGAATTTTGGCCTGAGGTGGCTTCACATTAGGACCTATTAATCTATCTAATCTATCTTACCTGTCTGTCGATCTGTCTGTCTGCCTGCCTGCCTGTCTGTCAGGGCCTCCAAAAGGGAGGGAAAGAAACTAGATGCTCCCGGCTCTGTGAAGTTGGCTAGACCTCCCTCTGTGCCACCTTGATTTTCAATAACATTGGCCATTAGGTAATGCCCAAAGACACACAGATTCCCTAGCCCACTGGATAAGAACCATCACAGAAAGAGCAAATGTAAGCTCCTAGAGCAGTGATCTGTTTAGCAAAAGGCGAAGTCTCCATGTGAATCGCAGGATCTTAAGTGCTACAGAAGACTTTGCAGATTTGCAGTTACTTTTCCAGACATACTCTACTTTCTGCAGATTAACATATAACTCCTGGTACCTAGACTACTGCTAGGGGTAAGTGTGTGTTCTTTTTAAGTTGTGTGGACTACTTGAAGCAGTTTTTCTTGCTCATGGCAAGAGCAGCCTCAGTGATAAATCATCTTGACCTTTCTGTGTTGTGATCTGGTTCATCAAGATTTTGTCTGTTTCACAGGACATTACCTTGACAACTATGCTAATGACATCAATGTGAGACATGAAGAGCAGGAAGTTATGTATCTTAGATGTACATGTTAGACATAAAAATACAGTGGCCTGCCACCTCAGCCAAATTTTCTGAAAGTCAAAGGCCTGCAGCACGTTAGGGTATCTCCTCCAACATAAAAGACAACTTGTTGCCCCTTGCCCCACCACCCCTCTCCTGCTAACAAAGAGGAGCAATGCTTGCTGGGCCATTTTGCGTTTTGGAGACAGCAGATACTTTATCCTTGCATCCAACTCTGATCTCTCAATTTAATCCATCTAATCCATCTGATCAATCAATCAATCTACCTACCTAGCTACATAGAGACAAGATCTCGCTCTGTAACACAGGCTGCAGTGCAGTGGTGCAATCACAGCTCACTGCAGCCTCAAACTCCTAGGCTCAAGCAATACCCCACCTCAGCCTCCCCAGTAGCTGGAACTACGGGTGCACACCACCATGCCCAGCTAATTTTTTGAAGAGGCAGGTTTTCGCCATGTTGCCCAGGCTGGTCTTGAGCTCCTGGACTCAAAGCAATCTGCCTGCCTCATCTCCCAAAGTGCGAGGATTAAAGGCATGAGCCACTGTGCCCAGCCTCTGACCAATTTATTGAGTGATCTGAAAAGAGAAGGTGCTCCTGCTGATCCAGGCCACAGAGAAATAAGCTCTGGTAGATTGTATAGAGCTCTAAAGTGTTTGTAGTAAGGTAAACAGAAGAATCGTAATGAAAAACCCTAAAATATGGATATAAGACCATGATCCTATTGGCAAGACCATGCTCCTAGCCTAGTACTGGGCTCTAGGGTAGAGACTGCAAGCCTGATCACAGACAGGTATCCAAATGACTTCAACTCCCCATCGTAAACTAGGGGTTTTTTTGTTTGTTTTGTTTTTTTGAGATGGAGTTTCGCTCTTGTCGCCCAGGCTACAGTGCAATGGCGTGGTCTCGGCTCAATGCAACCTCTGCCTCCCGGGTTCAAGCGATTCTCCTGCCTCAACCTCCCGAGTAGCTGGGATTACAGGCATTTGCCACCATGCCTGGCTAATTTTTGTATTTTTAGTAGAGACGGGGTTTCACCATGTTGGCCAGGCTGGTCTTGAACTTCTGACCTCAGGTGATCTGCCCAACTCAGCCTCTCAAAGTGCAGGGATTACAGGCATGAGCCACCGGGCGGGTCTCGTAAACTAGGTATTATGAGATTCAATTAGCCATAGATTTGGACATGCCCAGCAGAATCCCATTATCAGCTGGAAGTGATCTCTACAAAATGCCTACCACACAACCCACTGCTGCAATAGATACTTCTGACTTCCTATTGACATCAACAGTTAACTGAAGAAGAAAAAGTCCGGCCTGGTATATAAACTGCTTGGTGAAACATGCTGGCCCATGCTGGGCTGGAAGTAGACTGCTATGGGGTATACTACCTAAGTGATGGCTTTGAATGTGTATAAAAGAGAAATTCTCCTAGTGAAGAGAACTTCAAGCAAATTATCACACCACTTATCTCACTGGAAGTCAGGATCTAAACCAATCGCTGGGTAGTGGATAACTAGAACAAGAAAGAAAATATTTATGTTCCATGTGAATGCTCACAAGATGGCACTCGTTGCTAGAAATCCAGGTGATGATGGTCAGCCCTTTCCCTCACTACCCTAGTGCTGGCCCAATGAGCTCGTGAACACGGCTGCCATGGCAGCACAGCAAATGGCTCTCACCACAATATCTATCCGAATTTACCTGTCATGCCTCCAGGAATACCATCACCATCCAGGGATTTACTGAAATACCTTACCATGGAGTCTCAGGGAATATTACCTCCAAAAAAATAATTCGTTTCATGCTTATGTAAATTTAATGTTATGGAAAAAGAAAAGAACTAATTTGACAGAAAAAAAGTATAGTAATGGGATCACATACCCCATCACCCAGAAGCAGTTGGCATTATAGATTACAAAACAGTATAATGCCTAGCACAGATCCAGCTATGGTACTGAGGCTGGAGTGCTGTCTTGTGAGATGTGGTAAATTTTTTTTTTTTTTTTTTTGAGATGGAGTTTCACTCTTGTCGCCCAGGCTGGAGTGCAATGGCGCGACCTTGGCTCACTGCAACCTCCGCCTCCCAGGTTCAAGCAATTCTCCTGCCTCAGCCTCAGACTTCCAAGTAGCTGGGATTACAGGCACGTGCCACCACGCCTGGCTAATTTTTGTATTTTTAGTAGAAATGGGATGGGATTGCGCCATGTTAGCCAAGCTAGTCTTGAACTCCTGGCTTCAGGTGATCTGCCCCGCTTGGCCTCCCAAAGTGCTGGGATTACAGGTGTGAGCCACCGTGCCCGGCAGGATGTGGTAAATCTTATCAATCAACAATGAACATTAAATGGTGCTATTTTTCCAATAGCCCCCAAAAAGGGTCCAAGCTATTCTGTTAACTCTTGCCTGGTAAATGGTCTCCCACTTCAACTCTTGCCTCTCCCTTTTATCTATTCTCTATAATGTAGTTAGTTATTTTCTCAAAATGCAAATCTGACATCACTCACCACTCCCCCTAAGCCCTTCTGTCATGGAGCAGATATGAACGGTGACCCACTGACCCAATAACCATTCCTCCTTTACCAGACCTCCTATTCTGTGAGGTTATCCATCCATATCCCACATGAATATCTAAAAAAATTTTTTTCTTGAGACAGAGTCTGGCTCTGTTGTCCAGGCTGGGGTGCAGTGGAGTGAATCTGACTCACTGCAACTTCCACCCCCCGGGCTCAAGCGATACTCCCACCTCATCTCCCAAGTAGCTGAGACTGCAGGCATGTACCACTATGCTCAGCTAATTTTTGTATTTTGTTGTTGTTGTTGTTGTTGTAGAGATGGGGTTTCACCATGTTGCCCAGGCTGGTTTCGAACTCCTGTGCTCAAGGCAATCTGCCTGCCTCAGCCTCTCAAAGTGTTGGGATTATAGGTGTGAGCTAGCATGCCTGGCCTTGACCCAGGAGTAATCTGGACTAGTCTCAGCCAACCACAGTAACCTTATTTTCTCCCTTGCTCACGACCGGTTTAAGAAGGAGCATGTGACAAGAGAAGTCTCCAGAAGCTTTTGGGAAAATTTTTCCCACTGATAAAAAAGGAGCCAGCCTATAAGGCAAAGCTGACACATGGCTTAGTGAAAAGTTGTGAAGGAAACTGATGGTTTAGCAATGCCCCAGCTGATGTATTTACCAACTCTGGAACTGCTCCTCTGTGTCCTTAAATCCATCCCCCATTTCCTAGTCTTGACATTAGGTCAATCTACTAGCACTTCTGATATTAATACCTGTAACCCCTAACTGTATTCCCGCAACTATTCTGGTCTGCCCATGGGCTATTCTCCTTACAGAAGCCAGAGTCCTTTTTTCTTTTTTTTGAGATGGAGTCTCCCTCTGTTGCCCAGGCTGCAGTGCAGTAGCATGATCTCGGCTCACTGCAAGCTCCGCCTCCCGGGTTCTGGCCATTCTCCTGCCTCAGCCTTCAGAGTAGCTGGAACTATAGGTGCCCACCACCACGCCCAGCTGATTTTTTGTATTTTTAGTAGAGACAGGGTTTCACTGTGTTAGCCAGGATGGTCTCGATCTCCTCACCTTGTGATCCGCCCGCCTTGGCCTCCCAAAGTGCTGGGATTACAGGCGTGAGCCACCGTGCCCAGCTGAGTCATTTTTTCAAGATGTAAATCTGGCTGCTCTATGGCTTGCCACTTCTCTCATGACTATCTGCAAGGTCTGTGGTCTGGCCAGACTAGTTTCACCTCTTATCCTCCTTTGAAGCTCTGGTCTTCAGCTGCACACAGCCCTGTCATGTTCTGGGTGTGCCCTCCTTCAGCACACTCACTCCTGACAATTCTCCTGCTATTTCCAGTGGCTGGAAGGCTCCCCAATCCCCTGTCCCCACCACCCTTGCCTATGATTAGGTATCAATTAAAATATCATTTATTCGAGGAAGCTCTTGTTTTTTTGAGATGGAGTCTCGCTCTGTCGCCAGGTCAGAGTGCAGTGGCGTGACCTTGGCTCACTGCAACCTCCGCCTCCTGGGTTCAAGCGATTCTCCTGCCTCAGCCTCCTGAGTAGCTGGGACTACAGGCACATGCCACCACGCCCAGCTAATTTTTGTATTTTTAGTAGAGACAGGGTTTCACCAAGTCGGCCAGGATGGTCTCTATCTCTTGACCTCGTGATGTGCCCGCCTCAGCCTCCCAAAGTGTTGGGATTACAGGCGTGAGTCACCGTGCTGGCCAGAAGCTCTTCTGATCTGGGATCAGAACTGGTAGGCTAGGATCACCAACTGGTGGATTAAAAACATATTCTGCTTCCTTGTGGGAATTATAAAAAATATGAATCTAAATACTCAAGATGAGACCTGTGCTCTGCAGTCTCCCAAGGTCATCATTTCCCACACTGATCTATCCCACTGTCTACTTTAAACACTGACACCCCTGCTCTAGACTCAAAAAGGCAACCTCTTAATATGGATGCCTACAAATATGCACCAGTCCTTCATGTGCTGTACTGCTGTTTGAACTTACACAGTTATATTTGTTCTTGTTTGTGAGGTTTCCCTCCTGGACAGTGAGTTCCTTGAGAATAGGGATTGGATCTGTTTCTGCTCCTCATCATATCACTGGCAACTAGAATATTACCTGACAAATATTAGATGCTTGCTAAGTATTTATTAAACAAAAGAAGTAAGAGATGTGATGATGACTGAATGGATGGGTAGATTAGGGAGGTGAGGCAAATCTCACTTCATTTCCTATCCATGATCATACAGGGAGTCAGATAAACTTGGTAAAACATTTCTCACCTCTTAAACATTAAAAGCCCATTTTTTACTTCATGACTCCAAAGATCTGAAAGGTCTGACTTTAGGTCTGCCTTCTTCCCTGCTGATACACCAGCCTCAACAAAGTACTCACGTTGAATTCCTCCCTGAAGAGCTTATTGTCGTCTGCCATTCTCCGGTTAATTTCCTCTTCCAGCTTGTCCACGGGCAGGGGTGGGTACTTCCTGTTGGTGCTTGGGGATCTGGCCAGAAGTGGCACACTCTGGGGCTCTGCAGTACACAAGGGAGAAGGTCAGTCAGGTACCCTGAGAACCTAGCCCCTCTTCTGGAGGCTAAACGGGGTTCTACCTCATGGACCAAGCCTGTAAGAACTAGGACTGTTTTCTTCAAAAATCTTTTTTTCCTCTTTTTATTGTCCTATTCTTTTAAAAGGATGGAGAAACTCCTAATTTCTTGATTTCCTTCCTTGTGAAGGTTCCCCATGACATTAAGGAATGCCTTACCCACATCCTCAGTGCGGCCGTTGGATAAGCGGAAAGAATTGGAATGGCTCCCAGCTTGCTTGTATTTCTTAAACCTAATGAGAAAATGATCACAGTGAAGAATGGAGCACAGAGGTGGGAGAGGCAAATCACACCTCTGTATTCCTGCTCATCAATTCAGCCTTTCTAAATCGCCTTTAAAAATAATCGGGCTTTTTTAGAGACAGGTCATGCACACCCTGAGGCAGCAGCATGCTGGGGTGACCGAGTACCTCGGGATACTCCTGTTTACCCTTGGCACACTGGAATCCAACCAGGGAACCCCAACAGTATATTCAGGCTCATGTGGCTCACTGCAGAGCACAGCCACACCAGGTAGAGAGAGGGTGAGTGGGTGGAATACAGCTGGGGGAGACAGACAATATATATCAAACAAAAATCTTGGTATTTCCTCAGTGTAGCCTGGGAGACCCAGGGAGAAGCCCAGAGCTTTGGACTGGGTGGACACAGTCCTGGCCACAAGTCTCCTGCAGAATGATAGAGACACATGACAAATTATAGGGGGCACATGATTCCCCTCTCTTTATCCCTGCAGAAGAACAGAGGGAGCACAGAACATCTTTGGTTAGGCCAAAGATAAGGCAGGGCTAAACCCAATTAGTCAGGGAAGTAGCTTTAGCAGGAAGAGAATAAATGCACCACCCTCTTCTCTCCCTTGGGTTCCCCTTCCTTGCTTCTGCTTGAGTGGTAACGTCTAGAGGGCCCTGAAAGAAGGTTAGAAAGAGGGATCCTGTAACTCACAACTCACATGGCTCAGCTCAACATGCCAGGGCTCCCAGAAGGGTCTGGGGACAAAGCCCCAACCAGAAATAAAGTAGGCTTTTGTTGAGCATGTAATCTTACTGGGGCCCTTTTAGGGGTTGCTTCAACAGGGCTAGACCTAAAGATCCTGTAACACCTGTCACTAATAACAAACTGTGGTTTCTTACCTCAACCTCCAAACTACCATTCTGGGCTTTAGCTTGCACTGGAGTTGGGAGACTGGGCTTGGACAGGTGAAAGAAAGAGGGAGGGCTTAGGACTTAAGGAAGACTATGTAGAGCTTTTAAATAATTTCTAAGTAGAACTTCAACTTTAGCACTATCATGGGTCATTCCCCCTCTATCCTATTCATTGTGTATATCCTACTGTCTACCGGACTGTGTGGGTTCATTGGGACACTGGGATATTGAAACAGAATCTAAGAGAATGTGAAGTGTTAGTAGGCTCACCTTAACATGTACAAAACTATGATAATAAACACGATCACTAGCAGAGAGGACAGGGCCACCATCACCGCAATAATTGGTGTCTCATCTGAAATCAAGACAACAGAACAAGTCATTACTGTGTTGTGCAATGGAGGGCTTAAGTCAGCCATTCAGGGCAACACCCTGAAGAGGAAGAGCTCATTCAGTCCTTCTGCAGATGCCAGGAAATGGAAACAGAGAAGAAAGTATGAGTGTGCACCTCCCACTGCCATGCCAGGGCTATTGAGGTGAGGTGGGGAGAGAGCATGGGGCCCAGGATGACATGCTCACCCCATCTCTGACTATCATACATTTATTTACTCTGTCTCCCTGCATTAGAATAAAAGCTGTTTAAAGGCAGACACTTTGTTTTACTCACTGCTATATCCTTTGAGCCTAAAACAGTACTTAGCACATAAAAAGTACTGGAATATCTGGAGGCATGAACACATTCAATTCTGATGGCAAGCTAGATATGCAGGGCCAACACTGTACACTCTCTCAGCCTCAATGGGTTCCATCTACAGGAAGATGGGAGAGGAAGGGAAAAAGACAGTTTTCCTATCATAAACCCAAATGGTTTCCGGGCACAGAGAATACTGTTCCTAATTAAAACAAGGAGACAAGTAGGGCACAATGGCTCATGCCTGTAATCCTAGCATTTTAGGAGGACAAAGCGGGTGGATTGCTTGAGCCAAGGTATTCGAGACCAGCCTGGCAACAGGGTAAAAACTCCATCTCTACTAAAAACTAAAAAAATAGCCGGTGTGGTGATGTGCGTCTATAGTCCCAGCTACTCAGGAGGCTGAGGTAGGAGGATCACTGGAGCCTAGGAGATGGAGGTTACAGTGAGCCGGGCCTGTACACTACACTCCACCCTGGGCAACAGAGCAAGACCCTGTCTCAAAACAAACAAACAAACAAACAAACAAACAAGGAGACAGCTGGGTGTGGTGGCTCATGCCTATCCCAGCACTTTGGGAGGCTGAGGTAGAAGGATTGCTTGAGGCCAGGAATTTGAGACCAGCTAAATAAAAATAAAATAAAACAAGGAGACATTATTAGATCCTCAGCCACCATGTAACAAAACTGCTGGGTGCTTCTTTTTTCCTCTTTCCACACCCTGCTCCCTTAGTCACCTTTTGCCAGGACCCCAACCATGGCAACATCTGGTTTGAAGACATGGCAATCCCACCTCATTCCACAGGGCCTGGCTCCCTTTCACCCAATACCTAGCCTTGTTTTCTCATGCAGCTGGCCAGGCGCTGACTCATCCGCCTCCACTCTCACCCTCCACCCGACTCCATGAACTACACCATCAGAGTGGCTTGGTAACTATCTTCACCATTTTCCCACCTGCTGAAAGGGAAGACAAGTCTCTCCCATCCTGTCATGTGTGCTCTGGATTACATCCACTGCTGTCAACTCAAAGACTTGTCTTCTTGACCTCATTCACCCTCCCCCAGCCACCACCAGCCTCGCGTCTCTCTTCTCAGCTGACTTTCCGAAACACAGTTGTCTAATTCGTCTTGTCTAATTCCTTACCTTCAGGTTCTCCTTAATCTATTTGCTCTGACTCCCACCCTCAGTGCTCTGTTTAAACTGCTCAGCCAGAACACCAACAAATGGCATATTGCCAAATCCAACAGGAACATTCCCATCCTCATCTGATTCAACCTTTTAGCAGCATTCATTCAAATATCTGTGGGCCAGCAATTGCATGCCATTGTTTGAGACACTAGGAACAGAGAAGTGTTCAAGGAGACAAGTGATAGAAAGCTTCCATTCTGTGGGGAGGAAGGAAGACACTGTTTATAAACAAGTCAATGCCTAATTTTAGACAGGGACAAGTGCTATGAGGAATAAAAAGCAGGGTGGGGAGAGAGAAAGTGACAGGTTGGGGAGCAGTGATACAGTGGTCTGGGAAGGTCTCTCTGAGGAAGTAATATACAAGCAGAGCTCTAAATAACGTGAAGTGAACCACGCAAAGATCTGGGTGAAGAGCTTTCTAGACACAGGGAACAGCAAGCATGGTAGCTCTCAGGAGCTTGGCAGGTTCAAGAAACAGCACAAAGGCCAGTTCAATATAAGATGCCAGAGAGGTGGGCAAAAGCCAGCAGACTTAGGACTTGGGAGTCCATTGTAATGATTGTGGATTTAATTCTGAGTGTGATGAGAAACACTATGTCATCGAAGGGCTTTGAACAGACGAGATATATAACTGGATTTACATTCTGTTAAAAGCTAAACTGACCCATAAGCAGTAGCCATGAGGTGAGAGGTTAATCTAAGAATGTAGTGTCATAGAAGCCAAGAGCAGAGTTTTTCCAGGAGGGAGCAATCAATTCAATCAAATACTGCCTACAGACTTAAGAAGGATGAGACAGAGAAGTGAAACCAGATTTGACAAGACGGTGGCTACTGGTGACCTTTCCAAGAGTATTTTCAGTTGAATATGGGTGAGAAAGCCTAAATGGAGTGAAATAAAGATAGAAAAAGGACAGTGAGACACTGGGTCCTTTCGTGGGGACTTTTAACATTAAGGGATGCAGAGGAAAGGAATGACAGATGGAGGGAGATGTGAGTGAGGTGGACAGATGGGTTTTTTTTGGTTTTGTTTTTAGAGATGGAAGACATTACACGACGCTTCTTTGTTAATGGTAAGTTTCAAACATACTGTGGTATGTGGCTCTCACCTTAAAATGAGTGTTCAGACTGGCTGATCACTCCTTCCTCTCTGAAGCACTTTCCTCTCTTAGCTTTCCACAACGAAGCACTCCTCTGATTTTCCTTCTATCTCTTGTCTGCCCATCTCAGTTTCCCTCACTATCTGTTCCTCTTCCAACACCAGATCTCTAAATGTGGGAATTCCTCAGGGCTCTGTCCTTGGCACGCTTCTCTATATCTAGTTAATCTGATCAGAGAGATGACTGTAAATATAAATGCCATGCTAGCAATTCCCACAGTTGCTTTGCTTGGTCAGACCTCTTTTCTGAGTTCCAGATTCTCAACTGCCTATTTGCCAACTCCACTTTAAATTTCATAGGCAACACAAGCTTTCTGTGTTTAAAACCTTTCCCTCACCATTCAGTAGCTAGTACTCCAACCCACCCTTTTGCTCAAGTAAGAAATGTGGAAACCCCCTTGATTTCTTCCTCACATTTATCTTCTATATCTAGCACAGCTGCAAATAATATATTTTAGAGATATATCTAAAACTTCAAATCTGTCTGCCTTTTTTTTTTTTTTGCATTTTTTTTTATTGCCACCAGTGTAGTCCCAACCTCCATCCTCTCTCACCTAGATCACAGTAAGCCTCTGCCCCTGCCAATCCATTCTCCACAAAGCAGAGTGATCTCTAGGAAAGCAACTCAGGTTGTGTCCCACTCTTAGGTAAAACCCTCCAACAGTTTCTCATGCCTCAGAATGAAATCTAATCTCCTTATCCTGGACTCTAACAACCCCCTCGATTTAGCCCCTACCTGCCCTATCTCTTGCACTCTTTCCTTGCTCACTCAATTTCAGCCACTGGTGTCCTTCCATGCTTTCACTCATTCATCCTCAGGCCTTTGAACATGTTATTCCTTCTGCTTTACACAGCCTCTCTCTGTTCTTTGCCTGGTTATCTCCTACTTGTCTGGTTCTCTGTGTGTCACTTTTCCCACACAGGTCTTCTCTGACTTCCTAATACTAAATTAGGATCACAAGTCTCAGTTTCCTCATTTCTGAAATAAGTTATTCTGCGTATTAAATGAGATCTTTCGTGTAAAGTTGTTGGCACAGTAACTAGCACACAGTATGTACTTCATTTTAGCTGTTACGGCCGGGCACAGTGGCTCACGCCTGCAATCCCAGCACTTTGGGAAGCCGAGGTGGGCAGATCATGAGGTCAAGAATTCGAGACCAGCTTGGCCAACATGGTGAAACCCCATCTCTACTAAAAATACAAAAAAAATTAGCCAGGTGTTGGGGCACATGCCTGTAATCTCAGCTACTTAGGAGGCTGAGGCAGGAGAATCGCTTGAACCTGGGGGGCAGAGGTTGTAGTGAGCCGAGATTGCGCCACTGCACTCCAGCCTGGGCAATAGAGCGAGACTCTGTCTCAAAAAAAAAAAAAAAATTGCTGTTATTTCCTATACTATTTTTGTAAGGCAAGGACCTTATTATTTTCCTTGATAATACCTCTCACACTTTATAATTACATATTTGACTTTGTTGATTAATGAATATCCCTCCTTTATAGCATAAATTCCACAAGAGCAAGGATTACATGTCTGCTTCATTCTCACTGTACACCTAAAACCTAGCACAGGGTCTCACACATAACAGGCACAAAACAAACAATGGATTACACGTTGAGCCAAAGAACAAAAAAAAATTGTAATTTATCACTAAATGTCTTTGTTAAATTCCAACAACAGGGGGCAGTATATCAGGTATTATAAGAAAGTAATTAGGCACATCCCAGCACTTTGGGAGGCCGAGGCGGGTGGATCACAAGGTCAGGAGTTCAAGACCAGCCTGGCCAATATGGTGAAACCCTGTCTCTACTAAAAATACAAAATTAGCCGGGTGTGGTGGCACACCCCTGTGGTCCCAGCTACTCAGGAGGCTGAGGCAGGAGAATCGCTTGTACCCAGGAGGCGGAGGTTGCAGTGAGCCAAGATCGTGCCACTGCACTCCAGCCTGGGTGACGGAGCGAGACTCTGCCTCAAAAAAAAAAAGAAAGAAAGTAATTAGGCACATTTGGCCTTAAGACACTGGGCTAAATCCATAAATTTACTTCATCTTCCCCCAAAGCACACTGACATGGTAGAAGAAATATAAAAATACTAATGAATCAACAGCATATCTGAAAGGCAGCAAACGGTGGCATACGTAGATCAGAATCTTTGAGAGATTACAGAGTAGCTGTAATCCCAGCTACTCTGGGGGCTGAGGCAGGAGAATCGTTTGAACCTGGGAGGCAGAGGTTGCGGTGAACCGAGATCGCGCCATTGCACACCAGCTTGGGCAACAAGAGCAAAACTCCGTCTCAAAACAAAACAAAACAAAAACGAAAACAAACAAAAAAACACCAACATGATTAGGAGGAAAAAAATCTAGATAGAAAGGCTTAACAGGGCCGGGCATGGTGGCTCATGCCTGTAAGCCCAACACTTTGGGAGGCCAGGGTGGGAGGACTGCTTGAGGCCAGGAGTTTGAGAGCAGCCTGGGCAACTTAGCGAGACTCTGGTAGTCTGTCTCTACCAAACAAACAAACAAACACCTGATTAGCTGGGCATGGTGGCATATGCCTATAGTCCCAGCTACCTGGGAGGCTGAGGCTGGAGGATCGCTTGAGTCCCAGAGGTCAAGGCTGCAGTGAGCTGTGATCAGGCCACTGCACTCCAGCCTGGGCCACAGAGCATGAGTCTGCCCCAGCCCTGCCTCCAAAAAAAGAAAGGCTAAATAGGAGAACTGATATAACTGAAAACCAAATTAGTTGTGTGAAAGAGCAACTGTCCTGGAAGCTCCCAGAACACAGAGCAATAAGAGATGAAAAATATGACAGCACAGAAAAGAAAGGAGCTGGATAGGTCCAGGAGATCCAATACCTGTGCAACAGGAGAGTCCAAAGAAGAAACCAGTAAGAAGGGAGAGAAGTAATACAAGAAAGTTCCTGAGTTATCAGGCCAAAAGAAATAATCTAGTTTGTGGAGTAATATTGACAAAAAAATCTTTACACCTAGATGTATTCTGAAAAAATTCTTAAATTCTAATTGAAATCAACCAACGAACCACAGGCCAGCCTTAGAAAACCATTTCCAGGGCATGGGGTTTTAGGGTCTGACAGACCTGAAGTTCAAATTCCTACTATCATAACTTACTAGTAGTGTGATAATCTCTTAGAACAATGTATGAAATGGAAGCATAATAGCACCCTCCACCTTTTAGAGTTAATGGGAGATCTAAAAGAGGTAACATTTGCAAAGTGTCTCACATGAAGGGAAGAGATTGGCTTTGGCATCCACAAGTTCACACACTAGCAGAGAACCTCAGTCCAGCTTCCTACGCTCAGGCAGTTCTTTGCCTAGAACAGGGGTCAGCAAACTATAGCCCAAATTTAGCCCACTGCCTGTTTTTGTAAATAAAATGCTATCAGAACATGGCCATGTTCATTCATTTACATACCATCTATGGCTTCTTTTACATTACAAAGGAAGAGCTGAGTAGATGAGACAGAGACAGTATGGTTACAAACCGAAATTGTTTCAACCCCAACTTCATTCCAGCAAAGTTTTACTTTCTAGATTCAGGCCAGGGAGCAAGCATGAAAATGAAAACCACTAAAATGGTGTCCCGGGACAACAGATACCTACTTGCTATAACTTCTTTCCTTGAAAACAAAGGGCCATATTAATTGAAGGGCTCACCTCTAAACAGGTGAGTGACTTAAGGACTTCAGACACACACTGGTCAACTACAAACTAGTCAGTAAAGGAATAGCCATAGTCCTATAGCCCCAGTTCCTATGGCCCATTTACCCATTGCCACACTTTTTGGTACAAGTATTTATCAGCTCTCAAAGGCAAGGTTGTAATGTTGTTTTAAATGTTTCCTATTGGCTCTAAAAACAGCAATATTCATTGGATTGCCTCTAGAATCTAACCACTGGGCTGAGCCCAATCACCGTTGTTTTGAGCCAAATTATTCAGAAACCTAAATTTCTGTTGTCCATCTATCTCCCCTAAGTCCTCTGGAATATCTTTCTAAAACCAAAATCTGACTATGTTACTTCCTTACTCACCATCATCTTCAGGAGATGCTCCAACTCCTGAACTCAGTGGACCACCACACCCATTCTGTTGAGGCCACCTCCGATCACTCCCCACACCTCACACATGTCAACTGCGCACAGATCCTCAAACACATGACTTACTCTTTCATGTCTCTTTGCTTGTGCCCTGTCTGGTGTGTCTTCATTTTCCCCATTTGCTATTTTAATTTAAACTTCCCAAAGCACATCTCTGTGCCTCCTTCCCACTCCCCAGATATAATAAGCCTTCTGAGTTCCCTCAGCACTTTGTGTGATATATCCAATGGCATGTAACTGAGTAGACTTCGGTTCCTGATGTTCACATATTTCCTTCCTGAGATAGGGAAGCATATGCATATATATATATTTATATATTTTATATATATTTATACATAAATTTTTTTTTTCTGGACTCCTTGATGCTTAATAGGCACTGAATAAATGCCGAATGTAAAAGGTGCTTAGAGAAAGCCATCATAAACTCGTAATAATAATGGCACTATGATAATCCCCACCCTTTTTTTTTTTTTGAGACAGAGTCTTGCTCTGTTGCCCAGGCTAGAGTACAGTCACGCAATCTTGGCTCACTGCAACCTCCATTTCCTGGGCTCAGGTGATCCTCCCACCTCAGCGTCCCAAGTGGCTGGGACTACAGGTACGTACCACATGCCTGGTTAATTTTTGTATTTCTAGTACAGACAAGGTTTCCCCATATTGCTCAGGCTGGTCTGGAACTCCTGGGCTCAAGTGATCCACCTGCCTCAGCCTCCCAAAGTGCCCTAACACTCTTAAAACAAGAATATCACCTCTTTCTAGACTTAAGTAGTAGCTCAAGGACTACTTCTTTACAAATATTAAGAGGCTGACTTTTTTTTTTTTTGAGACAGAGTCTTGCTCTGTCACCCAGGCTGGAGTGCAGTCTGGATCGCAGCCAAGAGCGCGATCTTGGCTCACTGCAACCTCCGCCTCCCAGGTTCAAGCAATTCTCCTGACTCAGCCTCCCGAGTAGCTGGGATTACAGGCGCACACCACCACGCCCGGCTAATTTTTGTATTTTTAGTAGAGACGGGGTTTTATCATATTGGTCAGGCTGGTCTTGAACTCCTGACCTTGTGATCCACCCGCCTCGGCCTCCCAAAGTGCTGGGATTACAGGCGTGAGCCACTGCACCTGGCTGGAATATATTTTAAAATAATATGCATGAGAAAATAACCAGTTTCCTGGACTTCAGAAGAGGAAGAAAAGTTGCCCTCCCTCTCATTTCTTTTTGCTTTGACAATTAAAACATCAGACACTACTGTTCAAAAGCACCCCAAAGACCAGTGCATAAAAACAGGTAGCCCCTAATTCATCTGCATAAGACATAACTGTTTATCAAACCCATTATAATACAAGCATTTCCAAACAGCTGGCTTATTTCTCAAAAAGCATTTGGCTTAAAATTAGAATGGGATATCCAAATTTATAGCAATACTTCTAAAGATCTGCTCTGGTAAAATTGCCATTAGATTTTGGGACTTTAGAGACTGCTGAGAATACCTACGCCTTTTCAGTTTCCTGTCTGGAATTACACAAAATTATTTTTTGACTTAAGAAAGGAGATTTATTACATTAATAGACTTTACATATGTCACAATTAGCAATAATCTAGGTAATTATGGTAATTTTGTTTTCTTAATCACAACATGGAAACTACTTAAATATTGGGTAGGTAAAATAGATATGATATCTGGGGCAAGAAAAGGCTGAATATTATGAAAATATATACTAAATAGAGGAAGGAGTCAACAGATCTTATGTTTCATCTTGAAGCCTACCACTTTGACTTCTGACTTTATTGTAAGGCTGGTTAAGAGAGCAGTTTTAGGGAGCAAGTAAATATCTATCACAATAAAACCTATTTAAGTCTACATTTGATAAAATCTGGCAAGTGAATCTGAACAGCAAAGACACTGTATTAATCCAATGTTTAGTTCCCAAGTTTAGGAAAGTGAGAGGTGGAAAAGTGAGGGAAATCTGTACACAGTATGGTAACACCTCACTATTCCTTACCAAATACAATGGCAGATGGACATCACATAAAGGATCAGAGGACCCACTTTTCTGACTCAAATGCTCCCTACTTGGTGGGACTTCATATGCCTCCAAGTGTTCCATTACTTAATTACACAGGGAAAATTGTGTATGGTTAAATAACAGAATCAGAAAAAAAACTCAAGTCTGATTTGATAAAATAGAAAAATATGATAAAAACACTGCTTCGAATAGTAACATTTTTAAAACTCAAATGTAATAATCACTTCTTAGAATGTTAGATGATCTCTTTCTCTTTCTCTCATGCTCTTTGATAGCAGCCTTACTGTCATTCTAGGCAAAATGTGCCACACTTCTGCAGACAAGTACCCTTGTCCCCCTACTCTCTAGTGACCAGGGACTCAGCAGTCCAGCTTAAACCACAGACACAACATCTCAGGCCATAGAGACTTTACATTTAAGGGCTGAAAATCCATAAAATCCATATAAAGCCACAAAGGGTTGACATTTTATAGACTAGGGGAAAAACAACACAAAGAATATTTAAAGGGAACTGTGGCCTAGAAATCAGAAGTAACTCATGGTATAGAAATTATGACCTAATATCACCAAAAAGTAATGTTAACAAAGTGACATGTCAAAGTAAGATATATTTTGTTACTTGTTAAAATACATCATAGCTGTTAGAATCCATAGTCTATATTAAAAAACATACTGAATACAGTACTTGTTTCTATTGCTCTTCTCCATGAGATTAACATGGAAATAACTTAAGGGAAAGTAAACAAACAACACAGCCACAGATGCACACGGTTACCACAGACTGTGAGCAGAGGAAATAAATGAATACTGTACACTGTGTAAAAGGAACAACAGATATAAGGTGAGCAGCTCACCTCTTCTGTCCTTCGAGTCAGAATTACCTGTGTAATAAGTAAAAAATAGAAACATTCATTCAGGTTAAAGAAACACATTACAATTCAATTAGAGTACAACAAAACAAGCTCCAGGATTAGGAATGCTTTCCTCCATGAGGCATCCTCGAACAACTGGGAAACAAGACTGCCCAGATTCACTAAACTTTGGACAGTGGTCTGGCCTTCTCCCTGGGTATACAAATAGTGCAGCATCAATATTCATAAAAAGTACGAGAATGCAAAGAGAACACATGTTATTAGAGGACTTTATGTCTTTTGCTCCATTAAAATTCAAGAGGACAAAATTAAGTAAGGATACAAAAGACCAAAATGATAAGTAATAAAATCTAATTGGTACATACCAAATTCTACAGACTAACAGAGAAAACCTTCTTTTCAAAGGCGAGTGAAATATCCACAGCCCTTACAAATCCCAACAGTAGAAAGAGTACAATATTCTTTTGCCCCAATGCAATAAAATTAGAAATTGACAAAGTAAGAAAACATTCGAAAATAAAAATCAAAACCAAAATGAGGCTGGGTGCAGTGGATCACCTGAGGTCAGGAGTTCGAGACCAGCCTGGCCAACATGGTAAAACCCCGTCTCTACTAAAAATACAAAACAAATTAGCTGGGCGTGGTGGCGGGTGCCTATAATCCCAGCTACTTGGGAGGCTGAGGCACAAGAATCACTTGAACCCAGGAGGGGGAGGTTGCAGTGAGCCGAGATCATGCCACTGCACTCCAGCCTAGGTAACAGAGCGAGACTCTATTTCAAAGAAAAAAAAAAAAATCAAAACCAAAATGGGCTGGGCACAGTGGCTCACATCTTTAATCCCAGCACTCAGAGAAAAAAAAAAAAATCAAAACCAAAATGGGCTGGGCACAGTGGCTCATGTCTTTAATCCCAGCACTTTGGGAGGCTGAGGCACAAGAATTGCTTAAACCTGGGAGGGTAGAGGTTTCAGTGACCCAAGATCACACCACTGTACTCCAGAAGGGGGGCAGAGTGAGACTCCATCTCAAAAATCAAACAGACGGCCGGGCGCGGTGGCTCACGCCTGTAATCCTAACACGTTGGGAGGCCGAAGTGGGCAGATCACAAGGTCAGGAGAATGAGACCATCCTGGGTAACACAGTGAAACTCTGTCTCTAATAAAAATACAAAAAAAATTAGCCGGGCGTGGCGGTGTGCGCCTGTAGTCCCAGCTACTTGGGAGGCTGAGGCAGGAGAATGGCGTGAACCAGGAGGCAGAGCTTGCGGTGAGCAGAGATCATGCCACTGCACTCCAGCCTGGGCAACAGAGCGAGACTCCATCTCAAAAAAAAAAAAAAAAATCAGACAAACAAAAAACCCAAAATGGAAAAATACCTTAAAAATAACAATGATGAGAAGTTTTGTGACAGAACCTGCCAACTCTCCTCCCCTCAGATCAGTCTCTTTCTCTTCTTGCCTTGATACAGAACCTTTGTTTTTTAGCTGAGCACCAAGCTCTCCTGCCAGACTATATTTGAGACTCCTTTGTGCTAGGTGTGGTCATGTGATGAATTCTAGCCAACGGGATGTGAGCTAAAGCAATGTGAGTAACTTCCAGGTCACATCTTTTGGAAGAGAAATGGCCCCTATTCCCTTTGTTCTTCCTTCGCAGTGGTGGGAACTAGAACCCAATGGTGAGAACTATCTCTAACCAAACAGATAAGGGCAATATTGTTAGGATGGCAGGGCCACAAGAGGAAAGGAATTTGGTCCCTACTGAGATGAAGGCCCTGCCTACCTCTGGAATGTAACTGGGGAGAGAAAGACACTTTGGTCTTATTTAAGTCACTGAATTTTGGTATCTTTGTCAGAGCAGCTTATAGCGCATCCTAATACAACTGCCTATAGAAACACCTACGGGATGTGGCTAAAGCTGTGCTTGTGCAAAATTCATGGCACTAAATATGTTAATTAACTGGAAAGAATGAAATTAAAGCACACTAAATTCAAGAAGACAGAAAAAGCACAAAATAAATCTAAAGAAGGTAGAAAGTAAAAATCAATGAAATAGAAAACATAAACATAAAAGGACTATAAATGCACAATAGCAAGTTCTTTGGAAGAAAAAAGGCAATAAACCTATGAAATAAATGGTTATTCAGCCTAAACAAAAAAAAAGGAGACATAAACAAAATTTAAAAATTAATAGCTCTGTAGGCTATTATAATAAATAATCACAAGGGAGAACTTTTCCTCATTCAAATACATTTGAAAACATGAATGAAATGGCCAGATGTGGTGGCTCACACCTGTAATCCTAGCACTTTGGGAGGCTAAGACAGGAGAATCACGTGAGCCCAGGAGTTCAAGACCAGCCTGGGCAACATGGCGAAACCCCATCTCTACAAAAAAATACAAAAAGTTAGCTGGGCATGGTGGAACACATCTGTAATCCCAGCTACTTGGGAGGCTGAGGTGAGAGGATCACCTGAGCCCAGGAGGTGCAGGCCGCAATGAGCCGAGATCATGCCACTGCACTCCAGCACTAGGCAACAGTGAAAGCCTCTCTTAAAAAAAAAAAGCATATTTTTTAGTGTAAACTTTCAAATCCTTTCCATGTAGCAAAACAAAACACTAAAAACTAAAACTTATCAAAAAGAATACACACACAAAGGAAAAACATAGATCAATCTCATTTAGAGATAATTTGAGAATATCTAGACAGAGAAAATTCTAAATGAAAAAAATAAGAAATAATATCAAATAGACTGCAACAGCTTGTTACAGGAACGATACATTATGTTTGGGCGGCCTTGGCTCATGCCTATAATCCCAGTGCTTTGGAAGGGTAAGGCTGAGGACTGCTTGAGGCCAGGAGTTCATGACCAGTCTGGGCAACACAGTGAGTACCTGTTTCTGAGAAAATTTAAAAATTAGCTGGGCGTGGTGACATGCGCCTATAGTCCTTAGCTACTCAGAAGTCTGAGGTGGGGTTTGCTTAAGTCCGGGAGTTCAAGGTTACAGTGAGCCATGATCGTGCCACTGTACTTCAGCCTGGATGACTCAAAGGAAAAGACTTAAAGCAAAGCAAAGGTCAACAGAAAAGAAAAATTAAGAAGATTAAAGAATTAATTCAGAGCAAGACCCTGTCTCTAAAAAATGAATAAATAAAAACTGGCAGGGCGCAGTGGCTCACACCTATAATCCCAGCACTTTGGGAGGCTGAGGCAGGATCATGGGGTCAGGAGTTTGAGACCAGGTTGGCCAACATGGTGAAACCACGTCTCTACTAAAATACAAAAAATTAGCCGGGCATGGTGGTGCGTGCCTGTAGTCCCAGCTACTCAGGAGGCTGAGGCAGGGGAATCGCTTGAACCCGCGAGGTGGAGGTTGCAGTGAGCTGAGATGGCACCACTGCACTCCAGCCTGGCGACAGACTCCATCTCAAAATAAACAAACAAACAAACAAACCTAGGGATAGAATCCACCATAGAAACAGACCAAAAGAGAAAAAAAATCATTCAGATCTTTCTCATTGATCCTGAACAGGCAACTGGCAAAATTTAACACCCATTCCTAACATAAACGCTCATTAAATCCTGAACACAATAAAATATGTTTATCTCAACTCAAGAGTCAGTACCACGTATAATGAAAAACCACTGAAAGTGTCCTCCTTAGTGTCAGATACAAGAGAATGCTGTCTGCATTTACCAGCTGCTTAACTTTGTTCTGGAGGTATTCATCAATGCGATTAAACAGAAGAAAAAGAAAGTTCTAAAAATTTGGAAGATATATGCAGATGAGATGACTTGAAGCCATAATAATTAATGAAGAAAATTACTTCCAATACTAAGAGAGTTTAAGGTGGCCAGTACAAAATGTCTCTACAAAAATCAGTAGCCTTCATATCCCCAACAGCAGCCAGTTAGAAGAGCTGATGGAAGAAAATGCTCCATTTATAATTACAAAAACAGAAGATTTAAAAAAAAACAAAGACTTCAGAAAATGGAATATATTGCATTCTTGGATAGTTAGACTCAACATCTGTAAGATGCCATTTTCTCTGTTAATCTACGTATTTAACATGATCAATACAAACTTTTTTTCCTGCTAGACAAGTTAATTCTAATGTTTATAATAAGAATTGCTAACAAAATTCTGAAAAATAAAATTAACAAGGAATGACTCATTTTACCGGATATTAAATACTTTACAAAGTTACAATTATTGAGACAGTGGGGCTTTGCACATGGACAGAGAAAAAGATTAATAGAAAATAAAATGAATGTTCCCAAATACTCAAATACATATGAAGAGGTAAATAAATATCTGAATTCAATATATAAGATAGGTGGCATTTCAAATCAATGAGGAAAAATAAATTATTAAGGGGTATTGGGACAAGTTAGATATTTGGGGAAAAACAGATCCATAGCTCACTCTGCATCAGAATAAATTCGAGACAGATCTAAGTGCGTGTACACACATACACACACACACACACACACACACGAAACCACAGAAGTCCAGAAGAAAATTATTTTTATAATCTTGGAGTAAGGAAAGCCTTCCTAGATATGACCCAATTCCTAGAAAACTTAAACTGAGAAATATTTAAATTAAAAAAATTAAAAATAGCTAATAATATCTTCTGCAATGCAGAAAATCTAGATGACCAACTAGGGAATAATATTTGCAGTTTTACCATAGGCAAAGGACTCATTTCCCAAACGTACAAAGAACATCTACAAACGAGTCAGGAAAACCTTGACACCCTAATAAAAATGGGTAAAGAATATCAACAGAGAATGCTCAGAAAAATAAATGATCTTTTAAATTACACAAAATTGCTCAATCTCAGCAAAATGCAAATTAAAGTTACACTGAGATGTTATTTTTCACCTGTCAGATTGGCAGAGATCCCCAAGTTTAATAATTCACCACACTGAAGAGAGTTTAGAAAAACAGGCACTTTGACATATTGTTAATAGGAATAGACTTCCTAGCAGAGGTAAATGTGGCAATATCCATAAATTTATAAATGCAGACTTAAAATAATTCATCCTACTAATATTCTCATATGTGTCTGAAATGACAAACTGTATTGTTTATAAGAGTACTCTGAAAACAATCTTAATGTCCACTGATGGGGAAACTGGATAAATATATTAAGGTATATCCTTCAATACAGCAGCTCTTTACTAAAACAAAGAACAAGTATGATAGGGTAACTGAAAAAGCAATATGCAGAAATCAACTCGGCATATTTATTATTTATATTATAAATGGAAAAAATGAATATATATGCTTTTGTAAAAGGAGTTATTTATTTATTTATTTATTTATTTATTTATTTATTTATTTATTTAGAGAGTCTTGCTCTGTCGCCCAGGCTGGAGTGCAGTGGCGCAATCTCGGCTCACTGCAAGCTCCACCTCCTGGGTTCACGCCATTCTCCTGCCTCAGCCTCCAGAGTAGCTGGGACTACAGGCACCTGCCACCACGCCCAGCTAATTTTTTTTTGTATTTTTTAGTAGAGATGGGGTTTCACCATGTTAGCCAGGAGGGTCTCGATCTCCTGACCTCGTGATCTGCCCGCCTCGGCCTCCCAAAGTGCTGGGATTACAGGCATAAGCCGCCGCGCCCGGCCTATTTATTTATTTTTAAAAGGTATTCTAGGCTGGGCGCAGCGGCTCACGCCTGTAATACCAGCACTTTGGGAGGCCGGGGTGGATCGTGAGGTCAGGAGTTCGAGACCAGCATGGCCAACATGGTGAAACCTGTCTCTACTAAAAATACAAAAAACAGCTGGGTGGGCATGTGTAATCCCAGCTACTCAGGAGGCTGAGGCAGGAGAATTGTTTGAACCCTGAAGGCAGAGTTTGCAGTATGCCGAGACTGCGCCATTGCATTCCAGACTGGGCGACAGGGTGAGACTGTCTCAAAGAAAAAAAAAAGGTATTCTACCTTTTTACTTGTCACTGATTTTTTTTTTTTTTTTTTTTGAGATAGAGTCTCGAGTCTCACTCTGTTCCCCAGGCTATAGTGCAGGGACTTGACTCACTGCAACCTCCACCTCACAGGTTCAAGCAATTCTCATGTTTCAGCCTCCCAAGTAGCTGGGATTACAAGTATATGCCAACACGTTTGACTAATTTTTTTATTTTTAGTAGGCAGACAGAGGGTTTTGCCATGTCGGCTAGGCTGGTCTTGAGCTCCTGGCTTCAAGTGATCCACCTGCCTTGGCCTTCCAAAGTGCTGGGATTACAGGAGTGAGCCACCGCACCCGGCCTATTTATTTTTGAGATGAGGTCTCCCTCTGTTGCCCAGACTGGAGTACGGTGGTGCGATCACGGCTCACTGCAGCAGCCTCAACTGCCAGGCCTCAAGTAATCCTCCTGCCTCAGCCCTGAGTAGCTGGGACCACAGGCATGAGTCATTAGGCCCTGCTAATTTCTAAATCATTTGTAGAGATGAAGTTTTGCTGCGATGCTTAGGCTGGTCTCAAACTCCTGGGCTTAAGCGATCCTCCTGCTTCAGCCTCCCAAAGTGCTGGAATTACAGGTGTAAGCCACTGTGCCTAGCTGGCCTTTGTTTATTTTTAAAGGGAGAAAAAGACTCAAAGCAAAGATCAGCAGAAAGGAAAAATTTTAAAGATTAAAGAATTAATTCAGGATACATCCAATATCCAAATAATATGAATTTGAAAAGAGAACAAAAAAAAAAAGGAAGATGGGGAGAAGGTTTCAAAGAAATGGGAGAAAATTTTCAGAAATGCAAGATCAAGGCTCTAAAGGGCCTATTAAGTATCCATAATAATGAACGAAAAAGACCCACATCAAGATACATCTCTGTGAAATTTCAGGATACCGACGATAAAGAGAAGATCCTAGAAAGCATACAAATAATTAGGGATTAAGATAGCAGTAAAATCCTCCAAACCTGGTAAACAGGTGTCAGTTAGGGCATTACTTTAAAAATTCTGGGGGAAAAATATTCCTCAAATTCTATGCACAGCCCTAAAGATATTTTTAGACATGTAAGGTCTCATGCAATTTGCCTCCCATGGACCCCTTTTCTCAGGAATCTACCGAATGATGAGAAGACAAAAAGGAAGACAATATGGAAGTCAGGAAGCAGCAGCAAGGGGAATTCCCAGAATGACAGAGAAGGGAAATCTCAGGCTGATGTATCTGTGTAGTAGCCCTAGAGATCGACAAGCCTAGACTGGAATAAGACAATGGAGGGCTCAGGAGGAATTTCTAGAGGTAAAAAAGAAATAGATTATCTAACAGATCTCACTTTGTAGAAAGCTGTTTTGAGAGGCTCTGGAGAGCATGGTAAGAATTGAATAGCAATAACTTTTTTGAGACATGGTCTCGCTTTGTCACCCAGGCTGGAGTGCAGTGGTATGAACACAGCTCACTGCAGCCTCAACCTCCTGGGCTTAAGCAATCCTCCCACCTCAGGCTCCTGAGTAGCTGGGACTACAAGCACATGCACCCATGCCCAGCTATAGAGATGGGGTTTCACCATGTTCCCCAGGCTGGTCTCAAACTCTTGAGCTCAAGTGATCTGTCCACCTTGGCCTCCCAAAGTGCTGGGATTACAGGTGTTAGCCAGTGTGCCTGGCCTGACTAAATAGAAAACTAAATAAACAAAAAATAAGGTAAGTATTAAATCCAGAAAAAAAACTGTACAAGAAAAACAATCCATTTATACTTATAGCTCAGCAATGAATATTTCATAATTACAATAATATACATCAAATACTGATTTAATAAAAAATTGTAACTGTTACAGGAGGACTGGTAAATGGTGGTGATAAGTGGGATGTGGGGTTTAAGACTGAAATTCCCACGTGCGATAATGGTTTCTTGCGTTTTACTCATCTTGAATAAACGCCACTAGAGAAACATAGTCTCAGCCTCCTATGACATGAACTGTGTTAAATGTACAATAACTAGATTCTTAGCTGTGGCACAATTTGGACCTAAGTCAGTTTATGGAAAACTAAGTTCCCTACAAGCAGAGTGGAAAGACCGCAAAAGTGAGAAATAGGCCTAACTTGTCAGCCTTAAGATCTAAAGCAAATCATTTAACCTCTATATACAGTCTGAAATCAAGCATCTGTTAAAAGGAGATGATTATCCATGGTCATGTCACAGAACTGTTAAATGAAAGACAGTACACAATAGAACATGGGCTGTTCAGTCAGTCAGGCCTGTGTTACAGTCTCCACCTTTTCCATTCACTCATTCAGTTTGTACAAGTTATCCTGCCTTTCTCCCTAAGCAATGGCCACAACCCAACATTTTATGTTGTTACTAAAATTTCAAAAAATTGTATGTAACATTAAAAGAATAAACATGGAACTGGATCATCCATTAAAATAAAACAAAACAAACAACTAGTGGTGGCCTGCTAAAGTGATTTCATGAATTGTGTCATGACCTGTACACTGAAAAACATTCCACAAATTACGGTTTCATCATTGTAAAATACTTTCACCTATAAAACATAAAATAGAACTTAATTCATAGGATTATTCTAGAAAACTCTTAGTACGATGCCTAGCACACAGTAATAACTATGACAAAACTACATTCACTCTAAAGCACAAAGCAAGTATCAGACATTATTTGTCTGCAGTCCCCTATCTCATCAAGAATAGTGGGATGCCATCTGCATTAAAGGTACCTTCATATATTTTACTGGTAACTATCAGAGCAATAATAACAACAATACTAACAGCTCACACTTAAAAACAGTGCTTACCATGTGTAGGCACCTTTATAAGTGCTTTACGCATATTAACTTGTTTAATCCTAATATCTCCTCTATGAGGTAAGAACTATTACTATCACTCATTCTTGTTTCACAGATGAACAAACTGAGGTAGAGAGATAAAGCAAGCCAGCTATGCCATAAACATGGCTGGTTTATGGAAGAGCTGGGATTCAAACTCAGTGTGGCACTGGAGACTGCTCTTAACTGCAAATGCTGTCTTGTCTTTACGGTAGAAAATATGGGGAAAAGCTGGCAGGTGAAGGGTCTGAGTTATAAGGCACAGTAAAAGATATCATCTGTAGTAACAAATGAGAATCAACTGAGCAAACAGTTCCTGAATGTTCCACATGAGCGAGATGTGATTCTGCTTAGGGGCACTCACCATCTAACTGGGAACACAGAAGAGGAAAGAGTGATTTTTGCTAGAAAAGGGATGACAGTTACATAGCAATCAGGTAATGATTATTTTCTTTACTCCTCATAGAAGCCCTTTGAGGGTATCTCTAATCCTCTTTTACAGACAAGGTACCTAAGGTTCAAAGAGGTCAGAAACTTGTCTTACCTGCCCTGGTCTCAGATCCATGTCTCTGATTTTATCCTTGGGACTACTGCTTCAACCTGAGGCCCTGAACAACTGGCACTGCAATGTAACCATTTCCCAGAGCCTAATGCCACCCCTGGCCACTGGCCCCCACTCCATATCTAACTGTCATGGACATCAATGTCCATTCTCCTTTCCATGGTCTCCATGGATCCCTCCCTTTCCAAACCTAATCTTATTACTCATTCTCTGTATCTTTTCATCTTCAGTCTCTTGCATCGTCAATGAGCTCCTCTATTTCTCTTGTCTTTTTAAGCCTTCTTCTCTACCTTTAAACACATTTAAGTCCTCTCAATCTAACCAGGATCCCACCTAGCAGAAAGATATTCTCCAGAATCTTTCTTCTTTCCTCTTCACTCATGCTAACCCAAAAATTCCACATACAGGTTTCATTACTTCACTTGAGCAATTTTACTTATTTGAAGAAATTTTAAGGCTAGAAAACACAAACAAGATAATAAAAGGAAGACTAAACTCAAAGAGCAAAAGAACAAACAGAATCATCTCTAGTACCTGAAGGAGGGAAAGTTTCTGGAGTGGTTGCTGCGGTGCTGGAATTCCCCTCCCAGGGTTCTGTTCTGGTATCCGTGAACTGGTTATCTGGAAGCCACGTTCCATTTGGTGAAATTGTAATGCCTATAGAATTGGTGCTTGCTGTTCTTGTGGTCCCATTGTCAGAGTCTGAAGAATTGACAGTGGTTAAATAGGTGGGTCCCAGAGTTATATTTGGGCTGAATGTTGGTGCCACAGAAAGAGAAGTTAGTGAAGAAGTTGGATTTGAAGTTTTGGCCTCTTCTTTAACTGGTTCTGCCGTTGATGAGTTAATTAATCTTGTAATTCCTACAGAAGGTGCAACTACAAACACCAAAAAACAAGGAAATAGTACATGAAGAATGTGAGGCTAAAAAGTTGTGAGACACAAAGCAGCAAGCCTTAATAAACTCTCAAACATATGGAGACCAAGCAAAGACCAATCCCCCTCAACACCACCCACCCCCTATGTTTTTATCTAATGCTGGACCTTTCCTACCTCCTCCAAAGGACTACGGTTTAAGGGAGAAAGACACAAGATTCTTCACTTAGTTCCTCAGAAACCATACATAGAGTTGTAAATGTCAACAGTTTATTTTACTTTTCAGGAAAGAACACATAATCTCTTTGATTTATTTAAAGCAGTTATATATGTATGAAAAACAATGCTGAGCATTCAATACAATTCCAAGATTTCTGAAGACACCTATTTTACCATCACTTTGAATAAAATTTTTATACTCCTTTCTTCAAATACCATCTCGGTTTTCAAATTTGGCTCATTAAATGTGAAAGCAAAATTTCATTTCAAACAGCTGCCTTATCAATGACAATTTACCTGTGGTAGCATTGTTGGCACTGACACATATCAGACCACTGCCGAGCAGAAGAAGAATGAACCAGGAATCCATGCTTATCTGGAAAACAGGGAGTCATGTTAGATGAGGTCCTATATTATCATGACTATGTCTGAGCTGGTCACCAGAAGAGTATTCTGGATTTCCAAGCTATTAAAATGTGTGCCTAAACCAATGATCTTTTGGGAGCCTGATATGCATGCTTCCTCAGATATCCAATAACTAATTGAGTCTTTATAAAGACTGACTATCCCTTATCTAAAATGGTTGAGGACTAGTAGTGTTTCAGATTTTTTTTAAGAGATAGGGTCTTGCTCTGTTGCCCAGGATGGAGACAGTGGTATGATCATAGCTCAGTGCAGCCTCTACCTCCTGGACTCAAGTGATCCTTCTGTCTCAGCCTCCTGAGTAGCTGGGACTATAGGCATGCACTACCATGCCTGGCTAATTTTTAAAATTTTCTGTAGAGACGGCGTCTCACTATGTTGTCTAGGCTGCTCTCAAACTCTTGGGTTCAACCGATCCTCTTGCTTCAACCTCCCAAAGTGCTATGATTACAGGTGTGAGCTCCCACACCTAGTCCCTAATCCAAATTTTGAAATCCAAAATGTCCCAGTGAGCATTTTTTTGAGCATCATGTCTGCGCTCAAAAAGTTTCAAATTTTGAAGCATTTCAGATTTTGGGATTAGAGATATCCAACCTGTAAAAATAAAAATAAGTCTTAATAGGACTCCTTTTTTATTTTTTTTTTGAGATGGAGTCTTGCACTGTCACCCGGGCTGGAGTACAATGGTGTGATCTTGGCTCACAGCAACCTCCGCCTCCCGGGTTCAAGCAATTCTCCTGCCTCAGCCTCCCGAGTAGCTGAGATTAGAGGCATGTGCCACCATGCCCGGCAAATTTTTAGTAGAGATGGGGTTTCTCCATGTTGGTCACGCTGGTCTCAAACTCCTGACCTCAGGTGACCTCCCCACCTCAGCCTCCCAAAGTGCTGAGATTACAGGCATGAGTCATCACATCTGGACCAAAAAACTGTTTTAAAAAAGTCACCTGTGCTAGACTACAGCTTTGTGGGTGAGAGCTAGGGAGCAGTCCCTTTTAAAGCTCCCAAGTTGATTGCTAGGTGTAGCTTTACAGTTTTCAGAGTGAGAAGTATGGAGAAGGTAGGCTGATTGCACTGATGTACTGCTGCCCTTCAAGGAACACATTATATAGCTGTTCTCAACCTTTATTCCACCTCGAACCATGTAAGATAGTAGCATGTCCCCACCAGTAATAGTGGTTTGTTCATCCATTCAGATTTTTATGCCCTATACTGAGCTAGTGCTAGAGAAACAACTGGGGAGCAATACACTCATGAGCCCCATCTTCACAGGACTCACAGTCTAAAGTGTTCAATGTGGTAGTGACTCTCCAAGGGAAGTAGGACACATATCCTTAAGGGACACATGAAAATCTCAGGGGTAGTGGGGAAGAGAGGGAGATGTAGGTGGTTCATATATACTCCAGGAGTTTGCCCCTGGTACCAGCAGCCGTGCCTAGCAGGGAAATGGGTTCAGCAGTGGCCTTCATGTGCATCCACATAAGATTTTGACAATTTCCCCATTCTTCCTAGGCTGTGATCATTAAACCAGTGATATACTGTTAGATTTTCATAAAACTTACATTTTATAACTCTGTCTGGATAGTGAATTAACATGGATCTCTGGCAGAACCCAGCTCAATTACTACCTGAGCCTAATCCAAAATTGGAAACTCATACAATTTCCTTCACAAGGGTCAAACAACAAGTGGAAAGCTGACAGTTATATATGTATATGTATACATGTCTATTCTTGATAAATCAACAGAAAATGGTTTTGGGAAAAATAACTACATATTTGAGAGGAGGGAGTTAGACCACCACCTCATTCCATATACCAAAATAAATTCCACATAGGTTTAAAAATTAAATGCTTGAAAAACACATTTTAAAAGAAAATAAATGAATATGTGAGCTCAGGATGAGGAAAAACTTTCTAAGCATAAAAGGCAATTAAGAAATCATAAAGGTAGAAGTGGAATATCTGACAGAAAAAACAAAAGCTCCTAAACATAAAGAAGCCCATCATAAATAATGTTTATAGACAGGAAGACTCAATATTGTCAAGATGTCAGTTTTTCCCAAATAAGCCTATAGATTCAATGCAATCTCAATCATAATCTCAGCAAGTTATTTCGTGAATATAAAAATGCTGATTCTAAAGTTTACATGGAGAGACATTAAGATTCTGAAGGGGCAACTCAATATTAAAGAAGAGTCAAAGATTAATGCTATTGGACTTCAAGACTTACTTTAAAGCTATGGTAATTAAGACTGTGGTATTAGCAAAAGAAAAGACAAACAGCTCAACGGAACGGAACAGAGATCATAAACAGACCCACATAAATATAGTCAACTGACAAAGGAGCAAAGGCAATAAAATGGAGCAAGATAGTCTTTTCAACAAATGATACTGGAACGGGACAGCTACATATAGAAAAATTAATCCATATCAGACCTTATATCTTTCACAAAAATTTAACTAAAAATGAATCATAGACCTAAATATCAATCATAAGACTATAAAATGCCAAGAAGATAACAGGAGAAAATCTAGATGACTTTGGGTATGGCGAGAACTTTTTAGATATAACATCAAAGGCATGATCCATGAGAACATAATTGATAGTCTGGACTTCATTAAAATATAAAATGTCTACTCTGTGAAAGACAATGCCAAGAGAATCAGAGGATAAGCCACAGACTAGGAGAAAATATTTGCAAAAGACAGATCTGACAAAGGACAGAGAATTCTTAAACTCAACAAGAAAAATAACAACTAGATTAAAAATGGGCAAACGACCTGAACAGACACCTCACCAAAGAAGATAAACAGTACGGCAAATAAGCATCTGAAAAGACACAGAACATCAAGTCATTAGGTAATTGCAACTTAAAATGGGATACCACTACACATCTTTGAAAATGGATTTTGGTTTTAAAATCCAAAACATTTGACAATACTACATGTTTGTAAGAATATGGAGCAGTAGGAACTCTCATTCACTGCTGGTGGGAATGCAAAATGGTACATCCACTTTGGAAGGCAGCTTGGTAGTCTCTCAAAAAAATAAATAAGCTCTTACCATATGATCCAGCAATTGTGCTCCTTGGTATTTAACCAAATGAGATGAAAACTTATGCCACTTAAAAAAAAACCTGCACATGGATGTTTACATCAACTTTATTTATAATTGCCACGACTGGGAGCAATCAAGATATCCTTCAGCAGGCGAATGGATAAATAAGTGATGGCACATCCAGACAATGAAATATTACTCACTGCTAAAAAGAAATAAGCTAAAAACATGAAAATACATAGAAGAAACTTAAACATATATTACTAAGTGACAGAAGCCAATGTGAAAAACCATGGAGACAGTAAAAGATCACTGGATAAAAAAAAAAAAAGAAAATAAAAAAGGCCAGGTGCGGTGACTCATGCCTGTAATCCCAACACCTTGAGAGGCCAAGGCAGGCAAATTGCTTGAGCTCAGGAGTTCAAGACCAGCCTGGACAACACAGCAAGACCACATTTCTATAAAAAATACAAAAATTAGCTGGGCATGGTGGTGTGTGTGTGTAGTCTCAGCTATTTAGGAGGCTGAGGTGGGAGGTTCACTTGAGCCTGGGAGGTCGACACTTCAGTGAGGAGCGATCATCACTGCACTCAGGCCTGGGTGACAGAGCAAGACCTTGTTTAAAAAAAAAAGGTCGGGTGCGGTGGCTCATGCCTGTAATCCCAGCTTTGGGAGGCCGAGGTGGGCGGATCACGAGGTCAGGAGATCGAGACCATCCTGGCTAACATGGTGAAACCCCATCTCTACTAAAAATACAAAAAATTAGCCGGATGTGGTGGCGGGCACCTGTAGTCCCAGCTACTCGGGAGGCTGAGGCAGGAGAAAGGCATGAACCCGGGAGGTGGAGCTTGCAGTGACCCAAGATGGCGCCCCTGCACTCCGGCCTGGGGGACAGAGTGAGACTCCGTCTCAAAAAAAAAAAAAAAAAAAAAAAAAAAAAAATCAGTGGTTGTGCAGTTAGGAAAAGGGAGAGAGGAGTAAGCAGGTGGAGCAGAGGACTGTCAGGGCAGTCAAATTCTTCTGTATGATACTACAATGGTACACACATGTCATTATACATTTGTCCAAATCTACAGAATGTACAACACCAAAGCTTGGGTGATAATGAGGAGTCAATGTTGGTCCATCAATTGCAACAAAGGTACCACAGTGGTGTAGGATGTGGATAATGAGGAGGCTGTGCAGGTGTTGGCGACAGGTGGTATTTAGGAATGCTCTATATTTTCTTTCTTTCTTTTTTTAGGACAGAGTCTCACTCTGTTGCCCAGGCTGGAGTGCAGGGGCATGATTGTGGCTCACTGTAACCTCCACCTCCCAGGTTCAAGAGATTCTTCTGCCTCAGCCTCCTGAGTAGGTACAGTTACAGGTGTGTACCACCACACCCAGCTAATTTGTGTATTGTTAGTAGACATGGGGTTTCATCATATTGGCCAGGCTGGTCTTAAACTCCTGATCTTGTGATCCGCCCACCTTGGCCTCCCAAAGTGCTGGGATTACAGGTGTGAGCCACCGCGCCTGGCTGGAACTCTCTATACTTTTCAATCAATTTTGCTGTGAACCTGAAACTCTCTAAAACACAAAGTCTATTTTAATTATTTTTTCTTATTTCTCTAAGAAAAAAAAAGTATTTTAAAAAAGAAATGAACTCTCATAAATAATTGAAACAAGAACTCATAACAATACTGAAAACATAACAGTCCAATTTTGAAAAATCTGAAGGACCTAAACAGGTAATTTACAGACGAGAAAAATGAACAGCTAAGAAAATACACAAAAAAGTGTTGACTGTCCCCACTAGTCAAATGAATATAATGAGATTACATTTTTATTTTCCAAATCAGAAGAGATCAATCATATGAAATATCCAGTGGTCAAATACTGGTGGGAATAACAATTAGCCTACAATAAAAATTCCTTTCCAGAAAGGTAATACAAGAACAAGGGAAAAGAACAAATGCATGGTGATGGAAGCTGTGGAGAGAATTGGTATGCGTACACTAGGGAGGAAAAGATACATCAGAAGTGAAGAAGATCCATGTCACTAATAGGTACTATATCCATAGACCACGACCAGGAAAATCACAGTGAAAACCTCATCCCTCTCCGAGAAAGACTTTGAGGCAAACTTCTGTGACTTCCTGACCCCCCATATACAATGCATTTGCAACAACACTATCCTTACTTCTCTCTCTGGTTTCCAAATTTCTACTCCAAACATCTCAGAGCTCCATTTCAGGAAGTAGGGTTGAGGTCCTCCTCACTCCTCAAGAATGCCATAGGCAAAGCATTTCTCCTGGAGCCTGCTCTAACAGTCCCTGTTCTTTTTTTTTTTTTTTTTTTTTTTGATATAGTCTCGCTCTGTTGCCCAGGCTGGAGTACGGTGGTGTGATCTAGGCTCACTGCCACCTCCGCCTCCTAGGTTCAAGCAATTCTCCTGCCTCAGCCTCCCAAGTAGCTGGGATTACAGGTGCGTGCCACCATGCCTGGCTAATTTTTGTATTTCTTTTTTTTTTTTTTTTTTTTAAGTAGAGATGGGGTTTCACCATGTTGGCCAGGCTGGTCTTGAACTCCTGACCTCAAGTGATCCACCCGCCTTGGCCTCCCAAAATGCTAGGATTATAGGTGTGAGCCACTGTACCCGGCTTAACAGTCCCTGTTCTTGAAAGCTTTTTGCCCTGTGCTTTCCTATCACTGAAGACACTGTAAGTGGCTCAGTTTCCTTCCTGTCCCCCAGGCCTGCTATTCTCCTGGATGACTTCAATATCCTCATGGATGACAACCAAAATCCCCATCTAGGCCAGCCTCTCAGTTCCTTGACTTCCTTCACCCCAACAACGCTTTATCTCCGCTACACTTGGGCCACTCACGACAATGGCTGTACTCCAGATGCTGTCATCACCCAGAAAAGCCCCCATACTGAATAAATCTTGCCTTCCCACTCTCCAACCACACTTTCTATCCTTGTAGTTCTCTCTGTTATGTCTACCACACCTGCTCTCTGACCTCACCCAGGCCTTCAGTCTCTTGAACCCCTCTCTAATTCTTTTCAATATCTCTGCTCTATCTTTATTTCCTTTTCTACCAAATCAAGAAAACTTGGTGTCAGTTCAATCATTCTTTTGTCCTAACTTCCTTCGCTACACTATGTTCTTCTTTTACACCAACATGGAAAGAAAAATCCCAAACTGTCAGCCCTATACTTGGACTGCCAGATGCTGCTTAAAAAAAAAAAAAAAAAAAAAAAATCAAACAACTCATAAGGGTTGTATCACTACAAATCACTATTTCCGCTTCAATGGAACCCTAAGCACTTTCTGCAGTCTTTCTGTCTTTCCTTAGCTCTCTCCAATTCTCCATAGCGGTGCCTTCAAACCTCCTCTCCCCTCTAACCATCTCCTCCCACACATTTGGCTGTTGGCCTTGCCTACCCTTCCAAGAAAATAAAAGCCATTGGACTGGACACCCTTAACTCCCCAGTCACTATATCCAGAAATTTTCCCCTTCCCTGAAATTCCATCCAGGAATCTCAGTCCTTTAGGAACTCTGCATTTTTTTCTACCACCATCTCTAGCTTTAACCCCTCCCTTTCATACCAGTTTTTAACACAATTAAGTTTTCAAAGAAGATGAAAAATTTCTTTGCATCTACATCAATCCTTCAGCTATCATTGTCTCTACTCTGCTTCATAGCCAAATCTCTAGAAAGGGTTGTCTCTCCATGGCAATCTGGCTTCTTGTTCCACCATTCCACTAAAACAGCTGCTTCCAGCCTAAAAGCAAAATGGGTAAACGATATGAAACATAACTCACAAAAAACCATACAGTTCTCTTAAATCTATGAAAAGATGCTCAACCTCACTGATGATCAGAGAAATCAATGCTGAGATACCATCTTTTTTTTTTTATTATTTGAGACGGAGTCTCGCTCTGTCGCCCAGGCTCGAATGTTGTGGCGCGATCTCGGCTCAGTGCAAGCTCCGCCTCCCGGGTTCACGCCATTCTCCTGCCTCAGCCTTCTGAGTAGCTGGGACTACAGGTGCCCGCCACCACGCCTGGATAATTTTTTGTATTTTTAGTAGAGACAGGTTTTCACTGTGTTGGCCAGGATGTTCTTGATCTCCTGACCCCGTGATCTGCCCGCCTCAGCCTCCCAAAGTGCTGGGATTACAGGCGTGAGCCACTGCGCCTGGCTGAGATACCATTTTTAAATCTATCACACTGGCAAACATAAAAAACTTTGACAATGCTGCATTGGCAAGAGTTTGAGTAAACAGGTACTCTCATATAATCTATAAATATTCATCAGAATTACAAATGCACAACCCCTCTGACACAATTCCACTTCTGGAAACTTATTCCACGGATACATATCCATACTTTCAAAGTGACCCATGTACAAGGTTATTCAATATAGCATTGTTTTCAAGAGAAGAATACTGGAAATACCCTTAACATCTATCAATGGGGGAGAGAGACATGATTAAATAAATTATGGCTGATTTATTTATTTATTTATTTATTTTTATTTACTGAGACAGGGTCTTGCTCTCTCACTCTGGTTGGAGTGCAGTGGGACAATCATTGAACTTGGAAGGATAAAGAGTAATTGGCCAAGACAAGGGTCAGACATAGTCTTTCAAACTGAGATGACTTGGAAGCTTGAAAAAGCCTGTCTGGTCCTGGGAACAAGAAAGACCTAGGTAAGGACATCACAGGAGGCTTCAATAAATATCTGTTAAATGAATGTAAAAATGGCAGACATGAAAGACTAGGGTGGGTGAGGAAAGGGTGGGGCGGGGAAATGCACACAATGAGGCTCGAGGAGGCAGCGATCATATCACGAAGGGGCCTGTACATTACAGTGAAAGTTCTAACTTACCAGTGAACACACTGAAGAACTACCAAAGGTTTTATCACAGCAAGGTTAAATGGAACAATTTAGATTTTAGAAGCAATGACTGATGGCAGAGTGAAGGATCAACTGGTGGGGTTTGAAGTAAGGAGGGTCACTGACTGAAGCTTTCAGAAGTAATCTAGCCAATAAACCAGATGGATCTCACAGCAGGGCAGGAATATCTAAAGGAGACTGAGAAGAGGATTTATAGGGGTAGAATCGAAGGCTAATGAGATGTTGGAGGTAAGCAAGGCCCAGATGTCTAACTTCAGTGAACTGCAATGCTATAAGCTGGAGGATGACCAGTTTTGGGGAATGTGGTGGGGAAAGTGATGAGGTTAGTTTGAACATGGAGAATGTGTGGTATTAGAGTAGATGTTGTATCTGTGGGGGGTAGGGGGGAAAAAAGACAGAATGGCAGACAGGCAATGACAGAGCAGCTGCCCTGGAAGTCAGGCAGAAAGCCAAAAAAAGGGAAGAAGACAGCTCTAAGAGTGACAAAAGCAGCAATGAGCTAGCCAGGCAGCAGACGTCTGAGAAACACAGTAGGCAGGAGTAGGTGGGTGCTGATGAGTAGAAAACTGATACATACCACCAGGGGAGGGTGGAGTAGGAACAGCACTCTGAAGAGTTGCCAGTGAGAGAAATCAGCTTGAAAAACTGGCAAGCTTCTGAAGAAGTCCTAGAACACCAGATATCAACTTTCATTATATGTCTTCTCTTGAGAAAGGCAATGTGATAGAGAAGTCCAAAACAAGAGAAGAGACCTTCCCCAAAATTAGTGAAACTAAGGCACTGGAGAGCAGCTCACCTGCATAGACAACATTATATAGAGAATGAAACTAGACTACTAAGGCTGTGAAATAGATTCTTAAGTTCTACTGCTTCTAAGTTCCACCTAAAACAAGATTCAGTTGGGGACCTTGAAAGAGATGAGTCTGGAGGCAAAAGAGTCAGTCAGATTACTACAATAAACAAATACACAAAATAGAATTTGGTATAGGTTTATATTGCAGATTAACACAAAGAACAATATGAAAATTTATTTGTTCTGCTTAAAGCACAACTTGGAACAAACTACTTGATACATGAAACCAAAGTATAGTACAGATTATCTGCATAAAGTAAAAAATAAAAACAAACCAGTGACAATTTTGAAAAAGAACAAAAAAAGGGGATAAATCTATCTACTCAGTGTTAAGGCTTACTATATAGCTACCATATTTAAGACAGTATTAGCAGAGGAATAGACACATAGATCAATGGAGTAAAATATAGAACCAGTAACAGACTCACATAAATATGCCCAAATAAAAGTTGCAAAAGCAATTCAATGGACAGCCTTTTCATCAAATGGTACTCAGAAAACTGTATATCTACATGTGAAACAATAACGCTGGACCCCTCCCTTTTACCACTTGCAAAAATTAACTAAAAATGGGTCGAAAACCTAAATTTAAGTCCTAAAACTATAAAACTCAGAAGGAAACAGAGGGCAAAGCTTCATGACTTTGGATTTGGCAACAATTTCTTGGATATAACACCAAAAGCACAAGCAACAAAACAAAACACAGACTAAGTAGGACCTCATCAATATTAAAAACTTCTGTGAATCAAGGATACTATAACAGAATGAAAAAGCAATCCATGGATGGGAAAAAATGTATGCCAATCACATATCCAATAAGGAACCGAAATGCAGAATATACAAAGAGCTCCTACAACTCAACAACAACAAAAACAACCTAATTTTTAAAATGGGCAAAGGGGCCAGGTGTGGTGGCTCATGCCTGTAATCCCAGCACTTTGGGAGGCCGAGGTGGGAGAATGACTTGAGCTCAGAAGTTCAAGACCAGCCTAGCCAACAGTGAGACCTCATCTCTACAAAATACATTTAAAAGTTAGCTGGGGGCCAGGTGTGGTGGCGCACGCCTGTAATCCCAGCACTTTGGGAGGTCAAGGTGGGTGGATCACCTGAGGTCAGGAGTTCGAGCCCAGCCTGGCCAACATGGTGAAACCCCATCTCTACTAAAAATACAAAAAATTAGCCAGGCGTGGTGGCGGGCGCCTGTAATCCCAGCTACTCAGGAGGCTGAGGCAGGAGAATCACCTGAACCCAGGAAGAGGAGGTTGCAGTGAGCCAAGATCATGCCATTGCACTCCAGCCTGGGCAACAAGAGCAAAACTCTCAAAAAAAAAAAAAAAAAAAAAGTTAGCCGGGTATGGTGGCACGTGCCTGTAGACGTAGCTACATGGAAGGCTGAGGCAGGAGGATTGCTTGGCTCCAGGAGTTTGAGGTTACAGTGAGATACGAATGGTGCCACTGCACTACAGCTTGGGAGACAGTTTGTCTCTAAAAAAAAAAAAAAAAATAGTAAAAAAAAAAAAAAAAAAAAAAAACCGTGGCCGTGCATGGTGGCTCACCCCTGTAATCCCAACACTTTGGGAGGCCAAGGTGGATGGATCGTGGACCAGCCTGGCCAACACAGTGAAACCCCATCTCTACTAAAAATACAAAAACTAGCTGGGTGTGGTGGCGGGCGCCTGTAGTCCCAGCTACTTGGAAGTCTGAGGCAGGAGAAGTGCTTGAACCCAGGAGACGGAGGTTGAGGTGAGCCGAGATCACGTCACTACACTCCAGCCAGGGCAACACAGCAAGATTCTGTCTCAAAAAAAGAAACAAAACACCAAAAAACCTATTTCATACCCATTAGGATGGCTATTGTTTAAAAATAAAAAATGGCCAGGCATAGTGGCTCACGCCTGTAATCCCAGCACTTCGGAAGGCTGAGGCGGGTGAATCACAAGGTCCAGAGATCGAGACCATCCTGATTAACACGGTGAAACCCCACCTCTACTAAAAATACAAAAAATTAGCCAGGCGTGGTAACGCGCACCTGTAGTCCCAGCTACTCGGGAGGCTGAGGCAGGAGAATCGCTTGAACCCGGGGGGCAGAGGTTGCAGTGAGCCGAGATCACGCCACTACACTTCAGCCTGGGTGACAGAGTGAGACTCTGCCTCAAAAAAAATAAATAAATAAAATTAAAAACCCCAAAATAAAAAAAATCCAGAAAACAACAAGGGTTGGCAAGAATGTTAACAAATTGGAACCCTGAACACTGCTGGTTGGAATGTAAATGGTACCACTACTATAGAAATCAGTATGGCAATTCCTCAAAAAACTAAATACAGTATTAACATATGACCCAGCAATTCTACTTTTGGGAACATACTCAAAAGAACTGAAAGCAGGAACTCGAACAGATATTTATACAACAACATTCACAGCAGCATTATTCACAATAGCCAAAAGGAGGAAGCAACTTAAATGTCCATCAACAGATGAATGGATAAAATGTGGTATATACATAGGATGGAATGTTAGCCTTAAAAAGGAAGGAAATTCTGACACATGCTACCACATGGATGAAACTTGAAGACATTATACTAATAAGCCAGTCACAAAATGAAAATATTGTATGACTCCACTTATATGAAGTACTTAGAGCAGTCAAACTCATAGAGAAGGAAAACAGAACGATGGTTGCCAGGGGCTGGAGTAAGGGGGAATGAGAAGTTAGTGTTTAAATGGGTACAGAATTTCAGTCAGGGAGGATGAAAAAGTTCCAGAGATGGATGGCGGTGATGGCTGCCCAACAATGTGACTATGCTTAATACCACAAAACTGTATACTTACAAACAGTTAAAATGTTAAATTTTGTATTATGTGTATATTTTAACTACAATTTTTTTTAAAAGACATGAGAATAAAAAAGCAAATCGCAGGCTGGGAAAAAATTTTGCAAAAAATATATCTGACAAAGGATTGGTATCCAGATATATAAAGAACTCTCAAAGCTCAACAGTAAGAAAATAAGTATTCCAACAAAATAATGGGCAAAATATTTGAACAGATATTTTTATCAAAGAAGATATATGAAAGGGAAATAAGCACATGAAAGATGCTGCAAACTATTAATCATTAGGAAAATAAAAAGTAAAACATAAAATACCAGTATATGCCCACTGAAGTGACTAAAATTAAAAGATCAGCTATACCAAGTGCTGTCAAGGATATGGAGCAATCAGCACCCTCAAACATTGTTGTTGCAAATATAAAATGGTACAACCATTTTGGAGTATCATTTGACAGTTTTTTTTTTTTTCTTTTTTTGAGATGGAGTCTCGCTCTGTCACCAGGCTGGAGTGCCGTGGTGCAATCTTGGCTCACCGCAACCTCTGCCTCCTGGGTTCAAGAGATTCCCTGCCTCAGTCTCCTGAGTAGCTGGGATTACAGGCACGCACCACCATGCCCAGCTAATTTTTGTACTTTTAGTAGAGAGGGGGTTTCACCTCAATCTCTTGACCTCGTGATCCGCCTGCCTTGGCCTCCCAAAGTGCTGGGATTACAGGCATGAGCCACCGCGCCCAGCCTTAAAACAGATTTTATTGTTATTCAAATATGATGAGGCCAACAGATCACAAGATGATTGCCGCTGACAAGACAGTTACTCGCAGTTCCGAAGAGGAAGGTGCACACCATGCCATGCAGGGGCCACATGAGGAAGCACTAGCTAGGGTCAGTAAGGAGGTCAATGGAATGGGATGAAAACATGGGCAAGAGCCTTTATGTGGTTTCAGCGGAAGGAATGGGCAAGGCAGGGTAAGCATGTTTAGGACTGGCTAGTTTGAATAATTTCAGTGAGTTCTGCAGCATAGGGATGTCCCGAGTTTCCTGGTACCTGATCTTGAAATGAACAGGGCAGGTGGATTGTAGCAGAGAGGTGTCAAAGTCCTATGAGAGCGACATAAAGGAGGCAGCTAGATTATGAGTGAGTTATTCACTGTCTCTAGGAATTGGCTAGCCCTGACAAAGGATCAGAAACACATAGTTGCTGGGCGCAGTGGCTCCTGCCTGTAATCCCAGCGCTTTGGGAGGCTGAGGTGGGCGGATCACGAGGTCAGGAGATCGAGACCATCCTGGCTAACATGGTGAAACCCCGTCTCTACTAAAAATACAAAAACTAGCTGGGCGTGGTGGCGGGCGCGCCTGGAGTCCCAGCTACTCGGGAGGCAGAGGTAGGAGAATGGTGTGAACCCGGGAGTCGGAGCTGGCAGTAAGCCGAGATTGCCCCACTGCACTTTAGCCTGGGTGACAGAGCGAGACTCCGTCTAAAAAAAAAAAAAAAAAAGAAAGAAAGAAAGAAAGAAAGAAAGAAAGAAACACATGGTTAATACTATACTACATGATTTCACTTGTATAAAACTCTAGAAAATACAATCTAATCTATAGTGGCAGAAAACAGACCAATGGTTGCTTAAGGATGAGGGAGTGGGCAGGGGCAAGAGGCAGTGATTATAAAAGACACAAGAAAACTTTGGGGAGAGATTATATGTTCACACTCTTGTTGTGGTGATATTTCCCTGCTATATACATGGATCAAAATGTAATAAATTTTACACTTTAAATGTGTACAGGTTATTGTTACATCAATTATAAAGTTGTTTAAGAATTATAGGAATAATCAATGAAAAGAAATACAATGAAAAGAATTTCATTTTATTGTATAATAAAAATGAAACAAAGCCAAAAGTAGTTATTTGATAAATTAACAAACAGGTAAAAAGAGAAGACACAAGTAAATTTTTTTTTTTTTTTGAGACGGAGTCTCGCTCTGTCGCCCAGGCTGGAGTGCAGTGGTGCGATCTCAGCTCACTGCAACCTCCGCCTCCTGGGTTTACGCCATTCTCCTGCCTCAGCCTTCTGAGTAGCTGGGACTACAGGTGCCTGCCACCACGCCCGGCTAATTTTTTTTTTTGTATTTTTAGTAGAGACAGGGTTTCACCATGATGGCCAGGATGGTCTCGATCTCTTGACCTCGTGATCCGCCCGCCTCGGCCTCCCGAAGTGCTGGGATTACAGGTGTGAGCCACGACGCCTGGCCCACAAGTTAATATTATAAATCAAATGTGGAAATAATTACAGAAGTAGCAGATAAAAAACAGATTATCTACAATTATAGGCAAATAAAACTAAGAAAAATGAACGAATCTCTAGAAAAAGAATAAAAAACTAGCCCAGGAAGAACAAAAGACCTGAATATTCTTACAATTAAAGAGGTTGACCACAAGTTCAAATTTGTCCCACATAAAAAACACTGGACCCAGATGCTATTATAGGTGAGAAAACAAGAGTGACTAGTTCCCAGCTCATTCGAAGGCGAGAGCAAAACCAGGCACCAAAACTGGACAGAAACATTACAAGAAAAAAAATCACAGGCTCACTTTTACACAATAATATATATTCAAAAATCATAACAAAGTATCAACAAATTGAATCTAGCATATAAAAAAGATAAATCATGATCCAGTTGAGTTTATCCAAGATATACAAGGATATTTTAACATAAAATCTATAAATATAATTCACCCATATTAAAAAAGTTCATACAACCATTTCAATTGATGTAGAAAATGCATTAGATAAAAACATATGAATTCAAGATTTTTAAAAATCCTTTTAAATACAAATAGAAGAAACCTTCCTTAACCTGATAAAACAGTTACTATTTAAAAAAAAAAACAATACGCAATTATCTTCAACAGAGAGAAACGGAAAGCATTCCTTTGAAAATCAGAAATAAAGTAATCTACTATCACTTCTATTCAGTATTGTATGAAAAGTCTGCCTTCGCAACAAGAAAAGAAATTTGGCCAGGCACAGTGGCTCATGCCACTGTAATGGCACTTTGGGAGGCTGAGATGGGAGGATTGCTTGAGCCCAGGAGTTCAAGACCAGGCTGGACAACATAGCAAAACCTTGTCTCTACGAAAAATTTTAAAAAGAAAAAGAAATTAAAATTATAACAATTAGAAAGGAGACTAATACTTGCAGAAAATCTGATTGTTTACATAGAAAACCTACGAGAATTTAGGCCAGGCATGGTGACAAAGCGAGAAAACATCTGAAAATAAAAAAATTAAAAAAAAAAAAAAGAAAATCTACAAGAATCCATAGGAAGTAAGTTATTGGAAATAACAGGGTAACTTTGTCAAGGTGATTAGATAGATAATTTTTATACCCTAGCAAAAATAGCCACTGATTTGCACTCAAGAAAGGGTCTATTAGGTTAGGTAAGAACTAATCATGTGTAAATACTGATAAGGAATCAGATGGGAAGGAAGGGAAGGTACATAAGAAAGGCAAAAGTGGGAGAAGTTGTAGAAAAGTGAGAGAACTGAAATCTGACATCTTAAAGATTTCCCCATAAGTATGCAGCAAGATCAAAGGCAAAGAGAGAAGGGGGAGATAGTGGGATATGGTTTTTTATTTTATTTTTATTTACTTTTTTTTTTGAGACGGAGTCTCGCTCTGTCACCCAGGCTGGAGTGCAGTGGTGCAATCTCGGCTCACTGCAAGCTCCGCCTCCCGGGTTCACGCCATTCTCCTGCCTCAGCCTCCCTAGCAGCTGGGACTACAGGTGCACGCCACCACGCCCGGCTAATTTTTTTCTATTTTTAGTACAGACAGGGTTTCACTGTGTTAGCCAGGATGGTCTTGATCTCCTGACCTGGTGATCCGCCCACCTTGGCCTCCCAAAGTGCTGGGATTCCAGGCGTGAGCCGCCGTGCCTGGTGGTTTTTTAAAGTATTAAGAATAATACTGGTGCTATAGAAAATGGCGGGAAGTGCTGACACCAGGCAGCCCAGCAGTCCTGACGGCCCAGGTGAGATAAGATCCATTTTTCCAGGATTCTTTTCTGAAAAAATGCTCTAAGCACTAATGGTATGGCAAACATACAGAATTAAGGTTTTGCTAGATGAATGTAATGAAACTATAAGCAACGAGGTTGAGTACTGGGAAGAGAATGGATGAACTGCTGAACCACAGAGTCTAGCATTGACAGGAAACTAAAGCAGATACTAGAGACATTAGAGAAAATAAAAAACTTAAGTGGCTAAAACCCCAAAAGTTGAGAATATTTTATAGTGGGAATAACATAGTAGGTAAACTGGAAGGCTCCAAGAAGCTAATTTCACCAGAATTTTTTGGAGCCTATTGTAGCTGATGGGCTATAGTCCTTGAAAAATCAACACATATCACTAATTTTAAATACCGTTCCCTTGACATGTATATCGGTCTCGGTAAAATGCAAATCCTTTACTATGCACCCCCACCCCAGATTATGCCATAAGCAGCTTGCTAAGTAGCCCTTCAGAATTCCATGTTTCCTTTCTTCCTCTATTCCCGTAGAAAAAACTTAAAAAACTATTTCAGTACTTACTAGCTTCTTTTAAAAAGTTAATTATGCTCTTTGAACATGTGTCCTAGAAAAAAAGAAATAAAAAACAGTTAATTAGGAGTATCTAGGTTATGTGAAGCATTCATCAACCTCCTATTGACAGAAATTATCGATAGGCAAATTTTACATATAAGTAACTTTAACATGAACACTTCTTAAACTTTGGCCTCATAATTTCACAAAAATTAGGCTGCAAGTCACCATATTTATCAGATACTGGCAGACACTAACTTCTGCGGCTATGACACCAAGCAATACTGAAATCTCTTATCTTTCCAGGGGGGTTGTTCATGTATTCAGTGTCTGCAAAGAGTTCCTGCTGAGCTAAACACAGTCCACTGTGCACTCTACGAAAGAGTCCATGAGACAAGCATGGGGGAGGGTAGGAAGTTTAATACTTTCACAATGCCTGTGGAGACGCTGGCAGTGATGAAAGCCTAGAAAACTCATGAAAGGACCTTTTATGAGCAGGGTGAATGTAGAGCACAAAAGCAAAGTCAGATGACCCACTTAAAGCTTTGCCTTTACTGATGAGAATTCATTCTCATTCCAGATTAGTCTCTCTCTAGAAAAAGCAAACCTTATATAAGAGTTGGAAAATTAAGATACAGGAAGTATAATTCTACTAAATTCCAGTTTTTCCTTCTCAAATATCAGCCTAAGTCCTAAGGTCTGTGGCCAAAGACAGAAAATACAAGGCGCTGAGAAATATGCTATTTATCTTGGTGTAACAATCTCTGACTGTTGGGGTTTGAGGAAATTTAAGCTCTACAATCCATAGATCAGACCAGAAGTTTAGGGTAGTACTATTATGAGAGGAAATAGTTTCTTAATCTGTTTCTGGAACTTATATAAAGCAAATAAATGGTAAACCTGATTTGCAAGGTAATGACAGTCCAAGTTCCTTCAAAGCAGAGAACCACTTATTTGCTCATTCATTCAATTAAGTTCCTTGTCTTGTGCCAGGCTGGAGAGAGAAAGCAGCTCCTGTCCTCAAGGAGCTCACATCTCAGGCATCTTCTCACCCTCCTTTCTCATGTTAACCAAAACATTTCAGGTTCATCAATGAAACTCTTCATCCAGGAGGCAGATAAAATGGCTTCTCTTCATTTTGATTCATTTACTCTTTCTTTTATTTATTTTATTATTATTATTTTTTTTTTCTGAGAAGGAGTCTCGCTCTGTTGCCCAGGCTGGAGTGCAGTGGCGTGATCTCGGCTCACTGCAACCTCTGCCTCCCAGGTTCAAGTGATTCTCCTGCCTCAGCCTCCCAAGTAGCTGGGATTACAGGCATGCGCCACCAAGCCCGGCTAATTTTTGTAATTTTAGTACAGATGGGGTTTCACCATGTTGGTCAGGCTGGTGTCAAACTCCTGACCTTGTGATCCGCCTGCCTCAGCCTCCCAAAGTGCTGGGATTACAGGTGTGAGCCACCACGCCCGGCCTACTCTTTCTTTTAAACAGAGAAATAAGATGGAATATTCTTATCCCATCTTTTCTTCTGTAATTAAAAAAGGAATATGAAGAAACTTGACATAGTCTCTCTCCTAATGTGCTCTCTTACTTCCCATCCCAATTCCATGTTTGCTCTCTTTTTCCTCTCTCCTTCTGTTTTGTTGTGAATGAAGAATTAGGTAACTAGTCCAAAACTACAGAGCTAGACCTGGAGCCTAGATTCACTGGTAGCCAAATCACTAATTTTTCTGAAGGTAAATGGGAGAAAAATGGGGGTTGGGGGGAAAGCTCATTAATACAGTTCTAAGTCAATCTCGACTCCTCACTGCGCAACCTCCCCTCCCTCCTCCCACATACTTTTTTGGTTGTCATCTAGTCTTCACACTGGTAACTGCTTCTGCCTGGCGGTTTCTGTTCTAAGCCCTCTTAGTTTTTGGCTTAAACAAAACCTGTCCCTGCTAATTATGGTAGACCCATTCTTTTCCCCTGTGTAGTCCAAATATTCACAACCATAGCAGCCTACTCATTGCTTTCATAGAACTTAATATATTTATTAATTACTTAGCTATATAAATATATCTATCTTAAAGATATATATATATATACACACACATATATATATTGAGATGGAGTCTCACTCTGTCACCCAGGCTGGATTACAGTGGCACAATCTCAGCTCACTGCAACCTCTACCTCCCGGGCTTGAGTGACTGTCATGCCGCAGCCTCTTGAGTAGCTGGGATTACAGGCACCTGCCACCACGTCTGGCTAATTTTTGTATTTTCAGAAGAGACAGGGTTTCACCATGTTGGCAAGGCTGGCCTCAAACTCCTGACCTCAAGTGATCCACCTGCCTTGACTTCATAAAGTGCTGGGATTACAGGTGTGAGCCACTGTACCCGGCCTATAATAAATAAATAAATAAATGTTTATTTATTTACACACACACACACACACACACACACACACCTGTCAATTATAATCAAGCTCCGTGCTCCATACAGACCAAAGAGAGGTCTGCTCTGCTCACAAGACCTACCCAACATCTAGCAAAGTACTCCACACATAATAGGTATATTAGGTAGTGAACTGAAGTTGACCACCCCTGTAGGGACTACAGCCCTGCTTAAAAGCAAATCAGTCCCTGAAACTGAATTAAAATGATTGAAGACTCCTAGGCAAAGCTAGAAACAAACGTAAATCCTCTCTTGAAAAATATATCATAGGTCTCAGGTCATTTCTATAAATAATTTTAAAACTACAGTGTCTAGTCCATAAAAAGGCAACATGAGAATCAGTAAGAAACAGACAAGAAGAACAGTCCTGTAGCATGAAGAATTTTAGTCAAGAATGGTATAAAAATGTAATAGCAGATCTGAAAAAAAGATCTTAATGGATAAATTTAAGAACAGGTAAAATATACCTGAAGAGCAAATTAGTGAGCTGGTAAATAGGTCAAAAGGAAGTATCTAGAATGAAGCAGAGAGAAGCAAAAAGATTTATAAAAAAATACCAAAGAGAAGGTAAGAGGTATAAAGGATACAATGAAATGATCTAACCTACATGTAATTTCAGTTTCAGAAAAGCGGAAAGGGAGAAATGGAACAGAAGAAATATTTGAAGAACAGACGAAGGCTGAAAATTCTCCAAAACTGAGGAAAAACATCAAACCACAGATCCAAGAAGCCCTAAACCCCCCCCAAACAGATAAATAAAAAGGAAATCTGTGTCTAGATACACAATAGTGAAATTTCTGAAAACCAAATAATTATTTAAAAACAATTTTTTTAAGCACTCGAAAGGAAAAAAGACACTGTGGTAGACTGTTTGCAAAGATGGCTACGTAAAATCCCATCCTTGTACACATGCCTTTTACAGTGAGACACTGCCACTCCTATCAACAGGTGAAGTTTATTTCTCCATTCCTTTAATTTGAGTTGGCCCTGTGACTTGCTTAAACCAATAAAATGCAGAAGTAATGGTGTGCCTTCCAAGTTGATACCTCAAGAGAACTTACAGCTGTCATTTGGCTCTATGGGAACACTGCTGTCATAATGTGAGAAGCTTTGGCTCACTTCCTTACGTTAAGAGAGAGGCCCAATCAACAAGTGACACCAACTGCCAGACATGTGCTTGAGACAATCTCAGTCCCAGATGAACCATTAGATGATTACAGTTGCATGAATGACTTCAATCAAGACCAGCAGAGGGGCCGGGCATGGTGGCTCACGCCTGTAATCCCAGCACTTTGGGAGGCCGAGGCAGGTGGATCATTTGAGGTGAGGAGTTTGAGACCAGCCTGGCCAACATGGTGAAACCCTATATCTACTAAAAATAAAAAAATTAGCCAGGTGGTAGTGGTGTGTGTCTGTAATCCCAGCTACTCAGAAGGTTGAGACAAGACAATTGCTTGAGCCTGGGAGGCGGAGGTTACAGTGAGCCGAGATCATGCCACTGCACTCCAGCCTGGGTGGCAGAGTGAGACACTGTCTAAAAAAAAAAAAAAAAAGACCAGTAGAGGAACCAAACAGCTACCCAGCATTGATTGATATTCACAGAATTGTGAGCCAATTTTTGATGGTTGTTGCTTTAAAATATTAAATTTGGGGATGTTTTGCTAGGCAGCAATAGAAAATGGATACGAAAATATTTTTGTCCAAAAAAAAATTAGATTAACAGCTGATCATAATACTTAAGTATTAACTTTTTCTTAAACTTTAGAATTTAAGTTGCAGGATATCAAGAAGAGTAAACATCAACCAAATAATCTGCATCCTCTTTTAGAGAAAGGAATAGTGTGTTTTCGGCTACATGCAAGATAGTTCTTTCATGCTAAGCAGAAGTATGACTTTGTTACTGTCTTTATTTGGAGATTAATAATGGTTTAAGGAGATGTGTATGGGTGCCAAACTGATAAAGAGTAGACTTGTGATTGTTAATTTGGTTGGGCCACACCACAGTGTCCAGATATTTGGTTAAAGGTTATTCTGGATATTTCTGTGAGGGGTTTTTTTGGATGAGATTTACATTTAAATCAATGGACTCTTGAGTACAGAAGGTTGCCCTCCATAATGTAGGTGGGCTTCATCCATACAACTGAAGGTCTGAATAGCACAAAAGGCTGACCTCCCCCACGCAAGATGGAATTCTCCAGCAGACTACCCTTGAACTTGAAGTGCAGTTCCTTCCTGGGTCTCCAGCCTGCTAGCCTCCCCCACTGTGAATCAATCCCTTAAAATAAATCTATATAATATGTATGTAATGTATGACTAATATTTAATATAATAAGCATATATTTAATATAATTTCAGTACTACCCCCTTATCTGGGGGGGGTGGGGGGATATGTTCCAAGACTCCCAGTAAATGCCTGAAACCACAGATGGTACTGAACCCTATGTAAACTGTATTTCATTCCTATATATACATACCTATGGTAAAATTTAATTTAGAAATTAGGCACAGTAAGACATTAACAGCAACAACTAATAATAAAATAGAACAACTGTAACAATAATGCCACCACTACTCTTGCACTTTGGGCCATTATTAAGTAAAATAAGCATTACTTGAACACAAGCACTGCAGTATTGCTACAGTTGATCTTATAACCCAGATGGCTAAGTGACTAACGGGTGGATAGTGCCTAGAGCATGGATACATCAGACAAAGGGATGATTCACATCCTGGGCTGGATGGAGCAGGATAGGAGCAAGGTTTCATCATGCTACTTAGAATGGTACACGAAACTTATGAATTGTTTATCACTGAATTTTCTGTTTAATATTTTTGGACTGTAGTTAGCCATGGGTAATTGAAACTGCAGATAAGAATGAAACTACAGATAAGAATATGTATATAATATAAAATATATTTTTAAATAATATAAAATATAATTTAATATAAAATATATAAAATAAATTATATAAATATAAAAACATATACATATATATATAAAATAAGCCAGGTGCGGTGGCACATGCCTGCAGTCTCAGCGACCTGGAAGGCTGAGACAGGAGTATTGCTTAAGCCCAAGTGATCGAGGCTGCAATGGGCTATGATCACACCACTATATTCCAGTGTGAATGATAAGGCAAGACACCGTCTTGAAAAAATAAATAAAAATTAAAAAAAAAAAAATAAATAAAGCACACCTACAACCTATTGAATCTGTTTCTTGGAGAACCCTAACTAATATAGACAGAAGCCAGAAGACAAAAAATGAATATTTTCAAAGGACAAAAAAATTTTGCCACCAAAAATATTATACTAAAATATTAAAATATTTATATATATTAAAAAATTATCTTTTAAGAACCTAAAGGTAAAAAAAAAAATTTTTTTTTTTTTTTTTTTTTGAGATGAGTCTCACTCTGTTGCCCAGGCTGGAGTGCAGTGGCATGACCTCGGCTCACTGCAACCTCTCTCTCTTGGGTTCAAGCAATTCTCCTGCCTCAGCCTCCTGGGTAGCTGGGATTACAGGTGCCCACCACCATGCCTGGCTAATTTTTGTATATTTAGTAGAGAGAGTGTTTCGCTCTGCTGGCCAGGCTGGTCTTGAACTCTTGACCTCAAGTGACCCACCGACCTCTGCCTCCCAAAGTGTTGGGATTATAGGTGTGAGCTACCACGCCCGGCCCCTAAAGGCAAAATTTAAAAACCTTCAGACCAAGAAAACTCAAGACAATTCATTAGCAGCAAAACAATACTAAGAACTTATTAAAGTATGTTCTTCAAGCAGAAAGTAAATAATCTCAATAAGGTTAAAAAAGCAGTGACGAAAAATGGAAATGGTAATACGTAGATAGATCTAAATGAATGGGGACCATATAAAAACAATAATAATGTCTTATGGGTTTTAAAATACATATGATTAGACTACACAAATTATATATATATAAGGAACTGATAAAAGAAGTTAAAAGTGTTCTAAGATCTTTGTATTGTCTAAGAACGAATGTACTAATATATCGATTACATTAATGTGATACATGCAGGCTATGTGTTGTAATCTGTAGGGTAACCACTAAAAGAACAGGGTCTATAACTTGGCAAGAGGGAAAAAAGCTAGGATAGTAAAAAAGTCTATCAATCCAAAAAGCAAGAAAAAAGAGAAAAAGGAACATGCTGGCATATTATTATAAGTATTGTATTTTATTATTAGTTATTGTTAATTTTTTACTGTGCCTAATTTATAAATTAAACTTTATCACAGCTATGTATGTATAGGGAAATATATATCTGTGGTTTTAGGCATCCACTGGGGGTCTTGGAATATAATGCTTCCCCCAGATAAGAAGGTACTACTGTAATTATATTATATGTCATATTAAGTATACATTAATTCTACTAGGTAGTAGCCACATTATATGTTAATTATATTAAATATATATCATATAGATTTATTTTAAGGAATTGACTCATAATAGAAGAGGCTGGCAGGCTGGAGATTCAGGGAGGAGTTGCATTTCAAGTGCAAAGGCAGACTGCCAGAGAATTCCCTCTTGCTTGGGGGAGGTCAGCCTTTTGTTCTATTCAAATCTTTGAGGAAAATAGAAAGCAAAGAATATATTAACTATATTAAACAAACTAAATGTTCCAATTAAAATACAAAAATTATAAAGCCTAATAATAAAAGCCCTCAATTATATGCTGTTTAAAAGAGACATTTTTAAGCTTAAGGATATAGAAAAGTTGAAAATAAAAGAATGGAATAAAATAAGCCATGAAAATACTAGTATAACACTGATGTCAAAATCTGACAAAGCACACAAAAAAGAAAATAACTTTAACTGCAAAATCTTAAAATCCTAGCAAAGAAAAAGCAGCATATGTTATAATTATACCACAACCTGATCGAGTAAGGCTTACTTCAAAAATTTAACCATGGTCCATTATTGGGAAACATATTAATAAAAATCCTCACAAAAATAATTCAAAATATAAAAAGCCATATGATAAGCCTGATGAATGCTGGTTTACAGAACTGGTTTTCTTTAAAAAGGCAATCATTGGGGAAATAACCCGCTTACTCAGTATTTACTATGTGCTAGGCCCTGTTCCTTCTACTAGAAATAGTGAACAAATTCTAACAGAATCCCTATCTTCATGAAGCTTACAGTCTAGTAGCAGAAAACTGACATTAAACAAATCACCTCACAGACAAATACGGGAAGTGATGGAAAAGAGAATTATAGGACTCTAAGAGCCTACAGAAGAAGAAAATTTGACCTAGTCAGGGAGCTCAGCCAAGGCCTCCCTAAGGCACTGATTCCTGAGCTGACAAGTAGAAGATGAACAGGAATCAGGGAGGCATTAAGGAGGGCAGGGAACTCCATGCCAGTCCGTAACCTCAGAAAGGGTAGGAGCAGGGTCTGAAAGAAGCCACCGTGTCTGAAGTATAAAGAGTAAGGGGGAGCAGGTGCCAGGAAGCTGGAGATGTATACAGGGTAGGGCCACACAAGGGTGATTTTTCTTTGTCCCATAAGCATTTAGAAGCCTTTGAAGAACAGAAGCATGACAGTGACCTCCCTGCCCTGCATTTTGGAATGAACACTTCATTTAGCTGGGTGTAGAGAATATAGCACTGGATGTGGACAGTCCAGTTAGAAGTTACTGGTGGAGACACGAAAGTGTTACAAGGAAGGAGATATTCAGGAAGTAAACTGCACAGGGTGTGATAATAGATTTGCTCTTGGGGTGACAGGGAATGCTGAATGCTACTCCTCTTTGGTTTCTGATTTACCTAACAGATGCCATCCAGTAAGTCAGATAACAGAGGAAAAGAGACAAGGCGCAGTGGCTCATGCCTGTAATCCCAGCACTTTGGGAGGCCAAGGAGGGCAGATCACCTGAGGTCAGGAGTTCAAGACCAGCCTGGCCAACATGGTGAAACCCCATCTCTACTAAAAATACAAAAATTAGCCTGGCGTGATAGCAGGCACCTGTAATCCCAGCTACTAGGGAGGCCGAGGCAGGAGAACTGCTTGAACCCAGGAGGCAGAGATTGCAGTGAGCTGAGATCGCGCCACTGAACTCCAGCCTGGGTGACAGAGCGAGACTGTCTCAAAAAACCAAAGAAACAAAAAAACCAAAACAACAGAAGAAAAGAACCCGTTTTGTGAGAGAAATATCTCACAAATACCTAGAAACCAGAAACAAAAGAAACTTTCACCCAAGGAAATTATGTATCTTGAAATATCAGTATCACTAAAGCAGGACAAGAAAGGGACAATGGTTTCACTTCTAGGATTTACAAATCATCTGGAAAAAGGGCTGGCAATTAAGTCTCTGCTTCAACTACTCAACTCTGCTGTCGTACCATGAAGGCAGCCACAGACAATATATAAACAAATGAACATGGCATATTCTAATAAAACGCTGAAATTTGAATTTCATATAATTTCTTTTTTTCTCTCTCTCTTTTTCTCTCTGAGACAGGAGGATCCCATGAGCCTGGGAGGTCGAGGCTGAAGTGAGCTGTGTTTACACCAATGCACTCCAGCCTCAGTGACAAAGTGAGACCTGTCTCCAAAAAAAAGGAAAACCTATTCTGAGCTTGTCTGCCATACCAAAATAAGCAGTGAGCTGGATATGGGAAACAGATTATAGTTTGCCAATCCTTGTTCTAAAAGTAGATAATGGGATAAGAAAACAGCTAGGTATGGGGGTATATGCCTGTAGTCCCAGATACTTGGAAGGCTGAGGGAGGAGGACTGCCTGAGCACAGGAGTTCAAGTCCAGCCTAGGCGATACAGCGAGACCCGGTCTCTTTAAAAAAAAAAAAAAGAAAAGAAAAGAAAACAAGATATAATTATTGGGGGGAAACCCCTTAACTGTTATTTCTATTCGAAAGACTACGTACATAGGTTAAAAAAAACTACTGGAACTAAACTTCATAATTTACAATTGCAGCAGGGATTTACAGTTCAGGAAAAGATGGAGTAAGCATATTCCACCCTATTCCTCCCACTGATTTTGTTTTTGTTTTTTTTTGTTTTTGAGACGGAGTTTTGCTCTTCTTGCCCAGGCTGGAGCGCAGTGACGCAATCTCAGCTCACTGCAAACTCCACCTCCTGGGTTCAAACGATTCTCCTATCTGAGCCTTCCAAGTAGCTGGGATTACAGGCGTCCCCCACCATGCCCGGCTAATTTTTTTTGTATTTTTAGTAGAGACGGGGTTTCACCATGTTGGCCAGGCTGGTCTCGAACTCCTCACCTCAGGTGATCCGCTCGCCTTGGCCTCCCAAAGTGCTGGGATTATAGGCGTGAGCCACCGCGCCCAGCCCTTCCCACCGATTATAACCGAACATTCTAGAAGAAATTCATGACACAAGTGACAGAAAAATTCTGAAAAGTAGAAAAAAGAAGGTAGATTGGCTAGGGACCAGGGGACATGAGGACTGACCCAACAGGAAGCTCCCTACTTTTTTGTTTGGTTTGGTTTAACTTCTAATATGTCCTAGCCCAAGCTCTGAAGCCACAATCTGAAAGATCCAGTAAGCACAGACAAGAAAGTGCCAAGAAAAGCCTGCCCTCTCTAGGTAAAGAACTGGGAAAGGGGCAGCTCAGCAGACAAAAACATTTTGACCAGGCAAACTAAAAAAGGGGAGGAGGTACCCCTCCTTTTCCTCACCAGACACTGTGGCCCAGAAATTGTGAACAGCATTCTGCCTTCCAACACAACTCTGCCATAATGAGGTGGCACGCCTTTCCCCTCTTCTCCATGTTACAGCTGCAGAGAATGTGGGTGAACTCATCTTTCTCTACCCTGGAATAACCAGATGGAGTCCTAATCCCAGCAAAACTACAGAATTGGGAAAGGATTATGGTGAGGAGAGAGCTAGAGAAATGAATTCTCTGAATCTGTGTATGAAATCCTAAAAGTGCCTCTGAGCAACCCATGCGTAAAAATGACCAGAAACAACGCAGCAAAAGGCATAAGAACTGAACACTGCTCTGGAATAACACCTAAATTTCAGATTGGCCTTTCGGTAGCACAGACCATAAGAGTAAAACAAGACTGAAAACTGAACCACAGTCGACAAAAGTGGGACAGGGTATGTGTTCTAAACCTAAACAGGTTGACTGTTAAATATAAAAATTTAAACAGGAACCAGAATCTCATAGCACAATATTCCAAGTGCTAGGATGCAATCCAACATTACTCATTATACCAGGAACATGAAAATCTCAACTTGAATGAAAAAAGGCAATCAACAGATGACAATACCAAGATAATATAGATTTTGGAATTATTTGAAAAGAATTTAAAACAGCGCTCATGAAACTGCTCAAACAAGACATTATAAACACTCAGCATATAGAAGACATAAGGAGTACCAAATGGAATTTTTAAAAATAAAATTTCTGAAATTAAAAAGACCCACTGGATGGGCTCAACAGCAAAAGAAAAATGATAAAGGAAACAATTAGTAAACTTAAATGAATGGAAATCATCCAGTCTGTACAAGAGAGAAAGTAGATTGAAACGAAATGAGCACAGTTTCAAAGTCCTGTGGGATAATAACAAAGATCTAACATTCATGCTATCAGGGTCCCAAGAGTAAGAGAATGAATGGAGAGATGAAAAAAAAAATTTTAAGAAATAATGGCTAAAAACTGTCTACTGGGTGTGGTGGCTCACATCTGTAATCCCAGCACTTTGGGAGGCTGAGGCAGGGGGATCACCTGAGGTCAGGAGTTCGAGACCAGCTTGGCCAACATGGTGAAACCCCGTCTGTACTAAAAATACAAAAAATGAGTTGGGTGTGGTGGCGGGTGCCTGTAGTCCCAGCTACTTGGGTGGCTGACGCAGGAGAATTGCTTGAACCCAGGAGGCGGAGGTTGTAGTGAACCGAGATCGAGCCACTGCACTCCAGCCTGGGTGACACAGCAAGACTCCGTCTCAAAAAAAGGAAAAAACAAAAACAAAATCAACTATCTATCTATCTGTTTTAGAGGTGGGGTCTCACTATGTTGTCCAGGCTGGTCTCAAACTCCTGGACTCACGAAATCCTCTTACCTTGGCCTCTCAAAGTGTTGGGATTATGGGCATGAGCCACCACACTCAGCCTCAAATTTAGATATAAACTTACAGAATCAAACTTCTAAAAACTAAAGAAAAGTCCTGAAATCAATTAGAGAGAAACAACATATCACTTATAGGAGAATAACAATTTGAAAGACAACAGATTTTTCATCAGGAACCATGGAAACCACAAGGATGGATACAATATTTTTCAAATGCTGAAAGAAAATAACTATCAAGCTAAAATTCTATAGACAGTGAAAATATCCTTCAGAAATAAAAATGAAATAAAAATACTGGCAGATGAACAAAACTAAAAATGTGTCACCAACAGATCAGCTTTGAAAAGAATGGCTAAAGAAACTCTATCAGAAAGGAAGTAAATGATAACAGAAGAAAACCTCAAATAGAAGTAAAGAAAAAGCAATGGAAAGGGTGTGTGTGTGTCTATATATGCATATATCCATATATATGTTATGCATATATGTATGTTTATTCATATACAGACACACATACATACACTAATTAAGCAATTCTTCTCTTGAGTTTTAAAGATTATGTTTGATGGTTGAAAGTAAAAATTATAGCAGTCCCTGATGTGGTTCTCCTTGTATGTAGAGGTAATATTTAAGACAACTGTACCATAAAGAAGGAAGGTGTGCCAGGCACAATGGCTCATGCCTGTAATCCCAGCACTTTGGGAGGCCGAGGCCGGCAGATCACGAGGTCAGGAGATCGAGACCATCCTGGCCAACATGGTGAAACCTCATCTCTACTAAAAATACAAAAATTAGCTGGGTGTGGTGGCATGCACCTGTAATCCCAGCTACTCGGAGGGGCTGAGGCAGAAGAATGGCTTGAACCCAGGAGGTGGAGATTGCAATGAGCTGAGATCACGCCACTGCACTCCAACCTGATGACAGAGCAGGACTCCGTCTCAAAAAAAAAAAAAAAGAAGAAGAAAGGTAGAAGGAACTAAAAGGTTCCTTCTACTAAAACTAACTACTTTCTACTTAAGGTGGTAAAAAGTTGATATTAATAGACTGTAATAAGTTATCTAGATATATATTCCTAGAGCAATCACACAAAAAACTTTATAAAGAGATATACTCAAAATGAAATATTAAAAAATGTTCAAGGAACCCATTGTAAAACAGGAAAGGCGAAACAGAAGAACAAAAATAATGAATGAAACAAAAATGGCAAATTTAAATCCAAAGTATCAATAATTATATTAAATATAAATGGTTTATACATACCAACGAAAAGAAATTAGTAGAACTGATTCTTTTTTTAAAGAACCCAACTAGACCACGTGTAATGGTTTACGCTTGTAATCCCAGCACTTTGGGAGACCAAGGTAGGTGGATCACTTCAGCCCAAGAGTTCGAGACCAGCCTGGGCAACATGGCAAAACCCTGTCTCTACCAAAAAAACCCCAAACAAAACAAAAATTAGCCAGGTATGATGGCATGCATCTGTAATCCCAGCTACTCAGGAGGCTGAGGTGGAGGGCTGATTGAGCCTAGGAGGTTGAGGCTGCAGTGAGCCATGATTGCACCACGGCACTCCAGCTTGGGTGACAAAAGTGAGACCCTGTCTCAAAAAAAAAAGACCTAGGCCAGGCATGGTGGCTCATGCCTATAATACCAACACTTTGGGAGGCCCAGGCAGGCATATTGCTTGAGCCCAGGAGTTCAAGACCAGCCTGGGCAACATAGCGAGACCCTGTCTCTATTAAAAAAAGAAAAGAAAAGACCCAACTATATGCTATCTATAAGAAACTTACTTCAAATATAGTTATGTGTCACTCAGTAAGGACACATTCTGAGATATGCACCATTATACAATAAGGTGAGAAGGTAAATAAGTACAGCCATTATGGAAAACATGTATGGAGGTTCCTCAAAAAATTAAAAATAAGGCTGGGTGCAGGGGCTCATGGCTATAATGTCAGCACTGTGGGAGGCCAAGACAGGAAGACTGCCTGAAGCCAGGAGTTTGAGACCAGACTGGTCAATATTGTGAGACCCTGTCTCTACAAACGATTTTTTTTTTTTTTCAGTTGGATTTTCACTCTTGTCGCCCAGGCTGGAGTGCAATGGCGAGATCTTGGCTTACTGCAACCTCTGCCTCCTGGGTTCAAGTGATTCTCCTGCCTCTCAGCCTCCCAAGTAGCTGGGATCATAGGCATGCACAGCCACGCCCGGCTAATTTTTTTGTATTTTTAGTAGAGACGGGGTTTTACCATGGCAGTCAGGCTAGTGTCAAACTCCTGACTTCAGGTGATCCACCCGCCTAGGCCTCCCAAATTGCTGGGATTACAGGCGTGAGCCACCACACCTGGACTCTACAAACAATTTTTAAAAATTAGCTGACTATAGTGGCATGTGCCTGTAGTAGCGAAGCTGAAGTAGATCACTTGAGCTTACAGTGAGTTATGATTGCAGAACTGTGCTACAGCCTTGGAGACACAGCGAGACCCTGTCTCTAAACAAACAAAATTAAAAAACAAAAAAAAATTTAAATAGAACTACTATATGATTCAGTAATTCCCCCTATTGGATATATATCTAAAGGATATAACTAATATGGGTATGTTGAAGAGATATCTGTACTACTATGTTCATTGCAGCATTATTCACAATAGCTAAGATACGAAATCAACCTAAGTGTTTTCATTCATTGATGGATGAATGGTGAAAGAAAATGTGGCATACATACACAATGGAACACTATTCAGCCTTAAAAAAAGAATAAATTCTGTCATTTGTGATAACATGGATAAACCTGGAGGACATTATGTTAAACGAAATAAGCCAGACATAGAAAGACAAATATCACATGATCTCACTTACACGTGGAATGTAAAAAGTTGAATTCATAGAAATAGAGAGTAAAATGGTGGTTACTAGAGGTTGGTGGGTAGGGGAATTGGGGAAATACTGAAGAAAGGACACAAAATTCAGTTAGGAGGAATAAGTTCAAGAGATCTATTGTACATCATGGTGACTACAGTTAATAACAATATATTGTATGTATTTTTAAAAAGGATATTAATATGTTATTTTTATTGAACAAAGTAGCATTACAGAAAAGGTGATTTCAGGGGCCGGGCACAGTGGCTCACCACTCTAATCCCAGCACTTTGGGAGGCTAAGGCAAGCAGATCACCTGAGGTCAGGAGTTTGAGATCAGCCTGACCAACATGGCGAAACACCGTCTTGACTAAAAATACAAAAATTAGCTGGGTGTGGTGGCGCGTGCCTGTAATTCCAGCTACTCGGGAGGCTGAGACAGGAGAATTGCTCAAATCAGGGAGTCAGAGGTTGCAGTGTGCTGAGATGGCACCACTGCACTCCAGCCTGGTGACAGAGCGAGACTCCATCTCAAAAAAAAAAAAAAGGTTCTAATTGAAAGCCCTTGGGTGAAGCATACCTGGGAACCTGTACTACTGCAGCTTTCTGAGTCTTAAATTATTAAAAAATAAAATGTTTTAAAAAAAGTTCACATATACAAATAGGTGAGTGTAGTCTAGGCATTATTTAAAACAAATAATGAACAAGTATTTGCACTATGAGATTATATTAATACAATAATATGTGGCAATGGTACAGATACAGATTTATAAACAAGGAAGTCTGTATACATAAGTATTGGGAATATGATAAAAAATACCCGGTGGCTCATGCCTTGTAATCCTAGTACTTTGGGAGGCCGAAGTGGGCAGGTTGCTTGAGCCCAGGAGTTCAAGACCAGGCTCAGCAACATGGTGAAATATAGTCTCTACAAAAAAATGCAAAAATTAGCTGGGTGTAGTGGCACTTCTGTAGTCCCAGCTACTTGAGAGGCTGAGGTGGGACAATCACCTGAGCCTGGGGAGGTAGATGCCGCAGTGAGCCATGATTGTGCCACTGTACTCCAGCCTGGACAAAATCATTTAGGAATCCGCAGAAAATTTTAATAGATTATTTAGTAAACAGTACTAGAAACTGCTGAACTACTCAGCAAAAATTAGGTCTCTATTTCATGCAATATTCCAAAATGGTTTAAAGTTTTAAGTATATAAATAACAATAATACAATGGAATGTAAATAAGTACCAATAAACTATAAAACAGTTTGAAGAAAACATTTGAAAATATTTGTCTGTTCTCAGGCTGAGGTAGCCTTCCTAAATATTAAAAAGAAATATTTAATAGTTTCTAATACATAAGATATTTAAACTCTTGTGTGTCAACAAAACATCATAAACTGAAAATAAATCAAAATAAGAAACCTGAAAGAAAATGTTTAAATTTAAAAAACTAGAAAAGGCTGGCCACGGTGGCTGCGTCTGTAATCCCAGCTACTTGGGAGGCTGAGGGAGGCAGACCACTTGAGGTCAGGAGTTTTGAGACCACCCGAGCCAACATGGTGAAACCCCATCTCTACAAAAATTATAAAAATTAGCTGGGCGTGGTGGCGTGCGCCTGTAATCCCAGCTACTTGGGAGGCTGAGACACAAGAATCATTTGACCCCAGGAGGCGGAGGTTGCAGTGAGCAGAGATGGCACCACTGCATTCCAGCCTGGGTAACAGAGTGATGATCTGTCTCAAAAAAAAAAACAAAACAAAAAAAACAAAAAACCAACCAACCAACAAAAAGAAAAAACCCCAAAAAGCAAACTAGAAAAAACATTTGCAAAATGTTACAGGCAAAAGGTTAAATAACCTTATTAAATGAGGTATTTACAAATTAGTAAGTACAAACACAACCATGGAAAGATGGATAAAAGCTATGAATAGGCAATTCATAAAAAGTAAAATAATGATAAACAACTGAAAAAATTCATCTTTGCTAACAAAGAAAAGCAAATTAAAGCAACATGGTACTTTTCTTACCTCTCAAATAGGCATGTATTTATAAAAGTGACAAAATTTAAATGTTCATAAGCTAAGGGGAAAAGAACCTCAAAGTGTACTGCTATAATTGTAATCTCTCTGACATTTATGTGATCTACTGATTTGGGACTTAGTCTATAATGCCATGTGCCATTTGCTAAACTTGCGTTTTACATATATGATCTATCTCCCCAATAAAACCAGAAACCTCAGGATAGTAGCTTTTAGTTTTTTTTCCCAAGATTAAAATAAAAACCAACAGGTAGTAGGCATCCAATATTGTTTTTAATGATGTTAGTGAAAATTATAAAACCTCTGAATCAGAGAAGAGTGAATAAAAGTACACCCCCAGCCTACAACTCCCCAATCTACAGAAAGTGCCATCCTGATTCCTGGATTATACTTACCATCTGGTTCCACCATTCCTATCTCAGGCTGCCAACTACTGCTTAGGAGTATCACACTCCTCAGTGCTGTGCAGAAAACATATCCTTCCTTTGTCAGTTTCCTATGTCAGTTTCTAGCACAGTAGCCCAAGCTCCCTCTGAGCAGATGGCTGACAAGAGGACATGACCTCTCTCTCCTCTATAGAGCCTCTATCCTCCCTTTTTAGACTAGAGGAAGAGATTCCCTCATCCTTTTTAAGGCTACTGCCCATGTTCTTGATCCCATTTGAGATCTTTCCCCTAAAATTATGCATTTCCTTCTGGTACTTTCCATTTTTCCATCCCTAGCCCTCATACCCCTTTGTTTACAAATAGACATGGATGTTCTAAACAGATTTTTAGAGCTTTAACTCTATGAGCTTCTCTTTTCCTCATTACTACTAAACTTCTGTAAGATGTACTTGGCTTTCACTTCCTCACTTTCCACCTCTACTTAACATCCTCCTTATGATCTTAATTCCTTCATTCTCCCTTAACAACCTCATTATGTTCTTAAATCCTTCGTTCTCAAATCTACAAATAACCTCCTGATTAAATCTAATTCCTGCCCTCAGTTTTCATTCTCCTTGACTTGCATTTGACATGTTATGGTCAACTTATTTCTCAAAAGCTTCTCTGTTTCCTGGTTCTCTTTGACACAATGACTACTCAATTTTCGCTTTTCTTCTACCATTCACACATCAAAATTTTATTTGGGTCCTATTAAGGACCAGGCATTGGATTAAATGTTAGGGGATGCAAGGAAGAAAAAAGTTAAAGTTCTTATTCTCAAGTTGATGTGTTCATTTTCCAAGTCGGTCAGTCAGTCAGTCATTCAACAGACTTACATTGAAAAGCCAGGCACTGTGCTAGATGATGGCCTTTAAAAAGCCACGGCCATTGGTGCATGCCTGTAGTCCCAGCAACTCAGGAGGCCTGAGGGAGGAGATTCGTTTGAGGCTGCAGTGAGCTATGATTATGCCATGGCACTCATGCCTGGGTAACAGAATGAGACCCAGTCTCTTACACTTACACACACACACACACACACACACACACACACACACACGCCAAGACCCGTCCCTGCCTTCACTGAGTTCATGGCAAAGGAAGTAAGTAAGCAATGCCACATTTGTTCCAGGTGTCATGACAGAGAAGTCAAATCCATTTGTTTCAGGGGCTAGGGAATGAGGGTCTACAGTATTGGCTTCCTGATCTTCTGTTCTTCTCGCCATATCCTTTCTCCCACACAAAGGCTCAAATCAAAACAAAGGGTTTTGATTATCACCTCCATTATCTCACTTCTGAACATACATCACCATTCTCCAAGTGCCTGCTGACTGTCTATCACCTTACACTGTAAACCAAATTAATTACCTTCCCTTTAAACCCAATTTATTCTCTAGACATCTTTATTTCTGTTAAGGATTCCACCACTGTCTCAGACTCTCTGGTGCCAGTTTACATACTACTTTTTCGAAGTGTCTCTTTTCCCAGGTTCTCTCTGGTCTTTCTACTTGCATAACCACCAACCCATTTCATGCCTCTATCACCTCACACCCAGTGTTACATCCAAGCTAGGCTAAATCATCTGACTCACAGGGAGAGAGAGGGAGCTTTTAAAAAACAGTCCTGGGTCTCCAGTCTGAAGATTTGGGTTTGGGATATCTTGAGTGGGAGCCCCAGAATCCTGGTTTTCCATAACATTGATCTGGTCCAGACTCCCAGTGGTCCAGACTCTGGTCTACTGACTTCCAGTGCAGCTAACATCTCTCCAACCCCATCCCCGAGGAGTCTTCCTAAAGTGTTAGATTCATCCTGCTCAAAGTTTTCAACGGTTTCCCACTGAATAAACAATAGATTTGAAAAATCTGGATTGATACATAGGAAATGCTTCACAGTTTGGCCCCTGTTATGGGTTGAACTATGCCTCCCCAAAAAAGATATGAAGTCCTAATCCCCAGTACCATAGGATGTGACCTTATTTGGAAATAGGGTCGTCGAAGATGTAATTAGTTAAATAAAGATGAGGTCATTCTGGAGTACTGTGGGCCCCTAATCCAATATGACTGGTGTCCTTTTAAGAAGATAATATGTGAAAACAGACAGGGAAAATGCCAATTGAAGAAAGAGGATTTGAGTGATCATTTACAATCCAAATAACACAGGGGGCTCTTGGAAGCTAAGGAGAGATGCATGGGACAGATTCCCCCCAAGAAGGAACCAACACTGCCAACACCTTGACTTTGGGCCTCCAGAACTGCCAGACAATATATTTCTGCTGTCTTTAGCCACCGAGTTTATGGTACTTTGTTTGGGCAGCACCAGGAAATTAATATGGGTCCCCAAACTACACTTGCAACCTCATCTTTCACTGTTGAACTCACTCTCTGTTAAAGTCAAACTGGTGTAAAATTCTTACACTACTGAGCTTTTCTTTCATAAGCACTCTACTTCTGGAATCCTTTTTTCACCTACCACAAAATCATACCACATGTTAGTGGCCAGCTCGTATTTTACTTTGTCTCGATGCTTCCCATCCATCCTGCTCTTCTCAGTAATGGCACTACATGCACAATACAACGAAATGCATAATAATTTACCAAATGCTGCAATGCACCAAGCCTTCTTAAATGTCTATATTCATTTGGTAGGGCTGCCATAAAAGCATCACAGACTCGGTGGGTTCAACAACAGAAATTTATTTTCTCACAGCTCTACAGGCTAGAAGTCCAAGAAGAAAGTGTCAGCAAGTTTGGTTTCCTATGAGACCTCTCTCCTTGGCTTGCAGATGGCCACCATCTTACTGTATCCTCACCTGGTCATTCCTCTGTGTATTTGTTTCTGATGTCTGCGTGTACAAATTTCCTTTTCTTACAAGGACACCAGTCACATCAAATTAGAGCCCACCCTAAAGACCTCTTTTAATCAACTACTTAAAATTTTTTTTTCCTTTCTTTGAGACAGGGTCTTGTTCTGTTACTCAGGCTGGAGTGCAGTGGTGCAAATATGGCTTACTGCAGCCTCGAGCTCCTGGGCTCAAGCAATCCTCCCACTTCAGGCTCTGGAATAGCTGGGACCACGGGCATGTACTACCATGCCTGGGTAATTTGTACATTTTTTGTAGAGATGGGATCTCCCCATGTTTCCCAGGCTGGTCTCGAACTCCTGAGCTCAAGCAATCCTCCTGCCTCAGCCACCCAAAGTACTAAGATTACAAACATGAGCTACCATGCCCGGTCTTTAAAGACCATCTCCAAGAACATTTTATGGTCATTTTCTTAAATATCAGCACATAAAATCCTACCACACTCTCATTAATGACCACACAGTGTTCAAAAGAAGGGATGGGACACACATCAAGCAAATAAAAAGGAATGTGTGAACACACAACAGAGGCTAAATAAAACTGAAGAAATACAAAGAACAAAAGAGTGTTACAGGGCCAATGCTGTGGTCAACTATTAACGTTCATACAGGAAAAGAAAGCGGGGAGAAGACTAGTTTAAGAAACAGTAAAAGAAAAAACAGCAGGCCAGGTGTGATGGCTCACACCTGTAATCCCAGCACTTTGGGAGGCTGAGGCAGGTGGATCGCTTGAGCCTAGGAGTTCAAGACCAGCCTGGCAACATGGTGAAACCCTGTCTCTACTAAAAAATACAAAAATTAGCCAGGCGTGGTGGCATACTCCTGTAGTCCCCAGAGGCAGAAGGATCACTTGAGCTCAGGAGTTTGAGACCAGCCAGGGCAACATAGTGAGACCCTGTCACTACTAAAAATAAAAAAAATTAGCTGGGTGTAGTAGCGCATGCCTATAGTTCCAGCTACTTGGAAAGCTGAGGTGGGAGGATTGCTTGAACCTGGGAGCTCGAGGCTGCAGTGAGCTGTGATGGCACCACTGAACTCCAGTCTGGGCCACAGGGTGAGACCCTGTCTCAAAAAAAAAAAAAAAAAAAAAAAGAGAGAAAAAAAGATTAGGAGATAAAGTTATGACAATCTCCAGGAAAACCACCAAAAGCAAAGAGTTTTTAAAAAGGACAGAATAGATAAGAACATTATATGAACAACCCAGGAAGCTCAATATCAGAAAGCTGCTGACAGAAAAGAACCAAAAAATGGAGAGCTATGAGTCTGCAGATCTATTAAGGGGCCCACCAAGTACACCTCTATGGAATTCCAGACTATATAGAACATAAAAGCTTCCAGAAAAGAAGAAAAATTAATTTCCTATATGAAACTTTCTATTTCTCATGAACAACAAGGGATGTCAGAAGAAATGGAGCAATGACTTCAAAGTTTTGAGGAAAAATAATAGGCAACCTAGAATTCTATAGTCAACCAAACCATCACTCCAACATGAGGGTCTTAAAAACAGACACCAGAGGCTGGGTACGGTGGCTCACGCCTGTAATCCCACCACTTTGGGAGGCCAAGGAGGGCAGATCAGCTAACACAGTGAAACTCCATCTCTACTAAAAATACAAAAAATTAGCCAGGCGTGGTGACAGGCGCCTATAGTCCCAGCTACTCAGGAGGCTGAGGCAGGAGAATGGCATGAACCTGGGAGGCAAAGCTTGCAGTGAGCCAAGATCGTGCCACTGCACTCCAGCCTGGGCAACAGAGCGAGACTCCGTCTCCAAAACAAACAAACAACAACAACAACAAAAAACGGATACCAGAAAGAGTCAAAATTTATCTGCCAGGTACCTTTTCTCTCAGTAAGTGACTTGAGAATGAACTCTGGTAAGATAGATTGATTGACTGATTGATTGATTGATTGAGACGGAGTCTCACTCTGTCGCCTAGGCTGGAGTGCAATGGTATGATCTTGGCTCACTGCAACCTCCACCACCCGGGTTCAAGCAATTCTCCTGCCTCAGCCTCCCGACTAGCTAGGATTACAGGCACCCACCACCACGCCTGGCTAATTTTTGTATTTTTAGTAGAGACAGGGTTTTGCCGTGTTGGCCAGGCTGGTCTTGAACTCCCGGCCTCAAGTGATCCACCTGCCTCAGCCTCCCAAAGTGCTGGGGTTACAGGCATGAGCCACCATGCCCCCTAGCCTCTAGTAAGATTTAAAAAACAAATACAAAGAAAGACTGATATCCAAGATCAGTGGACCCAACCTCCCCTGCACCCCCCTCAAAGAAAAACCAGCAAGGAAAATACCAATATGACTGTGTAGACAGCCTAAAAAACAGTGCCCACTGGTCTTGGATGGGAGTGTATGACTAGCCTAAATTTGGGCCACAGTGTATGGTCTGCACTAGCCTTGACAGGCTGGAGTGTATGATTGAGATCTTGGGGAAAAGTGAAACTATAATAACAGGCAAATAGACAAGAAAATTAGAAACTCCAGGGAGAAAATTTTATGAGAAAGTTACGGTTCAAATATAAAATATAAAGACATGATTGGAAGCAACTGATAGTTTCAGAGAGAGAATTCACTTTTTCTTCATTTTCTCATTTGAATAGCCCAGGGTCTATGACATTGAACCTACAGAGAAAGAAATAAAAACCCAGAAAATGCTGCCTGGCCTGACAGTGAACAATATTTACTTAGCTATAATAACATAAATATTAAGTGGGCGCGGCACTCACGACTGTAATCCCAGCACTTTGGGAGGCTGAGGAGGGCGATCATGAGGTCAGGAGATCCAACAGGTGAAACCCTGTCTCTACTAAAAATACAAAAATTAGCCAGGCGTGGTGGCATATGCCTGTAATCCCAGCACTTTGGGAGGCCGAGGCAGGCGGATCACTTGAGGCCAGAAGTTTGAGACCAGCTTGGCCAACAAGGTGAAAACCTGGCTCTACTAAAAATACAAAAATTAGCCGGGCGTGGTGGCAGATGCCTGTAATCCCAGCTACTTGGGAGGCTGAGGCAGGAAAATCACTTCAGCCTGGGAGGCAGAGGTTGCAGTGAGCCAAGATCACACCACTGTACTCCAGCCTGAGCGACAGACCAAGAGTCTGTCTCAAAAAAATAAAAAGTAAAAAAAAAAAAAAAAAAAAAAAGGAAAAGGAAAAAGGAAAGGAAGAAAGAAGGAAAGTGCTGAAAATTAACCTAAAAAAAGGAGGTTGAAGAGTACTTCCGAAAGTTAGAAATGTAATCACTTTATGGGTTTGTTTTGTTTTGTTTTTGAGACAGAGATTTGCTCTGTCACCCAGACTGAATTGTGTCCCCTAAAAGATGTTAAAATTGTAACCCCCTACTCAGTTCCTGTGAATGTGAACTTATTTAGAAAGAGGATTTTTGCATATGATCAAGTTGAGATGAGCTCATTAGGGTGGTCCCTAATCCAATGACTAGCGCACTTATTTTGAAAAAGGAAATTTGGACACACGAGACAGATATGCATAGAGGGAAGACAATCTGAAGATACAGAGAGAATGCCATCTACAATGTAAGGGATGCCTGAGGCTACCAGAAGCTAGAAGAAAATCATAGAACAGATTCTCCCTCACAGCCCGCAAGACTTCTAGCCTCCAAAACTCTGAGACAATAAATTTCTATTGTTTAAGCCACCCAGTTCGTGGAGTTTTGTTACAGAAGTCTGAGGAAACTAATAAACAGCAGCAGAACAGGAAATAATACAAATATTAAATGGGGGGATAGTGTAAGGTAAATTTCCATTTTTTCACACTGGAGAGGCAAAGAATTATGTTGTCTTTTTTATTAATAAAAGAATTAAGAAGAAACAGCATATACATATAATTTAGAATTATGGAGGTCACCAAAAAGCAGAATGTAAAGAAATTGAAGCCCTTGTGCATTGCTGGTGGGAATATAAAATGATGCAGTACTGTGAAAAACAGCATGGTGATTCCTCAAAAAATGAAACATGGAGTTACCATATGATCCAGTAATTTTACTTCTAAGAATATACTCAAAAGAACTAAAAGCAGGGACTCGAACAGATGTTTGTACATCCATGTGTTTTTTTTGTTTTTGTTTTTGTTTTTTCAATTGAGACAGCCTCACTCTGTCACCCAGGCTGGAGTGCAGTAGCACCATCTGGGCTCACTGCAACCTCTACCTCCTAGGTTCAAGCGATTCTCCTGCCTCAGCCTCCCGAGTAGCTGGGAATTACAGGCATGCAGCACCATGCCTGGCTAATTTTTGCATTTTTGGTAGAAATGGGGTTTTGCCATGTTGTCCAAGCTGGTCTTGAACTCCTGACCTCAAGTGATCCGCCTGCCTCGGCCTCCCAAAGTGCTGGGATTACAGGCGTGAGCCACCACACTCAGCCTACACCCATGTTCATAGCACCATTAGTCACAACAGCCAAAAGGTGGAAGCAGCCCAGGTGTCCATCAGTGAATGAATGGATACACATAAAGTGGTATAAACATACAACAGAATATTATTCAACCATAAAATGTAAATTCTGATATATGCTACAACATGGATGACTTGAAAACAAGGTCATCCTATGTGAAATAAACAAGATACCTTTGTGAAATAAACCTATGTGAAACAAACCAGATGTCAAATGACAAATATGATCCACTTATACGAGGTAACTATTATAGTCAAATTCATAGAGACAGAAGGTAGAATGGTTGCCAGCAGCTGGGGGAGGAGGAAATGGGGAGTTAGTGTTTAATGGATATGGAGTTTCAGTTTGGGGAGATGAAAAAGTTTTGGAGATGGACAGTGGTGATGGCTGCACAACAGGAATGTACTTAATGCCAATGAATTGTATACTTTAAAAGTAGTTAAAATGATAAATTTAATCTTATATTTTTTTACCATGAGAAAAGTATGTATATGAACACATTAAGATGTAAAACCTTTTCAGGCCGGGCGCGGTGGCTCATGCCTGTAATCCCAGCACTTTGGGAGGCAGAGGCAGGCGGATCATGAGGTGGGGCAATCGAGACCATCCTGGCCAACATGGTGAAACTCCGTCTCTATTAAAAATACAAAAATTAGCCGGGCGTGGTGGCGCGTGTCTGTAATCCCAGCTACTTGGGAAGCTGAGGCAGGAGAATTGCTTGAACCCAGGAAGCGGAGGTTGCAGTGAGCTGAGATCGCACCACTGCACTCCAGCCTGGTGACATAGCAAGACTCAGTCTCAAAAAACAAAACAAAACACCTTTTCGGTGCTGCAGAGGCTCTCTCATACCTCTTTCCAGTCACAACCTCCCACCTCCTGTCAGAGGAAGTAGGGATATGACCTTTATCATTGTAGTTTAGTTTTACTCGGTAATTCTGCTACATCTACTTTTTCTTGTCCATCTGGTTTCTTTCACTCAACCTTTTATCTACGAGATTCATCCATGTTGTCATGTCTACTGGTAGTTTGTTCCTTTCTATTACTGAATAAAATTCCATGTTATCAATAGTGTATGTCAATTTTTTTTTGTTGTTGATACATAGTCTCGCCCTGTTGCCCAGATTGGATGGAGTGCAGGGGCGTGATCTCACCTCACTGCAACTTCTGCCTCCTGGCTTCAAGCCATTCTCCTGTCTTAGCCTCCTGAGTAGCTGGGATTACAGGTGTGAGCCACCACACTCAGCTCATTTTTGTAATTTTAGTAGAGATGGGGTTTCACCATGTTGACCAGGCTGGTCAACTGATATGCCTGCCTTAACCTCCGAAGTGCTTAGATTATAGGTGTAAGCCACCACACCCGACCATATATCACAATTTATTTAACTATTCTCCTGTTTTTGGACACCTGATTGGGTTACAGTTTTTCTGGCTATAATACATAAAGCTGCAGTGAACATTTGTATGTGCACTTTTGTGTAGACATATATTTTTCATTTCTCAAAGGTGGACACCTAGAATTGAAATTCCTGGGTTATTAGATACGTGTATGTTTTGCAGATATTGCCAAAGAGTTTTCTAAAACTATAGAGTGGTTTACATTCCCACTTAAAAAACTTGGAGATCATCTGTGATCTACTCAAGAAGCTTTAATTCAATGCTGGCAGGGCATTAACTTTGGTCTTTATATTTTTATTTTTATTTTTTTGAGACGGAGTTTCATTCTTTGGTGCCCAGAGTGGAATGCAGTGTGCGATCTCGGCTCACTGCAACCTCTGTCTCCTGGGTTCAAGGGATCCTCCTGCTTCAGCCTCCCGAGTAGCTGGGATTACAGGCACATGCCACCACATCTGGCTAATTTTTGTATTTTTGGTAGAGATGGGGTTTCACCATGTTGGCCAGGCTGGTCTTGAACTCCTGACCTCAAGTGACCTGCCCGCCTCGGCCTCCCAAAGTGCTGGGATTACAGGCGTGATCCACCATGCCCAGCCTGACTTTGGTCTTTTTTTTTTTTTTTTTTTAAAAAAAAAGCTCTTTAAGTGATTCTGATTCATAATCAGGTTAAGAAGTATCTTAAAGGATAATTACAATGTTTATAATCATAAAAAAAATAAGCTACTCTTACAGCTTAGAAACGAAATGAAGCAGGAAAGAATGTGATGTTAGCTTTATTTAAGGACACTACTTGACTGGCAAAAGCCTCCTCACAGTTCTGGTTTTATTTCTCTTACCTTAGTTATTTGAACTGCATCATCCATTACCACTCAGTGGAATTCCATAAATACCTTTGCTTTTTTTTTAGTTGTGTCACCTGCAACAAAAGGAAAAATACCTTTAGAAATATACAACATCCCTGAGCAGATTGTTCTAGCTTAGGAATTCAAGCCCAGCCTAGGCAACATGCAAAATCCCATCTCCACAAAAAGTAGCCAGGCAGGGTGGCACATGCCTATAATCCCAGCTACTTAGCAGGCTGAGGTGGGAGGACTGCTTGAGCCCAGAAGGTGGAGTTTCCAGTGAGCTGAGATTGTGCCACTGCACTCCAGCCTGGGAACAGAATGAGACCCAGTCTCAAAAGAAAATAGCCAGGAGCGGTGGCTCACGCCTGTAATCCCAGCACTTTGGGAGGCCGAGGTGGGTGGATCACTTGAGGTCAGGAGTTTGAGACCAGCCTAGCCAACATGCTGAAATCCTGCATCTATTAAAAATACAAAAATTAGCTGGGCATGGTGGCGCGCATCTCTAATCTCAGCTGTTCAGGAGGCTGAGGCAGAATTGCTTGAACCCGGGAGGCGGAGGCTGCAGTGAGCCCAGATCGTGCCACTGCACTCCAGCTCAGGTGACAAAGTCAGACTCCATCTCAAAAAGAAAAATAAGGCCAGGTGCGGTGGCTCATGCCTATAATCCCAGCACTTTGGGAGGCCGAGGCAGGCGGATCACCTGAGAAGTCAGGAGTTCGAGACCAGCCTGGCCAACATGGTGAAACCCCGTCTCTACCAAAAATACAAAAATTAGCCAGGCACGGTGGTGGGTGTCTGTAATCCCAGTTACTTGGGAGGCTGAGGCAGGAGAATCGCTTGAACCCAGGAGGGGGAGGTTGCAGTGAGCCGAGATCGTGACAGTGTACTCCAGCCTGGGCAACAGAGTGAGACTCCATCTCAATCAATCAATCAATCAATCAATCAATCAATAAAACAGCCCTATTTAAACATTATGGATTGTTTTGGAGAGTGGAGTATATCCTAACAAGATGTTTCACAGAGGTGTGCTTAAAATTCCAGGAGCCACAGAACAAAGCTCCATCTTAAATAGTTCAGATTTCTGAATAGCTCATAGGTCTTTCCAGTAAGGGTAGTATGGAACACTCCTCCCTGTCCCAAAACTTGGACTATGCCACCACAGGGTTGTTTATATACCATTAGGCCCTTCCCTAGGGAACATATGGCAGTGTCTAAAGATAGTTTTGACTGTCACAACTAATAGCAGGGAGGCTGGGCTACTGGCATCTAGGGGATAGAGGCCTAGGATGCTGCTAAGCATCTTACAAATCACAGGACAACCCCCTATAACAAAGTATCCAGTCCCAAATGTCAACAATGCCAAGGCTGAAAACCTCTACATTGATCAAAGATCTATCTCTAGTCAATGACTGTGCAAAGTGGTAGCACAAGAGCCTAGCCACTTCTACCTCTTGTGGTATTCCTCTATCAGGCAATCTGGGTGGGCAGAGACTTCGTCAGGTGTGCACTGCAGTCTGATGGCTCCCTATACCCAAACATGTTCCGTTCCCCTTTTCTTCACAGGCATTACTCCTCTAATAAGCCCTTTGCCCCTCCAACCCCATCTGTGTCTGCTTCCTGTAGAATCCAGCTGGCACATAAATTAACATTCACGTTCACACTGAATGGAGTGCGCATTCACATTGTTGGAGAAACAAGAATCACTGGGGGGTAAAAAGAGTCCCAATAAATAAACCAAAATGTTAAAAATTCTAAACTTCTGTACTATCCAAGTATTCCATAACAACCATCTATTATTTATACATAATAAAGAAAATATTAAAGTAAGACTTTATACTAGATTTTGCTCGTGAAGACATGTTCTAATGGCAGGCTAAATTGGTATACTCTGTATATACAGTAGTACCCAAATTCAAGGAAGGGTGAACAACTGTTGGTGTTCTTCAAAAAAAAAAAAAAAAAAAAAAAAAAAAAAGCGCATTCCCAGGTACTAAGGAAATAAAAGATCAGACAATGGGCTTCACAGACATCTCATAAGCTCAGCTTCCTCATTTGTTAAATCAAAGTTGTACTATTAATAGTTTAAACTAAAAACTTTTAGAAGAGACTACAGAGCCCATTCAGTTTGCCCTCCTGCTTTCAGAGATGAGACCAATCTCCCAGACAGAACGACAGTAACCGGGCAAGCAAAGCACAGTTGTTGGCCTTGCTTCTCAATGCCTGGGTCCATTTCTCTTTCCAGGTACAATGTAATGCCCCTAAATGAAGAAAGCACATTAAGCAAACAGTTCCAAAAAGGTTACAATATTAAGATTATTCCAAGAACTATTCAAAATCTAGCCCTTCACTCCATCATGAAAACTGAATGGTGGCATCTGATACTGCCATTCCAGGCTTTCTTTCTGAGTACTCACTCCCTCAGCACATAAATAGCCTCAAGGCTTTAACATCTTAAAAAAACCTCTCTAGAACAAACTACATTCCCAATGCCTCCCCATCCCAGCCATCACTTTCCCCCCTTTCCTCCTGGTCAATATTCTCAATAGTTCATACTCTCCCACCTCAAACCAGGGGCCTCTGACATACACCCTCACCTGGCCTCTACAGAAACTGCTCTTGATTCATCAGTCAATGATGATCTCAAATTACAGGATCTGACCACCCTAAAATTCCCATCATCACTCCCTCAGAATTTCCTCTCCTCAGCAGAAGCACCTAGAACTATCCCTTAAATGTTGGTGTTCCTGGTGTCCCATCTTCCAATCTTCTCACTCTGTACCAGTGGCTGCACATTAGAGTTGCTGGGGGAGCTTTCAAAAAATTCTGGTGCCCAAGTCCAGCTCAGGTGCATCATAATCTTGGGAAAGAGGGAGTTAGGGTTGGGTTCCTGGAAATGTCTGTCTGGTTTTGTTTGGTTTTAAGCACTACAGGTGATTCCAATGTGCAGACAGGGCTAAAAATTGCACTCCTCCATCCAGTCTTCTTGATCTCCTCCTTTCCTCCCACATCCATTTCCAGCCTCAAGCTCTTTCCAAACTCCAAACCTATAAATTCCCTTGCCTTCTAGACCTGCATATTCACAAGCACCTCTGATTCAAATAATCAACACTCACAGAAATGTTGTCTTCTCCTGTATCTGTTCTTCCTTAATTGCTTGTTTCAATGGATAAAAATTACCACCTACTCATTGAGTTAGCAAACTTTTTCTGTAAAGAGCCACACAGTAAATGTTTGGCTCTGCAGGCCAAACAGCCTTTGTCACAATTACTCATCTCTGCTGTTGTGACAAAAAAGCAGTCATAGATATGTAGTTTCAGCATAGCTATATTCTAATAAAACCTTATTTATGAACATGTAAATGTTAATTTTATATAATTTCCACATGTTACAAAATAGTATTCTTCTTTTGATATTTTTCCAACCACTCAAAGATGTAAGAAACATTCGTAGTTTGTGGGCTATGCAAAAACTGGCATTGGGTTGTAGTTTGCCAACCCAGGTCTACCCCCTTGCCAAGCTAGAAATCCTAGTTGTCCCAATTACTTTCTTTCCCTTAGCCCTAGAGTCAATCATTAACTCTGTTGCAAGCTACTTTAACTGTTTATGGCCTCCCCCAGCTGAGAGTAAGATCCTTGAGAGTGAGTGGAGGTTGCAGTGAACTATGATTTTGCTACTGCACTCCAGCCTGGGTGGCAGGGCAAGATCCCGTCTCTAAAACAAAAATAAAAAGATCCTTGAGGGTAAGGACTGTGTCTTGATAATATCCACAGAGCCTAGCAAAGTGTCCAGTACACTGTAGACAATCTTCCTTTAAGTCTTTCCCTTAGTTCAAAACACACAGAAATTCCACCACCATGAAATGCCATTATATATCCTATTAATTTGAATCTTTCTTTATTCTAAGGCATCCGTTTCTTTTTAGTTTAACTTATTACTGAACTTGACAGTAAGGTTTAAAGGGAGGAAAAAACCCAGCAAATTTTAAAATGCATTAAATAAAGGCTCAGGCAGACATGGCCCACATTTCTTATTAAGCACAAGTCGTAATGATCATTGCTATTCGATTCTTTATTAACTGCTTAATTTCTGTTTTCTGGGTACCTTTTCTGCTTGGAAATTTGAGACAATCAACTTGGTCAAATCTTGGAAGATGTCAGTAAAATGGATGATTACCAATTATAGATAATCAACACATCAAAAAGCAGCAGCTCAACAAGGATCAGAATAAAAACAGGTATTATATATTAAAGTATTTACTACGTGTCAGACACTGTATCAAATTGTACAATGTACATTATTTAAGGTTACCTTCAAAACAGCACAGGAAATAGATACTTCATTTTGAAGATACTACCAATGAAGAAACTATGGTACAGAGTAGTTATTAATAAATAACTTGTCCACAAACAACTGGTACATGGCAAGACTGAAACTCAAACCCAGGTGTACATGACTCCAAAATCTGCTCTTACCCACTAGCTAAACAAAGCCTATAATTAATGTATGTCAACAACCACATGAGGAAAAGAGCTTTATCCAAAAGGAGCTGAATGGAAGGTTTTAAAGCCCTGTTTGAAATGTATAACCGTCATATATTCCTAAGTATGGTGCAATGTGCACAGCCAGTGAGGCTTTCCAATCATGGTCTAACTAAATGAATAAAACAAATGGGAAGAGCCAATTTGTGGATATGGCAGACCCTCCTACCCCAAAGACGGGAAATAAAACCTTGTCCACAAATCAAACAGAGTCCACAAATCAAAGAACATTACCATCCCCTACTGTTAACAGAGCCATTCATAGGAAGTCCCATGCTTACTACGGCAACCACTGGTCTTGCTGCTCACCATGTTTCTGCCTTTTTGCTTCCTCAGGAAGCAGACAGGAAAATCGCTCTCCTGATCTATTTTGTAAAGAGGAGCTGTCATTTAAAAATAGAGTTTTATAAGTGAGTATGTAGCCGGGCACAGTGGCATGTGCCTGTAATGCCCAGCTACTCCAGAGGCTAAGGCAGGATCACTTGAGCCCAACAGTCAGAGTTTAGCCTGGTCACCCTGTCTCATTTTAAAAAAAAGAAGGAAAAGAGAATACGTACAAAGTAATTAATACTTTGCCTGACACCCAATATTTCTGTATACTAAACTCCATCTTTAAAAAACACTGTCTTTTTTTTTTTTTTTTTGAGACAGTCTCACTCTATCGCCCAGGCTGGAGTGCAGTGGTGCAATCTCGGCTCACTGCAACCTCTGCCACCCGGGTTCAAGTGATTCTCTTCTTCAGCCTCCAGAGTAGCTGGGATTATAGGCGCCTGCCACTCTGCCCAGTTAATTTTTGTATTTTTAGTAGAAACGGGGTTTCACAATCTTGGCCAGGCTTGTCTTGAACTCCTGACCTCGAGATCCACCCGCCTCGGTCTCCCAAAGTGCTGGGATTACACTGAGCCCTAAAGTCTTACTTTTTTTTTTGAGATAGGTCTCACTATGTTGCCCAGGTTGGTCTAACTCCCAGGCTCAAGCAATCCTCCCACTTCAGCCTCCGGAGTAGCTGGGATTACAGGCATGTGCCACTACACCCAGCTCTATCTTTTTCTAATCTAGTAAAACAGCAATCTAGAAAATTATTAAAACTCTCCAGCTACCAAAATCTAGAAATGTTGGATAAATGCAAACATCCTTTGAAAAGCTTAGCTAAGTTCTTAAGAGAGGAGGGAAAACTACCAGTGGCAAGAAAGCAAAAAGTGAACCAAAGCTAAGGCTGGAAGGGTGAGCTGACCTCTGTAATGGGCCCAGGAGCATTTGTTAAGACTTTTGAATAACAAGGGAGGAAAGGAGACAGGAAATAGGAGAAGGGTAGGAAGGGCTCCAGAGAAATAATCTCTCATGAAATCGTGGCTCTCTTAAGGCCCAAGGTCTCAATGAAAATAGATCAGAGAAAATCTACCTCCAAGAACAAGGAGACCCTAAATAAATGGAAAGACATCTTATGTCTTTTTTTTTTTTTTTTCAGAAATAAAAAAGCTTTCATGTCTGTAATCCCAGCACTTTGGGAGGCCGAGGCCGGCGGATCACTTGGGGGTCAGGAGTTCGAGACCAGCCTGGCCAACATGCTGAAACCCCATCTCTACTAAAAATACAAAATTTAGTTGGGCGTGATGGTGTGTGCCTGTAATCCCAGCTACTCGGGAGGCTGAGGCAGGAGAATTGCTTGAACCTGGGAGATGGAGGTTGCAGTGAGCCAAGACCACGCCACTGCACTCCAGCCTGGGCAATAGAGCGAGACTGTCTCAAAAAAAAAAAAAAAAAAAAAAAGAAATAAAAAAACTGATCCTAAAATTTATATGGAATTGCAAGGGACTCCGAATGGCCAAAACAATCTTGAAAAGGAAGAACAAAGTTGGAGAACTCATACTTCCTGATTTCAAAACTTATTGCAAAGCACCGGTAACCAAAGCTGTGTGGTAATGGTATAAGGAGTGATATATAGATCAATGGAATAGTTTTAAATGAGTTCAGAAATAAATCCACAAGTCTATAGTCAACTGATTTTTATTATTCTATTTTTTAGAGACAGTGTCTCACTCTGTCACCCAGGCTGGAGTGCAGTAGCACAATCAGAGCTCACTGCAGCCTTCAACACCCGAGCTCAAGCCATCTTTCTGCCTCACCCTCCCAGAAGCACACACCACCATGGCTGGCTGGTGATGAAATACTGGCCTCAAGTAATCTTTTCATCTGGGCCTTCCAAAGCTCTTGGATTATAAGCATGAGCCACCATGCCCTATGGTCAACTAATTTTTGGGAAGAGTGCTAAGACAACATTCAATGGGGAAAGAACAGGCTCTTCAACAAATGGCACTGGGACAACTGGATATTCACATGCAAAAGAATGAATCCTTACCTCATACCATATATAAAAATTAACTTGGGACTGAAAGTGGTGGCTCACGCCTGTAATCCCAGCACTTTGGGAGGCCAAGGTGGGCATGGATTACTTGAGCCCAGGAGTTTAAGACCAGCCTAGGCAATAATAGTGAAACCCCGTCTCTAGAAAAAATACAAAAATTAGCCAGGCATGGTGGCACAAGCCTGTGATCCCAACTACTTGGGAGGCTGAGGTGGGAGGATAGCTTGAGCCCAGGAGGTCAAGGCTGCAGTGAGCCAAGACTGCTCTACTGCACTCCAGCCTGCAGCACAGAGCAAGACCCTGTCTCAAAAAACAAAACAAAACAAAAGAATCAAAGTGGATTAAAAACTTAAAAAGCTACAACTATAAAATTATTATTTTTTTTTTTTGGAAACATAGTTTCACTCTGTGGCCCAGGCTGGAGTGCAGTGATGCAATCTCAGCTCACTGCAACCTCTGCCTCCATGGTTCAAGTAATTTTCCTGCCTCAACTTCCCGAGTAGCTGAACAGGCACACGCCATAGGCTAATTTTTTGTATTTGAGTAGAGATGGGCACCATCTTGCCGAGGCTGATCTTGAAATCCTGAGCTCAGGCAATCCGCCTGTCTCAGCCTCTCAAAGTGCTAGGATTACAGGCATGAGCCACCGTGCTTGGTCTAAAACTATAAAATTCTTAGAAGAAAACATAGGTAAATCTTCATGACACTGAATTTGAAAATGGATTCTTAGATATGACACTAAAAATCATAAGCAACAAAACTGACAAATTGGAATTCGTCAAAATTTTGAAAGACAACCTATGGGATGCAAGAAACTATGTGTTAATCAGATATCATGTATCTGATAAGGGTCTAGTTATCAGAATAGATAAAGAACTCTTACAATTCAGTAACAAAAAAAGACAACCTCCCCCCAATTTAAAAAATAGGCAAAGAATTTAAGAGACATTTCTCCAAAGAATATATACTAATGGCCAACAAGCACATGAAAAGATTTTCAAAGGATAGCCAAATGGTGGAAATAACCTAAATGCCCATTATTGGATGAATAGATAACCAAAATGTGGTATTATACATACAATGAACTATTATTCAGCCTTAGAAAGGAAGGAACCTGGTACAGTGGCCCACACCTCTAATCTCAGCTACTTGGGAGGCTGAGGTGGGAGGATTACTTGAGCCCAGTGAAAGTCTGAGGCTACAGCATGCTATGATGGCCTATGTGAATAGCCACTGTATTCCAGCCTGCAACACAGTGAGACCCCCAACTCTTTAAAAAAAAAAAAAAAAAAAGAAGAATGAAGTACTGATACATGCTATAAACATGGATGGAACTTGAAAACACATGCTAAGTAAAATAAGTCAAAATGCAAAATATGTGGCCCTAAGTAAACTGCAAAAGGGACAACTATTTATAGTATGAGGACTCAAAGAAGAAGGCAGTAGACTGCCTTGCTTGGCCTCACCTTGGAATACACATTACCCAATAGCGACTCAAATGTTTTGCCCTTCTGTACGTGTTCATGAATGACCATAAAAGTGCTACGAGTACAGATTTTGGGGTTACACATAAATTTTAGCAAGTAGGTGAATTTGCAAATAAAAAAAATCTGTGACTAATGAGCATCAACTGTACTTTTTTCGTCTCCAAATAATTAAGTCTAAAAACCATTAGGTGGGGCTGAGCAAGGTTAGCATGCACATGATCTGATAAGGAAAGGAAAGACTGGGCACATTCAAGGGGATTGATCAATTAAGTAAATATTAATATATTAAGAAAAACTGGGGCCCAGTTTCTCTGTCAGAGAAGGGAGTTACAAATACAAAAAGGAAGACAAATAAAATGAACTCTGAGGTGTTGAGGTACTAGGTACCAGTGTGAACTCACAGTACACACACACACACACACACACAGAGCAAGAAATAAAAAAATGAGTCTATGTGTGTGGATGTATGTTTGTGTATGTATATACATGCATATATGCTCTAGCTCTGTCTGCTGAGAAAGTCTAGGAGCAGTGACACCTCAGTGGAACAATGACATCTACTGTCCAGACCTAACCTCTAAATACATTCTTCAATAAAGGGAACCAGGGTACCTTGGTGAAATGATTCCAGAGGTAGGGCAGGAAAAGTATAAGAAGGGCTTTGATCATATCTGGTCCCAGAAAGAGGAAAGTGATCAAAGAATGATAGGACAATGTCAAAAGGATACAGAAGCCAGCTTGACAGGGTTTCCACTGACCAAATCTGGGACAAACTCAGCATCAAAGTACCAAAGTACACTAATAGATAACTTATTGAATAAAATATGAATCCGTAAGTCCATATTGATATAAGTTAAATAAACGGGAAGAGAACAGTTTTTCCTTTCAATGAAATGTCAATGAATGGATGTAGAAGGGATGATGAAATTAGAAAATCATCATTTGGCGCCATCATACCAATAATCCAGCAAAAAAATTTCAATGGGTGCTAAAACTAGAAGGTGAAAGTTTGATGAGGAATGGGATACTTACATTGTCTCAAAGTACCTCCTCCTCCTCCTCATAAAATACTGATTATAAAGGAAAAAACAGTTAAATGTATGGTAGAGAAAACTGGCAGACACAATCTTAATCAAGTGACCAAGGTTAACATCAAGAAAAATGGGACACATGGAAATTATGTAGTACCTGGATGGATAAAATAAGAACACAGCACAATTTATATGGCAATTCTGATAAAATGCATAATCTGAATCTAAAGATGAAGAAACATCAGGTCCATGTTAATGACTTCCTCAAAATAATGAGCCTGTAATCTTCAAAAGTGTCAAGGCGATCAAGTCAAAGACAGACATGACAACTAAATGCAATGTGTGATTTTAAACTGGATCCTTCACCTTTTGGGGACAACTAGAATAACTCAAATGGGGCCTGAAGATAAGCTGGTAGTACTGTACTGGTATTAAACTCCAGATTTATTTTATTTTATTTTTGGAGACAGGGTCTCACTCTGTCACCCAGGCTGGAATGCAGTGACACAATCTCAGCTCACTGCAACCTCTGCCTCCTAGGTTCAAGTGATTCTCGTGCCTCAGCCTCCTGAGTAGCTGGGATTACAGGTGTGCACCACCAAGCTGGGCTCATTTTTTTGTATTTTTAGTGGAGACAGGTTTTCATCATGTTGGCCAAGCTGGTCTCAAACTCCTGACCTCAAATGATCTGCCCACCTCGGCATCCTAAAGTGCTGGGATTACAGGCGTGAGCCACCGTGCCCGGCCAAACTCCAGATTTAATGCTCATTAAAGTATTTGGGGCTGATGGGGCTCACTCTCTAATGGTTCAGGGAACGAAAAGACTCTGTAACTATTCTTGCAATTTTTCTGTACATGTATTTATTTCAAAATAAAGAACAAAATGTGATTACGACAAAAAAAGTGCACACTAATGTCCCAGTATTATAAAAATCTAATTCTTCCTTAGTAAAATTTCTGGATAGTCAAAGTACCCCATTACCCCTACTTATTTTTACTAGCTTTTCTAATGAAAGTGTATCTCATTTTCACAGCATTCTGCAATAGAACTTTTGTGATGTTGGAAATGTTCTAAATACGTGCTGTCCAACATAGTAGCACACATGGCTAATGGCTATCATTTTGGACAGTGTAGGTCTAGAGAATAGCAGTTTGGTCACAAAAAATTAAAGAGCTTTTTCATAAAACATTAGGGTTTTCTGTCGTTGTCTGTTTTTGAGACAGGGTCTCACTCTGTCACCCAGGCTGGAGTGCAGAGGTGCGATCTCAGCTCACTTCAACCTCCACCTCCTGGACTTAAGTGATCCTCCCGCCTCAGCCTGCAAAGGAGCTGGGACTACGGGCGTGAGCCACCATGCCCAGCTAATTTTTGTATTTTTTGTAGAGACGGAGTTTCGCCACGTTGCCCAGGCTGGTCTTGAACTCCTGAGCTCAAGCAATCCACTTGCCTCGGCCTCCCAAAGTGCTAGGATAATTAATAGGCATGAGCCACCATGCCCGGCCAAACGTTAGTTTTAATACCAAATAGATTTTAACACAAATTAAATTACTTCAGTTTTTCTATACTTCTGTATATTTTCAAAATTTGTTTTTTGAGATAGGGTCTTACTCTGTCACCCAGGCTGGAGTGCAATGGTGCGATCTCGGCTCACTGTAGCCTCAACCTCCCAGGCTCAAGTGATTCTCTCACTTCAGCCTCCTGAGTAGCTGGGAATACAGACATGTGCCTCTACACCCTGCTAATTAATCTTGGTATTTTTTGTGGAGATGGGGTTTCACCAGTTTGCCCAGGCTTGTCTCGAACTCCTGGGCTCAAGTGATCTGCCCACCATGACCTCCCAAAGTACTGGGATTATAGGCCTGAGTCCCCATGCCTGGCCTTCTAATTTCTTAATCAAATCTGAATACCTACCTATTAGAAGCAACCATCTATCTTTAGTTTGAGAGCAGTCTTTTTTTTTCACTGACTTCCGTTTTAGTATACGATTTCCACTGATTGATATCCATGTCTTCTCTACTTCTTGAAATATGCTTTCCTAAAATCTAGGGGGCATGTACGTATCTACCCATACTCCCACCCTGTTCTTACATAGTTAGATCCCATAGTCACTTTCTCTCATATTTACTATTTATATTTTACTTTTATTCCCTCTCAGAGCTGCTACAGTGTATTTAATTGGTGCTACAAATTTATTTCCAGCCATGCTCAGCATAATATCCTCCTGATCAGATCAGACTATTTCAGGGCAAACATATTATTCCTTTTCCACATGAAATAAACCTATTTATTATATAATCATTCCAATATTTTAAGCCAAGAACTAAAAGTCAAAGACTAGTTTAATGACATCATCAACATAGACTAGCAGAGAAGAATGACGGCATGCTTCACATAGTTCATCAAAACAGGAATTTCAAATTCTACAACTCTTGATTTGAATACAAATGCAAAGGATTCTCATCTCTTATCATTCACCTTAGTAACTTCAGTGAATGCAGTATCAGTGTGACTCACCTACCAGGTTCTGTTACTGTTCACTCAGAGCAAGAAAAAAATTGGTTTGTATACAACAGGCCCATGAAGTTAACACCTATGCCAAACATCATTAGAAACACTTAACAAAACTAGGAAAATCTGGAATCCTACCAAAAGCAGAACTATTTTAAGGAAGAGTTTGATCTAGAAGATTTATCCACCCCTTGCTTCTATTAATAAATATTTAAAACAACAAAAATAAAAATAAAAGCAACTAAAAATTCCTAACATCAAAATTATTTATAAGATAGCCAGGCAAAGTGGCTCATGCCTGTAATACCAACATTTTGGGAAGCCGAGGCAGGAGCACTGTTTGACCCCAGGAGATTGAGACCAGCCTGGGCAACACAGTGAGACCACATCTCTACAAAAAAAAAAAAAATGTTAAAATAAAAAATAGGCCGGGTGCGGTGGCTCACACCTGTGATCCCAGCACTTTGGGAGGCCAAGGCAGGTGGATCATGAGGTCTGGAGATCGAGACCATCCTGGCTAACACAGTGAAACCCCGTCTCTACTAAAAATACAAAAAATTAGCCGGACGTGGTGGTGGGTGCCTGTAGTCCCAGCTACTTGGGAGGCTGAGGCAGGAGAACGGTGTGAACCCGGGAGGCGGAGCTTGCAGTGAGCCGAGATCATGTCACTGCACTCCAGCCTGGGTGACAGCGAGACTCTGTCTTAAAAAAAAAAAAAAAAAATTAAAAAAAAAAAAAAAAAAACTAGCTGGGCATGATAGCACACGCCTGTAGTCCCAGCCACTCCATTCCAGCCTGGGTGACAGAGCAAGATCCAGTCTAAAAAAAAAAAAAAGAAAAAGTATATATAAAAATTATATATAATATATACTTTACTTATATATAATATACATTTTATATTTTATATATTATATATAATATACAAAATATATTATATATAAAATATATATAATATATAAAATATATAATTATATATAATGCATACCCTCCACTGTGCCTTATATTATATATTTTATATAATATATAATATACAATACATATTATATATCATATACAATATAGTATATATATCATATATATTATATACTATATAACATCATATATTATATACTATATAACATCATATATACTATATATCATATATAATATACATCATATATAAGATATGTTATATATCATATATACTATACATCATATATAATATATGACATATAATATATGATATATATTATATACGATATGATATATGATATATTATATATGATATGATATATGATATATATCATATATTATAAAATATATTATAATTATAATATATAATTACACATAGTATATATAACAATATATAACATATATTATATATAAATATGTCATATATTACATATTATAATTAATATATTTTAATTATATTATATATGTATTATCTAATATATTATATATTATCTAATACATATTATATTATAATATATATTATATATTACATAATATATAATTTATATATAAGTGAAACGGAATAATTATATGAAATTCAAACTTCTGCATCCATAAATAAGAAAGAATGTAGCTGCACTCATTCATTTACTGTTGTCTGTGGCTGGCTTCAGACAATCTTTTGTAGTTTTCGTTTGTTTTGGTTTGGTTTTTTTTGGAGATGGAGTCTCACTCTCATCCAGGCTGGAGTGCAGTGGCATGATCTTGGCTCACTGCAACCTCCGCCTCCTGGGTTGAAGCAATTCTCCTGCCTCAGCCTCCCGAGTAGCTGGGATTATAGGTGTGAGCCACCACACCAACTAATTTTTGTATTTTTAGTAGAGACGTGGTTTCGCCATGTTGGCCCAGCTGGTCTCAAACTCCTGACCTCAGCGTCAGCCTCCCAAAGTGCTGGGATTTACAAGCATGAGCCACCGCACCAGGCCTGTTTTGTTTTGTTTTGTTTTTTGAGACAGGATTTCACTCCATCACTCAGGCTAGAGTGCAGTGGTGCAATCACAGCTAACTGCAACCTCGACCTCCCAGACTCAAGGGATCTTCCCTCTCAATCTTTTGAAGGTTAAATAATGTACATTATACAGTCTGACACAGTGCCTTACACATAACTACTTAATAAATGGTACTTACATGTTATTATTCTGATCCTTGTTGAACTGCTTTTTGATGTGTTCTGGTTATCCATAATTGGTAATCAGCCACTGTACTGACTGGCAGAGTGGAGTGGCTTATATAGCTTTCCACTGCTGCTCAGTATACCACAAATCACAGTCACAAAGTTATAACTCAACAGCACGTTTGGTGCCACACATGCATATTGTCATACTGTGACATTTTATTTTTTATTAATGCATAACTGTTATCAGTAACTAAAAGTCATTATTATTTTGACATTTTATTAGTACATAACTATCATTAGTTATTAGTGCATAACCATCATGTCGAAACAAAAACAAATGCACTTTGAATGTCATGTTTTTCATTTTTTTTAATTTTGTATTTTTTTAAAACTAGAGATGGACTCTCACTATGTTGCCAAGGCTGGTCTTGAACTCCTGGGCTCAAGCAATCCTCCCACCCTGGCCTCCAAAAGTGCTGGGATTACAAGTGTGAGCCACCACACCCAGCCTGAATATCATGCTTTTAAGGCACAGTGGAGGGTATGCATTATTTTATCAAGACAAGATAGGGAAGCATTTTGTTTAGTATGCAATGACTCTACAGTCATCCCTTGGTATCTGTGGATCAACCGTGGATACCAAAATCTATGCACACTCAAGTCCCACAGTGGCCCAGAGGATACAAAAATTTCACTGTTCTGTATCTGGGGGTTTCCTCAAATAACGTATTTTTGATCCACGTTTGGTTGCATATGTATAAACTGCTGATTGTATTTATTGAAAAAAAATTCTCATATAATTGGACCTGTGCAGTTTGAAACTGCGTTGTTCAAGGAGTCAACTGTCTGTCTGTGCTAAAAGAATTCAAAATACATCAATGTTACCAAACTAAGGACCGATCACAGTATTTCCGATTCACAGGAAAGCAATGGTCAGAAAAATTTGAAAATTTAAAGTGGAATATTTCATTACAGCAAGGAGGGAAGGTAAGGAATAGAAAGTTTCTAAAGGAGGGAAGTTTCTAAGTAGCTCATTTGTTAGCAAAGCAAGAAAAGTAATATTCTAGTGATAAGTTAATTAAATCATGAAGAAGCTGAAGAAATGTATCCAGAGAAAATAAACTTGTTTAAGAGTATTAATTAGCCTTTCTCTAGGCTTTCTCCAGACAGGTAACAAAAAAATTATTTTTTAAATTTAATATAAGATAATTTAAAAAGAAAAAAAGACTATTAGCCTTTCAACAAAATCATTTGCTCTAAAAGTCGAAAATATTAGGAGCAAGATCAATAATCTGTTTTAAAAAAAAACCAAGGCAATTGAGGTTAAGTAGATTTCCATCTCTTTTGATGAGTTTGATAGATGTTACAACACTGTTCAGATGTTTATTCAAGGAGTCAGTGCCAAGTTTAAAACAACTGAAGAATTAGCTTCTATGAATAGTCTGTGTTGAACAACTACAAACAAGAAGGTGAAAAAGTACTAATTCCATATAATCTAAAGTGGAATCTCAGATACGTTACCATTGATAACGGTAAAAATATGTGTGAAGCAGAAAAAGGCTTAGTTGGGTGATTTATAAAACTTGTGAAAATGTAAGGTGGTTATTCATGTTTTTTATCAATAGATATTCTATGAAAAATATCTGAATTTATCATGAATTATTAAACCAACCATGTTAATGGTAAATTTCATTCACTGCCATGGGCTTAACCATTGTCAGAAACAGAAGCTGAATAACCTGACTTGCCCAGGCACACAGCAGTTTGACGGCTGAGCTGTACTAAAGTTTTATCATGCTTTTTTTTTTTCTTTTCAGCTTGGAACTGAGATTGAAATTTTTCACAACAATAAGACTGCTTTCAGACACTATGATCAAACAATAAATGGCTTTGAGAATTAGCTTTTGCTAATTTTATAATAGTAAATTCAACTTAAAATTACAGGACAGAACAGCACTTATATATGAAACTTAAACTGTTGTTATTTAGACAACTAACTTTTGAATCATAAGCAACGTTGAGCTGCTTTATACACTTTACATGCTATCAAAAGTTAAAACAAGAAGTGAGATCTCCATTCCCAAACAAATTTGCAGTGGATATAGTTTCTTAGCTCACACTACATTTCCAGAATAATTTTTAGGACCTTAATGCACAAGGAAATTTCTATATTTCAATATCTATTTAACAGTGCAATTGTGGAGCTTCTGTCTAACCTTCCATTGGAAGTAATTAAGCAGCAATGAATAATATACTAAAAGGTAAATGTTATAAGAAAAACCTAATTCTATAAATGCTTCCTGAGTTATTAATATGCTCAATTAAAATCATATGTTTATGGGCTGGTATCAATTATTTGACATGTATGTGTGAAGATGTGTCAAAGATGAAATATATAAAACCTCATTACAGATCTGCATTAATAGATAAATACTTGCAATCAATTTTGATGATTATTTATTGAATAGGAAGCACTAACTCTGAACTCCAATTAAGAAAATGTTATCACTCCAAAAAGAACTCCATTCTTCTCATTAGTATACCTGTATTTCAAAAAATTGTGTTTATTATTTTGAATTTAATCAATTAAGAAATTTCTCAAAATTTGTTTTCTCTCGTTATATCAGAATGTACGTATTACCCTTGATTCTACTTCAGCCTGCAAAATCTAAAATATTTACTATCTGGCCCTTTATAGGAGGATCAGATAATTACTTCTTTGGAGAAAGGTTTTCTTCAGCGGAAGCATATAAAAGCTTGTCCTCTATCTCCTTCTGGGATTGGTAAAAACTTATCTAACACAAATAGGACTCAGGGCTGACTGGTTACATGAAAAAGTACAGTATATCAGGTAATTTTAAAAATGTAACTGAAATATTTGATTTTTACTCAAAACAAATACATGTCACCTGCCAATATTACGGTAAAAAACCAAGGCCTCTTCTTTAAGTACATTTCTACTAATTAATGTTTCAAATGTTCTCTCTTGCATATTCATTACAAATATATCATATCCATTACCCATCATATCCATAATCCACATTTGTGATTTCAAATTTCAGTTTCTTTAAATGGAACAAGAATCTAGGCAACTGTAAGACAACTGAGTATAGAGCGTTTAAGAATTTTACGAGGACAGGTGTGTTGGCTCACACCTGTAATACCAGCACTTTGGGAGGCCGAGGCGGGTGGATCACCTGAGGTCGGGAGTTCGAGACCAGCCTGACCAACATGGAGAAACTATGTCTCTACTAAAAATACAAAAAAGTAGCCAGGTGTGGTGGCGCATGCCTGTAATCCCAGCTATTCGGCAGGCTGAGACAGGAGAATCACTTGAACCCAGGAGGCAGAGGCTGTGGTGAGCTGAGACCACACCATTGCACTCTAGCCTGGGAAACAAGAGCAAAAAAAAAAAAAAAAAAAAGAATTTTATGATCTCCACCCCCAATCTTTCAAAATATTCACGCCCACAATTAGTAAGACAGTAATTTGGTGAAAAGGGGAAAAGGGGATTTGTATTTATCCAATTTGTTCAAGATCTACAACTTAATTTTCCTAAAAACAACTACTTTTTGCAGTCATATTTCATTAGTTAATGTTTAATTAAATTATAAAATTACAGTACTAAATGTAACTGGCATAAGCAGATTTGGAACAAACATACTGACCCCTGGAAGTGTAAAATTCAACTAGTGAGAGATGAAGGCAAGATGTGCTAGAGAGCAGCCAACCAGCCATGAGTGTTCAACTTTTCTTAGGAAACATTCAGTATATTCTAGAGGAAGACTAGAGTGTGGTTATTTCTGTAATTTGATTATATATACTCTATTATCAGCGGTCCCCAATCTTTTTGGCACCCAGGGACCAGTTTTGTGGAAGACAATTTTTCTATGAAATGGAGGGGTGGAGGATATGGTTTCAGATTTTGGGATGAAGCTGCAACACCTCAGATCATCAGGCATTAGATTCTCATAAGGAGCAAACAACCTAGATCCCTGGAGTGTACAGTTCGCAGTAGGGTTTGTGCTCCTATGAAAATCTAATGCTGCTGCTGATCTGACAGGAGGCAGAGCTCAGGTGTAATGTTCCCTGGCCTAAAGTTCACATCCTGCTGTGTGGCCCAGTTCCTAACAGGATGGTCTGTGGCCTGGAGGTTGGGTATCCCTGCTCTATATAATTTGGTGATTATTTGAATATAGTCTAAATTAGAAATCTTCACGTATTTTTCCCCAAACAGCCCACTGTTACAGGATCATTCTTAGTAATCGATCATTTTCTCCCTGATTTCTGAATGCCACTTTCAACATATTCCTTTTTTCTTTCTTTTTTCATTTCACTCCTTCCTACACACTGACACTTTCATATTCTAAATTCCTATATATATTCAGGTCTGTTTCTGGACTATTTTTCTCTAGTTATTTGTCTATTCTTTTTTTTTTTTTTTTTTTTGAGACGGAGTCTTGCTCTCTAGCCAGGCTAGAATGCAGTGGTGTGATCTCGGATCACTGCAACTCTGCCTCCTGGGTTCAAGTGATTCTTCCACCTCAGCCTCCCGAGTAGCTGGGACCACAGGCATCCGCTACCATGCCCGGCTAATTTTTTGTATTTTAGTAGAGACGGAGTTTCACCATGTTGGCCAGGATGGTCTCGATCTCCTGACCTCACGATCTGCCCACCTCGGCCTCCCAAAGTGCTGGGATTACAGGCATGAGCCACCGCGCCTGGCCAGTATTTTATATCTTTAAAAAAATCCTTCAGTAAAGCTTCATAGTTTTCTTCAAATTAGTCTTGCCTATTTCTCATTAATTTGCACTCTCTCTTCTCTATTTCTGCATCATTTAAAAATTTTTAAAATTCTGCTAGTGTAGCACTTAACATGAATTTAATTTTGTAAGAATACATAGACTGGGCGCCATGGCTCATAACTGTAATCCCAGCACTTTATAAGGCCAAAGCAAGATCACTTGAGCCCAGGAGTTCAAGACCAGCCGGGGCATCATAGAAAGACCCTATCTCCACACACACAAAAAAATAAATAAAAATTGGCTGGGCATGGTGGCACGCGTCTGTGGTCCTAGCTACTCAAGAGAGACTGAGGCGGGAGGACTGCTGGAGCCCAGGAGATTGAAGTTGCAGTGAGCCATGATTGCGCCACTGCCCGCCAGCCTGGGTGGGTAAAAGATCCAGTCTCAAAAAAAAAAAAGTTATGGAAACCCACCAAGCAAATCCTTAAAAGGGACAGAAAAACAGATGGCTTATTCATCTGGAGTAGGGAGGAGCTTCCTAAATCTGCCATCTCTTATAAACCTAAAACAAACATGCCTTCCTTCCTTTAAAAGTATTTCACAAATAAGTTCCGTAAAAACCTTCTCTGAATTTATTTAATTTTCAGCCTTTACAATCCCATCAATAATTCTTTCTTTTTTTTAAGTTGGGGTCTCACTCTATTGCCCAAGCTGGAGTGTAGTGGCATTATCATGGCTCACCACAGCCTCAAATTCCTGGGCTCAAGCGATCCTCCTGCTTCAGCCTCCTGAGTAGCAAGGGCTACAGGCATGTAACCACCGCACCCAACTAATTTGTGAATTTTTTTGCAGAGTCAGAGTCTTGCTATGTTGCCCAGGCTGGTCTTGAACTCCTAGCCTTAAGCAATCCCCCACCTTAGCCTCCCAAAGCACTATGATTACAGGCATCAGCCACTACACCCAGCCAATAATTCTATTTCTTGTATATAAATGGAATAGCCAACATTTGCTAAGTGTTCCCTATAAGCTAGGCACATTACACAACTTTGCTCACTTACTCTACATCACAACCCCATGAAACAGACATTATTTACAGGTTGAGTATCCCTTATCCAAAATGCTTGGAACCAGACGTGGTTTGGATTTCAGGTTTTTAAAGATGTTGGAATATTTGCATTACACTTACTTACCAATTGAGCATTCTTAACCCAAAAATCCGAAATCCAAATGCTCCATGGAATAAGCATTTCCTTTGAGCAGTCATGTAGGCATTCAAAAAGTTTCAGATTTTGGAGCATTTCAGATTAGGAACACTCAAACTGCACTACCTCCCATTTTGCAGATGAAGAAACTGAGGCACAGAGAGGTTAAGTAACTGGCACAAGGTTACGTACCCAAAAAGTAGCAGAGATGGGATTTGAACCCAGGCAGCCCAGCTTCAAAATCCACGAAATATTATGAAGTCATAATATTTCATATTTTCATTTCATTAGTGGGTTGGCTTTAACAGGCCAGTTGAAAAACCTTCATTGTGCTCATTATAAAACTCAGCATATCTACAATTCAACATTTTGAACTCTTAAAAACAAAAAATAAAACCCTCAAATTAGTAAAATTCTCAAATTAAAATCTAATCTTCAATATTCTAAAAAAGAAACAAACCAATTGTTCTATATTTTATAGGTCCTGTTTAAATTAGACACAAACCTTGGGTTAAATCACTGCAGTTTTGTTTAGTAACCTGTTAATACTTAACTGAATCATTTAAATCTATTCAACAATGTTCCCAAGCCTCCTCTAGGATGACCTGGAATCACTTGGCATCGATCTTCCCAATACGTATCATTAAAGAATCTCATGCTTTTAAAAGAAAGAATCAGACCAGTGCTGGCAGCTGCCAAGAATGAGTTTACTGCCTAGTTTCCATGACTGCATCAATCTGGGACCAGCATAAGAGAGAAGACATAGCCCTGGAAACCAACTTTTTGCTCCCCTCAATTAAGGAAGGGAGTAGGGAAAAAAGAAAGAAAGAAAGCTTCAGAATAATTTGATTTGTGTTGAATGTGCCCATTGCACATGATAACCACGGGTGAAAGTTGTGCAATCAAAATTGTGGTAAAGTTATGAGGTGCTTAGTGTTTACCAAGAATATCTTATGATCTGTATAAAATATTTTGGTTTCAATCTTTAAAAAAATCACAATTGGCCAGGCACAGTGGCTCACACCTGTAATCCCTGCACTTTGGGAGGCCGAGGAAAGTGCATCACCTGAGGTCAGGAGCTCGAGACCAGCCTGACCAAATGGTGAAACCCTATCTCTACTAAAAATATAAAAATTAGCCAGTGTGGTAATGCTCACCTGTAGTCCCAGGTTCTCGGGAGGCTGAGGCAGGAGAATCACTTGAACCTGGGAGGCAGAGGTTGCAGTGAGCTAAGACTGCGCCACTGCACTCTAGCCCGGGTGACAGAGCGAGACTCTGTATCCAAAAAGAAAAAAAGAAAAAATCACAATAAAAGCTACACCAACAAGAACTTTATCAATAAAATATCTAAATGGGGACGATATTTATACTGCTACTCAGTATCTTTACTGTTCAATTGCATGCTAACACCTGAATTCTCCACATACATCCTGTATGCTCTAGAAGTACTCTTTGTTTTAGGTATTGTATATTGTAAAATTTCAAAGCGGAAGATTTTTCCAAATTAGGGAGCAGAGTCAATATACTTACAATAATACATATAATATATATAACATAAGTAACAGGTTCATTCATCTCAGCTACATTTCTAAGGCAAGAACTTACAATAAAGTACAAATGAGTTTTAACAACGTATATTAAATACAATCTCCCAGGTTTTCTTAAACCAGCAGTCATACTACCCCTCCTTCCCTGGAGCTATAAATATACTTCCTGCCATCAATAGCAATGGCTGAAGCAACCTCTCTGTTCAAAGGAACTAAAAATACATTATTGTACATATCCTCCCTTCAGCTACCCACCCACCATTACAAGAGGAACTGACAGAGGGAAATGTAAAAGCTGTGTAAAGTTCAGCTGAGAGCAGTGCAGACTGTAATTCTCCTCAAGGAAAAAAAAAAGGCTGGGTGCGGTGGCTCATGCCTGTAATCCCAGCAATTTGGGAGGCCGAAGCAGGTGGATCACAAGGTCAGGAGTTCGAGGCCAGTCTGGCCAAGATGGTGAAACCCTGTCTCTACCAAAAATACAAAAATTAGCGAGGTGTGGTGTCGTGCGCCTGTAATCCCAGCTACTCTGGAGGCTGAGGCAGGAGAATCACTTGAACCAGGAGGCAGAGGTCGCAGTGAGCCGAGATCGCGCCACTGCACTCTAGCCTGGGCAACAGAGCAAGACTCCATCTCAAAACAAAACAAAACAAAACAAAACAAAATTAGGCTAGCTCCAACTGAATGATGTCTAGGGAGGGAACAATCAACTATTTCAGGGTCAGGGTAAATTTTTAAAATTTTGGAGAAGCTTTTTTTTTTTTTTTTTTGAGATGGAGTTTTGCTCTTGTTGCTCAGGCTGGAGTGCAATGGCTTGATCTTGGGTCACTGCAACCTATGCCTCCTGAGTTCAAGCAATTCTCCTGCCTCAGCCTCCAAAGTAGCTGGGATTACAGGCACCTGCCACCACGCCCAGCTAATTTTTTGTATTTTTAGTAGAGATGGGGTTTCACCGTGTTGGTCAGGCTGGTCTCGAACTCCTGACCTCAGGTGATCCACCCGCCCCGGCCTCCCAAAGTGCTGGGATTACAGGCATGAGCCACCGCGCCCACCTGAGAAGCTTTTCTTGATCACAGGTTATATTTTGTATTTCATTAACTGCTATTTGAGGACTGGCATTATTTAATTAAACCACAGCAATGGAAATTTATGAATATCAAAACCAAGCAAACTGAGTACTACCTATATGTAACAATGGCTCATGGAACTTGAAGGAGTGATCAGCCAGCTCATTCAGTGGGGCTGGGGGCAAGAAAATGGCCTACATAGTCAGGAGATTGTCACCAACAGGAAGGTGAGTAAAAAGGACAATGAGAGAGCCAAGCACAGTGGCACGTGCCTGTATGGTCCCAGATACTCAGGAGTCTGAGGCGAGAGGATGGCTTGAGGCAACAGTGAACTATAATCGTGTCACTGCGCTACCGCCTGGGTGACAGGGCAAGACCCCATCTAAAGAATGAATGAATGAATGAAAAAAAAAAAAAGGAGAGGCAGATTTTTCGTTTTGTTTTGTTTTGTTTTTGAGATGGAGTCTCACTCTGTCGCCCAGGCTAGAGTGCAGTGGCGCTATCTCAGCTCACTGCAGCCCCCACCTCCCGGGTTCAAACGATTCTCCTGCCTCAGCCTCCCGAGTAGCTGAGATTACAGGCGACCACTACTACAACACCTGGCTAACTTTTGTACTTTTAGTAGAGATGGGGTTTCATCATGTTGGCCAGGCTGGTCTCGAGCAACTGACCTTAAGTGATCTACCTGCCTTGGCCTCCCAAAGTGCTGGGATTACAGGCAAGAGCCACTGTGCCTGGCCTCAGATTTTTCAATGTCAGAAAAGGGAAACACCAGAAGAAACCCTATTGTGTTGGACTAGAATTAAGAGTATTGGAATGAAACCATGGCTTTCATTATTTACAGGAAGATACAGATGTATATATGTATGTATAGACATGCATACATACCTACATAATCATTCTTGATATTCTGTAATTGATGATTTGGCATCTTGAAAGGATGGGCCAAATTAACGACCAAAGTTGTTTACATTCATATCATCTCTGTGTTTTTGAGGCTGCACAAAAATCATATTACAAACCATCCAACCACAAATCTCAACATCTGTGTTTCTCTTTCTGCTCAATAGGGGATGTCCCACCTAACAACTTTCTAGCACTTTAACAAAAAAAAAACTCACCCATCCTTTCCTCTGGTTCCTTCTGCCTCCTGACCCACCCTGGTGCTTCCCCATGTGGTCCTGCATAGTATGGTGCGCCTGCTGTTTCAGAAGAACTGTGAGTAACACATTTTCAATAATATTGGCCTCTCTGTGTCATTCATACCTATAAATTAAATTCCAGTATATTTTATTTATTTGTTTATTTTTTTAAGTCAGGGTCTCACTCTATCTCACTCTAGCTAGGACTATAGGTGCGTGTCACCACGCCTGGCTACTTTTTGTGTTTTTTGGTAGAGATGGGGTTTCATCATGTTGGCCAAGCTGGTCTCGAACTCCTGATCTCAAGTGATCTGCCAGCCTTGCCTGCCTCAGCCTACCAAAGTGCTGGGATTACCTGGTACACTTTAAAACAATATTCTAGTTCTCTCCTCACATAGAGCCTAAAAGGAAGAACACCCCAATAGAAAGAACATATCTAGTAGTGCACACATTTTATTTTCTAAGTACATTCACTAATAAAAGGAACCAGGGTTCCCTGATAAAATTATTGATTCCACGACTGAGATAACAAAAGTAAAGATGAGCCCAGAAATTTTTTTTTTTTGAGACAGAGTCTCGCCCTGTCATCCAGGCTGGAGTGCAGTGGCGCAATCTCAGCTCACTGCAACCTCCGCCTCCCGGGTTCAAGCAATTCTCTTGCCTCAGCCTCCCTAGCAGCTGGGACTACAGGTGTGTGCCACTACGCCCGGCTAATTTTTATATTTTTAGTAGAGACAAGGTTTCACTATGTTGGCCAGGCTGGTCTCGAACTCCAGACCTCAGGTGACCCACCAGCCTCAGCCTCCCAGAGTGCTAGGATTACAGGCGTGAGCCACCTCGCCCAGCCCACAGAAAATCTTATTATTCCAAAAAGTAAGAAAAAAAGTGATCAAAGAATGATGGGGACATGACCAGGCGTGGTGGCTCATGCCTGTAATCTCAGCACTTTGGGAAGCCAAGGCGGGCGGATCACCTGAGGTCAGGAGTTTGAGACCAGCCTGACCAACATGGTGAAATCCTGTCTCCACTAAAAATAGAAAAATTGCCGGGCGCGGTGGCTCACGCCTATAATCCCAGCACTTTGGGAGGCCGAGGTGGGCGGATCACAAGGTCAGGAGATCGAGACCATCCTGGCTAACACAGTGAAACCCCGTCTCTACTAAAAATACAAAAAAATTAGCCGGGCATGGTGGCGCATGCCTGAAGGCTGAGACAGGAGAATGGCGTGAACCCGAGAGGCGGAGCTTGCAGTGAGCTGAGATCGCGCCACTGCACTCCAGCCTGGGCGACGGAGCTAGACTCTGTCTCAAAAAATAAAAAAAAATAAAAACAAAAATAGAAAAATTAGCCAGGTGTGGTGGCAGGTGCCTACAATCCCAGCTACTTGGGTGGCTGAGGCAAGAGGATCGCTTGAACCTGGGAGGTGGAGGTTGCAGTGAACAAGGAGCACGCCATTGCACTCCAGCCTGGGCAACAAGAGCAAAACTCTGTCTCAAAAAAAAAAAAAAAAAAGAATGATGAGGACATGGAAAAAGGGACACAGGAGCCAGCTTGAAAGGGTTCCCACTGGCCAAATGTGGGACAATTTGAATATCAAAAAATACATGAAAAAGGAACAAAATAAGAATCAATGAGGCTGTGCTCATATGTTTAAAAGATTTTAAACAAACAAAAACAAAAACCAGAGAGAGAAAGCTTTTCCTTAGAGTGAAATGGCAAGTGATTGGCTGGGCACGGTGGCTCAAGCCTGTGATCCCAGCACTTTGGGAGGCCAAGGTGGGCAGATCATCTGAGGTCAAGAGTTCAAGACCAGCCTAGCCAACATGGTGAAACCCCATCTCAACTAAAAATACAAAAATTAGTAGGGCATGATGGCGGGTGCCTGTAACCCCAGCTACTTGGGAGGGTGAGGTGGCAGAATCACGTGAACCTGGGAGGCAGAGGTTGCAGTGAGACGAGATCGCGCCATTGCACTCCAGCCTGGGTGACAAAGCGAGACTCCGTCTCAAAAAAAAAAAAAAAAAAGAAATGCCAAGTGATGAATTCAGAAGAAATAATGAAATTTTTTAAATTTACCATCTAGCAACCACTATAATAACTGATTCAGGCACAAGTCACCAATGGATGGTAAAACTAGCAAGCAAAAATTTGATGAGAAATAAGCTATTTATATAGTCTCAAAGCATCACCCCACAAAATGCATTATTACTTACTAACCATAAGTATGAAATACCTCTAAACTAATTTTACAAAAATTTGCCAGCCAACATCTTAACCAAGTGGTAAAATTAAACATAACCAGTAATTGGACAAATTGACATGAACCTCTTGATACGATGCAGTGAGAAGAACATAATATCGTGTCTTTGGTATTCCTGCCACAAATGCATAACCTAAATCTATTCAAAAGGAAACATCAGACTAACCCAAATTGTGGGACTTGCTACAAAATAATTCTCTACTCTTCAAAAATATTAGGATCACTGAAAATAAGGAAAGACTGAGAACTATTCTAGATTAAAAGAGACTGAACAGACATGACAACTAAACGCAAGGCATAATCCTGAATGGTCCCTGAATCAGAAATAAATGAAGGGGAAAGGGAAGTTTTTCTGCTTTTGTTTTCTTGAGGGAATTTTGTTGGTTTCTGTTGTTTTGTTTTTGCTACAAAAGACATAATTGGAAGATCAGTGAAATTTGAGTAGGGCCTGTGAATTAGATGGCAGTATTATATCAATATTTATTTCCTGATTTTATAGGAGAGTATCCTTGTTTTCAGGAAACACACCCTGATTTATGGGTAATACAGCATTATGTTTGCAACTTATTTCTCAAATGATTCAGAAAAATTACATAGATGGGTGAAGTGAGAAAGAGAAGACGCAACTGTACAACATTAACAACCCGTGGAATCTGGGTAAACTAGGCCAAACGGCAAATAAATACCAACAATTTCCAAAGGACTGAAAGTGCATGTAGGCCGTATTCTTTGCGTGTGTGTGTTTTCGTTTGTTTTGTTTTTTTGTTTTTGAGACGGAGTCTCCCTTTGTTGCGCAGGCTGGATTGCAGTGGCACTATCTCGGCTCACTGCAACCTCCACCTCCCGGGGTTCAAGCGATTCTCCTGCCTCAGCCTCCCTAGTAGCTGGGATTACAGGCACCCACCACCATGCCCGGCTAAATTTTTTTTTGTATTTTTAGTAGAGACAGGGTTTCACCATGTTGGCCAGGCTGGTCTTGAACTCATGACCTCAAGTGATCCCCCTGCCTCAGCCTCCCAAAGTGCTGGGATTACAGGTGTGAGCCACCGTGCCCAGCCTATAGAACATATTCTTTAACCACAATGTATAATCTATAAATCCGTTACAAAAAGATAACTAGAAAAAACCTATTTGAAAATAAGAGACACTTATAAATACATACAGATCAAAGAAAAAAAACAGAATGAAAATCAGAAAATAGTCTGATCTGTTATTGAAAAAACTGAACCAAAATATTGGTAATTTGACTCCATCAACATATAACATAAAAAAGACATTGTACATCATGATCAAGTTGTGCTGAACATTAAAAATTGGTTAGTAAGCCGGGTGCGGTAGCTCACACCTGTAATCCCAGCACTTTGGAAGGCCAAGGCAGGTGGATCACTTGAGGCAGGAGTTCGAGAACAGCCTGGCCAAGATGGGGAAACCCCATCTCCACTAAAACTTCAAAAATTAGCCAGACTAATTCCAGGTGTTTGGTGGTGCACACCTGTAATCCCAGCTACTTGGGAGGCTGAGGCACGAGAATTGCTTGAACGCAGGAGGCTAAGTTTGCAGTGAGCCAGGATCGTGCCATTGCACTCCAGCCTGGGTGACAGAGCAACACTCTGTCTCAAAAAAAATAAAATAAAATAAAATACAGTTATCAATACTACAGTTGTCATGACAATCTTAAAATGAGGAAAATCAATCCCTGATCTGGAAGAGTTCAGGAGCCTTCAGCAATTACGTGATATTTCAGCTGGGTCTAAAAGAATATGTAGTAGGCTGGGTGTGGTGGCTCACACCTGTAATCCCAGCACTTATGCACTTTGGGAGGCTGAGGTGGGTGGATCACTTGAGGTCAGGAGTTCTAGACCAGCCTGGCCAATATGGTGAAGCCCCATCTCTACCAAAAATACAAAAATTAGCTGGGTGTGGTGGCGCACGCCTGTAGTCCCAACTACTCAGGAGGCTGAGGCACGAGAATCACTTGAACCTGGGAGGCAGAGGTTGCAGTGAGCCAAGATTATACCACTGCACTCCAGCCTGCTGACAGATCAAGACTCTGTCTAAAATAAATAAATAAATAAATAAATAACAAGTAATAGTACAGTTATTTAGGCTTTTGTTTAATGAATTCAGTTTCAAAGAGAAAGACAAACTACTTTTTTTTTTTTTTTGGGGGGTGAAGGAGTCTCGCTCTGTCGCCCAGGCTGGAGTGCAGTGACGTGATCTCTGCTCACTGCAAGCTCCGCCTCCCGGGTTCACCCCATTCTCCTGTCTCAGCCTCCCGAGTAGCTGGGACTACAGGCGCCCGTCACCACGCCCGGCCAATTTATTTGTATTTTTAGTAGAGACAGGGTTTCACCGTGTTAGCCAAGATGGTCTTGATCTCCTGACCTCGTGATCCACCCGCCTCAGCCTCCCAAAGTGCTGGGATTACAGGCGTGAGCCACCAGGCCTGGCTCTCAAACTAAATCTTATACGTACAATCTTTGACAGTCCTTTCACAGTTAAAGTGAAGATCACAAACTGGTAGCACAGTGGGCTAAAAAAAAAAAATTGGCCAGCACAGTGGCTCATGCCTATAATTCTAGCACCTTGGGAGGCCAAGGCTGGAAGATCACCTGAGCCCGGGAGTTCAAGACCAGCTCAAGCAACACAGCAAGACTCCATCTCTAAAAAAACACAAAAAAACTGAAGTTGAACTCATTTAGACCAGCCTTGGAAACTCCAGTGTGGCACAGGACCCAACAGATTTACTTCTCTCATTCACACTGACTACATAGCCTTGAAAAACGTGTTTGGGTTTGGAACCCCTGACTCACTTAATGCCAAAAATAAGCAGGATTATGGTGAGGAGAAGAGAAGGAAGAGGCATTTTCAAAACCTGCTGAGTTTTGAGGGCATTATAGAGGCTGAAAGTTTCCGGTTTTAATGTATTCTCCAGTTTTAAAATCGAAAAGAAAATCTACAAAACTGGAAGACAAACACTGAACCAAACATTTCTGTATCAATAAACCTCATATAAAATTATTCTGCTGTTTGATTATATAACTATTATGTTCTATGGCAACCTACTGATGAAATACGGGAATACCAAAAATAATTAACTACTTTTCTCCATGTCATTATCTCCACCATATTAAAAAAAACTTTCCTGAAAAAGATGCTATTGTTATTTTAATTACTCACATGAGACTATTTCAAATTCTTAACTTTAGTTCTAGTAGAATGCTTATATATTTAATATCTGGTATAAATATTAATTATATAGTATAGTCTACTGTATATATATATATATATCAAAATCTTTGTAGGCAATATATCTGCAAGAAATAAGACACATCTAGAATAGACACACGTAATCTTCAAAAGCAGTGTGTACCATGCTTTTACATACTCTTTGGTCATTGGGTTAGAAGGTCATGTGCCAAGAAGGAAATGGTTCTGGGCTGTCCTTCAAAAGGCAGAGTGAAAGATTTCCCAAGTAACATGAAGATTTTCATGAGCCATGGATAAGCAACAATAAATAACCAGCTGACAATAAAAACAGATCCGTATACCATTTTGGGGATGAAAATATAGCTAAGGATTAAATGTGATTAAATACATGATATATATGATATACCATATATACATGATGTATCATATAGCTACATAATATATTAAGTACAGCTAAGATTAAATATTTCTAATCTAAACTGTTATCTAAATGTAAGAAATCTCCAGCTCTCTTAAATGTCCAGTTGATGTGCATAACTCCATCTGCCAGCCATGCTATCTGGCTGCTCTGAGGGACACATGGTATTCTTGCTGGAGTCATGTAGTTGATTATACTTTATACTCAGGTCATGTCATCTCATTTAAAGGGAATACCAGTTCACTCTACAAAGCTATCAACTGTAATCCATAAGTGTAAGATCTTTAGTATGGTTCTATTGGAGTAAATCTCTCATTCCTACTACAAACCAGGCACTGCATTAGCAGCTGGAGATATAAAACTGCAAAACAAACAAGTCCCATAAATCCCTGCCCTCAAAGAGCACCCAGTTTAATTGAGAAACAATCTAATACAACTTTGACATTCAAAGAAATGTTCACAAAAACCAAACCTTTCAAGAGCCGTTGGATACCATTATGATTTATTATACAGAATACAATTAAGACAATTGACAGTGAAATTCCTTCAAATCTTGATAAATGTATAAAAACAGAATTAATGCTGGCTTCCTTCTGAATACCATTTTTCACACAGAAAGTCTTAATCCCTTCAGGAGAGCTGTGGCCTATCTAAAGCAGAAAATAAAGACAGAATTAGATGCTAAGTGAGGCTTGGCTCACTGAACAGCTAAACCGAACTTAGTCCTGCTGCCACTAAACTCAACTGGGTAAATAAAGATGCTCCTTGCCCTACAATGGGGCTATATTCCAATATACCCACCATGAACTGAAAATATCGTTTAAGTAGGAAATGCATTTAACACACTTTACCTACCGAATGCCATAGTTAGCCTAGCCTACCTTAAATGTGTTCAGAACACTCACATTAGCGTACAGTTGGGCAGAATCACCTGGCAACACAGTACACCATGGAGTATACTTATTTACCCTCCTGATCACATGGCTGACTGGGAGGTGTGGGTCAATGCTTCTGCCCAGCACCATGAGAAATTGTCACACTGCATATCACTAGCCTGGGAAAAGATCAAATTTCAAAACTGGAAGTACAATTTCTACTGAATACGTATATCACACCAGCTTTCCCACCATCATAGTATAAAAATCATAAGTTGAACCATCATAAATCAGGGACCATCTATAATGTGAATCCATGCTTCAGTAAATTACATACAGTTGGCCCTCTCTTTTTTTTTTTTTTTTGAGACAGAGTCTCATTCTGTTGCCCAGGCTGGAGTACTGTGGCAGGATCTTGGCTCACTGCAACCTTCACCTCCCGGGTTCAAGCAATTGTCCTGCCTCAGCCTCCAGAGTAGCTAGGATTACAGGCACCTGCCACCATGCCTGGCTAATTTTTGTATTTTTAGTAGAGACGCGGTTTCACCATATTGGCCAGGCTGGTCTCGAGCTCCTAACCTCAGGCAATCCTCCCACCCCAGCCTCCCAAAGTGCTGGGATTACGGGTGTGAGCCACCGCGCCCGGCCCAGTTGACCCTCTCTATCTGTGGGTTGCACATCCACAGATCAAAAAAATAAACAAATAAAACCATAAAATAAGAAACAAACTTAAAAATACAGTATAACAGCTATTTACATAGTATTTGCATTGTTTTAGCCATATAGGTAATCTGGAGATTATTTAGGGCCTATAAAGTACACAGGAGGATGTGCATAGGTTACACGCAAATATGCCATTTTATATAAGGCACCTGAATATCCCTGGATTTTGATCTCCATGGGGGGGATCCTGGAATCAATCACCTGAAGATACTAAGAGACAACTGCATTACTATACCTTTTGGACTATCAGGATCCTTCTGAGACTATAAATGTTTAATCTACACATGCCAATGTGTGAATTATCATATGATATAAGTGTATGAATTATCATACAATAAGTGACTTGACAGATATAAGCACAGAATCTACACTGGGTCAGACTTGGAGTAGTCAGTAAGGAAATGCTGACTGGAGGAGCTGATCTCTATCTGATAAATTATAATGTCAAGTAAGAAGGAGGGAGGTGGGCAGTCCAACCAAAGACAGAGAGCAAGAAAGAGCACAGCACCACCAAGGATCAAGCGGCAGTGGGCTCAGAGAAAAGACAAGGCTACCAACGTTAAGAGGAGTTGGATCATGAGGGCCTGCTCTGTTAAGGAGTTTGGATTTTAGTCACAGAATCTAAAGTTGGGAAGTTAAAGAGATCACTTTTGGCAGCCATCTAATCAATGACTTGGAATAAGAAACTAATAATGAGTAGACAACAAGGGAACCTGCAGCAGTCATCTAGGTGAGAAGCAGCCTGAATTAAGGGATAGGAGAAATGGTGGAAAAAAGGCAAATTTGAGAAATGTTACAGATGTAAAACAGTTAGGAACAGATCACCAACCAGATGAACAACATTCAAGTTTCCAGTTTGGGTCACTGTGTTGTGCCATTCATCAAGATAGAGATTATAAAAATAACACACTGAAAAGGAAGATGAGTCAGTTCTGAGACTGTTATAGGTACCTGGGAGATAGCCCAATGGAGACCAGTAGGCTGTTGGCTGTAATCCAGATGGGTTCCGAGGACAAAGTTTCTCCTAATTAGCAAGGAAGCTGAAACCATGGACATGTGCTTCCAGGAAGAACGTGTAGAATCAACACAAGAAGGCCAGAGATGGAATCTTTGGTAACTCAAACAAGGAGTGGTCAAAGAAGAGGGGCCTAGGGAACTGAGGAGTGGCCACAAAGATAGAAAGAGGAAAACGAAGAGAATGTGTCACATAACTCAGGGAAAGATAGTTCAGGGAATAAAGACTGTAAAGTTGATCACATTTACTCAGCTTTTTTCTCTCTTCCCTCTCCCATCCTTTTCACACTCTCCCCTGTTAAAATCAGAAAGGTAAAAAGTTATTCTATGATAATTCAAATAATGCTACACTGTGCCCCAAATCAACTACTAGGGAGGGAAGACAGAGAATCAAGATCATTATATTTTCTAACATTTATTAAAGATTTACTATGTGCTAAGAACTGTGCTAAGCATTTACCACGCACTATCTAATGCTTAAAACAAACAAATACATAGAGTACTACAGCTGAACCCATTTACTAGGTGACAAAAGTGAGTCTCAGAAGAGCTAAGTATTTTGCCCAAGTTCACAAAAAGCATGGCAGGCATGGAATATGAACCCTAGTCTATCCAACACCCAAAATTAAAATAACTGTAGGGCCTGACAAGGAATATATAAAAGAAACACAAAATCCAATTTGACCAGGAAAAAAAAAATTGATTGAAGGGTTATTTTTGAAGAAAAGGCCAGGCATGGTGGCTTATGCCTGTAATCCCAGCACTTGGGCAGGCTGAGGCAGGAGGACTGTTTGAGGCCAGGAATTTGAGATCATCCTAGGCTCATAGTGAGGCCTCATCTCTACAAAAAAAAAAAAAAATCAAAAAATTAGCTGGGCATGACGACGTACATCTGTGGTCCCAGCTACTTACTCAGGAGGCTGAGGCGGGAGGATCACTTGAGCCCAGGAGGTCAAGGCTGCAGTGAGCCATGATTGCACCACTGCACACCAGCATGGGCAACCTACCAAGACCCTGTCTCAAAAAAAGGTATGGGGGGCTACAAAACAAACTCTGAACATGGATTCCCCCTTTGATGCCACATTCAGGACTCTTAACGTAAGGAAAGGCACAGCATCTCTTGAGTAGAAATATCCTGGAAACACAGAGCCCTTAGTTCCCTTTCCCAGTCTCAAATCTCTGACCAATAATAACTGTATCATGATTCTGTATTTTTAATCTGATAACCACGGCTTTCTGAGATGATAAAACTGTCCTCCTTAATTGGGTAAGTGGCATCACAACCCCAGAAAGAAAAGACATGAGCAATAAAATGAGGTATGGTATATCAAACTCATGGTACTACTAGTACTTTTGCATTAAGTTTAGGGTACGTGTTTTTTAAATGTTGGTAATTCAGATTCAGCTAATGAAAAGCATTGGAAGTCTTAACCAAAACCTGTTTTACTACATTTACAAATTTAATTTCTTAGTAACACAGATTGCCCAAGAGCTTAAGAAGTTTCTGTTTAAGGTGGTAACTCTGACCTGTCAAGGACTGACTGTGCCTGACAGACTGACTGTGTAAATGTATTTTAAACATCTAAGGAAATTTAATTCACTAAGTAAGGGGCCTGGAGCAATTAAATCTGTTAAATTTATATTAACTTAATTGACAAGCAGGTGAAAATTACTATTCTTATTTCTATACAAAATGCCTATGCTTACAAGTACAATAACAAGACTAAAAGAAAACTGGGTTTTAAATTTACCACTTTAATACATATTAATTTAAAGCCCAAATAATTTTAAAATAGTCCTTCTGTACACAAAAGCCCTTTTCCCACATCAAAAAACTTACACATGTAACTGAGCTGCTCTATTAACCACTACTTGCTCAACAAAAGCCCTCTTCAAAGTAGAACCTTTGAAAACTTACCAAGTACAACTGGATAAGTATGGATGGTTTAAGTAATCTCTCCCACTAACATTGGGGAAACCGAATTGAGCTCCACTTAAGATCCCACCCAAAGGTAAGAACATCTCATCTCAATCTGCTATAACATTCACCCCTTTTGATAAACATAAAACTCTCCCATCTTCCCTTATTGTTACTTGAAATACCAAACTTAAGTAACTTACATTTTATGAGCATGTAGTATTCCAGGATGGTTTCACAAGTATTGCTCATAGTACTTGTGGATGCCTATGGATAGGGAAAGCTGAAAGGCAGGGGAAGAGAAAACTACCTTTTACTATATATACTATATATACTTTTAGAACTATTAACATGGACACATATTATTCAAATATACACATAATTTTAAATTAAGCAAAATTTTGAGACAAACACTAACAAACCTTTTTTTTTTTTAAATGCTTTTTCTTTTTGAGACAGGGGTCTCACTCTGCTGCCCAGGCTGGAGTGCTGTGGTATGTTCACTGCAGCCTTGACCTCCTGGGCTTAAGCAATCCTCCCACCTCAGCCTCCCAAGTAGCTAGGACTATGGGTGCATGCCATTACACCTGGCTAGCTTTTATTTTTCTGTAGAAGCAGGGTCTCACTATGTTGCCCAGGCTGGTCTCGAACTCCTGGGCTCAAGTGATCCTCCCATGTTGGCCTCCGAAAGTGCTAGGATTACAGGTGTGAGCCACCACACCTGGCCTGAAAATGCATTTTCAAACTTACGTCTTCCCCACCATGTCAGTCATATTGAGAATCACTGATTTAGGGGTTCACAACTGCTGCTGATGGCACTACTGCTCACTGGGCATGAAATACAGGAAGAAAAGGGGTTTTCTTTGTCTTCCACCAGCTGGTAGCAAGAACCTAGACCAGGTATAGTCTCCCTGAGCTTCTTCTATTTCTCATCTGTGTTTGAGGGCTTTGAGGGACCATTCTAGCTAACACCCCAAACTGGGGAGAGAGAAATACTGGCTGGAAATCACTGTGAAATCTGTCCCTGTTAACAAAGTGGGCAGGCCCAAGAGGTAAGAGGCACTGGAAGGCAGTGATCTCACAGACAGCGTGAGCAGAGGCACTGAGTCAGGGACATTCACATCACTGGGGACATGGGAACCAGGAGAGCAGAAGTATCCCCGTAAAAGCTTGGGCCTCCAGTTCCTTTTAGACAGTGAAAGTCCTGGAACTATCCCACACTGCTCTGGTAACAGTGCTGCTAACATTATCAAAGGAAGACATTCTCTTTACTAATGGTAGTATCAATGCATTTACAATATTGTAATAAGCCACTTGTCAACCAATATTTGAAAATTAGTTGCTCGTTAAGCTATTTGTCAATCAATATTTAAGAACTACTTGCACAATTCACAGGGGCCAGGTTTCAACTTCTTCCCACACACAAAAGCTCAGTTCATTAACTAGCAATCATCTCTTCCAAAAAGCCAGAAATCTAGAACCCTAATGCCTCTACTGCTTAAATCATACTTGTCCATGTATCTCCATCCCTATCACCACTCCTCCCACCCTAAGCCAATCCAGAACACCATCATCACTGGCCACATTTGCTCTAATAAACATCAAATAAGTCTCTATACCCTGCCCAGTCCGTTCTCCACAAACAAACCTTTTACTGCACATCCACCAATAAATAAGAGTATACATCCCCAACACATGTTCATTTATAAACAGAACACAGGTACTAATACCTATAAATACTACAAAACATTTCAAATGAAATACATAATGATCACAATAATGGTACTCCCATCAATTAAAATAGTAATGTAAAACCCATCTTAAAAATATTTTAGTGCGATCCATATGATTAAATATTTCTCATTATGTTTGAAAAAACTCATTTTAATATTTTATTATAGAGCAATTTAAAAGCCTGATTCCAAGTTTTAATGCTATCATAACCAAAAAGAAACATGAATCCAAAGGAAGAAGCACTATGGCTGTGTTTACTAAACTGTGATAATCATTTTTTCACCCCCATTATACAAATATTTCCTTTTAAATATGGCTAGCAAATATCCATCTTCTGTGATATACTTTTGAAAATTAATCAAAGATACTATTTTTTTTATTTCTTTTTCTTTTTTTTCTTTTCCTTTTTTTTTTTTGAGACAGAGTTTCACTCTTGTTGCCCAGGCTGGAGTACAATGGTGCGATCTCGGCTCAGGGCAACCTCCACCTCCCAGGTTAAAGCAAGTCTCCTGCCTCAGCCTCCCGAGTAGCTGGGTTACAGGTATGCACCACCATGCCAGGCTAATTTTGTATTTTTTTTTTTTTTTTTTTTAGTAGAGACGGGGGTTTCTCCATGTTGGTCAGGCTGGTCTCGAACTCCCAACCTCAGGTGATCCGCCCGCCTCGGCCTCCCAAAGTGCTGGGATTACAGGTGTGAGTCACCGTGCCCGGCCACATTTTTCTATTTCTAACAAATGGACTTGAAATCCACTAAAACTCTTCCCTTACAGTGGTTTCTCTTTTAATTTTTTACTATGGGAATTCTCAAACATATACAACAGTAGAGAAAATACTATAATAAACCCTTATATACCTATTATCCAGCTTCAATAATTATCAACGTATGGCAATTCTTGTCTCGTCTGTAATCCTCCAAACATGCTGAATTATTTTAAAGCAAATTCCAGATATCAACATCATTTCATCCAAAATACTTCAGTACCTATCTGTAAGAGAAAGGAGTCTTTCTTTTTAATGTAACCATACTACTATAATAACCTTTAAAAAATTAAAATTGTTTAAAAATCATCTAATATACAAGTGGTTTTCAAATTTAAATTACTCCCAATGGGCTCATAAATAACTTTTTACAGTTGGTTTGCATGAAACAGGATCTAAACAAGATCTATACTTATGTTCAATTAATATGTTTCAAGTCTTTCTTATTTTTTCCAAGACAGAGTCTTGCTCTGTCGCCCACACTGGAGTGTGGTGGCATGATCTCACTGCAACCTCCGCCTCCTGGGTTCAAGCAATTCTCCTGCCTCAGCCTCCTGAGTAGCTGGGATTATAGGTGCATGCCACCACGCCCCGCTAATTTTTGTATTTTTAGTAGAGACGGGGTTTCACCATGTTGGTCAGGCTGTTCTCGAACTCCTGACCTCATGATCCGCCCACCTTGGCCTCCCGAAGTGCTGGGATTACAGGCGTGGGCCACCACGCCCAGCCTCAAGTCTTTTTTAATCTGTAGCAGTTCGTGTACTTTTTTTTTCTTGCCATTCATTTGAAGTAAATGGGTTCATTTGTCCTATAATATTTTTCACATTCTAAATTTGCCAATTATATCCTATAAACCAGTAATCAGATCTACACTAATCAGAGGAAGGTTTGACTCTGTTTGTTGGGGCAAGCAAGACTATTTCATGAATGATATGTTCTTCCTAGTATCACATAGAAAGAATATAAGATTTGGTTGTCCCAATTTTAGAGATGTTATGATTGATCAGAAGATTGTCACACTGATCCCTTTATTATAAAGTTCCCTAATGGTTTTAACAGCCACTGGTGACCAATGCCTAGATTCTTTACTTCATTAGATCATCTGGAAATGTTTTTAGAAACACATTTGGAGATTTTTATTAGGTTACAAAATTGTTTCTAAGGTTTTCATGTGTAAAATTATGAGAATTTTATAGATGCAACAAAATCACAGTGAGATCATGAGTCATTAAGGAAATGCAAATTAAAACATAATGCAGTACCACTTTACACCTACTAGGATGGCTACAGTTAAAAAAAACAAACAACAAGTGTTGACAAGGATATGGAGAAACTGACACACTCATACACTGCTGCTGGGACTGTAAAAAGGTGCAGGCGTTCTTTTTGTTCCTCAACAAAGTCAGTGGTTCCTCAAACCGGGCGCAGTGGCTTGTGCCTGTAATCCCAGCACTTTGGGAGTCCGAGGCGGGCGGATCACGAGGTCGAGACCATCCTGGCTAACACTGTGAAATCCCGTCTCTACTAAAAATACAAAAAATTAGCCGGATGTGGTGGCGGGCGCCTGTAGTTCCAGCTACTCGGGAGGCTGAGGCAGGAGAATGGCGTGAACCTGGGAGGCAGAGCTTGCAGTGAGCCAAAATCGTGTCACTGCACTCCAGCCTGGGCGACAGAGCCAGACTCCGTCTCAAAAAAAAAAAAAAACAAAAAAAACAAAAAAAACCAGAGAGTTACCATTTGACTCAGCAGTTCCACTCCTAGATCTACCCAAAAGGATATGTCCACACAAACAGCTGAACACACAACCCACAGATGGGAAAAAATATTTACAGATCGTATATCTGATATGGGACTTATATCTAAAAATATATAAGTAACTTAATAATAAAAAGAGCAATAACTAAATTTTAAAATGAGCCAAGTATCTGAACAGACATTTCCCCAAAGAACACACATAAACGGCCAACAGCACATGAAAAGACGCACATCATAAATCATCATGGAAATGCAAATAAAAACCACAATGAGATACAACTTCACACCCACTAAGATGGCTATAATCAAAAAGAGAGTAACAAATGTTGGCAAAGATGGGAGACATTGGGACCCCTAAGCATTGCTGGGAGAAACTGGACCCCTATTGTATTGCTGCTGGAACCTTTGTGAGTTGCTACTGGGAATGGGTAGTCACTTTACAAAACAGTTTGACAGCCCCTCAAAGTTAGTCACCGTTTAACCCAGCAATCCTACTCCTAGGTATATATATATACCCAAGAGAAATTAAAACCTATGACTACACAAAAATTTATACATGAATGTTCATAGCAGCATTATTCATAAAGCCAAAAAGTAGAAACAAATAAATGTTCATCAATTGATGAACCAGTTAGCCAAATGTCGTATATCAATATAATGGATTATTATTCAGCCATAAGAAGGAATGAAGTACTGATACATGATACAACATGAATGAACCCCAGAAACATTATGCTAAGTAAAAGAAGCCAGCTACAAAAGGTCACATATTGTATGATTTCATTTATATGAAATGTCCAGAATAGGCAAATCCAAAGAAACAGGAAGATTAGTAGTTGCCAGGGACTGGAGGGAGGAGAGAATGGGAAGTGAGGCTAATGGGTGCAGGGTCTCTTTTTGGGGTGATGAAATGTTCTTAAACTAGACAGTGGCAAAAGCTGCACAACTCTATGCATATACGAAAAACCACAGAACTGTACATTTTAAAAAGGAGAATTTTATAATATGTAAGTTATAGCTTATAATGATTACGTGTAAAAAAAATTACAACGAGGAAAACGCTCTACCATTGCACATTTCTTTCTAAGAAAAGAAGTAGTTACTTTCTCACTCACTATTTAAATAATACTTTTACTTGAAGAGACAGATTAAGATATTATTTTTTCAAATGATATTTGCTAGGTTCAGGTTGAGTATTCCTTATCTGAAATGCTTGGGACCAGAAGTGTTTCAGATTTAGGTATTTTTCAGATTTTGTATTATTTGCATTATTCCTACTGGTTGCAAAATTAGCTGGGCATGGTGGTGCATGCCTGTAGTCCCAGCTACTCAGGAGGCTGAGGTGGGAGGATCACCCAGGAGCCCAGGAGGTCAAGGCTGCAATGAGCCATGATCATGCCACTGCGCTCCAGCCTGGGCTACATACAGAGTGAGAACCTGTCTCAAAAAAAAAAAAAAAAAAAAAGTGTTGGATTTGGAAGCCTTTTGGATTTCATATTAGGATTACTCAAACTGTAGCCACTTACCATAACAAAAAGTTGGCATTTTTTTAAAAAAGAAAAATGCAAAACTCATCAACAACTCTACCACAAGATAATTAACAAATACGTGGACTCAACAGCCTGCCCATAGAGAAGTAATGAATGAATTTCATTCTTTTGTTCAGTGAAAGCAGCTGTTCCATTAATTTACATTCAGTCTATTACTCCATATAGTAATGTTCTTATGAAGGCAATCATTTACTATTAAGAATATGTCTTCTCCAGTACAACTTTCTTCCAGTAGCTCACAAAAGAAGTGGTCCTTATTCTTGGATGTAACTATTAAAAGGTAATCTAGGCCTGGCACAGTTGGCACGGTGGCTCATGCCTGTAATCCCAGCACTTTGGAAGGTCTTTTGGCAGGTGGATTGCTTGAGCCAGGAGTTCAAGGCCAGCCTGGGCAACATAGTGAGACCTCATCTCTCCTAAAAATAAAAAATAAAAAAATTAGGTATGGTGGTGCATGCCTGTGGTCCTGGCTACTTGAGAGGCTGAGGTAGGATGATCACTTGAGACTGGGAGGTCAATGCTGCAGTGAACCTGATGGTGCCACTGCACTCCAGCCTGGGTGACAGAACAAAACTGTCTCAAAAAAAAAAAAAAGAAAGAAAGAAAGAAAAGAAAAAAAAGAGAATCTAGTGATACTGAGACATGCTAGAAGCTTCTGTACTTTTATAACCGTATACCAAACTTCCCACACTGCAAAATTTGTTCTAATATTGTTTGTTCACATATTCAGCAATGTTTTCTATACATCTTCCAACGGTATTTTGATTTCCTGACAAAATTATTTTCCATGTAGTACATCAGTCCATTTTTTGTTTAAGTGGGCCTTTTGGGGGTGGGGCAGGAAGAATCTGCCAAGGGTATGTGTTTTTTTGTCTTTTTTCTTTTTTTCCCCTGAAACAGTCTCGCTCTGTCTCCCAGGCTGGAGTACAGTGGCGCAACCTCAGCTCACTGCAATCTCCGCCTCCCAGGTTCAAGCGATTCTCCTGCCCCAGCCTCCCGAGTAGCTGGGACTACAGGTGCGCCCACCATACCTGGCTAATTTCTGTGTTTTTAGTAGAGACAGGGTTTTGCCATGTTGGCCACGCTGGTTTCAAACTCCTGACCTCAAGTGATCCGTCCACTTCGGCCTCCCAAAGTGCTGGGATTACATGCATGAGCCACTGCACCCGGCCCCATTTTGTCTTTTATAAGAACAATAAACTTAAAAACTGGCCAGGCATGGTGGTTCACATGTGTAGTCCCAGAGCTTTGGAAGGCCAAGGTGGGAAGATCGCTTGAGCCCAGGAGTTCAATGCTGCAGTGAGCTATCATTGTGCCACTGTACTCCAGCCTGGGCAACAGAGTGAGAACCTGTCTCTTAAAAACAAGAAACCCTCAAAATATAAATTTTAATAATTGAAGTTAGCAAAATTTTGTAAAGCATCTGATGGAATATCCTTTATCTTTAAACATCACTGCAAAAAAAATGTAGAGGTTCTCTTTATGTTCCAAATTTTTGGTTTTCAAATGTCTTCATACTGGTGACAGCCTCATATTTTATTATTTAATATCTCAAGGTTTTACATACTTTTTTTTTTTTGGAGACAGAGTCTTGCCCTGTCACCCAGGCTTGAGTGCAGTGGCAAGATCTCGGCTCACTGCAAACTCCGCCTCCTGGGCTCAGATGATTCTCCTGCCTCAGCCTCCCGAGTAGCTGAAATTACCCAGAGGCACACGCCACCACGCCCGGCGAATTCTTGTATTTTTAGTAGAGATGGGGTTTCACTATGTTGGCCAGGATGGTCTCGATCTCTTGACCTTGTGATCCACCCACCCTGGCCTCCCAAAGTGCTGGGATTACAGGTGTGAGCCACTATGCCCGGTCCTCCTCTTTTTTTTTTTTGAGACACAGAGTCTCCCTCTGTCCCCCAGGCTGGAGTACAGTGGTGCAATCACGGCTCAATGCAGCCTTGAACTCCTGGGTTCAAGCAATCCTCTGCCTCAGCCTCCCAAGTAAGTGGGACTACAGGCATGTGACACCACATGGCTAATTTTTTATTTTTGGTAGAGATGGGGTCTCGCTATGTTGCCCAGGTTTGTCTTGAGCTCCTGGCCTCCTGCACCTCAGGCTCCCAAAACAGTGGGATTATGGGTGTGAGCCACCGTGCAGCTGGGTTCTACATACGATTAAAAGGAATCTTAAAGCAAGATTCCTATTAATGACAGAGCATGAAAGTCCATGTTTCTTATAAATTTCCCGATACTTTCCAATTTAGTAAGAGCTGACTTATTTGAACAGCTCACCAAGAATTCATCACAGGAGTTGGACAAGTGTCAGCTCTGACAACTTGTTTGCTTGTGCTTGTGTTATTAGTATTTTCTTTGATCACTGGTTTCTCTGCATGTCCATTTTGTAAAGGCTAGTTCAATGAGAACTGGTTAATATAAACTGTTAACAACATGTTGCAATACATGGAGAACAAATGTATAAACATGTCTCTGCTCACTGCAGAATTCAGTCTCTTCCTTCAGGACACCCAAAGTTCTACAGTTAACACATTAACTGTTTGACCTATAGACCCAAGAAGATGCCAGAGACAATTCCTAAATTAAATGTTTTATCTTATCTTTTAGATAAAAACAATAAAAAGTTCTAAATTTTCTTCCAGTTCCCCTGGATCATCTTATCTACCTCAATTTGAAAACTACTGCTCTGGACTACAGCCACAGTGAACTTTTTAACAATTGCAAATCAGATCAGTTCACTCTCCTGCTTAAAAATCCTTCAAAGATTTAGCTCTGCCTTCAGGATAGAGTCCAAAATCCTTGCATGCCATACAGGACCCTCAACTCTGCTCCTTGCCATTCTCTAGTCTCAACACTGTCCTTAGTCTCTAGTTCTCAAGCCTGACTACACATTAGAATCACCTGGGGAGTTAAAATATATATACAGGTATGCATCACTTAACAATGGGAACACATTCTGAGGATGAGTCCTGATGTGATTTCATAATTCTGCAAACATCATAAAAGGTACTTACACAAAATGAGATGGTACAGCTTGCTACATATCTAGGCTATATTGTATAGCCTACTGCTCCTAGGCTACAAACCTGTACAGCATGTTACTGTACTGAATACCGTAAGTAACTAACACAGTGAGTATTTGTGTATTTAAACATATCTAAAAATAGAAAAGGTATAGTAAAATTATGGATTATAATCTTATAGGACCACTGTTGCATATGCAGTCTCTCCTTGATGGAAACATCGTTATACTGTGCATGACTGTATACACATTCTCAGGCCCCAACTGAGACCAATTAAATTAAAATGCCTGCGGGTGGGGCATTTGCAACCCTGATTTTTCTAAGTTCCCCAGGTGAATCTAAAGTGCAGCCTAGGCAGAGAATTACTCTGTCACTGCAAGCCACCTGCCCCTTCCTGCTCACCATGGTCAGCCAGTTTTAGGTGCTCACCAAGCTCTCAATTAGGCCTTGCTACGCCAAGTGTGATCCACCCACTAGCAGCATCTGCCTCACCCAGGAGCTGGTTAGTAACACAGAATCCCAAGTCCCACCCCAGACCTACTGATTCAGGACTTGGCATTTTAACAAGATTCCCAGATGGTTCATGAGCACATTCAAGTTAGCGAAGCGCTGCCCTGAGCTACCAAATCCCTTCTCAGCTCAGGGCCTTCACAAATGTTTAACTGCAAATGTTGTTTAGCTGCTGAACTTCTCTGACACTCCCGACACCCTATTCTTCCCCTTTCATCACATCTATAATTACCATAGGTGATTTTAATGTCTGTCTACTGCACTAACCTAAAAGTGTCATGAGGACAGACATCACATCCATGTTACTCTGGGGTGTCCCCAGCTTCCGGCACAATGCCTGGTATTTCCAACTGAACAGCATCTAGCCTAATATTTTATACTGCTATGATCCTATTCTAAACTTCCACAATATTTCAATCTCATCAACCAAATCTTTCTTCAACCACAAGTTGGCTTTAGTTACATAAATCTTGGAGATAATCTATATCACAGCACTGTACTTCTTTCAAAAAATCTAAATCAGCTACTGGTCTCTTTTTCCAAAGCAATGTAAATTAAACCTAATTCAAGGTATCATTACATTTCTTTGTAATAGCACTAGATGGGTTGTCAAGAAATGGCCCCATAAATTGCTGATAGTGCTGGAAACTAGTTCAACCTTTCCAGATTGCAATTAGGCACCGAAACTGTATCCTCTGACTTGGTGAGCCCAGGTTGGGAGTAAGAGCCCAAGGAAATAATCCAAAAGAAGTATTTGAACAAGGGGTATAAAAGTACCATTTATAATAGCAAAAAGGTAGAAAAAAATAAAAGAATAAAAAGGATTGCACCAACTACAGCTGTTGGCTGAGAGTGGTGGCTCACACCTGTAATCCCAGCACTTTGGGAGGCCAAGGCGGGTGGATCACTTGAGTCCAGGAGTTCAAGACTAGCCTGGGCAACATAAAAATGTCTCTACAAAAAATAAAAAAATTAGCTGGTCATGATGGCACAGACCTGTGCAGTCCCAGCTATTCAGGTGGCTGAGATGGGAAGATCATTTAGCCCAGGAGGTCAAGGCTGCAGTGAGCTGTGATCATGCCACTGCACTCCAGCCAGGGTGGCAGAGTGAGACCCTGTCTCAAAAAAACAAAAACAAATTAAAAAAACTACAGCTGTCGATGCATGGAATACTATACTGTGATTTTTTTTTTCTTTTTTTTTGAGACGGAGTCTCGCTCTGTCGCCAGGCTGGAGTACAGTGGCAAGATCTTGGCTCACTGCAACCTCCGCCTCCTGGGTTCAAGTGATTCTCATGCCTCAGCCTCCCGAGTAGCTGGGATTACAGGCACGCGCCACCACACCCAGCTAATTTTTGTATTTTTAGTAGAGATGGGGTTTCACCATGTTGGCCAGGATGGTCTTGATCTCTCGACCTCATGATCCACCCGCCTCAGCCTCCCAAAGTGCTGGGATTACAGGCGTGAGCCACCGCACCCAGCCTGTGATTTTAAATGAACAAATACTTAAATGAGTAAATATAAAATATTTTATGCTATTCAAGAATTCAAAAATCATATTCTATATGTACTGACTGCTACTATAAAAATTATGTCTTGTACACTGACACAAATGGATGTGAATTTAGAGTAAAATAAATACAGTTTTACATTTAATGGATTCTCTTTTCCATAGAGAATACATTAAAATAAATTTTAATGTTGGGCTATTTTTGGGCCTGCTGTTCAGTTTTATTAAGTTAGTGTTATATTATTGCTATTTTTGTTGTACTCAGACTCACTAAAAAACCATTTGTTCACCAGGCACAGTGGCTCATGCTTGTAATCCCAGGACTTTGGGAGGCCAAGACCAGCGGATCACCTGAGGTCAGGAGTTCGAGACCAGCCTTACCAACATGGAGAAACCCCGTCTTTACTAAAAATACAAAATTAGCCAGGTACGGTGACACATGCCTGTAATCCCAGCTACTCGGGAGGCTGAGGCAGGAGAATCGCTTGAACCCAGGAGGCGAAAGTTGCGTGAGCCAAGATAGCGCCATTGCATTCCAGCCTGGGCAACAAGAGCAAAACTCCATCTCAAAAAACAAACAAACAAACAAACAAAAAACATCTCTTCAGCTTTGTCATTTGGAAACATTTATTATTGCACTGGAAGTAAAATGACAAGATTCTATATTTGGCCAGTTTCCCTCTCATAACTCAAACTTCCCCTGCATCTCATTTTTTTCCATGTGAAAATGGAGAAAAATAATGCAATAATGTTTACAAACTGACACTGAGCACCTCCAATGAAAGGTGCTGGCAGATACAAACATGAGGGGTGCAAAAATACAAAACAAAACACCCACCACCACCCGCACTGATCATCCTGCACAAGTTACTTTTATCCTTCTGAGCCTCAACATCTCCCTCTGTAAATTCAAAGAAACTGGCTAGAATCGCATAGGGTGGGGGAGGATTTGTGGAGGAAAAGTAGGCATATAATAGCTGAAAAAGCATCGTAGTTGATCCTCCTGAATTCTCCGAAGATCATCTATCCAGCTATACACTTTGGGGGAGAGGATAAATTGGTACAACCCCCCAAAAAGGGGTGGCAGTTTGGCTCCATGTCTGCAAATCAAAAATGCAGACATATCCCTTGACCCAGTAATTCTACTTCTAAAAGCATATTGTTCAGATAACTTTGCAAATGAGCACATAACACAGTATGTACAAGGACATTCATTGCTGTAAGAGAAGAACCTGGAAACAAATTTTAACCCAAAGATGTTACGGTACAGCCATACAACTAAGTAAGTAAAAGCATGTCAACAGAAAGAACAAATAACTCTCTATATATGTTGATAATAGAATGATTTCCTAAATATGTTAAGTTAAAAAACCCAGTAAGGTGTGAGTGGTACGTCCCATGGTGGGAGGAGTATGGATAAGCAGGCACATATTTATAAAGCAACAGTGTCTATGGAAGGCCATATAAACTGAAAACTTCAGCCATCTCTGGGGAGGAGGTTAGGGAGACAGGAGACTTGGGGCCAGGGTAGGAGGGACATTTTTCTCTATATACTCTTTTGTATTGCTAGAACTTTTGAATTTTTCTCTCATCTGCATTAATTATCTTTTCCCAAAATTGAGCAGGATTCTCTCTACACCTTCCTCTGGGTCTAAGAGGCTGTGATTCTACCTCTGTCAGACCCAACCAGTGCCTCCTATATTGCAGGGGCATCTGCATTTGGCCCTATATTGCCCCCAAATGATCTTTCCAAAATTCTTTCAGCCCAAGTCCCTGACCTCCTTTAAATCCTCTAGTAGCTCTCCATTGTCCTTACCTGATCCAGCTATGATTAACCTCTTCCCTCCTCCCCAAGGACAGTGGATTCCTTCCACCACCAAGTTTGCTTGTGCTGCTCCCTCTTGCCTATGTGTGCAGTCCACCACGCGCAAACTCCTATGCATCCTTCATGATCCGAAGGCCCCCCCGTCCCAGGAAAGCTTTCCCAAATCACCCAGGCAGGGGATGCTCCCTACACAGCCTGGCAGAGGCTCTGCAAATACACGGCCAAAATTCAAATCTTGACTATTCCCTCATTTGCCCACTGTTTGGCCTCAGTTTCCAACCCTGTAGAGTAGGAATAAGCCCTTTTATGACTGTTGAAAAGACTGAGGGAATTCATGGAAAACATTACATAGCTTGTCACAAGGCAAATAAAAAATAGCTATTATTATTATCACAATCTTATAGCACCTGTGATGTATTTATATCCACCTGTCCTACATTAGACTCTGAGTTCCTCAAAGGTTAAGGACTGACTTCTTCACTTTTGTATCCCAAGCAATTCACCTGGCAAAGGGAAGACACATGAATGTACTGAAGTCAGAGGGGTGGTTTTTCTGGTTCTGTATTTCACCCAGATGTTAAGTGGCTAAACAGAGAACAGGCCCCGGGATCCCACCATGCCTTACAATGCACGGTATCAGCCAGGTCACTTTGAGCAGGCAGAGGTGAAAAGAGACTGAAGGGCTTTTAGTCTTTCAGAGACAGTTTTTTGGAGGCCAGTGGGATATGGGACCTACCAGTTCCCACCTGCTGACTGCTTATGGGGGCTGGGTGGGATGGACATGGGGAAGCGGGGAATCAGAAATACTAACAGTCCTGGGCATGTACTCCAAGCAGGCCTTCAAAACACGAAAAAATCTCTTGGGAAGTGGATACCGGGAAATAAACAGAGCCTAGGCATAAGAGAGAAGAGACTGGAAAGAATCTACAAGACAACTTGGAGGAATTCTCCCACCATGGGAGATAGAAAGGTGGGCAAGACACAGCTCCTGCCCGCAAGAAGCTTCTCAAATGAGAAGAACTTTAAAAGAAAAAGTGGAGCTTGGCAGGTAAAGGTGGGGAAGAAAGGGGATCACATAAAACAAAAACATCCCAACATGTGAGCGGGCAGTCAAGCAGCTCTGAATACTAGCCAGCAAGCGGGATGAGGGGAAGGAGAATTGGAGGATCAGATTAGGCTAAAAGTAAAGGAGTAAATTGAGGCAAGATTGTCAAGGGCTTTGTATGACCTGATAAGGCATTTTAGGCTTCATTCATCCCATGGGAAAAAGAAAAGCGAGGGAGTTTTTAAGTAAACAAGTGACAGCATGAGATCTGTTTCTGAAAGGAGTGGCCAGGCAGGAAGATGTTCGCCCTTTCCTAGTCAGTCCTCCTCTCGCCCACCATCTTCTGTTTCTCAGGCTGCCTGCACAGCTAGCAGGTGGCAAACGAAGCCATCTCCAGGGTGATGTGACTGGTTCTAGAGCCGGAATCCCTCTCCTGAGCAAAGGCTTCTGATGGCGTTCACCCTGCAGAGGGTGGATTTGCACATTCTTCTTTTCCTGTCTTACAAATATCATCAGTGATCTCAAAAATAAAAACGAAACCCTCAAGACAGGACTCTGCTCTGCTATTTTTTTTTAATCTTCAGGAGATATAATTAGTAACTAATTTTTTCAAAAAATTTTTTTTATTTACCGAAAGTAAAAAGGGAGGGGACCTGCGTTCTCAATTGGCCTATTCTGAATTCTGGGCAGCTCTCAGCCCTTATTTCCCTTCTTAAACAGCCTCAACAGTTGGGAGAGGGCGGCAAGGAGAGGGGCCTGGGAGACGGGCCGGGGCACCGAGGGAGGTGGACTTGAAGGGAAAGAAAAGTTGGTCACTGCAAAAGCAAATTTTCTCATGCCAAGAGTTTTCCTCTTTCCTCCCATTAAATGGACCTGAGCAAATTCTGTTCTCGCCGTTCTAAGTTTCTTCTCTGAGAATGAACTCTGGCAGTGCCCTGGCCTGGTCCCAGAAGGACGCATGCAAAGTTCCTGGGCAGTCGCGAGGGGTCGGCACTCGGGCCGGCACGTTTCCGGGGACCCCCTCCCCGCAACGGACCCGCAAGGATGCACAATCAAACTGCAGGCGCCCGCAGGCTTCTACCCGGAAAAGATGGCTTAGGGCTTAGGGCTTCGGGCTTCGGGCTTCGGGCTTCGGGCTCCGGGCTCCGGGCTGTGGCCCGGGACCCCTCCCACCGCCCCCGGGAGCCGCTCCCCCTTCCGGAGCCCACCCGGGCGCTGCGGCCGCGAACACTCACAGAGTCGGGCGTTGGGCGGGACCGCTGGGGACGAGGACAGCGGCTCCGCCTCGGCTCCGCGGCGGCGTTTCGGGCCGCCACTAGCCCTCAGGGCCGCCGCCCGGCCCGCGGCTCCGAGCCCCGCGGCGGCGGCGGCGGCCTCGCCTCCATAGCGAGGGGAAGCGGCTGAGGGGCGACTGGGCGGGCGACAGTGATGGCGGCAGCGGCCGGGGTCCGAGCGCGATCGCGCGCGCGCGCGTCTCTGTCAGCGCCGCACTCGCCGCAGCCTCGCTCCCGACCCGGCCTTGGCTGTAAGGCGCGTGTTCATTGGCTGTTCAGAGACAGGCGCTGGTTGGCCGACAGCGAACGGGCGTCTCCGGCCCGCGCGGGCCCCGCCCTTGCGCTCCGCTGGGCGCTCACTTGCCGGCTGGGGCGCCGAACCCGGTCGCACGGTCTCCTCGTAGCTCCATAGGGGTTCGCCCCGGGGCTACCCAGTCCTTCGGGAAGCTGGACCCCGGAAGGACCGGCTGCGAGTGCACCAGTGCCTTCAGCCATTCTACAGTCACAGGCCTCATGACTTGGGCCTTCTTCCCAGTTTACAGATCAGGAAACCGAGGCCAGGCACAAACTACACCAATGTCTAGCCACCAGGGCGGCCTGAAACTCGAGAGCCATCTTCCTAACCCTCTCCAAACGTGATACTGTGGGTCTTTTTTTCCCTCCCCTAATTGCTGCAAAGAACGACGGATCTCACTGGGGAGGGAGAGGAACCTGCCAAGTCCCTAGAACGGGTCTGGCTCCGTGGGTGTCGTCTTACATCAAATCAGCCCACGCCGTCCCCACCCGAGCTCCAGGGTAATCTCCCCCGCTTTCCAGATGCGCATGCTGGGGCCCCGCTCGCCACCGAGCTGAGTAGAAGCACAACACATGGTGCTCTGCGATGGGGGTGCCTTTTGCGATACGCCTGGCGGGGGAGGGGAAGCTCAAAACGCAGAGAGGAGCCAGAGTGCGCCCTCCCCCGGCCGGGGTTGGGGCGCGTACCCCCTTCCCGGCGCTCCCGGCACGGCGTCTGGTGCGTGACACCCGCGAAGCAATCGCTCAGTCCATCCAGTGGCAGCAGGTTCCTACACGGATCCCCGCGGGTGCTGCAGGACCTGAGCGTCTGCGGCTGAAAGCCGATTACGCAGTCGTGATAGGTGGTGGCAAATGCGACATTTCGCCGGGTTGTGATCCCCAGTAGGGACCCCTGGACATTCCGAGACCCGCGCAGGGCGAGCGGCTGGGCGTCTGCAGGCAAAAGACAGATTGCACAGTAGCGCACAAACCGAGCTTGCGGGTAGGGGACGCTTTATCCCAGACCCAGAGTCTGCGGTTCCCGGGGTAGGTGGCGGCGAGTCTCTCCTCCAGACCGGGCAAACCCTGAGTCCCCCTCACGCACCCCAGGCCGGAAGGAGTCCCACATTCGGGGCGCCCCCGGGGAAGGGTTGTGACCGGCGGCAACTCTTCATGGCAGGGAACACTGCGGCGCAAAAGGGGCTCACATCAGCAGCCCCTACCATCTCCAGTCCTACAATCTCCGGTCCCCACCACTGCCTTCTGTTGGGGCGCCAGTTTAGGACTCTGTGCCCCACTCCTCCGTATTGTGGAATAAGTTAGTCCATGCTAACCAGAGCCAGGGCCTGGGAATATGGGTGGGGCGGGCCTCAGGCTGTCCCCTCCCCATCAGGGAAGTCTCTCCTTGAGTGGGAGTTGTGACTCTCTCTCCCTCTCAGCAGGGCCAGCCTAGAGGTGTGGGTGAAATGGCCGAACCCGACACCTCTGACCAATAGACACTCCAGCCCAAAGGCCCAGAGTCCACACGCCTACTCTCCTAACGCTCAGACCCCAGTGAGGGTGGATCCTTCCCCACGCCCAACATTCACATATCCCCTTAAGTCCAAACTCAATCTATCCCCCAACACCGAATGGAAAAGCGAAAAGCGGGAAGTCAAAGTGTGAAAACCCGTAACAAGTAATGACTGCAAACGCAGAGGTACCACAGTAGCTGGGATAGCAGCCCTATGCTCTAGAACCAAACCCCACCAGCTTACTTTTGCCTTATATCTAATTTACACTATTATTTCTTAATATGTTTCTTTTTGTTGATTAGTTTTTTTTTTACTTTTTATTTGTATTACCCTAGAAGGGGTTGACATGCTACTTATATTTTTAATATAATTGAAATAGTGATTGCAGTTAAGTGTTCATCTTTGAGATTATCTGAAGGACCCCTTTTGGATATGACCACACTTGGAAAAATTGTTGTTGGGCGTGGTAGTCAAAGAGCCCGGCGTTTCCAGCCCCACCATGTGCTGGGTGACCTGAGCCTCCCTCTGCAACTCTTCCTGGAACTTCCCAGGGCTGTATTGAGAATTAGGCATGTTCAGCTTGGCAAGTAACCCATTCTCAGGAAATGAAAGTTCTTTCTCTCCCCATGAGACAGCTGCACTATGGTCAAAGCATTTGTGGGGTGTGCACAGGGGTGACAGAACTACAGACCAAGGAGAACTACAGACCCTGGAGACCCTGGGAAGGAGGGTTCAGCTCAGCAACCACACAGATGCTGTTTCCATTGGAAGAAGACAGAGCCCCCTCCTCAGCTGCCTGCCTGTAGAGACCTGCCCAGCCCTCCATCCTACTTGGCTCCCAGAGTGTCCTGAGCTCCCTCGCCCATCATCATCACAGAGTAAAGGGTTATCCTGGAAGAGAAGAGAACTGAGGAAGGGAGAGGAGGCAGTTTCCTGTGCCCAAGCCTACCCAAATGGGGGACTGCAGAGCCCTCCTACTCCTAGTCCTGCATTAGTTCCAACCCACAGGAGCACATATCTACAGGTAGGCATTTCTCAGCCACCCCACAGGTGCCCCAACAGTCACAGGGCTTATGAGCAAAGGAGAGGACCAGGAGAGCTGGAGGATGGGGGGAAAGGACTCCTGTTTCTTTAGGCAAGTCATTTCCCCTCTCGGGGCCTCCTTTCCCCTTCTAGTAAATGGAACAATGAGTCATTCTCGCAACAAATATTGAGTGCAGACCATGTGCTGGACACAGCAGGGAATAAGACAGAAGAGGACAGAAGAGGCCTCTGCTCTCAGGAGCTTACATTCTGGATAGGAACACAGACAATAAACAAATGAACAAGAAAATTTCCTAAATGCTGAAATGAAAATAAAGCAAGGCAATAAGATAGAAAGGTGAAGTAAATGAGAGCCAAGTCCCTTTGCAGGCCACACTGTTCAAACCCGAGTTTTTTTTTTTGAGATGGAGTTTTTGCTCTTGTTGCCCAGGCTTGAGTGCAATGGCACGATCTCGGCTCACTGCAACCTCTGCCTCCCGGGTTCAAGCGATTCTCCTGCCTCAGCCTCCCGAGTAGCTGGGATTACAGGACCCGCCACCAGCCCCAGCTAATTTTTTTGTACTTTTACTAGAGACAGGGTTTCACCATGTTGGCCAGGCTGGTCTCAAACTCCTGACCCCAGGTGATCCACCCACCTAAGCCTCCCAAAGTGCTGGAATTACAGGCATGAGCCACTGCGCCCAGCCTTTGCCCTGATTCTCCCTGCACTGGCTACCACTGATACAAGGAGAAGAAATGTTCCCAGATTCTTTGCCTCCAGCTACACAGTCCTAGTTCCTAGCCCCAATCCTAGCATCATACATTGGACGAAACTTGGCCCTGCCCACCCCTGTAGGCATAGGCCTGCTGTACAAACTGCTCAGGGCAGAAGGCATCTCACACTAATTTCAATTGAGTAAGCAAGGATTTGAAAAAAGAAAATCCCAGTTCTGGTTTTTAAATGTCACAATTCATAGGCTTATACATCTGTCAAAACTCAGAAAATTACATTTAAGATCTGTGGATTGCAATGTATGTAGATTTTGCCTGAAAAGAAAAAAAAAATTGCAAACCAAAAATGAACTCTAGTTATTGAAATGCATACTGAAGTATTTAGGGGGAGGTGTACTGATGTCTGCAACTTACTTTGAAATATATGAAAAATACGATGGATTGACATAGAGGAATGGATAGATGAACAGATGTGTGATATAGTAAGATGCTAATGGTAGAATCCAGTGGTAGTTACACAAATGTTCACTGTAAAATTATTTCTACCTGGCTGTATGTTTGAAAGTTTTTATAATAAACTGTGGAGGTGGGGGGCAAATCAGTGATTAACTTTACAAAAAAGTATACAAAACTGCCTTTTTAAAGCAACTCTCCCCATAGACAATTCCAATGCTTTTCTACATGCACACACGCCTTTTATAAAGTTGAAATCACTGTTGATATACATTTGTCATCAGTTAAAAGTTATTTCTCACATATTTCTAAAACTTCGTATGTACAGTGTTTGTTTACATGGCCTATGAGTAAATATACTGTATGTCACTTTGGAGATGTAGGTTTTGTATTGTGTACATTCTAAAAGCACTGGTCAAGCCTCCCTTTCCAGAGAGGAAAACTGGGTTGTTTGGTAGCAATCCTTTTTCATTGAGAACTCGAAAAGCTGGGAAAACATTTTTTAAAGGTATCAAAGAGCTACCAGGGCAGTGAGGAATTCTGGGGCCAAGACTGGGGACAAAAAAAAAAAAAAAAAAAGCCCAGAATGATGAGCCCAGCATTGGGGATTATTTCCTTTCCTCTTGTCTGCTGATTCCAAAAGGGAAAGCTGATGGGCTGTGCCAGATCGTGATTCCAAAACCTAGCCACAGTATTTCCAGAACTTTGCTACTCCCTATCAGGAGGTGGAGTCCAGGCCAGGTTCAGTGGTTCACGCTGTAACCCCAGCACTTTGAGATGCTGAGGAGGGAGGACTGCTTGAGCTCAGGAGTTTAAAACCAGCCTGGGCAACATAAGGAGACCCCCGAGACCCCATCTCTACCACGCAAAAAAAAAAAAAAGAGGTGGAGTCTATTTCCCCTTGAAATTGGTGGGGTGGGCCTGTATTACTGCTGTGACAAACACTCTAGCAGATGTGACGCTACGTAACTTCCAAATCTAAGTTAGGAAGGCAGTCCAGATTCTACCTGGCTCCCTCTTGGGATGCTTGCCCTTGGGACCCAGCCACCATGTTGCAGGTGTTCTGGCAGACCACCCCAGCGAAGGTCCCAGTGAAGAACCAGCGTCACTCACCAAGTGTGTGAGTTAGCAAGCTTTCACATGATTTCAGCCCCTAGCTGTCAACCTTTTAGTCTTCCAGCTGATGCCTCAGACACTATGAAACAGACACAAACCATCCCTGTTACAACCTGTCCAAATTCTTGACTCACATAATGAATGGCGAGCATGATAGTTATTTTACCATTTGACTTATATCTCCTTGAAGGACTTTCACAAACTTTCATTTACAAGTCAGGTAGGAAAAGGAAAAAAAGAAATACCTTCTCAGGCCCTGAGTCTCTCACTGTCTTTCTAAAAGCATGGTCGGCCCTAGGGGTGTTAAATAGGGAGAGACCTGAAGCTCCAGTGAGGCCTGCACTCCCTCTGGCTGTGGTTTCCTCCTTGTAGACAAAGTGGGGGCAACAAAGGAGAAGGCAATGCCCTCAGTGTTGGGTGGGGCCCTGGGCATGAAGCCAAGGTGCACTGGAGTGCCAATGGAAGGCTAGATAGGGAGAGCAGAGGGCCCCGTGGGTACTCCTACTGATTGCGGGTCTGGTGTTCATGGTTCTTTTTTGGCAGAATTGAAATCTTCCATCCTCCTTTTCTATTTGGCCCAGAGACAACTTGGAATTGCTCACCACAGTTCAGTGGGCAAGAGTTCCAAAGGCCACCACCCCCTGACCCCTATGGCCCGCAGGCCACACACTTCTCATTAGTCCTCCAATCACCACTGCAGTGCAAATTGGGGCCTTGCCTCAGGCTCCCTTCTCACAGAGGGCCCGATTCCAGTTCCAGCTTGCACTTGGCCCGGGGTTTCAAATCCCTGTTTTGCCACATATTTGTTATTATCGAACTCCCTGGTCCTCAATCTCCTTTCTGTAAAGTGGGGTGATGTTACCTCACAGGGCTGTCACGAGGAATAAATGAAGTACAAGCAGCAAAAGTGTTTAGCATGGTTCTTGCGTGTTTACACGCACACACACAGAATGCTTTACAGTATGTTCTTGGTGAGCTGGTGCTTAAGTTTTGTGCCATCTCTCCCTATAATCTTCCTAGGAGCTGTGAGATAGAGAAAGCTTTCCTTGGTAACTGTGGAGAGGACACGCTTCTTGTGAGTATGGCTGGAGAAGCCCCCACCTCCAGTCCCAACACAACGGAACACATGGAGTTTTGCTGTGGTGTCTGGAGGATCCTGTCTTGAGCTTGCCTTTGCTTAGGCTGGACTGTGTAAGACAAGCACTCTAAAGTGTTCCAACTTTATTTAAAACCAGACAGCCCTGCTACCATGCCCCCCCTCCTCAGCATTGCTCTAGGGGAGGAGCTGGATGAACTATGGCCCTTCTGCCAAGCCCAGGTGCTAGGGGAGGAACCCCTTGCTTGAGATGTACAGGATGGACTCCTCACTTCTTCTGGGCTTGTGCCCTGGCCCGTTGAATCTTGTCAGCTGTGGCCCCATCTGTGGCTCCCGTGCAGTGGGACAATACGAGGCTCAGCTCAGCCTCATTCCGGTGTTCGATGGCCACATCTGCAGCCTGAGCCACATCGCTGTGGTTTGAGCAAGAGAGGAGGTGGTGTTGGGGCTGCTCAAGGGCACAAACCCTGCCTCTCACCAGCCCACAGCTCAGCCACCCAGCACCCACAGGCCCTCAGTTGACGCACCCAACAAGAAGCAAAGCCTTGACCTTCTGCTCGGGACCCACGCGGGAAGCATACTTCTTGGCTTCGTATTTGTTATGTTGTTTCATGCAGATCTCCACAAAAGGCTTGGAGGAGAGGAAGCGGGTGGAGGGAGAAGGTAACACACAGCCCTCCTGTCCTCTCTCTTACGAGCAGAGGCGCAATGCACACATCGTCCATATATATTCTATATGTATACACCCGTCAGTACATATAATCCCCCAACCCCCATGCACAGACAGTTGTGATCTCAGCATTCTTAGGGCAGAAATCACCTAAACCAAAGCTCTGTCAGAGACTTGAGATCAATTATTTCCACGCTTCTGCTCTACCACCCACCATTACCCCTTGTAACAGGCGTTCCTGCCACCAGCCCTCACATTTCCTGTGTTCTCTTGTGATTGACATTCTCAAACCTGCCCTATACACCTCTGAACTACCCACCACAGAAAACAGCCCTCAGTATCTCCACTGCCTCCCATATGCACCCTCCCTGTGGCCCCTCCACCCTCCTCAAACAAGACTTTCCCTCCAGCACATAGTGCCCCCTGTGGCCCTCCCTGGGGAAAGCAGCTCATTCTCCCTCCCCGTAACATCTGCAGGCAAACTTGGACCCATCCTCCAGTGCACCCAACACAGCAGATGGTGCCTGCCCACAAATGTGTATACAGGAACCACTCGCTAACTATGCGGGCAGCTGAACAGGAGCATGAACGGGCCATCCTATCTGTCTCCCTGCCTAGCCCTCTCTCCCGAAGACTACCCTCACTGGAAGTGGGCTGGAGGGAGGACCCTGCCTCACCAGGTAGCCAATGGGTGATTTCTTGCTCTTGGAAAACTTCTCTAGCTCTTCCCAATCTTCCAAATCTGCCAGGGCAGTCAGCTTCAGCCACCAGAGCCTGCAGGAAAGCTGGGCTTGGAGGTGTTGCAGGAGAAGCAGGTGGTCTTGGGACCCACATGCAGCCTGGGCCCTCACCTACCTCTTGTCAGGGATGCGGAAGTCACGTGCCAGCTGCTCTGCACGCTTGTTGTGACCGCCAAGAATGAGGGTGGTAACTGTGTCATGTAGAGACAGGTCTAGGAACTGGCCCCCCAGCTCGTCTTCTAGGCGCCGCTGCAGCCGTAGGAGCCGCATTTGATCCTCTGTAGCCTGGGGACCCGGATAATGAGGCATGATGGGGATGAGGGACCAGGAGGGAAGACCAGGAGACGAGGAGGCTCTTGGAAAAAGGTGGGCCAAACCTTGGCTGCAAACTCATTCTTGGCCTTGTAGAAGGCATCGGCGGCTGTCTGCAGAGCTGCTACTCGCCCCTCAATACGCTATAAAGACAAGAAGGAAGGCCTGAACTCACAGCATGCAGGACCCTCGCCCTCCTCACCCAGGCTACAGTCTTCTCCCCCATCCCTGTGCCCAGGGTCGCCAGGGTCAGCCTTGCCTGCTAGGTGCACCACTCTGATGTCCTAGAGGGATGGCTAGCTCCTCTGACACTAACCCCCATCCTGGCCTCACGTCAGAGTCTCCCTCACAGTGAGGACCAGATGGAGTGTGCACCCAACACGAAGGCCTAGATTCCTGAAGGAACCGGACCAACAGCCCCAGCCCACATGCCCCACACACCCCACACGCCCCATGGATCTCAGACCTCTTCTGCAGCATAGCTGGCTCGGATGTGGAAGCTGCCCAATTCCTGGTGATTGTCATCCTGATTGTAAAGGTCCTTCAGCGTCTCTAGCTCCTGATGCTTACAGAACTGGGGCCACAGGCAGGCAATCAGTCAGCAAGGCCAACTCAAGTGCTCAGAAGGCTACACCACAACCCTGCCCACTACACACACCTGTCGGTACAAACTCAGGGCCATGGGCTGATTCCGAAGGGTCATGAAAAAATCTCCTCGGTTCAGCTCATTCTTCAGGTGCAGCAACACCGTGAACACTGCAGGAGAGTAAGGTGGAGTGGGAATTCCAGCCAGGCTCCCACTTAGCCCAGGGGCCCCCCAGCCTTGCCCTCACCCAGGTCAGTGTCCCCGCTCTCGATGGCCTTGCTTAGTGCCAGTTTGCTCCTCTTCATCTTTAGGAGAAGGGGTACCTGCTCCCCTGAGCGTGGCTCATACTCCAGCAGCTGTGAGGTGAGAAGGAAGGCACAGAGAGAAGGAGCTGGCATGGGGGCCCTGAACAACCACATCAGAGTGTCTGTGGAGGGCTGGGCACCCACACCTTGATGGCCAGCTCCGTGCGGCCACAACCATAGGCTCGTGCAGCAATGTCGGAGTAAGAGACACCAGGCGTGTCCCCCAGCTTCTGGTTAATGGCTCGAGCCACATCCTCATCTGAGACATCCTTCTGTTGCACCTGCAAGGGATGCGGGGTGTCACAAACATCTGGATGCCATTCCTCACTCTCCACTCCTGCAAGCCCTTAGGACCCACCCCTTCAGTTCCCTTCCTCCCTCCCTTCCTTCTTCTTTCTTTCTCTCTTTCTTCTTTCTCTCTCTTTCCCTCCTCCTCCGCCCCCCCCCCCCGCTTCTTTCTTTCTTTTTTGAGACAGAGTCTTGCTCTGTCGCCCAGACTGGAGTGCAGCAGTGCAATCTCAGCTCACTGCAACCTCTGCCTCCCAAGTGAAAGCAATTCTCCTGCCTCAGCCTCCCGGGTAGCTGGGATTACAGGCATGCGCCACCGTGCCCGGCTAATTTTGTATTTTTAGTAGAGACGGGGTTTCACCATGTTAGCCAGGCTAGTCTCGAATACCTGACCTCAGGTGATTCGCCCGCCTCAGCCTCCCAAAGTTTTGGGATTACAGGCATGAGCCACCGTGCCCAGCACAGTTCTACACTTTCTATTTCCTCCACCTCACCAGGGCCTGGAATCCTCTAAATGCCCTTGGACCCCATCCCACATCCTTGCCTTGTAGCAGGCCCAGTGGGCCAGGATCCTGCTGACGCCCTGTACTTCAGGAAGGCGCAAGTACTCGCATATCTGGATGGCCAGGGGGTAAAGTCTCCGCAACACGAGCCTGGTAGACCCGGTGGGTAAAGGATACAAGGAGTGAGGTGGAGGAAAAAGGGAGCAGAGTGGTCTCAGCCTGCACATCAGGCCTCCCACATCCTAGATAGGTCAGGAGCAGTGACCATAAGACCCCACCCAAGGCTGTAATGCCCACCCCCCTGACAGCCCGCTCACTGCACCCTTGGGCTTACCCTACCTGTCCAGCAGCACCTGGATGGTGAGCTGCTTGTATCTGTATTTTCCTCGGTTAAGGATCCAGTTGGAGAATAAGCCCCGCTTGCCAGGTACCTGCAGATGCATCTCCAGCCCCTTCCCCTGCCACCCCTGGCTGTAGGGTACCCTTCTGGCGTGCACAGGGATACTGGCTATAGGTGAGCGGGATCCCGATGTGATAGTCCCGAACAGCATTGAGCACACGCAGGTCCTGACACATGTGCACGAAGCTGTCGGGTGGAAATCTGTCCAGGAAACACTTTCCGAAGGAGGCGGCCTGAGAAGAGCCAGAGGGCAATAGGAGAGAGCTTCCCTGCTGCCCATCCCACCCCCTCCCAGCCCCACCCTCCCCAGCCCGGCCATCCAGGCCAACCCTGAGCAGACTCTTCTGCATGTCTGGCTGGTGCTCATGTCCTGCAGCCTCAATGCACTGCTGCACGGCCTGGGTCAGCTGGCCCAGCTCCTGGATCTCCCGCAGGTACTCGTCCGCCTTCTGGCTCTCTTTCTGGTGGGGAGCAGTCCAGAGCCAGGGCATCATGACAGAGAACACTCCCACATCTGGCCCCTAACCATTCTGGGTTGTGGTTCAAATAAGCTGGGTTGGAGGAGCTGCACAGGCTGGAGCCCCAACTCCCTCAGCCCACTCAATCCACCTGAGGTGCCCACAGACATCATCCCGTATCAGCCCACAGCTGCCTTTAGGGGGGCCTTGAGAACTCCTCCCAATAGTAACCCAGACTGGGTGGGGATAGTGGGGATGTTCTGCCCGTCCCTATCACACCACATGGAGGACATAGTGTCTCTTCAGTTTACCTGAGCCAGCCCTCCCCAGCCCAGACCAGTGTCCTGCCTGGACCCCTCTCTTGACAGGTGGCACCTGGCTATGCTCACACATGCCCACGCAGGGGCAGGGGCAGGGGCAGGAGGAACCATTCTGGGACTGGGAGAGAAGCCCAGGGCTTTACCTCATACTCCTTCTGAGCCTCCAGGAGCAGCGCCCCGGGGGCCATTGAGGCAATTTTGAAGATTTCCTCGCTGGCCGCTGGGGAAGGGAGTTGGTGAGTGAGGGAGAAAGGCAGGGAAACCCTCAGCCCTGCCTCAACACCCTATTCCTGCTCTGTGGCACTGGCCCAGGGCAGCTGGGGTGCCGAGGAGTCCCCACCTTGGGTTATGTGGTGCCCTTGTGAAGGCCTCACCTGGAACCTCATGCAGGAACTCGTGGGTGCTGCGGGAGAAGATGCGGACCCCATCGAGCTCAGGCACCAGGTAGGAGTCCTCATCCAGCACAAACCTGAGCTTGGTTAAGGCTCCTAAGAGCACCTACAGATGGGACGGGGCAGGTGAACCCTCCCCTCCCCTCCCTCCACACACAGGCAGCCCTCCAAGGATATTGGATGCTCTCGGGTGCATCGCCCACCACCATCAGCCGCCTTTCCCAGGCCACCACCACGGCCCTCTCCTTGCTACGAGGACGGCTGCACCTGTGAGCAGCATATACACACCGGCTAGACACTGTCCCATGGCCATGTCTCCCACATGGCTGCTCATAATCCTTTGTCTCGGGACAGCCTGTATACACTTGCATCACTGACTGTACACTGACCTCTCCACTTCCCTCTTATCCCTGAGCTCTCAGCTCGAGGCAGCTGTGGCCCACAGAGGACAATGGTTTCCTTCAAGTGTGCAATGGCAGAGAAGGTAAGATCCAAACTCCACTAGGCTTGGCCAGTAGACATGACGAATCAAGGAACTGATTGTCCCAGGAAGCAAGCTATGTCTCACCCACACCCCCAGCAATAACACCCCCATCCTTACCAGACCATCTGCTTTGGAGGTGCCCGGATGTTGCAGTTGAACTCACATAGCTTCTCCTGAAATGGTGTGGGCAATGTCATGGCCCTGTCCCAGCAGTCACCATTCTAGTTGAAAAGCCCTCCCGCATCACCAAAAGATGTTGTACCCTGGACAAGGCACAGTACCCCTGTGTTGCCCCAGGATCACACCTTGAGTGATGCTGTCCCCATCCAGATGTAGCCTGTGTCTGTGAAGAGTGCCAGGTGTCGGTAGGTGAAGGAGACAGCCATCTGTAGGAAGCTGCTTACTCCTGGGGCCAGGCCAGGGGGCGTCTGAGGCAGAGCCAGGGTAGGGGTGGGACAGATACATACTGACTTTTCAGAGCCTTCCTATTGCCTAACCCAGCCCGTCCACTTCATTCCCACTCAGGGCCCTTACCACTGCAGAGCAGGCTGCATGGTCCAAGAGGTAAAGGTCAGGCCCCACAGCCAGAAGAATGTGTGCCACTCGGTCCTGGCACAGCACAGTCCAGCAGGAGGGTGCACTTTGCAGACCTATGGCCAGGGAAAAGGACGGTGTTAGGATGACCAAGGCCCACCGTTTCTGTTTCTGTGGGTCTCTAGCCACCGTTTCTGTTTCTGTGGGTCTCACAGGCTAGAGGCACATCTGTGGGTACTACTTGGCTATCTCAGCGGTGTCAGGGCTTACCTGGCACCTCTGGCATCCGGCGGAGTTTGAGGTCACCCACATTGGCACTGAGGGTGAAGCGGTGGGCCCCTGTGAGGATGGCCACTCCAGAACCAAACTCAGTGTGAAAGATCCGGGCATCCAGAACCCGGTTCTGGAGCACTTCCTGAGGAAAGGGGGCCATGGGTTAAGGGAGCCACAGGGTCATAAACTCTACCCCGCTTCCCCAGCCCTCTGTGACCCCTACATTGCCCATGCTGAAGTGTCTCCGGAAGTCACCATGAAGCCCATAAACCAGTACAGCACCATCTTCCTGCACACAGAGCAGCTCCTCCTCAGCTGACCAGCCCAGGGACACCACGGGTCCACTCTTCCACTGCAGGGGAGAGAGGTTCCTAAGGCTGTCCTCAGGTGAGGAAACCCTGTCCAGCCCTGAGCCCCAGGGACCATCAGAAGTGCTCACCAGCAGGCTGGCCAGAGGCATGCCGGAAGCAGAGTATATATCGAGCACTGGCCTCACACTAGCAGCTTTCTCCTTCCGCCAGGGGTTCCTCAGCAGTGCTGCAGTTTGAGAAGAGACCTTCTGTCCTAGCTCCCTAGGCCCACCCCATGTGAAGCAGGCCTCACATCCTGGCTCCCCAGGCCCACCCCATGTGAAGCAGGCCTATAAAAACCAGAAGTAAAAGCATCTCAGCAGGGTGAGTGGGGGGTGGCAACAAGAACAACCTGACAGCAGGGCCCCAGGAATCAAGGACCTTGAGTTCATCCCAGGGTCCCAGAGCAGGTGGTGGTGGAGGGGCAACATACCAATGGGGCCCCCATAGGGTGCAGCAGCCACCAGGCAATCCCTGAGTTCCTCCTTCAGGTCCCAGTCCATGCTGTACAGCTCATATTTCCTGCCCACACAGAGATGAGCAGAAATTAGCCTCATTACCCTGCATCCGGATGGAGTGAACCCCAGAGGAATTCCTAAAGCCTCCATTTGTCTTCCACAAGGCCGTAGAGGAAGTCTCTACCCTCTACCCCCAGAGGCAGGGAGGAGGGTGATGACCAGAAAGTTGGGTGAACTGACCACATGCATGCCTAGGGACAGCAGGCGAGGGAGCAGAGGGTGTTGGCAGGGAAGGATGTGGTTCTTGGGGCAAGTGTCCAAGGATGGCAGGAGCTCTTGAGCCAGGCAGGCTGTGTGGCCAACATCCAAGGCACAAACTGAGATAGAACTAAAGTGAAGTGGCTGGCTCAGGCCAGCTTTAGCAGGAAATGAGACTCTCAGAAAAGGTCTCTCAGAGAAGAAAGCCCTTCTTCTATTTCTAGTCCTTCTTTTTTGAGAGAGGGTCTCACTGTGTTGCCCAGGCTGAGGTGCAGTGTCACAGTCACGGCTCTTTGCAGCTTCAGGCTCAAGTGATCTTCCCATCTCAGCCTCCTGGGTAGCTGGAACTCCAGGGTGCACTACCACACCTGGCTAATTTTTGTATTTTTTGTAGAGATGGAGTCTTCCCATGTTGCCCAGGCTGGTCTCAAACTCCTGGGCTCAAGCAATCCTCCTACCTTGGCCTCCAAAGTGCTGGTATTACAGATGTGACCTGCAGTGCCTGGCCTATTTCTGGTTCTTAATGAATCAGGGTGTGGGCTTTATACCCAGGGGTTCAGCTCTATGCTTATTGACGATGAACTTAGTTTTAGAGGTACTGAGTTAGCAGTGCCTGAAAGAAATCCAAGAGGAGCTTTTCAGTGAGATGGTGCTGGGAGGAGTCCTGGATTGGGCATGTTAATCTGCCAATGCTTGGCTTATGGCAGGCAACCAAATCACAAATCACAACCAGGCATGAGATGATTGCAATGTGAAATGCTCATGGATCACTGAGTGTGTGCTGCATGGGAAGTTGGAGTAGAGAGCTTGAGGTATGTCATTATACCTCAAGAGTGGGGGAAAAGGGGTAGCAAAAGGGACTAAGAAGGAATGGGCACTATTCCAGGACACCAAGAGAAGACAGTGTTTAAGAAGGGCATTTCAGCCAGTATCATTTCAGGGACCTTCTCATTAATGATCAGGAATATGCCCATCATTACCTACTATTTGACATCCTTGTTGTGGTTCTAGCCAACATAATTTAAGAAAAAAAAAATAAAGAGATGTTTATATTTTGACGAAGGAGCAGAGTTGTTTCTATTTGCAAATAATGTGATCTACTTAGAAAATCCAAAGTAAGGGGTGAGGTGGCTCATGCCTGTAATCTGAGCACTTTAGGGGGCCGAAGCAGGCAGACTGCTTGAGCTCAGTGGACCGAGACTGGCCTGGGCAACATGGAGAAACCCTGTCTTTACAAAAAATACAAAAATTAGCTGCATGTGATGGCACATGCCTGTAGTTACAAGTAGCATGCCAGCTACTTGGGGGGCTGAGGCAGGAGGATCGCTTGAACCTGGGAGGTTGAGGCTGCAGTGAGCCAAGACAGCATCACTGCACTCCAGCCTGGGTGACAAAGTGAGACCCTGTCTCAAAAAAAAAAAAAAAAAAACCCCAAAGTAGTCTAGGGAACAATGAATACGAGACTTTCACAGAGGGCATAGGGTGATCAACAAAAATCAATCTATTTTCTATACCAAGAAATTTTCATACCATAGCAAGAATCGATTGGAAATACAACTTTTCGAGGTGAGGTGGGCAGATCACTTGAAGTCAGGAGTATGAGGCCAGTCTAGCCAACACAGTGAAACCCTGTCTCTACTAAAAATACAAAAATTAGCCAGGCGTGGTGGTGGGCACCTGTAATCCCAGCTACTCGGGAGGCTGAGGCAGGAGAATTGCTTGAGCCCAGGAGGCAGAAGTTACAGTGAGCCAGGATCATGCCACTGCACTCCAGCCTGGGGAGCAAGAGCAAAACTCTATCTCAACAAATAAATAAATAAACAAATAAATAAAATTAAAATAAAAATGCAAAAATTAGCCAGGCGTGGTTGTGGGTGCCTGTAATCCCAGCTACTCAGAAGGCTAAGGCAGGAGAATCACTTGAACCCAGGAGGCAGAGGTTGCAGTGAGCCAAGATTGTGCCACTGCACTCCAGCTGCCTGGGCGACAGAGTGAGACTCCATCTCAAAAAAAAAAAAAAGAAAGAAATACAACTTTTAAGAGATCCTAATAATTATGGCAATAAAACTGTAAGATATCAAATGATACATCTGATGAAAATTTTACAAAATCAAATATTTTCCAAGGATATAGAAAACATGGAGCAATATCCAAAATGATCTATAAATGTACAGGAATTCCAATAAACACCTTCTGCCAATTATCTGGCCAGTGGAGGGGTAATGCACAAACTGATTCTGAAGTTCAAATGGGGGGCTGGGCGCAGTGGCTCACGCCTATAATCCCAGCACTTTCGGAGGCCGAGGTGGGAAGATCACCTGAGGTCAGGAGTTCGAGACCAGCATGGCCAACATGGTGAAACCCCATCTCTACTAAAAATACAAAATTAGCTGGGCATGGTGGCGCATGCCTGTAATCCCAGCTAGTCAGGAGGCTGAGGCATGAGAATTGCTTGAACCTGGGAGGCAGGGGTTGCAGTGAGCCAAAATTGTGCCACTGCACTCCAGCTTGGGCGACTGAGGGAGACTCTGTCTCAAAAAAAAAGAAAAAGAAAAAGAAAAAAAAGTTCATATAGGGGGAAAAGATCATCTGAAAGAGGAAATACCACAAAATATTTAAGAACATTTTGAAAATATGAGAACAGATGTATACCAGATACACACACGATATAAAATTAATTAAAACTATTATTTTGGCACAGGAATGTGCAAATAGATCAATGGAAGAGGATGGAGTCTAGGAAAAGATCTCAGAATTGAGCAAATAATAAAGCTAGCATTTCAAATTGGTGCAAATTGATACTTGAAACGAGACTATGGGCCATATAGGAAGAACCACAATAAATGCTATTTCATTATTTTACTTCTGTGTTAATATACAGAAAAATGCTCAAGAGACTTCCATACTAAACCAGACACAGTGATTACCTTTGGGGAGGGTGGTAGATGGGGTAGACACCTGCGGAGCTGTCCACTTTTATACTACAAGCATACATCATTTTGTTGCACTTTGCTTTACTGTACTTTGCAGTTACTGCATTTTTACAAATTGAAGGTTTGTGGCAACACTGAGTCAAGCAAATCTATCAGCGTCATTTTTCCAACTGCATGTGCTCACTTCATGTCTCTGTGTCACAATTTGGTAATTCTCGCAATATTCCAAACTTTTTCATTATTATTATATCTGATATGGTGATCTGTGATCAGTGATGTTACTACTATAATTGTTTTGGGGGTGCCACAAACTGCACCCATACATGATGGTGAGCTTAACGGATAAATGTTGTATGTGTTCTGACTGCTCCACCAACGAGCCGCTCCCCGATCGTCTCTCTCTCTCTCTCTTCAGGCCTTCCTATTCCCTGAGACACACAGTGTAGAAATTAGGCTAATTAAAAACCCTCTAACTGTTCAAGTGAAAGAAGAGTGGCAAATCTCTCACTTTAAATCAAAAGCTAGAAACGACTAACCTTAGTGAGGAAGGCACGTTGAAAGCCAAGACAGGCCAAAAGCTAGGCCTCGTGTGCCAGTTAGCCAACTTGTGAATGCAAAGGAAAAGTTCTTGAAGGAAATTAAAAGTGCTACTCCAGTGAACACAGGAATGATAAGAAAGCAAAGTAGCCTTTTTGCGGGTAAGGAGAAAGTTTTAGTGAACTATGTATAAGATGACAACATTCCCTTACGCCAAAGCCTAATTCAGAGCAAGGCCCTAACTCTTTAAATTCTATAAAGGCTGAGACAGGTGAGGAAGCCGCAGAAGTTTGAAATTAGCAGAGGTTTGTTCATGAGGTTTAAGGGAAAAAGCCATCTCTGTAATGTAAAAACACAAAGTAAAGCAGCAAGTGCTGACAAAGAAGCTGCAGCAAGTTATCCAGAAGATCTAGCGAAGATCATTGACAAAGGTGGTTGGCTAAACAACAGATTTTCAATGTAGACAAAACAGTCTTATATTGGAAGAAGATGCCATCTAGACCTTTCATAGCTAGAAAGAAGTCAACACCTGGCTTCAAAGCGTGTAAGGACAGGGCTGACACTCTTGTTGGGGCCTAATGCAGCTAGTGACTTTAAGTTGAGAACAGTGCTCATTTACCATTCTGAAAATCCTAGGACCCTTAAGAATTATGCTAAATCTACTCTATCTGTGCTCTAGAAACGGGATAACAAAGCCTAGATGACAGCACATTGTTTACAGCATGGTTTACTAAACGTTTTAAGCCCACTGCTGAGACCCACTGCTCAAAAAAAAAAAAAAGATTCCTTTAAAAACATTACTGCTCATTGGCCAGGCGCGGTGGCTCATGCCTGTAATCCAAGCACTTTGGAAGGCCGAGGCAGGCAGTTCACAAGGTCAGGAGTTGAGACCAGCCTGGCCAATATGGTGAAACCCCGCCTCTACTAAAAATACAAAAATTAGCCGGGCATGGTGGCGTGCGCCTGTGGTCCCAGCTACTCGGGAGATTGAGGCAGAGGAGTCACTTGAACCCAGGAGGCGGAGGTTGCGGTGAGCCGAGATTGCACCACTGCACTCCAGCCTGGGTGACACAGCGAGATTCCATCTCAAAAAAAAAAAAAAAAAAAATTACTGCTCATTGACAACGTATCTGGTCCCCCAAAAACTCTGATGGAGATGTACAAGGAGATTAATGTTGTCTTTATGCCTTCTAACACAACATCCATTGTGCAGCTCATGGATCAAGGAAAGAGTGATTTCAATTTTCTTTTTCTTTCTTTCTTTCTTTTTTTTTTGAGATGGAGTCTCACTCTGTTGCCCAGGCTGGAGTGCAATGGTGCAATCTCAGCTCAACGCAACCTCCACCTCCCGGGTTCAAGCAATTATCCTGCCTCGGCCTCCTGAGTAGCTGGGACTACAGGCATGCACCACCATGCCCAGCTAATTTTTCTATTTCTTTAGTAGAGACAGGGTTTCACCGTGTTGGCCAGGCTGGTCTCGAACTCCTGACCTCAAGTGATTCGCCTGCCTCAGCCTCCCAAAGTGTTGGGATTACAGATGTGAGCCACCATGCCCGGCCTCAATTTTCAAGTCTTATATAAGAAATACATTTTTTTCTTTCTCTCTCTCGTTTTTTTGTTTTGTTTTGTTTTTAGAAAGACATTGTCTTGCTCTGTTGCCCAGGATGGAGTGCAGTGATGTGATCATGGCTCACTGTAGCCTTGAAGCCTCAAACTCCTGGACTCAAGTGATGCTCCAACCTCAGCCTCCTGAGTAGCTGGGACTACTGGCGCATGCTAGTGCACTTGGCTAAAAAATTTGCGTGTGTGTGTGTGTGTGTGTGTGTGTGTGTGTGTGTGTGTAGAGAGACGGGGTCTCTGTTGCCAGGCTGGTCTTGAAATCCTGGCCTCAAGTGATTCTTATACCTTGGCCTCCCAAAGTGCTGGGATTACAGGTGTGCACGACCGTGCTTGGCCTAGAAATACATTTTATAAGGCTATAGCTGCCATAGCTAGTAATTTCTCTGATGGATCTGGACAAAATTGAAAGCCTGGAAAGGTTTTCAGTGGTGCAATCTCAGCTGGAAAGGAGTCACCATTGTAGATGCCATTAAGAACACTTATGATTCATGGCTGGGCACGGTGGCTCACACCTGTATTCCCTGCATTTTGGGAGGCTGAGGCAGGCAGATCGCCTGAGGTCAGGAGTTCAAGACCAGCCTGGCCAACACGGTGAAACCCTGTCTCTACTAAAAATATAAAAATTAGCCAGGTGTGGTGGCGGGTGCCTGTAATCCCAGCTAATCAGTAAGCTAAGGCAGGAGAATCGCTTGAACCCGGGAGACGGAGGTTGCAGTGAGCCGAGATCATGCCACTGCACTCCAGCCTGGGTGACAGAATGAGACTTCGTCCCAAAAAATAAAAAAAATAAAAATAAAATACTCTTATGATTCATGAGAGGAGGTCAAAATATCAAAATTAACAGGAGTTTGGAAGAAGTTGATTCCAATCCTCATGGATGACTTTGAGGGGTTCAAGACTTCAGTAGAAGAAGTCTCTGCAGATGCAGTGGAAATAGCAAGAGAATCAGAATTAGAAGTGAGGCCTGAAGATGTGACTGAATTGCTTCAATCTCAGCACTTGAACAAATAAGGATTTGCTTCTTATGGATGAGCAAAGAAAGTGGGTTTTTGTTGTTGTTGTTTGTTTGTTTTGAGACACAGTCTTGCTCTGTCACCCAGGCTGGAGTGCAGTGGCATGATCTCGGCTCACTGCAACGTCTGCCTCCCAGGTTCAAGCAATTCTCCTGCCTAGGCTTCCTGTAGCTGGGATTACAGGCACCCAGCACCACATCCAGCTAATTTTTGTATTTTTAGTAGAGACAGGGTTTCACCATGTTGGCCAGGCTGGTTTTGAACTCCTGGCCTCAAGTGCTCCGCCCACCTTGGCCTCCTAAAGTGCTGGGACTATAAGTGTGAGCCACCATGCCCGGCTGAAAGTGGTTTCTTGAGATGGCATCTACTATTCTGAACACTGTTGAAATGACAACAAAGGATTCGGAGTATTACATATACTTAGTTAATAAAGCAGCGGCGTGGTTTGAAAGGATTAACTCCAATTTTGAAAGTTCTACTGTGGATAAAATGCTATCAGACAGCACTGCATGCTACCGAGAAATCTTTCATGAAAGGAAGAGCCCACTGTTGTGGCAACTTCATTGTTGTTTTAAGAAATTATGATAGCCACCCTAACCTTCAGCAACCACAACTCAGATTAATTAGTAGTCATCACCATTGAGGCAAGACCCTCCACCAGCACAAATACTACACGTTGCTTAAGACTCTGATAATCACTAGCATATTTTAGCAATAAAGTATTTTTAAGTTACGTACTTTTGTTTAGACATAATGCTATTGCACACCTAATATACTACAGTATACTGTCAACATAAAACTTTTATATGGACTGGGAAACCAAAAAAATTCATGTGACGTGTTTTGCAATATTCATTCTATTGTTGTAGTCTGGAACTGAACCCATAATATCTCCAAAGCATGTCTGTATATACTTTGGCATTATTTGAATTTACAACCCATATGCATTTCTTTTGACATTCTATAACTAAAATCATTGGGTGAAAAAACATCTGATAGGAAAATATTCATACAAATCTAGCATGCCAGTTATCAACGCATTGCCTCTCAGCTCCAAATTCACCCTTTAACCCATGTTCTGTGGTAATGGTCAGCATTCCTTTAAACATTTCTCCTTTATAGTGAGCATGTTAAGCTTTCTCAGCAGAGGGCGCTGGAAGGACACTGCACTAGGAAGGGGCCCTCCTGTGCTTCCAGGGTTGGTGGTCAGCCAGCAGTCAGGGTGTGAGAATATCTAGTACTGCTCCGCCCCAGCCACGCATCCGCAAAGCATGGTCCCTCAGCAACATCGCAGCACTTTCCGGATCACCTTCTCAAGCTGTCTGGACAGACGCTGCACTCCAGGCTTCCTGCCCACACCAGGTCCCCACTTCCTCTCTATACCAAGATGCCTGGCCACTGGCTGCATCCTGCCTGTGCACTAGTGTTTCCACCAATGTCCTCTGCACACCTGTACACTCAGCCACAGGTTTCTTGAGACAGCGTCTCGCTCTGTCGCCCAGGCTGGAGTACAGTGGCACGATCTCGGCTCCTGCAAACTCCACCTCCCGACTTCACACCATCCTCCTACCTCAGCCTCCCGAGTAGCTGAGACTACAGAAGCCTGCCATCACGCCCAACTAATTTTTTTTTTGTATTTTTAGTAGAGACGGGGTTTCACCGTGTTAGCCAGGATGGTCTCGATCTCCTGACCTTGTGATCTGCCTGCCTCGGCTTCCCAAAGTGTTGGGATTACAGGCGTGAGCCACCTCGCCCAGCCTGTGTGTGTGTGTTTTTTTTTGTTTGTTTGTTTGTTTTGAGATGGAGTTTTGCTCTTGTTGCCCAGGCTGGAGTGCAATGGAGCAATACCGGCTCACTGCAACCTCTGCCTCCCAGGTTCCAGCAATTCTCCTGCCTCAGCCTCCCAAGTAGCTGGGATTACAGGCATGCACTACCATGCCCAGCTAATTTTGTAGTTTTAGTAGAGATGGGGTTTCACCATGTTGGCCAGGCTGGTCTCAAACTGGTATCGTTAGTAGAGACGGGGTTTCTCCATGTTGGTCAGGCTGATCTTGAACCCCCAACCTCAGGTGATCTGCCCACCTCTGCCTCCCAAAGTGTTAGGATTACAGGCGTAAGCCACCATGCCTGGCCTACCTTGCCATATTGACACTGTGTGTTGCAGGCCTCCTGCCTGCACCAGCACTCCCATTCACACCATACACCTAACAGCCCAGGCTAAGAGTTGCAGCTTGCCTACGTCTTTTTATCCCTTGTAGCCCCAGAGGGTTGCTTCTTGCTTGTCTGATATTATAGACCAGCTCTAACCTGGGCAAACCAACTTCTCTGCCATCCAGTGGGCTGCAACTGTATTTTTCCGAGGTCTGAACCCTAGCCTGAAGACAGGCTCCCTCTTCCAAGTTTGTCATTCCTTGGGTACTCTTCCTTGGCCCCAGGCTATCATAAAATTTTCTTATATCTCATACTCTTTTTCTTTTTTTTTTTTTTTTTTTGAGACAGTCTTACTCTATCGCCCAGCTACAGTGCAGTGGTGTGATTGGCTCACTGTAGCCATGACCTCCCAGGGCTCAGGTGACTCTCCCACCTCAGCCTCCTGAGTAGCTGGGACTACAAGTGTGCACCACCATGCCCAGCTGTTTTTTTGTTGTTGGTTTTTTTTTTTTTTTTTGTAGAGATGGGGTTTCACTATGTTGCCCAGGCTGGTCTCAAACTCCTGGGCTTGTGTGATCTGCCTGCCACGGCCTCCCAAAGTATTGGGATTACAGGTGTGAGCCACCATGTCCAACCATATCATATACTCCTTTATCATAGTTAAATAATTTTTTTCTTTTTCTTTTTCTTTTCTTTGGAGATGGCGTCTCGCTCTGTTGCCAGGCTGGAGTGCAGTGGCAAAATCTCGGCTAACTGCAACCTCCACCTCCCAGGTTCAAGCGATTCTCCTGCCTCAGCCTCCCAAGTAGCTGGAACTACAGGTGCACACCACCACACCCAGATAATTTTTGTATTTTTATCAGAGATGGGGTTTCACCACGTTGGCCAGATAGTCTCGATTTCTTGACCTCATGATCTGCTCGCCTCGGCATCTCAAAGTGCTGGGATTACAGGCATGAGCCACTGCATCCGGCCTTTTTGTTTTGTTTTGTCTTTTGAGACAGAGTTTCGCTCTTGTTGCCCAGGCTGGAGTGCAGTGGCACGATCTGCGCTCACTGCAACCTCTGCCTCCAAGGTTCAAGGAGTTCTCCTGCCTCATCCTCCCAAGTAGCTGGGGATTACAGGCGCCCGCCACCACGCCTGGCTAATTTTTTGTATTTTTATTAGAGATGGGGTTTCGCCATGTTGGCCAGGCTGGTCTCGAACTCCTGACCCCAGCTGACCCACCAGCATTGGTATCCCCAAGTGTTGGGATTACAGGCATGAGCCCCCACACCAGGCCAATAATTCTTTATATTAAACTTTCCACGTTAAGTCTTCTGACTGGACCCAGACTGGTACAGACTTGGTATAGAAGGAATAGTCCCAGAAGACAGACCCCCTAAAGATGGGATTTCGGAACTGGCTTGGTGTTGAGCTCTTTGTCAATGGAAAACTGATGCTATAACCCACTGTATGCACTTGCATCACAATTCATCAAGCCTGCAGTTTACTGTGGTGAAATGGTAACTGAAACATGTGCTGTAGGAGTGACTTCTATATTTGCCAGTGTGGCAGTAATGATGACTTTATAGATGGTGGCATGGGATGGATTGTTTTGAGTGCACTTGAACATTTACAAAGAGAAAGAGATCTCAGGTCTGTTAACACCCAGCTTGAGTCATGTTCTGAGAAGCAGAAGTCTTCTCTAACAGCACCCCCCCCCAAAAAAAATCTTATTTCAACCGGGTGCAGTAGCTCACATCTGTAATCTCAGCGTTTTGGGAGGCAGAGGCGGGCAGATCACCTGAGGTCAGGAGTTCAAGACCAGCCTGGCCAACATGGAGAAACCTGTCTTTACTAAAAATACAAAATTAGCTGGGCGTGGTGGCGCATGCCTGTAATCCCAGCTACTCAGGAGGCTGACACAAAAGAATCGCTTGAACCCAGGAGGCAGAGGTTGCAGTGAGCCAAAATCGTGCCATTGCACTACAGTCTGGACAATAAGAGCAAAACTCCGCCTCAAAAAAAAAAAAAAAAAGAATCTTATTCCTTGTAGCCACATAGCTGCTATTGCTGAAAATCAAACACAAATTTGTGTGAGTTGTTGAATTACAACAGTTGAATTCCCCCAACACACCATTTCTCATGTGAAAATTAGGGTACTGATAGGAAACAATGAGATCCTGAAACTTGGAAGAGGGATATCTGGTTAGATCCACATGAAACTGACAATCTTGAACTCCCAGGTCATTCTGAGCTTCCCTTACCAGAGGGAAGCCTTCCTGTCTCCAAGGAGACTAGCTTTTCCTTGAAAGCCCTGCTAACCTAACTTGGGGTAGCTGTCTTAGAAGCCTCCCAATCCACGTAATGCTGCCAATAGCAAAGACAATACGTGACCCCAATATGGCACCATTCCCGGAGGAACCAGCCTACAAGTTGATTATATTAGGTCTCTTCCATTTCAGAGAGGGCAATGACTTATCCCCACTGGAACAGATACATATTCTGAATGTGGATTTGCCTTTCCTGTCTGCAATGTGTTTTCCAGCACCCACCATCTGTGGATTTACAGAATGCTCTATCCAGCATTGTGGCATTCTGCAAAGCACTGCAGCTAATCAAGGACCTCATTTCATAGCAAAGAAAGGTAGCAGTGGGCTCACAGCCATGGGATCAACTGGCCTTACCCTATACCCCATCACTCACAAGCGGCTGACCTAAATTTACTGACAACTTGGTTATAGCACCAATTGCAAGACAATGTCCTTAAAAGGGTGGGGTTCTTTCTTATAAGATGCAGCCTAGGCTTTTAATCAGAGATGATTATATGGTGTTATCTCCTCCATTTGGGGCCTAGATTCAAGAGGTGGAAGTGGGAGTGGCTCCGCTCACTATTACACCTGATAACAACCTTACAAAAATGTTGCTTCAGACAGGCATGGTGGCTCACACTTGTAATCCCAGCACTTTGAGAGGCTGAGGTGGGTGGGTCACCTGAGCCCAAGAGGTCGAGGCTGCAGTGAACCAAGACTGCACCACTGCACTCCAGCCTGAGTGACAGAGTGAGACTTTGTCTCTAAAAAATTAAAATAAAAAATAAAAAATAAATAGAAGTAGAGCCCTTGTGGTGAGTGAATGCAGGCTGACTCCATATAATAGGACTGTGGGACCCCAGCTGGGTTTGGTGCCTGTGGATGTGTAGCAGTCCCAATCTGCCTGCTACGTGAACCTCACGGCAGTGCTCATCAGACTGGATACATGTACAGAGGTGGTGAGAGGCTGGTGCACTGGAAGGTGGTTCTGCACCATGCAGGGGTAACCAAAGGACAAAGGATCAAGGTTGCTAGGGAAAGGGCAAGAAAAAAACTGAAGCAACTGACTGTGGCTGTACTCTAAGGTGGGCAGGGAGGGAAACATCTACAAAAGGGGGTTCTGCATGTAGACACCAAGAGAACAGACGGCTCCATGAATGAGGATCCTGAGGAGGCTGAAGGATGGGTATATCATGGGGAGGTATTAGTATCGGTGCAGACAAGAGCTTATGGTAAGAGAGGGGGCGGGGCCGGGCACGGTGGCTCACGCCTGTAATCCCAGCACTTCGGGAGGCCGAGACAGGCGAATCATGAGGTCAGGACATCAAGACCATCCTCGCCAACATGGTGAAACCTCGTCTCTACTAAAAATACAAAAATTAGCTGGGTATGGTGGCACATGCCTGTAATCCCAGCTACTCGGGAGGCTGAGGCAGGAGATTTGCTTGAACCCAGAAGGCGGAGGTTGCAGTGAGCCGAGATCATGCCATTGCACTCCAGCCTGGCGACAGAGCAAGAGTCCGTCTTAAAAAAAAAAAAAAAATAGAGGGGGCGGTTTGATTTTAGCATTTCAGAGGTAGAGCAGTTCTGGATGAGCACAAGGGTGGGATGGGAACCAGGGAGGGGGTGGGTGAGATGGATAAAATCACTTGAGTAGAGGTCATAGAACCATGAAGCCAGGTGGCCACTTAAGTCTCCCTAGAAGGTGGCAAGAGCTGGGATGCCTAGGAGGCCGTGGGCTAAAACAACAATCAGGGAGCAGTGCAGTTGGTCAAGGATGTCTGCAGCGACAAAGACCAGGTGGGAAGGAGACACAATGGACCCCCTAAAGGGGTACAAAAGTAAAGGTCAGGGAGTGAAGAGCAATAACGTATGGACCACCTCCTGAAGCCTTAGAGGTAAAGTGGGCTTCTAGAGGACAGTGAGGTGACTCAAACTGTGCCTGGAGGGTAGCACAGGGTATGGATGGGCAGAGTGAAGAGCAGCTTCTCAGAAAAGCCTAAGGGTGAGGACTCTGTGAAGAGAGGCCAAACTCTTAGTGAGGAAGGCCAGCCCCATCTTTCTGCTCCACTCCTACGTCCCAGAAGTGGAAATCTCAGCAGCAGTAAATGGACCTTGGAATCAAATCGAATACCAGGAAATCGTTAAACCTAAGGATGTAGTGAGGTACCGGTAGCCTCAATTGCAGTCCCCTGCTGGAAAGAGTGAAGAAATTCCTGTGGCAGGGCAGCTGAACTGCTGGAGAAGCATGGTCTACCGGGGTGTGAGAAGACCCTTGAGTGAAAATAGATGATCTCCAGCCTGTCCAAGCTAAGATATCAGACCACTAGGGAGGAAGATGCATGTTAGGTATAATCTGGTTGCCTTGGGGTATAATCCAGTAATTCCCAAATCCCAGGCCCTAAAGAGAGTTCACTGTCACTCCTGCAATCCCTTGTTTCCAGCCTGTCTCAAAAACATATACTACTAAAGAACTCCTGGGCATTGCTGCTGGGAATGTAAAATGGTACATCAGCTGCTATGGAAAAAAGTAAACATAGAATTACCATATGATCCAGCAATTCCACTTCTGGATATATACCCAAAATAATTAAAAGCGGAGTACAGAGGCCGGGTGCAATGGCTTATGCCTGTAATCCCAGCACTTTGGGAGGCCGAGGCAGGCAGATCACCTGAGGTCAGGAGTTCGAAAGCAGCCTGGCCAACATGGTGAAACCCCATTTCTACTAAAAATACAAAAATTAGCCAGGCACAGTGGTGGGTGCCTGTAATCCCAGCTACTTAGCAGGGTGAGGCAGGAGAATCACTTGAACCCGGGAGGCAGACGTTGCAGTGAGCTGAGATCGCGCCATCGCACTCCAGCCTGGGCGACAGAGCGAGACTCCATCTCAAAAAAAAAAAAGAAAAGCGGAGTACAGAAAATATTGAATAGATATTTGTAGACCCACATTCATAGCAGATTATTCACAATAGCCAAGGGCTACCAGCAACCCAAGTGTCCATGGAAAGATGAAATGGATAAGCAAAATGCGGTAGATGCATACAATGGAATATTATTCAGCCTCGAAAAGGAAGAAAATTCTGACACATGCTATAACATGGATAAATCTTGAAGATATGATGCTAAGTGAAATAAGCCAGTCACAGGAAGTAAGTGCTATATGACTCCACTTACATAAGGAGTCTAGAGTAGTCAAATTCTGAGACAGAAAACAGAATGGTGGTTGCCATGGCCTGGAGGGAGGAAGAAATGGGGAGTTGTTTGAGGGTACAGAATTTCAGTTTTGCAAGATGAAAAAGTTCTGGAGACTGGTTGCACAACAACGTGAATATACTTAACACTACTAAAGGGTACACTCAAAAATGGTTAAGAGAGTAAATTTTATATCATGTATATTTAACCACAATTTTTTAAAATGTTCTTTTTTTTTTTCAGCCTCCCAAGTTGCTGGGATTACATGTGCGTGCCACTACATACAGCTGACTTTTTTGAAAAAAAAGTTCATGTTTATGTATCAAAAAAACAAAATGAAACAAAAATATAACTACTTAAATAGTTGCCCTCCCTTCTAAAAATAATTTCAGGAGTATATAATGTATCTTAACTCTCCTTTCTTTTACCATAAGATGCTTCTCAGTACCTGAAACTCAATGTATCTAGAACCAAGCTCACCTCCTTCCCTGCCAAACTCACGCTTCCTTTCTCATGATTTTATTTAAGCCCCAAATCCAAGTCATCCTTGATTCCTTGCTCTCCTTCCTCCCCACCAAGTGCAGTCATTACGAATTTCTTCCACTTTACTTCTAAATCTCTGAGACTGGCCCCTTCTCTCCACCTCCACCATCACCACCCCAGTACTGGCCATCCTCAACTTTTTCCTGTTCTGTTCCATCAGGCTCCTAACCATCTCCCTTGCTTCCATTTTGCTTGTTCCTTCCAACTTTTCCCCAGCATTGCCTACAAAAGGAACTTAAAACACACACACACACACACACCCCTTGCAAATCCAATTACATCAACCTTTTGTTAAGATCCTTTAATTGAGGCTTCCCATCGTTCTTCAGATAATGGTGATCTACACGTCCCTGCAGCGTGTGACCCCTACACGAAGGGCATCAACTTCATCCATGTCCTGTTCTTGTTGCCTACAGCACTCCAGCCACACTGGCTCTCTTTAGGTCACTGTGCATGCCTCAGTCCTTCCTGCCTCAAGACTTTTGTGTATATGCTCTTCTCCACCTCCATCCCACTTCATGCACCTAAATCTACTCATCCCCTGGATAGGGTATTATTACTTCTTTCAGAGTGTCTTCTCTACCTTTGACTCCTGGAGTCTGTAACATGTTCTCTTAGGTTATTTGCTACTATACCTCTCTTTATAGTGATTATGATCAAACAAATACTGAGTGATTATCAACTGTCTCGCCTGCTGGCTATAAGCTCTATGATGGCAGGCAGAACTCTTCCACATCTGTTTTATCATACTGGCTCAGCCTGCCAAAGGGATGGGACAAATTAATTAATTAGATTAGCCCAAGTTGCATTTTTAGGATTAAAAAAGTAGCTTAACTTCTGGAGTCCCATAAGAACTGGTCACCGTTTCTCCTCCTTGCCTTCCCAAATTGAGTGGGTTCTCCAGAATACTACTCCCAATACAAAAGAATCCTGTCAGGCAGATAGGACTTGAAATGCAATGTCTGCCACCTGTTTTATCATTCATTCACTGACTCCGACATGTATCAAGTCCTGCCTATGCATAAAGCTATGCACACATATGAACAAAACTAAGTACTTGCTCTTAAAGCATTTCCATTCTGGTGGAAAAGGTGAAACATGCTCTTATATTTTCCTGTTAACCTGCCTGCCCCCAAAACCCTATTTTTTAACAGAGGTCTAGAACCTGTTTGGGTTCAAAGCCTGACTCCACTACTCAATAGCTGTGTAACCTGGTCACTAGTTGTATAACCTGGCCTCTCTGTGCCTCGGCTTCCTCATCAGTAAGATGGTACCTACCTCATGGGATTGTAAGGCTTAAGCAAGTTAAAACACATAAAGTACTTAGCATGTTTAGTACATAAGAAAGGCTCAATAGCTGTTAGCAACTTAAAACATAAATATCCTCCCCAGCAAGCCTTAGACCCCTAATCCTTTCTGGCAGTACAGCACAGGTAAGAGTAGGTTAATCATTCAGATTGTGTCTGTGGCATGCACCCAACACATACATTCTTTTAAAACCTTATTAACATGTCAACAAAGCAAAGACTCATCTGACAAATAAGAGCTCTGTGGTAATGAGGTCAATGTCTGCAGTACTTTTTGATTTAATAAGCCTGGGTAGGCAACAGGTATCTTGAAAATAATACAAGTAAAGTTGATATTTTAAAAGTGAATGTTGTATCAACTAGCTGGTGTGTAAATACTAAATGACATGGCTACCTTGGTCAGCTGAAATTCCTTCTCCACAGAAACAAGTTGAAATCATTTCCTACTGAATTTATGGAATTTTAATGAAGTTTTTGCAATTTTTTCATACTGCACAGGCATATTTCTTTTCTTTTTTTTTTTTTCCCCAAGATGGAGTCTTGCTCTGTTGCCCAGGCTGGAGTACAGTGGTGCGATCTTGGCTCACCGCAACCTCCGCCTCCCAGGTTCAAGCAATTCTCCTGCCTCAGCTTCCCGAGTAGCTGGGATTATAGGCGTGTGCCACCATGCCCGGCAAATTTTTGTATTTCTAGTAGAGACGGGGTTTCATCATGTTGGCCAGGCTGATCTCAAACTCTTGACCTCGTGATCTATACATCTATCTATAGATACATCTATCTATCGATCGATAGATAGATACATCTATCTATCTTAAGGTCAGAAGTTCAAGACCAGCCTGGCCACCATGGTGAAACTCCACCTCTAGCAAAAAATACAAAAATTAGCCGGGCGTGGCGACAGGGGCCTGCAGTCTCAGCCACTCTGGAGGTTGAGGCAGGAGAATCCCTTGAACCCGGGAGGCGGAGGTTGCAGTGAGCCGAGTGCCCCTGCACTCCAGCCTGGGCAACAGAGGAAGACTCTGTCAAAAAAAAAAAAAAAATGCTTTCAGCCCTGAAGGAGCCTGGTTTAGCAGAAGAAACCTATACAAATGTCGCCTAAATATACAAATAGGCCATACCTAACAGACCCTAGCACTGGGCCCAGTGAGGCCCATAGGATTCTACTGGGGGAGAATCAGGCACAGTTCCAGAAAGAACCCTTGAACTACTAAGTCCTGAAGGATGCGCAAAATTCTTCAGTGAGATAGAGAGAAATGGCAGTATCCACAGAAACTGCAGACTGGTTAGGGCCTTGTAATTCTGCGCAGCTGGAACGCAAGATTTGGGTAGGAGAGCGGTAGATGAGGTTGGAGAGACAAACGGGCTGCCTTACAGATAGACGTTCCACGAGAAGTTCGTAGTTTTTCCTATGAGGGAAGCTATGGGAAAATCCTAATCTGGGTAACGATGTAACGGGTTTACACTTTAGAAAAATCCGGGGTTTAGGAGTCTACAACTCCCATGGGCGGGCTGCCCTAACCCAGGGGTTCCCACTTCCGCTGTTCCGGGATTCACGGACGACTCGCCCCCTTTTCCCAGCCTTGGTCAGCACTGTTACCCCGCCCGCCGTGCGATCCCGCCCCCCTCGGAGCGCCCCTGTGGTCTGACTTCAGCAGCACTTTCCGGCAGGAGACTGGGCACTCGCTGTCACCCGCGAGCTGCCTCCCTCAGCGAGATCTGAGCATCTTTCCGGAGGCTAACAGACCTGGGCTTCGGGGTGACCACTGTGCTTGCCTCAGTTTCCTTTTCTGGAGCAGGGGAAGGCCCGGCTCCCTGCCCAAAGGCGGCTGTGCGCTAAGTGGCAGACGCTCGGGGAAAGCCGGCGCGGGGCGGACCCCAGCGCCAGTAGTGACGGGGGCGAACGCCGCCGGGAGACTCCAGCCGGCGGGCGAGCAGGGTAAGCCAGGCCGTGGGCGGGAGGGCGGGGCAGCTCACCGGTAAAAGGCAGAGTCCCCGAGTGGGTTCCAGTTCGCCGTGTAGCAGTCCATGGCTGGTGCAGACGGCAGCTGGGAAGCACCGAGGGGACACCCACCTAGAGCGGGCTCCAGGCCGGCACTTCCGCTTCCGCCCGTCCGGGTCACGTGGCGAGGCCGCCGCCGCGGCCATCACCACTGTGGGCAGCCTCACTTGGCTGCCGCCCCGAGACCCCAGCCCGTACCTGGGCTTCGCGCCCGCCAAGTGGGCCCAGCCCTGGCTCCTGCGCCCTGTGGCGGCCACCTCGATCGCCTTGCTTTCCCTTCGGGCACTGGGGGTCGCTCAGGGCGGGACATGGGTGAACGGAAGTGGAAGCTGTGAGCGTCGCAGCCCGAGGCGCCGAGGCCTGAGGCGCCGTCGGGGCCACCGCGACGCTCGCATGGAGAGCGCTGGGCGCTGGGCTGTGCACCGACGGCTAACCTGGACCCACGGTCTCTGCGGGGCGGAAGCTTTGCAGAACCGACTGGCCGACTGGGGCGCGGGAACATGAGGCTTGGCTAGGAGCCCGCTGCGGGCCAGGCGCGCGGTGCGCAGGCATACCCGGGTCGCGGGTGAATACCGCGGAGCCCCGGGACTTGGTAATTGGCGCGAGCGGGTGCGCGCATGCGCGGGACGGCGGCGGGCACGTGGCGAGGCGCAGGGCGGCGCCGCGCGGGAAGCTCCCCAGTGCCCTGGAGGCCTGCTGGCTGGACGACCCCCTGCCTCTGGTACCAAGTGTGACCAAGGCTGGCGCCACCATGGCTCTGCTGCCGTCACCTCCTCCCTTTAGCATTGAGCAGCCCCGGAGGGGCTAGCCCTGAGGCTGACCTGCCCAGAGTCCCCACCATCGCGCTGCTTAGTGGCCTCTCCCTGCAGCCTGTCGTTGCTGGTGGCGGCATGGTCTTCTGTCTGTCGAGCGAGGAGCCGCGCCGCCCGCTGCGAAGCGACATGGTCCACTTCCAGGCCTCGGAAGTCCAGCAGCTGCTACACAACAAGTTCGTGGTCATCTTGGGGGACTCCAGTGAGTGCCTCTTCTAGGGTGACGCTTCCAGTCCCACACCTTGCAGCCCGTTCAGTGTGTCTGGACCATTTGTTTCCATCTCACATCTCGTCTGTCTTCTGGTCTGTTCTCGTCCAGTAGGTTTTCTCTTTTTCTGTCCCACACATCTTCCACAGGAGTCCTGACAGGTGTAATAACCTGTGCACTTTTTAGCCCATCCTTGCTCAGCATTTCTCGCCCTGACAGCTCCCCATAATTTCCATCACGAAAGCGTTGCATTGTGTAGTGTGTCTCCTGGGTGACTTGGCCGACTTAATTTCTGCCAGGTGATCTTGGGTCACTGTATACTGCTGGCCAGGAGGCACACAGAACAGAGGCAATGCCAGGACTTTTTAACCTCATCTTTTCTCCTGCGTCTAAGTCAACCACAGAGCTGGTGTCGGGCACCTCAGCCCTGGGAAAATGGGGTCCTGGACTTGGAAGGAGCTGGAGCAGGCTGAGGTCTGCCTCAGCCTTGGGATCTCTCTGTCTCCTCCCAGTTCAGAGGGCTGTGTACAAGGACCTGGTGCTCTTGCTCCAGAAAGACTCACTGCTCACAGCTGCCCAGCTGAAAGCCAAGGTGAGGGAAGCTTGGTGGCCATGTCAGTGGTGGGTGGGCACAGACCCTGGCCTGGCAGGGTTCTCCTCCCTGGCATGGGTCTGACCAGTAGGGTGGGGGGGGTGGGTAGGGGGAGCTGAGCTTTGAACAGGACCAGCTGGTGGCTGGGGGCCAGCTGGGCGAGCTGCACAACGGGACACAGTATCGTGAGGTCCGCCAGTTCTGCTCGGGCTCTGGCCACCACCTTGTGCGCTTCTACTTCCTCACTCGTGTTTACTCCGAGTACCTTGAGGATGTTCTGGAAGAGCTGACATATGGACCTGCCCCGGACCTGGTGATCATCAACTCCTGCCTCTGGGATCTCTCCAGGTTGGGGCGAGGGAAAGGGAAATACTGGTTGGGGCTGGAAGTATGGCTGAGGCAGTCCACCCTTGTGCTCTTGCCCACCCTGTGTGTTATCCAACAGATATGGTCGCTGCTCAATGGAGAGCTACCGGGAGAACCTGGAGCGGGTGTTTGTGCGCATGGACCAAGTATTGCCAGACTCCTGCCTGCTGGTGTGGAACATGGCGATGCCCCTCGGGGAACGTATCACTGGGGGTTTCCTCCTGCCAGAGGCAAGTGACTGAGGCCCATCAGGACAAGAGATGGGATAGCAGACTGGTAGATAGGACACCCTGCTTTCAGACCCTGCTGCGTTCTGTGGCTCTTAGAGGCTGCACTTTCTCACTTAGCTCCAGCCCCTGGCAGGCTCCCTGCGGCGGGATGTGGTTGAAGGGAACTTCTACAGTGCTACGCTGGCCGGGGACCACTGCTTTGATGTCCTAGACCTCCACTTTCACTTCCGGCATGCAGTACAGCACCGTCATCGGGATGGTGTCCACTGGGACCAGCATGCGCACCGCCACCTCTCACACCTGCTTCTGACCCATGTGGCTGACGCCTGGGGTGTGGAGCTGCCCAAGCGTGGCTATCCCCCTGGTGAGCCCTACCATAAGTGGGGGGGTAGTGATGCACTGGGGCCCTCAGAGGACAGGGCTCAGAAACAGAATGGGACGCAGCCACTCAAGGGAAGTAGAGGTCCCTTGAAGGACTCCTGTGGCTTCTGCATGCACCTTCCTCAACCCCTGAGGAGGGTTAGATCATCGGAGCAATATTCTTGTCCAAGTTCCAGTTTTCTACAGTCTGGCTGTGTAGTCATTTCTGTGTGCTTGAAGGAGCTTGTACAAGTATTGACCACATAAGGCAGCATGTTGCAAGGGTCCTACCCAACAGATTAACAGGAAAGAAATGGGGCATGGGTGTGAGGAGTGGAAAGACAGGGAGGAAGGGCCATCCAGGCAGTGTGGCAGAAGCAAAGAAGCCCACAGCTGGGGGGCGGGGGTACAGTCAACTGGCAGGGTGTGGAACAGGGATGTTGCATCAGGAAGGCCAGCCTTATGGACTTGGGCTCAATGGACAGTGTTCCATAGGCTTCTTAGTTCAGCCTCAGAGTCCCACTGTGACTGGTGCAGCTTGGTGTAGCTCTCCTCTGGCCCCATCTCTGGGCCTTTGGTGGAGGCTTCTGAGGGCCCCACTCCCCCTTGTTTTGAGGCACTGCTCCCCATCACATCTCAACTGTAACACTCTGCTGCAGAACCTCTGTTTCCATGTCAACACCCTAGTCCCTGCATGCACACAAAGAGGGCACCGTGGCTGATTGTCTCCATGGCTGCTTCTCCCCTGCATCGTGTCCTTAAAGGGCAAGTTTCCTGCTGCACTTGTTGACGACTCACCCCTTTCAGCCCCAGTGTCTAGCACAATTTCCCTGTACACAGGATCAACAGAATTGTATTTGTTGAATGGGAGGCACGAGTCATGTTAGAAGGCCGATTATGGCAGCACAAGAGGATGTGGGGGCACAGAGAGTCCAGGAATATCATAGAGACAGACCTGTAACACTTGGTAGCCAGGAGTTGGAGCATCAGGGAGGTGAATACAGATTTTGGTTAAACATCCCCGTTTTCTTGTTTAGATGTAATAATTGATCCCCAGCAAATGATGGGATGCCCTGAAGGTTGTAAGGCTAGTTTTGATGGCTTAGGCCTTTGAAATCCAATTTGGAGCTACAGAAGTTAGGGCCATGAAAAGGGAGAGTTGATTTGGGGTGGAAGGATGAGTTGGTGAGTTTGGTCACAGCAGATTGATTTGAGGTACTTTGGAAATACAGAGTAGATTTGCAGTCATTGGTACCCAGCAGAGAGATTAAAACTGAGGGCACAGTGGCAGCTGTGAGGGAGACAGAACGATGCTCATGCTTTGGATTGGCAGGAAAGAGGGGCTATGGCAGAAACAAAAGGAGATGAGGGCAGGGGCACTTTTAGGAAGGACTGAGGCTGCTGGCAGTGTCACATGACTGTTGAGAAGAAGGGAATTTGTTAGCAAGTGGTTACATTTAGTAGGAAAAGTGTTGAGGGCATGGGTTTGGATTAAAGGAGGGAGTGAGCAATTGAGGAGGAAGTGGAAATTGGGCAAAACATTCCTTTTGGAAGTTTGGATGGTAAAAGGAAGTTGTTGGGGAAGGGAATAACAGGATCTTTATGTTTGGCTTATTTACTGGTCTATGGGGAGGAGGTGGGCGAGGAAAAAGCTAGATACAAGACCTGGGCAAACAAAGAAGGCTCTGGAGGGAAGTGTGAGGTTAGAACAAAGGTAGGTCTGAGAGGTAAGAGAGAAGGAACACACTTTGGGCTTGGCCTGAAATGAGAGGGAATGAGGAAAACTGGGTAGAGGGCAAGGATGCTCCAGCCTGGTGGCTCTGCTCTCCAAGAGGAAGGAATAGAGCTTTAGAAGTGTGGATGGCCAGAGTTCAGGGCAGCCTGGCTCCCAAGCCTACCTAAAACAACCATCCCATTCCTAGACCCGTGGATTGAGGACTGGGCAGAGATGAATCATCCATTCCAGGGAAGCCATAGGCAGACCCCAGACTTCGGGGAGCACCTGGCCTTGCTCCCACCCCCACCTTCTTCTTTGCCTCCTCCCATGCCTTTTCCCTACCCGCTTCCTCAGCCCTCGCCACCTCCCCTCTTCCCACCCCTGCCCCAGGATACCCCTTTTTTCCCAGGCCAGCCCTTCCCACCCCATGAATTCTTCAACTATAATCCAGTGGAGGACTTCTCGATGCCACCCCACTTAGGTAGGTGCTTCTGCAGCTCCCCCACCTTCTTGTACCTCCCCTTACCCAGCCTCCTATGCCTAGGTGAGCTGAGAGGAGTTGGGTAGCTCCTTGTGCCCCTAGCACTGGGTTTGGTCACAGCAGTCCCTGAGTCTGAAACATCATCTGTAGGTTCATTAATCAGCTCACTGGTTGTCACTGTTTCACCGTCTGAAGGTAGGGGAAGGACTATCCCTTTTTTGTAGATAGGGAAACAGAGAAGCTCACCTGGAGGACAAGAGTTGCTTGAAGGCAGAGCTGCACTCACTCTGGCCAGAAGCCTGCTCTTATAATGACTGGTTCTTTTGTAGGATGTGGCCCTGGAGTGAACTTTGTGCCTGGCCCTCTGCCACCTCCAATCCCTGGCCCTAATCCCCATGGTCAGCACTGGGGCCCAGTGGTCCACCGGGGGATGCCACGCTATGTTCCTAACAGCCCCTACCATGTGCGGAGAATGGGGGGGCCCTGCAGGCAGCGGCTCAGACACTCAGAGAGACTGATCCACACATACAAACTGGACAGACGGCCTCCTGCCCATTCGGGGACATGGCCTGGGTAGACTGGATCTTGGGCTGGGACTGGATGTGCCAATGGCCCTGCAGGGCCTGCCTGGCACCTCAGGTACTGGGCTAGGGTGTCTGCTATGCCTGGTATTGTTCTTGTCCATTGCTGTCACCAATAAAGGCATGGAAGAACAGAGTGACAAATTCCTGTGTGAAGTGGGTATCCCAAACCATGATCTTAAGAGTGGGGGAGGTTGCCTCTGGGCTTTGTCCAACATGGGGCCTTTGACCCCACACTATTTAGAAATCATTGAATGTGCCCTCCTGTCTCATACTTATTTCTACCCTCACCAGAACATGTGTATTTCACAGAGATCCTGGAGGGGTCCCCTATTGTCAGCACCTTGGGGAAAAATCAAGGCCTAAGTGGAAATTGTTAATATTTTGTATGGAATTTTGGATCTGGCTAGTTCTTACCTATACCTCCCGGTCTCATGCATTCATGTGTATATTCGTTATTCATCTACCTCCAAAGATACGAAGATGCATAACCTTATCTTGCATAATTCTTGGCACATAGTGGACACACAGTAAGTGGTTGGAATGAAACTAGAAGCTCCCAGACCCAAGTGGGAGACGTATTCGAAACTTCTTCTTTTTTTTATTTTTGAGATGGAGTCTCACTCAGGCTGGAGTTCACTCACTGCAACCTCTGTCTCCCGGGTTCAAGCAATTCTCCTGCCTCAGCCTCCCAAGTAGCTGTGACTACAGGCGCACACCACCACACCTAGCTAGTTTTTGTATTTTTAGTAGAGAAGAGATTTCACCATGTTGGCCAGGATGAGCTCGATCTCTTGACCTCGTGATGCGCCCACCTCGGCCTCCCAAAGTGCTGGGATTACAGGTGTGAGCCACCGCGCCCGGCCTCTATTCGAAACTTCTAACTTGATCGATGAGATGTGCAATGGAAGGAAAGAGAACACAGACCAACCGCTTTGGTGCTGGTGGTGAGACAAAAAAGGAGCTGAGGGAGACAAAATCCAAGGTGGGTGCCAGGATAGGGGTGGTGGTAGAGACACTGTTTTAAGCTCCGTGCAGAAGTTGAAAGCAGGGAGGTACAGGATTTCAGCTTTAACAGGTAGTCTTGATCCTAGGTTCATGACTGTACAAAGAACGTCAGTAGTGGAGTGTGAACTAAAATGTGGGGTGGTGTGAGGGATGGAGCATGGCAGTGGACTGATAAGTGATGTGAGGGCAGAAATATAAGGTAACATGAAGACCCCGTAAATAATTTTGAATTAGAATGGATAGAAGAGAAGGATGCAGAATTCTTGTATTAACTTTCCATGCTTATTAATGAAATTTTACCTTGTTGAAGGACATAACATCTCACACAAAAGGAGATGGAAATAGCAGACCAGAAAAGTGTTGATCCTTGCTAGCCATCTACTAGACTAAATGCAAATGAAGGGAAGCTAATGAATCAATACACTGTTGCTGGAAACTGACACAGACAATGTGACTTAATAAAACCCTTTAGAGGAACCAAATGAGACGGTGTACAAAAGCATCAGCACAGTTCCTGAAACTTTTAAGTTCAGCTTTCTCTGGTATAAACAAAAAGGAGAAGGGACACACAAAAATGAAGGAAAGCTTCTTGTGAGATAAGATTTTTAATCATTATTTGCAACATTTGATTTTTTAAATTTATTTTTTCACTTTTTTTTAAAATATAAAAACAAGGTCTTTATATGTTGCCCAGACTGGCCTTGAACTCCTAACCTCAAGCAATCCTCCCACCTTGACTTCCCAAAGTGCTGGGACAACACATGTGAGCCACCGTGCTCAGCCCCCAAATTGATTTTTTTCTTTTCTTTAACAAAAACCCATCCTTGGAGCAGCCGTCTTCAGCTATATCCAGTTTGCCCAATCCCTTGTCACTCTGCCTTTCCTTCTCAAAACACTTTTCTTTCTTCGGACACCTTTGTGCCTCTGATTCTGGGGCTTCCTGATATTGCTGGAGAAAACTGTACACCTGGATTGATTTGCAGGAAAAAGTAATTTGAGTGACGCAGCCTCAGTGAGATCTCTGTTGTTTTCCATCCTGTTCTCCAGGAATCCTGTCACCTTCCCTACTGAGCCAAGCCAAGCCTTTTTCACTTGCTTCAAATCCCATCCCAGTTCTGGAGCTTTCACACTAAGAAACCTGGAGACTCCTCAAATGTGCTCAATATCCCCTTCATTCTACTGCCATACATATGTATTTATATATATATACATATATATTATGTATATTATATGTATATATAAAAATATATACATATAAATATAATTTATAAATGTATATATTTATTATAGAAATACATTATGTTTATATAAATATAATGTGTAAAAATACATATATATACACACACACACATACGCATAGAGAGAGAGACAAGGTATCTGTTGTCCAGGCTGGAATGCAGTGGTGCCATCACAGCTCACTGCAACTTCCGCCTCCCAGGATTAAGTGATCCTCCCACCTCAGCCTCCCAAATAGTTGGGACTACAGGCACACACCACCATGCCTAGCTTATTGATTGAATGATTGATTGGTAGAGATGGGGTGTCACAATGTTGCCCAGGCTTGTCACAAACTCCTGGGCTTAAGTGATCTGCCTGCCTCAGCCTCGCAAAGTGCTAGGATTATAGGTGTGAGCCACCATGCTTGGCCCTACCTCCATATTTTTAATTTCCAACCCATTTTTCTATGTGGCTGGCATGGCCCACGGTGAGGTTTCATAACCTTTACTGCAATGTCCCAACACCTTTGTCCTTAAAACTTTCTTACATTCCTTTAAAATTTATGGAAATAGCTTAATCTCTTTAAACTTGAAATTTATCATAAGAATAGAATAAAGGGGCCGGGCGTGGTGGCTCATGCCTGTAATCCCAGCACTTTGGGAGGCCGAGGCTGGCAGATCATGAGGTCAGGAGTTCGAGACCATCCTGGCTAACACGTGAAACCCCGTCTCTACCAAAAATACAAAAAATTAGCCAGGTGTGGTGGCGGGCGCCTGTAGTCCCAGCTATTCAGGAGGCTAAGGCAGGAGAATGGCATGAACCCGGGAGGCGGAGCTTGCAGTGAGCCAAGATCGCACTGCTGCACTCCAGCCTGGGCAACAGAAGTGAGACTCCGTCTCAAAAAAAAAAAAGAATAGAATAAAGGAGGTAAATGTTTCTCAGTTTGTTGTCATATAAGCATATGGTACAAAAAGCTTAAAAATTTGACTCATCTATTGTAGATTTTATTCAGTCCCGACTGGGAAGCAAGAAACTTACAAATAGCCTTATATGAGTCATCACTTACATTTAAATCGTTTCCCTTTTTTTTCTTTTTTTTTTTTTTTGAGATGTGAAAATAATGGAAATCTTAAGTTGCCCTGGTATGTAGGCCCACTATTTGCTAGTTAAGCAAGAGAGAACTCAAACTTCATTGTCTCAAAAACCATTCACATTTGACCATTGACAGATCATTTAAGAAGACAATCTTACATTGACTTCCTCTCATTCATGGAATTGGTTTTAAAGAATGGACTCTGTGTCCATTCATTTGCCATACCAAGATATTCCTGAAAGGAGTAAAAGATGCATGAGCACTTCAGTTGTGATGTCAGCACTTATTTTCCAGGAAAAAAAAATTCTCTTTAAGAAAAGTAAAACTTCAGCCAGGCGCAGTGGCTCACCCCTGTAGGCCAAGGTGGGCAGATCACTTGAGGTCAGGAGTTTGCGACCAGCCCAACCAACATGGTGAAACCCCGTCTCTACTAAAGATACAAAAATTAGCCAGATGTGATGGCGCATACCTGTAATGCCAAGCTACTCGGGAGGCTGAGGTAGAAGAATCGCTTGAGCCGGGAGGCAGAGGTTGCAGTGAGCCAATATCATGGCGCTACACTCCAGTCTGGGCAACAAGAGCGAAATTCTGTCTAAGAAAAAAAAAAAAAAAAGCCAGGCATGGTGGTTCATGCCTGTAATCCCAGCTACTTGGAAGGCTGAGGTAGGAGAATCACATGAGCCAGGGAGGCAGAGGTTGCAGTGAGCTGAGACCATGCCACTGCACTGCACTCCAGCCTGGACAACAAGAGCAAAACTCCGTCTCAAAAGAAAAAAAAAAAAAACCCAAGAACAACAAAAAAAATTAGCCAGGCGTGGTGGCACATGTCTGTAATCCTAGCTACTCAGGAGGCTGAGGCAGGAGAACTGCTTGAATCTGGGAGACGGAGGTTGCAGTGAGCCGAGATCGTGCCACTGCACCCCAGCCTGGGCAACAGAGCAAGATTCCATCTCAAAAAAAAAAAAAAAAAAGTAAAACTTGGCCAGGTGCAGCGGCTCACACCTGTAATCCCAGCACTTTGGGAGCCTGAGGCAGGTGGATCACTTGAGGTCAGGAGTTTGAGACCATCCTGGCCAACATGATGAAACCCTGTCTCTACTAAAAATACAAAAATTATCCGGGTGTGGTGGCACACACCTGTAATCCCAGCTACTTGGGAGGCTGAGGCAGGAGAATCACTTGAGCCCGGATGATGGAGGCTGCAGTGAGCCAAGATCACGCCCCTGCACTCCAGTCTGGGCGACAAGAGTGAAACTCCATCTCAAAATAATAATAATAATAATAATAATATTAATAATAATAATATCGGAAGTTTCCCAGCAAAAGTAGATAACTTGCCTTCTGTTGCATTACCCAGTTCCCTGCCTAGGTTCTGTGTTCAGTACAGTATTGAAGTATATCTAAACAGGTACATCAGTGAAAGATAAACTCCGATTGCAAGGAAATGAGCCTATTCTTTAAAAAAAAAAAAAACCTGCTTGGGCCAGGCACGGTGGCTCACACCTGTAATCCCAGCACTTTGGGAGGCTGAGGTGGGCAGATCATGGGGTCAGGAGATTGAGACCATCCTAGCTAACGCAGTGAAACCCTGTCTCTAGTAAAAAATACAAAAAATTAGCCAGGCGTGGTGGTGGGCACCTGTAATAGTCCCAGCTACTCGGGAGGCTGAGGCAGGAGAATGGGGTGAACCCAGGAGGCAGAGCTTGCAGTGAGCCAAGATCGCACCACTGCACTCCAGCCTGGGTGACAGAGCAAGACTCCTCTCAAAAAACAAAACAAAATAAAACAGCAAAACCTGCTCAGCTAGATGTGGTGGCTGACACCTGTAAACTCAGCGCTTTGGAAGGCTGAAGTGGGCGGATCACTTGAAGGCAGAAGTTTGAGACCAGTCTGGGCAACAAAGTGACACCTCTCCCCACCTTCGACTCTACAAAAAATAAAAAATTCTCTAGATGTAGTGGTGGATGCCTATAGTCCCAGCTACATGGGAGGCTGAAACAGGAGGATCACTTAGGAGGACCACTGGAGCCCAGAAGTCTGAGGCTGTGGTGACCCATGATTCCACCACTGCACTCCAGCCTGGGTGAAAAAATGAGACCCTGTCTCTAAAAACAAAACAAAAACCTTTTTTACTGAAGTGGGATTGACATGTAAGACTTCACATACAAGTAGATATATATATACATCTATGAAATCATCACAATTAAGATAATGAAATTTATTCTTCTACCTCTTTATAATTCCTCCCTCTCATTCCTCCCCATAGCTTCCTCATATCCCCCTGCTCCTGTCCCCAAGCAATCATGGGTACTTACTGCTTTCTGTTACTATCGATCAGTTTGTATTTTCTAGAATTTTATATGGATGGAATCTTTCAATAGATACTTTTTTCTTTCATTATTATTATTATTATTATTATTATTATTATTATTATTATTTTACTTTAAGTTCCAGGATACAAGTGCAGAACATACAGGCTTGTTACATAGGTATACGTGCACCATGGTGGTTTGCTGTACCTATCAACTGGTCATCTAGGTTTTGAGCCCCGCACGCATTAGCTATTTGTCCTAATGCTCTCCTTCCCCTCGCCACCCACCCCCTGACTGGCCCTGGTGTGTGTTGTTTGCCTCCTGGTGTCCATGTGTTCTCATTGTTCAACTCCTGCTTATGGATACTCTTTTTTTCATCTGGCGTCTTTCACTCATCCTAATGAATGGGATTAATGGAACAACTGGAAATTCATCCATGTTGTATCAACAATTTATTCCTTTTTATAGCTGACTAGTATTCAGTTGTAATGATATATCAACATTTCTCCATTCACCTATTGATGGACATTTGAGTTATCTTCAGCTTCTGACTATTATAAGTAAAGCTGCTATGAACATTTATATACAAGTCTTTGTATGGATATATGTTTTCATTTTTACCTAAGAATGAAATGGCTAGATTATATGGTAGGTGTATGTTTAACATTTTAAGAAACTGCCAAACAATTTTTCAAAAGTAGTTGTACAATTTTACATTCCCACCAACAATGAGAGTTGCAATTCCTCCACATCCTTGCCAGTACTTGGTATGATCAGTCTTTTTAATATTAGCCATTCCAATAGATGGTTTTAGTTCACATTTTTCTAATGACCAATTATGTTGAACATCTTTTCATATGCTTATTTTTCACCTATATATCTTCTTCTGTTAAGTATGTTTTCACATTTTTCTCTCTCTTTCCCTCTATCCTCCTTTTTACATATTGGACTTTGAGAGTTCTTTATTCTGGATACAAGTATTTTATCAGATATGATCTGAAAATTCTTTCTTCCAGTCTGTGGCTTGTCTTCTTTTTTTCTTAACAGTGTCTTTTCAAGAACAGAAGTTTTTAATTTTGATAAAGTACAGTTAATCAAGTTTTTCTTTTATGGATTGTGCTTTTGGTGTCATATCTAAGAAATATTTTCCTAATCCAAGGTTACAACTATTTGTTTTCTATGTTTTCTCTTAGAAGGGTTATAGTTTTTGGTTTTACATTTAGGTCTATGATCAAATTTGAGTTAATTTTTGTTTATGGTATGAAGTATAAATTGAAATTCATTTTTATGTGAATATACAATGGTTCAGCACCATTGGTTGAAGACTGTTCTTTCTCCGCTAAATTACATTTGCACTTGCATTGAGACTCACTTGTTCATATATGTGTGGATCTAATTCTGGACTCTACTGTGTTCCACTGGTCTATTTGTCTGTCCTTATACCAATACCACACTCTTTTGATTGTACCTTTATGAAATCTTGACATTGGGAAGTGTTAGTCCTTCAACTTGGTTCTTTTTTTTTTTTTTTGAGACAGAGTTTCGCTCTTGTCTCCCAGGCTAGAGTGCAATGGTGCGATCTCAGCTCACTGCAACCTCCGCCTCCCGGGCTCAAGCGATTCTCCTGCCTCAGCCTCCTGAGTAGCTGGAATTACAGGCACACGCCACTACACCTGGCTAATTTTTGTATTTTTAGTAGAGACAGGGTTTCACCATGTTGGCCAGGCTGATCTTGGACTCCTGACCTCCTCCAAGGTGATGTGCCCGCCTCAGCCTCCTAAAGTGCTAGGATTATAGGCGTGAGCCACCGTGCCCGGCCTCAACTTTGTTCTTTATCGAAGTTATTTTGGCTATTCTAGGTCCTTTACATTTCCATATGAGTTTTAAAATCAGCTTGTTATTCCTATAAAAATGCTGCTGGGATTTTGATTGCGATTGTATTGAATATATAGATAAATTGGGGGAAATTGACATCTTAACAATATGTCTGACCTATATCTGACCCCATGCACAAAGTATATCTCTCGACTTATTTAGGTCTTTAATTTTTCTCAGCAGTATTTTGTAGTTTTCAGTGTACAGGTCTTTCACATATTTTGTCAGATTTACCCCTAAGTGCTTCATATTTTTCTATTCTTGTAAGTAGTCATTTTAAAATTTTTTCTATTCTGATTGTTCATTGCAAGTACAGAGAAATACAATTGATTTTTGCATATTGACCTTATATCACAATCATGACTATGTACACATGTTAACTACCTTGTTAAATTCACTTCGTTTTGATAACTTTTTTATAGATTTCTTTGGATATTCTACATATATGATTCTTTTGTCTACCAATAAAGACAGTTTTACTTACTGCTTTCCAATCTGTATGCCTTTTATTTATATTTCTTGTGCTATTGCAGTGGCTAGGACATTTAGTACAACATTGAATAGAAGTAGTGAGAGTGGACATTCTTGATTCTGATCTTAGGTGGAAAGTATTCTGTTTTTCCACAGTGAAGTAGCTGATACTACTACCATGATACTAGCTGCAGATTTTTCATGGATGCCTTCTGTCAAGTTGAGAATATTTCCTTTTATTCCTAGTTTGCTGAGAGCTTTTATTGGGAATAGATGTTGTATTTTGTCAAATGCCTTTTCTGCATTTATTGAAATGATCATTTGGGTTTTTTTTGTTTTTTTTTTTTTATAATTTGGTGGATTACATTAGTTGTTTTTTGGATGTTAAACCAAACTTGCATTCCTGGTTTTTAAAAGGAAAGAGGTTGTGCAGTTTGAAGATGATATAGTATTTCCTCTTCCTGTAAGAAATCACCCAAGCAAGTGAAAATGAGAAATAGAAATGCAAATATCATGTCTGATGGACCTTGGAGATCAGAAACTCCAAACAAATTAGGTGGACAGGTTGCAAAAAAGCAGTGGAAATTGATATAAATTGATATAACAACTTTGGAGATGATTGGGCAACATTTACTAAAGTTGAACATTTGCATACTTTATGACCCAACAATTCTGGTGCAAAAGAAATGAGTGACTCTGTCCACTGAAAGACTTAAAAATATTCGTAGATGTTTTATTGATAGCCAAAACCTGGAAACAATCCAAATGTTCATCAACAAGAGAACGGATAAATTATTGTATTTTCGTACAATGGAATTGTACACACTAATAAAAAAAGAAAAAGAACAAACTGGCCAGCCACCATGGCTCACACTTGTAACCCAAGCACTTTGGGAAGCCAAGGCAGGTGGATTGCTTGAGTCCAGGGTTTGAGACCAGCCTGGGCAACATGGCAAAACTCTGTTTCTACAATAACAGCAAGAAAAAAATATAAAAAGTTAGCTGGGCATGGTGATGGGTGCCTGTAGTCCCAGCTACTTGGGAGACTGAGGCTGGAGAATCGCTTGAATTCAGGAGGCAGAGGTTGCAGTGACCTGAGATCATGCCACCGCACTCCAGCCTGGGCGACAGAGAGAGACTCCATCTCAAACAAAACAAAACAACCATAAAACCAGTTTAATAAAAGAAACAAGAATGTAATTCACTGAATAAACAATACAGTAGAATAGTTCTCATAATAGACATAGAAAAAGCAATTTTATAATTCAACATCCATTCTTGACCAAAATTGTTAGTAAACTAGGTCTTGAAAGGAATTTCTTTAACTGAATAAAAGTTAACTACCAGAAATCTACAACAATGTACATAATTCTTAATGGTGGAAACTTAGAAGCAAGCAGTTCATTTTAAATCATATCAAGTCAAAGATATCTGTGAACAGCAGTTCAATTTGCCATTGTCCAGGAATCCCAGCTTGCACAGTAAGATGGGGAGCACACAGGAAGAGGCCCTAACCTGATAACATCTGTCTTTTAGATTGATGTGGTCTCTCGGTTTAGAGAGGTTCATAACTTTCATACATGTTACAAATATTTTGCAAGGATACAATATCACATATTAATTTTAAAAACTGGTATTTTGGGGGCAAGACATTTGAAGACGCAACCTGGAAAATATGACAGAACCAACAGATGTTAAATCAAGTTCTTTTAAGATGGAAAATATTTTCAAGGTAGGGAATTGTCACTGCAGAGTAACCCCAAGTCTTTCAGCAAGCCCCAAAACCTGTGAAATTAACCAGTGTTCACAGCTGTGCTTGCTTTAAAAAACGGAGGCTGGAAGCCAGTAACCACAAACAAGCCACAAGATGAGAAAGGAGCTCAGCAGTGCTACCCTGACCTGAATCCTCACCTCATTACCACATTGAAATCTCTGCCCTGGGGGGTTGGGGGATTGGGGGTGGAGGTGCACTTTGCCGGGGCACATGCAGTGCTGGAGTGAAGGAGAGACTGCTTTGAGCACAGGCTCCCCTTCTCCATTCCTTGATCAATGATAAAGTTTCTGCTCTGCTTAACCGAACCTGGTCTCAGTCTATTGGCATGAACGGCACCAAGCAGGGAAAACACCCCACTGGGATCAAACACCCCTTTGAGGGTCGGTAACAGAATCAGTACAAAGGGTGCAAGTATGAGCTCCAGAATATAGATGAAAATGCTCAGCAGAAAAAAACAAAAACAAACAAACCAAGAAACTTGTCCAAAGGTGGCTGCATCCAGACCCTGTCAGATCCTCACAAATGACAGCTCCCTACCTCAGGGACATTGGATAATATCAGGCTCAGGCTGTTCCAGGAGTCGGAGTCCCAGCTCAGTATCAGGCCGTTCCTTCTCCAGGGTTCTCAGGAACTCTGCCGTCGATGCCTAGGGGTCTCTAGTGAGGGGAAGTGGCGGCAGGCCGGCGATTTGGGGCAAGGGGTGAGAGTCAACGAAGCTGCCACTGTGATGACAGTGGCCCTAAGATCCCTCTTCTCACCCTCCCGCCCCTCCCCGAGTGCTGGAGTCTTAGCCTGAGGGACACCCCTCCCCGCGCTCTCTCCTCCCACCCCCGCCGAGCCCGCCCCTTCGTTGCCAGAGCCAGAGGGCTCTCCTTGCGCGCTGTCGGTCCCCAGTCCGCGTGCGGCGAGTCCGGGGACATCGACGCTTCAGGGCCGCCAGCACATTCCCCGTGTGGATGCCCACGGCCTCCCAATCGGGCCGGGCTTGGGATTTCTCTCCCAGCCTCAGACCCTGGCCTGTCCCCACCCCTGCCCGAGGGTCATCGCTCCGGCCTCGACGCCCTCCAGCTGCCGCCCTCGCCCCGCTCCGCGCGCCTGGGCCTGGGGGAGAGCAGTGCCCTCGGCGCTCCGCAGCCGGCGGCCGGCCTCCGGTGTCCTCGCAGGGTTCCCACCGCAGGGGATCCCCCACCACGCCTTCCCCCGCCTCAGAGTGGCTGCTGTCTGACCAGGCGCTCCTGTCGCCTCAATGCATGCCGCCCGACGTGGCCCCTTCCCTCCCGACGCGTCTGTGACCACGGCTTCGATGGCCTTGTCCCTGCCCCCGGGCCTTGGTCTAGCGCGCGCTGCACAGGCGTCCTTCCCCTCCCTGACGACCCTGTCTCCTCCCTCATTCCTTGTGGCCGGCTGTCCCTCCCCCCACCCCCAGCCTCACTCAGCCTCTCCTAGCCTCCCCCTTTCTCCGCACCCACGAGTCTAAAGGACAGCGCCCCCCTCGCGATTTCCCGCAGCTGGCCCTTGGAGGTTCCTGGGTGTCGCACGGCTTCTTCCTTTCGGGGACCCCTCTCCTTTCCTGAGTGGCCACTGACGCTCCATCTCTGGAAGGGGTACCCCTCAGCAGCTTGCGCCCCCTGACGCCGCCTTCCCTGTTCCTAGGGGCGGAGGGAAGCCCTACCCCAAGTATCCCCCAGCACATGTGTGCACCGCTGTAGATCCCCTCTCTCCTTAGACGCAAGGCCCCTCTCGCTGACACCGCCTCCGCTCCGGTTCCTTATGCTCTCCTTGACTTTATTTTTCCGGCCAGGCCGAAGTTGTTGCTGGATCCCCGGCCCACAGTCCAATCCCATGAGAGCAGCCTGCGGGGTGCGGTGGGGGAGGGCCGGCAAAGACATCCACCCAGCAGCCCAGGTCACACACAGGCCGATAGGAAGGCTCGCCCTTCTTGGCCCAAACCGAATGGCTTAGAACGCCATCATTTCACCATGCCCATTCTCCCCAGACTTGCATTTTTAAGCCTTTTAACTCTAAATGGACTTCTTTTTCTACTTTTAAAGGAATTTCAGGAATTACGTTGATGGTATCACGTTTCGCCTCTGCAAGCTCTCTAGCTTTATTGCCTGTTATCTCTATACCCTACTCCCACTTGCCTGCCCCTAGAGTTGTCCATTCCATTCTGTTTATCTTTCGTTTTTATGTGTTCTTGCCAAAAAGTGTCTTGTTTTGCTGACATGCTTTTAAATTTGTGTAAGAGGAATTGTATTCTCATTCCATTTCTTTTTCAATGCTAAGATTTTAAGATTGGTTCATGTACCTTCTGCCCCTTCTAATTACTGCCCCTTGGGCCCATCTGCCTTGTTTTACCCTTCCCTTTACCTATCCTGCTCCCACTAGTAACAGTGCAATAGGCATTCTCATAATACCCCCTTATGCTTCACTTCTCAAACAGGGTACAATGTATCACCTGGGAATCTTGTTAAAATGCAGGCTCTTGGCCAGGCACGGTGGCTCACGCCTGTAATCCCAGCACTTTGGGAGGCTGTGGTGGGCAGATCACCTGAGGTCAGGGATTCAAGACCAGCCTGGCCAACATGGTGAAACCCTGTCTCTACTAAAAATACAAAAGTTTGTCAGACTCGGTGGCAGGTGCCTGTAATCCCAGCTACTCAGGAGGCTGAGGCAGGAGAATTGCTTGAACCTGGGAGGTGGAGCGCAGTGAGCCGAGATTGCACCACTGCACTCCAGCCTGGACAACAGAGCAAGACTCTGTCTCAAAAAAAAAAAAAAAAAAAATGCAGACTCTGATTCGGCCTGTCCGGAGCAGGGCCTGAGACTGTATTTCCAACCAGCTTCCAGGTGATGCCTATGTTGCTGATTCTGGAACTACATTTTGAGGGGCAAGGCCCTTATGGACCTCTGTGAAAATTCATTCTGGGGTTCTGGGCCCTAGGGTATATGTGGATCTAATTTGATGAGTATTGCCCATCAGCTCTCTAGTCTGGGTGCACCTCCTTACCCCATACCAGCTGGGCAAGAGGGTAAAAGGTATATAGTCTGTGGGGAAAGGAAGAAGGTCTTCTCCTTGCTGCTGCCCACATCCCATCCACTAGAGCACCTGGTCAGGGCCCCAAACTCCTCTCTCCCTTCACTGGAATGGACCCAAGGCTCCAGAGCAACGTCCCTGGCTAGCAATGCATGGCCAAGTCAATGATGGATCTAGGCCAGGCAGCCTGGTCTCTGCCCTCACCACATGGGATCCTGAATCCTCAGCCTGCCATCTAGATTGGTTTGACTCATGACTTCCCTAGGCCTGGGCTTTAGCTCTGATAGGAGCTCTTGAGAAGCCTTGGGGTCTTCAGTTAGTTAGGTTGTTTGTGTTTTCCTTTGCCCCCTTCACCTTCCCTTGAGTAGCCTGGTAGGACTCACATGGCCTGGCCTTGCCACTGGCAAATGGCTATCCTGGGCCTGACTTCTCATCTCTAAAATGGGATGGTCACAGCATAGCTATAATTTGTGGTGCTAGGAGTGGTCCCAGGTCCTTCACTCACATGCCAGAGCCCTAAGACAGGGCTTCTTGCCTTAGTTTTACCCATGAGGAAAGTGAAGTTGAGGAAGGTTTAGCAATTTCCACTAAGGGCATGGAGCTATAAGTGAGAGTGCTGGGATTCAAGCCCAGCCTCAGCTCATGCACCAAAACCCATCTAACCATGAGACCACGTCAGCCCCATGTCCTACCTCGCTCTCACTACCATGCCATAATGCAGGGAGAAATACAAAGGAACAGAAAGGAAGGACTGGACCTTGGGTTTTGGCACTGATGCTGAAGGCATCTAATCCGTGGCATGGAGGGTTGCAAAACTCTAAGGCAAAAATGAACCAGGGTTCTGGGGGCTAGCCCCAAGGCCCTGAGTATTTATGGGGCAAAAGAGGGGGACCTTGGGACTGGGGCTTCAAGAGCAAGGATTTTAGGGTTATCTATAAAGCAGGGATCAGAACTGGGCAGGAGTTGGGGATGGCCAGGGCTTGGGTGGGGGTCAGGTGTGGATAAAGTTGTCTATCACGTACCTTACTTGGTAATTAGATCACTCAATGTTTTGTTGGAAGGGCCAGCAAGTGAACGAACGGCCAGCATTCAGGGCATCAAAGGATTGCCCTTTCCAAAGCCCTTCTGGTGCCTGAGCGGCTTGCTGGGTCAGTTTTGGAAACCCTGGGGCTGTGCTGTCCCCACTCACACAGCTGTGCAAGCATCTCCTGGCACCCAGCCCCAGGCCCAAGCATTTCATAATCAAAATAGTTCAACATCTGCACATTTTGAGATTTCATGGCACATGACCTTTTACATCTTGTACACACTTAACGGACCTCTTGTTTACCATTTTAGGGCCAAAATTCTATCCAGGACAGAAAGCCCAGAGAAGCTTCCTGTTCCTTCAACAGTCTTTGGGGTCAAAAGATCTTATGCGCCTACAGAATGTTCTTAGAGCTCAAAACAACATCTTACAGGTTTTTGGCTTCTACAAAATGCTTCACAAATAGATATTGTCTTTGACTCACAACAACCCCATGACAGAAGTGGCCCACGTAACACCGAGGCTCAAATGAATTAATTGGCCAAGGCCACACATTGTGTAAGTGGGTGAAATGGGATTTCTTGATCATTTTTCCATAACAGACCTTGGGATTCTTAGAGAGTGAGTAGGTGCTGTCTGACCCCAGTTGGCCCATTTCTCAGACTTGGGGATGCGGACTGAGGCAGGAAATAGGAAGTCTAGGGAGGAGGATGCGTGGGCTGCAAGGTTTGGAGAGCGAGTGAGTTGAGGTCTCCTGGGGCTTCTGGCCAGCCTTCTCCCTAATAGATTTTTGTCACTGGGACCCTCTCTAGAGTCTGTGGTTCTCCTGGAAGTGGAAAGAGGGGATTGGTGGGAGAAATGGCAAGGCCAGCGGTACCCAGGTAGAAGTTCTCAGTGAGTCTGAAGCTGAGACAGCTGAGTGGCTATGAGAAAAAGATGCTGTCAATTGCCAAGGGGGCCCCACAGGTATCATCACATCCATATGGGCACTATCAGTGGCTTGGTCAAGCTCTGCCCCTGGCTAAGCAATTTTCACCAATGGCTAAGCCATCTGTCTTGCCCCCTCTTCTCAAAGCCTCCAGCCCCTCACATCAGGAACCTGCAGCATTGACTTGAGGAAGGAGTCCGGGGTCAGGCCAGTCTACCTGTTAGGGACTGGGGGTCTGGGCCCTGCCAAGGCAGGGAGCCCTGATCCCATTGCCCTCCCTCTCCCCGTGGGGTCTCAGGCCCTAGGCCAGGGCTCAACAGACACAGGCAGTGGGATGGGGTTGCCCTTCTATTGATCCAAATCCTGAGTGTAGCCTGGGTGAGTCATGGAGATGAGGAGGCCCACGAGGCTCAGCAGTGTGGAGAAGAGCAGCAGGAAGGAGGCCGTGAAGAGGAGGGCAGGCAGAGCACTGAGCACCAGCAGCAGGAGAGCCGGTAGCAGGTGGCGCCACACCGCGGCCACGACAGGCCACAAGGAGCTCAGCAGGTGGGAGCCAGTGGTGAAGAGCGCGTGGCACAACATCAGTGCCAGCAGCAGGTAGAGTATCCCCTCCAGACCCCACAGCAGGCGCTGCAGCGGTTGCCGCCAGTTCGAGGTGCTCCACCACTGGATCCAGCTCGGGGGCATGTGGCTCACCCACCAGCGCACCCAGCCATGCCTCGTGACCCAGGCTGACCAGGGCACTGCCTGCTGTGGCCCCTCGCCAGCCCCGATGGTATCTGTCTCCACTCGCGGCTGCTGCATCATGTCTGGTGCACCTGGGGAGAGGGCCAGGGCCTTGAAGATGCCTGGGACCTTGGCGGGGGGGCAGAGAGGGGGTGCCGGGGTCAGGAGGGCACCAATGTGGGTGGGGTGGGGCTACAGAATTAGGGACTGGGACTTACCTCTGGTCAGTTACCTAAGTCATGTTGCTTCCTGCAGCGCCCAGGACGGCCTGGCAGGCAGATCCAAGTCCCCACTCTCATCTACCCCCACCCTCCCCAGAGGAGCCCCTTTGTGACCCGGGCTGGGGTGGGGTCCAGCCAAGAGAGGAGTCACTGTAGGGTGTGAGGCCCACCCAAGTCCCTCTGCACGGACCCTCCAGGCTGGCAGGGGAGCCTCGGAGCCCCGCACATGTAGTTTCTCATGCTTTCTCATGGGAAGCCCTCCCTGGATCCCTGTCCCTTCCCTGCTTTCCCTGCTGGCTGATATCCACCCCTTTCCAAACTGCTCTCTCGCAAGTCTTTCTGTCTGGACCTTCATTCTCTAGAGCCACAGAGGAGGCCAGAGTGGCTGCCCCCAACCCACAGGCTCTGAGGTGGCTGCCACATTCTTCCTCGGGCTCCCTGGCTAGTATCCTACCTTCTCTTGCTGCCCCAAGACTCAGATCCAGGTATCTGATACCTATATTATGGGACTGGAGGTTCTGTGAGGTTCAGGCTGGGAAGAAAGGGGTATCATCCCACCTGCCCAGCCAGGAAGGAGAAAAGGGGGCCTGATGAAGAAGGGTGGTCATTGTATATTTGAAGGACACTGAGTTGTGGGGAGGGGCTCTCAGGCCCAAGGATGGAGGCAGAAAGCCAGGCCAAGCAGGGTCAAGGGCATGCCACAGGCTCTCAGGAGCGGGCCCAGCCCCATGAGCAGCAGCAGCAGCGCGTCCTGGAGGCTAAGTTGTCCTGAGACTGTACCCATTTGCAGGAGTAGAGCCTCCTGCTGTCCAGGACCTTCACCGGCCCCCTGACTCTGGCCCCTGGTGAGAAGTTTGCGCTGTGGCAGAGTGCGACCTGCGGGCCTGTGGAGAGAGAGGGTGGCGACTGGGCTTAGGGAAGTTGTCCACTGGCCTGCCCGCCTACAATGCCCACCTGCCAGGCTGCTGCCCACTTACCTATGGAGCAGGTCAAAGGTGAGGAAGCTGACCAGAAGCAGCAGCAGGGCTGGGCCAGTCATGGAAAAGACTGCCTGGATTGTCAGTCCTAGTGCCCCCAGCCATAGGACACTGTCCAGGAGCTGGGCCCAGCTAGGGCCCCAGGCGGATACAGGTGGACGCACTGGACTACCTGACCCCTCCCCAGCACCCAGGCCCCTTGGAGGAACTGGGATCGGATCCTCACGTGCTTTGGGTCTGGGTAAGCAGAGCCGAGTCATGGAGGGAGGTGGAGGTGACAGGAAGACCTAGTGCTGAAAAGGATTATAAGGGTGAGAGTAGGGGAAGGGGTAGGGCCCGGTCAGACAGAAGGGTGAGCTCAGAGTGGGGAATTAGGCTCCTGCAGAGTCTCCCCCTCCCCCATACCCACCCAGCAAACCCTCCTCACCTCCTCCCACTTTGGTCAGCATTCTGGGAGTGGGCACCTGGGGCATTGTGACCTGTTACCAGGTGGGGCCGTGGGGTAGGGAGGCGGCTGCTGCTGCTGCTGCTCTGACCTCATAAGCAGCTGGTGGCCTAGGTGGGGCTTAGCTGGGAAGTCAGGGATTTCTGAGAACTAAGACTCATCCTCTTGCCTTTGCTGATTCTCTGCCCTAGGGCCCTCCCTTGGGGATCTGAGTTGTCAGGAAGGCATTCTAACCCCATTACTACTTGGGCATCTGTCCAAGGGAGCGAGGTCTGCTTTCTTCTTCCTGTGAGTTTGCAGAGCTGCAGGTCCAGGGCGAAGTCATTCAATATCTCTGTCCCCAGCTGTCTTCCCTGTGGGTCCTTCTAGGGGATTTTTCAGGCCTGAAGTTCCAGATTGCAGAGATGGGCTCTGCCAGGGGACTGCCTGAGGCTTCTGGGGCTGGGCTTCTGCATAACCTGCTAAATGGGGGTGAGAGAGGAGGGGGCTGTTCAGGTATTCTAAGCACTACAGTTTATAGGGGGTGTTATGCATACTGGGGTTCCAGTAATGAGGTAGAGGACATGAACTTAAGAGGACTATGACCTAGTAACCCCCATATTAGAGGTTAAGGTTACAGTCTGAGAATGGAGTTAAGGAAAATGAACATATAATGAAAGGCTTAGTCACTTGGATTATCAGTATATCAGATTACACTGATCATCTGTAAATGGGTGGTGGCCATAGGGGTCCAGCACATCTCAATTTAGTGACTTGAGAGGCAAGAGCGGAAATGTGTCATAATTAAGAGAACTTAATCTTTGCCCACATATCATACTTTGAAGGAAAACTGGTAGGGGTGGCAAAAGGGGAGACAGTGGCCATACAGCCCCTAGGAGAGGAGGAGACAGAACAAGAATCAGGCTGCATATCCACCTCCAGCAGGCCTTGCCCAGAGACGAGGGTCACCAGCCCTAACGACCATGCACTGATCGCCCTTGGTCTGGCTGTTCTTGCTTATCCAGCAGCTGGGTTTTAGGAGTAGATTTGTCCGTAATGGGATAGGGTATAACAGAAGATCCCAGAATTTTTTTTTTGGCATTAAGTTCCAATTGTGTTTGTAAAGGAACATTAAGGTTTAAGATTGGCAATTCCCTGAGCCTGATCAATCCTGGATGCATCCACACAATTGCATTCCTGGACATACAGACCTGGGGAGCATGTCCTGATGAGTCCACCAAGATGAGGCTACTCCATATTGCAGGGCATGGGGAGATCGGAGAGTCTAAAGCTCCTTAAAGATTTACTATGCACCAGGTGCTCTGTATGCATGTATAGGAGAGTTCTGTCTATGATTTTCTCAGAGTTTATTTTGTATTCAACAATCATTTATTTAAGTGCTTCCTATGTGCCAGGCACTGCACCAGATGGTGAGTGTATTGGGCCATTCTTGCGTTGCTATGAAGAAATACCTGAAACTGGGTAATTTATAAGAAAAGAGGCTTAATTGGCTTGCAGATTTGCAGGCTGTACAGGAAGTAGGGTACCAGCATCTGCTTTTGGGGAGGCCTTAGGAAACTTCCAATCATGGCAGAAGGCAAAGGGTGAGGAGCAAGGGAGAGAGTGGTGGTTAGGGGAGTTGCCACACACTTAAACAACCAGATCTTGAGAGAACTCACTCACTATTTCAAGGACAGCACCAAGCCATGAAGTATCCACCCCCATGACCCAAACACCTCACATCAGGCCCTACCTCCAACATTGGGATTTGAGATTTCAACATGAGATTTGGACAAATATTCAGACTATATCAATGGGTCATAATTTCTAAAAGTAGAACCTGAGATGGGGATACTTGTACACATGATTTATTGAGGGAGTGCTCTGAGGAGGAAAACTTTTCTTTCTATATATATATATATATATATATATATTTTTTTTTTTTTTGAGACAGAGTTTCGCTCTTTTTACCCAGGCTGGAGTGCAATGGCGCCATCTTGGCTCACTGCAACCTCCGCCTCCCGGGTTTAAGTGATTCTCCTGCTTCAGCCTCCCAAGTAACTGAGATTACAGGTGCCCACCACCACACCCGGCTAATTTTTGTATTTTTAGTAGAGACAGCGTTTCACCATGTCGGCCAGGCTGGTCTCAAACTCCTGAACTCAGGTGATGTGCCCGCCTCAGCCTCCCGAAGTGCTGGGATTACAGGTGTGAGCCACCCTGCCCGACCAGAAGGGGAAGATTTTTAAAAATCAAGAGACTCTTCAGAATTGAAGGACATGACTCTCTAGACCATAACTTTCCACCAATTCACAGCCCAATACATGAAACAGGGCTAGCTAACATCAAGGCATATAATGAAATTCACATTAGCAGGGATAAAAAGACACTCCTAAGAGCTTCCACCAAATAAAAACATCACATACATCGGATCTGAAGCAAGAATGGTATCACACTTCTAAACACCAATACTGGTAGCTAGAAGACAATAAATGCCCTCAAAATGATTTCTAATATAGAAATGTATAGGTCTGAATGATTATTAATTGGGAGGGTAGAATAATGACATTTCAATCATACAAGGTCTCAGAAATTTGACCTTGCATGTACCCTTTCTTAGAAAGCTACTGGAGGATGTGCTTCAGCAAAACAAGGAATTAAACTAAGAAAGAGAGCAATATGGCATTCAATAAATGAGATTAAGCACAGAAAAGGGACGATGAGAAAGGCCTGGGATGTCAACTATACCCCCGGGTAAAGAAAGTAACCAACCCAGCCTGAAACCAGAAGATGTGCTCTAGGAGCGATGTCTCCAGAGGAAAATGAAATCAACTGATTATTAGCTATGTTTGGCTATATTGAGTAAATGTTCAGTTATATTGGAAGCTTTGGGATTGAATTAATGAGTGATGCCTAGAAAACTAAGCAAATGATAAAAACAAAGTAATTACTAACTCCAGGTAGCACAAAAAGTTAAACATAATATTTACATAGTCATAACAAAAGCGCTGAATATTGATTCCAAATAGCAATTGAGCTTTACTGAAAATGGAAGGAGGGAGTGTATGTCTGTGTATCTGGATGTGTGTATTGAGGGGAGGGTGGTGGAAAAACTAACACCTTAATTTCATAGCAGAAATCCACAGATAACAACTACATATAGAAAAATCAAGAAATGCACAGTGACACCTGTAATCCCAGAATTTTGGGAGGCTGAGGCGGGCAGATCACTTGAGGCCAGGCGTTCAAGACCAGCCTGGCCAACATGGTAAAACCCCATCTCTACTAAAAATACAAAAATTAACTGAGCATGGTGGCAGGCACCTGTAATCCCAGCTACTTGAGTGGCTGAGGCACGAGGATCACTTGAGCCTGGGAGGCAGAGGTTGCAGTGAGCTGAGCTCTTACCACTGCACTCCAGCCTGGATAACAGAGCAAGAAATTGTCTTTAAAAAAAAAGAGGAAGAAGAAGAAAAGAAAAGAAAAAAGAAAAAAAGGAAATAGCAAGAAATCTAAGCATAGAGATAAAGACAGGAGAAATAACAAAAAGAACTAAAAGTGCTTGGCTTGGGAAAGGCATAGAGCAGAGTCTTCCATTACAAGCCTAAATGTGATTTACCTTTAAAACTATATTGTAGACTGGACCTCTATGGAAAACTGTATGAAGATTTATCAGATAACTAAACATAGATCTACATTCAATTCAGCAACCTCACTACTGGATATCTACCCAAAGGAAAATAAGTTATTATATCAAAAAGACACCTGCATACATAGTTTATTGCAGCACAGTTCACAATTGCAAAGATATGGAACCAATCTAAGTGCCCATCAACTGATGAGTGAATAGAGGGAATGTGCTGTGTGTGCGCACACACACACACACACACACACCATGGAATACTACTCAGCCATAAAAAAGAGTGAAATAATGTCTTTTGGATGGAACTGGAGGTCATTCTTCTAAGTGAAGTAACTAAGGAATGGAAAGCCAAATACCATATGTTCTTGCTTATAAATGGAAGCTGGCCGGACAGGGTGGCTCACGCCTGTAATCCCAGCACTTTGGGAGGCCGAGGCGGGTGGATCACGAGGTCAGGAAATCGAGACCATCCTGACTAACACGGTGAAACCTGTCTCTACTAAAAACACAAAAAATTAGCTGGGCGTGGTGGCGGCGCCTGTAGTCCCAGCTACTCGGGAGGCTGAGGCAGGAGAATGGCGTGAACCCAGGAGTCGGAGCCTGCAGTGAGCCGAGTTCACGCCACTGCATTCCAGCCTGGGCAACAGAGCGAGACTCTGTCTCAAAAAAAATAAATAAAATAAAAATAAATAAATGGAAACTAAGCTGTGGGTATGCAAAGGCATACAGAATGGTATAATGGACATTGGAGACTCAGAAGGAGGAGGGTAAGCGGGGGGTGACAGATAAAAAAAACTGCATGTTGCATACAATGTACACTACTCGGGTGATGGGCGCTCTAAGATTTCAAACTTCACCACTATACAGTTCTCCCCTGTAACCAAAAACCGCTGGTACCCCTAAAGCAATTGAAATAAAAATAAAAACTATGTTGTAGCCTGGATGACATAGCGAAAACTTGTCTCTTAAAAAAAAAAATGTGGCCGGGTGCCGTGGCTCACACCTGTAATTCCAGCACTTTGGGAGGCCCAAGGCGGGCAGATCACAAGGTCAGGAGATTGAGACCGTCCTGGCTAACAAGGTGAAACTCCATCTCTACTAAAAATACAAAAAATTAGCCGGATGTGGTGGCACACGCCTGTAATCCCAGCTACTTGGGAGGCTGAGGCAGGAGAATCGCTTGAACCCGGAGGCGGAGGTTGCAGTGAGCCAAGATCGCACCACAGCACTCCAGCCTGGTGACAGAGCGAGATTTAGTCTCAAAAAAAAAAAAAAAAAAAAGGTAGAAATTAGCTGAGCGTGGTGACACGTCCCAGCTACTTGGGAGGCTGAGGCAGGAGAATCGCTTGAACCCGGAGGCGGAGGTTGCAGTGAGCCAAGATCGCACCACAGCACTCCAGCCTGGTGACAGAGCGAGATTTAGTCTCAAAAAAAAAAAAAAAAGGTAGAAATTAGCTGAGCGTGGTGACACGTCCCAGATACTTGGGAGGCTGAGGTGGGAGGATCACTTGAACCCAGGAGTTCCAGACTGCAGTGAGCTGTGATGACACTACTGCACTCCAGCCTAGGCTGTGGGAAAGGGAGTTTCTGGGGTGCCAGTTGAGTTAGTCTTCCCTGTGTGAGACACCCATGGGAAGCCATGCGCGGCCTCTGAGGAGAAAAGTCTCCTTATTGCCTTCATGTCTTTACGCCCGAGAGCAGAACCCCTCAGCGGCATTCCACAGGTTGCTCAGGCATATAACACTCCCTTGAAGCAGTGGAGTATAATCAAACATCTTGGCTCCTCCTGAAACCCACTCCCACCCGTTTCAGTCCCGATAAGTCAAAGATTTGTTTTGTTTTGTTTTTGTTTGAGAAGGAGTCTTGCTCTGTCGCCCAGGCTGGAGAGCAGTGGCGCGATCTCTGCTCACTGCAAGCTCCGCCTCCCGGGTTCACGCCACTCTCCTGCCTCAGCCTCCCGAGTAGCTGGGACGACAGGCGCCCGCCACCACGCCCGGCTAATTTTTTGTATTTTTAGTAGAGACGGGGTTTCACCGTGTTAGCCAGGATGGTCTCGATCTCCTGACCTCGTGATCCACCCACCTGTGCCTCCCAAAGTGCTGGGATTACAGGCGTGAGCCACCGCGCCCGGCCAGTTAAAGATCTTAAGTAGTTTAGACACTCGCCTTTGCTCAAGGAAACTCACAGAAACCGCCACTGCTATACATCTGATCGAATGACCCTCGAGTTCCCCTTCACTGATTAATCCTTTTCCTCATCCCTTCCTCCTCCTCCCATCTGCCCTAAGAACAAAGAGCCTGTAAACAATAAATTGGGCGGAGCCTGAGAGCTCTGGGCCTTGAGCAAGCCTCCGACGCTCCGGTCCCCTGGACCCGCCTTTTAAACGCTTATTCTGTCTCTTTCTAACTCCTTTGTCTCCGCCGGACTCGGGGTAACCGCTAGGCGTTATGGGGCTGTTTTCCCCAACATAGGCAACAGAGCAGGACAGTGTCTCTAAAAAAACAAAACCCAAAACTATATTTTGTACTATTCTGATAAAAATGACTTAGTTACAAAGAACAAATCAACAGATAGTCATGCTGTGGAGATCAGGAATATTCCTTCCCAGGGTAAATGAAAGACCAATTCCCTAACGTCATGTGGATATACGCTTGTGGCTTAAGATAAAATTACCCGTGACAGCACCAAATACCAGGGATAAAACTCAGTCTTCAACACGCATATGTATCTCCTGGGGTTGAATCCTCTGGAGGTCTTGTTAAAAATGCAGATTCTGGTCAAGAGTTCAAGACCAGCCTGGCCAATATGGTGAAACCCTGTCTCTACTAAAAACACAAAAATTAGCTGGGTGTGGTGGCGGACGCCTGTAGTCCCAGCTACTCAGGAGACTGAGGCAGGAGAATTGCTTGAACCCGGGAGGTGGCAGTTTAGTGAGCCGAGATCGGGCCACTGCACTCCAGCCTGGGAGACAGAGTGAGACTCTGTCTCAAAAAAAAAAAAAAAAAAATGCATATTCTGATTTGATAGGTCTGGGGCAGAGGTGTTTTTTTTGTTTGTTTGTTTTTTGTTTTTTGTTTTTGTTTTTGTTTTTTTGACAGAGTCTAGCTCTTTCACCTAGGCTGGAGTGCATGACACCATCCCAGCTCACTGCAACCTCCGCTTCTTGGGTTCGAGTGATTCTCCTGCCTCAGCCTCCTGAATAGCTGGGATTACAGGCGTGCACCACCACACGCAGCTAAGTTTTGTATTTGTAGTAGAGACGGGGTTTCACTGTGTTGGCCAGGTAAGTTTTGTATTTGTATTTGGTCTTGAACTCCTGACCTCAGGTGATCCGCCCGCCTCGGCCTCCCAAAGTTCTGGGATTACAGGCGTGAGCCACTGCACCCGGCCTGTTCTGCATTTCTAACAAGTTCCCAGGGGATGCCACTGCTGCTGGTCTTCAACCACACTTTGTGGAGCAAGGCTCTCAAAGACCTTGATGTATGTAGGAGAGAAAGCTGGGGTAGAGAGTGATGAGGGGAGAACGGGTGTGTGGGGAGATGCTCCCCTGTGCATCCTGGTCCCATGTGAGGCTCCATCGATGCTCACCTACATCACTGGGAGAGCACCTAGCAGGAAATGAGTTCTGCTTTAGCATCCAGGCACAGGACATTAGAGGCACAGGCAGGCAGTAGATTCTACTTCATTATTTGTGCAGCTGGACACAGAGCTTCCTTTCTTTTCCTTGATACTGTTTTATTCCATCTAAGTATGTAGGAGTAAGAGGGCTGTGTTACACTGTTTTCCCCACCTTTAATGCATCTGATCAATCTAGGAGCCTCCTAAGACCCTATATTATCTCACTTTATCATCACAGCAAACCTGGGAGAAGGATATTGTTCCTATTTTACAGATGAGGAAACTAAGTTTCAGGGAGGTGAAACTACTGCCCAAGGATAGCCAAACAAAATACACGTCAGAAGTGGGATGTGAAACGAAGCCTGTATGTCACCAGAGTCACCTATCCTCTCTCCCTCCAACCACCTAACCACACCAGGGAGCTGGCAGGAGATTCCTAGCCCACCCCTTACATTAAAATCCCTTTTAGGCGGGTGCCACTATCCAGTCCTTCTCAATTGCACCTAGTGAGACCACGAAAGGTCTTCTACCTGGCTCCTGGTAGACGAGATCTGGCTATACAGGTACCTGGATGCAAACCTGCCCCTCTGCCCCTGGAGCTATCACCTCCAGATCCTGCTACTTGTACCTTTGCAGCCCCAGGTAGCCAGTGGCAAGGGCCAGGGGTGGCAGCAGGGCTGGGAGTGGAGAAGAGTGTGAGAAGCTGCTGCGGGGCTCAGGAGGCACAGCAGGGAACCAAGGGGCCCTAAGGGTTGCAATAGAGCAGAGGGGCAGGGAGTGCAGAGTGGTGGGAAGGGGGATGGGAGCTGGGTGCAGGAGACATAAGAGGTGGAGCATCCTGGCCACACACGGTGGCTCACACCTGTTATCCCAGCACTTTGGGAGGCCGAGGTGGGCAGATCACGAGGTCAGGAGATCGAGACCATCCTGGCTAACATGGTGAAACCCCGTCTCTACTAAAAACACAAAAAATTAGCCAGGCGAGGTGGTGTGCACCTGTAGTCCCAGCTTCTCGGGAGGCTGAGGCAGGAGAATGGCATGAACCCAGGAGGTGGAGCTTGCAGTGAGCTGAGATCCCGCCACTGCATTCCAGCCTGGGTGACAGAGTGAGACTCGTCTCAAAAAAAAAAAAAAAAAAAAAGAATAAAAGAAAAAAGAGGTGGAGCATCCTGCAGCCCTGGCCCCTAAAAGATTGGTGGGAGAGTGCCAGCTGCTCCACCCTGGTCACTTTGGGAACTGGTCTTTCAGTTCATGGCCTGCCATGTCCTCTCCTGCAAATCCTGGCACTGTTGCGGAGGTCCTTTCAGCCCTGCTTTGTCCCCTCTAACCTTGAATGTATTATACACACACTTTATGAGAGCTGACGAGGGACCAGGTGCTGTTCTAGGCTCTGAGGTGCAGCTGTGGACATTTGGGTACAAAGTTCTTCTGGCAGGGTACTTACCTCCTGCTGGGGGTGGGGGAACCTGAACAGCCAACACATAAGTAAAGCGAGATCATCTCGGTGTTGAGTGCCTCGAAGACAATAATTTAAACGGGTGGGAGGATAGAGTGTGTAAAGTGAAAAAGTTTGCTTTAGTCAGGGTCGTCAGGGAAAGCCTTTGGGAGCAGGTGATATTGAAAGGAAATCTGACTGAGAAGGCAAATTCCATGCACAAATTAAAAGGCCAGGAGGCTAGTTGGGCTGCTGCGTGGGAGGAGCAGCTAGAATGCGGGAGTGACTGGGGGGATGGGAGCCAGGGGATAGGGAGGCAGATGGAATGGGAAAGGCGTGGGCAGGAAGAACTTGGCCATGAAGACCTTGCAGGTGAACCCACTGGGGCCTTAAGCCTGGAGGAACTTGACACAATTTGCCTACTGTGTGGGGAACGGCTTGGAGGGGGTGTGGGCTTCAGGAGGCTGAGATGTCCTGTTTCTTGTGCCCCCTCCTTTCTTCCCAACCCCCGAGAAACCTGGATGGGTGTGGGGACCAGAGACCTGGAGGTGGCCAGATTGGGCTTTGGCGGGACGCTTAGCAGCCCTCGGGACCTGTTCAGACTGCGGCCTCCCACCTTCGGGAAGCATCGGCGCTGCCCATCTGCCCCTGCCTGGCGTCCAGGGAGTCCCGGCTGTGCAGCGCTTCCCTTGAATGTCTGTCTGTCCTCCCATCCAGTGCCTGGGACCCGGCAGCGCCGTCGAGGCAGGGCGCTGCGAGGCGGGACCCAGTTGCACGTGGGCCCTGTGGGGTCACTCCCTTTCGGGGGTCCTCTAGCTCTTTACCCTGCGCGCGTGGGGCAGACCAGATGCCTGGAGGAGCTCCAGGACCAGTGCCTATGGGGTAGTCCCTGCCGGTGGTGGGCCCCAGTCCCAGACTGCGGCGCGCTATTTCTTTCTGGGGTTCGTGTGAGCGTGGGCTGCCAGAATGGTGCCGACAAGCTGCTTCTGGGTGATTCAAATCATTTATACAGATAGTGCCCCTGCAAAAAACATTTGCGCAGGGCCCCGCTTACGCCAGAGGATTGCGGGCCACTTCTGGGCCTCGCTTCTCGTGGGGATGGGAGCATCTCCCTGGAGAGCCCTTTGCAAAGGCCAAGCGCTGGCCAAAGGCACACCGCTGGACGCGTTTCCTTCCTTCTGGAGAGATGACCAGTAATGCAGGATCCAAAGGGGGTCTTGGAGGGAGGGCGGGAAGGGCATCTCCGGATCTGGGCAGACCCAGGGCTGCCGGCTCCCCGAGGAGAATACGGGTTGGGGGCGAGGAGCTGGAGGGGAGGTCAGGGCGTGCATCAAGCCTTGGCTCCTCCACCCCAGCCCCAGCCCGCGGGCTATCGCTTAGGCTTCTCTCTCCGGGTTATGTAACCCCGGGACGGGACGTGGCAGCCGGGTGAGTGAGCGAAGGAGTAGGGGAGGGAAGGGAAAGGAGAGGAGGGGCGGGGCCGGGGTTGGTGATGGTGGTGGTGGGAAGCGCCGCCGTGCCGCCTCTTCTTGGGCCCCTTGGGTTGTCTTTCTGGAGGATTCCGGGACCAGCCCTCTCCCCAGGCTCCGGGTCGCCCCCTAGCCCCCCGCCGCCTCGTTTTCCCTTCACTCTTTTCCCCCTTCTGTCCCACCCGCCCTGTCAGGGGGCCTCTGGCTCTGGATAGCTTTTCCTCTCCGGTTGTAGTTTCCTTCCCAAAGTTCTCAGCTTTGCTACCTCGCCCAAGTCATTAGCCGCTCTGAGCCTCAGTTTATCAGTTTGTAAAATGAAGTTTGATTGAGCGGCCACGTGTAAAACTCCTGGCATAGTGCATGGTACAAAGTAGATGTCTGCTGCGGGCTAAGGGCCTCGAGGGGCTAAGTGAAATGTTGTGTGCCAGGCTGGGTGTCAGAGCCCCGGGAGCCGCAGCCACGAATGGTTGGCTTCCGGGTGGTAAAAGAATTTATCAACAACAGTATAGGTTTGAAAAGTTTTATTAGATGGAAAGAACTCCACAGCAGAGCACAGCGGGACGCTTCAGCAAGAGAGGCCTGGGCTCACTTGCAGGGAACTGAAGGGTAATTTTGACCACATTAGTTTTGTAGGTCATAGTAAATGATTACATTTGTAGACATTTTGGTACCTTGATGACAGCAAAGGTTGCACAATGGATTCCAACATGTGTGCATTCTGGAGATGTATAGAAATTCTAGGGAAAGAAGCCTGGTACCAGATGTGGCTTTAGATAATAGGAAAGTACCATTCTGAGTTCTTCAGATAAGGGGCTTTGCCTCCTGATGGTCTGCTTGCTGGCCACCGGTGATCCTTGCTCTCCTCATTTTCCCCCTGATAAATATTTTGGGCAAATCTTTGACCCTTTGTATTTCTCCATGCTCATGCCTACTTGTCTGTTAGGATCCCAAGAAAGGGAAAATGGCACCGTGAAGAGGGGTGTCCAGTCTGTCTGGCTACTTCCTGCTGAAAAGGGGCATTGAAAGGATTCCTTTCTTGCTTTCTGTCATGAAGGGAATGAAGGGTCATGATAAACTTGTTCATGGAGGGAAGACCAGATTCCATCAAGAGGCCCCATGAAAATAGAAGTTGCTGTTGCAGGCTGGTATTGGGATTGCATAGTCATCTGTAGGCGGAATCATTGTAAGCTGGAAGATATAAGCATTAAAAGGCAGGAATTACAGGCATGCACCTCCATGCCCACAGATTTTTGTGTTTTTAGTAGAGACAGGGTCTCACCATGTTGGCCAGGCTGGTCTCCAACTCCTGACCTCAGGGGATCCGCCCGCCTCGCCTTGGTCTCCCAAAGTACTAGAATTACAGGTGTGAGCCACCACACCTGGCCCCTGGGGTTTCAATTTGTGTATTTATGCATGGCCTCCACCAGTCTAGCTTGGAAAAGGGCAGGGCTTTCAGATAGTTTCATACATACAAAATTATTATTTCTTTTTATTTTATTTTATTTGAGATGGAATTTCGCTCTTGTTGCCCAGGCTGGAGTGCAGTGGCACAATCTCAACTCACCACAACTTCCGCCTCCAAGGTTCAAACGATTCTCCTGCCTCAGCCTCTGGAGTAACTGGGATTACAGGCATGCACCACCATGCCCAGCTCATTTTGTATTTTTAGTAGAGATGGGGTTTCTCCGTGTTGGCTAGGCTGGTCTCAAACTCCTGACCTCAGGTGACCCACTCGCCTCAGCCTCCCAAAGTGCTGGGATTACAGGTGTGAGCCACCGCGCCCAGCTATTATTTCTTATAATTTAGAAAAATTAACAGGTTTTATTATATATTTTTCATTCCCTCCAACAGAGAAGTTACCATATGATCCTGTCTGCCCCTACCTCTGTTTGGGCCAGAATTGGTGGCCTGGTATTGCCAATAGGTTCTATGTTGGGGACAGCTTCTGCCCAGCTCTGTTATTAGGACTGGGAGCATGAGCTTCATCTGCCCATGCTGAAGATCACACGTGTGATTTTTTGTGTGTGGGAACAGCAGGTAGTTAATACCACAAATACGTCTTGCCAGGTTAAATCAAAGGCGACAGTTAAAGTCCGAAATTCTTGAATGAACTTAGAGGGATCCTGACTAAATGAACCCAACTTGGATTGAATTTGCAAAAGATCAGACATGATCAGAAAAGGGACATGAACTTGGCTTGTTCCCAAATCTTCATTAGCCACCTTAGGGAGAGGCAAAATATTTTGGGGATTTTTCTGAGGACTCTGTACTAGTAGCATATGTGACTCCCCTGAGAGTATGTGAAGGGGAGAAAGTATTTGGGTATGTGGGTGGGAGATTGACTAGGGAATGGAGCAGATGGAGAGGGTGTAGGTGAAGAGTGAGCAGGTTGAGGAGGATGTAATAGGCAACAGGAAGGATCATCTAAGACATCAGAACCGGGAAGGGACGACGTTCCTTGGAAGCATACATGACAATTTGTATGTAATTTTGGGTTTGGATTTGGGGATAAAGCAAAAAAGACCTGAACATATGGGACTTCTGAATCCTTTCCAAGGTTCCGGCAAAAAATCAGTTAAGTTGTAAAGTAACACTGCAATCCCAAGTTTCATTAATTGGCCAAATTGATTGATTAGGGAGCTTGTATTGAACCCAAGCAATATTAGAAAAAAGGATATGCTTTTTAAACTCTTATTTATTTTTTATTTGTATTTTTTGAGACAGAGTCTTGCTCTGCTGCCCAGGCTGGAGTGCTGTGGTGCCATCTTGGCTCACTGCAACCTCCGCCTCCTAGGTTCAAGTGATTCTCTTGCTTCGGCCTCCGGAGTAGCTGGAATTATAGGCGCGCATCACCACGCCCAGCTAACTTTTGTATTTTTTTCTTTTTTTTTTTTTTGAGATGTTGTTTCGCCCTTTTGCCCAGACTGGAGTGAAGTGGCGCCATCTTGGCCCACTGCAACCTCCGCCCCCGGGTACAAGTGATTCTCCTGCCTCAGCCTCCCTAGTAGCTGGGATTATATGTGCCCGCCACATATAATTAGCCCCCTGGCTGATTTTTTTTTTTTTTTTTGTATTTTTAGTAGAGACAGGGTTTCGCCATGTTGGCCAGGCTGATCTCGAACTCCTGACCTCAGGTGATCCATTCGCCTCGGCCTCCCAAAGTGCTAGGATTACAGGTGTGAGTCACTGTGCCCGGCCAAGTTTTGCATTTTTAGTAGACTCCGGGTCTTTAACTCCGAACCTCAGGTGATCTGCCTGCCTTGGCCTCCCAGAGTGCTGGGGTTACAGGCATAAGCCATTGTGCTCAGCCTTATATGCTTATTTTTAAGAGTTTGTGGGTCAAAATGAGACCAATGGGACCATTTTTAAGGAGGCAATCCAAGGGCGAGTTGGATGGAACTGAATTAATTGAACCGAAGTTGGGTTTAGACAAGGAACTACAAGATCCCTGAGGCATCCCTGTGTAGAATTGAGATCCACCGCTTCCAGGACAAGGCTTATGGAGTGTTAAAATGAAAGTGCACGGCCACTCTGACAGGCAATAGCTCTCTTGTCTTGGCCTTGGGGTAATACTGGGGGATGGCGCTTGGCCAGAAACTGTCAGTTGCCAACGAGAACTCAAGCTGGTTCACTGGCAGTCTGAAAACAGAAAAGAGCCCTGGCCAGTCCCTCACCCCTAAGGGCAAGGACAGCCAGGTATCCCTTCTCTAGGGCTTCAGGATCCCACAGAAGAGCTGCCTCCACCGGGACCGGCAGTTCCCCAAAGAGTAAAGAACCAGACCGTGGAAGGAAACAGAGAGAAAAAGGAAGAGGGAAATCCCAGTGAAGTCCCCGTATGGGCCACCAAGATGCCAGGCGAGGTGTCAGAGCTCCGGAACCGGGAAGTGGTTGGCTCCCGGGTGGTAAAAGAACTTATCAACAACAGTATAGGTCTGAAAAGGGAAGTTTTATTAGACGGAAAGGACGAGGCAGCAGAGCGCAGTAGGCGCTTCAGCAAGAGAGGACTGAGCTCCCTGCGGGGAACTGCAGGGTAATTTGGACCACATTAGTCACTTAGGTCACGGTAAATGGTTACATTTGTCGATATTTTGGTGCCTTGATGTCAGCAAAGTTTGCACAATGGGTCTTAACGTGCACTCATTCCAGGAACGTACAGAAATTCTAGTTACTTATAAATTCTTGGGAAGGAAGCTTGGTACCAGATGTGGCTTTAGACAATAGGGAAGTGTCATTCTGAATTCCTCAGATAAGGGGCTTTGCCTCCTGTTGGTCGACTTGATGGCCACCAGGTGATCTTTGGTCTCTTCAGTGTGGCTTTGCAGACTATAAAGGCGCAGCGCGCCAATGAGGCGGGTTGGCCCCAGACGGCGGAGAGGAAGGGCAGAGTCGGCGGTCCTGAGACTTGGGGCGGCCCCTTGGAGGTCAGCCCCGCTCGCTCCTCCCGGCCCTCTCCTCCTCTCCGAGGTCCGAGGCGGGCAGCGGGCTGTGGGCGGGCAGGAGGCTGCGGAGGGGCGGGGGGCAGGAAGGGGCGGGGGGCTCGGCGCACTCGGCAGGAAGAGACCGACCCGCCACCCGCCGCAGCCCGCGCGCCCCTGGCACTCAATCCCCGCCATGTGGGGGCTCCTGCTCGCCCTGGCCGCCTTCGCGCCGGCCGTCGGCCCGGCTCTGGGGGCGCCCCGGAACTCGGGGCTGGGCCTCGCGCAGCCCGGGACCACCAAGGTCCCAGGCTCGATCCCGGCCCTGCATAGCAGCCCGGCACAGCCGCCGGCGGAGACAGCTAACGGTGAGTTCCCCGACCGACGGTCCGCTCGCCCGCAAGCCGACTGCCCGGCTCTCCTGCCCCGTGGGGCGATCGCTCCCTAACACGCGGGCACACGCACACCCACGCACACTCACACTCATGCACACTCACCCCACACGCACACTCGCACTCGCGCGCACACACGCGCGCGCACTCACATTCACACACTCACACGCACACTTGCATTCACACGCGCGCGCATTCACACTCATGCACACACACGCACACTCACACGCGCATGGGCACACACAGTGCGCGCACACACTCACACTCACAGTGCACACACACACATATACACACTCACACTCCCTCAACTCCCTGCTGGGAGCAATGGCTGCTGACTCGGCAGCCCCAGTTCCCTGCCAGACCTAGTCAGCAGTCCCAGGACAGGCGCCAGTGGGATGCTGCCTCTTCCAAGCCCCAAACCTTCCCTTTTCACCAAAGACAAAACAGGCCAGAACTGGCAGGAGGGGAGACAGAGGGGCAAAAGCTCTCAAGGTGCAGAGCAAGACTGCGTAGGAGAGAGTTTGAAGGCGAGGGCTGGAGAGAAAGAACAAAAGGAAAGAAGGGAGAGCCCCTCGCTGAGGCTGCCGGGAGGATGGGGCAGAGCGGGAGAGGAAGGCAGCCCGACCTCCCAGCTTTCCAGATGTGGAATAGGAGAGGAGGAGCGCAAGCGGATGGCACTCAGGGGCTTCTAGAGGAGGCAAGTGGAGGAGGGTCTTGAAGGGTGATGTCCCCGAGTCAGGAGAGTCTGGAGAGAGAGAGAGAGAGAGGGCTGCCAAGAAGGAAGCGGCGGGCAAAGGCACAGGGGCACCAGATGCGGAAATGGGCAGCCTGTTCTGGAGGCAGCTGTGGAGCTTCGATGGGTACCCCCAGCACCTGCCTGGGCAGAGCCTTGTGCTGAAGGGCCGGCGGGCAGGCCCAGCCCTGAAAGCCTCGACACCCAGGCAGACATGGATTCCAGGACAGGCCATCTGAGCCCAGAGAGCAGACACAACAATGGAAGCGGCACAGGGGTTTTGGGGCATGATGCTGAGTCTGGAGCTAAGAAAGCCTCCTTGGAAAGGCATCTGGGCTGAGATGCAAAGGAAGAATGGGAATTAGGTGAAAAAATCAGAGGCGAGGGGTAGCATTACAGGGGAGGGGATAGCTAGTGCAGAGGCCTGGAGGTAAAGTGCCAGACTCAGCTCTTTGGAGCAACCGAACAGTTTCTAGAGGCTGGGTCAGCTCTCCATTGGATTAGAGGTTCAGAGGGGAGGCTGGCCAAGCATGTAGTCACATCAGGGAGGAGAAGGAGGAGCCAAGGAAGTGGCTGGAGAGGCAGGTTGGGGTCAGATTGCAGGCCTTTGATGTCCTGCGAAGGCTGTTAGATCCTGGTGGTGTGGCCTGCTGTGGGCTCACATGTCTTCTTGGGCTGGCAGAGCTTTCCATCCGGGGTTTCACCATTCTTCCTTTCCCCCATGCTGTGCCTCTCGGACCCCAAGGGACCTCAGAACAGCATGTCCGGATTCGAGTCATCAAGAAGAAAAAGGTCATTATGAAGAAGCGGAAGAAGCTAACTCGCCCCACCCCCCTGGTGACTGCCAGGCCCCTTGTGACCCCCACTCCAGCAGGGACCCTCAACCCCGCTGAGAAACAAGAAACAGGTACTTCCTCTCCAGGGGCCCAGCCCAGACTTGCAGCCCCTGGGGCACTTTACCAGCACAGCTCTTGGCCTCATGGGCACCGGCTCGCCCCCTGCTTGCCTAGCACAGGAGCAAGCTTAGGCTCAGCTTCCCACCTGCCCTGGCTGCCCTCCCTCTGGTCCTGTCTCACTGCTCTATCCCCGCCCCAGGCTGTCCTCCTTTGGGTCTGGAGTCCCTGCGAGTTTCAGATAGCCGGCTTGAGGCATCCAGCAGCCAGTCCTTTGGTCTTGGACCACACCGAGGACGGCTCAACATTCAGGTCGGTAATCCTGGCTCGGAGCCATGGTCTCAGGGTAGGGAAGGCAGCCCCTGGGAGCTTCTCTCCTGCCTCCTCTCTGTCCTGGCCTGCCCCACTCTGTCCACCTGGGCCTGACCACCGTGTCCTGTGTCTGCAGTCAGGCCTGGAGGACGGCGATCTATATGATGGAGCCTGGTGTGCTGAGGAGCAGGACACCGATCCATGGTTTCAGGTGGACGCTGGGCACCCCACCCGCTTCTCGGGTGTTATCACACAGGGCAGGAACTCTGTCTGGAGGTGAGGCAGACTAACCCTAGGTCAGGAGGTCACAGAAGGACTGGGGTGGGAGTCCTGGGGGCACCGATGATCTCTCTCCACCTCTCCTGCCAGGTATGACTGGGTCACATCATACAAGGTCCAGTTCAGCAATGACAGTCGGACCTGGTGGGGAAGTAGGAACCACAGCAGTGGGACGGACGCAGTGAGTGGTCCCACTGTGGCTGGGCCCTCCATGCTGGGAGTTGGGCACCCAGTCCAGGCTAGGCTGAGGCTCCTCTGAGGACAAGGAATAGATGCCAGCTTAGGCTTCCCAGGGGGGTGGGGCTTGTTGTCAAGAGGGTGGCACACGGCAGGCACCATTGGGAGCCAGCTGCTTTGGGACATGCCCACATCCTCCCCAGATAATGCCACCACAGGGTGGGTGCTGCTTCACGGTACAGCTTCCTCCTGGCATGCCCCTTCTGGCCCGGGGCCTCTGGTCCACATCACTTCTTGCCTTCTCGTGGTTCTGACTTCCGCGTCTCCTGGACCTCTTTTTACGGCAGGCTACAATGTGGAGTCCTGGCCAGCTCTAGGATTGGCTTCCCCCGAGTCATGTGGCCAAACTGGTCTAATGAACTGTGTCCAATCCAGAGAGCAAGGCTGCCTAGGGCTGCCCATTGGCAGGGGCTCTGGGCCGGGGTCTGTGTTTGATGCACAGTGCAAGTCTCTAGCTGAGCCCACTAGGGTGGGGAGACAGTGAGCTTGGAGGCCTGAGCTCCTTCCCTGGGTCCTGGGCCAGGCTTCTGGGGTTTGAGCAGCCACAACAGAGAACTTGCTGCCCCCAGGTATTTCCTGCCAATTCAGACCCAGAAACTCCAGTGCTGAACCTCCTGCCGGAGCCCCAGGTGGCCCGCTTCATTCGCCTGCTGCCCCAGACCTGGCTCCAGGGAGGCGCGCCTTGCCTCCGGGCAGAGATCCTGGCCTGCCCAGTCTCAGGTGGGCAGTCAGGCCAGGGTTGGTTGGGCAGGGCTTGGATGCAGGGTGCATCCTTCACTGTGGACACACCCTTTACCATAAACTCAACCTCCACCAGACCCCAATGACCTATTCCTTGAGGCCCCTGCGTCGGGATCCTCTGACCCTCTAGACTTTCAGCATCACAATTACAAGGCCATGAGGAAGGTCAGATATAACCCCTATGACCTGGGAAGGAGGGCCCACCCATCTCAGGTCCCCTTCCCACCTTCCCACTGGGGCACAACCTGCTGTGACTGCGCTTGTATGCCCCTGCTGCCTCCTGATGTCTCAGCCTTCTCTCCTGTGGACCCCTAAGCTCCATCCCACTTTCCCTTATTATGGTGCCCCCACCGGTCCTGCCCCTTCCTCCCGGCTCTGCTGCCACTTCCCTCCTGTACCATGATGGGATGCCCCCTCTGTGTGGGCCATCGCTGACTTTTTAAGTCCATGGCACATGTGATCTGCCCCTGGGTGTACCCCTCCCATGCCTCATGCCACGCTACACTCTGCCCACCAGCTGATGAAGCAGGTACAAGAGCAATGCCCCAACATCACCCGCATCTACAGCATTGGGAAGAGCTACCAGGGCCTGAAGCTGTATGTGATGGAAATGTCGGACCAGCCTGGGGAGCATGAGCTGGGTACTGGCATGGGGAGTGGGGAGAGGTAGGCACAGGGCAGGGCCCCAGGCATGAACCCGCTGCAAGCCCCCATGTGTCCCCAGGGGAGCCTGAGGTGCGCTACGTGGCTGGCATGCATGGGAACGAGGCCCTGGGGCGGGAGTTGCTTCTGCTCCTGATGCAGTTCCTGTGCCATGAGTTCCTGCGAGGGAACCCACGGGTGACCCGGCTGCTCTCTGAGATGCGCATTCACCTGCTGCCCTCCATGAACCCTGATGGCTATGAGATCGCCTACCACCGGGTAGGCCACCCAGCATGAGGGCCACTCTGTCCTTCTGCCCTGGTGGCTGGACCTGCTCGACTTGAACAAGCCCCTTGCCCGGCAGGGTTCAGAGCTGGTAGGCTGGGCTGAGGGCCGCTGGAACAACCAGAGCATCGATCTTAACCATAATTTTGCTGACCTCAACACACCACTGTGGGAAGCACAGGACGATGGGAAGGTGCCCCACATCGTCCCCAACCATCACCTGCCATTGCCCACTTACTACACCCTGCCCAATGCCACCGTGAGTATTTTGAGGGCGGCAGTGGAGGTCTGTGGGGGGCGGACCTTGTCTCTGTCTCCTGCCCCTCCTGACCTGCCCCATCCAGGTGGCTCCTGAAACGCGGGCAGTAATCAAGTGGATGAAGCGGATCCCCTTTGTGCTAAGTGCCAACCTCCACGGGGGTGAGCTCGTGGTGTCCTACCCATTCGACATGACTCGCACCCCGTGGGCTGCCCGCGAGCTCACGCCCACACCAGATGATGCTGTGTTTCGCTGGCTCAGCACTGTCTATGCTGGCAGTAATCTGGCCATGCAGGACACCAGCCGCCGACCCTGCCACAGCCAGGACTTCTCCGTGCACGGCAACATCATCAACGGGGCTGACTGGCACACGGTCCCCGGGAGTATGTGCCTGAGGGTGGAGTTAGCCCTGGCCCCGTAACCCCCGCCCTGATAAGACAGCCTGCGGTTGCGTACAGTGCTGGCGTCTGTTCCCACTCTGAAGTGTCCCTCAGAGAAGGGAGGGTAGCGGGAGGATGGGACTGCATCCTGCCTGCTTAGGCACCAGTGTCTGTGGTCCCCTTAGGCATGAATGACTTCAGCTACCTACACACCAACTGCTTTGAGGTCACTGTGGAGCTGTCCTGTGACAAGTTCCCTCACGAGAATGAACTGCCCCAGGAGTGGGAGAACAACAAAGATGCCCTCCTCACCTACCTGGAGCAGGTCGGATCTGCGTCCCGGCCCCCAGCCTGCCTGAATCACTCCTGCTGTCCATTTAGGCTACAGCTCCTACCAGGGGTTCTTCTAAGGTCCAGCTGAGCATTCAGACTCACAAGATGCCATGGGCCATGCTTCGTATCAGATTGTCTTGGAAGCACACAGGACAGGAAGTGCAGTTTGCTGGCGCGTGGCATCGTGTTAGAGCCAGTGGGAGGAGCCTCCATTGCAGTCTAGGTGGTGGTCCGTGGCGCTGCCCCAGAGCTATCCTCAGGAGAGACTCACGTGAGGCAGGTGCAGGAGCTGTCCTGGCATAGAAGCTTCATGTTCCGTGGAGCTCATAACCCTTGTAATAGCTCCATAAGCAGAGCTTCCAAAGGGTCTACCAAAGACAAGCCCAATAACCTGGGAAAGCCCAAGGATAGATAAGCCTTCCTACCAGGTATTTATCATTTTCTTAGTCCAGATGTGATTTGTCAATCAAGATTTCTTTTTTTTTTTTCCAGAAGTAGTGTCACCTAGGAACATAGTAGACCTACCACTTTGCTCAGGTTTGCAGGGCAACAGAGCCAGCAAGTTAGCTAAACAGGACGTTATCCTGCCGAAGGGGAAGGGCTCTGATAACCTCTTCCCACACAGGTGCGCATGGGCATTGCAGGAGTGGTGAGGGACAAGGACACGGAGCTTGGGATTGCTGACGCTGTCATTGCCGTGGATGGGATTAACCATGATGTGACCACGGGTGTGTTTGACCGGGAGGGGAAGGGAAGGGGCTGGAGGGCTGGAGGCTCGGGAAGAAGCAGAAGATCATTAATTGGGTCCTGATCGTGCCCTTCACTCTCCTCAGCGTGGGGCGGGGATTATTGGCGTCTGCTGACCCCAGGGGACTACATGGTGACTGCCAGTGCCGAGGGCTACCATTCAGTGACACGGAACTGTCGGGTCACCTTTGAAGAGGGCCCCTTCCCCTGCAATTTCGTGCTCACCAAGACTCCCAAACAGAGGCTGCGCGAGCTGCTGGCAGCTGGGGCCAAGGTGCCCCCGGACCTTCGCAGGCGCCTGGAGCGGCTAAGGGGACAGAAGGATTGATACCTGCGGTTTAAGAGCCCTAGGGCAGGCTGGACCTGTCAAGACGGGCAGGGGAAGAGTAGAGAGGGAGGGACAAAGTGAGGGAAGGGCGCTCATTAAAGCTACCGGGCCCCTTAGCTCATCTTCGTGTTGTCTCTGTGCCCCACGTCCTCCCCCGGGGGTGGGCCTCGGCCCAGCCCTCAGTTCCTATTCTGCACACTTGCACACTCTCATCAGTTGGCTTCTGGACACATTGTGTGAAAAGAGGATCCCACCTGGGCTCTTCTTGAATCAAGGGCCTGGCAGAGCAACTCATTTCTTCTGATCAGCTTCTGCTACAGGTACCATTACACTGCTGCCAGGCATTCTGTAAGCGCCTGCTCATTGCCAGGTGTGCAAGGAATCAGGATCAGCCGTGCCTGCACTCAAACTCCTGGGGCTCCTAGTCAAGGGAAAGGACAGTTCGGTACATTGTGAGACATGCTAGGGTGGAGGCCAGGTGCCGTGAGAGTGCAGGGGAGCTGCACACGTGAAATACAGCACTGCACATCAACAGGACTGGGGCAGTCAAGGATGCAATAGAAGTAGTGGCTCTAGAAGTTCAGGCGGGAGGTGGGCAGGGTGTGGAGTATGGACAGGGATGGCTCCAAGGAGGAGGGTCAGCCAAAGGTGGGTCAGCTGAGAACATTTGAATTTGCTTCAGCCATTCTCAGAGTATTGATAACTGATAGGCTTTGCTGAGTTTCTATCAGACTGAAGGGGAAGTTGTGTATCAGTCTGTGTCTTGCCAGGTAAACAACCCATTCTAGGCATTTAAAGTGGAGGGAAATTTAATGCTGGAAATTGGATAGGAAGGTGTTGGAAGAGCTGGATGAGGCCGGGTGTGGTGGCTCACGCCTGTAATCCCAGCACTTTGGGAGGCCAAGACGGGTGGATCACCTGAGGTCAGGAGTTTGAGACCAGCCTGGCTGACATGGTGAAACCTCATCTCTACCAAAACTACAAAAATTAGCTGGGCGTGGTGGCGCTTGCCTGTAGCCTCAGCTACTCAGGAGGCTGAGGCATGAGAATTCCTTGAACCCAGGAGGCGGAGGTTGCAGCGAGCTGAGATGGTGCCATTGCATTCAAGCCTGGACAACAGAGCAAGACTGTCTCAAAACAAAACAAAACAAACAAACAAAAAGGTGTTGGTGATGATGTGGAGAAATCAAAACTTTTGTGCATTGCTAGAATGTAAAACATTGCATCTGCGGTGGGAAACAGTTCAGTGATTCCTCAAAAAGTTAAACACAGAATTACAATATGACCCAGCAATTTCACTTCTCAATATTCTTCCAAAGAATTGAAAGCAGTGACTCAAAGAGATACTCGTAAACCAAGTGTTCACAGCAGCATTATTCACAATATCCAAAAGGTGAAAACAACCCACGTGTTCAAACGGATGAATGAATACACAAAATGTGGTATACACACAAAATAGAATATTACTCAGCCATAAAAAGGAATAAAATTCTGACACAAGCAGCTACAGCAAGGATGAACTTTGCAAATATTATGCTAAGAGAAATAAGCCAGACACAAAAGGACAAATATATGATTCCGCTTATATGAAGTAACTAGAATAGGCAAATTCATAGACACAGAAAGTAGAATAGAGGTTACCAGGGACTTGGGGGAGGGAGTGAGGAGTTAATGTCCAGTGGGTACAGGGTTTCTGTTTGGAATGATGAACAAGTTCTGGAAATAGATAGTAATGCTGGCTACACAACTTTGTGAATGTATTTAATGCCACTGCATTTGAATTATACACTTAAAAATGGCTGAGAGCTGGGTGTGGTGGCAGAAGCCTGTGTTCCCGGCTACTCAGGAGGCTGAGCTAGGAGGATCACTCTAGCCTGGGAGTTCGAATCTAGCCTTGGCAACATAGTGAGACTCCATTTCTTTAAAAAAAGAAAAAAAAAGCTAAATGGTAAATTTCATCTTATCCATGCTTTACCACAATAAAACAATCTGGGAGGCTGGGTCCAGTGCCTCACGCCTGTAATCCCAGCACTTTGGGAGACTGAAGCGGGTGGATCACCTGAGGTCAGGAGTTCGAGACCAGCCTGGCCAACATGGCGAAACCCTGTCTCTATCAAAAATAGAAAAAATTAGCTGGGTGTGGTGGCGTGCACCTGTAATCCTAGCTACTTGGGAGGCTGAGGCAGGAGAATCACTTGAACCTGGGAGGCAGAGGTTGTGGTGAGCCGAGATTGCGCCATTGCACTCCAACCGGGGCAACAGAGCAAGACTCCATCTCAAAAACAAACAAACAACAAACATCAATCTGGGAAACACACACATACACATACAAATGGGTAGTGTGAATCCTATGCCTTTTTCTTTTCAAACTTGTTTTGGCTATTACTGTCTTCTTACCTTTCCATACACAGTTTAGATTTACCTTGTCTATTTCCAAAGAATTTTGCTAGGATTTTGATTGGAATTGCATTAAATCTGTGGGTCAATCTGGGGACAATTGGCATCTTAACTATAATGTAAGGCTGGGTGTGGTGGCTCACGCCTGTAATCCAGGACTTTGGGAGGCTGAGGCAGGCAGATCACAAGGTCAGGAGTTCGAGACCAGCCTCTCCAACACAGTGAAGCCCTGTCTCTACTAAAAATACAAAAATTAGCTAGGCATGGTGGCACGCACCGGTAGTCCCAGCTACTTGGGAAGCTGAGGCAGGAGAATCGCTTGAGCCTGGGAGGCGGGATTGTGGTGAGCCAAGATCGCACCACGGTACTCTAACCTGGGCCACAGAGCAAGACTCTGTCTCAAAAAAACCAAAAACAACAACAACAACAACAAAACAAAACTATACTGTACTTTCCAATCCTTGAACACTGTGTGTTTATTCGCTTATTAGGTCTTCTTCTATCTCTTTCATTGGCGTTTTGTAGTTTCCAGCATACAGATCCTGCACATCTTATGTTAGATTTATATTGAAGTATTTCATTTTTCGAGCTCTTATCAATGGTATTTTTACGGGCTGAATTATTTCACCCCAATTCATATGCTGAAGTCCTAACCCCCAAGACTTCAGATTGTGACTGTATTTGGAGACAGAACCTTAAAGAAGTAATTAAGTTCACATGGGTGGGCCCTAATCCAGTATGACTAGTGTCCCTTTAAGAAGAGAGAGAGGCTGGCGTGGTGGCTTACACCTGTAATCCCAGCACTTTGGGAGGCCAAGGTGGGCGGAGCCGTTGAGGTCAGGAGTTTGAGACCAGCCTGGCTAACATGGCGAAACCCCATCTTTACTAAAAATACAAAAATTAGCCAGGGGTGGTGGTGCGAGTCTGTAATTCCAGCTACTCAGGAGGCTGAGGCAGGAGAATCACTTGAACGAGGGAGGTGGAGGTTTCAGTGAGCCAAGATTGCACCACTGCATTCCAGCCTGGGCAACCGAGCGAGACTGTCTCAAAAAAAAAAAAAAGAGAGGAGAGAGACACAAGAGTTTTCTCTGTCCACCATGTGAAGACATAGGGAGAAGGTAGGCACCTGTAGGGCCAGGAGAGAGGCTTTAAGAGAAACCAAATCAGCTGATACTTCGATCTTTGACTTCCACCCTCTAGAACTGTGAGAAAATAAATCTCTGTCGTTTTAGCCACTTGGTCTGTGGTACTTTTTAATGTCAGTCCTAGCAAACAAATGCAGGTGTTATTTTTTAAATTTGATTTTTAATTGTTCCTTGCTAATATATTGAAATGTAGTTGATTTTTGTATATTGATCTCAAATCTTGTGATCTTGATAAACTTGAATATTAGTTAGAAGCTTTATTTTTTTTTTGACAGCTGTCTCACTCTATTGCCCAGGCTGTGTGCTGCAGTGGTGCAATTCAGCTTACTGCAGCTTCAGACTCCTGGGCTCAAGTGATCCTCCTGCCTCAGCTTCCCAAGTAGCTGGGACCACAGGCACACACCACTATGTCTGGCCATTTTAAACATTTTTTGTAGAGATGGAGTCTCCCTGTGTTGCTCAGGCTGGTCTCGAACTTCTGGCCTCAGGCAATTCTCCTGTCTTGGCCTCCCAAAGTGCTGGGATTACACGTGTGAGGCACCATGCTTGGCCGTGGAGCTGTTTTTTTCCAAATATATACATATATATATTCCTTAGGATTTTATGCACAGATGATTATATCATTTGTGAGTGGGAATAATTTTATTTTTTCCTTTCAATATTAAGACTTTTGTTTATTTTTCTTGCCTTATCACACTTGCTAGGGCTTCTAGTACTATATTGAATGAAAGTTAAGAAACAATGGCTGAAAACTGCTCAAATTTTGTGAAAGCCATATATTTTCAGATCAAAGAAGCACAAACAAAAGTGGTAAGACTGGGCATCCTTGCCTAGTTCCTGATTTTAGGGCAAAAACATTCAGTTTAGGGTTAGCTGTTAGGTTTTCATAGATGCCCTTTATCATGTTGTGGAGGTTTTCTTCTCATCCTAGCTGGCTGAGAATTTTTATAGCAGATGTTAGGTTTGTCAAATGCTTTTTCTGCATCTTTTGAGGTGACCGTATATTTTCTCTCTTTTAGTTTGTTACGGTGGTGGATTTTATATTAGAGTTCCATCCCAATTAGAAAAGAAGATCAGAAACAGTCCTCATTCACATAAATATTAACTCAGTGTTTTGCCCTAGGGCTATGTTAATTTTCCTGGTCTGTATCATAATATAGTTTGAAGGTCTCTGTACTATCCATATGTCATGCAGACACTGCAGTGATCCTTTATGTTACTGACGTCATGCAGGCGGGCAGGATGAGCACAACATGGCTAGCACACTGGAGGCCTTGGTGAGACACATGCAATCCAGATGGTAGGAGATAAACTCTGGGAGGGTTCAGGGACCTGCCATTTTGGTCAAGTTTTACGGGGTCTGTTGGCCAAGGGCATGCCAGGATAGCTCCTCCAAAGTTAGAGACTAATTGCTGTATTTTGTATCCCCTGCCACAAAGAAGGAAGCACAGCACTTGGTGGCCTCTGGATTCTGGAAACAACACATTTCTCACCCAGGAATACTGCTTCAGCTAATACATCAGGTGACACGAAGGCTGTCAGCTTTGGGGGAGGGGCAAGTGCTCCTGTATGTTTATCTTAATTATTGTTGCTAAGGAATAAATATTAACATAACACTTTTTTTGGGGGGAGGGGGCTTGAGGAAGAGACACCTTTTTCTAATTTGTACAGACATCATATGTACTATGCTTGACATGAAACCTATTTAATTTCCATGGAGAGGAAGACAAAGGTGGTTTCAGCCTCTGCGAGAAAGTTCCAAGCTCAATGCCCCCATGTTTGTGAAGCAGTATGGAGGAAACAAAGAGCACAGGCTTGGCAGGATGCAGTGGCTCACGCCTGTACTCTCAGCACTTTGGGAGGCCAAGGTGGGTGAATCACCTGAGGTTAGGAGTTTGAAACCAGCCTGGCCAAGATAGTAAAACCCCGTCTCTACTAAAAATACAAAAATTAGTCGGGCATGGTGGCACATGTCTATAATCGCTTGAACCTGGGAGGCAGAGGTTGCAGTGAGCCGAGATCGCGCCACTGCACTCCAGCTTGGAAGACAGAGTGAGACCCTGTATCAGAAAAAAACAAAACAAAACAAAACAAAGCAAAGCACAGGTTCAAAATTTAATTTAAAACTATCACTTACTAAAATCTGCATGTGAGAAGAAGAACTGGGGGAGTACACTCAATATAGTGACCCAACCCCTGAGACAACTTAGAACTTTAAGTTACAAATGTTCTTTTAATTACAGCTTCATTAGAAACACAGCTATATGAAATATAAATACCTCTGATAGCTTAGGTTACTTATTAGGTTACTAATACAAGCTTCAAAAAGTGTTTCAGGGCTGGGCGCGGTGGCTCATGTCTGTAATCCCAAACTTCGGGAGGTCAAAGAAGGAGGATTGCTTGAGGCCAGGAATTCAAGATCAGCTTGGGCAGCATAGCGAGACCGCATCTCTACAAAAAATTAAAAAATTAGCTGGGCGTGATGGCACGTGCCTGTGGTCCCAGCTACTCAGGAGGCTGAGCAGGAGGGTTGTTTGAGCCCAAGGGTTCAAGGTTATAGTAAGTTATTGTCGTGCCACTACACTCCGGCCTGGGAGACAGAGTGAGAATGTGTCTTAAAAAAAAAAAAAAAAAAAAACAGGCCAGGCAGGGTGGCTCAGGCCTGTAATCCCAGCACTTTGGGAGGCCGAGGTGAGCAGATCACGAGGTCAAGAGATCGAGACCATCCTGGCCAACACGGTGAAACCCCGTCTCTACTAAAAATACAAAAATTAGCTGGGTGTGGTGGCACGTGCCTGTAGTCCCAGCTACTCGGGAGGCTGAGCAGGAGAATTGCTTGAACCCGGGAGGCAGAGGTTGCGGTGAGCTGAGATCGCGCCATTGCACTCCAGCCTGGTGATAGAGCGAGACTCTGTCTCAAAACAAAAACAAAAAAAACAAAACAGAACAAACCCCCTCCCCCCCCCAAAAAAAGAAAACAGTGTTTCAGTGGCTGAAGGCCCTTATGACATGAGTGACAAGTGGCAAATTTTCAGCCACTATTTCTTCGAGTATTTTTCTTCTTTTCTTTCTTTTCTTTTTTTTGAGATAGGGTCTCACTCTATTGCCCAGGCTGGAGTACAGCAGTGCAATCTCAGCTCACTGCAACCTCTGCCTCCCACACTCAAACCATCCTCCCACCTTAGCCTCCTGAGTAGCTGGGACTAAGATGTATGCCACCACATGTGGCTAATTTTTGTATTTTTTGTAGAGGCAAGGTTTCACCATGTTGCCCAGGCTGGTCTCAAACTCCTGAGCTCACACAATCCTCCTGCCTCAGTTTCCCAAAGTGCTGGGATTACAGGCATGAGCCACCACACTCAGCCCTACTCTCCTTCCGGAACTCCAGTGACACTAACATTACCTCTTTCTTTATAGCTCCACAGTCTCTAGAGGTTCTCTTTATCTATTTTTTTTTTCCCAGTTTCTCTTCTCTCTTTACAGATTTGGCCATTTCTACTCTTCTGTCATTGAGTTTATGGATTTTTTCCTTTGTACCTTCCATTTTGTTGTTGAGCCCATCCACTGAATTTTAAAATTTTAGTGATTCTGTTTTGTCAGTTTCAGTGTTTCCATTTGGCTCTTGTTATCATCTACTTTTTCAGAGACTTTCTATTTCTTTGCTGAGGCAATTTTTTCATTTGTTTTAAGCATATTCTTAGTTGTTTGTTGAAGTATCTTGATCATGACTACTTTAATATCTTCATCAGTTAATTCTAGCATCTTGGTGTTACATCCAGTAGATGGCCTTTCTTTATTTGGTTTGAGATCCTCCTGGTTCCTGGCATGACAAGTGATTTTTGGTTGAAACTTGGCCTTTTTTCCTTTTTTTTTTTTGAGATGGAGTTTCGCTCTTGTTGCCCAGGCTGGAGTGCAATGGCGCCATCTCGGCTCACCACAACCTCCACCTCCCGGGTTCAAGTGATTCTTCTGCCTCTGCCTCCCAAGTAGCTGGGATTACAGGCATGAGTCACCACGCCCAGCTATTTTTGTATTTTTGGTACAGACAGGGTTTCTCCATGTTGGTCAGGCTGGTCTCGAACTCCCAACCTCAGGTGATCCGCCCGCCTCGGCCTCCCAAAGTGCTGGGATTACAGGCATGAGTCACTGCGCCCGGCATGAAATTTGGACCTTTTTGTATTGTGTTACCAGACTCTGGATCTTATTTAAACTTTATGTTTTAGCCGGGCATGGTGGTGCATGCCTGTAGTCCCAGCTACTTGAGATGCTGAGTGGAGAGGATTGCTTGAGCCCAGGAGTTCAAGGCTGCAGCGAGTTGTGATCATGCCACTGCACTCCAGCTTGGATGACAGAGCAAGACCCTGTCTCTTTAAAAATAAAATTGAAAAATATGAATAGATAAATATAAACTTTATGTTTTAGCTGACTTTTTTCTGACACCAATCTGTCTGGCAGGGCAAGGCAGGGTGGGGAGGGGTGGGGTCGGGTCTTCCCTGCCAGGTGGGAGTAAAAAATGACCTCTATTGACACCTGTAGGGGGCAGGTGCTCCTTTTTACTGATGGGCAAAGGTGGGAAGTCTGACTCCAGTTGTGATCTCCACTGACACCACAGCTGGAGGGCAAAGAGGCAGGGTAGGTGGTCTAATAAATTGCTCTGGGCCATGGCGAAAATCCTGACTCTCCACAAGGCTTCCTGTGACACATCTCAGCAGGAAGCGGGAGAGGCGCCTCTTTACTGGGGAGTACAGGCGGGAAAGCCAGGTTCTTCACGTGGTTCCCAGCGTGGTGGTGGTGCTAGTGATACCGTGGAACACGGAGGAGGCCCCTTTGCTGGCTGACACAGATGGATGGCTCAACTCTCTGCCCGGTCTTCACTGGCACTGCTCTGGTGATGGTCGTTGGGGAACCTCACTGCAGCCTTGGGAGGGTGGAATTTAGGCTCCCCACTGCGCCTTTGCTGTGCGGATGTAGGTGGGGTCTCAGTTTATTCTGTGGGGCTTGGCTGAAGTAAAGTGGTTTTTGTGTCTCAGTTTCAGCTTTACTAGGTTGCTGTTCACTTGGTCCTTTGGCTAGAGGAGCAGGTTTTTATTGGAGCTTTTTTGTATTTTTTGGCATGCCTTGGCATTGCTGTGTTGCCAGTTTCTTAAGTTCCAAATCTAGGATATGTGGAACAGAAAGAAAACCCAGGGGACTCTCTGCCATGTCTTTCCTGGGGTGCAGAGGCCTCTAAATAATCTGCCTCTTTTTCTCCACCATTCAGAATCCTTCTCTCCTCCCAGAATCTGTTTATGCTTGTTTTATATATAATGTCCAGGGTTTTATTTTTCATTTTTATTTATTTATTTTTTTAAGCAACAAGGTCTCACTGTTGCTCAGGCTGGAGTGCAGTGGTGCTACTATAACCTCAAACTGTTGGCCTCAAGCAATCCTCCAGCCTCAGTCCCCTGAGTAGCTGGGACTACAGGTGCGCACTACTGCGCCTGGCTAATTTTTCTTTTGTAGAGTCAGGTGGTCTCACTATGTTGCACTGGCTGGTCTCGAACTCCTGGCTTCAAGTGATCCTCCTACTTGGGCCTCCCAAAGTGTTGGGATTACAGGCGTGAGCCATTCAGGGTTTTAAATTAGACTTAGCAGAAGAAATGGCAAACCTACATCATTCCATCTTCTGGGAAGTCTCTACTTTTCTTGTTTTGTTTGTTTTTGGAGCACGAGGTGCTTTTCACACGTTTTCTTTTCTCTTCAGCTCCCTCCACCTCCTGTCATATTTCCTGTGGGGTGCCTCTTTCTGGGGCTCGCCCTCCCAGAGGACACGGCTGTCCTTCCTCTCTGGGCACTGGATTGAGTCCCTTGGACTTCCCTTCGCCACTTTGTTCTAATTTCTGTGAGCTTCCCCTACTTAGTCAGTAGTGTCCCTATTGCCTAAGGGAAATTAATGTTGCTGCCGAGCATTGCAGAGGGAGAAACAGAGCAGACTCAGAGTTTTTGTTTTGTTTGGGAAACAGACTCCTTTTTTTGGTTTTTGTTTGTGTTTTTGTTTTGTTTTGTTTTGTTTTGGAGACGGAGTCTTGCTCTGTCACTGAGGCTGGAGTGCAGTGGCGTGATCTCGACTCACTGCAACCTCCGCCTACCGGGTTCAGGCAGTTCTCCTGCCTCAGCCTCCCAAGTAGGTGGGATTACAGGCATGCCCCACCACGCCCGGCTAATAGTTTTTTATTTTTAGTAGAGATGGGGTTTCACCATGTTGGCCAGGCTGGTTTCCAACTCCTGACCTCAAGTGATCAGCCCGCCTCGGCCTCCCAAAGTGATGGGATTATAGGCATGAGCCACCGCACCTGGCCTGGAAACAGACTCTTGAGTATGAAAACGGAAGGCCACAGGGAAGCAGGAGCAGATGCCAAGGTGATATCTTGGAAAGAGACTAGAGCAACAGCAAGACTGCCAGCCCTCACCCTACCTTAGGGACAGGCTCAGCGTCACTGATCCGGGAGGTAGAAGAGAAGGGAAATGGGGTTCAACCTGGGTAGGGGGTAGGTGGGAGGACAGGCAGAAGAGCGAGTCAGCTTTTAGAGACATCCAAGGCAATGATGGGAGTCCCGAGCCAGCAGAGCTGATGTGGACAGCACCCATGGCCCTCCCAAGCAGTGAGTATGATTGAGTCAACTGCGTGCTTGCTGTGTGTGTCCACCTCTGCTGCACAGCTCTGTTGAGCATCACCTGATCTCCCTGAGTGGATTCCTGCCCTTTGTTTGTCAATGGCCCAGGACATTCCCTATAAGCCCTACTTGAAACAGAAGGGGAGTCCTTGCCACCCAAGAAGTAGGGCTGGTAGAAAGACGGGCGTCGCTCCTGGTCTCGGATTTACCAGGTAGAGGGGTGCAGTGGAGGCTCTTAGAGTTCCATTAGATCCTTACCAGCCAGTGTGCTCATCCCCACCTGGGGTGAGTGTTGGCTGCTGACAGCTCGCAGCTGCCCCCTTCTCCCAAGTATTGTCCTTGGCCAAATGGGAGCTGCTTTGCCCAGGAGGTTTCACTCTCCACTCTCCTCTGGCAGCCTCCAACCAGTGGCTGACAGGCTCAGGGATATTAGAGGCATCTCCTTGTCATGGCAGGGTCCAACTGAGGTGCCCTTCATGCTTAGGCTCCGCGTGGGACTGTGCTAGCCTCCTGCAGAGACTGTCTCCTGCAGAGACTTGCCCAGCTCTTTCCCCTACCCTGTTCTGCTTTCTTCTCTCCTTTTTGTCCAGAGAGCCCTTTCATGTGCACCCAAATCCCCATTTCAGGCTCCGTGTCCAGGGAACTCCCCCTAAAATAATGGGCTGATGGTATGGGCTGAACAAATTGTGGATCTGGCTGGACACAGTGGCTCACATCTGTAATCTCAGCACTTTGGGAGGCAGAGGTAGGAGGATTGCTTGAGGGCAGGAGTTCAAGACTATCCTGGGCAACATAGTGAGACCCCTGTCTCTACAAAAAATAGAAAAATTAGCCGGGTATGGTGGCACATGCCTGTAGTCCCAGCTACTCAGGAGGCTGAGGTAGGATTGCTTGAGCTCAGGAGGTCGAGGCGGCAGTGAGCTGAGACAGTGCCACTGTACTCCAACCTGGGCAACAGAACAAGACCCTGTCTCAAAAAAAAAAAAAAATTAAACTCTGGCTCTAACAGCAACGTAGCCCCATCCCACCGGGCTGTGTTAAGGGAAGGAGAGGTCCTGCCAGAGCTCTTTCTCCTCCCCTGGCAGCTCCTGCTTTATGCCCACACCCACACGGGCACACACTCCTCCCCGCACCCCCTCCCCACCATGTCTTCTCCTGCACAGCTGCTTCCCAGAGGAAGTGGGTTGAGGAATTCTGTCAACCTTCACACTTGATGATAGCCTTTTACACTTTCAGCTGAGACCAAAAGAGAGGCTGCCCCGTCCTCACTCAACAAGGGACAGAGAGATGCCCAGAAGTCTCTCGGTACCTGCTCCTGGCCCCACCTGACTCTGTAGGGTTCTGTGTTGTGGAACCTGCGGGGGCACCACGGACAGACCTGCCAGGTTTGGGCCTGCTCAGCCACTCGACCACATTCCACCGGCAGCCACAGTTTGTCTTGGCAAGGTCAGTCTCCAGGCCCAGCTCCAGGAGGGCCCTGGGGAGCAGCCCAGACAAACCAGCTTTCACCACAGAAGCCAGCGCTGGCTGGGCTTGAGGCAGTGCCAGCCTGAGAGTGGCTGGAGCCTCCCCCACCCACCTAAAGGTGAACTCAGTTCTAGGTGAGCGGGTGGGTGTGTGGAGGGGGCAGGCTCCTACATGGGTGGAACCCCCAGAGAGGCAGCAGGGGCAGGAGCCAAGCCAGAGGGTTTTTCTGCCCTACACGAATCAGCCCTTCAGGAACTGGACTCATGGGATGACTGCCCAGAGCTGCGGCAGCCTAGCCTGAGCCTCCTCCTCACACCCCACCAGATGAGGGTGCATCAGGGCAGCGCTCGCTCCCAGGCTGGCAGGGGAGGGGCAGGAGAGGCTTTGGAGAATGAAGATGCTGGGATGCTGAGCCCCAGGGAACAGCAAATCTGCTACTGGACGGCCAGCTTTCCTTCCCCCATAAACACTTGGCGCCTTCTCTCTCAAGGAATAAAATACTCAAAAAGGAATGTATACAAACAAAACGGTCTTGTTGCTGTTCCTGCCCTGCTAGGCAGCCTCTCCTGCATCTTTAGAGCCATGAATTCTCTTCCGTTCTGTCTCCAGTGGGGGTCTCTGAGACCCTCCTACCCATTCTGCTTGGCAGTCTCTGCAGCTCCAAACCCAGGACCTCCCACCCTCCTGAGGCTGCCACTCTGTGACCCCCTGCCAAGGTGAGGCAAGGAGGGAAGCTTTGAGTATCTTCACCTTTGGAAGTGAGTGGTCAGGGGCTCCTGAACAGAGGACTCACGAGGACTGTTCTGGATTTCCAACAGAGGGGACCCAGAGCTAAGGAGCCCAGCTGGGTTTGAATCTTAATGGTTAGAATAGAATGGTAAAAGATGGGTTAGAGTCAAAGTAGAATGACTTAGTGAGAGATTAATTTGTGTTTGTTCTTGTGTTTTTCCCTCCACTGCTCCTAGAAGGTAGCCAAAGCCAGTGTAGCAGTGTGAGGTACCGAGGTGGTCTGCAGAAGCCTAGCTCCTCCAGGAGAAGCGGGTAAGGGCGAGGGCCAGTGAGTGCCTTCTTAGACAGTAGTGCAGAGAGAGAAAGAGAAAATGGGCTCTGTGTTAATAATTGGTATACCCTGTATAAAGAATAAGGCCAGGCATGGTGGCTCATGCCTGTAATCCCAGCACTTTCGGAGGCCAAGGAGAGCAGATCACTTGAGGTCAGGGGTTCCAGACCAGCCTGGCCAACATGGTGAAAGCTCATCTGTACTAAAGATACAAAAATTAGCCAGGCATGGTGGTGTGCGCCTGTAATCCCAGCTACTTAGGAGGCTGAGGCGAGAGAATCACTTGAACCAGGGAGGGGAGGTTGCAGTGAGCTGAGATCGTGCCATTGCACTCAAAAAAAAAAAAAAAAAAAAAAAAAAAAGAATATATGGCCATTTACAATTAAACATACAATTAGCTAAAGCAGTGGCTTAAAATTAGACATGTAATTGATATAATTCAGCATATTAACGAAATAATGGAGAAAGTAATTTGATTACTTAATACATGTAGAAAAATATTTCACAAATTTTGGCATCTATTTATAATTTTTAAACATTTTTAGAAAATTAGGAATAGAAGGATATCTATAAACCAAATACGATGCTTAATGATGGAATATTAAAAGTTTGCCCTCCAGAATCAGGAGCAAAACAAAGATGTCCACTCTCACTACTTCTATTCAACATTGTACTGGAGGTTGCAGCCAGTGCATTTAAGCAAGAAAAATAAGTAAAAATAAAAAAGTAAGGACTGCAAGTGAAGAAATGAAACTGTCCTTTTTTTGCAGATGACATAACTATGTAGCTAAGAAAATTCAAGATAATCTAAGGATAAGTGGCTAAGCAAGATTGCTGGATACAAGGTAATTATACAAAAATCCATTGTTTCTATATATTCACAACAAATAAAATTAAGAAAATGATACTATTTATAATATCACAAAATAATCAAATAGAAATAAATGAAATAGGTGCAAAACTTTCATACAGAAGTCTATAAAACATTATTAAGAGAAGTCTTAAAAGATCTAAATAAATGGAGGGATATACAATATTCATAGATTGAAACACACAATATTTTAAAGACATCAATTCTCCATTAATTAGTTTGTAAATTTAATGTAATCCCAATGAAAATCCAGCAGGTTTTTTTGTGTTTTTTTTTGGGAGATGGAGTCTTGCTCTGTTGCCCAGGCTATAGTGCAGTGGTGTGATCTTGGCTCACTGCAACCTCTGCCTCTAGGGTTCAAGAAATTCTCCTGCCTCAGCCTCCTGAGTAGCTGGGACTACAGGCGCATGCCACCATGCCTGGCTAATTTTTTGCATTTTAGTAGAGATGGGGTTTCACTGTGTTGCCCAGGCTGGTCTTGAACTCCTGAGCTCAGGCGATCTGCCTGCCAGTTTAAAAAATAGAAATTAATAAACTGAGTATAAAATTTGTATTGAAATGAAAAGGACCACATGTAGCCAACATAATTGTGAAGAACTAAGTTGAACAGGCCGGGTGTAGTGGTTCAAGTCTGTAATACGAGCACTTTGGGAGGCTAAGGCAGGAGGATCACTTCAGGCCAGAAGTTCAAGACCAGCCTGGGTAACATAGTGAGGCCCTATCTCTATAAAAAAATAAAAATAAAAATAAAAAAATTTGAAAGGAAGAATTAAATTGGATGACTTGCCATACATACTACATAGCAAAACATACTATAAATCTAAAGTTATTAAGATAATGTGGCATTGGTATAAGGCTAGACAAAAAGACAAATGGATCAGAATAGAGAATCCAGGACAGACACATACATATATGAACATTTGATTTATAACAAAGATTTCACTTCAATGAAGTGGGGGAAAATATACTCATGTCAGTAAATGGCGCTGAGCCAATTGGCTACCCATATGAAAAAAAATTAAATTTGATCTCTAGCTTACACTGTACACAAAAATAAATTTTAGTTGGATTGTGGACCTAAATATAAAAGCCAAAAACAAGAAAAATTCTAAAATATCTTCTTGACTTTGGTGTAAGTGAAGATTTTAAAATTTATTTTATTTTAATTTCATTTAATTAATCAATTAATTTTTTTGAGATGGGGTCTCATTCTGTTGCCCTGGCTGTGGCGTGATCTCAGCTTACTGCAACCTCTGCCTCCTGGGTTCAAGTGATTCTCTTGCCTCAGCCTCCTGAGTAGCTGGGACTACGGGCATGCGCCACCATGCCCGACTAATTTTTGTATTTTTAGTAGAGACGGGGTAGACGGGGTTTCATTATGTTGGCCAGGCTGGTCTTGAACTCCTGACCTCAGGTGATCCGCCCACCTTGGCCTCCCAGAGTGCTAGGATTACAGGTGTGAGCCACCGCACCTGGCAGAAGATTTGTTTAAAAGCACACAAAAGGGGAGGGGAAGCGTGAAGCAAAATAATAAATAAATTAAAAGCATACAAGAAACACTAATCATAAAGAAAAGATTAATAACTTAGACTACATTCAATTAAGACATTCTGGTTATCAAAAATCTAATGGCCGGGTGTGTGGCTCACAACTATAATCCCAGCACTTTGGGAGGCTGAGGCAGGTGGATTATTTGAGCCCAGGAGTTTGAGACCAACCTGGGCAACATGGAGAAACTTGTCTCTACAAAACACACACCCAAAAATTAGCCTAGCGTGGTGGTACGTGCCTGTGGTCCCAGCTACTCTGGGGGCTGAAGCGGGAGGATCACTTGAGCCAGGAGGCTGAGGCTGCAGTGAGCTGTGATTGTGCCACTGCACTCCAGCCTGGGTGACAGAGAAAGACCCTGTCTCAAAAAAAAAAGAAAAAAAATCTCATAATGAAGGCAGGCGTGGTGGCTTACGCCTGTAATACCAGCACTGTGGGAGTCTGAGGCAGGAGGATCACTTGAACCCAGGAGTTTGAGACCAGTCTGGGCAATATAGTGAGACCTCCATCTCTTACCCCCTAAAAAATTAGCTGGGTGTGGTACCTGTAGTCCCAGCTACTCAAGTGGCTGAGGCGGGAGGGTTGCTTGAACCCAGGAGTGAGCTATGATTGTGCCATTGCACTCCAGCCTGGGTGACAGAGCGAAACCCTGACACACACACACACACACACACCTCTTAGTAAGAGTGAAGAGAAGGGGAGCATGGGAGAAGTGATAAGAGGATCCTAGGTCCATATTTGTGGTCGATGCCTCACCCCCATCAGGACTCTCACGTTGAAGGTCTTCTTGTGAACAGCCACCTTCTAGGCTGGTGGCTCCAAGGAGGTGACCCATTCCCTTCCATCACCCAGTGGGTGTTGTTACTACCACTGAGGTGGTAGCAGAGGAGGGAGCTGTGGACAGGGTGGGGAAGGCAGCTGGCCCAGGATAAGCAGTTAAGAGCTTTGGGAAATCACTAACCATGAAGACCTAGTCTGTCCTCAGGTAGAAAGACACTGTGAACTGTGAACTTTTTCCTATTTGGAAAAGTTCTCCTAGAGAAGTGAAAAGAGACTTTAGGGTCCATTTGAACCATTCCAAATATGTCCAGTGCTTGCTTCATTCCAAAGTTGGTCACATGGGTAGAAAAACAGACCTTGGATATCACTCTGGCAAAAAGCTTCTAGTCTATCTTCAAGGGCATAAAGATTTATTGCTTTAGGTTTCACAGTTCCATCCACAATCCACCTGAAATTGATTTTTGTGTATGGTGTGAGGTAGAGGCCAAATGTAATTTTTGCATATGGCTATCCAATTAACCCAACACCATTTTCTTTTTTGAGAGATGGGGGTCTCACTTGTTGCCCAGGCTGGCCTCAAACCCCTGGGCTCAAGCAATCCTCCTGCCTCAGCCTCCCAAGTAGCTGCCTGGGCTCTAACGTCGTATTTTTAAAAGACCATCCTTTCCACACTGCACAGCAGTTTCCATTTCTCTAGGGGATTTTTCTTTTTGGAAGAAGTTAAAAGGCTCTGCCAATATGGGGAGGGGGCAGGGAGAATGATATTTTGCAGAATAGTCAGCAGAGGGCTGGTCAAAGCTGCTGCCTGGCTTCTCTTGAGCCAGTGAGACCTGTCTATAGCGGGTCCTGTCTGAGCCAAAATGTAGCCCCAGAAGCTCTCTGGTCCCCAGGGTCAGATGCAAAGTGTAGCAGCCTGGTTCTGCTGGGAAAAATTTGTAAGAGGAAAGCAGAGGACTTACTGGAGATGCACTCTCTCTGAACGGTGAGCAGCCAAGCGTCTGATGCCCTTTCTATTCCCACCCCCATTAGAAGCCTGGGGGTGGGCTGACGCTGAGAGGGACCCCTTTGTCACCTGGCATCTTGGTACTTCAACAAGAAATAGCCTGGGCAGTTTTTGTCACCTGGTGCCAGGTAGAGGTGGGATCTGCAGATATAGGAAAAATGCATGCCTACTCCAAACTTACTTTAAGTAGAAAAAACCATCTTCCCCTGGATGACTGCCAGGGACCACCTCCAGGTATGTGCCCCACCCACATCCCCTCATCTGTACCTCCTCTGTGTACTCCCGTCTGATTCCAACTGTCAGCTCCTGCTTCTCTTTGTCTGAGTGTTTTCTCTAGCTACTGGGACTGTTTTACCACCTGTGGGGAAGACTGGAGGTGCCAGAAAGCTAGTGCTGCCCTCCCACTCCATCCAGAAGCCCTAACCACTGACTGATGAGAATTAGTGTATAAGTACCCCAGCTGCCTCACTCCTCAGGTGCGAAATTCCTGAGGTATGCATTTTATAGCCTCGCAGAGCTCCCAGCTGGGATTAAGCTTCAGAAAAACCCACAGTAGTAGCGTGCTCAGTAGCGCTCTGTATTGGGCTTCCTTCTTTCTGCTGCCTCCCCTCCCTGCTCCCCTGACTGGTGCGTTCTGCGATTGTTGCCCAAATAAACCATCTGGACCCACCTCCTGTCCCAAGGTCTGCTGCTGGGGGAACTGAAATGAAGACAACTTCCATTCCAGGCGAATGATCCCACCCTGACCAATATTCACATAGGAATTGGAGCTAAGGTTAGGATTTTCATCACTGGCCTGGGATATCCAGGCTCTGTAGGGATGAATGCCAATGAGCCAATCAATTCTACTTGTGTGCAAGGCTTCAGGACTGAGCTAAACTAAGACCTGGTCATTTGATAGCATTTATTGGGTAGTGGGTCTCCACTACAGATTTATGTAAGCTCAAGGCCAAGTTTCTGCCACTTGGCTTAATGTCATCCTCAGACTGAGGATTGCTGGTGCTATTGAGAATGGAACCTCTTTGACTACAGGATGTGGGAAGTCTGAAAGGTGTTCCATTTGCAAGGCCCAGAAGATGCCCCAGTTGCTTTGCAGAAGGTGCCGCAGACCCAGACACAGGCCCCGGTTTGCTGGTGGGCCGGTCTTGTACTGACTCATGGTCAGCAGTTTGACTTGCTCCTCACTGATTATAGGCTACAAGAAGGCCTGGTGTGATATTGACTTGGCTAATAGTTTTCATCTCAAATAACAACTCTGATCAGTAGCTTCGTTGAAAATGATCTGTCATCACGGTGGTTTTGTGGCATAGCAGAGGCTCTTGGTGCCCTGTCCACATCATCTCGGATTACTGTCCCAGAATTTGCTGACAATATTCTACAACAAAGCCTAACTGATGATTTTTCCTCCGTGTAGGTGGGAGGGGCAGGCCAGAAACACTAAAGGGTTAATTTCCTGGAGGCAGCCCTCAGCTCACAGATGGAAAAAAAAAATGTTGTATTAGTTTGCTTGGGCTACCATAACAAAATGCCATGGACTGGGTGGCTTAAACCACAGAATTTTGCTTTCTTACAGTCCTAGAGGCCGCAAGTCACAGGCCAAGGTGCCAGTTGATTTGATTCCTGGTGAGGGCTCTCTTCCTGGTTTGCAGACGGCGGCCTTCTCTGTGTCCTTACCTGACAGAGAGAGCGCACTCTGGTGTCTCTTCCTCTTCTTATAAGACCACAACTTCTATTGGATCAAGACTCTACTCTGATGACCTCGTCCAACCTTAATCACCTCCTTAAAGGCTCCATCCTCAATACAGTCACATGGGAGGTTAATGCTTCAACATATGGATTTTAGGGAGGCACAATCCAGGCCATTGCAAACATGGTAACTGGTTAGCTATGTCTGCCGTGGATGAAGGAAAAGGACAGTTTGGACTCAAATGGTGGCTTGAGCAGCACTGTGGGATTGTTAGGGACAGACATCATGTCTCATTTATATCCACCATGGCACCTGACCCATCCTGGGAACCAGAGTGTGACCACTATCCAGTTATCACCTGTGTCCAGTGCAGATTAGAACTTTGCAGGGCCTCAGCTGGGAGGGCCCTGGGCAATGGGAGCTGCTCAGAGCCAAATAAAGCAGGGCGTGGGCAGGCAGGCTTTGGTGCTCTGAGTGGGAGGCCACGCAAGCACTGAGAATGGGACAGGATGACCAGAAGGCAGCATGACCTCTTGCCCTGTGTCCAGGAGAGATGAATCCCAGGTGCTAGCCAAGGACACCAGAGAAAGAAGTAGAGGCCTCTGAAAGACAGGACCAGCCCATGTGCCCTGGCAAGTGTGCCTGTCCAGAAGGCTGCATTTGCAGGTCATGGACGCATGGGTTGAAAGGGCCAGGGTGTCCAGAGGCCAGAGCCCAGGAGCAGGGCCAGGAAGAGAAAGAGGAAAGCCTGAGGCCTGGGGCTAGACACGGGGCTCACCGGATCATGGGTCAACAAAGTGGCTTTCAGGGTCAGACAGCCAGACCATCGTCCAGGGGACATATCTCAGGGGGACAACTGGGACTCATCCTAGAGGGGTGGGTGGTGGAGTGAATGGGCATAGGAATCCTGCCTCCTTACCCTCCTTCCACCCAAACTCTGAGGCAGGTGAGCCATAAGGTGCCTAGGCCTGGGGGTGGGAGCCGTGGGATGGGATTGGGGTGTGGCTCAGATAAACAGCCCTGGGAGCCACAAGCTGCCCCACCCAGCCCAGGCGTGGCCCTGCAGCCTCTGTGTTGGATTGGATCTGATTTCTGAGCCTCTGGACATCTGGGTCATATTTGGTTTGGTCTGTCCTGGTTCTCAGCAATGTCCTGACAACCACCACTTTGATCTTGACTGGAGAGCTGGGCAGCTGAGTCCTCAGCGGCCCTATTATGCTCCCAGGCAGAGCTCAGGCCTGCTAGCCTGCTCCCCCTCCCCCAACAGTCCCCAAGAACAGACGTGGGGCAGGGAATACTTGCTTTAGTCAAACTCTGGGGCTGCTTAAAAAGCCCGAGGCGCAAGAGGGCTCCCCGGGGGCAGGGTTTGGAGCCTCCTCTAGAGCTGCTGAACTGCTAAGAAAAGCAAACTCACACCAAGGAGGCAGGTGAGAGGCCGGGCGGGCACCACCTGCATCTGGTTTATTGTTCTGTTTTCTCCAAACTTAGCAGAGCAGAATGTGAGGCCGCCTGGGCCCGCTGCATGGGGCCAGCCAGAGTCATTGTGAGTGTGTGGGGCCAGAGTCCATGAGACATCCACCGGGGGAAGACCCCAAATACAGGAGGCCTGGCACCCCCTCTTCTGCCTCCTCCATGCCCAAAGCCCCCACAGGGAGGCATGATGCGGCAAGCATGAGAGTGCAGGTCTCAAAGGAAGTGGGGGCAGCTGCGGGGCCAAGCAGCTGTTGGAAGCTCCACGGGAGCCTGGGCAGGCCTCCCGAGGCTGCAGGGCTCCACCCTTTCGCTGCAGAGAAGTTGGGATGCTGGGCAAGTTGAGATGGGTCAGATGCAAACAGGACCTTTCCAGGTCACTTCTCCCTGAGCTGTCCTCTTTCCCACGGTCCCCATCCCATGCTCCCCTCACTCAACAACCCTGGTCTGCACAAGATCCATCTCTTTCAGAGGAACCAAGACCCAGACAGTGAGGCCCAGAATCCCAGCACCTCCCTGGGATGCTGTCCTGCCAAGAGCATCTGCACAGTGCTGGGGCTTCTGACTACCCCAAGACAGGGAGGCGAGAGAAGCCTGTGGGGCTGCTAGCGGGGAGGCTTGAGCATGGGGTGAAGGCCTCTCCCCGTTCAGCTCACGGGTTGAGGTCTGCCCATGGCCCTGGCCCTGCATCTGTCTGTGCCACCATCCAGGGTGTGGCTGTGAATCCCAGAGGGACCTCCAGTCCGGGCTCCATGGGAACAGCTGCAGACCTGGTGGGGCGAGAGAGGGAGAGAAGAAGGTCGGGGAGGAAGGCTGGCTGCCAGGGGACAGGAAGCCACTTCTCTCTATCTGGTCAGCTTGGGTTACTGGGGTGGGCTAAGTACCTCAGAAAGCTGTCTAGATGGGCCCCGGGGAGGAAGACTTGGACCCCAGCTCCCCATCCCTGTGGGGCTGCTAGCGGGGAGGCTTGAGCACGGGATGAAGGCCCTTAGAGAGCAAGCACATCTCAGGGCCAGGTGGGGCGGGGGGGGGTGGCCAGACCCAGCCAGAGACCTACCGTAATTAGGAGTACGCCAGGCCCTGAAGCCCCCGGGCTGGAGAGTGGAACTTGTCAGAATCCTCAAAAGACTGGTCTGCAGTAGTCAAGGAAAAAGGAGCCATAAGCCATGTGCCACCTGGGAAGCCACCTGCCTGTCACTCTCTGGGCTGGAGACAGCAGGCAGGGGATATAGCACTTTCTGAAGGCAGTCAGCCATCCCTAGCCCTGGCCCACGGCAGCACTGCAGATTGGGGTGAGGGGTGCCTCTCAGATGCTCAGGGGATGCAGCCCACGCCCTTGCTCCCTACCTCCCTCGAGAGAGACGACCCCAGGCTCCTTCTCCCAGGGTGGCCTCCTTCAGAGGGCCCATCTGCTTCCTCAAGCACATGGCCATGTACCAGGGCAGAAAAGGAAAGAGGCCAGCCTCCAGGAGTACTGACTGACATACCCACAGCAGCATCCTCTCTGCCTCCCACACCTACGAAGTTCGTCACTCCACCACTCCCCACCCCTACCTGACCCCTCCCATGGTTCTCTTTGCTGGCAGGAGAAATTGGTGACCCTCTGTTCTCTCCATCCTTCACATTCTAAGCTCCAGACACACCTAAGAAAAATTATCCAAAACTTGGAAATAAGGCAAAAAAAGTGACTGTGTATCCTTTCAAAGCCACCGTAGAGCATTATCAAATAAGCCCATCTTAAGAGTCATCTTATTCTGGGGCATGTGACGTCTTTTGACTTCACGCTACTGGCTAGGGCCCAGGCTTTGCTCGGTTGGATGGATGTTCACTTGGAGGAGGCTGAGAAATGGCCGATGACTTCTCATTGGTAGAAAAGACAGTCCCCAGAGGAAGGTTACAAGTTTATTGCTCTGTAGAAGCAGTTTGCAGCCAGCAATCTTATTTCAGCCCTCCTTGTTTTACTGGCTTCAGTCTCTCACTGTCTCCTTTAAGCCGCTCTGTCATCCTGTTAGCTCCCTCACTGATGAGTTAAATAAATCTTTGGCATATATTTGTATGTTATTTATTTATTTACTTATTTACTGAGACAGAGTCTTGCTCTGTTGTCCAGGCTAGACAGACTGGAGTGCAATGGTGCAATCTCAGCTTACTGCAGCCTTGACCTCCCAGTCTCAAGTGATCCTCCCACCTCAGCCTCCCGAGTAGCTGGGACTACAGGCATGCGCCACCACACCCAGCTCATTTTTGTATTTTTTTTAGAGACGAGGTTTTGCCATGTTGCCCAGACTGGTCTTGAACTCCTGATCTCAAGCGATCTGCCCACCTCGGCCTGCCAAAGTGCTAGGATTACACGTGTGAGCCACTGCATCTGGCCATGTTATGTTCTTAATGTTTTGAACGTGGGCTCCAAATCTCTGCCTTCCCACCCACATACCTTCGGCCTAAGGTCTACTCTATCTAGGGCATTCCTCCCCCACTAAGAACCCCTGCCTTCTTCAAACCTTGCTTGGGCAAGTCCTTCCCTGAATATGGGCTACCCTCTGGATGGGTCACCAAGCAGCCCCCTTGCCCTCCCGCCCTCCCTGGCACAAAAGTCTGTTATTGTTTGAGTCACCATCACAGGCCTGCCTGAACTGTGCAGAGGGGGTTCCCTGGTGGGAAGGGACCCCATTCTGTGTGCAGGGCAGGGCATCAGCACAGTTCTCAGAAGTTTCTGGGCTGCACCTAGTTACTCTGACTGCCCCCAGGGTAGCCGATTCTGCGGGACGCTGCGGACATGTATCATCCTCAGTTGTTCTCCCAGGCCCTGAGCTTTCCCATCCTCTTTCCAGTGTCCCCGGACTCTCATACAGGGACCCTGGAGCACAGAGGCTCCGTAGAGCATTTTCCACAGCCCCCTCCCCTGTCTCAGCCTGGAGGTTGCCCCACCTGCCCCTGCCTTGGATTTGGAGATGGTTCTGGGGCCCAAGCCACTGGCCTTGCTCTTGTGATAGGCATCCCAGCCTGATCAGCCCCCACATCAGGCTGAGGAAACCATGAGGGTGTCTCTTCCTGCATCTCAAGGTCATTCCCCAGGAACTAATCTCAAGATGCTGTTAGAAAAATACATTTTTGTGCTCAAATAAATTTGCATCTCCTGTTTCCTAGAAGGTTCACAACGTACCCTGGCACATGAAAGGCTCTGACAAATTCTTCAGTAGCCACTTACGTAATTTCAACACTGATTCTTTCCTAATGCTCTGTTGCTCTGACCCATTATTGTCTTGGGGAATACTCAATAGGACGTGCTCTAACCCAACCTCTTCCAGATCAGTGCCCCACAAACTGCACTGCAGCCTTCTGTGTGGGTGTGAACGGTGCCCTTCTGACTCATATATTCATTCAATAATTTGACTATTTATTAAACACCTGCTGCGTGCCAGATTGAGACCTAGGGAATCCCGTGGAAGCATCCCTTAGCCAGAAAACAAAACACCTGTAAGCCTCTTAGGGAAGACACTGGCCCTGGCCCCCACCATCCCCATCAACAAGGACCTGTTCTGCCCCACCCACATCCTGTTGCCTCCTCCTTTTCCACAGCCAGTCCCTTCCTCTGTCCTCCCAGTGAGTTTCCAATCACCACGTGGATAGGAAAGGCTCTGCTGGTTCAAAGGTTCTGCTGCACATGGGTAAAGTGAGAGAACAGCCATTTCATGAATGGGATGTGGGAAGATGACTTGGTCTCAAGTCCTAATCTGTAAAATGCGGGGAGGGAAGCTGGGCTAAGCCTCTTCTAAGGTCAGTCCCCTTCCATCGTCAGCGACCCAGTCCCTCACAGTGGTGCGTGCTACCCTCTGGTGGACACAGGGAGGCACAGGTACAGGCGTGCAGCCCACCAGCTCCGAGGGTCTTTGCTCTGGGCTCAGCTGGATGGGGATGGAGTGTTGGGGTAGTTTCTAGACCTCATCAGCTGTGATTTGAGTCTCTTCCCCTTGGCCAAGTGGTCAACTGAGAGCATCCAGAATGGTGACCATCCCAGGCTGGGAGGCCGGGGGAGAGGGGGCCAGAGGGACCTCCCTGGACCCCAGCAGAGCTCCCTGCTCTCTGTCCTCCAAGAAGAGCAGGTTAGCCAGCATGAGGCACTGGTGAGATGTGGACAGAGCAGGCCCCTGTAGCCCAGCTGCTCCACAAGGGCCCTTCCTTCCTGCCACAGTGAGGCAGGGTGGATCACTCACCTGGAAGCCCCTCTCCGTGGGCTCTGGGGCAGGCCTGGGGTGGGGAGCTTGGGGGGCGCAGCACGGGGGCGAAGGCGCTCCTCTGTTTGACGGCGGAGATCATGTTGACAGGCGAGAAGGAGAAGACGCTGGTGGTGGGGGCAGCGGCCGGGAGTGACATGGAGGAGGCAGCCGCCAGCGGGGGGCTAGAGGGCATGACTCCGGGGCGGGGCGGGGAGGGGCAGGCGCAGCAGGGAAGGTGGTGGGAGACACAACAGGGAGACAGCACCAGAGTGAGCAGCTTGGCTGGGGCCCCACATGGGCTGCTGACACAGGTACCAGGCTCAGACCTCACTGGGAGCTGTGAGGGTCCTGGGCCAGCCCTGACCTCTCAGGGCTTCTGGAGACCTTTTCTCGGGGCTGGGGATGACAGGGCCAGACCAGGTAAAGACAAAAGCAAAACCAGAACATTCAAAAAAACCAAACAGTGGGAGGTACCCCCCAAAAATGAGATGAGCAACAGCTGGACTACTTCAGGATTTCTGCTGAAAATCCCTGGGATTCTGAGATGCTAGGAAACATTTATGAGCCTTGCTTGGGCTGCCAAGGCTAGAGTCATAGTTCAGGAGTCACAGAAGAGCTGGAACAAGTAGTCAGGGATGAAGTTTGGGGGAACGCACAGGCTCCTGTTATAAGCCTCTCTGCCCAACATCACAAACAGCACTCCAACTTCCTCCTCAAATATGCTCTCCTTGCCAATGTTCCCTATGCTCCTCTGTCCCTCTCCCACTTCCCCCTGCACCCTGGGGTACTTTGTTTCCTTACAGTTTAATGCAGGTCCTTGTCATCTCCAGCCTGGGCCCTGGGCGGCGGGGGGGGGGGGGTCTCCTGAATCTCCCACTTCCAGCTGGTCAATTTTAAAGCAAATTGCAGGGATCTACATCCTCAGATCTTCCTGCTCTCAAACTCCCTAGCCACCCAGGCTGTGGCTTGCCCTCCTGGGAATGGCAAGGGAGCCTCCTGCACACAGACTTTGCCTGCCCCCTCTTCCTGCAGCCTCCTCTCCTGGGGGCTCAGGCCTGGGGCATCGCTGGATCCCACCTTTCTACATCCTCATCTGAACCCAATTCCCTGCCTCTCTCCTGTAAAGACTGGTAAGGCTGTGATCTGAGTATTGTCCAGGCGGCAGGCAGTGGGGTGGGTGGGGCTTCCTGGAAGAAAGCAATAGCCTGAGAAGGCTGCCTTTGGCATCAGAGGGTCCTCCTACCTCCCTTGATACAAGAATGCCTTCAACAGCTGCCCCTCTTCCAAATGCCCTCAGCCTCATCTCCTTTAAGACAGCAGTTACTGCCAGCTGGAGAGGCCCCAGAGCCCGATGAAGGGCTTGAGACCAATGCTAGAAAATGTACTATAGCTCTCAATGCCCAGGGCTCACGGCCACATTTTGTACGTTGGGTAGGTAGTGTGGGGAGTTGTGATTCATTCCAGGGTTGCCGGTGGCTGAAGCAGAAAAACAAAGAGAGACCCAAGCAAACAGCCCCTGAGCCTCTGGCTGGGGCAGTTCTGATGTCACTCCAGGAATGTTCTGGCAAACTCAATGAGAATGACACCCCTTGGAGTCGGGCCACAAAGCACCCTGAACGTGGGGAGTGGAAGGGTACCTGGGTAAGCCTTGGTCAAGACAATATCATGAAATGGGACCAACCCTCCCTCAAGTCCAGTGTGTCTCCAGCTGATGTTGGGTTTAAGCAGCTCTAGAATTCTTGATCTTCTTGCTGAATCAGAAGACCCCAGGTGGGCTGGGTTCTGCACACTGGGGCAGAGTGTTCCTCTACTGTTGACCACAGTGTATGTGATGTTCCATACCCCCACCAGTGTTGGCCCAAGGGGAAAGTTTCAAAACCAAGGGGGTGCCCACAGAGAGGCTGTGAGGGTACTGCCCCAGAACTGAAGGGAAGGAGGAGCAGTCAATCCTGGCCTGAGCAAAGAGCCAGGAGAGGCAGGGGCCTTGGGAGGGACACCAGAAGGCCATGGCCTATGTGGACTCTGGCTTATGGGGCCTTGGGTCCCAGAAGTTGAGCCCAGGCCAGAGGAGAGGGCCAGGCTCAAGCCTTCAGCCAGAAAGCAGGCAGGACACACGCCCTGCAAGGAAAGCCAGGCTGGTGGACAGACAGTGCAGTCTCGGCAATGGCAAATATGGGACAGGGAGAGGAGAGGGCACCACGGGCAAAGCCATGACCAGTTCCTTCTGGGACAGCCTTCACCACCTCTCCAGCTCGGCAGAGTCGCCTGGGACTTCAGGGACAATCTCTCTTATGATTGATAGGGAGGCTTCTTGCAGGTGACAGGAGTGGGGGGATCCCCCAAGCCCTGGGCTTTGCATACAGTGGGCGCTTTATAAATGCCTGCTGAATAGCTAAGCTAAAAAGAGCTGTGAACATGCTGATCTGGAACTTGATGATGGAAGAGTCTTGAGGGCAGTGTAAAATGACAAGGCATCAAAGCCGTTCGGAATGTCACTCACTCATGACATGCAGACATTGCCTGTCCACCCAGCTCTGAGCTCCCCACTCTAAGAAGCCAGATGGGATGTGGTCAGCGCCCACAATCAGGGCTGGGACTCCGAAATCACACACTGGCCCTTTAGGCACAGTGGCACATTCAGATCCGAGATCAACCTTAAGCAGGGGGTGGAATTGACCCTATTTGACTGCGAGGAAACAAGTTCAAATAAGTAACTTGCTGAATGCCCGGCAGCTCCTGATTTGGACACTGAAACTCAAATTCTGTCTGATCACACAGAACTCGCTCGCTCTGCCGGACGACATCGCGGGGACCACATCCTCCCCACGCCCACCTGGCCTCTGGAGTCCTGGGAGCTGGGGGGCGGCTGGAAGCCGGCTTCCCTCGAGCCCTGAGTTTCCTTAGGCTTCCGGCAGGCGGCGCCAGCCTCCTCCCCAAGTCCGGGCGCGAGATGGGAAGGGGGCGGTGTCCCAGGTTTCAGATGGACGCCCGCCACCCACTCAAGCCCACTTCAGGGGGACCGGAGGCCTAGAAGCGATGTGCATAACGGATCGGCAAAGAAGGCTAAAAGTGCACGAAGTACTCTGGCCCCAGGACCCCGGGATGCGCAGCCTAGGGGTGGGGTTGAGGTTCTGCGGCAGGGGAGGTCCCAGGCGGGGACGGTGGGCCTGCCCCCGAGGGCTGAGCCAGGGTCGACTCTCACGGCGCCGGCGCCCCAACCTCTCCGGGATGGGCGGGGGCGGGGCTGAGTCCCGTTCCGCTCCCCGGCCCCAGACCTTCCCTCGCGGGCGGGGGACACTCACTGGCGAAGGGCGAGGTGGCGGTGGAGCCATTGAGGAAGCTGGGGGACCCAGGCACGCCGAGGCCGGCCACGCCCGGCGCGCCGTAGCCGCCCAGGCCAGCTCCGAGGCCGCTGCCGTAGCCGCTCTGCTGCGAGCCGGGGCTGGGCGCGAACCCGCGGGGGGACGCGCTGCTGCAGCTGCGCGCGTAGCCTGCGAGAGAGAGCGCGGCCGTCAGGGGGCGGTGCCGGCCGGGGAGGGGCGGTGGCGGGGCCCGAGGACGGCGGGGAGGCGCGGCTCACGCACCCGGCTCGGGCCCCGGGGTGGCGTCCCCGACGGCGATGGCCAGCGGGCTGCTGAAGGCGTTGATGCCCACGACGGCGGGGTGTGGGTGGCTCGGGGCCAGGGGTCCGAGCGGCCCGGGTGCGCGGGGGGTGCTGTACAGAGCCTCGGCCACGTCCGCCGCGCGCTTCAGGAGGAGCTCCTGCGAAGACAAGAGCGGGGCACGGCCGGGGCAGCCGCGGGCGCCGCGTGCTGGGGAGCCCCGGTCCCGGCGGCGCTGGGAGGGCGGAGGCGCCATACCTGGTTGCTGCCGGGCACTCCGTACAGGGCTTCTGCCAAGTCGGCCGCCCGCTTCAGCAGCACTTCCTGGGGACAGGGGGAGAGACAGCGGGACGGAGGGGCAGCCCCTGGGGGCGACGAAGGGGCCCTCGGGAGCCCCTCCTCACCCCCTTGCCCACAGGACACCCTCAGCCCCGCCCCACCCCTCTGAGTACCTTGGGCAGCCTCTCGGGGTCTCCGGGGTGTCTGGGAATGACTTTCTGTAGCCTCTGGAATCCGTAGTCAATGGTGGGCTCGTTCAGAGCTGGGGAAGGGGGCGGCGTTTGGAGGACGTCTCCCCCGCAGCCCCCCACTCCCAGGGTGAGACGCAGGGCGCCAAAAGCAGGCCAGCGCCCAGTCCAGGAGCCTCGCTGCAGCCCCCTCCACCAGGCCCAGCCCAAGTCCCCCGGAAAACTCCAGGCACGCCCGCCAGCGAGGTTCAGGGAAGTTTCAGTTCTTTCGTTTGTTTATTCAACAAATATTTACTGAGCCAGCCTCTGTCCTCGGCCCTAGGCGCTTGGCATGAACACACATGCACCCATTTGTGATTAGAAAAAAGGGAAACCGTATACACATATGAGTTACAGTCCTAAGGGCAGGACTCGATGGAGAGTCTTCTCTTTTCATCTGGCCAAATCAGGAGTTTATTATAAAAAAGAAAAAACTTAACAATCTCCATTTATCACGGCTCAAGTGGACTCTCTGCAGCATCTGAAGGCTAGAGGTTTGCACGCACCCCAGGGAAGCAACTGGAGAAGTGGGTGGCTTGGGCTGGGGCGGGAGGATGGAAGTAGAGAAGATCCGGCCAGCGGCCAGATTCTACATTGCATCTCCACGTGTGTTGTGTTCACTGCTTACCCTGGCGTTGTGCAAGGGGTGTGTGTGTGTGCGCGTCTGACCCAGATCCCCACGCCCTTCTCCTCCTCCTTCCCCTTTTCCTGATCCCCGCACCGCCCTTTTCAGATAGCCTGGCCCCGACCTAATCCACCAGTCTCAAAGCCCTACCTTCACCTCTAATCCTGACTTAGTGAATTTCCTTTAGTTTCCCGGCAAAGAGAAAGCACTCACTTCTGGGGCTCGGTCCTTATCATTCCTTCTGCAACCACCCTTCCTTCCCCAGGTCAACCTCCCCTCTCAGCCCTCGGGTTTCGGTTTAGCCGGGCTCAGCAGACACTCCCTACCAAAGTTTTCCTTGATTGTCAGCCCCTTGACCGTGTGACCCCACCCACCCCATGAGGTTCTCTGCTCAGCCTTTCCGCGTTAGACTGGAGCTCCGGGGAGGCTAAGTAGGGTCACTACCGAGTGTCCCTCGAAGGGCTCGATGAGCATCGGTGCGGGGGGCTGCGCGATGGTGGGGACTGCGGTGGGGTGGAGAGGAGAAGTGGGTGGCTTAGCTGGGGCGGGGCGGGAGGATGGAAATGGAGAAGACTCGGCCAGCGGCCAAATAGAGCCAGGCTGGGGGGTTCTACACTGCCTCTCCACGTGTGTTCACTGCTCGCCCTGGCGTCGTGCAAGGGGTGTGTATGTACGCACGTGTGTGTGCGTGTACATGCAGAGTGAGGCCTGGGGTAGCGTGGGGGAACCAAGAGACCCAGAGAAGATTCGGGGAGCAGCGACCCCATTGGCATCTTTGGAATAAACATCCCTTTGGAGAGGCTCTAAACCCTGGAGAGTCTGCGGGCGGGAGACACAAAGTTCAGGAGGTGAGATGGCTGAGGGAGTAAGAATGTTGGTTGTGGGGGAGACTTTGCCCCGGGGAAGGGACTAAGGAGCCAGAGGCCAGGGAGGGAAACACAGAGCCAGGGAAAGACGGTCCTGCGAGCGGAGCGATCACAGGCATAGGTGGTTAAAGGGGCCCGAGGCCGCCTAGGGGGCGTGGCCACAGCGTAGAGCTCGGCTAACTCCTAACACCGAGAAGGGAGATCAGTGCGCAGGGCGGGGCTCCCTCCGCGCACCTTAGACCTCCACTCCCCCGCCCGACTCCTTACCTGTGTAGACAAAGCGGCCGGGGCATCCCTTGCAAAACTGCTTGGACTTGTAGGAGAGGGTCACCTCCACCACCCCGGGGATGTGCCGCGGGGGCGTCTGCACCCGGATGGCGTGGGGCGTGATGAGCTGCGAGGGGAGAGGGGAGGCCTGCAGGTCCCGCACCGGCGAGGGGAGGGCCCAGCCCCTAGGCCCAGAGGGAGACTGGCGGGGTTGGCCCACCTCGCTCCACACGAGCACGTTTCCGAACACGACCTGCAACCCGTCGAAGAAGTTGTCGCCGATGACAATGACGGTGGCGCCGCCCGTGGTCCAGCCCTCCCCGGGGCTGATGGCCTTGATGCAGGGGGTGGCAGCTGGGAGGCAGGAGAGGACCCAGGTCAGGGGACCGCGCTGAGGTGGGGTCTGGGGGGCTGGCTGGGCCCGCGGCGGCCGGGGCTGGGCCGGGGGTCCTGACCTTCGGAGGGGTCCAGGCGGCGCGCCCTGCGGCCATGCTTGGAGTTGTTGTGCACAAACATGTTGTCGGACACGGCCAGCACGTGTCCGTCCACGCTCACCGTCGTGGACACCACCACCTGCGGGGAGAGCCGAGGCCAGCCTGGCTGGGGCCCTCGGGGGCTCCCGGGAGGGGAATGTGGTGGGGAACCAGCACCTTGAGGCTGGTGGTTGGATGCTGGAATTTAGGGTCACTGGTGGGAGGAGGAGGGCTTCAATTCTGCAGTGTCTGAGCTGGTGGAAGGGGGCCAGCTGGATCAGGTGATACCCCCAGATGAACTGACTCCCCAGGCGCTACAAAAATAAAGACCCCTGAAAAAACTGGCTCCTTAGGCAAAGAATGGCTACTGTTTTTGCATACACAGAATGCTGGGTTGTATCCACGGACCTCCAAGCCAGGAATGGGGTCTTAGGCAAGTGGAGGTGGGCAGCATCAGCCGGAGAACTCAGCAGCAGGAGCCCCTGCCCTATTCTGGGGAGAAAACTGGGGCTGCCTTCTTCCCCCGCCCTGCACTGAGAGGGGTGTGCAGCTTGGGGATGTGCTAAGGGCAGCTGCTCTCCGCTTCACGCTATGCAAATTGCCTGGGTCGTTAATCATGTAAAAATGTCACAATTAGCATCTTCTTAAGTGGGACTCTAATGAAGCCTCCCTTGGCAGCCAGCACAAGTTGAGAAGGAGCTGCCCCACCCCCAGCAGGCACCAACCAGGCTGGGGAGGCACAGGGCTGGGCAGAGATCTGCCTTGGAGGCCTTTCCCAGGGTGGCAGGGTCACAGCCTTCCCTTCCCCCTCCCCTCCCCTCCATCAGGAATGGGTGGGGTTGCAAGGGGAAACCCTCTCTCCAGACCCACCTGGAAGCGGCGCATGTCTCTGGGATTCCCCGCATTCTTCAGGCAGTTCTGGTTGCATTTGAGGAAGAACTTGAGGAAGAACCTGAAACAGTGTGGTCGGTGGGCTCAAGGGTCAGGGGGTTCTGGAAACAGATGAAGATCCAACTGCTCCCTGCCATGCCCCCTTCCCGCAGGATGAGTGCCCTCTGCCTGCTCCCACTCAGGCACACATCCCATATTCCCATCATGGCCTCCATATACCAGGGTGCCTGATACACACCAGACAGACCCATCACAATGACAACTTCGCTACACAACCATACACACCGTGTGCTGATCACACAGTGCTTATTTATGCCACAAAGTGTATGTTTAGCACTCCCACACAGTATATATTCACCATGAAGAGTCAGTCCACTATATACACTACCTATACCTATTACTCATTGTACCCAACACACTGTATACCCATCACACATACAATATATGCTCCATATGTGGCGTGTACGCACACATACCCCATGTAATGTTATCACACACTGTGTATACGTCACCGTATATGCTCATCACCCATATAGCACATCTGCTATACAACACATCCCTCCCCAGAGTATACCCATCACCCACACCATGTACACTCCTCAGACACAGCACATTCTTTGTAGACACTGTTTATGCCTTGTATACTATTACTCACAAAATACAGCCATCACACACACTCGGGGTAGAACCTTCACACAAGCATAAACAACATGGACTCCACATATAGCCTGCACTCATCCCACACATATGGCATACTAAGCAGACACAGAGCCTGTACCCATCATGCACGGTGTATGCCCGCCCTACACAGTATATGCACAGAGAAATAGGAAATACACAGAACAAATACATTAATACACATTTTATGTTGTAAATGATTACCCAAAATATAGTGATTGCAAATACTGTAAAGCCATCCCGTATAGCAGATGCCCCCAGCAAATTCACCTCCCACATGGCATATCCTCCTCCCACACATTTTATACCCATTATACACGTAGGAAAAGCTTAATCATACAGAGCACATCCCCACCATATACACATGGCGTATCTGTCAGACATGTGGTACAGAGACACCGTGAATGTCTTCTTTTTTACACAGAGTTATTGGGAAAAAAACACACATGCGCTGATGAGGTTGCTTTTTAGACAAACACACATGAGCACTTTGCCCTTCTCTCCTTCCTGGCAGTTGGCTGGGAGGGTGGGTCCTTGGTCCTGTCACCTACCAGTAAGGTAGCCGTGGACAACATTCTGGCTGTTGTACTCTTTTTTTTCCTGTTTGTTTTGTTTTGTTTTTTGTTTTGAGACAGAGTCTTGCTCTGTTGCCCAGGCTCGCCATGTCTCACTGCAACCTCCACCTCCTGGGTTCAAGCAATTGTCCCTGCCTCAGCCCTCGGCTTCCCGAGTTACAGGGGATTACAAGGGGATTACAGGGGCCTGCCACCACGCCTGGCTACTTTTTGTAGTTTTAGTAGAGACGGTGTTTTGCCATGTTGGCCAGGCTGGTCTCGATTCCTGACCTCAGGTGATTCACCCACCTCGGCCTCCCAAAGTGTTGGGATTACAGGCATGAGCCACTGCACCCAGCCCTGTTTAACTCTTAGTAAACTCGGAATATGATCAGTGTCTGCCTTATGCCTTATAGCACTCTGTGAGCATCTGGGAAGATACCCTTTACAAACTGTAGAGTGCGGGGCTAACGTCTGCAGTAGGTCCTGATATGTGGAACAGCCTCCTGGGCCACTGTATGAGTTTCTCCAGTCAGTCAGCTTCCTCATTTTACCTCCACCCAATTGGGAGATATTTTTACCATACTATTTACTAAAGCAAATACAAGAGTCCCAAACCTGGGGTGGAACTTTAACCACTGTATAGTTACTCAGGTACTACTTATATACCCCAAATTTGAATGTTCATTTAATTCACTAGAGTTGCCTCCAAAGTCTGCAAACATTAAATTTCTGTTCAGAGGAAAATTTGTTACAGGTCCTGAAAGCCCAGTCCCCAAAAAGGAGGTCACCAAGTGCTGGGAGGAGTAAGCACCAGCCCTGGAACTGAGGTGTCCCCAGCAGGCAGCCCCTCCTTGGGAGCTGGTGGCAGTCACCTTCCTAGAGATACCTCTCCCTGGGGTCCTGCCTCTGTCTACATTCTCAGCACTTGTCATGTTCCCCCACAGTGGGCACTCCCTATATTTCCCAAATGGTGCACCCCTACAGTGTAGACAATCCATTTACCCCTAAAGGATACCCTGCAGTGCAGACAGCTGTTATGCCCCCAAACAGTAGTCACCAATGTGTAGATGCCATATATATCCCTATGGGTCACCCCAAGGTGCAGACACCTTCAGTGCTCCTGAGAGGTACACCTGCACAGTGGACGCACTCCATTTCGCTCTTATTAGTTACTATAGTAATCACTCCCTACACCCCTTATGACACCCCATGGTGTAAACACACTACACCCACATGTGCGACATGTTCCTCATCCATGCCCCACATTCACATGTGACAGAGTATAGACTCCCTACTCACACACACAGGCAGACCAGCTCATTTAAATTAAGTACTCGTGTGCTCGGTCCTTTGGCAGGTGCTAGATGGAGGGAAAAACACCAGGATGGGGCATGGTCTCTGTCCTAAAGGGATTGAAGGCTCACCTTTGGATACCACTGAAGATGCGACAAGCATAGGACTGCACCAAAAGATGACACATGTGCCCACTGCACCCCACTCCACTCAAACCTACAGAATCAAGAGGAAGCGTCCTTGGGAAGGGGCCAAGATAGGGGCTCTGGCCAGGCCTGGACTCTCTGCGTGACCCAGGGTAGGTAAATCCTTCCACACCCATGAAGGGAGAGTAGCTATTGACGGCTGCCGTGACACCTTCTAGTCCTGCCTCTGGGACATCCTTTACTTCTGCCCTCCCCAAGGCTGTGGTTTCCTGCTCCCTCACTGGCCCTTCCCCAAGCCTTTGCTCAGCAGGTCTTACCACTGTCCCTTTACAGTACAGGTTTCATTTGTCCTTTGGGTCCACACCAATTCTCATGCCCTGTACAGCCACCGTTTTCTGGCCACTCTAGGTTTCAAGGACCGCCCCTCCCTGAGAGCCCTAGGGCCCTGCCAGCACCTCTGTCTATGGGGACACCTCAGTGTTTGAGCCTGGCTAGCATTACCTGCAGAGTGTGGGTGAGTAAAAGCAGCTGCACAAGACCATGGCCTGCAGTGGGGGCTGAGGGTCAGTCCCCTTCTCCCTTCCCTTTGGGCCTGTCCTCAGAGCTAGCACATAGTCGAAGCCATCCATGGTGTGGCTGAAACCTCACTCCCTTCCAGCTGGTAGTCCACAAGGCTTCTCCCAGTCAGAGAGCCTGCACCACCCCCTAAGACCAGCAGCGTCAGCGTCACCTGAGACCTTGCTACAAGTGTAGAATCTCAGGCCTCCCCTCAGACCTGCTGAGTCAGAATCACATCTCTGCATTCATACGCCCTCCAGGTGATGCTGGTGCACCCTGAAGTTTGAGAACTACTGCACTGGAGCTGCGCTACCCATTACTATAGCCACCAGCCCCACGCGGCATGAACCCTTGCAGTGTGGCTAGTCCGAACTTGAGATGTGCTGTAAGTGTAAAGCACACATCAGATTTCCAAGACTTAGAAAAAAAGAATATAAAATAATTCATCAGTAATCTTTTATGTTGATTTCATGTGGGAATGCTCATCTTTTAGATATATTGGGTTAAATAAAATGTATTATGATAATTAGTTGTATCAGTTTCTTGTGGCTACTGGAAAATTTAACATTACATATGTGACTTGAGGCCTTGCTCAGTGACTGATGCCTGTAATCCCAGCATTTTGGGAGGCTGAGGTGGGTGGATGGCTTGAGGCCAGGAGTTTGAGACTAGCCTGCCCAACGCTGCGAAACTCCATCTCTATTAAAAATATAGAAATTAGCTGGGCGAGGTGGTGCATGCCTGTAGTCCCAGCTACTCAGGAGGCTGAGGCACGAGAATTGCTTGAACGGGGGAGGTGGAGGTTGCAGTGAGCCAAGGTTGAGCCACTACACTCCAGCCTGGGTGACAGAGTGAGACCCTGCCTCAAAAAAAAAAAAAAAAAAAAAAAAGAAAAAAGAAAAGAAAAAAGCATATTTACATACATATGTGGCTTGCTTGCATTATATTAATATCGGACAATGCTTCACTGGAGTGTATGTCTCTAGGGGAAAGTGACTCACATTTACTATTGATTGATTGGAGCACAGACTATAAAGTTAAGTGCTAATTTGTAGAAAACTGATAAGATACAAATGATATTTGTCAGTGGGAGCTAAAAATTTTGATGACCTGATACAAAAATTAGCCAGGCGTGGTGGCAGGCACCTGTAATCCCAGCTACTTGGGAGGCTGAGGCAGGAGAATCACTTGAACCCGGGAGGCGGAGGTTGCAGTGAGCTGAGATCACGCCATTGCACTCCAGCCTGGGGGACAAGAGTGAGACTTCATCTCAAAAAAAATAAATAAATAAAAAATAAATAAAAACTTTGATGACCTGGAGGTAGAGCATGGAAAGACAGATAATAGAGACTGGGAAGGGTGAGTTGGGGGGCGGGGAGTGAAGAGAAGTGGGTTATAGGGTACAAATAGCAAGATAGAAGGAATAAACTTGATGTTTGATAGCAGAGTGGGGTGACTATACTTAGCCAAAATGTATTGTACCTGTGTGATGGACACCCTAAATATCTGGTTTGGATCACCACACATTGTATACTTTCACTTGTACCCTGTGAATTTATACCTCCCGCCCCCAAATTCATATGACTTGGAAACAAATGATATTTTTCAGGAGAAGTAAATAATTTCTGTTTGGTGGAGAAATTAGCCCTAAAGATGATAAAATTGTCCTATGGACATTAACTAGCTTTATATCTAATTTGGCCATCTTATTCCAGTATTTTCCACACAATCCCTTGCCTCTCCCTCCCTCCCCTCAACCCCTTTCCATATACGCATGCACTCACACACTCGCACATGTATCACTTTCTCTTCGTCTTCTTTGAATCAGCTTTGTCATCCCATTGGTTCCCTCATCAATAAGTTATAGAAAACTTTGACACATGCTCAGTAGCAATTTGTATGAGAATCATGCTTTTGACATTTTGAAGACTGTGCTTTGGCAAAGGTGACCCACCCCTAAAGGCTCCTGCCTTCCAAGGCTGGACCTGGAATTAGAGGACTTCCGTTGGGGTCTAGAACCAGGAGCAGTGCCTGGGCTCTCCCCTGGACCTAGAGTGACTGCCGACCCTCCGGGTGCCGCTGCCTGGTCCTCTCCTTGCCCACCAGGGGGAGACAGGCACACCGCAGAGGCTGGAAGGGCGAACGTGAGGACAACCCAGGAGAATTCTCCCTTGGCTGACGCCCAGGGGGTGACACTTTATTCCACCTGAGCAGTCAGGGAAGGATGAGAATGGAGTCAGGGAAGAAGAAGGAGGGGCAGCAGGTCCTCCAAGCCATGTCTGCACAGAGGCCAGATGCGGGGGCTGGGGACTAGGGGAGAGTGAGAGACCCGGTGGGCAGGGGAGTTGGAGGGAGACACACACATGGAACACATGTGGACATGGGAACTGCGGGCAGGTGTTCCCCTTGAAAGAAGAGAGCCTGGGAAGGGGCTGGGTAAGTGAGGACAAGGTTCTGGGCCTGGGACACCCTGTAGGGACTTGAGGCAGGAAGGGATGTGCACTTTGTTGAGGGGCTTGAAGCCCTGCTTGTCAGCATGGAACCACCCCCCACCTCTAAAGCTTCAATGAGCCTGGGGGTGTTCTCTGAGCACCCCTCCCCACTCCTGGCCCTATGGGGCTGAAAAGGAGTCTAGGAAAGCCCCTTTTTCCTGACCAGGATGGGGGCAGGGGGCAGGGAGTGGGGAGGAGTAAAGTGAGCCCAAGTCCACAGCCCTCTCTGACCTGAGGATCCCCATGGAGGGTGACCACTGCAGGACCAGTGCTCAGTGCCATCCCACTGTGGCCATGAGGCTCTTGGAGGGCATGGCTTCCTAATCCAGACCCCACAGAAAAGGGAGTAAGGGAAAGGCCAAGTCCCAGAAGCTTCCATTAGGATTACTGGAAGAAAACACCATAAATACAAGCATGACTTACAAATAAAATGCATTAGGGAGGTAACTATGCAAAAACAAAACAAACAAACAAACAACAAAAAAAGAAAAACAGGGAACCAGGTCTAACCCATCAGGCACTCAGCAGCTTAGCAACTGCCCAGAACGCTGCTGAGTTTGTCACTTTGGCATTATCTTGCTCAATCCCCCAGGTCGTGTCGGTCTGCAACCATTCCCACTTTACGGATGAGAAAACCAAGGCTAAGCTATTGACTGTGACTTGACAAAGTCACAGTCAATGCTAAAGTCAGGATATGAAAACGGGTCTTTATGAACCACTGATGCCGACAAGAGTCCTAAAAGTCCTTCTAAGTGGGGCTCTCAGAGTCCGACCCAGGCTGGTACTGCAGCGGCAAGCCCGCCTTCAAAAGCAGCTCTGAGAGGCAGGCTGTGTGGGGACCAGGATAGTATGTTGTGGGGATTTCCTCGAGGTTACAAATTCAACAGGGTTGCAGAGGACAAACTCAGGTCCTCTTGCTCCTAGTTTTGGGCTTTTGGCTGTTGTGACTGCTGCTATCAGTCGAGAAGATCTTCAGTATTAAAAAACAATGGAACCAATAGTTAAAAATTGTTCTAGCTCATTGGGGCTATATGGGCTTCATTATTCCATTCGGCCTGTATTCCACATTCTCAATAAAAACTTTAATGAAAGACCAGAAGAAGAGCTGTGAACAGTGGTCATCCAACTAATGAAGTATCTAAAGGATGGTAGTTGTGCATCACGACTCTGATGCCTGTGACTTAAAGGAAAGCTCAGAGTAGTTCACCCACACACCCACCTTACCACATCCTGAACTTAGTTTAGCCTTCGTAATCATGTCTATAAATGCTTTTTATTCCTCCCCATAAAAACAGCTCAAGATGAAATGAAAAGAAACGTCTTGTCCATGGAGTATTTCCTACCAAAGAAGCAAACTCTGGGTTGAGTATGGCTAAAGTGCAAACATTTAACTTATGCACTACTTCTCAGGGGTGACACCATTGCATTAACTCCCCAAGCACAGTGCTTTACTCAAAAGAGACACTCAGTAGAGAAGGCAAGTGTGAAGGCAATTGATGTGAATCCACTGTTAAATTCTAGGTTTTCAGCGGGTAGAGGGCAGAGTGGGATGGAGCTGCCTTTTTTTTTTCAGTCAGGGTCTCGCTCTGTCGCCCAGACTGGAGTGCAGTGGTGTGATCTTGGCTCACTGCAGCCTTGACCTCCCAGGCTTAAGTGATCCTCTCACCTCAGCCTCCTGAGCAGCTGGGACTACAGGTCACACTACCATGCTCAGCTAATTTTGTTTATTTTTTGTAGAGACGGAGGTCTCAGTACGTTGCCCAGGCTGGTCTCAAACTCCTGGGCTCAGGCGATCCTTCTGATTCAGCCTCCCAAAATGCTGAGGTTACAGGCATGAGCCACCATGCCTGGCCTGGAGCTTCTTTTGGAAGACAACGTCCAGGAACTTTACAGTGAGTTGATGCCTGCCTGATTCCCTCATGCCCCAGCTGCAGTGTAGACTGTCAAATGGCTCACAGCTGCCCTGAGGTAATCTGAGAATTACCTCAGCCAAGAGCATATACTCCCCACCAGTAGCCCACAGCCAATGACAGATTGACATTACAAGGAGGACCAACTCTCTGGCCATTCACACTCCAGACCTCTGCATGGGACAGGCTGATGCTAGACTCCGACCGAGACCACCTCCTTGTTTAAGCTCCCTCTATGCTCATTCCTTTTCTCCTGAGAGCTCTCCTTTGATAAACCTCTTTCACAAGAATCCCCATCTCAGGCTCTGCTTCCAGGAATCCCACCCTAAGAAAACTTAGGTCACAGAGCTAAGGCTTTTCACCAGCTTTTTCTTCCCTGCATCCCCATGAGATACTTAGGGCTGAAATTATGTTCTCACTTCCAAAGAGAAAGCTGTCAGTAACTCAAAGAGCTGGAAGGAGAGCCCGAGTGCATTTTCCACTACAGGACTGTCAGGGGCAAGGAAGAACGTGTCTAGATTACAGTGCTCCCTAAGGGGACTTTTTCTAGAATGATATGCATTAGCCACACACGGCTACTAAGCACTGTAAATGTGGCTAGTGCAACTGAGGAACTGAATTTTATTTCATTTTCATTAACATAAATCTTTTTTTTTTTTTGAAACGGAGTCTCACTCTGTTGCCCAGGCTGGAGTGCAGTGGCATGATCTCGGCTCACTGCAACCTCCACCTCCTGGGTTCAAGCGATTCTCCCGCCTCAGCCTCCTGAGTAGCTGGGACTAAAGGCGACTGCCACCATGCCCAGCTAATTTTTGTATTTTTAGTAGAGACAGGGTTTCACCATATTGGTCAGGCTGGTCATGAACTCCTGACCTCCGGTGATCCACCCGCCTTGGCCTCCCAAAGTGCTGGAATTACAGGCGTGGGCCGCTGCGCCCAGCCATTTTAATGAACATAAATCTAAATAGTCACATGTGGCTCGAGACTACCATATTGGACAGTGCAGATCTAGAAAGAAGGTAGGCAGTGAATGGATATACGAGCTGGGGCAGGATGTTCCAAACAACAGTGTGTCCTGTGAAGGCCTTGGGAAAGACAGCAGATTAAGAGTGAAGGGTAGATTAAATTGGATATGTGTTTCCAAGCCCAAAGCTGGCACTGCAGCCTGAGATGGGGAAATAAGGGGACAGGGATCCCCCGCTAATTTTTATCCTAAAAGATTTGTCTTGGACTCCCATGAGCCTCCGAAGAAACTGAAGCAGTTTCTGGCTCTCCAGCGTGTTCATTGTCTGCTTCTCTCTACCCTCAGCTCAGGGACAGAGGAGGACACAGAGGGCTGGGCCATTCATCCCCTCATTCATTCCATACACCCACTTAAAAAGATTTATTAAATACCTTCTATGTGTTAGGCACTGCGGCATTGTATAAAATCTTAAGGAAATTACAACCCAACAGGAAAGAGAAACTCAGGAAGACAGAGTGGTGGGCACGGCAGGAGGATGTGCCAAGTGTAATCTGCAGTGGCCACTCATTTTGCCTAGGGGAGGCGGAATGCTTCCTAGAGCTCCAATTTGGTCTTGGGTGTTGGGTCTTGGAGGATCTCACCGAGAAGTAGGAGGCAGGGCCCTCCATGCAAAGGGACTAACAGCTCCACCACGGGGCAGACGGCTCACTCGATCAGTGGTGCCTGACAAGACTGAGGAGGGCAGCGTGGCTTGGGGCCTGGGGTTGGGACCAAATCATGCGGGACTTGGATCCTCTGGGTGATGGGGGGGCTGCAGGGGATGTCTCCCTTCAGGCAGAAACAGGCACCAAAGGGCCTACGCTAGAGAAGGGAAGGGAAATGAGGAGCTTACTGTAATAGTTCAGGCCCATGTGGGGTTGGCCCAGGCTGCTTCCTGGTCTTAGCCTGCGGTAGAAGCCAAGACAGACTGTCCCCAGGGCCATAGCCACCTGCCAGGCCTGGACCTGGCCTCCCCACCATGATCCCCACCCGGGTAGAGGTGGCTGCAGTGCAGATGGGCTGGGGGACTATAAATAGCCAGGGCGCATACATTAGCATGCCAATGCACCCGCACCCCATCCTCTATGCTAATGGCCCACCATGCGCCTGAACACCTTCTGTTCCCCTGCATGCATTTGCATGCACAATTAGCATAATCTTGTATAATTAATGAACAGCGTCAATTTTAGCTCCTAAGTAATTTGATTAACATGTTGATAGGGCACTTACTAGGCTCTCCAAACCTCAGGGCTGGGCATGGGGCCTGAGGAGAAGGGGAGGGGGTGTGGAGAGACGGCTAAGGGGCCCCCAGCTGCCCACCAAGAGTGGCAGTGGCTCCACTTTCCCCAAACCAGGCCTGAGGGGAGAGGAGGAAGGGTGGAGTGGCCACTGATGGGAGGCCTCTGGGCATGCCACATGCAGCGGCAGGAAGGGGCTGGTGCATGGTCACCATGGTGTGCCTGTGTGGACACAGATGTACACATGCGCCCACACAAGTCCTCTCAAGCCTGGGGAGTCTTCTGTGAATGCAGGCTATCAGAGTCCACAGGAGGAACAGAAGAGAAGGAGAGAGAGAGAAAAAGGAGGGAGGAGGGGGGATGGGGCATGGACGGCAGCAGAAGCCATAGAGCTGGAAGGGGTGCTTGCAAGTCAGAAAGAGATTTAAAGGAGAAGGTGGGAGTCTGAAGGAAAGAAGTTGTGGGTTCCTCTGGCCTTGGGCAGAGGTGGTGGTGTAGATGAGCCCCAGGCTCTAAGACCAGAGACCTTGGCACCTCTTATCTATGAATCAGGTGAGAGGTGGGTAGCGGGTATTAGCAAGGCCTGGCATCTTCTACAATTCCCCAAGCACCCAGGGCAGAGAGAACAGACAGAAGATTAAGTGAGAATGTCCCCCTTCCTATTCAGAGAAAGACCTATCCCCAGCCTGGGATGTCTACCCCTGACTGTGGGCTCTGGCTCTGGAGGCAGGACGTTCCTCCTTGGTTCCCACTGAACTTTTTTTTTTTTTTTTTTGAAATGGAGTCTCGCTCTGTTGCCCAGGCTGGAGTGCAATGGCGCGATCTCGGCTCACTGCAACCTCTGCCTCCTGGGTTCAAGTGATTCTCCTGCCTCAGCCTCCTGAGTAGCTGGGACTACAGGTGCCATTTTTTTTTTTCCACATTTTTAGTAGAGACGGGGTTTCACCATGTTGGCCAGGCTGGTCTCAAACTCCTGACCTTAAGTGATCCGCCCACCTCGGCCTCCCAAAGTGCTGGGATTACAGGCGTGAGCCACTGCGCCCGGCCTGAACTTTCTTGCTGCCGTCCAGGCTCAGCTGCACTTACTTTAAGATGATCGGTAAGGGTGGGGTGGCAGGAGGGTAAGAAATGACTCTGAGGCAGTCACTGTGCTGGGCACTGCATGAATACATCCTACTAACTCCACAGCATCCTCTCCTTCCCAGAATCACAGGAGGCTCATTGGTCAGCTGTATTTTACACATTAGGGAACTGAAGCTGTGGGAGGTGAGAACCTGCTCCCAGTTACATAGCCAGACATCCCAGGTTGGCTTGAGTCCCCAACCCTCAATAACTCTCCACTTTGTGGAGAAAGCTTATTATTCAAGTTGCAGGCGGTTCACTCACTAGCCGCCTCCACTCCACCTATTATGGTTCCTAGGCTGCCTCATGCCTGCGGTCCCCCTCTTCCCCCAATCTTCTTTTCTTTTCTTTTTTTTTTTTTTTGAGACGGAGTTTCGCTCCTGTTACCCAAGCTGGAGTGCAGTGGTGCGATCTCGGCTCACTGCAAGCTCCGCCTCCCGGGTTCACGCCATTCTCCTGCCTCAGTCTCCCGAGTAGCTGGGACTGTAGGTGCCCGCCACCACACCCGGCTAATTTTTTTGTATTTTTAATAGAGACGGGGTTTCACCGTGTTAGCCAGGATGGTCTCCATCTCCTGACCTTGTGATCTGCCCACCTTGGCCTCCCAAAGTGCTGGGATTACAAGTGTGAGCCACCGCGCCCGGTCCTCTTCCCCCAATTTTCTATGGGGGCACTGTCCAAATCTCCGCTCCTGTCTCAGCATGGGGGCCAGTCTGGCCCTAAGCTTGGCTTCGGCTGCCCAGAGGTCTCCTCATAAGTCCTTCCTCTTCATTAGGGGTCCTTTGGAGACCCTTGTCCTTATGACTGGCATCTCAGCCTATATGACCCTCGGAGCACATGAGTGAATCTCTCTTGAACCCCCTCTGCTTCTCCCTCTCTCAAATGCTCTCAGCTCTGAAAAGAGTGGTGGGGGTTGGGGGGAATGGGGAAGGAAGTGCAGTGCATTCAGGTGGCAAGAGGGAAGACCTTAGTCTCACCTCAGCACTGACCCAGCAGGGAGGTTCTGGAACCTCAAGGGGGATTGCCAGAATGGATCTGGACAGAAGTCTGTGCTTGCAGCATGAGTGTGGGAGATCCTGCTGGAAAGGGTGGAAGGAGATGGATGACATTGGGCTAGTTTTGTGGCTGTAGAGGAAACAGGGAATGTTGCATTGGCCAGTGGATTAGGAAGGGGCTGATTCTTTTGCAGTTCCCACAGCCCCTTTCCTCTAATTGCACTTACAATGTGCCTGATCTAGGGTCTAAATTTGCCCCCAATAGAGTAGACGAGAGCTTACCTTTGCCAGGTGGCTCAGACCTAAACTATTCCAACAGTGTCACTGAACAACACCCACCAGGCAGCAGGCACAATTACATGCCAGGGAGTATCCATAGCCCCCAGCTCCTATCTATCCCTAGGAGCCAGAGAAGAGCTATGAGCCTCCCATGGGAGCGGATGTTTCCCTACCCCTACCACAGGGTCATCCTGGCCAATCAAGCAAATATTTAAAGTCTTAGAGCTGTGATGTCAGATACAGTAACCATGTGTTATTTCTTAAATTTGATTTAAATTGAACACAATTAAATATTCAATTCCTCAGTCACGGTAGCTACAGTTCAAGTGCCCAATAAATATGTGTGGCTATTGGCTACCATATTGGTTGGTACAGAACAATTTTCATCATTGCAGAAAGTACTATTGGATAGTGTGGTCTTCAAGCCTTACATTGTTTTCTATTTCTTCTTATCATTATGTAATTATAGATAATCTCTACTGAACTTTCTTCAAGTACACAAATTTTTTTTGAAATTATAAAATGTTGTTTACATAATTATATTTGTCTCCTCAACTGCTCTGTAAGCTCTCAGAGGGCAGGGATCATTGTTTAAGGCTCTCTTCTCCCAAGCATCCATCATAGTCCCAGCCCCACAACAGGTGCTGATTGATTCATGATGGAATTCAAGAGTCAAAAATTACTGTGACTGGATGAATGCTGGACTAAAGCCCCCAAGGCACTTTTAACTTGTGCCCAGGTAAGAAATAACAATTACAGGGACAGGACTTTGGGAATTGCTAAGTAAAGACCTCTGAAAATCCATTCTTCCATAAAGAAACAAGAATACTGGCAAACATGGTCAAAATCAACTTTCTCAGAACTCTGAAAATTAACAACATGTGTGCAACAACTCAAGGAACATTGAGGCAAGAAAAATGGCTGAGTTGTAATGAGAACAGAAAGCTTTGTGGTGTTTTAATTTGCCCTATTCCCATCCCCTACTCCCCAGCCCTGTTGAAGACCAGCTACCTTGCAACCACTATTGTAGTTGTGAAAACTAGCAAGCTAGCAACCATAGGAAGGGGTAGAGTGGGTTTGGAGCCTCTCAACAAGCTGTATTCCCAGTCAGTTTTCACTCTTTAACCTTTCTAGCAACTCCCTGACAGCTTTATTTGCAGAACTTGTTATTTGACCCGATTCAGAACTTACGTAGTGGGAAAGACCCTATCTTCAGGGTGTTTGTTGAAAACAACCAGCGGCAATTGCTTAACATTGCAGCTACATGAGGCAGCAATACAAGTTGGGGGCAAATAAAAGTTTGGCCATAATATTTTAAAGGAAAAAGTGGGGAATAAGATGTTCACAGGGGCTCTGAAAAGCTCTGACATATTCCTGGAGATCTAGAAAGCTATGCATATGTGCAGGGAGAGGCACATGCCCAAAAAAGGCATGGAAAGCCCCTGGTCTCTCACCTCTGGTTTATCCCAAGGCCCTGAGCAAGCAGGAAGTGAAGGTCAAGGCAGAGTTGTAAATCGCTGGAGCACTGAAGGCATGTCCTAACACACATAGAGAACCTTTTGGCAATGGGTTGAACACTTATTGGCATTCAAGGCATTTAAAGAAATGCCTGTCCAATCATGGCCTGATAACTAAGCCAAGAGCAGAAATTTCAGTGATTATACATGACAGGAAATACAGACTTTATGTAATTAGTCCAAGAAAATCACTAAACAAACAAACAGCAATAGCAATAAGAACAAAATTGGGAGGGAGGATCTGATTGCCAGAGTGCAACATTATATGATTAAAATGTCCAGTTTTCAACAAACAATTATGCGACATGCAAGGTACAGGAAAGTAAGACCCATACATTGTAATAAAGCAGTCAATAGGAACTATCCCTGAGGAAGCCCAGAGGTTAGACTTTTTAGACAAATACTTTATTAATTAATTTATTTTTGGAACAGGGTCTTGCTCTGTTGCCCAGGCTGAAATGCAGTGGTGTGATCATGGCTCACTGAAGCCTTGACCTCCCAGGTTCAAGTGATCCTCCCACCTTAGTTCCCAAGTAGCTGGGACTACAGGTATGAGCCACCATGCCCAGCTAATTTTTGTAGGTTTTTGTAGAGACAGGGTTTCGCCATGTTGCCCAGGCTGGTCTCAAACTCCTAGGCTCAAGCGGTCTGCCCATCTCTGACTCCCAAAATGCTGGGATTATAGGAGTGAGCCACTGCAGCTGGCATAGATAAAGACTTTAAATAAGCAATTATAAATATGTTCATAGAACTAAAGGAAACTATGTCTAAAAAATTCAAGAAAAGTATGAGAATGAAGTCACACCAAAAAAATCAATAAAGGATTTCAAATTATATTTTTAAAAACCCATGAAATTCTGAAGTAGAAAAGAACAATAAGTAAAATTTAAAAATACCTGGAACAAGCTTCTCTAACCTGCGACCCACGGGGCACATGCAGCCCAGGTTGGCTTTGAATTAGGCCGCAAATTTGTAAACTTTCTTATTATGAGATGTTTTTGCTTTTTTTTTTTCTCATCAGCTATCGCTAGTATTAATGTATTTTATGTGTGGCTCAAGACAAGTCTTCTTCCAATATGGCCCACGGAAGCCAAAAGATTGGACACCCCTGACCTAGAGGAACTCAACAACATATTTCATTTGGTGGGACGAAAAAAAATCAGTATACTTGAATATAGGCCAATTGAGATTATCTAGCTCAGGAGCAGAAAGAAAAAAGAATGAAGAAAAATGAACAGAGCTTAAGAGACCTGTGGGAGCCATCAAGCATACCAGTATATGTATAATGGGAATCTGAGAAGGAGAGTAGAGATGGAACAGGACAGAAAAATATTCAAGAAAATGCCCCTAAATTTCCTAAATGTGCTCAGTAATGAAAAACATTATTGAGCACATCTTAAGAAGCTCAGTAAACTCCAAGTAGTATGAACACAAAGTGTATGATCTATACAAAGACACATCATACTCAAACTTTTGAAAGCCAAAGAAAAAGAAAGGATCTGAGAAACAATGAGAGAGAGAGAGAAGTAACTCGTCATATATAAGGAATCCTTAATAAGATCACCGCATAACTTCTGAAACCATGAAGGTCAGAAGGCAGTGAGATGATATATTGTGTTAAAAGAAAACAACTATCAACCAAAAAATTGCATGTCCAGCAAAACTATCAACTTCTAAAATGATCAACTTCAAAAATGAAGGAGAAATTGAGACATTTTCAGATAAACAAAAACTGAGAGGATTCATCACTAACAGGTTTGTCCTACAAGAAATACTAAAGGGAGTCCTTCAGTCTGAAATGAAACAAGACAAGACAGTAATATGAATTAACATGAACAGATAAAGAGCACTGGTAAAAGTCACTACATAGGTAAACATAAAAGACAGCATAAATGTATTTTTGTTTGTAACAATTTTGTTTTCCTATCTAATTTAAAAGACAACTGCACATTTGTGGGGATAGGGGATATATGGGAACTTTATAATTCCCTGTCTCAAAAAAAAAATAAGAAAAAGAAAAAATAAAAGAAAAAGAAAGCACAAAGCACAATGGCAGACATAAATCCTGTTTTATCAGCAATTACATTAAATATAAATGGATGAAATGCTTCATTAAAAGGAAGAGATTGGCAGAATGGATTAAAAAAGAAAACTACAACACAATCCAACTATATGCTGTCTATGTGAGACATACTTTAAATTCAAATGTACAAAAGGCTTTGAAAATAAAGGGATGGAAAAAGAGATAACATGTGAACCCTAACTGAAAGATAGCTGGAGTGGCTATACTAATTTATGAATAGACACTAAGATAAAAATTATGAGAGACAAAGAAGGACATGTTATAATGATAAAAGTGTCTATCATCAGAAAGAAATAACAATTATAAGCATGTGTATCTAATAACAGTCCGGGTGTGGTGGCTCATGCCCATAACCCCCGCATGTTGGGAGACTGAGGCAGGCAGATTGCTTGAATCCAGGAGCTCAAGACCAGCCCAGGCAACATGGTGAAACCCCGTCTCAACTAAAAATACAGAAAATTAACTGGGTGTGGTGGCATGCACCTGTAGTCCCAGCTACTCAGGGGGCTGAGGTGGCAGAATCAGCTGAGCTTGGGAGGTTGAGGCTGTAGTGAGCCCTAAGGCTGTAGTGAGTTGAGACTGCATCACTGCACTCTAGCCTGGTCAACTGGAGTGAGACCCTGTCTCAAAAGAAAAAAAAAAAAAAAGCATATGTATCTAATAACAGCTCCAAAATGCATGAAGCAAAAACTAACAGAATTGAAGGAACAAACAATAATAACTGACAACTTCAATACCCTACTTGCAAGAATGCATAGAACTATTAGGTTTGACTGGGGCCCAACCTAGCATGCAACTGATAAAGAAACTCACATTCTGTGTGTTGAAGCTCTGCACACACAACGTGAAGTGGCAAGTGAAAGGTGAGGTACTCCTGGTTTTAGCTCTATTCCTAAGAATTCACGTTCACATCCCAGAAGCACAAGGCCCATCAAGTCACAGGCAGAGGGAGGCCTGGATTCTGTGCCAGTTCCCTGTTCTAAAAGGAATACCATAGATTACAGGGGTTTGCTTAAGAGAGAGAGGCATCTGGTACCCATGGACAGAGAAAAACTTGGTTTGTTCATAGGAGGAAGGACAGTAGAAGTGGCCAGACAGAAGATGTCCGCGGCAGAGAATGCTGGCTGTCCCGGTTATCTAGCTTCCTTCCTTTCTTTTCATGATAGAACCCTCTGAGTCTTACCTAGGTTTAGGGATGCCCATTTAGACCCTACCTTTCCCAGCCTCCCTTGCAGCAGGGTGTGGCTAATGGCATGAGCAGAGGTAAGGTGGGACCTTTAGGTTATGTCTTTATAAGTAAGCTGCATGCCCTGTTTCTTCTATCCCCTTTTGGTATCTCTGAGCCTGTTTGGGCTATACAGATGAGGGTGTCACCTTAGGGGAGAGCTGACGAAAAGACTGCTTGGTCCTGGATGACTTTATGGAGAAGAGCCACCCTGGACTGATGCCCTGGACTGTTTTGAGAGAACTAAACAAATATTTAAGCCACCACATTTGAGGATTCTTTGTCACAGTACATTATGCTAACTTACAGTGTCATCAAACAACAAAGCTGGGCTGGGCACAGTGGCTCATGCCTGTAATCCCAGCGCTTTGGGAGGCTGAGGCGGGCGGATCACGAGGTCACGAGATTGAGACCAGCCTGACCAACATGGTGAAACCCCGTCTCTACTAAAAATACACAAATTAGCTGAGCATGGTGGTGCACACCTGTAATCCCAGCTACTCGGGAGGCTGAGGCAGGAGAATTGCTTGAACCCTGGAGGTGGAGGCTGCAGTGAGCCGAGATTGCGCCACTGCACTCCAGCCTGGTGATGGAGCAAGACTCTGTCTAAAACAAACAAACAAACAAAAAACCAGCAAGGCTGGTAGGAGGGAAATGAGATGGGCTTTATGATTGGAGCACTGACTGATAGGATGGTATATAAGAAGTTTGGTGGAGAAGAAAGCGAATGCTTTCTACCAGCAGAGCTGCTGCACAGCCGACAGGGCCCTGAGCGTCCTGTTTTTGCAGAGGGTGGACAGGCCAGCTTCGCATGCCTAAAGGGAATAGTGCTTCATGTATGTGTGCTCATGAGTCTCTCCAGCAGTTAAGGGGACAGCAGAGTCCACAGAGCTTGTTTTGAGTGATATGGTGGCTTAAGGATTACTTGTGTAGGGGATGTCATTGTTGCCTCACCCCAACCCCCTTTACTGGGGGTAGTGAGTTGAATGGTGGCCCCTCCAAAAGTTATGTCTACGTCCCAGAACCTGTGAAACTGAATTTATTTGGAAAAAGGGTCTTTGCAGGATCTGGAGATGAAATCAATTTGGATTATCTGAGTGGGCCCTAAATTTAGTGATGAAGTCCTTATAACAATAGGATAGAGGGAGATTAGACAGAAGAGGAAGAGGCACTGTGAAGATGAAGGCAGGGATTGGAGTGATGCAGCCACAGGGACTGCCAACAGATTCCAGAAGCTAAGAGAGGCAAGGGAAGATTCACCCCTAGGGCCTTTGGAGGGAGCACGGACCTGCCAACACCTTGATTTTAGACTTGGCCTCCAGAATGGGGAGATAATTAACATCTGTTTTAAACCACCAAGTTTGCAGTAATTTGTTAGGACAGCCCTAGGAAACTAACACACTAAGCAAGTGCATCCATCCCCCAGCTGCAAAGTGCCCCCTCAGCCACAGGGCACCTGGAAATGCCAGGGGTGGTTATTCCCTCACCATAGGGCTGGCCGGCAGCCTCTGACTGACTTGCTCTCAAAGAGCTGCCAAAGACTGTGTCCTTGCCACAGAGCGGGATCCACATTCCAGAGCTTCCAGTGGCTCTGAGGCTGGAGGTTGGACTCCAGTTCAATGCACATCCTTACTCAGCTCTGCCGCCTGCCTCCTCCTGCTTCCTTCACTCCCTGTGAGGGAGGAACTTGAAAGGGAATCCCCACCTCAGGTTCTGCTTCTAGAGGGTAACAATCTCTATAGATAGTAACAACCTCTACTTACTACCCTTTGTGTAATAGGATGTGAAAATGGACTCTTTTTGTCTTGGTTTCAGCTGAGGTCTCAAAGTTAAGAACGACAATGTAGCTGCTGGACCACCTATGCTACCCGGTCATAGACTGTCCTTGAGCTCATCATCTCTCTCTAGGGTGAAAAATAGGAACTGTGGTAGGTGGAGCTCTCAAGATGCTGCAGCTCCCCCCATCTCAATGGGGAGGAAGTGTGGGGTGTGTCTGTCTCACTTCGGCCTAGTAGGGGAGCTTCAAAAGGACTGCTTGCAGAAGTTGACAAGCATCCACTAGAATTCAAAGAGCAGAGAGATCCATACTAAATTCATACTTGTGAAGTTTATCAGCAAGAGGCTGGGGAAAGGCAAGCTCATCCTGAGTAGCTAAGCGGGGCCAGACACTGGTGGGGGTGGCTTTAAGCACCGGATGCTGTTTCAGGGCTGATTAGGGCAAGGACCATGCCTGTTTTTCATCAGCCAGATTTGGGTTCTTTGAGCATGGCTGGCTGTGAACTGTTGCGAAAATGCTCTCAATAGGAGTCGGCGAAGGCTTTCAGTCAGGAGTTATTAACCTTTGTTTTCGGTGCCATGGACCCATTGAACCCATTCTCAGCATATTGTTTTCATATGTACAAAATAAATTCATAGAATTATAAAATAAACCAATTATATTGAAAGTTATCAAAAAACATTTTAAAATGGTAATATAGTTATATTCACACTTTATTAATTTATTAAGTAATAAGATCTAGCAGCTGTTCTAACAACTACAGTAATCTTGAAGTGGCAGTGAGTATAATGGGATTTCAAAATATCTGCGACAGCTCTACTATGATATGGAAATTAACCATTCTAGTGATAAAATTACACAGAGTGTTAATACTATGGTGATCTGTTGCCCATTCCCACCATTGAAGGAATGCTAAAGATTAGCTAAAGGTTTCCAGGACTGGAAACTGTGTAAAAAAAAATGGAATTTTCCCATCTAAGTTCCCAGAACTCTACCTATGGACCCACAGGGATTCTTGTAGACCTCAGGTTAGGAATCCTGCTGTGGATAAAGAATCAGGTCTAGAAGCTGAGGGGATCACAAAAGGCCATCAGAGGGTCCTGGATGGGGGATCTGAGAGATCTACAAAAGCTCAGAAAGAAAGCCAGGGTTATTCACCATTTCCAGAGGCACAAATGACAGACTGGCACTGTGTCACCTAGGAACACCTTGTCCCTTCAACCCCCCCCCCCCGAACCTCTTTTCCCTTCAGCCACCTCAACCATGGAGGTGACTCCAGACTACAGGTAATAAGTAGGGGTGAAGGTGAATGAAGAAAGGGAGAAGACCCTTTTACCAAACCCATCCTCACCACTAAACCCAAGGCAGGACCAAGCCAGGATGACGAGATGCTTTAGAATCAGACAATCCCTGGAGTTTGTTACACTCCTCTGGACATTTTCTTACCTAAGTGATCAGAGGATTTTTATTTCATGAGAGTGGTGGAAAAAAGATGAAGGAAGAGTCCATTATTTCATCCAGGGATGGAGAGAAATGATCCCACCGAGCAGGTTTATAGGGCAGTTGTTAGAAATGGTAAAGCTGCTTTTGTTTGCACCCTTCTTAGTGCAACTTATACAATAAATGAATTACATTTTCAAAGCACTTTAAAGACTTGGTATCATAAATATTCCATTTCCTCCAGGTTAATCTGAGTTAAACGTGATTTCAATAAAAGTGACACAATTAATAGGGTGAAAAGGCAACCTGTAGAATGGGATAAAATATTTGCAAGTCATATATCTGAGGAGGGGTTACTATCTAGAATATAGAAGGAACTCCTAACACTTAACACTCAGAAAACCCCCAAATAACCCAATTTAAAAATAGGCAATGGATCTCAATGAACATTTCTCCAAAGAGCATGTACAAATGGTCAAGAAGCATCTGAAAAGATGTTCAACATCATTAGAGAAATGCAAATCAAAATTATAATCAAATATGACCTCACACACATTAGGATGACTACTATAAAAAAGATGATAAGTGTTGGCAAGGATGTGGGGAAACTGGAACCTTTGTTGGTGGGATTTTTAAATGGTGCGACCTTTTAAATAGAAAACAGTATGGTGGTTCTTCAAAAAATTAGAAATAGGACTACCATTGATTCAGCAATTCCACTTCTAGGTATACAGCTGGCCCTTGAAAAACACAGGTTTGAACTGTCTGGGTACACTTATATGTGGATTTATTTTAACCAAATGCAGATTAAAAAATACAGTATTCAAAGGATGCAAGACCTGCTTATCAGAGGGATGACTTTTCATATATGCATTTCTGCAGGGACAACTGTGGCACTTGAGTATTCACAGTTTTTGGTACATGTGTGGGCAGCATGGGAAACCTGGCCAATCCCTGCATATACTGAGGGATGACTGTATATCCAAAAAAATTGAAAGGAGTAAGATCTCAGAGAGATATTTGCACACCCATGTTCATAGCCAAGAGATAGAAGCAACTGAAGGGTTCATTGATGGATAAATGTAGTATATACACACAATGCGATGTATGTATATAATAAAATATATATACATGTTATAAACATATAATATATAATAAAAGGTGGTATATACATATAATGGAATATTATTAAGCCTTAAAAAGGAAGGCAATCCTGTCACATGCTACATGAATGAATCTTGAGGACAGTATGCCAAGTAAAATAAGCCAGTCACAAAAAGATAAATGCTATGTGAGTCCACTTATGTGAGGAGTCTAAAGTAGTCAAATTCATAGAAACAGAGAGTAGGATGGCAGCTACCATGGGCTGGGGGGAGAGGGAGATGGGGAGCTGCTTAATAAATATAGAGTTTTGGGTTTGCAAGATGAAAAAGCTCTGGAGACCTGTTGCACAACAATTCGAATATAACACTACCGAACCACACTCTCACGAATGTGAAGATGGAAAATTTTACGTTATGTGTTTTTTACCACAATCTAAAAAAATGACACCAAGAAGTTATGTTTTGGTGACCTAGATAATCTAATTGTAAAGTTTGTGTAACAAATAATCAAGAATATTTGGGAAAATTCTAAAATATAAGAGTAATGGGGGAAAAGGACTAGATCTACCAGTTATTAAAACACGTTTTAAATCTTCAAAAATTGAAACAGCATCGTATTTCTTTTTTTTTTTTTGAGACAGGGTCTTTCTTTCTCACCTAGGCTAGAGTGTAGTGGTACAATCATAGCTCACGGTAACCTTGAACTCCTGGGTTCGAGTGATCCTCCAACTCAGCCTCTTGAGAAGCTGAGGCTACAGGAGTACACCATCACCCCTGGCTAATTAAAAAAAATTTTTGTAGAGACATGGTCTCACTATGTTGCCCTGGCTGTTCTCAAACTCCTGACTTCAAGTCAGGATTCTCCTGCCTCAGCCTCTCAGGTAGCTGGTACTACACCTCACCTCCTGCCTTGCCCTCCCAAAGTGCTGGGATTACAGGCATGAGCCACTTTGCCTGGCCACAGCATCATATTTCCCCATGAAAAACAGATGGAATAATAAAATTGAATGAAAAGTCCAGAAAAACATACAATTACATTTGGGAATTTGGAATATGATGTGATTGATATTTCCAATTGATGGAAGAAAGATGGATTATTAAATAAATGCTCTTGGGGCAACTGGAAGCCATAAGAAAAAAAATACATGTAGAGCCTTATTTTCTACCTTTCACCAGTGTAAATTCTGAACGAATGAGTTGCTCTTCTAGGATAATAGCAGACTACGTATCTTGAGGTCCCCCCGGCAATAGAACTAGATACCGGGCTTTCATAAAAACGGTAAGGGAAATTGCCAAACATACTAAAAAACAAAAATAAGTGAGTTGAAATCTAATTGGGAGCCATAAGCTATGAGCTAACACAAATACACAAATATCAGGACTGTACTTGTGGCAAATGCCAATATAAACACTGGGATGGAGAATAGGAACCACCTGAGAGGAGGGCCCTGGATCCTCTGAGGAACCTAGAAAAGTCCGAGGTTGGTAGCACCCCTTGTTCCAGGCAGAATCAGACAAAATTCTTCTGGGGGAAAACATACCTGGTTTGGGGCCAGATTTGGTTCAACCAAATATAAACTAAAATAACCACCACCACATCAATAACAAAAAGATCAAACACAGAAACAAGCCACCATGAGTAATAGCAGAAATAATGGACAACAGATTTAAAGCCCCAAGGACTTCATATATTCAAATTACCAAATACAGAATGTAAAATAACTACAAAACATTTAAAGAAATAAAAATCAACTTAGAAATATGAGCAAGCAAGAAGAGACCATGCAAAATAACTAGACGTATTGGAAAAGATCTAAATAAAACTTTCAGAAATAAAAAATAGAATCATTGAAATAAAAAACTCATGGGATAAATTAAAAATTAGATACAGCTAAAGAAATAATTAATGACTTGAAAGATGAATGAAAAACAATTACCCAGAATGCAATATGAAGAGAAAAATAGGTGGGAAATATAAAATTGTTTAGGATACATGGAGGATAAAATAAAAAGATCTAAATTGGAGTGTTCTTTGGAGTGCCAGAAGAGAAAAGAGAGAAAGCGAATGAGATGTAACATTAGGAGAGACAAAGGCTAAGAAATTTGCAGACGTGGTAAAAGATGTATATCCATAGATACAAATAAGCCAACACATTCTAAGCAGAATTTTAAAAAATCCACACCTAGACATACCAGAGTGAAATTGAAGAACTTTAAAGACAAAAAGAAGCTCTCATATACTGCCAGAGAGAAGAGTGAGTTTATCTACAAAAGAATGACAATTATGCTGAACTTTTCTTTTTCTTTTTTGAGAAAGGATCTCACTCTGTTGCCCAGGCTGGAATGCAGTGGTGCCATCATAGCTCACTGTAATCCCCAACTCCTGGGCTCAGATGATTCTCCTGCCTCAGCCACGCAAGTAGCTGGTACTACAGGCATGCACCACAACACATGGCTAATTTTTTAATTTTTGTAGAGATGGGGTCTCACTATGTTGCACAGGCTGGTCTCAAACTCCTGGGCTCAGGTGATCCTTGCACCTCATCATCCCAAAGTGTTGGGATTAAAGGCATGAGCCATCATGCCTGGCGTGCTGGACTTTTCAACAACAAAAATGGAAATATATTCAAAGTACTAAGTAAAAAATAACTGTCAATGTGGAATTGTGTTCCCAGAACAACCATCTTTCAGGAAACAGAGTCATACAAAGACAAAAGTGAGAACACAATTTATTACCAGCCAATCTTTTCAAGGAACTTCTAAAAGATGTACTTTAGAAAGAAAGAAAATGGCCCTCCAAAAAGTTGCAAAATGCAAGAAGGAAAAGGTGAGCAGAAAATTTAGCAGAGTTAAGAAAATTATTCATATATAATAAAAAAGAATAACAATGATATGCAGCTTTAAAAATAGGGCAGGTGTGATAGAATGGCCTAAGATCAGTAGTGTGCTGGTTAATGTTTAACAACCATTTCCAAATTTTCAGGGTGCAAAACTCTGATTTATAGTGTTGTTGATTTCCATGGTTATATGTTCCCAGCATGGTTGATTTCAAACTGCCAATGGGTGTCACTGAATATAAAACTGAGAAGAGATGCTAACAATCAGCTCTTGTGAGCCAGTATAAACCAGCTCCAACACATCACTGCTAACAATTGTAATATTAGTCAGGAAAGGAATTATGACTTTCTCAAGAATATGTAGTAAATTTCAAGGGCAATAACTCAAAGAATAGAATTGAATACATTTCCAAACCATTAAAGAAGAGAAAATGAGATAAGAAACACACACATATCAAATGAAATACTTAATTTTTTAAATGACAAGAAATGAAAACAAAGAAACATAGAAGTGGAACAAATAGAAAGCACAAAGCAATATGGTAGAAAATGGTTAAAATATATTGTACATATTAAATATATAAAATTTTTATTTGTCACCTATACGCCAATAAAATGGAAAAAAATATAATCTCAATAAAGTAAATGAACTAAACTTGCCAGTTAAAAAATAGACTAGATTAAAAAAATCCAGCAACGTGCTATTAAAATAGAAACAACTGGCCAGGCGCGGTGGCTCAAGCCTGTAATCCCAGCACTTTGGGAGGCCGAGGCGGGTGGATCACGAGGTCAGGAGATGGAGACCATCCTGGCTAACACGGTGAAACCCCGTCTCTATTAAAAATACAAAAAATTAGCCGGGCGTGGTGGCGGGCACCTGTAGTCCCAGCTACTCGGGAGGCTGAGGCAGGAGAACGGCGTGAACCCGGGAAGCGGAGCTTGCAGTGAGCCGAGATCGCGCCACTGCACTCCAGCCTGGGCGACGAAGTGAGACTCCATCTCAAAGAAAAAATAAAAAATAAAAAAAATAAAAATAAAAGACAAACATCTAAACATAAGGACACATAATGGTTGAAAATAAATGCAGAGTAAAAAGTATCTGAGGCAAATATCACCAAAAGTGTTTTGAGGGAGCCTGTAAATAATATCAGATAAAACAGACTTTGAAGCAAAAGTATTATTAGAAATAAAGTATCAATAAAAACTGTTAAAAGGTTCAATTCAGAAGGAAGTTATAAAGTTTTTAAAAGCCTGTCCACAATTTATCGAATAGTAATAATATATATGTGTCAAAAATTGATGGAACAACAGGGAAAAGCTGAAAACGCATGCGGGAGATTATAACCTCATCTATCAGTTTCCAATAGATCAAGCAGACAATTATAAGCAAAGATAGATCTGAACAACACAATCTTGATTTAATGGACATGTGTAATATAGTAGATCCAATAAGACACACGATTAGGTTAGAAATTAGTGACAAGAGATAACTAGAAAAATACCACATATTTGGAAATTAAGAAACACACTTCTGCTCTAGCCAAGATGAAGTAACAGAGACCACATTTACCTGCATCCTGAAAACAAAACAAAACAAAACATACCAGATGAAATAAATAAAACATTTTTCAAGACAATAGATATTACACAATGAAGGGCAGTGATCCCCAAGAGATGAGAAATAAACAGGTTAAACCTTACAAATATCCCAGCATAATGCTCTGAGAGTTTTCAGGCTGTGGCATAGGGAGAAGGAACTGAGGCACTTCCCAGCAGACTCCCAGAGTTGAGGAGATAGAGCTCAGGGTCCAGGGAGACCAAGGTAGCTAGATTTCTTGGAGAGGAGACAGCTGCATACAAAGAGTATCCTAGAGATTTGCAGAGGAACCTCCTCGAACATTTAGTAACTGATAAAGGCATGCATGTGAGAAAACTATCTGAAGCCAAGTAAAGAATTACTCAAAACGAATAAAGGAAGCATGACTTGGTGCTCACATAAGGAAGAAAATAGTGCTTGTTTCTACCAACTAGACTGAAAAAAAAAAACCTCGTAATTCATAGGGCATTGGGTAGAGTACTCAGGAAGGTCTTACTTTAGTAGTGAGGAATAATTAGCCCCAGACTGAGTACTCCGTGGACCATCTAAGAAATCATAAAAGCAAGGCTCAATGAGGGCAGTGGCACATACCTGTAGTCCTGGTTACTTCAGGAGGCTGAGGTGGGAGGACTGCTCGAGCCCAGGATTTCAAGTCCAACCTGGACAACATAGTGAGACTCCCATCTCAAAAAAGAAAAAACAAAAACAAAAACAAGACCAAGGCTCAAAAAGACAAAACTGGTTCCAAGTAATTTAACTACATCCCAGAACAAAGCTCAAGATTTACAGAAATACAAAAATATCTACTACCCAACAAGAAAAAGTTCACAATATCTGACATCCAATTACACATTACCAGGCATGCCAAGAGGCTTAAAAAAAGATCTGTAAGGAAGAGAACAATCAGTCAATTGAAACTGACTCAGAACAGACACAGATGTTAGAATCAGCAGAAAAATATAATAGAAGAGTTATTATAACTGTGTTTCATATGTTCAGAAAGTTAGAGACACGGGGCCAGGTGCAGTGGCTCACACCTGTAATTCCAGCACTTTGGCAGGCTGAGGCAGGCGGGTCACCTGAGGTCAGGATTTCGAGACCAGCCTGGCCAACATGGTGAAACCCCGTCTCTACTAAAAATACAAAAATCAGCTGGGTATGGTGGCACTTGCCTGTAAACCCAGCTACTCGCGAGGCTGAGGCAGAAGAATCACTTGAACCCAGGAGGTGGAAGTTGCAGTGAGCCGAGATGGTGCCACTGCACTCCAGCCTGGGTGACAGAGCGAGACTCCATCTAAAAAAAAAGAAACTTAGAGACATGGAAGATATAAAAAAGATACAAATCAAATCAAACTTGTAGAGATAAAAACTACAATGTCTGAGATTTTTTAAATTGCATGGAATGGGATTAATGGCAGATGAAAACTGGCAGAAAAAAAGATTAGTGAACTTGAAGGCATAACAGTTAAAACTATTCAAAACGAACACAGAGGGAAAAAAATCCAAAAAAAAAAAAAAAAAGAAGAGAATCAGCGAGCTGCAGAAAAACTTCAAGAAGTTCCAATATGTGAGTAATTGGAGTCCCCAAAGAAGAGGGGTAGAAAAAAATAACTGAATAAATCATGGTCAAAAACTTTCCAAATTGAACGAAAACTGTAAACTCCCAGAAACAAAAAGATCAATGTACCCTAAGCACAAGAAACATGAAGAAAACTCCATCAATGTACATCATAATCAAGTTGCTCAAAATGAATTATAAGAATATCTTAAAAGCAGCTAGAAATGAAAGACATGTTATGTGCAGAGGAACAAAGATAAGGATAAACATCAGATTTCTTATCAGAAACGCAGGAGAGAAGACAGTGGAGCAACATTTTACAAACCAATAAAAAAGAAACCCAACTATCACCTATAATTCTATACCCAGCAAAATAGCTTTCACAAACAATACAAGAAATATTTAAGGATGCCCTTCAGGCCTAAGAAAATTGATACTGGATGGAAATCTGGATCAACAGAAAGGAAATGGTAACTACATGGATAAATAGATAAAATATTTTAAATATTATTTAAATCTCATTAAAAGCAATTGACAAAGCAAAATAATAACAATGTATTTTGGATTTTATCACACGTAAAAATAAAGTCTGCGACAGTAATAGCATACAATACAAGAAGGGGTATAATTGAAGGTAGATTGCAGTAAGTTTAGGATATATACAATAAGTTCTAAATAAACAACTGAAATAACAAAATATAGAGTTTTGCTAAGAAGCCAACACAGGAGACAAAAATAAGATAATCTGAAAAACCCAAGTCATCTAAAGAAAGGGGGAAAAAAACAAAGAAAAAGATAAAGAAAAGAAGAATGGGCTGGGGGCGGTGGCTCACACCTGTAATCCCAGCACTTTGGGAGGCCGAGGCAGGGGGATCATGAGATCAGGAGTTCGAGACCAGCCTGGCCAACATAGTGAAACCCCGTCTTTACCAAAAATACAAAAATTCAGCTGGGCGTGGTAGTGGGTGCCTGTAATCCCAGCTACTTGGGAGGCTGAGGCAGGAAAATTGCTTGAACCTGGGAGGCGGAGGTTGCAGGAAGCTAGTGTGACTATATATTATCAAAGTAGATTTTGTGAATTTTATGATAAAGAAATCAATTAAACAAGAAGACATAATAATTCTAGACATCCATGTACCTAACAATGAATTTTCAAACTATATGAAGGAAAATTGATAGAACCTCAAGGAGAAATAGACAAATGTACAATAATGGTCAGTGATTTTAATACCCTTCTTTCAATAGTAGAATAAATAGGAAGAAAATCAGCTAAAACAACACTTGAACAACACTATCAATTAACTTGACCTGTTTGATATTTATTTCACACAATAACAACAGAATAAACATTCTTCACAAGCGCAGGCAAAATATTTACCAACGTGGGCCATATTCTATGCCATAAAGCAAGTTTCAATAAATTCAAAAGGATTCAAGTCACACAAAGTACATGTTGTCTGACAAACAATGCAATTAAATTAGAAATTAATAATGAAGGGCTGGGCATGGTGACTCACGCCTTTAATCCCAGTACTTTGGGAGGCTGAGGTGGGCAGATTGCTTGAGCCCTGTAGTTCGAGACCAGCATGGAAAACATGGTGAGACCTCGTCTCTACAAAAAATACAAAAGGCCAGGCACGGTCGTTCATGCCTGTAATCCCAGCACTTTGGGAGGCCAGGGCCTGGATTACTTGAGGTCAGGAGTTTGCGACCAGCCTGGCCAATATGGTGAAACCCCGTCTCTACCAAAAATACAAAAATTAGCTGGGCGTGGTGGTGGGCACCTTTAGTCCCAGCTACTCAGGAGGTGGAGGCAGGAGAATCGCTTGAGCCTGGGAGGTGGAGGTTGCAGTGAGCCGAGATTGCGCCACTGCACTCCAGCTTGGGCAATAGAGCAAGACTCCATCTCAAAACAAACAAACAAATACAAAAAATACAAAAATTAGCTGGGTATGGTGGCACACACCTGTAGTCCCAGCTATTTAGGAGGCTGAGGCAGAGGGAGTGCTTGAGCCCAGGAGGTTGAGGCTGCAGTGAGCTATCATAATGCCACTGCACTCCAGCCTGGGTGACAGAGTGAGACTCAGTCTCAAAATAAATAAGTAAATAAAACAAATTAATAATAAAAAGATTCTAGGAGAATCCCCCCAAGTTTTTGGAAATTAAGTAACATGTGGGTCAAAAAAGACCTCAAAAGCGAAATTTGAAAGCATTCAAAACTGAATAAAAATGAAAACATATCAGAATTTTGGGTATGCTCCTAAAGCAGTACTTGAGGAGAAATGTATGTCTCTAAAAGTCTATTTTAAGACAAAAATGAAAGATTTTAAGCCAATAACTTAGCTTCCACCTTAAGACACCAGAAGGAGAAGGAATTAACCAAAAGTAAGCAGAAGAAAGGAAATAAATACCAAAGTGGAAATCAATGAAACAAAAAACAGAAAAATGATAGAGAAAATCAATGAAACCAAAAACTGGTTTGTTTAGAAGATCAATAAAATGGATAAACCTGTAGCCAGATTGATGAGGAAAAAGAGAAGACACAATTTGCCAGTATCAGGAATGAGAGAGGTGACATCACTATAGGTTCTAGAAATACTAAATGGATGATAAGGGAATATTATAAACATTTTATGCCAACAGATTCAACAGTTCATAAGAAATTGACAAATTCTTTGAAACACATAAATTACCAAAGCTCACTCAGAAAGAAATGAATAACCTTCTATATCTATTAGAGAAATTGAGATTACAGTTAAAATCCTTCCAACAAAGAAAACTCCAGCCCCAGATGGCTTTATGGTGAATTCCACCAAACACTTAAAGAAGAAATTATACTGATTCCACACAAGCTCTTCAAAAAAATTTGAAGAGAAGGAAATGCTTCCCAATCAATTCAAATGAGGCCAGCATTACCCCAATCCCAAAACCAAAGAAATTACAAGAAAACTACAGAAAAATATCCATTATGAACATATATGCAAAAATTCTAAACAAAATGTAAAGTAGAATCAAACAGTATATTTAAAAAGATAATACATCCTTATTAAGTGGGGTTTATCTGGGAAATGTAGAATTGGCTTAACATTAACCAGCCAGGTGCGGTGGCTCATGCCTGTAATTCCAGCACTTTGGAAGGCTGAGGTGGGTGGATCGTGAGGTCAGGAGTTCGAGACCAGCCTGACCAACATGGTGAAACTCTGTCTCTACTAAAAATACAAAAATTAGCCGGGCATGGTGGCATGCGTCTGTAATCCCAGCTACTCAGGAGGCTGAGGCAGGAGAATCACTTGAACCCAGGAGGCAGAGGTTGCAGTAAGCTGCAATCATGCCACTGCACTCCAGCCTGAGCGACAGAGCGAGACTCTGTCTCAAAAAAAAAAAGAATGCCCACTACCAACTGCGTATATTCAAAGCTGTAACTGAGGTACTAGCCAGTGCAATAAAGCAAGAAAAAGAAATAAAATATATAAGGACTGGATAGATAAAATAAAACAGTATTTGTTTGTATAAGATGGCTGTCTACATAAAAAAATAAAAACAAGGCAAATCTAAAGACAAAGATCAATGCAAAAATAGTTGCATTTCTCTATAATATAAACAAAGAATTAGAAAACATAACAAAAGATGCCATTTACAATAGCAACAAAATACAAATAGTACCTGGAAATAAGCTACCCATACAACTAAATAGCTCATTTCTTCATCTCTTCAGTGTTTCCTGTAACTCCACTTTCTCAATTTGGCCTAATTGACTACCTTATTTAAAATTGTACATTCCTCCAATCCTAATTTGTTTTATTTTTCTCTATTTTTTCATTTATTACCTTCTAAAGACTTACAATAATTATTTATTCCCCATCCCTATATATTCTCTCTCCAGGAGAACAGGTTTTTTTTGTCTGCTTTGTTTACTCTTGTATTCCTAAAGCCTAGAACCTGGTAAGTGTACTATTTACCTAGTGCCTGGTACATAGTAGATGCTCAATAAATATTTATTGAATAAATGAATTAGTGAAAATAATGAGTATTTGTGGCCATTATTGAAAAAATTATAAAACTATATTGAAAAGCATTAAAGAAGATCTACAAAAATGGTGAGATAAACCATATTCATGGATCAGAAGACTCAGTAGCATAAAGACAAATTCTTCTTCAAATTGACATATAGGTTCATTGTAATATTACTTAAAACTCTAAGAGGAGTGTGGTGTTTACATGGAAACACAAAAGGTCAAAATATCCAATATTCAACTGAAGAATGTTCAGGGAAGGTGGAAGACTTGCCCTATACACTTGTCCTTGCATTGGTATTATACAGATATAGTGATTTTAAAAAGTGATGATTACATAGGAGTTATCAAATAGATCAAAGGAATAAAATAGAGAGTCTAGGAACAGATCCACGAATAGCAGAAAACTTGATATAGGACATAGCTGGTACTACAACTCAGTGGGAAAGGATGAGCTATTTAATAAATGGTATTGGAATAATTGGTAGTTCCTAAGTAAAAAATAATTACATTGATTCCTTAATTCACACCATACCCCTAATTAGTTCCATAGGGATGACAAATGTGAAAGGGAAAACTGTGAAACCTTTGGAAGAAAATATAGAAGAATATCTTCATGACCTCAGCAGAGAAAAAGAATTTTTTTTTTTTTTTTTTTTGAGACGGAGTTTCACTCTTGTCACCCAGGCTGGAGTGCAGTGGCACGATCTCGGCTCACCACAACCTCCGCCTCCTGAGTTCAAGCAATTCTCCTGCCTCAGCCTCCCGAGTAGCTGTGATTACAGGCATGCACCACCACACCTGGCTGATTTTTTTGTATTTTTAGTAGAGACAGGGTTTCTCCGTGTTGGTCAGCCTAGTCTCGAACTCCTGACCTCCGGTGATCCGCCCGCCTCGGCCTCCCAAAGTGCTGGGATTACAGGCGTGAGCCACTGCGCCTGGCAAGGATTTTTTTTTTTTTTTTTTTTAGGACAGGGTCTTACTCTGTTCCCTAGCTGGAGTGCAGTGATGGGATTATGGCTCACTGCACCCTCGATTTTCCAGGCTCAAGCAATCCTCCCACCTCAACCTCTGAGTAACTGGGACTATAGGCATGAGCTATTGTGCCTGGCAAGATTTTTAAAGTAAAATACAGAGTAAGGCCGGGCGTGGTGGCTCATGCCTGTAATCCCAGCACTTCGGGAGGCCAAGGCAGGCAGACCACTTGAGGTCAGGAGTTGGAGACCAGCCTGGCCAACATGGCGAAATCCCATCTCTGCTAAAAATACAAAAATTAACAGGGTGTGATGGCGTGCGCCTGTAATCCCAGCTACTCGGAAGGCTGAGGCACAGGAATCACTTGAACCAGGGAGGCAGAGGTTGCAGTGAGCCGAGATTGCACCACTGCACTCCAGCCTGGGCGACAGAGTGCAACTGTGTCTCAAAAATAAATAAATAAATAAGCAAACAAATTAAAAGATGTTCAACTTCAATAGTAATCTGGAAAATGCAAATTAAGGCCATCACAAAATTCCCTGTACACCCACCAGATTGGCAAACGGTAAGAAGTGTGACATTATTAAGTGTTGGTGAGGATGTGGAGCGACAGAAACTCAATATTGTGGGTGGGAGTGTTACTTAGTCAAATCACCTTGGAAAACAGTTGACATTAACTTGTTAAGATGATCATGTGCATATCCATGACCTGACAATTCCTGACCTAGTTTATATCCTAAACAAACTCTTATGCTTACTCAAATTAAGAGACACAAACAAGAATGCTCATAGCAGCTTTGCTTATAATAGCAAAAACTAAATACGACAAACTACAGCTAAATACAACAAGATAGATAAATCTTAAAAATATGCTGAATTTAAAAAGAGCATTGCAGAAGGTTGCTGCAACATGATATCATTTTTTTTATAAAGTTAAACACAAGCACAACTAAACTACACCTACACACTTTTTTTAGGATTATGCAATCTGTGATGAATTTTTTTTTAACAAGCCAGGTCATGATAAACACAAAACTTGGTTTACCTGTAGGACAGGGTTAGGCAGTGGTATGAGACTGGGGGGAGCTGGCTTCAGTGGTATTTCTCATGTTCTAATTTTAAGTTTGTTGGTAGGTTCACAGGTATACATTGGTTATTATACCTTATAATTTTTAATTATACCTTATAATTTTTATTTTGTTTTATTTTTCTTTTGCATGTATCATATGGGATATAGTAACAAGATATTTTTCAAATGAATCAAATATTTAAATGTAAACAATGAAACCATCTAAATACTGGAAGCAACCACAGGATACATTTAAAAAATAATATTGGAGTGATAAAGGCCTTTCTAAATATAATGAAAACCCAGAGTATGTAAAAGATTTAGGAACTGGGCAAATTTCACCATAGGCAAAGTTAAATGACTTGAAAAAATATGGACAACTCATCACAAAGGGATAATTTCATTAATACACACTCCCACAAATCAGTTTTTTAAAAAGTCAATAATTTACATACAAATAAGCACATGGTGGGGTGTTGTGGCTCATGCCTGTAATCCCAGCACTTTGGGAGGCCAAGGCAGAAGAATTCCTGGAGCCCAGGAGCTCGAGACCAGCCTGGGCAACATGGCAAAACCCCATCTCTACAAAAAATACACAAGTTAGCTGGGCTTGTTGGCGTGAGCCTGTGGTCCCAGGTACTTCAGAGGCTAAGGTGAGCAGATGGCTTGAGCCCAGGAGGTCGAGGTGCAGTGAGCTATGATTGCGCCACTGCACTCCAGTCTGGGCAACAGAGCAAGACCCTGTCAAAAAAGAAGAAAGAGAGAAAGAAAGAGAGAGAGAAAGAGAGAGAAAGAGAGAAGGAAAGAAGGAAGGAAGGGAGGAAGGAAGGAGAAAAGAAAAATAAGCACAGGATATGAACAGACAGTTCTCAGTAAAGGAAACACAAATAGCCTTTAAATAGCCCTGGTGGGCTCAACCTCACTCAGAGTAAGAGGAACGGAAATCACTGGGATACTGCTGTTCGCTTACATGATGGAGAAATATGAGAAAAAATAGTTACGGTAACCACTGCTTGTTGCTGCCATTTATCTTCCCCAAGATCACTTACCTTCATTCCATGAAGCTTTACTCCTGGATCATTACATACACCCTTGAACATTTGTCCCTGTCATAATTCTTGGTTATTTCAATGTCAGTATAGACAGATAATTATTCCAATGCACTATCTTCTCCATTCCGTGAGCATCTTTTCTCCAACGATCTTGTCTCCACCTTCCCTGGCCACGCATTACCAATTCAACCCTGAATCCCATCTGCAGGCAACCCATTCTCCATCCACCTAACATCCAGTTCAACCCCTGTCTTATATCTCAACTCCAGCAATTCTTTGGCCCCATCAGAATTGATGTCCACACTCTCATCATACTCCTCTCTTTACCCAGCTTAAATCCTTCCATTTTTAAAAAATAAATATCCCTTGCACATACATTTCACTCTCTTGCCCTCTCATGTTTCCTTCTACTCAACTGACAAAACTCTAACTCTGGTTTTATGCAACCACTCACCTGTTCTGCACCTGCACCTGTGCAGCTTAACATGGCTGGAGAAAGTTATCACCAAATTTATGATCATAAACGTCAAGGGTACCCTCAGCGCCGCTTGTCCATCACATGACATTCATCCCCCTGGTTCACTCACTCTCTTGGATAACTATATCACGCCCTCTAGTGTCTCCCTCTCTATCCTTATCTTCAACTGTTGACCTTGGTTCTCAGTTCATGGAGAAAACAAAGCAATCAGAAGACAACGTCCAAGCTCCCACTTGGATATACCCATTTATCCATTTCTGTGTCCACGTCTCTGTCTTCCCTGCTTTTCCATGGATGAACTGTCTATGCTCCCAGCTAAAACCAGCTTCTCTACCTATGCACTAGGTCACATCCCTTTTGCCACTTGAAGGATATTGCTTCAGCAATTCTCCCCTCTCTCTTGCATCCTCATTTTCCCCTTCCCTCCTGGCTGTTTCTCATCAGCATATGAGCAAGCTGTATTTTTTCTTGGCACTACACAGTGCTCCAGACATCATCTGATTCCTTTGATTTCTTTAGAGCAAAACTCAAAAGAGTTCCTCTACTCACTGTCTCCAATCTCTCTCCTCCTGTTCTCTCTTAGACACAATTCTATCAGGCTTCTGCCCCTCAACTCCACTGAAATGACTCCCGTGACAGTCACCAATATCCTCCTCATTGCTAAATCTAATGGTCAGTCCCTAGTCTTTGTTATCATATCCATGAGCAGCACCGGACACAGATGCCTCCTTCTTGGAACATTTTCTTATCTTGGCTTCAGGACACGACACTCCCCTGACTTCCCTCTTACCTCGCTGGTCACTTCTTCTCATTCTCCTTTGCTGGTTCCACATCTCCATGACCTCTAAATACTAGACACCTCAGGATTCAGTTCTTAGGCCTCTTCTGTTTGCTGTCAACACTCATCCCCTCGATGATTTCATTCATTCAAATTTACATCTGCAGCCTGAACCTTTCTCTTGAGTCCCATCCTCATGTTTTCTGTGGCTTTTTCAGCTCCTCACTTGGATGTTTAGTGAGCATCATAAACATAACATGCTCAAACCAAACTCCAGATCTTTCTCCTCCAAAACCTGCTCTTCCCCAAATCACACCCTTCTCAGGAAACTCCATCCTCCTAAGTTGATAGGTCAGAAATCTTGGAGACATCTTTGAGTCTTTGACTCTCTCTCTCCTTCCATAACAAATCCTGTCAGTCCTGCCTATGAAATGAAATGTACACAGAATGCAGCCGCTTCTTACAACCTCCCCTATAGCATCCCTAGTCTCAGCTTCCATCATCCTTCACCTGGGCTATTGTACTGGCTTCCTAACTCATCTCCCTGCCTTGTACAGGTCATTGTCAATATGGCAGCTAGAGTGATCTTGCTAAAATATAAGGCAGGTCTTATCATTCTCAACACCACTCAGTGGCTTCCATGTCATGCCAAAGCCCTTACAATGACCCACAAGTGTGGCCTCCATGCAGCCTATAAGACCCTGCATGGTCGTGCCTTCCTCTGCCCCATTCATTATTCCTGACATCATTTCCTCCTACTACCTTCCTTGCTCCAGCCACCTGGGCCTCCTTGTTTTCCCTTAAACATAGCAGGCACACTCTTGCCGAGAATATTCTTCCCCCAGATACATAAATACATCGCTCACTCTCTTACTTCCTTGAGGTCTTGGCTCAAATGTCATCTTTTCAGTGAGACCTTAAATACCCTAAAGCTTCAAACCTTCCTTCCTAGGCACTCCCAGATCTTCCTCAATGGCTTTATTTTTCTTAGCTGTTATCACCATCTAACATGCTATGTATTTTTTTCATTTAGTTTGTTAATGTCTATTTCCCCTACCAGATTGTAAGTCCGTGAACACAAGGCTTTTTGTCTATTTTGGTCATTGCTTAATCCACAGCACGTAGAAAAGTTCTTAGCACAGAGTAGATGCTCAAGAATTGTTGACTGAACAAATAAACAAAAATACTTAATTGGCCAGAGTGTAAGGAATAGGCATTCTCAAAATTGCTGCTTTCAATGCTGTTGGTATAACCCCTACAGAGATCGAATTGGCAGTAACTATCAAAACTACAAATGCACATATTCTTTGTCCCAGCAATTCTACTTAGTAATAGCCTTCATATAAATTTACACGTGTGAAATGACACATGGACAAAGTAATTCACTGCAGCATTTTTAAATCCCTGAAAAGGGATGAAAACAACCAAAATGTCCAGCAATATCTGACTATTTAAATAAATTATGGCATACCCATACAATGAAATATTTTGCAGTGGCAAAAAAGAATAAGGAGACTTCTTGTGTCCTGATGTAAACTCCCAGATCTACATTTTTCAAGGAAAAAGAAAGGTGCTGAAAGTTGTGCTTCCTGCCACCATTTTAATTTTAATTTAAGTTTATTATTATTATTATTATTATTATTTTAGACAGGGTCTCACTCTGTTGCCCAGACTGGAGTGCAGTGGCACAATCACAGCTCACTGCAGTCTAGACCCGCTGGGCTCAGGTGATCCTCCCACCTCGGCCTCCTGAGTAGCTGGGACCACAGATGTACACCACCATGCCCAGCTAATTTTTGTGTGTGTATTTTTTGTCGAGATGGGATTTTACCCTGTTGGCCAGGCTGGTCTCAAACTCATGGGCTCAAGCAGTCCCCCTGCCTCAGCCTCCCAAAGTGTTGGGATTACAGGCATGAGCCACTGCACTCAGCCACTGTCACCACTTTTATAAAAACAAAAGGAAAGGGTACAAAAAGAACATATAACTATTTTGTTGTATATGCACAGACTATCTCAGGAAGGATACAACAGAAACTGCTAACAGTGGTAGCTTATTTGGTGGGGAATGGATGGGTGGGAGACAGAGGTGGGAGACAGTTTGCTGTAAACCCTTTTAAGCTTCTTGAATTTTTGCACCTATGAATGCTTTTTCTATTAAAAGGAGAATAAGATATGGTTTATGTTCCTATGTGGAATATCTAAAATATATTGTTACCAAAAAAAAAAACCATGTACAGTATGCTCTACATAGGGGTGGAGGGAGACTTACTTTTCATTATTTACTGTTTTGTACCATTTGAATTTTACACCTTATTTATGCATTTCCTCTTCAAAAAGAAGTAGGCCAGGCACAGTGGCTCATGTTTGTAATCCCAGCACTTTGGAAGGTCGAGGTGGGTGGATTGCTTGAGCCCAGGAGTTCAAGACCAGCCTGAGCAATATGGCAAAACCCGGTCTCTACAAAAAATACAAAAAATTAGCCAGGTGTGGAGGCATGTGCTTGTAGTCCCAATTACCTGGGAGGCTGAGGTGGGAGGATCACCGGAACCTCGGAGATTGAGGCTGCAGTGAGCCATGACCACACCACTGCACTTTAGCCTGGGCGACAAAACAAAGCAAACACACACACACAAAATAAAGAAATAGAAATCATGGTGTGCAAATGCACTTTTACACGCATCACCTCGACAATTCTATGCCTGAAACCTGCCAGCTCTTTCCCCACTTTTCCAGTGAAAGAAACGAATGTTCAGAGAAGTCAAGTCAGACAGCACAGGGGTGAACTGGGAACCTGAACCTGGTTTTTGCTGACATGACCACGCTGGCCACTCCACCTGGACGGTTCCTGAGTGCTGGTTCCTCCCCTCCCTTCCCACCCCCCTCTCAACCTCCCTGCCCTCCCTGGCTCCTTCTCTCAGGGAGTCGGGGAAAGCAGCTCCAGAAAGTTGGCCACCTGGGGCCTCACTCAGGGGCCACGGCTGGAGGCTCCCTGGTGCCTGGCAGTTTCCCTCTCTGCTCAGAGCCACCCAACCTGGTGCCCCGGGGGGGCTGCTCCGCTCCTCCCTTTAGCCTTGGTGCTCTGTGGTTGAGAACAGCCGCGCCTCCCCCACTCTCCTCTGAGCTTCCAGGCCCCCTCCCTGAGCCTGTACCTGTCAATGATGACGGGGTCTGAGGGCGTCTCATTCCGGTTGCCACAGCTCTTCCGGTCACAGCACCGGCTGAAGGAAAGATGAGGAAGGAGGGAAGGCAGAAGCCAAGGAAGGAGGGGGCCATGACAGTGTGTGAGTTGTGGGGGGCGCCCTGAGCTGAGGGTGCTGATGTCCTGTCTCTGGGTGTGGAATCCCTGGGCTGGAGGGGCTCACTCCCAGGGCCTTGGGGGAGAAAGGCTGTGGACTCCTCCGCAGGGACCCTGAGAGCCTAGCCTGGGGATGAGGCTGGCCAGAGACCCCTGCCCCAAAGGCACCTCGTTCCTGGAGGACCCAGGAAAGGGCAGGCTGCAGGTCACCTACAGGGTTTCTCTCTATGGAAGCACAGTCTACGCAGAGACAGGAGCTCAAACGGTGAGCTCATGAATGACCACAAAGTGAATCTTTTTTTCTTTTTTTTGAGACAGAGTCTCATTCTGTCTCCCAGGCTGGAGTACAGTGACGTGATGTTGGCTCACTGCAACCTCTGCCTCCTGAGTTCAGGCAATTCTTGTGCCTCAGCCTCCTAACATAGCTGGGATTACAGGTGTGCACCACCACGCCTGGCTAATTTTTGTAATTTTGGTAGGGATGGGGTTTCACCACGTTGACCAGGCAGCTTTTGAACTCCTGGCCTCAAGTGATCCGCTCGCCTCGGCTTCCTAAAGTGCTGGGATTACAGGCGTGAGCCATTGTGCCTGGCCAATGGACGGCCACAAAGTGAATCTGCCCATGAAAGCAGCATCCACACCAAGAAGTGCTGCGTGGCCAGCAGCCCAGATGCCGGTCATGCCTCTTCCTTGTCACTCCCCTTTCCAAGGGTAGCCACAGTTCCAACCACAGATTTATTTAATTTAAATTTATTTTACTTTATTTATTTTTTTAGAGACAGGGTCTGGATCTGTCACCCAGGCTAGAATGCAGTGGTGCAATCATAGCTCACTGCAGCCTTGAACTCCTGGGCTCATGCCTCAGCCTTCCTGCCTCAGCCTTCCAAGTAGCTGGGATTACGGGCGCCTGGCTACCAACCACAGATTTCAGAATGCTGTTCTCTTTTCCATGCATCAGGAACTGCCTCCGAGGGCCCTGTATGACTGGCATCTCCTGGGGAGACCTTACTGGAAATGCCAAGCTCTGGGATAATGGGGAAAAGGGAGCCAAGGGCTGTGCACCCCCTCACTCCCACCCTGCCCCGCCAGAGAGCTGCCCTAGGATTCAAAATTTCCTCAAAGATTAGCTTCTGAGCTAATCCCAGAGGCCTTCCCAGGCCCTGTTCCCGCAACCCCAGCAGCCCTCCCCTGAGCTTTATTAGCTAAGCTTCCCAGTGGCGGCAGGAGGCCTCTCTTACAAAAACACTCGGAGAAGCCACATAAACAGGCCAGGCTAATGGGGCCTCAAGGACCCTCTCCTCAGCCAGCGCTGTGCCCAGGGGCCTCACCACTCCCTTCATCACCTGCCACCAGGCTTCTCCAGGGAGCAGCAGCAGAGAGCAGCCAGGGGCAAGGGCGGCGAGGGGGCAGGGCCTGGGTAGAGTCCTCAGAAACGCCTTGGCAGAGGGGGCAGGGCCTGGGTAGAGTCCTCAGAAACGCCTTGGCAGAGGGGGCAGGGCCTGGGTAGAGTCCTCAGAAACGCCTTGGCAGAGGGGGCAGGGCCTGGGTAGAGTCCTCAGAAACGCCTTGGCAGACGGGTGAGGTGTGAGTGACATGGCCTTCTCACCTGCACATGATCTCGTGGGTGAGCAGCACTCGGCACATTTCGGGGTTCTTGTCCTGCCCCTCATAGATGATGGCCTGGGGAGAGGGAGGTGCACAGGCTGGAGGGGAAGGAGGCTCCTCTGAGGTGCAGGTGGCAGCACAGACGGACCTGGCATCTCCCAAGCCTAGGCCCAGGGAGACCCTGCCCCAGGGAAGAGCACGCCCTCTGCCTTGCTCTGGGCTGCCCAGGTGGGGGATAACCCCTCCTCCCAAACCGGACCACCACTGGCTGGCAAGAATGGTATGAAGTCTGCAGATTCTGTCTGTCTGTAGGTGGCTCTTTCCAGAGCTGGCTCTGCTTGGGGCAGGGGGTTCCTCAGGGTGCCAGGACAAAGGTCAGGTGGCTGGTGGGGTAGACATACTCCCGTGCCCACCCAGCACCAGGCCCCTTCCCTCCCCCAGCATCCTCCTGTGTGCATCCTCCATGTCCTGACGGACCTCTGCTTCTGTTGATGAGTGTTGTCCTTCTCAGCTATCCCTGCCAGCCCAGTCAGCTCCGAGGGCTGCACAGCTGCCTCTTCCCCCTAGATACCTATCGCCTCTTCCCCCATACCATCCCTAGCCCAGGCTTGGTCTTCCCCTGGGACTGCTGCATCACCTCCTCACCAGTCTTCCAGCCTCCCTCTGCCCAGAAGCAAGAGGTGAGCTTACTAATTGCAAATCTGCCTTCCCAGCTTATAACCCTCTGTGCCTTCCCCCATTTGTGGGATCCCTCTCTCTGTGGACTTCCTCGAACCCCTTCCACACCCATCCCCTTGACAGTTCCACTAGGCACTGCCTGGCCTGCCTCCCCCAGCCCAGTGGCCATGGGTATTCTAGAAACAAACCATTCTTCCCTCTGCCCTGGGATTGGGTGGAGGCTGCCAAAAGACCCTGCCTATGTAGGAAGCCCAGATCTCCAGCTTGCATTCCTAGCCCACTAATCTGGACCATTTGAGACTCAGCCCCCTCCTTGCCAGCATGCACAGCTTCTCTGAAAAGCCCTGAGATTTGGGGCCCTGTGTTGGCAGAATCCATTAGGGCCTGTTCAGGTTTCAGTTTCCTCCAGCTCCTTACGCTGGCCTCTGAGCCTCCTTCCCGTAACCGTCACATCAGCAAGGTGCTGAGGGTCTGCAGTGGGAATTCCCAGGGCTGTGCCCACATCCCCTTTACTGGAAATGTGCACCTTCCCGTGGCTGTGGCTGATGTCAGCTGCAGAGGGCTTCCTCCTGAGAACTGCTCTCAGTGGATAGGAACTGCCTGGTCTGAAAATGTCTGAGAGGTTACAAGCTACCCTTAGGAGTGGTTCCCAGCCAACGACTAATTGATACGGGGTACAAAATCCTGGTACTTGCTTCGAGGGGGGACACGTCTGGTGCCATTCCTTCTCCAGAGCTCCCTGTGCAGTTTTCTGTCCAGCTTGCCTCCCTCCCCTGCTCCTAGGAGCCCCTCCCATCTCCCCCAATAAACTGCCTGCACCTGAGTTCCCATCTAAGGCTGGGCTGCTAGCAAACATGACCCAAGCCAGGGTTTTTGTACAAATATTGTCTTTTCTAGAACAGAGGGCAAGAGCCACACACCCTCCGGCATAGGCTGGGGCGGGAACTGGGGGAGCTAGGCTGATGGGGACGGAGGGCATAGGGAGATGAGGGCAGGAACAAGGAGGCTCACTCAGACCAGGGGGAGGCAGGGTCCGGGAAGAGAGTGAGATGGGCCTCAGCACCCTCTGCGCTGCCTCACCTGCTTGGACATGGAGTCAATGAGACGCACGTAGAGGTCTTGCTCCGTCCGCAGTCCTAGGATGGGAAGATGGAGAGGGCTTGCTGCCGGGGGAGCATGTGCAGCCTCAATGACCAGACCACATCACACCCTCCCCAGCCCTGGCACAGGGGGCATTAGGTGTCGCATGATGCTGCAGTGCCCAGACTTCAGGGGCAGGGCTGGGTAGGGCAGGGGCCTCCACTCACCATTGTTATACACCAGCCGGAGGCGGTAATGGATCCCATTGTTAGTCTTTTCCGCCCCGGGCTCCTGCAGGGACAAGATGGGAGGATGCTCGGGTGCTCAGGGATCCTCCAGCCTCCCTCGTCCACCCCTTCTCCTAACCCCAACTTCTTTCCCACCCTTCCAGCCACTCAGCCAGCATCCATCCATTCATCTGTCCCAGTGTGTGTGTGTTTTTGTGTGTGTGTGTGTGTGTGTGTGTGTGTGTGTGTGTGTGGTTGGGGGTTCCCTCCCGGGGCCAGTCCCAGCCAAGCCCATGAGCCTCTCACTCGGTCCTTTTCCACGAAGTCGATGAAGGCTGTGCGCTCCACCTCCACGGGCTGCCCCTGCCGGTCGTACATGGCCAGCACGAAGTGGAAGAAGTTGGATTTCCTGAGGTTGGAGGGAGGCTGCTTCTCAAAATGTGCTCGTGCCAGACCCACGCCACTGTGGGAGGAAAAGAGCTGGAAAACCACTGGAAGGCCCCCCAGTGAGAAAGACTCCAGCGCCTCGGGCCAGGCAGGCATGCTAGCCAGGACATGGCTCCAAGATGCCAAGAGTTTGGGCAAAAAATCCAACTAGACAGGCCCTTTCCAGCCTGACCAGGGCCATCTCGCTTCCAGATAGAGGTCTCTCAGCACTGAGGGCACCCCAGCCTGCCCCCTGGAAAACAAGAGGCAGAGTGGTGACTGCAAAGGAGGAGGCCCTGTCAGTCTCCCTCCCAGGCTGTTCCCTGGGCAGCACATTTTGCAAGGCCAGTCTCAAAAATCAAAAGTATGAACCAATCCGTCTTTCTGACCAGAGGCTCTTGTGACTGCCCTTTAGGGCTTCAAGGAGACCCCGGGGGCCCTAGAACAAATATCCCACTAAACCCCAGCCCAGGCTGAGGCTGTCATGAGCCTGTGGTGTTGCCTGTGGAATGACGATGTCCATCAGACCCCTGGAGGCATCAAACTGGCTCAGGACCACTAGTCTGCCTGGCCTGGGCCCTGGCTGAAGGTGGGGAACACCCCCAAAGTGTAGAGGAACCTGCCTCCAGGCTTTGGGAGAGACAACCACAGGCTCCCTTGGGCAGGAGGAACTTCTCTTCTGGCCTTTCTAAGGGATCTCTCCTGGCTCATCAGAAACCATGCCCAGAAGCAAGGCCAGAGTGAGAGCAGGAGGAAGGCATTCCCTCTTCCCCAAATATCCCCTGCATCCCAATGATACACCAAGCACTGGACACATGGCAACAACTGGGGCTAGGAGCAAATGCCTGGAAGAGGGGAGACAGAGAGAGAGGTACAACATCAGACAAAGGGGCAGGTGCCCCCCGAAAGATGTCCATGCAAAAAAACTCGAGAAGCAAAGGAAGAAAATATTAATTCTTTTTATGGGAGATGAAGGGAAGGCTTCATGGAATGGTGGCTTTTCCCTAAGTCCTTGAGGAATAAACAGGAGCTCAACAGATGAACAAGAAAAAGGGCAGAATAAACAGCATAAGGAATGGCTGGATGTGTAGAGGCTGCTGCTGTACCGCAGGTGTCAAAAAGTGAAGTGAAAGGAGGAAAGTTTGTACTGGAAGTTCGTGCCAGATCATGGAAGGACACAGACACCAGGGGAAGGGGTTAGATTCTCTTCTCTGAGCCACGGCCTTCCAAAGTGCGTTCCTTAGATCTCTCATGGCTCCAGAGCCTCCCTTGAGAAAAGGGTGCTGTGGCCACAGACATGGGTGTATTTGGGGGGCCCTAGGACACCCTCCAGGAATGTACCCTGCTTGAGTTGGCTAGGGCTGGTGCTCTGCACGTGTGGGAGCCAGCCTACAAGATGGTTCCCAGTGAGCCCCACCCCCTGGGATTCATGCCCTTAGTTAGCTCCCTCTTGTGTTGGGATTGGCCTGTGAGGTCAATAGACTATGGCAGGAGTAATAGCATATAACTTCCAAGGTTAGATCATAAAAGCACTGCAGCTTCTGACTTCTTCCCTTTTTTGGATTAGTGATTCAGGGGGAAGCCAGCTGCCATGTCTTGATGACACTCAAGTAGCCCTGTGGAGAGGTCCACAGGGAGAATAACTGAGGCCTCCTGCCGATAGCCAGCCCTGACTTGCCAGCATGAGCGACCTTGGAAGCAGATCCACCAGCTTCAGTCAATCCTTCAGACGACTGCGGCCCCAGCTCTCATCTTGCTGCAGCCTCATGAGAGGCCCTGATCCAGAACCACCAGGCTAGTCTGCTCCCTTATTCTGACCTCAGAAATTGTGTGAGATAATAAATGTTTGTTGTTTTAAGTTGCTAAGTTTTGGAGTCGGTTTTTTTTTTTTTTTTAGATACAAATTTGAAGACTTGGGCTCAAGACCTGCCCCGCCTTTTTTTCTTCAAGGCAGGATCTCACTCTGTCACGCAGGCTGGAGTGCAGGCTGCAATCACAGCTCACTGCAGCTTCGACCTACTAACTCAAATGATCCCGCTGCCTCAGTCCTCCAAGTAGGTGTGACTACAGGTGCATGCCTCCACACCCGGCTAAATGATCCTTCTGCCTTGGACTCCCAAAGTGCTGTGATTACAGGCATGAGCCACCATGCCCAACCTGGAATAATTTTTTTTGAGACAGGGTTTTGCTCTGTCATCCAGGCTGGAGTGCAGTGGCGTGATCATAGCTCACTGCAACCTTGAACTCCTAGACTTAAGCGATCCTCCTGCCTCAGCCTCCCAAAGAGCTGGGATTACAGGTGTGAGCCACCATACTCAGCTTGGAGTAACTTTTTTTTTTTAAGACAGGGTCTTGCTGTGTTGTCCAGTCTGGAGTGCAGTGGTGTGATCTCAGCTCACTGTAGCCTCAACCTCTGGGACTCAGGCAATCCTCCCACCTCAGCCTCCTGACTAGCTGGGACTACAGGCATGCACCACCATGCCTGGATAATTTTGTTTACTTTTTGTAGAGATGAGGCTGGACTTGAACTTCTGGGCTCCAGCTTTCTCCCATCTTGGCCTCCCAAAGTGCTGGGATTACAGGTGCCAACCACTACACCTGGCCAACTAACACACCCTGCTTACCTGACTACGGAGCACTTTTGTTGAGGGTCATGGTTTGGGAAACATGACTAAAGGCCACTAGAAAGTTCTGAAGCCAGGCAGGGCTTAAAGATGCTATGGGGGAAAGGAGGGTGCAGTGTGGGGGACAAGTGAGAGGCTGCTGCAGGGATGCAGGGGAGCGACCAGGATGGGGAACTGCCTTGAGGACCACTTAGGTCAGCTTGTCCAGGCACCCATCATGAGCATGCTCCTGTGACAATGGCTGCCACAGTCACCACTACTTACTATTTTTCTTCATATAACTTTAAATCAATTTATTCTTTTACTTGGCTTCAGGCTAAGCCATAACACCTGGGATGTCATGGGCGTGAGGGACTTGCTATTGTTTTACACATACAAATTATAATAAATAGTAAAATGGAAAATGTTTCCTCCTCTTGAAAGCTTGCCCCGGAGCCTCCCTCAGTTATCCACATGAAATGCTGACTTAGGAGGCAGAAGCCATAAGTCTTCTTGTCCCTGATCAAGATGAGGGGAGGGGACCTCCAATATCTTTTTTTTTTTTTTTTTTTTTTTGAGACAGGATCTTGCTCTGTCACCCAGGCTGGAGTGCGGTGGCACAGTTATAGCTCACTGCAGCCTCAACCTCCTAGGCTCACGTGATCCTCCCACCTCAGCCTTCCGAGTAGCTGCGACTACAGGCATGAGCCACCATGCCCAGCTAATTAATTTTGGAGAGATGGGGTCTCACTATGTTATCCAGGCTGATCTTGAACTCCTGGGCTCAAGCGATCCTCCTGCCTTGGCCGCCCAAAGTGCTGGGATTATAGTCTTGAGCCACTGCGCCCGGCCTCAACACCTTTCTTTCTGACCACAGATTCTTTTTACAGATGCTCCTTTCCCTAGGGAATTCACTGTCCCTCCATCTTTCCCTGCTCCCTCCACCCCCTCGCCCTCAGGCTGCAGTCCTCTCAAGTTGAGGCCTTGATCGCCCCTCACCCGCTTCCCAGCCAGCAAGAGGCAGGGAAGCCCTAAGAGGGCTTTCGATCACAGCGGGGCCCTGATTACTGTTGATGAATATGCTAATGAGGCCTCAACCCTGAGCTCCTCCCTCCTGCTCCCAGGACCAGCTTAACTTGAACTCCACTGGGGATGGGTTCCAGGACCACCTAGTGGGAGAGAAGGCCAGAGGAGATGGGTTTGTGAAGCACTCCCAGGTCCCTGTGGCTTTTATATCCTGTCATCTAGCCCAGCGAAGGGGCCCGGAAGGCTCTCAGGCAGCGGGGAGGGAGGCTATAGAGAGAAAAGGAAGCCTTGCCAGAGGAGTGGTGGGTGCTGAGAAATAATGGAATCTCCCAGACCACTGGACATGCCCTTTCTACACAGACACCCTGCAAGTGCTCAGGCCAAATTCCAGACTGGTGCAGCATAAATCAAAGATGCTGGCCTGAGCTTCCTGTCCCACCCAAATATCAGCCATTGCTGGGTCCTGGCTGCCCCCCAGCTCCTGCCAGGCTGCTGAGGACCAGACCTGGGAAGTCTGGCATAAGCCCCAAGCCAAGCTTCCTTCCCAGGGCTCAGCATCCCTGCAGGAGGGGATTACACAGGAGCAAGGGCACAGGGACCTGGGAGGGGGGAAGACAGCAGGTTCCCCTGGGGTCTCTGGGCCAGTGTCTCCTGCTAGCTGGGGGCATGGAGGGGCTGCCCTGCTTTGCATGCCTGTGCCCTGCCCCATAGTAGGTTTAGGCTCAGTCCACTGCCCCGAGGCAGCCCAGAGCGGCATCCTGCACTTCCCCAGCACGGCTCAGTGGGTCTGAGGCACACTCATCCTCCCAGGCTCACACCCACCCGTGGAGCAGCACTGGTTAGTTTACAGCTGCAGGACAAGATCCGTGCAACAACAGGGCAGTGTTAATGATGGCCCCCGCCCCTTCCAACCAGAGGAGGACTGCAGAGTGGGCAAGAGCCCTGCAGCGCACATGGGGCTGCCCCTTGCCTGGAAATGTCTCCAGCTCACCCTGTTCATAGCCCTGCCAGGCTTGGAGAAGCTCAAGCAAAGGATACTTCCTATGAACAAGAGACGGAGAAGGACACGAGGACAGCATGTTGCGGGGAATAGGACTCGAGAGCGACAGAGGCAGGTGTGGACGGTGCCTCCTTCTCCTGATTGACCCCAACATGCAGGAGGTGACCAATCAACACTTGTAGAATGGAAATGCAAGTTCCAAAGAGACAGGGCTGGGGAAGGGGAAGGGGAGATTTCTTATTCCTTGGGGGTAGCTGATGCTCTTGTAATGAGAAAACAAACCCGGACTAAAGAACAGAAAAAAAGAAACAGGGATAGAGACTCAAACAGCTCAGGAGGTGCTGAGTGGTCTGAGGGCCCCTGATGAGCACATCCTGGGTGCAGATGTGTGGGGACTCAGGTGGGATGTGGGGGCCACTGTCTGCCCTCAGACTGGCTTAGAGACAGAGAGATGTGGACCAAGGCCAATGTCTTTGATCTCATGGTGCTGCTCCAAAGTGGCGCTGCCTAAGACAAACATTGGGGTGTGGAGAGAAACTGCACGTATGTCTTTTGATATGTATCCTTAATTAAAAAGAAAGAAAGGGGGAGAGAAGGGGGAATGGAGCCTCTGAAGCCTGGAGAGGCAAGTATTTTATTTGGGTTCCCCTAGAAGCAGACCTGGGGACAAGGATTCAAATACCAACAGTGTTATCTGGGCAGTGATTCGGAAACACTGGGGGTTGGGGGTGAGACAAAGATGAGAAAGCAGCCTATAGAGGGTGCATTTTCAAGTCCCCACTGTAGGCACCTGGAGCTCCATCCCATGGGGAACTCTGGAAACAGCATGGAATGTGTGCCTCAGCATTATCCCACCAGAGGGATGGGTGAGGGAGCTGGGGTATTTATCCACCAACTCCAGTCAGTCACTGGTGGAGGGCTTCTACGACTGTTACTTCTCAGGTACTTCTGGGCTGAGCAGATCAGGCTCTGGCAGCCTGAGCAAGTCCTCAAGCAAAGGGAAGCAGCTAACAGCAGGGGAGGCAGAGCCTTGACCAATGGTCCTGAGGGGATGTGGGTGGGTACCAACTGCCAGCCATTCAGAGGCCTGGGGTACGATGGATGCCAGCAAAGCTACAGCCCCAAGGGCCTGAGTGCAGCTTGGCAGGTATCAGTTTATGACAAATATAAGTAAGAACTGCCTCACCTGGCACATGTACTGCTGGCACCCATAATTCAGAAACAGCTTATTCACTTAGCATCATTAGTGAACAAACCATGCCACATAAACGCCTTTTCCAGAGAAATGCAGCTGAGTGACAAAATCAGCCACATTAACCATTTCTGCAAGACTGCAAAATGAATTATACATTTCCTCGCTTTCTTAAAAAGATTGTTTAAAGCACAATGTCCAAAACACTTTCTTCTCAACTCCAGAGTGTCCTGAGGCAGTGGGACATTTGCCCCCGTACTAAAGAACCCAGATTTGGGAAGAGAATATGCTCACTTCTGTATTTCCATTGTGCCCCACTCACCTCCTCTCCATCTTTCATTCTTAAATAGACCGAAAATTAAAGGAGACTGTTTGAGATGCCAAAAAAGATTTACGTTGCACAGATGCATTTTGGTCAGAGTCAACATGCTTTGTAGTGAGCATGGGTGTGCATGGACTTCCTGAGCACTGTTAGGAATCCAGGTTCAAGCCAACACCAAGGGCAACCTGACCTTCACAGACTAGGTCATTCAGGTGGACTGTGCTCCAGAGTGTATGCAGATGCCTGTGGGGAGATGCCAGAAGCTGCAGAGGTGTCTGACTGCTATTGCTGGGGCTGCCCAGCAGGTCCCGGGAGATGCTCCTTTGCAAGGCTGAGCAGGACACTCCAGGGCCCTTTTCACGGCAGCTGCTCTCCCCTGCCACAGCATAACTGTCTGGTACAGACAAAGCCCCCCTCACAGTCTCTGTTCTCTCTTCCCAAGGCCACTCATGGCTCTTCACATCCTTGACTACATGCTTGTTATAGTAAGCAATTTAACCACAGCCAGCTCAAATCCCACAGAGGACAAGTGACCAAGGCTGGAGCCTCGGCCTCCTCTCAGAGGCACCCCCAGGCGTCTTGCCTTCCCTTCTCCCCACCAAATCCTAACTCTTGGCTGCCTTGATAACTCAAGGTTTTGAGCCGTGCCTTGCCCTGGTCCTAATTTGTCTTTGAGTCTGGGATGCTAGGGCTATAGGGGACAAGCCCTACTTTCATCAGTAATTGGGGGAGGCTCTTTGTTGACACCCATCACCCCAGGAAGCGGAAGGAGCAAAAACTCCTGCATCTCATCCCTTTTCGCAGATTTCCCCAAAGTCTCTCTCTGCTAAGTCCAGCTCTGCTTAGCCCCATCCTGACAGGGCTCCACCAGTCCCTTTCCTCTACATCCCCCCTTCCTCCAAGCATCCCATTGGCCCCTGCTCTCCCCTGCAGGCACCCTCTGGACCCCGGGACTGCTGATGATGATCAAGCTGGGCCTGGCCTTCCTGCCCCAGACAAGATCTATTGGCCTGGCCCTGCCCAGCCCCTGACATGCCAGCCCCTGGCCATGGTGCAGACTGGGAAAGATAAAAGCAGTAGCCCAGTGGGGCACACCCACCTCAACAATGCTTGCACAGGGAGGACCTGGTGGCTGCAGACAGCTGCCCAGAGCCTGTGTCCAGTTGGTCCTGCTGGAGATGAGGTTTGGGTCTGGGGAGGGTCCCTATCCCCTCTTCCCACTGCCCCAGCTGCTGCCCTGCTCACCTGCCCCAGGAAATTGGCACAGTGACCAAAGTCCCTGAGGGCAGGGGAAAGGGAGGGGGAAGGATCTCACAGGCCTGCTCTCCCCCTCTTCTTTTGGCCCTCAATTCTACCTAAAGACTCCCCACTCCACTGATCTCTGCCCACCCTCTCGCCACCCACCCACAGGCCTGCCTGCCAGGTCCCAGGCTGAGAATCGGCTATGAATTATTAAAGCAAACAAAAGCATTTCCTAGCAGGGATGCTAGCCTGCAGCTGCTTACAGGAAAGGCAGCCCCAGCTGGCCTCCCTCTCCGGGGCCCTGCTAGTGTGCAGGGACCAGCTCCAGCGGGAGGTCTGGCCTGGGCCTTCCAGAGGTCTCCCCAGACTGGGAAGCACATCAGAAGGAGAAGAGAGCTACTTCTGTGCTGAGTGTGCCAGCAGGAGGACTTGAGTCTTCAGGGGAGTCAGGAGAAGATGGGCTGGGTCTGGGCAAATGGATCTCAGAGACAAAGTCCTGTCGGCTCAGGGCAGGGGCAGGGGTCCTTGTGCAGACTTCCCTGGTAGGAAGACATTGGTAGGGAGAGGGCAGCCCTCTCCACCAGCGTTCCCATCCCCATTGCCTCCAGTTTAAGGGTATGCAGCCCCTCTGCTCTCCCTACCCCCTTTTTTTTTCTTTCTTTCTTTTTTTTTTTGAGACAGAGTCTCGCTCTGTTGCCCAGGCTGGAGTGCAGTGGCGCGATCTCGGCTCACTGCAAGCTCTGCCTCCCGGGTTCACGCCATTCTCCTGCCTCAGCCTCCTGAGTAGCTGGGACTACAGGTGCCCGCCACCACGCCCGGCTAATTTTTTTGTATTTTTAGTAGAGATGGGGTTTCACTGTGTTAGCCAGGATGGTCTCGATCTCCTGACCTCGTGATCTGCCCGACTCAGCCTCCCAAAGTGCTGGGATTACAGGCGTGAGCCATCGCACCCGGCCCTCCCTACCCCTCTTTTGCTCAGAACTTTCCTTCCTGTTGGCAGAACCTCCCTCGCTGATCTTAGCAGGCCTTCTGGGCCTTTTCCTCCCCACCCACCTTCTGTAAAATCTTGGCATTGTTGTAAAAGTCAAGCTGTAGAACTGGGCAGGAGAAGCTGCTCCAGTAGCTGATTCCTGGGTCAGGAAGAACCTGGAGTCTTCCAAAGTCAAGAGGGGAACCAACATAAGGGGACTTGGGAGCCTCTGAGAAACATTACTGCTTCCTCCGGCAGACAGTCATCACCCCCATCCCCTATGGACTGCCTGAGCCTGCCCTGGGTGCTGTGGACACAAGGATGAACGGGCCACTACCCTTGCCTTAGGGGAAGGCCCCAGCTGGCAGGGCAGGGAGGACCGGGACAGGCAGAGGACAGCAGATGCTGGCCTATGGTAAGCATTCGTAGGCAGCACTGAAGCCACTCCCCTGGGCAGGGTGGGAGGACACAGAAAGAGCAGTTGCTGGGGTCGGTGGGTGTAAGAGGGAGTCCTGAGGCTGGTGAGACTTAATCCAGGGGATGTGCGGGTGCTGAGGGCAGAGGGACTGTTTCAATAGACCATAGCACTTACTGGAGGTGCAGCTAATTCTCCAAGTATCCACTGCCTGCCAAGCATCATGCAGAGGAGGCTGGGGAGGAAGGCTGGAGTCAGACCATGATAGGCCTTGAATGTTGGAGATATCCATGAGGAAGCAGTGGGGCTTGGGGGTTGGTCACTTTATTTTATTTTATTTATTTACTTATTTATTTTTGAGGCACAGTTTCACTCTGCCGCCCAGGCTGGAGTACAGTGGTGTGATCTTGGCTCACCGAAGCCTCTGCCTCCCGGGCTCAAGCAATCCTCCCACCTCAGCCTCCCAAGCAGCTGGGACTACAAGCATGCTTCACCACGCCCGGCTAATTTTTGTATTATTAGTAGAGATAGGGTTTCGCCATGTTGGCTAGGCTGGTCTCGAACTCCTGGCCTCAAGTGAAACGCCCACCTTGGCCTCCCAAAGTGCTGGAATTACAGGCGTGAGCCACCGTGCCCAGCCTGATCACTTTATTTGTAATCGGAGAGAGACATGATCATAAAAAAGTACTTTGGAAATACTGCTTTGGTCCCCAATGCAGGGAAGATGGTTTTAGGGGAGTGGTGAATGGCTGGGGCTAGGCACTGGGCCAGGAGGCTGAGGTGGTAACCAGGGTGCAGTTAACCTTCAAGCCAGGGAGGAAGCGGGTGGAGGGCCAGGGGGTTTCATTGCTAAAAGTGGTGGCTGAGGGCACTGAGATTGGGACTAGGACACGGAAAAGAACATTCCTAAGCCTTGACAATCAGGCAACTGTGGGGTGAGGCTGAGGAAGGTGTCAAAGCCAACTCTCGGATCCCGGGGAGTCTTTTGGGAGAGCACTTCCGTGAAAGTTTCTCAGAGATGAGAGAGAGAGAAACCAGGCCGCGATGAAGGCGGAGGCAGGGCCAGGGGGAGGAATTTTCATTGTTGCTGTTTTGGGATGAGAAGACCCGCGCAGAGGACTGACTGAGGAACAAGATACAACTGTAGTGATGACAGACAACACGGGGAAGAGTGGGGAGGAAGGATGAAGCAGCTCCCTCTGGGACAGGGAGGAAAGTCAGCTGAACAACAAAGCGAGTGGGGGCTCCTAGTCTATGTCCTGAGACAGAGAAGTCTCCAAACTTGGGGATTAGCAGACCGAGCCTGAAGAAAGCCCCTGTTCACATTGCGGAAGCCCTCTGCATCCCAGCAATGTGGCCCTCACAATGTGGGGACTCAGACTGGACACCCCAAGCCCACTCAACCCCACTATGCGCAGACACCACTGCTGTGGCCCATGCTCTGGGGGAAGCCTTATCCCCACACTTCTTGAACCCCACGCAGTCTCCAAGGGCACTGCCTCCTTCACGTCTGCTTCCCCTTCATCAGACCTGCCTCTGGGTAGGCACAGAGGGAAAGGTTGCAGAGAAATGGAACCTTAACTCCCAGAGGCCCCCATCAGCCCTCCTCACCCACTCTTACAAAGAGCTCTCGCCACACAGCAGGTGGTGGGGACAAAGAGGGGGCCATGTTAAGAAACTAACCTTCTCAAGTTGAAAAAAAAAAAAGCCAGAACCAACAGAAGAATAGGCAGGAGGTGGAATTGTAAGCATAGCACAGGAAAACACAAGTTAATGGGAAGAAAAATAGGAAGGAAATACACTCAAATGTTGACAGTAGTTGTATTACAGAGGAGGGACTAAATTTTTTATTTTCCAATTTTTCTAGAATATAGCTATATCCCTTGTAAAAGTTTTGGAAATTAATTCATCCACAAGACCTTTTCTCTTCCGTAAGAGATCAGCTCCAGAGCCCCCCAGCGTTCCCTCCCGACAGCCAGGAAAGGACCGGCGTGCAGAAACGGCTTCAGTTTGCGCATGAAGCGCGGTGTGTGTCTGTTACACGGTGAGGTTGAGGCGTCCTGCGGAGTGTGAATGTGGGCTCCTGGGTCAGGCCCGGTCTGCATTAAGCCCCCCATTCAGAATCCCTTCGGGCTGCTGCAACAGCTCAGACTTCTGGGAAGCCCAGTGCCCACCCTGTCCCAGCTGTCAGCAGAGCTGGCACCTCCCTAATTCTAACCACAGTGACTCCCCATAGGATACCTAAATGCCTCCCTCCATGGTCACAGCTGAAGGTGCAAAAAGCCAGGGGGTGCAGGGGCTTTAGGGGCAGGTCAATAAACTTTTAAAGTTCGCTTTCAAATCCTGGAGTCAATCCCCTACTGAGATTCCCAGACCCCTGCAAAGGAGTCAGAGGAGACCGGCGCGGGTGCTGGGTTCCCAGGGACTCTCTGCCTTCCAAAGGACCTACCAGAAAAACACCCGAGGGAAAGGCAGGGGCCCTGCCCAGTTCCCAGGCCAATCAGTCCAGCCAGGCCGACTGCCCACCTCATCTCTTCGCCACTGTCCAGCCCCCAGCCGCTTCTCTGGCTCTGCACACCCCCATCCTCCAACTCTGAGGGGCGTGGGAAAGGAAAAAGGGGGCTGGGTTTCGTGCCTTTCCTGACAGAGAGCTGCGGAATTGGACAAGGAGAGTCACTGGGACTGCCCAGGAAGGAGGGGCTGGACGTTCCTAGACGGCCGGTGGCTGTGGGTCATGGCTCGGAGCTCTGCCTCTTCTCTCAGAGCCATAGACAGCCCGGCTGGGGTGGCGTTCACCGCCGCACCCGCGAGCGGCCGTCAGAAATCTACCGGGGCAGCCCGGAGTGGAGGCAGAAGCCCCGCCCCAGCCCGCCCCACAACCTCAGGAGGCAGCACAGGCACTCCGGACGGGGTGGGCGGGGGAGCTCGCCGGGACCGTCCAGAGTTAGGGCTCCTTCCGCCCCTGGCTCCAGCAGCTCCAGCAAGCTGAGCTGAGGCGGCGCGGAGCCGTCCAACCCGAGCGCACCGGGTCCGGTCGAGCGCTTACCTCTGCGCCGCGGTGCTGGCGTCCAGGATGCCCGCGCCCTGCATCCAGGAGCGCACTGAGCCCAGGCCGGCGGGCAGCAGCGGCTCCTCCTTCAGGTTCAGCCCGCTGCGGGGCAGAGCGTCCTGCGCAGGGAACATGAGGGCGCGCGGTGAGTGAGCGCCCCCGCCGCCCCGGATCCGGTCCCGCTGAGGCTGCGGGCGTCTAGCTCAGCCCGACCCGACGGCACCAGGCGCCTCCAGCAGCGCAGCGCCGAGTCCGGGTGGCTCAGTGCGCGCTCGCCTCTTGGGCGCTCCCTCGGAGAAAGCGGGTCCGCGGGCGCCGGCGCTGTCCCCTCCCCTCCTGGGGCGCTGGGCGGGGAGATGGAGGGATTCCCCCGCGGCCTGAGCGCTGGCGGGCGGACTGCGAGCGGGGCGGGGAGGGCGGGGAGCGGAGCCCGCACCCGGTCCGCGCGGAGGCGCCCCAGAGGCGCGCTCTGGCGGCTGCCCGGGGCCGCGGTCGTCGGAGGGGGGGGCCCGAGCGCCCCGGGAGCTGCCTCGGGCAAGGCGGGGGCGCGGGGCTGCCCGCCCTTTCCCCCTCGGCGCCCCCACCTCCCGCCCGCCCGCGGCGCCAGCGCGGGGCGCTGATTACCATCCGGGAGGCGGAGGCTGCGGGCGCGGAGCTCGGCGGCGGCGGCGACAGTGGCGGCAGCGGCGGCAGGAGCAGCAGCAGCCGCGCGTCCCGGGGAAAGGCTGGGGCCGCGCCGGGCCAGCAGACGCCGCCGCCGCCAGCGCCCCGCGTGCCCCGGCGTCCCGGCCCTGCCGTAGCCCCGGGCGGCAGCACCTGGAGCAGCAGCAGCAGCAGCCCGGCCGACTCCCCCCGGGGCCCGGTTCCCGCGCCGCCCCGCCGCGGCCGCCGCCGCCCGCCGCTCCCCGGGGCCTGGCCTCGGGCCCGGGCCATCCCGCCGCCGCCGCCGCCGCTCCCGGGGGAGCGGTAGCCGAAGGGAGGGAGCGCAGGCGGGAGGAGGGATGTCGGGAGCGGGCGGGCCCAGGGGACGGGGGCCCGGGGGAGGCGGGGGCGGGGCGGCGCGGCCGGCCGAGGGGCGGCCGGGGACGTGACATCATCGGGGGAGGAGCGGCCGGGCCCGGGCCGCGGCGGCGGGGCGGACCCTGGCGAGTCGGTCGCCTGGGCTGGGGGCTGCGGCCTGGTCGAGGCCGCGGGAGGGAACGGAAGAGCCCGGCGGGGGCCACGGAAACCCGCGCAGGGAGGATCTGGGGCCGCGCGGCGAGGGAGCCCGGCCCGAGCGGGAGGTGCGCGCCCCGCTGCGCTCGGGAACCTCCGCGGCCTCCCCGTCGCCGCCGGACGAAGCCCCGGCGTCTTCGCGGCCTCATCTCCCTCCCCCGGCACCCGCCGTACTCTCCGCGCCCGACGCCTTGTGCCTGGACTTGCTGCTCATTTTGACGCCTCCGAGCTTTCGCTCTTGACGTTTTTCTCCCGCGTGACTGTACTCCCGCATTTCCCCGGCGACCCTGACCTCACTTTCACCCCAGCTAAGGACTGAAACGTCTCTGCCGTAGGCTGCGGCCCCAGACAAGCTGGGCGAGGTCCCTGCATCCAACCATCCCTATTCCTGATGCTGGGTTACCTAAGCCTAAAGCATTTTCAGTTTCCATCTGTGCCTTTCAGGAACCTCCTGATTTCTGATTGCAAGTTGGACAGGTAGGCTCAGAGGCCAGCTCACCTCCTGTTTCTCCCCAGCCGCGTCCCGTCTCAGATCCCATTCCTTTTTTTTATTAGTTCCTGGCACAGAAGTCGCCTGGCCCTTGACCGTGAGGCAGAGACATTTCTGCCCCTCTCCCCACGTTGTCCTGGCCAGGCTTTGAGCAAGCCCAGACTGAGTCCAGCACTTTCCTGCAGAACAGCATGGGGGCCACCTGCCCTGCCTGCCATGTTCACGCTCAGACACCCCTGCAATAACACCTTCCTGCTCCAACTCACTCCCATCCTCTTCTGGGGGGCCTCCAAGTGTGAGTTAGTGTTCTGTCGCACATTGGCCCAGATGAGGCGTCCTGGGGGCACTGCTGGTTCTCCTACCATCACAGAGGCCCTCTCGCATCCTTTCCTGGTCTCTTTACCACCCCTTCTCTCTATGCCTCTCCCCATCACCCACAGGGGGCTGCCATTCCCACCGGGACTCCTTCAGGTCTCAGCTTTTACCCTAGGTGGGATTATCAAACATGGGTCTCTCCTTAAGACAATTCTTAAGCCAGTCTCTTTCTCCATCTCCTGATCTGCCTCTCTAAATCTTGCTTCTCACAGTGTGGTCCCCGGACCAGCAGCATTGACATCACCTGGGAGCTGGTGAGGAATGCAGACTCTTAGGCCCTGCCAGGACCTGCTGAATCAGAACCTGCGATTTCCCAAGACCTGTACACACATTACATGTGAGAAGCCCCCCAGAGCTGTTCCACACTTGCTCCACTCCTCTCCCCAACATTCAGACCCACCTCTGGCTCTCTCATTTCCAGCAGACACCCTTCCTCTTACCCAGTGGAGAGGGCTCAGGGAATCTTGGCAGAACCCTGCTGGCACCATCAGCGGCGTATGCTCCTCCTCGTTTCTGTCTTTTCACCCGTTCTCTTCTCTCGGTCTTCCACTGTGGAGATGGATGTGGAACCTTTTTGCTTAGTCCTGTCTTCTGCCTTTCCTGAGGTTACCCCACCGATCTCCTGTTTGTGTCTCAATATGTTCTTTTCTCTGCTCAGATCTCCCCATTCTTAAAAGAACTGTCCCCTCCTCCTCGCCTCCTTCTTCAATTTCTGCCCCTCCTGTGTCTGAGACCGTTCACAGGAACGCTCTGCCAAGGATGCCTGACTGGCCCCCAGCAAGCCACTCCTGGGGCCCTTGTGGGCTGGCTCCCTTCCAGCCCTGCCTTCCTGCTTCTGCTCTCAGACTCCGTGGTCTCTCTTGGGCTTCAGGCAGCAGTGGGCTACCCCACCCCCCAACCCCACACACACGGGAAACCACCCTGGTGACCAGATATATATATACATATATATATGCGTGTGTATGTATTTACACACACCTGGGAAATATATATCTCTGGTGTATATATATTTACACACACCTGGGAAACCGCCCTGATGACCAGAGCACACTGTCTTTCTCCTCTGCCCTCTGAGCACCTCAAGCTGCTGTGCCTGGCGCTCTTCTTCTGTTCTCCCCTCACAGAATTCGCGTTCCTCCACAGTCTCAGGGAACATCTTTGAGGAAATGGTCTCCCCATATGGGACTCTCACTTCTGTCAGTCCTGAGCATCAGTGGGTGAGGACAGGGCTGGGCTTGGCCCTCAGAGAGGAGAGGAGCACCTGCCTCCGGAGAGGGTCCCTATCCCAAGAGGCTCTGTCCCTAGGCTGGGATGGGGCTTGGTCTCCACAGGTTCACTCTCCACCAGCCAGCTCTTCTTCCTGACTCCCCTGTGTCTGTGTTGGGCACCTCCTCCTGCTGCCCACCAGGCTTGGAGTTTGGGAATCATCTCCAATACTTTTCTCTCCCTGTCCTGCAGCTACCTGTTTGTTTGGTCTTAAGGGGTCTCCCTTCCCTTTCCTCCCTACCCCAGTGCCCACAGAGAATATATAACAGCAAAACGTACTTTTCCTCCACTGGACTCCACCCTGGCTTGGAGCAGATATGGAATTCCCAGTCCTGCCCACAGCCTCCTCCCTTGGCTCCCGTCCCCAGCTGCTCACCCCCAAACACCCCCATCCTCCTGCCACAGTTTTAAAAAGCGTTGCTTGGATTGGGCCATCGCCTGCTTAGAAACTTTAATGTCTTTTGTGGCTTCTCAAATAGACATTTAGGCCCTTAGTTTGGGAACATTCTAGGCCCTTTGATGCCCTATCCAATTTCTCTTGCCGGCCAGCCTTACCTCCACTCCCTTGCTGTGTGAGTTTCTTGCTTATCCAGCATGGGAGATCACACCGTTTCCCAAACCCAGCTCCCTGTCTCCCAGCTCCAGCCTTCATGCTGGCTGGCCCTTCCTGCCGGAATGCCCTCACTTTGCAGCATTCCTTTTTGTGATGGTTGAAGTGATTTGGTTGGAGTGCTTTTCATTCTGGAAGGTTGTCCCCAAGATAGATTGGGGGATAGATGCTCAGAATTAACCTGCGCAGAAGGTGGAATCAGTCAGCCCAGGAAAGTGGCACTGAGTTAAGGCTCAGTCATAGCTGGGGCAGACTCCCAACTTGCATGGGTTTCTGTTCTATCCTAACCACATGGAACAGAAAACCAGCCAGGATGGTGTTTGAGGCTTCCCAGAGCCTGCAGCCCCAGAGAAGTGCTCCTGGGTTAGAGCTGCTGAACCAAGGGGTGATGAAGGGAGGAAGGTCAATGAGCAGTTCTGGGGCAGCACTTGGGGGTCGGAGGTGAGTGTCTCTGCTTTAGATCCAGGTGAAAGTCTGTTGTTTCTTGGAACCCTCTGTGCGCTTTTATTTTGCATTAGTTATCTTACTTTTTAACCTTTTATTTTTTTTTTTTTAGAGTCAGGGTCTCACTCTGTCACCCAGGCTGGAGTGCAGTCGCGCGATAATAGCTCACTGCATCCTCAAACTCCTGGGCTCAAGTCCTCCCTCCTTAGCCTCTCAAGTAGCTGGGATTGCAGGTGTGCACCACCATGCCTGGCTAATATAATTTTTTTTTTTGAGACAGAGGTCTTGCTGTGTTGCCCAGGCTGGTCTCGAACTCTTGGCCTCAAGTGATCCTCATGCCTTGGCCTCCCAAAGTGCTGGGATTATAGGTGTGAGCCACTGTGCCGGCCATGCATTATTTATCTTAGTTCCTTTGTATATTTTCCCGTTCCAGCTGCTGCATCTTCTCCATGAGAAAGGAATTTGGTGGGTGGGGTGGGGCAAAGTGCTGCAACTGTGGCCACAGAGAGCTACAGGGGTGGTGATGACAGAGGAAGCTTGGTGCACGCCTGCAGAGAATGCCACTCTTTTCTGGCAGGGGCTCACCACAAACCCTTAGGCCAGAGCCTTGGGTCTCATTCTACCCTTTCATTGTGCTCATGTCCACGAGAAGGGCTTTTTTGTGAGTGGCCAGTGCTAGAGAGTGAGCAGATAATGAAACCCAGGTGGCGCCCTTATGAGCTCACAGTCAGGTGGCAGGAGACTCATGAATGCTCAGTGTCACTCTGGAGTGACCTGGGCTGTTACAGAAGCGGAGCAAGTCCTGGGACAAGCACAGAAAAAGGGCCTGAGCCTGAAGGTGAGGAGGGGCCCGGGAGCAGCTTGTGTAAGGACTAGCAGAGCGGAATGAATGGGTTTGCTGCACTTCCTTCAAGGTGGAGGTTTTAGCACCCAGCACCGGGAGGGTCATGCTGGTGCCTAACATGCCATGCTAAGGAGTTTGGACATTTTTTCTGTAGGTCTAGTCATAAAACAATGGTTTTTTTTACATCAGCAGAACTCCCCCACGCCTCCGCCGCCTTAAGCGGGTGCAAACCATATAAAACAGATAGGAAGTGGTGAGTTAGGCTGAGGCGCGCTTGGCCACGCTGTGTGTTGGGCCATAGCGCCCCCTGGAGGCCCCAGAGTGTGATGCCGGCACTTGGATCCACTTCCTGTCAAGTCCCCGATGGTAATTAAAATTAAAGGAGGAATACAAAAACTAAAGCGCGCATTAATTATGGCAATTCTCATAGTTCCATGAAGAAATCCAGAATGACAAGGGCCGTCCAAGAAGGTGGTCTGGTAGGTATGCGCCAGCTCTGGGCCTTCCTCGCTGTTGATTCCTGAGGCCTCTTCGATTGCTTCAAGAAAACCCCACACCACAAGCATCAGTATTGCCTTAGGATCCATCCCATCCCACATCTAGGCTGAGTTATTCAATCTTGAATAATAAAACAATAGGAGCCATCGTGGTGGACCCTTTGGCAGGAGAGTCGCGCTCCTATCCCCAGGCTCTGGGATCATTGGTCCTGGTTGTTCACACACCTGCCAATCACAAACCACTTCAAAGACACCCGGTCTCAATGCCCATTGAGGAAGAGGAAGGGAACCGTTTTCCCAGTGCAGCAAGCTATGCCCACTCCCTGCTATTTTGCAGAGCACGGCTGTTCCCTGCAGTCTCGAACCTTAAACTGCAGCAGCACCCAACACTATCCCTGATGGCTGCCCCTTAGCTACTCATAGGCAATGGCAACAATTTTGAAATATTATATATACACATATATATATATTTACCGGTGGGGCAAGATCAAATTCATTTTCAAATTGCTGGGGAGGGCCAGGCGCGGTGGCTCACCCCTGTAACCCCAGCACTTTGGGAGGCCAAGGCGGGTGGATCATTTGAGGCCAGGAGATCGAGACCAGCCCAGCCAACATGGCAAAAACCCGCTTCTACTGAAAAAAATCAAACAAAATGAAACAAAAACAATACAAAGAAAACAAAAATTATCCGGGTGCAGTGGCATGTGCCTCTAGTCCCAGCAACACGGGAGGCAGGGGCTCAGAACTACTATAGAGTACTTGAAATAAATAAGTAAAAGCTCAGCGCAGTTAAATTCCAAGTACATTGGGAGCAAACCTGAGTTCAAGTTACTTGGTTTAAATCAATGTCTCGCCACTGGCGTAAACTGAACTTCAGTACTATGGCTACATTGTCATCATTCTCACTTGACCCAACATCCGGTTGGCAGTAGGTGCGTTTATTCTAGATCACGTTTGAGTTTCTTTTTTTTTTTTTTTTGAGATGGAGTCTCGCTCCCGTCGCGCAGGCTGGAGTACAGTGGCACGAGCTAGGCTCACTACAACCTCCACCTCCCGGGTTCAAGTGATTCTCCTTCCTCAGCCTCTCGAGTAGCTGGGATTATAGGAGTGCGCCACCACGCCTGGCTAATTTTTGTAATTTTAGTAGAGACGGGGTTTCGCCATGTTGGCCAGGCTGGTCCCGACCTTCTGACCTCAGGCGATCCACCCACCCTGGCCTCCCAAAGTGCTGGGATTACAGGCATGAGCCACCGCGCCTGCCTTGAGTTTCCTAAAATGCTGAACTTAAGTCAGAATCCCATCTCTGCCACTCACTGGATTTGTAAACTTATACTGAGCCTCAGTTTCCCATCAAATGAGAATGATAGCACACAGTTGTGAAGGTGAAATAAAATTAAACACGAGGAAAACAATTTTACAAACTTTTGAACACTATACCTGCGTAAGGTTGCTATTCTGGGCGTTCAGCACCTTGGGTTTTCCTGTGGAAGCAGGAAAGATATATAACTGTCTTTGTTGGAGACATTAAGCAGCTTATTTCATTTTCCAAATAGATACTAGGGACAAATATTTATACTTAAACTATTACATTAAAAACAAAAAAGCAAGAGCGTAATATTAAAAAAAAAAAAAAAGCATGAGAAGTGCTTGAACCCAGGAGGAAGAGGCTGTTGCAGTGAGCTGATCGTGCCACTGCACTCCAGCCTGGGCAACAGAATGAGACTGTCTCAAAAAACAAAAACAAAAACCCAAATTGCTGGGGAGGTAGGAGGAGGGTGGGGGAGTGGGGGCAAGAAGAAAGGAAACTATTATCCTTGAGGTAGAGCAGGGTGGGGTAGGGGTAGGGGGGTGAGGGGAATATAGGGTAGGCAGGAGGGAGCTATTTTTCCCCTTGTCCCGGGTGAAGTGGGGACAGGACTTGGCAGAGGCTGATTCTCCATGAGGCTTAATCTTCAGGCTTTCATCTACACCGGCCCCTTCCAAGGACCCTCGAATGTTCCTTGTGACAGGTTCACATGGTTACATATAATTGTGTATTCATAATTTTGTATTCTTCTTAAGGAGTTACTCCTCCAATTGTATAAGCTTCAGGTCTCCCAAAATCTAGATCTTCTGGTGGGACCTGGAGTTGGGTAGGAACAGTTCAGGTAAGAGATAATAAAGACCTAAACTAAAACAAGTTCAGTGGGGAGGGATGCGTTTCTTAATAGAAAAGTGCTGTCATTTACTGGCCTGTAGCTCTTACAGATGAAGATGTTTGATTCTTTTCTTCTTTTCTGTATCCATAGTGCTGTGAATAGTCCTTGGAGGATAAATATTTGTGGATGAATACTTGTCTGGGAGGTAGAGGTTAGAAACTCATGATTGATTGCCTATGTGGGGTCCCACAGGGTGCCCCAAAGAGATGAGCTCCCAGCCGGGCGCGGTAGCTCATGCCTGTAATCCCACCACTTTGAGAGGCCAAGGCAGGTGGATCACCTGAGGTCAGCCTGGCCAACATGGTGAAACCCCGTTTCTACTAAAAATACAAAAAATTAGCTGGGTGTGGTGGCACGCACCTGTAGTTCCAGCTACTCAGGAGGCTGAGGCAGGAGAATTGCTTGAACCTGGGAGGTGAAAGTTGCAGTGAGCCCATATTGCGCCACTGCACTATAGCCTGGGTGACAGAACGAGACTCTGTCTTAAAAAATAAAAATAAAAAGAGCCCCCCACACCTATCCCTTGTCACCTATCCCTACTCTGCCGTGTCACCCAGGCCTATTCCTGGTGTTGGGGAGAGAGGTCTTAAGCTCCCTCTTTCCTTAGCCTTCAATGGCTGCTTGGCCTGGGGGAGCGAGGTCCTTGGAATGTGCCATGTGGTGGAAAGAACACCGGACTTGGGGTCTGGAGACCTGAACTCAGTAGGCAAGTTACTGACTTATTCTCAGCTGCAGTTACTTCATGGATAAGCCTGAGGTGCTGGTGGCCAAGTGATGCAACCGTAAGTGGTTAACAGCTTCCTCTTTTTTTTTTTTTTATTATACTTTAAGTTCTAGGGTACATGTGCACAACGTGCAGGTTTGTTACATATGTATACATGTGCCATGTTGGTGTGCTGCACCCATTAACTGGTCATTTACATTAGGTATATCTCCTAATGCTATCCCTCCCCCCACCCCACAACAGGCCCCGGGGTGTGATGTTCCCCTTCCTGTGTCCATATGTTCTCATTGTTCAATTTCCACCTATGAGTGAGAACATGCCGTGTTTGGTTTTTTGTCCTTGCGATAGTTTGCTGAGAATGATGGTTTCCAGCTTCATCCATGTCCCTACAAAGGACATGAACTCATCATTTTTTATGGCTGCATAGTATTCCATAGTGTATATATGCCACATTTTCTTAATCCAGTCTATCATTGTTGGACATTTGGGTTGGTTCCAAGTCTTTGCTGTTGTGAATAGTGCTGCAATAAACATACCCGTGCATATGTCTTTATAGCAGCATGATTTATATTCCTTTGGGTATATACCCAGTAATGGGATTGCTGGGTCAAATGGTATTTCTAGTTCTAGATCCCTGAGGAATCGCCACACTGACTTCCACAATGGTCGAACTAGTTTACAGTCCCACCAACCAGTGTAAACGTGTTCCTATTTCACCGCATCCTCTCCAGCACCTGTTGTTTCCTGACTTTTTAATGATTGCCATTCTAACTGGTGTGAGATGGTATCTCATTGTGGTTTTGATTTGCATTTCTCTGATGGCCAGTGATGATGAGCATTTTTTCATGTGTCTGTTGGCTGCACAAATGTCTTCTTTTGTGAAGCGTCTATTCATATCCTTCACCCACTTGTTGATGGGGTTGTTTGATTTTTTTCTTGTAAATTTGTTGAAGTTCTTTGTAGATTCTGGATATTAGCCCTTTGTCAGATGAGTAGATTGCAAAAATGCTCTCCCATTCTGTAGGTTGCCTGTTCACTCTGATGGTAGTTTCTTTTGCTGTGCAGAAGCTCTTTAGTTTAATTAGATCCCATTTGTCAATTTTGGCTTTTGTTGCCATTGCTTTTGGTGTTTTAGTCATGAAGTTCTTGCCCATGCCTATGTCCTGAATGGTATTGCCTAGGTTTTCTTCTAGGGCTTTTATGGTTTTAGGTCTAACATTTAAGTCTTTAATCCATCTTGAATTAATTTTTGTATAAGGTATAAGGAAGGGGTCCAGTTTCAGCTTTCTACCTATGGCTAGCCAGTTTTCCCAGCACCATTTATTAAATAGGGAATCCTTTCCCCATTTCTTGTTTTTGTCAGGTTTGTCAAAGATCAGATAGTTGTAGATGTGTGGCATTATTTCTGAGGACTCTGTTCTGTTCCATTGGTCTATATCTCTGTTTTGGTACCAAATCAATAAACATAATCCAGCATATAAACAGAACCAACGACAAAACCACATGATTATCTCAATAGATGCAGAAAAGGCTTTTGACAAAATTCAACAACTCTTCATGCTAAAAACTCTCAATAAATTAGGTATTGATGGGACGTATCTCAAAATAATGAGCCATTTATGACAGACCCACAGCCAATATCATACTGAATGGACAAAAACTGGAAGCATTCCCTTTGAAAACTGGCACAAGACAGGGATGCCCTCTCTCACCACTCCTATTCAACATAGTATTGGAAGTTCTGGCCAGGGCAATCAGGCAGGAGAAGGAAATAAAGGGTATTCAATTAGGAAAAGAAGAAGTCAAATTGTCCCTGTTTGCAGATGACATGATTGTATATCTAGAAAACCCCATCGTCTCAGCCCAAAATCTCCTTAAGCTGATAAGCAACTTCAGCAAAGTCTCAGGATACAAAATCAATGTGCAAAAATCACAAGCATTCTTATACACCAATAAGAGACAAACAGAGCCAAATCATGAGTGAACTCCCATTCACTACTGCTTCAAAGAGAATAAAATACCTAGGAATCCAACTTACAAGAGATGTGAAGGACCTCTTCAAGGAGAACTACAAACCACTGCTCAAGGAAATAAAAGAGGATACAAACAAATGGAAGAACATTCCATGCTCATGGGTAGGAAGAATCAATATCGTGAAAATGGCCATACTGCCCAAGGTAATTTATAGATTCAATGCCATCCCCATCAAGCTACCAATGACTTTCTTCACTGAATTGGAAAAAACTACTTTAAAGTTCATATGGAACCAAAAAAGAGCCCGCATTGCCAAGTCAATCGTAAGCCAAAAGAACAAAGCTGGAGGCATCACACTACCTGACTTCAAACTATACTACAAGGCTACAGTAACCAAAACAGCATGGTACTGGTAACAGCTTCCTCTTAAAAAATAAACTTGCTTTGTAGCATTTGCTGAATTTGTGGTGACTACACATTCCTACCATGGCTGATTTCAAACCACTAATGTGATATCACTGAACATGTTAGGAGAGACACACCATAGCCTCTTCAGAGCCTGAGCAATCCGATTCCAGCACACTCCTGTGTGGGTCTCAAGGACTAGGGTCTTACTTTATTTGAACAAAATGTTGGATGACGGACTCCCATATTCTGTGCCAAGCTGTATATGGGAAATTCCTTCTTCTTCTTCTTCCTCTTCTTCTTCTTCCTCTTCCCCTTCCTCTTCTTCTTCTCTTCCCCTTCTTCTTCCCCTTCTTCTCTTTCTTCCCCTTCTTCCCCTTCTTCCCCTCTCTTCTTCTTTCTTCTTCTTCTCCTTCTCCCTTCTTCTCCCTTCTTCTTCTCCCTTCTTTCTTCCTTTTTTTTTTTTTTTCAAATGCAGAGTCTCACTCTGTTTGCCCAGACTGGAGTGCAGTGGCTCGATTTTGGCTCACTGCAGCCTGGACCTCTGGGCTCAAGCGATCCTCCTGCCTCAGCCTCCTGAGTAGCTTGGACTACAGGGTTGTACCATCACACCTGGCTGATTTTCTAAAAAAATTTTTATAGGCCAGGAGTGGTGGCTTATGCCTGTAATCCCAGCACTTTGGGAAGCCGAAGCAGGTGGATCATCTGAGGTGAGGAGTTCAAGACCAGCCTGGCCAACATGGTGAAACCCTGTCTTTAAAAATACAAAAAAATTACCTGGGGTGGTGGCAGGCACCTGTAATCCCAGCTACTTGGGAGGCCAAGGCAGGAGAATCACTTGAACCTGGGAGGCGGAGGTTGCAGTGAACCAAGATCGCATAATTCTGCTCCAGCCTAGGCAACAAGAGCAAAACTCCATCTCGAAAAAAAAACAAAACAGTTTTTTTTTTTGTAGTGACAGGGTCTTGCCAAGTTGTCCAAGTTGGTTTCAAGCTCGTGGGCTCAAATGATCCCCCTGCGCTGGCCTCCCAAAGTGCTGAGATTACAGGCATGAGCCATTGCAGCCAGCCCAGCTGTTCTTTTTGCTGGTAAGATCATTTTATGTGGGCAAGATGTATGTGGATGATCACTTTGGCCCAATATCCATCTTTGTTTTTAGTTAAAAAATTATTTGCCTTTTTAAAATTATGACATAATTGACAGCAAAGTACCCAGATATTACATGCGCATGTTGGTAAATTTTTACACACATATACATCCATATAACCAACCATTCAGTTTAAGATACAGGGCATTTTCAACATCCCCAAATCCTCTCTGGTGCCTACTCCCAGTGAACACTTGCCGCTCAGGAGGTAACCCCCTCCTGATTCCTTGCACCATAAACTAGTTTTTCTCATTCTTGAAGTTCATGTAAATGACATCATGCATTATGTAGTTTTTAAATATCTGGCTTTCACTCATCATTACCTGTGAGATTTATCCACGTTGTTGTGTATAAGAGTATAATTCATTTGTTTTCATTCCTAGGTAGTATTCCTAGCACAAACTTTCAATAGTTTTAACTTTTTTTTTTTTTTTTTTGAGATGGAGTCTCGCTCTGTCGCCCAGGCTGGAGTGCAGTGGCGCGAATTCAGCTCACTGCAAGCTCCGCCTCCCAGGTTCACGCCAGTCTCCTCTCTCAGCCTCCTGAGTAAGTGGGACTACAGGCGCCCGCCACAATGTCCGGCTAATTTTTGTATTTTTAGGAGGGACGGGGTTTCACCATGTTAGCCAGGATGGTCTCGATCTCCTGACCTCGTGATCCACCCGCCTCAGCCTCCCAAAGTGCTGGGATTACAGGCGTGAGCCACCGTGCCCAGCCAGTTCTAACTTATTAAAACTTTTTTATGCTTCTCATGCCTGCTTTTGTCTCTCAACTCTGAAACTGTGGATCCCACTGGCCACATACTCAGTCCCATAATGCTCTGTTTCTCCTTGGCCCTGACCTATCCTCTACCACTTCACCTCCAACATCTGCCATGCCCTTCAGAATCCCATCTGTGAGGCAGTGGCTTACAGATGCAAGCACTTCTGGAGGCCAAGGCAGGCAAATTGCTTGAGCTCAGGAGTTTTAGATCAGCCTGGCCAAATGGTGAAACTCTGTTGCTCCAACAAATTAGCCAGGCCTGGTGATACATGCCTGCAGTCCCAGCTACTCGGGAGGTTGAGGTCAAAAAAAAAAAAAAAAGAATCCCCTCTGCAAAATTAACCAACTTCCTAATATTTTCAACATTTCTTTTAAAACTTTCTCTCACCACCAGCCTTAACTGAAACCTGAATGACACCTGTTAGGGAATGAATGTTTGTCTCCCTTAAATGCATATGTTGAAATCCTAACCCCCTAATTAACTGTATTTGGAGATAAAGGCTATGAGGAGGCCGGGCGTGGTGGCTCACACCTATAATCCCAACACTTTGGGAGGCTGAGGCAGGCAGATCACGAGGTCAGGAGATTGAGACCATCCTGGCTAACACAGTGAAACCCTGTCTCTACTATAAATACAAAAAATTAGCCAGGCGTGGTGGTGGGCACCTGTAGTCCCAGCTACTTAGGAGGCTGAGGCAGGAGAATCACTTGAACCTGGGAGGCGGAGGTTGCAGTGAGCCGAGATCAGGCCACTGCACTCCAGCCTGGTGACAGAGCGAGACTGTCTCAAAAAAAAAAAAAAAAAAAAAAAAGGCTATGAGGAGGTGATAAAGGCTGAAATGATAAAGGTCATAAAGGTGGATCCCTATCCGATAGGGCTAGTGCCCTTATGTGAAGAGGAAGGGACACTAAAACTCTCAATCTCCACTATGTGAGGACACAATGAGAAAGTGACCATGTGCAAGCCAGGAAGACAGCCCTCACCAGGACCCAAATCAACTGGTACCTTGATCTTCGACTTCCCAGCCTCCAGAACTCTGAGAAAATAAATTTCTGTTATTGAAGCCACGCAGTCTATGGCGTTTTGTGATGGTAACCTGAGCCAACTAAGACAACATCCAAGGATGCCTTTTTGCCTAAGGCATTCTCTAGCAGTTACTGTTTATTCTCTTTCACTTTGCTACATATAAATATCTTGGATTTTATTTTGCCCTCCTTTCAAGATAAGTTACTTTGTTACTGTTTCATGAATGCTGGCAGAAGACAGGAGATTCCTAGATTAGAGACAAAGCAAAGCATATTAACACAGCATAGCAAGTAGCAAAAGCATCCTGTTTGCATCAGCTCCCCTTGTTCCCTAAATTCCACAAGGAAAATGGGAAGGAGCCTTATGGATTCTGTGCATGCACTGGGTTTGTGTCCCACGTGAGGAACATTGAGCCTGGGGAACCCCCTCTTTCATAGACAGCAGTAAGCAAGTCTGCTCTTTGTCCTGGAGAGAGATATTAACCTAATTCCTCAAGGTGGCTTACTGCAATGCACGACCCTGATAAACAGCCCAGGAAAGAGGGGTCAGGGCCTTGTAGTCTTGGCATACTCAGTAAAAATGTGCTGGGACGTTCAGGGCCTCTGACAGCTTTCCTCTCCCAATAATTGACCTTACACATTCTTGGCCAAAGTGGAATATTCCCATGAGTATACCACTCCATCTGCCACTCCAATCAATCTGATCACCCTAGACTGGGATCAAATTTGCTCAATTTGTCTCAGACAGAATTTACTACCAATAGAACCTCAAGCAAGATGAGGCCAACCAACAGTATTGGCTTCAACAATGCCACCCGGCGTCTCAGACTCAGTCACCTGTGAATAAGTCTCAAGGGGATCAGTAGGCCTTAGTAGGCCAGGATACAGTCTAAGGCCTGGTCATTATCCATTATGACCTGCATAAGTGAGTTGTAGACTAATCTACTGGTCCTCAATGTCATCGCCAGTAATTATATGAAGTGATAGATGGGCCAAAAGCAACCCTCATCCCTAATGGAGAGACATCACATGGCCCACATACAAACATACACCCAAAAGGTTATGTGTTACCTGAATTCAGAATTTGTTGTTGATTCTGATTTGGATTATCATTACACTGGTTTGGTTTAGCCACATGGATGGTGTCACCTAACGCTTGCATCCTCAGACACCATACATGAACCAAAGCCACTTGGGTGACAGGAAAAGTGCCTGTGCTTTGTACCAATCAGACAAACAAGGTTGTGCTGGATGGTGTGTTTGTGCATGTATGGGGTAAGGGGAGGTTCCATATTTGGGAGCTGCCATTGATGGCTGGCAAAGGCCACAACTGAATAGTCAGGACTGGCCACCTCCTTATGAATTCCCCTGTTTTCATAGCATGCAGGCAGCATGATAAATCCAGAAAGGGTAAGACTGTCAGCTGCAGCTGCTGCTCAACTCAGATGAACGAGATGATGGTTTTTCTAGGTTTCAATGCTGGATCTAGAGGACAAAGAGCACACTGATCATTCTCCACTGTTTGCACCTGCTGGCATCTAAGGTGTCTTCTCGCAGGCTTCCTGGCTATGAAAGCAGCATATCTCATTCCAGTAGCCATAACTTCATCATTTCTCCGATCTTTCCCTACTCATACCCAGACCTTTTGTCTGCTAGGGCGAGGCGTGAGTGAGACAAGGACATTTTCACAAAATTTACAGACATCCATTGTATCTCGCACCTTGGCCTATGTGAGCCAGTGTGAGAGAACTTGGCAAGGAATGTACTCAACCAATGTACTCAATTTGGCAAGCAATTGTATTCAATGAGTACACTGATCTGGGATCAGGTTAATCTGTCAAGAGAATCCAAGTGGCTAAACCAGAATTAGAAATAAGTTAGAATCCCCTAAGTCCCCTTTTGCTGGGCTGACACCTGGAGGGTGCACCAAGCAGGCTGGTGTGGGGTTGCTGTTGGGTTGGGGTGGGAGAGGAAAGAAAGAAGAAGCACCATGCTCCCAACTTTTCAGAATAGATCTGTATAACCCTCCACCTGTTTTCATCCTGATCAGTACCCAGGAAGTGGCTGAAAGGAGATGATCTTTGGAGATAGCTGCATTCAGTGATCATACTGCCTCGCTGAAGTATGTGGCCCAGAAGGAGTTGATGGAGGTAGCCAGAAGCTTTGGAGGAGGCCATTCCAGTGCTCAATAATACCAGATACTAGCAGATGGTAGGGAGCCTGGCATGTCCATTGAATACTTTGACTACTGGCCCATTGTTGGGTGGCTTTTGCAATAAAAGGTGCATCACTGTCAGACTGTAGGTGGTCTGAGAATCCAAAAACTTGACATGACTTAGTTTCAGGGGCCAAAATAGTGTGACTGGGGCCACAGACTCTATTCAGACTAGAACAGACAAGAACAGCAACATTATAACCTGAAAACGTTCTGACAGAAGTGAGGCACCAATGACACAGCCTGGGGAGGGGGTCAGCTATCTGATATCTGGACAATCATCCAGGAGCAACTGGGGGCAATACTCTGTGTGCAATGCGGCCTCCTTCCCTGCAAGACAAATGGCTCAAATTTTGGGAGGCACCACAGCTGCGGTATGTAGTGGTGTCTTCTGCATCAGAAACACATAGTTGTTTTGTTGTTGTTGTTGTTGTTGTTTTTTGAGACAGAGTCTCACCGTGCAGTGATGCGATCTCGGCTCACTGCAACTTCTGCCCCCCAGGTTCAAGCGAATCTCCTGCCTCAGCCTCCCAAGTAGGTGGGATTACAGGCGCCTGCCACCACACCTGGCTACTTTTTGTAGTTTTAGTAGAGACGGGGTTTCACCATGTTGGCCGGGCTGGTCTCAAACTCCTGACGTCAAGTGATCCGCCTATCTTGGCCTCCCAAAGTACTAGGATTACAGGTGTGAGTCACTGCGCCTGGCCTGAAACAGTTTTTGACTTTGTGCTCAGTCCACGATGGTGAATGTGTTGTTATGTCTTGTTTGATGACGGATCTAGGTGGTGATGGTGGTGGTATGGGCAGTGAAGTCTGGATCAGCAGCTTGACTACAGTTTGTCTCATTAGAGAAGGGCCCTTACCATGGGCATCTCTGTGAGTAACTTGGGCATCTGATTGGCAGCTGAAATTATTTCCACAATATGCAGCTGCAATAGGGAATGTCTTTAATCTTCCAGTCTTGTGGGCAAGATAGCTAGGCCATTGGCAACCACACAAAAGGCAGTAAAAATGTTGAAGGGCTCATCACGGGGAGTATTGGCCAGAACTATCAGCACTCCCTTGAGCTCTGTCCATTGAGTGGAGCAGTCATGCTTGCTTTTTTTAAAATTATTGTTTATTATTATTTTTTTAAATTTGAGATGGAGTTTCGCTCTGTTGCCTAGACTGGAGTGCAATGGCGCGATCTCGGCTCACTGCAACCTCCGCCTCCTGAGTTCAAGCAATTCTCTTCCCCTAGCCTCCCAAGTAGCTGGGATTACAGATGCACGCCACCACGCCCGGCTAATTTTTGTATTTTTAGTAGAGACGGGGTTTCACCACATTGGCCAGGCTGATCTGGAACTCCTGACCTCAAGTGATCCACCCGCCTCGGCCTCCCAAAGTGCTGGGATTACAGGCGTGAGCCACCACGCCCAGCCCATGCCTGTTTTTGGTTCTGCATAGCTGGTGCTGAGGTTGAACGTGGACACTATAAGGTGTCAGCCTAGCCAAACCATCATTGTACCAGGCCAGGTGCCTAGGGAACCCTCTGTGACTTGAGGGCCCCATTGAGCCAGCAGCTTTGCTTCAAGTGGTGAAGTTAGGAAAAGATTTCCCCTGAAGGGATTTTTGCTGCCACTTTTTCATGTAAAACCCAGCTAATATTAGGACCAGGCCAGCTGTGTTCCTGAATACAGTATTTCCATTGGATTAATAATGCCTTTTGTGCCCCTCCCTTAATAGCCACCAAATCCAAATTGACCCATCCCAAAATGGGAGTGTCAGTTTGGAGAGTCACAGGACCTTTTTGGGTCGGTAACAAGTTAGTGGGTACCTTTTTAAAAAGGGGATGGGGGCCTGGCATGGTGTTTCATGCCTGTAATCCCAGCACTTTGAGAGGCCGAGGAGGGCAGGTCGCTTGAGGTCAGGAGTTCAAGATCAGCCTGGCCAACATGGTGAAACTCTGTCTCTACTTAAAAACAACCACCAAACAAAAAAGCCAGGTGTGGTTGCGCATGCCTGTAGTCCCAGTTACTCGGGAAGCTGAGGCAGGAGAATAGCTTGAACCTGGGAGGTGGAGGTTGCAGTGAGCTGAGATCATGCCACTGCACTCCAGCCTGGCAGCCGGGGAGACAGAGCAAGACTCTGTCTTAATAAAATAAAATAAAATAAAATAAAATAAAATAAAATAAAAGAGGGGATGGGGCCGGATGTGGTGGCTCAGGCCTGTAGTCCCAGGGCTTTGGGATTATGGAGGGAGGATCACTTGAAGCCAGGAGTTCAAGACCAGCCTTGGGAACAAAGCAAGATCTCATCTCTACAAAAATGTATTTTTAAAATTAGCTGGCATGGTACGTGGTGGCAGGCACCAAGCTACTCAGGAGGCTGAGCGGGGAGGATTGCTTGAGCCCAGGAGTTCCAGGCTGCAATGAGCTGTGATTGTGCCACTGCATTCCAGCCTGGGCGACAGAGAGAGACTGTCTCAAACAAAAAAGGGGGATGGGGGAGGGATGGGGCCAGGTGTGGTGGGATGGAAGGATCACCTGAGGGCAAGGAGTTTAAGACCAGCCTGAGAGACCACGTCTATAAAAAATTTTGTAAAATTAGCCGGGCATGGTAGCTCACAGTTGTCGTTCCAGCTGCTCAGGACAGTGAGGTGAGAGGTTGGCTTGAGCCCAGGAATTCAAGACTGCAGGGGGCTCTGATGGTGTCACTGCACTCTAGCCTGGGTGACAGATCAGCAACCACTCTCTAAACAATTTTTTTTTTTTTTTTAGACAGAGTCTCGCTGTCACCCAGGCTGGAACGCAGTGACATGATCTCAGCTCACCACAACCTCCGCCTCCTGGGCTCAAGCAATTCTCCTATCTCAGCCTCCGGAGTAGCTGAGACTACAGGCGCATGCCATCATGCCCGGCTAATTTTTGTATTTTTAGTAGAGACAGGGTTTCACCATATTGGTCAGGCTGGTCTTGAACTCCTGACCTCAGGTGAACCACCTGCCTCGGCCTCCCAAAGTGCTGGGATTACAGGCGTGAGCCACTGCACCTGGCCTCTAAACAATTTTTTTTAAGCGATGTGCTTGGTGAGTGTGTCAGGCAGCTGGTGCTATTGTGCTTGAGAACAGCCTCTGAGTAATCTGGCCGCCTTTGAGACTAATGTTCAGATTTCCCTTTTCCTTCCTGATTTTTTTTTTTTTTTTTCAGATGGAGTCTTGCTCTGTCGCCCAGGCTGGAATGCAGTGGCACGATCTCGGCTCACTACAACCTCTTCCTCCTGGGTTGAAGCAATTCTTCTACCTCAGCTTCCTGAGTAGCTGGGATCACAGGCGCCCGCCACCACGGCCGGCTACTTTTTGTATTTTTAGTAGAGACCAGGTTTCACCATGTTGGCCAGGCTGGTCTCAAACACCTGACCTCGTCATCTCCCAGCCTCAGCCTCCCAAAGTGCTGGGATTACAGGCATGAGCCACTGCACCTGGCCTCCCTCTTGAAAGTCTAAACTGTTTCTCCTGGACCATCTAAGAGGGTTCAGGAACCACCTTTCCACGTGCGGCAGTCTCTGAAAGGGCTAATCCCATCTGACACTTATGGGCATTGGCAGTACAGGCCGGTATGAGCATCAATACCAGTAATACATTTGCAGTGAAAGCCACTGAATTGGCCCAAGGGCCCCACATGGAGCGTTACTTAATTTGCCTTCTTCCACTGCAAACTTTGCTCAAAGCCTATCAGTTGAACTTGGGGGATTTTTTACCTTCTGGGAAAACAAACCAAGGTGTTTAGTGTGTGCACATCAGGAGCAAAAGCGACAGCTGCCAGGAGCTCAGGCTAGCTCACAGGGTGCAGCTAGGAGGCTTTTATTTCTCCTTGGCCCCTGGCTTCAGGGTTGGCATTGCTGCTGCTTCCTCTGTGTAGCTCCAGTGTCCATCCAGAGAGTTCCCAAGCCCCGAGGCCCCTTTCATTTTGTCCCCAGTCCACACTGCAGTCCTGGGGTGGTGCCTTCAGCCATCTCTGCACCCATCCACGGAACTAGGTAAGATAGTGAATTGGGCACTTGGGCCCAACAGAGATATACAAGTTTTGAGGACTTTGCCTCCGTGAAGTTCCCCAGCATACTCAGCTTTTTCATTACAACAGCCGAGCCAGACACGGTGGCTCACGCCTGTAATCCCAGCACTTTGGGAGGCCAAGGCAGGTGGATCGCTGGAGCCCAGGAGTTCAAGACCAGCCTGAGCAACATGGCTAAACCCCGGCTCTACAAAAAATAAGCCAGGTGTGGTGGTGTGCACCTGTGGTTCCAGCTATTAGCGAGGCTGAAGTGGGAGGATCACCTGAGCTCAAGAGGTCGAGGCTGCAATGAGCCGTGATCATGCCACTGCACTCCAGCCTGGGTGACAGAGCAAGACCCTATCTCAATAAATAAATTAATAAATCAAATAAAAGCAGCCGAAGGTGGAGTAGAGTGGGAATAGAGGGATTGGGGAACACAAGGGAGAGAGCGAGCCTGTGCCAGTGAGCAAGGCTTCCAGTGGCCACCTGTGGGGCTTAGCCAAATACCTTGTAGTGTTTTGGGGTCACTGTGAAGCTCTGTATCAAACATGATGGCTGATACCATGTATTTCAGCTTTGGGGATTCTTTGACTCAGCAGCCACATCCATGTTGCCTTTTGAGTGCAGCTGTGGGGCCTGCTGCCCCCTTGTCATAACATCCCTTCCTCCTCCTGAGCAAGAAACGAAGCACCGTTTGAGTGGCTTGTTTCAACCCTACCTCTCATTGCTTAAACTCATTAAGGTAGGACAGTGTGAGCTCCTTATCCTATCCACCCTACCCCTGCCACCCACCATTTGGGTGAGAGGATCCACTAACATATGCCAAGGAGTCTTTTCATATCCCCTAATCTGGTCCATAAGGTCCTTATCCTTCCTCTTCCAGAAAGTCATGTTTATCAGCAGCCTGTCCTCATTGCCAAAACTGTCAGGGCCTGGCATTTGAATTTTCCCTGCTGATGTGTGAATAATTCGCCTCTTAGTGTTTCATGCATGCTGGCAAAGATGAGACTCCCGAGTCAGAGACAAAGGACTTTATTAAGGCACAGCAAGCAGCCTAGGCAGCATGTTTATATTGACTCCCTTGTCCCCCTGTCCCCTTGTCCTCCAGGGGGCAATGTGGAGGGCCCTGGTGGATGCTGTGGGTTTGTGTGGCATCTAGGGGAACACTGAGCTTGGGGAACCCACCCCTTTCACAGCAGGGAATAAGCAAGCCTGCTCTTTAGGAAGATAGTTCCTCATTCCTCAAGGTTGCTCCCTGCAAACACAAGCAATAATATACTTTAAGAATAAATACAGACTGGACGTGATGGCTCATGCCTGTAATCCTAGCACTTTGGGAGGCTGAGGTGGGTGGATCACTTGAGGTCAGGAGTTCAAGACCAGCCTGGCCAACATGGTGAAACTTCATCTCTACTAAAAATACAAAATTTAGCCAGGTGTGGTGGTGCATGCCCATAATCCCAGCTACTTGGGAGGCTGAGGCAGGAGAATTGCTTGAACCTGGGAGGCAGAGGTTGCAGTGAGCTGAGATCGTGCCACTGCACTCCAGCCTGGGTGACAGAGTGAGACTCTGTCTCAAAAGAAAAAAAAAAGCAGAAATGCATAATATGATGTCTCGTAGTAACTGGTATAATTGAGAAAATAAAGCTGGGTCAAGGTGATAGGTATCAGCAGTTTCACTTGGCTTGACCTAATATATATGTGGGAATTTGGTATTTGACAGAATACTTCGGTAGAATTACTTATCTGGAAGAAAAAATAATGAATGATACTGGGCAATTAGCCTTGGAAAAATCATAAAGTTAGGTCTTTATCATTTATCTTTTGTAAAACTAAACTTCAGATAAACTAATCACTGAAACCACATAAATACACCACACTAGGAGAGCATTAGAAAAAATATTGGAGAATATGCTTATCATCTTGAGGTAGACGAAGTCTTGTGAAACAATTTAGAGCCTAGAAGGAAAGGACCAGCACACTTCTGTTTCACATGGGAGGTAAGCAGAAATGGTGTGTGCCACTTCTGGGAAGTGCCAGTAAAGGTCTGTGGGCCTCTGCTCTTCTATTTCTCTGTCCTTCTTCCTGCCATTGGAATGCTGGAGCTGGAATAACCATCTTGGATCTTGAATGACCTTGGGAATGAAGGCCATGGGAGGTGGGCCAGCAAGATCATGAGTCTGTGCCTTGACACCATGCAGGCCCTTCCAGCCCTGGACCATTGATCACTGATTTTTTTATTTTTATTTTTGTAGAAGTAGAGGGTTCATTATGTTGCCCAGGTTGGTCTTGACCTCCTGGCTTCCTCTTGCCTCAGCCTCCCAAAGTTCTGAGATTACAAAAATGAGCCACTGCACTCAGCCTGCTGAACTTTTATGTGAGCAATAAATAAACTCCTCTCTTGTTTAGGCTTGGTATGTTGTATGTTGTCACTTGCAACTGAATATAATCCTCACTTATACACCTGCCCAGCCCTAGATGAAGGATCATGATTGGTGGAACCCAGTGGTTCTCAACTCTGGTCAGTTTTTAGAGTCATCCATGGAGCTTTTCAAAACAGCAGTGAATAGGCCCCATCCCAGACCAATTATATCAAAACCTCTGGAGGTGAAGCCCAGATAGGTATTTTTTAGAGCTCCCAGGTGATTGTAATGTGCAGCTAGGATGTGAAGTATTCGTTTAAGCCAATCAGGGAAATCTATTCCTCTCTTTCCTAGACTTCCTTGCAGTAGGAGCGGTCATGGATTTGGTTCTGGCCTGTGAGTCCTAAGAAACCTTCTGGGAATGTTTTTACATTTCTGATAAGAAGAAGTGGTTGTGGCTGGGACTGTTATTTCTTCTTTTCCATCTCTGAATGCAGAAGTGATGTCCAGAGCAACAGCAGTCATATTGTGACTATGAAGCACCAAGGATGAGGACATCAGACAACACACTAAGGCTGGCAGAGCAGAAGGGAAGACAGCCTGGATCCCTGGGGCATCACCAAGCAGCTCAACCATTCTCAGTAACTCCTTACCTTCAGAGGTGAGGGGGGAAAAACAACCCATATTTGTTTAATGAGTTTTCTGTTTATTGCAGAACATATTCATAACCGAAACATACACATGGTACAGGTGCTTTGTGGGCTCTTTGTGACATTCATCGTGTGTACAAAGAAAGATGTACAGTAAACTTGTCCAGCCCATGGCCCAGGACGGCTTTGAATGCAGCCCAACACGAATCCGTAAAACTTTTGTAAAATACATGAGCTTTTTTTCCTTTTTTTTTTTTTTTTAGATCATCGACTACCATTAGTGTTAGTGTATTTTATGTGTGGCCCAAGACAATTCGTCTTCCAATATGGGCCCAGGGAAGCTGAAAGATTGGACACCCTGATATAAAGATATGTACACAGCAATGTTGCTGATAATGGCCCAAACTAGAAACCACACTATCATCAATTTAAGAAAGGCTCAGGCCGGGCTCGGTGGCTCATGCTTGTAATTCCAGCACTTTGGGAGGTTGAGGCGGGTGGCTCACCTGAGGTCAGGAGTTTGAGACCAGCCTGGCCAACATGGTGAAACCCTGTCTCTACTAAAAGTACAAAAAATTATCTGGGCGTGAGGCAAGAGAATCACTTGAACCCGGGAGGTGGAGCTTGCAGTGAGCCAATTTTGTGCCATTGCACTCCAGCCTGAGTGACAGAGTAAGACTCCGTCTCAAAAAAAGAGGCTCAATAAATTTAGTAAATTCATATTACGGAATAAAACAATGAGGCTGCTCATTCTCTAAGATATGGTGTCTTAGATCTCTAAGACATCTGAGATACAGTGTTGAGTGAAGAAGGTAAATTATAAAACAGTAAGTATATAGAGTATGAAACCATTTATTCCGACGCACACACTCATACACCAAAAACAATACTATATATTCTGTGTGTGTGTGTGTGTGTGTGTAAGAAAAGGGTTTTAAAGCGGACAACTAACTGATTCTGAGGTTAGGGCAAAAAGATTGGGGCTGTGGTTGGTATGGTAAGAAAAAAATATATTTTAAAAAATATATATTTTTAAAAGAGGGTTATCTAATTAAAAGTACTAAAGCAAAATTTTATATTAAAACTAATGGAAAAAAAGAAGTGTTGCCTTTTAGGGGCTCTTTCTGGTAACTGATATCGCCTCTCTCATTCTCTGCCATCTCTCATCTCCTGGTCTCTCTTGCTTATCAAGAGAAGACTATGTCACTTGGATCCCAGCTTTTCCCTGCCTCAGCTGAGGCCACTATCTTCGTTGACTCCCATGGTGACATGGATGCCTCATCAATATTGTGGGTTTGAGTCCTCATCTGCAGGGTCCTTGAGATCTCCTTGGCATCCACTCCCATTTCCTATCTGGGACTTCATTATCACCAGCATCTACTCCACCTCCAAAACCACTGGTGGAAGCAGCGTCCTCTCTTCCCATCTTACTTGCTCAACAACTCCCACAAGTACTACTCTTTGAATATTTTGGGGGGGGTCTTTGATTCTTTCCTCAGCTGCCTGTTGATTAGATCTCTTCTGTCTTCACTTGCCTCCTGATCCCATTTTGCCAACACTCTCAACTCCCTTGTACCACTCTCTAGCAAAATATCACTTTTGGATGAACTCACTTTTGGTTTGCTCTCACCGTGAAATCACACACAATTGCACCACAATAAACTTCACAGCCACTAACCTCAACAGGGTGCTTAGTATTGCTCACAAAACTCTCTCTGTTTCTCTCGGACCTTGAACATGCACCAGTCCTACCTACTCACCAATCCTCACTATAACTCATCTCCTCAAATATATCTGCCCACCTCACTGTTCGTCAGCACGCTATGTTCACTGTCACCTCCGCAAGGTAGTGTCTGCCTTGGCCAGGTCCTCTTGGCAAGCTGGTGTATCCATTCCCCCAGTTGCTTCAGGTATTTGCCACTAACGGCTCAAAGCTTCCTCCTTCTCTGAAGGATTGGCCCTGGCCTATGCCATGCAGGGGCAAAGCAGGGTTGTTAAGCCTTGTCTCAAATCATGACAACCTTGAGTTGTCACTAATGCTCCAGAGCTCCCCAGGAGATGGGGCTGAGGTGGACTCTGGCTGAGGCCACATCTCGCTGAGCTCCTTCCCCTCCACATTCTGCTCATTCACCTTCTGATGTGTTTCTCCTGAGAGCACTCCTTCAACAGGTCAATTGCATAGAATCCCTGTCTTGGGCTCTGCTTCTAGGGCAGTTGATCTGAAACAGCAGCTTTGCTTACATTTCCATTTTCCCTGAGTGTAATCACTTCTCCTCTGTAATTCTGTTTATCCTTTCAATCACAGATCAAATTCTCCCAAGAAGCTTTTTCAGACTTTAATTTTCAAGGAATTGTCATTGGTTATATTACTCTTTTGATTGTTCATGGTTTCAGAAAAAGATCCAGTAGGCCTACTACACCAGAAATTCTGAAACTTTTGTGTGCAGTGGACCTGTTTGGAAGGCTGGTGAAGCCTGTGGAACCTTTCTTAGAAGAGGCTTTTAGGCCGAGTGCAGTGGCTCAAGCCTGTAATCCCAGCACTTTGGGAGGCCGAGGCGGGTGGATCACGAGGTCAAGAGATCGAGACTATCCTGGCTAACACGGTGAAACCCTGTCTCTACTAAAAATACAAAAAGATTAGCTGGGCGTGGTGGCGGGCGCCTGTAGTCCCAGCTACTCCGGAGGCTGAGGCAGGAGAATGGTGCGAACCCGGGAGGCGGAGCTTGCACTCAGCTGAGATCGCCCACTGCTCTTCAGCCTGGGCAACAGAGCGACTCTGTCTCCAAAAAAAAAAAAAAAAAGAGACTTTTAAGTATATAAAATAAATAGAATTACAAGACAAATATGATTAAGACAAGCCTGGGCGACATAGCAAGACCTCATGTCTACAAAATATTTAAAAATTAGCTAGGCATGGTGGCGCATGCCTGTAGTCCCAGCTACTTGGGAGGCTGAGGTGGGAGGATCACCTGAGCCCAGGAGTTTGAGGTTACAGTGAGCCGTGATCACACCCTAGCCTGGGGAACAGACTGAAACCATCTCTCTAAAAAGAGAAAAGGAATAAAAGCTACCTTGTAACATACTACTATGTTTGCTGCTTTATTAATTCATTAAATAACACAATCTAGCATTGGGTCAAATAATGTAAAAATAGGGATTAAAGTAAGTGATATTTTAAGAGATCTACTACAACTAAAATGTGGTATGAAAATATCTATACTTTTTATGATTGACAAAGTCAAGAGTACTACAGGCAGCACTGTAATCTGTGACCTGCATTCATAATGAAAGGAAATGCTAAACTTCAGTTAGAGGTTAGTGAGAATAAAGATGTGATTTTTGGTTTTTCCCCATCCAGGTTCACAGTGCTGATTCCTATTCATGGACACCTAGGGGGTTCTGTAGATCCCAAGTCAGGACTCCTGTGCTGGAGGATTTGCAGGCCTGGGAAGCAGACATTCAAGTCACTCAGCTTCACACTGAACACTCAAGTGTAGGCAGCTCATCCATCATTATAGCCTCTTGTGCTAAGCAGAGGAGACTCCACAACAGTTAGAAGAGAACAAGATGGTATAACCTCCCTCCCATCCCCCAGGAGATTGGTTAAGAAACTTTTCAAAGGTCCTGACAGGATTTCTCCATTATCAGGCAGTATTGGTCAAAGATGCCCTCATGGGGACTTGAAGGCCAGGAGAGCTTGCTGAGTTCATGGGGAGAACACAGTGGACTTCAGACAATAATGGTCTCATCTTCTTGGCCTGTGTCCACTGGTAACCTCCACCAGTTCCTTTCACCCTGGTGATGGCCACTTAGTGTTTTATCAGTTAGCAGATATTTTTTGAGTGTTAGGTGGGGAACAAGTCTGTGCAGAATTTAGGGATGGAAATGATGTAGTCACCCTCAAGAAAATTAGATTATTATCAGAGATTGGATTAAGATGGTACATCTCTCTTCTTTCTTATCCTACATTTCCTGATGTAACAGAAAATGTAGTTTTTTAAAAAGAGTAAATTTGGCAGGGTGCGGTGGCTCATGCCTGTAATCCCAGCACTTTGGGAGGCTGAGGTTGGCAGATCACCTGAGGTCAGGAGTTCAAGACCAGCCTGGCCAACATGGTGAAACCCTGTCTCTAATAAAAATACAAAAATTAGCCGGGTGTGGTGGCGTGTGCCTGTAATCCCAGCTACCAGGGAGGCGGAGGCAGGAAAATCGCTTGAACCCGGGAGGCAGAGGTTATAAATCTTCCATTTTTTTCTTAGAAGGAGAAATATTTGGAGAAGAAAAATAGTGACGAATATTAATAGTGATGTGGAAGCTGGGACGAGGGAGTCTATGGGAGCAAGACGGTGGTGCTCTCTGGTTTTGGTTGGTTTCATGGGATATATGAATGGAAATAGAGGAGTGTGTTATACTAATATTATATTAGCTATAATAACAGCTCTATATTTACCCAGTACTTTTCATTTGTTCAAAACTCTTACACATTACCTAGTTTAATCTTCTCATCCTACTACTATATAGGAGAATGTCTCACCTAAAGGACTGCAGAGGAGGCACAAAGCCTATGCATATTCCCCAAGAATAGAAGCACTGGGAATGCCTTTGCGTTGCCACCTTTTTGGCTGGTTGAGGTATATACGAAGGAGGAACTTATCACAGAGAACCTAGCTAGTGGTTCTTAAATTTCAGTGTGTATTAACGGGGAGCCTGTTAGAGATGTATTTTCTGGGCCCCCATCACTGAGATTTGGATTCAGCAAATGAAGTATGACTCACAAGCCTGCACTTTTAACAAGAGCTCTGGTCCATCTGGATAGGTGATCCAAAACCATACTTCCAGAAGAGTGGGTGAGGCAAATCTTCCTCTACCAGTTTGTCTTTAGGTGTGTCAATTGTACACACCTAAAATCGTGACTGGAGGCCGGGCTTGGTGGCTCACGCCTGTAATCCCAGCACTTTGGGAGGCCGAGGCGGGCGGATCACGACGTCAGGAGATCGAGACCACGGTGAAACCCCGTCTCCACTAAAAATAAAAAAAATAAAAAAAAAAATAAAAAAAAAAAAAAAAAATTAGCCAGGTGTGATGGCGGGCGCTACTCGGGAGGCTGAGGCAGGAGAATGGCATGAACCCGGGAGGCGGAGCTTGCAGTGAGCCGAGATCGCACCACTGCACTCCAGCCTGGGCGACAGAGCGAGACTCTGTCTCAAAAAAAAAAAAAAAAAAAAAAAAAAATCGTGACTGGAATTGTTTTGAGACGGGTCTCGCCCCGTCTCCCAGGCTGGAGTGCAGTGGTGCCATCACGGCTCACTACGGCTTCCACCTCCCGGGCTTAAGTGATCCTCCCACCTCAGCCTCCTAAGTAGCTGGGACTACAGGTGTGTCACCACGCCTGGCTAATTTTTAAATTTTTTGTAGAGTCGAGGTCTCCCTATGTTGTCCAGGCTTTTTTTAGTTTTTATGATTGTTACTTTAAGGATCAGTCTGAAATTCCCTTTAGTCACACTTACACGCTTGAACTCATTTCTGACACTAGTTATGGGCCTGTCCTGGGGAGTTCAAGTCCGGGACACACTATTAGGGAAATAACTGTCAGAGCAAAGAACAAAACCCTGTAAGAAAAAACTACGAGGCGACGGGTAATACAGAGGTCCTGGGCACTCTCGGAGACTGGCGGAGAAACCCGACACACACCTCCCCTGTCTGTACTGTATTCCTCGAGAGCCTGACTTACAGGTATTCAGTGAGTACTGGTTAAAAGAATAACAAACGCATTGACACAAAAATTTTAACAGCTTCCCAAGGATTTTCTCTCAATCGCTTGTTAAGCTCAGGTCCTCGTCTGATAAACATGACGCTACATTTTTCCCCCTAATGTTATTTTGAAGTTTCGACGTAGATTAAATATGGCGACTGAAAACAAAGCAAGAGACAAAGTGCTTGCGCATCCCATGACCTCCCCACCGGCAAGAAAAAGGAGAAACAGGCGTGAGCAAGCAGTGCTGGTTGGCGCAGAGAGACAAATACCAGGAACTCAGTACAGGCCGGAAGTCGGGGTACGGGGCCGCGCCAGCTTCAGGCGTCACTTCCCACGCGACTTCCTGCGGGAAACATGGCGGCATTGAGCGGAGTCCGCTGGCTGACCCGAGTGAGGCCCCGGGACATGTCGGGCAGGGGCGGGCGAAGGAGCGGAGAGTTTGTCCTAGGGTTTCCTAAACAGGGCAAAGTCAACTGTAGTGTTCGGGGTCTGGATGTCTCAAATCTGACCTTACAGGCTTGTGTGTCCCTGTTGCAGGCGCTGGTCTCCGCCGGGAACCCTGGGGCATGGAGAGGTCTGAGTACCTCGGCCGCGGCGCACGCTGCATCGCGGAGCCAGGTATGCACGAATCTGGCTGGGGTCTCTCTTACGACCCTGTCCCTTCCTCGCTGCTCCCTCCCCTGGCTTTTCCCCACCCCTCCCGGGTCTCCCTACTTCTCTACTCCCAGGATCCGTGCTCCCGCCCCAGCTCTATCTTTACTTCTCCCCTCTTCCCCCAATTCAGGCCGAGGACGTGAGGGTGGAGGGCTCCTTTCCCGTGACCATGCTTCCGGGAGACGGTGTGGGGCCTGAGCTGATGCACGCCGTCAAGGAGGTGTTCAAGGTGAGTGGCCTCGGGGATCAGACAGTAGAGGACAGTAGTGTGTTGGAAAGGACTTGGCCTTGACTGTGATGTTTTGGGAACCTGTCTCTGAAGGCTGCCGCTGTCCCAGTGGAGTTCCAGGAGCACCACCTGAGTGAGGTGCAGAATATGGCATCTGAGGAGAAGCTGGAGCAGGTGCTGAGTTCCATGAAGGAGAACAAAGTGGCCATCATTGGTATGTGTGCCCTCTTGCCACTTGTCCATGTGCCATTTAAAATCAAATGACCAAATGTTTATTAAGCCCTTCTCCCCACATGCTATGCAATTATATTAACTCCAGGGCAACCACCATTGGTACTTGGACATTTGTTCCTTCCCATTGGGAGCCCAGGAGTTGAGAGATCATGTCAGCTGTCTATGCAGAAAAGTTCCAGGGGTTCTGAGTCTGTCCTGAGGCTACATCAACTGTCATCAAATCTTATTCATTGCATTTCTGGAATACCACTTTTAGCTGCCCCTTTTCTTTTTTTTATTTTCCCCTCCCTTCCTTCCTCTTTGTTTCATCTCGCTCTGTCGCCCAGGCTGGAGTGCAGTGGCGCGATCTCGGCTCACTGCAACCTCCCCGTCCCTGGTTCAAGCAATTCTCCTGCCTCAGCCTCCTGAGTAGCTGGGACTACAGGTGTGCACCACCACACCCAGCTAATTTTTGTGTTTGTTTTGTTTTAAGACAGAGTCTCGCTCTGTCTCCCAGGCTGGAGTGCAATGTTGCCATCTCAGCTCACTGCAACCTCTGCCTCCCGGGTTCAAGTGATTCTCCTGCCTCAGCCTCCTGAGTAGCTGGCTGGTATTACAGGAGTGTGCCACCATGCCTGGCTAATTTTTGTATTTTTAGTAGAGATGGGGTTTCACCATGTTGGTCAGGCTGGTCTCGAACTCCTGACCTTGTGATCTGCCCGCCTTGGCCTCCCACAGTGCTGGGATTACAAGTGTGAGCCACCATGCCCAGGCTAATTTTTGTATTTTTAGTAGAGAGAGGGTTTTACCATGTTGGCCAGGCTGGTCTCGAACTCTTGACCTCAAGTGATCCACCCACCTCTGCATCCCAAAGTGCTGCGATTATAGGCATGAGCCACCGTGCCTAGCTGCCCCTTTTCTTTTGTCTTCCGCGCTTTAATCTCCTCATTTGATTTTTTTGGCTTCTAGTTCTGCCCCTATAGTTCATCTTCCATATCTCTTCTTGGAAAGAACAGCCTGATTTTCCAGGCCCAGCCTTACCATAGGAAAGTCAGTACTTTATAAGTTGGCCCTTAATTTTCTGCCTTGGTTCCACAACTCTTGTTCTGTGCTTCAATCACACTAGATTGTGTGTTAGATTCCAAATATGTACTACCTGACTTACATTGTTCCCTCCACCCAGAACGTTCTTTCTTTGATGCTACCTGTTAGAGCCCTTCTCACTCATTCACTGTATTAGTTTCCCATAGCTGCCATAACACACTACCATGAACCTGGTGGCTTATCATTAACAGAAATGTATTCTCTCACAGTGCTGGAGGCCATCAGTCTGAAATTAAGGTGTTGGCAGGGCCCTGCTCCCTCTGAAGGTTTAGGGGAGAAACCTTTCTTGCCTCTTCTGGTGGCTCTTGCTGTTTTTTGACTTGTAGATGCATCACTCCAATATCTGTGGTTTTCTTCCCTCTCTGTCTCGGTATCATTTTTCTCCTTAAATATTTAGCCCTGGATGGGACGATTTTTTCTCAAGATCCTTAACTTAATTACATCTGCAAAGCCTCTTTTCCCAAATAAGGTCACATACATAGGTTCTGGGGCTCAAGGCATGGCTGAAGTGCCAGCTCTTCTGTGCTGTATCCTGATATTACTGGAGAGGATTTCCTCTTTGTGTTGCTATGCAAGTTTCCCATGGTACTTATCATGTCTTTCATATTTTCTGTCTTTCCCAGTGTACCGTTTGCTTCTCAAGGGCAGGAGTTGTATGGTTTTAGTTGTTATCCTTATTGCCTGACATATAATTGATATTCATCAGTAGGTGTTGGGTTAAAAAATGTCAAATAAAGAGAAGGCACAGAAACATCTAAAAAGATCACAGATCTGCTAGCATTGTTTTTCAACTTGTTGTTAAACCCAGGCTCTTTTTTGATAAATAGAAAAAATCTGTTCTCCGTTTTGAAGTTTCAACATAAATTAAATATGTTGACTAAAAATAAAGCATTAAGGCCGGGGCGGGTGGATCACTTGAGGTCAGGAGTTTGAGACCAGCCTGGCCAACATGGTGAGACCCTGCCTCTACTAAAAATACAAAAAATTAGCCAGGTGTGGTGGCACATGCCTGTAATCCCAGCTACTGGGGAGGCTGAGGCAGGAGAATTGCTTGAACCTGGGAGGCAGAGGTTGCAGTGAGCCCAGATCGTGCCACTGCACTCCAGCCTGGACGACAGAGTGAGACCCTATGTCTCTCTCTCTCACACACACACACACACACACACACACACACACACACAAAATGCAATAGATGAAATGTTTCTGGCTTTAACTACGTTATTCTCCTTTGTCCCTTGCCCCCAGAGACAATTTAAAAGTTTACTGATTTGGGAATGGGAGATGGGAGTCTGGGTTACATTATGTTCCTAAGGGGGTTAGACACTGGTCTGAGTTCCCTTGGGCTTGGCCTGTGGCTGACACTCCTTTTCCCACTTTGTTTTCACAGGAAAGATTCATACCCCGATGGAGTATAAGGGGGAGCTAGCCTCCTATGATATGCGGCTGAGGTAGGTGGTCTGGGTGGGGTGAATGGTTGAGAGGTGCCGGGGCACCAGGAGCAGAGCTGATGGCCCTGCCCACCCTCAGGCGTAAGTTGGACTTATTTGCCAACGTAGTCCATGTGAAGTCACTTCCTGGGTATATGACTCGGCACAACAATCTAGACCTGGTGATCATTCGAGAGCAGACAGAAGGGGAGTACAGCTCTCTGGAACATGAGGTGAGGCCCCAGAAACTGGGGGAGGGCAAGGATGAAGATGGGAGAGAGGTGGAGCTCCTTGTTTCCCTTCCCAGTGTCACCTAGCTGCTGCTTTCTTCTTACCCAGAGTGCAAGGGGTGTGATTGAGTGTTTGAAGATTGTCACACGAGCCAAGTCTCAGCGGATTGCAAAGTTCGCCTTTGACTATGCCACCAAGAAGGGGCGGAGCAAGGTCACTGCTGTCCACAAGGCCAACATCATGTGAGGGGCATGGCTTTGTGTAGGATGGGTTCCTGGGAAGGTAGCCCCTGTACTTTCTTGGCTGATTCTGTCCCCTTTGGCCCATGGACAGGAAACTTGGGGATGGGTTGTTCCTGCAGTGCTGTGAGGAAGTTGCTGAACTGTACCCCAAAATCAAATTTGAGACAATGATCATAGACAACTGCTGCATGCAGGTGAGGCCTCCCCACATCTCTACTCATGGGGCAGAGGAGGAGGGTGGGGAGTGGAATTTACTTCATGCCTGCATCTCACCCTCTAGCTGGTGCAGAATCCTTACCAGTTTGATGTGCTTGTGATGCCCAATCTCTATGGGAACATTATTGACAATCTGGCTGCTGGCCTGGTTGGGGGAGCTGGTGTGGTCCCTGGTGAGAGCTATAGTGCAGAATACGCAGTCTTTGAGACGGTGAGTGAGGCTGCTTTCTCCCTCGGCCCTTCCTCTGACCTCAAGTCCGCCATTCCTCTCCCATCCCAATATCTCCACTTCCTAAGTGATCTTGGCCTGTTCTTCCTCCACGCTGCCCACCATGCCTCTTTTCCGTGACCCTGGCCTGAGCTCCCCCTCCCATAATGTCCTTTTCCAACCTAAGCCTCTGCATACCCCTCCTGCCTCCTCCCAGTGTCTAGCCTGCCCCTCTCTCCACAGGGTGCCCGGCACCCATTTGCCCAGGCAGTGGGCAGGAATATAGCCAATCCCACGGCCATGCTGCTGTCGGCTTCCAACATGCTGCGGCATCTTAAGTAGGTCATGGGAGGCTGTGGGCAGAGGTTGGGTGTCGTGAGGAGGAGCAGGTGGGGAAATTAGCGGGAGGTGTCTTGGGGGAGTCACAGTTTCTTCCTGTCCATATCCACAGTCTTGAGTATCACTCCAGCATGATTGCAGATGCGGTGAAGAAGGTGATCAAAGTTGGCAAGGTGAGTTAAGAAGAGTAGTGCTGGCTTCAGGATTTAGAGTAGTTCTGGTGTCAGCACCTCGGCACTACTCTCTGGGGAACCTGAATGGGGGTCTCCTTTCCCCCCAGGTCCCCAGAACATCTGCTCCCTGACATCCCTGCATCCCTCTCAGGGCTGTCCTTCATCTCCCTTCTCTTGGCTGTTTCATCCTCTTGATCTCTTTTGCCTCTTAGATCCCATCTGCTGTTCCCTCTTTCCTACTCCATCCACTGCCCTTTTCATGGGCCATCTGAATGCAGAACTTGCAGCTCTCCTTGGGGGTGGAACAGCAAGGGATACAGGCAGGCTGAAGCATCAGCTTCACCTTCACGCCATCTCCTTTTCGCTGTGATTCTTTCCTTCCAGCTGGTCTTGTCTATTTCTTCCAAGGAAGGTAGCCACATCCTGCCTCTGATCTGCATTTCCCATCATCTTTGCCTGCTCGGTAGCCACATCCTGCCTCTGATCTGCGTTTCCCATCATCTTTGCCTGCTCAGCCTCCTGTCCTGCCCTGGCTGCAGCACAGCTAATAGTGGCTTAAGAGGAGTGGCAGGTCCATGTGCTTCCCATCCTGGCTCCTCCTTCCATTCCTGTGCATTGCCTTTTTTCTGGCTGTCACGCATTCTTGGATTCCATTTCCTCAGTCACATTGCCCTACCTCCCTTCATGGGCTCTCTTTTCTCCCTCCCCACGGCTGTTGCCGGTGGTGGCTGTAGGTGCGGACTCGAGACATGGGCGGCTACAGCACCACAACCGACTTCATCAAGTCTGTCATCGGTCACCTGCAGACTAAAGGGAGCTAGAGCCCTTTATTTCTTCCAACCTTGCAAGGACCACACTCCCCATACCCTTCAGTGCAGTGTACCAGGGAAGAGACCTTGTGCCTCTAAGCAGTGGACCATGGTCACCTTGCTGGGTAGAGCCTAGGTTGTCCTTGGGCCAGCTTCCTTAGGGGACAGACTGTTGGGTGGTGATGGGGATTGTTAGGATGGAGCCCAGGCCACATGGATGATGATGATTCTCCCCCACAGGTTCGAACCTCTGACATGGGTGGCTATGCTACTTGCCATGACTTCACTGAGGCTGTCATTGCTGCCTTGCCCCACCCATAGGCCCTGTCCATACCCATGTAAGGTGTTCAATAAAGAACATGAACCAACTCTTGTGAATTTGTTTTTATTGGGGAACACGGCACAGGGTGGGAAATGTCACCTTGGGCTATGGTATGCCCCACCTCCCAGAGAATGTCCATTTGCATTCTAATCTTCCTGGGATGCTTTATGGAACTTTTTCTTCTTCTTGGAGCTGCTCTTGCCAGCCGCCTCTTCAGGCCCACTGCTGACCGGCTCCTCTTTGGAGAATTTCCTCTTTTTCTTGGAGCCACTTCTGTGGCCTGCCTCTTCAGGGTCATTAACTGTTTCCTCCTCGGGTGTAGACCTCTTCCTCTTGGGAATACTGGTGCTGCCAGCGGTCTCTTCAAGATCGCTACTCATCAACTCCTCCTTGGAGAAAGATTTCTTTTTCTTGGGTTTGGAGAAAGAGATAGGTGGGTCTTCCATTCCATTCTCCTGAGGAACCTCCTGGGGCTTTTGCTTTTTCTTCTTTTTGGGTTTTTCACTCGTCTCCTAAAGGGAAGGACAGGGGAACAGGCCAAGGCAGGGGAACGTGTGTCATTAACATTGCCCAGTGTTTCTGGGATAGTTTAATTGTGTGGGTATAACTTTAGAAATCCACCCCAAAGGCTGTCCCAAATTAGAAGGAAAACATGTAATGAGCAATTACCTCAGCCCATTAAAAAAAAAAAACCTAAAGAAACACCCACCATGCTGGTCGCAACAGAACCATCATGCCAAGTTCCAGACAGGGCCCTGAAACACTGTTTAAGAAACTGGGTGCTAAATGAAAATCTCAGGGAGAATGATTGTAGCTTAGCACACTGGGGCCTCCCTGCCCCCATCCCCACTGTGAAACACTACCACCTCTGGACACACGTCTGATAATAAGCAGAGCAGGAATTTACACTACCCCAGGTTGAGGACTCCTGGGAGGCAGCCGAGGACAGAACACACATGCCCAGGGAACGAGTGTGAGCTACAACCAGCTCTCTGGGCTCTTGAGCAAGTTCAGCACCTATCTCCTTCCTATAGAATCAAGAGGTAGTTTTAGATGTTTCAGGTCCTTGTTTCAGTCCAAAAGCCTGGACTCAAGACCACAGCTTGATGCGGCACATCCTTTGTTCTGGTGTTGAAAATCCTACAACCTAGGATCTCTGCCAGGGCCGTGCTGCCTACTGACCTCACACTCCTCTGGAGTACTACTGCTGTTTTCTGAAGACGCGAGGGCAAGTGCAGCCAGCCGTTTCTTTTCCTTCTTTAAGCGTTTCTTCTCCTGTTTCTCCAGCTTCCTAGTAATCTCAGCAGCCGCTTCCTCTGCCTGGTCAAAGAAAAGTGCTAAAAGGGCCTGAAGACTTCTGGTGCTCTGAGGACTCCTTTCTGGCTTTATTGGATCAGGCTCATTAAATCAGTTTTTTTGCCTCCATTCTACAAGGTCAGGCTCAGACAGTTCATCACCTCCAACAGCTAGCTATCCCACTCCACACCCAGCAAAGCCCAACTGACCTGAACCATTGCTTCCTTCATGACATCCAGATTCTTTCGTGGTATCTCTCCAGTCTCATAGAAGGACAGTCGCTCTTCAACTTGTTCTCGAAGCTTCTCCCCGAATACACTCGTGGGCACCTCTGGATGTGTGTGGGTGACAAAGCCTGTCAGCCCAAAGAGAGAAACTACCCCAACCCTGTGTTCCCTCTACCCTCAGCTTCACTCAGACCCAGAGTCTCAACACTCACTAGGTGAACTGCTGTTGACGAAAAATATTGCCATCATTGTGGAAGCTATGGTTGCAAGCTTCCCCACCCATCCACCCAGCCACCCAGCCCCTTCTCACACCTGCCAACGCCCCCCCACCCATACCAGAGAAGCAATCGATTCGTGAGGCAATACTGCATTTGTTTGCCAGGTATCGGGAGATGCGGCCTTTGTTCTTGGCGGCTGCTCGGCCAATGAAGGTGGAGTGGAAAATGAGTCCATATTTTGGAGTGTTACCCCTTGTCTTCAGGGCTCTGAGAGAATATTCAGTGGAGAGTTTAAGATCAGAAATTTCAACCCCATTAGCCAAGGCAGCTCAGCTCCTCCCCTCCTCTCACCCCGAAGTCCTGAGTGAGCCTCAGGCCAGATTGGATCTCTACCCCAATGCATGCCAACCCATAGCCCCCAGAGGCAGAGGGAAGGCATCCAATGTCGCTGACCTGGAGACTTGGTCCCTTTGCTGGGCCCTGGGAATCACTCAGACACCAGGACTGGCCATCACCCCCATAGCAGAGGCCTGTATAGGTCAGGGAGCCCTGGTCAGCCATCACCGTGATCCCCCAACAAGCAGTGGGCACCAGAAGTGGCACCTGATTGTGGGCAGGTGCCCTCACTGGTACCTGAACAGGGCCTTTTCAGCCCCAAGGATCTGCACTGTGGATGCTGGATACTTGGCCAGGTTGGTGAGGCTGCCAGCATGTGCGATGAGACGTGCACCTACCTGGAGAGAGAGTCAAGGAAGCAGTCAGAGAAATGAACTGCTGACCTGCCAGTTGCACGACAGCCCTGCTCCCCACCTCCCCGCATCAAGCACAACTAGGGAAGACATGGTGGGTCACGAAATACAGCAGTGCAGGTGCACATGGCAACAGTCCTTATTCTCCCATTTTTGAGTCCCCTGTGACGCACCGCTTCCCCAATTAGGGCTGACAGGCTGGGGGCTACTTGGCTCATCTTGGAGCGCAGGTAGGTGTGTAGGCTCTGGCGGTATTCAGATAAAGACACCACACGACTGGAGAAGCTCTCGATGTTTATCAAGTCAATGGCAGATATGTCCATGCCTAGGAAAAACCAAGTGTGAATGCAAGAGGCCAGATATTTAGAGCCCCATACCTTATGCAGGTTGCCAGGCTCTGCACTGACCCATGGAGGACCGTGAGGCATCCAGAATAGCCTTAGCCTTGGCCCCATCCATTGTCAGCTCCTCCAGCTTCTCCAGCTTGTCCTCATTCAGTTCCCTTCGGTTTCCAATAAACTGGGCAAGACGGCAGTATGTGGCATTGTCGTTGATGATCTTCACTAGCTCCGGAAAGTGATACCCGTACCACTCCCTGCAAAGAGCCACAGTCACTCCCTGGCCCAGCTGCTTCATCAAAAACCATAGAGCTACAGCCTTGCCCTCTCCACACCTACTCTGCCTGGAGGAAATGGGACAAAGATCCAAATCTTCCTCAATTCTATGTTCTCCCATTCACAATACAGACCAGGCACAGGGCCTGAGCTGAGGTGTATATGGGGTAGGTTTACTCTACCTCCTCTTTCTATACAGTCAGTGTAAGAACACAGCCTGTGGTAAGCACCAGGAGGCCTACACCCAGCCCCAGCCCACATGGTTCTACCCACAGGATGGTCAGTCCTCATCAAGACTCAAAATTAACTGAACTACAGACCAAAGGCTCCAGTATTATGGGTGGCCCCTGCACTTTACCTGACACGCATAGAGAAGGTATTGATGTCCTTATCCAGCTGGTCCAGGAGGCTAATGGACTGGATGATCATATTGTCCACCCGGTTCACATTAAACTTAACTTTGGCACGGGAATAGCTGTGTCCCAGCCCCAGCTGTGCTTTACAAGCTGACAGATCGGTCAGACCCTTCACCAGATTGTGGAAGTGCAGACGAACTCCTAAGAAGAGGGCAAGACGGTGAGCAACAAGGGGCTCTGAGCTAGCTCCTGCACCCATGGGCACCAGCCAAGCCCGAAGGCCTTCCCAGAAATCACAACAAGCAACCAAGTTTCCAGAACCTCCTCCCCCAAAATGTCCAGGATAACAGGAATATAACAGATGATGGTCTCACCTCGCAGGATCTCAGCTATGACTCCTCCAGTCTGGCAGTTGTACCCTAACTCCTCCTGTATTGCAGCACCAATCTTGGGATCCCCAACTCCCAAGAGTACTTTCTTCTTTTTGGACGGCAGGTGGGTCTCCAAGAGCAGGCGGAGGTCCTCATGAACAACCCCTCAGGGGAAAGAACACAGTTCCCACTAACAGGCTGAAGGACAATCAACTCTAACATCCCTCAGCTGACTACCCTGGTCCCACCGAGCACGCTGGGATGGCATGCCTAGATCCCTCCCCATCAGGCATTGCTCAGAGACATGGAGACATCAGTGATTGCACTCAGGGGATTGACAGATTTGATTCGCAAGTCATCACTGCAAAGCCTGGCCCAGCCATGGGAACAACTGCATTCAGGTCTGGTAGCACAAGTGGGCAATAAATAATAGCTTGTAACACACCCTCGAGTATTTCGTAGAATTTGCCTTCTGGAACCAAACCTTTTTTTCTCAGCCTGTGTTTACCCAACTGCCCTTTCCAATCGAACAGAAAGCAGAGAACCAGACACTTGATTGTGTTTAGGCAAAACCTCGGGCACAAGTAGGTGTTAAGCCGACCCCCTTTTAAGAAACCCCCCTTTGTCGGCCGGGCACCGTCGCTCGCGCCTGTAATCTCAGCACCTTGGGAGGCCGAGGCGGGCGGATCACGAGGTCAGGAGATGGAGACTAGCCTGGCCAACATGGTGAAACCCCGTCTCTACCAAAAATACAAAATTAGCCGGGTGTGGTGGCTGGCACAGGCTTGTAATCCCAGTTACTCGGGAGGCTGAGGCAGGAGAATCGCCTGAACCAGGGAGGCAGAGGTTGCGGTGAGCCCAGATCTTGCCACTGCACTCCAGCCTGGGGGACAGACTCCATCTCAAAAAAAAAAATAAAAATAAAAAATAGTTTGTCACTACAGTGCCCACAAGGAAACGTTAACACACATCCCACATCGTCTGCTTAAACAGTTTGGTATAGCGCAGTTCCCAGACCTTGAGCTCTGTGGAGACAATTATTTCAAATTACACATTGTATGTCTCAAATACTGCCTCACGCCTATCAGACTCAGAGCCAGCCAAGGACGGCAAATACTATCACAGGCTGCCCGAGAGGATTCCGAAAGGGACCACATCTCTCTGTGATACTTGGCGGTGGCCGACTTACCTTCAGACACGGCGTTGGCATTTTCCAAGGCAACCTGGGATGAGGCAAAGGGACAAAAGGCCACCAGACGAACGATGTTGTGGAATTTGCCCAGGTTGAGCACGGACTCCTCCACCTGGGGGGAGAAAGAGGCTAAGTGGTTTCCTTCCCTCCCTCCTGCTTCTGCGGCGCAGTAAAGCAGCGGTTCTCAGCCTTGGAAGCTCTTAAAATATGCTGATACCTGGGCCCCACATCCCAGCTTCTGCTTTAATCGTACGGGGGCGGCGTCCGGGAGGCTTATTTCTAATTGCTAGAGCGATTCTACCCATGGGTCAAGGTAAAGACCCCCGGATCTAGAGCTTTCCAGGTCCGCCCCCCCGCCCCGAACCGCTCGGCCGGCCACGTGGGAGCGCGCTGTGCATGCTGGGACCCGCGCGATGAGGGTCTGCGGGGCCGCCAAAGGAGCCCACGGATCTCACCCACCTGCGGCTGCAGCAGACTGATCTCCTCCACTTCCTTCAGCGCCAGCAGCGCGTAGCCAACCGCGTGCTCAAACAGCACGTGCAACAGCACCTGGAACGGGAGCCGGGGCGCGAGCGTCAACGCAACCTCAGCGTCTGCCGGAACCCGTTCCCAGGGCAGGCGCAGGCGCAGGCCCAGGCCCAGGCCCAGGCCCAGGCTCTGTCTGCGGCCCGAACGCAGGCCGAAACCCCCACCGTCGCGTCGCCCGCGCCCCGCAACCACTCCTCACCATGGCGCCAGCTCCCGGGTTCGGCTCGCAATGCGGCTAGCGCGCTCCGGCGCGCGGAACCAGGCTCCAGAGGCCACGCCCCCGCCCCCCCGACCAATCGGAGGCCGGGGACGACACCATCTCCGGCCTTTGGAGGGGTCGCCCAGGGTGGTATCGCCCGGAGCGCGGGCTGGGTGGCGCGGAGCGCGGGCGAGCAGGCCTTTTCTGGCCTCTGCAGCTGCGCGGGCGGGCGTGGTTGCCGGGGACGCGCGGCCCCCGATCGGGCATTGCAGGCGGCGAAACGACTTGGGAAGGCCCTTTCGGGGTAATAGTCCGGTTCCTGATGTTCTTGTCATATGAGTTACGGGCAGCAGAGCTGGGTGAAGTCGGGGCGGGAGGTCCGCGTGGGGCGCGGCGTCCATCCCAGACAGAGACCGCTGCCTAGCCGGCTTCCCGCTTCGTCCGTGGCCTCGGACCCCAGACCCTGCGCCCCACGTCCCCGGGACCCAGGCGTTCCCGTCCCCTGCTCGGGGACGAGCCTCCCCGGCGCCGGGTGGGCGGTGCATCCTTTCCTCCCACCCGTAGCGGGAGCGGTGCCCGGCGCGCTCTGGCGCAGACCCTGCTGGGAATGTAGCTCGCGCAGTTTTCTTCGTACTACTAATTTATTTCTTTTTTTTGTTTTTGGTTTTTTTTTTAATGACTGTAGCAGGCAGTAACGTGCGAAAGAAAGACGCTCCGGCGTCTTCCTAGGCCAGTTTCTTGTTGCTGTGCTGCACGGGACGCAGCTCCTTTCGCTGGGCCACGTGTTGCTGCTCCGCTTGAGCGGCCCTGAATTCTGGGCCCTGGTGATCGCTGAGTGAATCGCAGCTGCTTCCCTGTCCTTGAGGGCGTCTTTTGGGCACTCAGGCGAGTCTTTAGAAATGAGTTTTGCTTTAATAATTAATATTAACGTTATAAATCCAAAACCTAGTTATACTTAAGTAGCGTATCCCCTGGTATATTTTAAAGAGTCATTCGAAGGGGATTTTTTAAAATGCTGTATAGCTATAAACTGCATTTATACATTTAATTGTTATTTTGTTAAGCGATTGAGTTACTTGACAAAATCCAAGTACATAGTTCACTCACAAATCTAATATGTCAAACCTAAAAAATATGGTTGGTAAATCTTACTCTCATAATTTCAATATGGTTTACAGATGTGGTTGAATTCTGTTACACATGTCTACTTACGAGTCAGAATCGTTATTCCATTTAATATTTTAAAATGCAATTGCCAAGTTAATCCATACATTAGCATGTTAAATTATTTTAACCGTCATGAATACATCAAAATAGACGATTCCAAAATGTAATGGAAAATACTAATGCTAATACTTCAATTTACTTCATTATTTCTGCCCTTAATCCTGAATGTTCCTGGAGTTACAGGTGCTTATCCACTAAACCAGGGGTTTTCAAGCAAGAAGTCAGAATGCATTAATGGACAGCATTTAAAAAAATAGGATTGGGTGGGCTATAATCCAGCACTTTAGGAGGCCGAGGCGGATCACTTAAGATCAGGAGTTCCAGACCAGTCTGGCCAACATGGTGAAACCCCATCTCTACCAAAAAATAAAAAAATTAGCTGGACGTGGTGGAGCATGTCTGTAATCCCAGCTACTCGGGAGGCTGAGGAAGGAGAATCGCTTGAACCCGGGAGGCAGAGGCTGCAGTTAGCCAAGATCGCGCGGCTGCACTCTAGCCTGGGCAACAGAGCAAGGCTCTGTCAAAAAAAAAAGAAAAAGGATTAAAGCGAATAGAAATAAGAGTGTGTTGCATAGAGTAAGGTGCTGTTCATTGTAAAACTTTTGTCTCAGCTCTACATACATATATAGAAATATGTACACATTTTTCATATATACATATATATGTAACTATATAAACACACTTTTGTGCGTTAAGTCAGAATATAAAAAACCTGAGGGTCAATCAATGAGCCAAAAGGTAACCAGTCGTACTCTGGAAAAATTTGGGTCCTCTGGTTACAAAGGAGCTGTCATGAAGTGGTTTGCTGACTTAGAGAGATGGCTGCAGAAAAGTGCTTCTGCTGGTGAGATAACCAATGCTTGTGATCAGATATGGATGTGGTATGAACACTAAAAGGTTTCCTTCGGTTTTCTCATCTCCATCCCTTCAATAAAATATCTCACCCTGATACTTGTAATCTGACTCTAGTGGGATAACACAGGACTCCTGTTATCCTTGACACTGTTATCCAGTTATCCAGGGGGCATCTCTGCAGCCTGTGGTGGAGTGGACCATCTTTTGCCTTCCCCTTGGACTGTTTGGTGGGTGCACTGCTCCTGTCTAGGCTCAGGTCTTCACCACCAAAGTAGACTTTTTACAAAACCTTTGGTTTCCCCTTCAAGGCACTTTCTATTGCCAGAATGATCTTTCTAAGGCAGAATATCCAACCAGGTGCAATTTGTGGGTGCTTATGGGGTCATGAAATATCACCTATGGTAGTTAGTTTCCAAAAATGGCCAAGATAGACGTGTGGGTGAAGCCATCCTGTGTGTCCCAGCCCCTGTCACCATCTCAGTGCAGCCATGTAAGGCCCCAAACAAGACCAGCAGAACCACCATCTGCATCTTGTCTACCCTGATTGTGACAAATAGTACATTGCGGTTTTCGGCCACTAAATGTAAGGGTGATTTGTTAAGCAGCAGTAAATCTGAATCGGTCAGCTCACCTGGGTTCAAGCCCCAGCTCTGCCAGTACTTACAATGTGATCTTAATCACTGAATCTTCCTGAGCTTTCATTTCCTTTGCAGAATGAAGGTTGGGGTTTCATTCATCCCTTTAACAAACGTTTATTGAAGATTTGCTGTGGGCCAGGTGTGACAGTGGCGTGGTACCTGGCATGTAGTGGGAGCTCAAAAATATTAGTGTCTTTCATCTTGCTCTTTTGTCCTGTAATCAATAAATAGCACAACAAAATGTTTTATCACCTGTTTTCAGTTGAGTCTCAGTTCTCTGCAGTTATCACCTTGCATAGAAGCTACTGAAACCTCATTTTTTTCTTTTTTTGGGACAGGGTCTCCTGTAGCCCAGGTTGGAATGCAGTGGCACAATCTTTGCTCATTGCAACCTTGATTTCCTGGGCTCAAGTGATCATCCTGCCTCAGCCTCCCAAGTAGCTGGGACTACTGGTGTACACCCCCATGCCTAATTTTTTTGTAGAGATAGGGTTTTGCCATGTTGCCCAGGCTGATCTCAAACTCCTGGGCTTGAGCTATCCTGCCCTCCTCTGCCTCCCCAAATGCTGGGATTACAGGTGTGTGCCACCACACCCAGCTAATTTTTGTATTATTGGTAGAGACGGGGTTTTACCATGTTGGCCAGGCTGGTCTCGAACTCCTGACCTCAGGTGATCCACCTGCCTCGGCCTCTCAAAGTATCGGGATTACAGGTGTGAGCCACTGTGCCTGGCCAGGATCTTATTTTTTGTGGCTGAATAGTACTCCATTGTGTATACATACCACGTTTTCTTTTCTTTTTTTTTTTGAGATGGAGTCTCGCTCTGTTGCCCAGGCTGGAGTGCAGTGGTGTGATCTCGGCTCACTGCAAGCTCCGCTTCCTGGGTTCAGCCTCCCGAGTAGCTGGGATTACAGGCGTCTGGCACCACACCTGGCTAATTTTTGTATTTTTATTTTATTATTATTATTATTATTATTATTATTATTATTATTTGAGACGGAGTCTCGCCCTGTCGCCCAGGCTGGAGTGCAGTGGCGCAATCTTGGCTCACTGCAAGCTCTGCCTCCCAGGTTCACGCCATTCTCCTGCCTCAGCCTCCCGAGTAGCTGGGACTACAGGCGACTGCCACCACATCCGGCTAGTTTTTTGTACTTTTAGTAGAGATGGGGTTTCTCCGTGTTAGCCAGGATGGTCTCGATCTCCTGACCTTGTGATCCGCCCGCCTTGGCCTCCCTAAGTGTTGGGATTACAGGCGTGAGCCACCACGTCTGGCTAATTTTTGTATTTTTAGTAGAGAAAGGTTTCACCATGTTGGCCAGGCTGGTCTCAAACTCCTGACCTTGTGATCTGCCCGCCTCAGCCTCCCAAAGTGTGAGCCACCGCTCCCTGCTGATTTTTGTATTTTTAGTAGAGACGGGGTTCACCATGTTGGCCAACCTGGTCTCAAACTCCTGACCTCAGGTGATCTGCCTGCCTCGGCCTCCTAAAGTGATGGGATTACAGGCATGAGCCACCATGCCCGGCCTGTATATCTTATTTTGAGAAATGTCTATTCAGATCTTTTGCCTATTTTTAAATTGGATTATTATGTTTTTTCCTTAAAGAGTTGTTTGAGCTCCTTATATGTTCTAGATTTTGGATTTTCGAATTAGGGATGCTCAACCTGGTAAGTATTATGCAAATATTCTAAAATCTGAAAAAGAATTTGAAATCCAAAACACTTCTGGTTGCAAGCATTTTGGATAAGGGATACTCAACTTGTACTAACCTGTGACCCCTGACTTCAGAGACTTTGCAATCCTGGGAGACTGAATATAATCAGGTGCTAAGATGCAGTTGTATGCAAGCTGACGGGAAGACAATTTGGCCCAGTGTTCCTGAGGTAGACTTCATGGCAAGAAGGGATTTAGGTATTCATAGAAGAGTGTGTAGGTCATTTAGAGATGGAGGATGGAAAGAGAGTGGAAGCAAAAGCCAGAAACAAGAAGAACCTGCTAGAGGTGTAAAATGCAAACTGGTCAGTAGTTGGACAAAAGACTGAAGGATCTAGAATGTAAGAAACCTTGAATGAAAGTCAGGATGAGTGGTTTTGGTCTGATGAGACTCTTGCTTTTCCATTAAGCAGTGTTTGGAGATTAATTTGGAGGTGATATGGAGGACAAATTGCTCACAGGGCTCCCACTGAGCAAATGTCCTGCAGGGACAGCAGGTCTGAGTGGGAGCCATGAGTTTCCCAGATGTGCTCCAGGTTCCACATTAAAGCCAGGTGGCAGGTGGCAGGTGGGGCCTATTTCTTTTTCTCTGTCCATAAGACTGTTCACCCATTGGGAAGAACCATATACTATATCATCTGACCTTTTTCATTTAGCCCAGCCTATGGCTATAAATATGTCATTTTGGTGTACATTAGCCCAAGGTTTTTACTCTGGCAACACTAATGGGGACCTATGGAAGTGGAATGTGCTATTTCAGTTTCAGTGCCAGGCCATGCACGGTGGCTCACGCCTGTAATCCCAGCACTTTGGGAGGCCGAGGTGGGTGGATCACTTGAGGTCAGGAGTTCGAGACCAGCCTAGCCAACATGGTGAAACCCCATCTGTACTAAAAATACAAAACTGAGCTGGGCGTGGTGGTGGGCGCCTATAATCCCAGGTACTTGGGAGGCTGAGGCAGGAGAATCGCTTGAACCGGAAGTCGGAGGCTGCAGTGAGCCAAGATCGCTCCACTGCACTCCAGCCTAGGCGACAGCGAGATTCCAGCTCACAAATAAATAAATAAATAAATAAATAAATAAAATAAATTCAGTGCCTTGGGAGAGCTTCGGGAAAGGAAATTTCATGAAACTACCACAAGAGGGCGGCACTTTATACTCCTTTTGTGAGTGAGAAAATTCTCATAAAATTTAAAAGGCTTTCTAGCAATTCCTGGGCTCTTTTCTCAAAAGTGGAAAGAAACCCTACAATATTCTTTGGCAGTGAGTTACATGTATATGCAGCATTTCTTTATAAAGACACAGGAGAATGAAAAGTACCTTGGGAAGGTGGTTTAGCCCAGCGTTCCTTGTCTTTTTTTGGCAGTGATGACCTGGCAGCTTCTGAAGCCTGGCCGTTGATTAGGATTATAGAGCATGAGATGCTGTTGTGTTTATCCCCTGAGCCCAAGGATGTTAGATCTTATCCATGCCTGTGATGATATCTGTTATTTATTGAGTACTTAGCATAATGCTTGGCACATTACAGTCTTACTTCCATCAACTTTTTGAATCTTCACAGACAAATTTGGAGGTTGGTTTTATATGGCCCATTTTCCAGACGCGGTTCAGTGATAGAGTTATCTGTATGCTCTATATACCACATCTACCCCAACTATGACCTTGGGCCTTTCTTCATGTTTTTCAAACTAATACTATATTGAAAGATAAAGTATCTGGCACAACACTGCAGACAGTTGTCTTTAATAGCAATCCTCACACTCTATAAACAAACCTGCTTAGAATATTTGATGGTACTCACACACCTGGTGATTTTGCCATTGAAAATTATACTTCAGTTTTTATTCCCTAGGAATCAAAAGGGATAAAGTTCCTATCTTATTTTTGTTTTTGAGACAGGGTCCCTCACTCTGTCACCCAGGCTGTAGTGCAGTGGTGTGGTCTCGGCTAACTGCAACCTCTGACTCCTGGGCTCAAGCGATCCTTTCCATCTCAGCCTTCCGAGTAGTTGGAACTACAGGCATGCACTGGCTAATTTTTGTATTTTTTGTAGAAATGGGGTATCACCATTTTGCCCAGGCTGGTCTCGAACTCCTGGGCTCAAGCGATCCACCTGCCTCAGCCTCCAAAATGCTAGGATTACAGGCATGAGCCACCATGCCTGGCCTCTATCCTTAGTTTTAAAGGCATCTCTTGGGAACAGCTTATAGGATTTTAAAATCTCCATCAGATAGTCTTTGCCTTCTATCTAGAAGTTTAGTCCATTTGCATTTTGATTCCTGATATATTTTGGTTTATTTCTTTCATCTTATGTGCTTTATATTTTATTTGTTGTGCTATTTTTGTTTATTTGCCTTTTTTCTTCCTGTTTTGGAGGCACTATCAACCTAATGCCACTTTTTTTTTTTCTTTTCTGAGATGGGGTTTTGCTCTTGTTGCCCAGACTGGAGTGCAATGGCACAATCTCGGCTCACCACAACCTCCGCCTCCCGGGTTCAAGCGATCCTCCTGCCTCAGCCTCTCGAGTGGCTGGGATTACAGGCATGAGCCAACATGCCCAGCTGATTTTTGAATTTTTGGTAGAGACGGGGTTTCACCATGTTGGACAGGATGGTCTCGGCCTCTTGACCTTGTGATCCACCCGTCTTGGCCTTCCAAAGTGCTGGGATTACAGGTGTGAGCCATCGCACCTGGCCTGAAAGTCTTGAACAAAAATAAATTAAAATTTTCGTTTGAGTTTTTTGGAACATACAGATACAGTTGACCCTTGAACAACATGGGTTGGAACTTCACAGATCCACTTATATGTGATTTTCTTCCATCTCTGCCACCCCTAAGGCAGCAAGACCAACCCCTTTTCTTCCTCCTCCTCCTCCTCAGCCTACTCAGCATGAGGATGACAAGGATGAAGACTTAGGATGATCCACTTTTGCTTAATGAATATTAAATATATTTCTCCTCTTCATGATCTTCTTAATAACATTTTTTCCTAGCTAGCTTATTCTATTGCAAGAATACAGTATTAATACATGTAACATATAAAATTTGTGTTAACTTTATGTTATCAGTAAAACTTCCATTCAACAGCAGACTACCATTAGTTAACTTCTGGGGAAGTCAAAAGCTATACATGGGTTTTTGACTGCAGGGGGGTCAGCACTCCTAGACCCAGTGTTGTTCAAGGGTCAACTGTAGCATATGAATTTAGAGCCTCTCTGTGAGAGCTGCCTTGTGGCTAGAACTTCTCAATGGAGACTTTTTCTCCTCTACTTTCTGCCAAGGTCAAGAGAAACACATGTCTCTTTCTGCATGGCGGGTTTATTTTTTATTGTCCATTATTGAGCATGAGGAACTTGGTGCTCCAGCTTTGGGTGGGTCTCTACCCACCCACTTCAGAGCACGTCTGAAGTGACTTTACTGAGCTGAGCGTTACCAGCATAGTGAGTGCTATTGGTAACCTGCCCAGATCACCTTACTGACTGGTGCATCAGCCCCTCCCCTTAGTTTCTGTGAGTGTGCAAATCAGTGGGAGACCAGGTATCCCCTTTGATCTTCTTCATCTAAGGTGTCTTCCTACTTATGTGATTCTGTGTACTATGGAGCTCTTAGGAAATAGAAATGGAAGTTGAGGTTATTAGAAGTGAAAGGATCAGCCTACAAAAATAGCTTCCAACAGATAAAATCCAGCATCTGCTCCATTTCTCTCCAGTTAGGAATGCGCAGCCAAACTAGGGTAATATCAGCAGGACACCAGTTATATTTCTCTGGATAAATGGTTAATTTTCTTCTTTCTTTTTTTCTTTTCTTTTCAGACGGAGTCTCGCTCTGTCACCCAAGCTGGAGTACAGTGGTACAATCTTGGCTCACTGCAACCTCCGCCTCCTGGGTTCAAGCGATCCTCCTGCCTCAGCCTCCCAAGTAGCTGGGATTACAGAAGTGCACCACCACACCTGGTTAATTTTTGTATTTTTAGTAGAGACGAGGTTTCACCATGTTGGCCAGGCTGGTCTCAAACTTCTGACCTCAAGTGATCCACCCACCTCGGCCTCCCAAAGTGCTGGGATTACAGGCATGAGCCACCACGCCTGGCCAGAGTTGTCTTGATAGAGGTCTTGTAATTATTTGAATTAGAAAATTTTCTGTTAAAATATGTCCACAAATTCTTTGGTAACCCTCCCTTCAAGAAGTGAAGCCTAAATCCCTTCCCTTCCAGTGTGAGCTAGACTTAGTGACTCAGTTCTATGAGTAAAAGTGGTGGAACTGATAGTGTGACTTCTGAGACTAGGTCATAATAGACATTGTGGCTTCCTCATTGCTCTCCCTCTCAGATCACTTGCTCTGGGGGAAACCAGCAGCCATGTTGTGAGGACACCCAAGCAGCTCTATGGAGAGGCCTACATGGAGAGTAACCAAGGTCCCCTATCAATAGCCAGCAAGGAACAGAAGCCTTCTGCCAACAGTCACGTGTGAGCCATGTTGAGAGCAGATCTTTCAGTCCCAGTCAGACCTTCCAATAATTGTAGCCCTAGCTGAGAATTTGACTGAAATATCCGGAACCACATCTGCCTAGTTAAGCCACTCCCAAATTTATAACCCACAGAACAGAAACTACATACAATAGTATATAATTGTTTATTGTTTTAGGCTGTTATGTTTTGGGAATAATTTGTTATGCAGCATTAGATGACACATACATTCCGTCACATAAACTTACACTTCATCAGATCAGGATGGTTTGTTTGTGTTTGTGGTGGGTATTTATGTGTATTAGTAATCAGTGGAGGCCTGACAGTAATCACTAGGGGACCAATGGCTCAGGCAGGCAGAGTGTTCCCTGCCTCAGGGCCTGGCATTCTGATGCAGAAGGCCAGGTGTTGGTGTGGTGGCCATCTTTGGGCCTTCTGGTCCTGATTGGTTGGGTTACAGTGCCAGGATCCCTGTATTGAGGTTTCAGGTAGGTTAGCTTGGGGGAAGGCATATGACACACAGGCAGTTTTGGATTTGGGGCTTGGACCTGGGTTCCATGGAAATCAGGCATTGCAACATCTTCGTTAGCCTTGCCAGAAGAGATTGGTGTGAAATAATTTATCCTGTTTCTCCTGGTCACATGTCCCTATTATTCCATTGCAGTTTGTATATGTGAAGTTTTGGTGCTGGATTGAGAAGGGAAAGGATTTGGGAGGGAAGTTAGAAATTATTTTAATTGTACAGCTTATGAAATTGCTGTAAAAATCTTGTCTCTCTACCAGGGCTTTGCCTGACTTTCTGAGTCTGGGGGATTCTCCTGAGAACCCCTGGGGACCTGGTTGGGTGGTGGCTGTAACAGTTGATGAGGTTAAGGTGGCTGACTCTCTTTAGAACACTCAGAGACATGGGTGAGAGGGTCTCTGGGGCCCTCTGAGGCCTCACTGCTTACCTGGGTCTGGGAGCACAGAGTGGAGGAAAGGAAGGAGCTGTCTGCAAGATAGCTGGGCTGTTGCAGAGTCCTGGACTGTGACTCCCATCCTGCCTAGGCTCTGCCCTTGCCATCAAGGCCTTCTTAATGGTCTGGCCCCTGGCTTCTTCCCCCTAAGAAATATTCTGCATAGAAGTATGATATGACACTAAGTGAACATAGAATCCCCAGAGACAACGCTCTGCATTGTACCTTTTGCAAAACTCTTCAGAGAAACCATCTTCAAAGTCTTTTGTACAATAATCATGTTATCAAATTCCTTTTAGAATTTGGTGCATGAAAAAGATTTTTCTGCCCTGGGTAAGGCAGGTTTCCTTCCAAGATAAGAGGCACTGGGCAACTCACTTGCTCCTGTGATTCACTCTTTTCACTCCCTGTTTTGTGCTCCATGGTGTAAGCTTCCCTTGGACTGGGTACTGGGGTATCACCAGTCTTCCCACCAATCCCCACTCTCCATGACTGGTCTTTGGTCCATTTACCTTTATTTTCATTCACTTTCATTTACTTTGATTCATTTATTTATTTGCAGAGACAAGGGTCTTGCTATGTTGCTCAGGCTCATCTGAAACCCCTGGCCTCCCACTTCAGCCTCTTAAAGTGTTGGGATTACAGGTGTGAGCCACCACTCCTGGCCAGACTTGTTGTTGTTGTTAAGACAGCGTCTCACTCTGTTGCCCAGACTGGAGTGTAGTGACATGATCTTAGCTAACTGCAACCTCTGCCTCCTGGGCTCAAGTGATCCTTCTGCTTCAGCCTCCCAAGTAGCTGGGATTACAGGTGCATACCACCATGCCTAGCTAATTTTTTTGTAGGGATGGGGTTTCGCCACATTGCCCAGGGTGGTCTTGAACTCCTGGGCTCAAGCGATCCACCCACCTTGGTCTCCCAAAGTGCTGGGACTACAGGTGTGAGCCACTGTGCCTGGCCTGGACCTTTCATTCAAACCAGCTCACTTCCTCTGGATTGAGAAATGTAGGCCCTTCTCCATCCCCCTCCTGGTTAGGGAAGCTGGCAGAAACCCGTGTCCTAAACTGTGTCCCATGGGAAAAGTCTACGAGGGTGGTCATGGCCCTTCCCCAACTCCGAAAATCGGGAGGCAAGGTCGACCACTGTGAGCGTGGGGTTCAGAGCTGTCTGAACCAAGATATTTGGGAGGGCAGTTAGTGCAGAGATGGCTCCAGCTTCCCTAAAGGACAGGTGAAGCCACTGTCTTCCTCCTTCGGTAGCTGACAAGGGCCTGAAGGAATCAAAGTTCATGCATTCCAAGAGAGGAGACAGAGCATGTATGTGAGAGGAAAGAGGGGAGAGAACCTTGGTTTGGTATGTGTGAAACTGGAGTACTTGAGGATCAGCCCTAGGGTCGAGGCTCCCTGGAGTCCTAGCCGTCAGTGGGGAGGTCTCTGAGCACTCTTTCCAGAGGCTGACCTCCACGGATGAGTCTGAGATGGGGCGTGGCCAGAATCTGGTCCGATTCCAGGGGGCCGAGATATAGGAAGGTGTCCAGAGGCAGGCAGTGTGGTCCTGCTGGCAGAATTGGAGATCCCAGGGCCCTGCGCCTTCTTGTCCATGGCCTGGCTTTGGCTGGCAGAGGGAGGAGTGGTCTCTGGAAAACCAAGACAAGAAAGAGGAAGTGGGAGATTTGGTATAGGTTGAATCGGAGCTCTCTGGAGCCGCCCTGCGGTGTGTGTAGGTATTAGTCCTATTTGGTGATGTGAGAGCTGTAGGATTGCACTCAGCTGTCTCGGGGTCACCTTGGCCTGGCTTTTGCATAAACACATCTGTTGGAGGAGTATGGTCTTCTGGCTAGAGAACTTGATTTTGAACCTGGCCTTAGGCTAGACTCTCTGATCCCGGGTTTTCTAGAGTACAAAATTGGGACAAGAATAACGGCAGCCTCGCAGGGTGACTGCCGGGGTCAAAAGTGATGATGGAAGGGAAGGGGCTGTGGGAATTGTTTGGAATCAGATCTACTTTCCAATCCGTCATTAACTTGTTTCCTTCCCCTCCTCTAACTCCAAATTAGGGAAAATGACTGCTCTTTACTAAACCCAGTCCCTCTTGTTCTGGGACACAGAAATGGGCTCTGGTTCCCTGGTGGATGAGTGTGGCCTGTGCTGGAGTTCCAGGCTTTGATGGGACCACATCCAGGTGTGTCCCCTAAGCTCTTCCCCTTGCACTAGCTTGATGCAGGCAGAGCCCCAAGATGGAAGGAGCCAGGGTCCCCATATCAGCACTTGTGGCTGTCAGGTGAAAACACCCAGTTTGGACTTTGTGTTGAGTGAGAAATGAACTTTTATGGTGTCTGAGCCACTAGCCATTTTGGGCCTCTTTGTTGCAGCAGCTAGTATCATTTTATTATAGCTAATACTTAATAATAAAAAATGAATAAAATTCCAGTTACTAAGAAATTGGAATGCTTGTATAAAAAAAAGTTCAGGCCGGGTGCAGTGGTTCATGCCTGTAATCCCAGCACTTTGGGAGGCCGTTTGAGGCGGATCACTTGAGGTTGATCATTTGAGGTCAGGAGTTTGAGACCAGCCTGGCCAACATGGTGAAATCCCGTCTCTACTAAAAACACAAAAATTAGCCAGGCATGGTGGCAGGTGCCTGTAATAACAGCCACTCAGAAGACTGAGCAGGAGAATCACTTGAACCTGGGAGGCAGAGGTTGCGGTGATCAGAGATCGTGCCACTGCACTCCAGCCTGGGCGACAGAGTGCGACTCCATCTCAAAAAAATAAAGTTCAAATTCCTAAACTGTCAGTCATTCCTTATGCATCTCATTCACTTCTTACATCCAAGGCTAAAGTGTCTGCGTGCAGACACTGTTTAATTTTAAAACAGAGATGATCTCTGGAAAATGGGATCATCTCAGAGATGGTCTCTTTCAACTTGACCTTTCCTCACTCCTAATTTGAGGTGGTCTATGATCACTCCCCTTTGAAGCCCCAGGATATTTCCACTTGATCTTAGCCAAAAGGCCGAGGAGCAATAGCCCCAAGATACTTTCCTGGGAACTTTTTATGTTGACTTTTCTCACTCTATTATTCTAGATATTCCAGTGCTTCTCTTTTCAGAGAATATAAACTATAGCACACGTTGCTTAAGGATGCGGATACATTCTGAGAAATGCATCATTAGGTGATTTTGTTGTTGTGTGACCATCATAGAATGTACTTACCCAAACCTAGACGGCATGGCCTCTTATACACATAGGCTATATGGTTCAGCCTATTGCTCCTAGAATATAAACCTGCACAACACTTACTGTACTGAATACTTTATAAACAGTTGGAACATAATGGTAAATATTTGTGTATCTAAACATAGAAAAGGTAGAGTATATGAAAGATGACAAATGGTAAACCTGTCTAGGGCACTGACCATGAGTGGAGCTTGCAGGACTGGAAGTTGCTCTGGGTGAGTCAGTGAGTGGGTGATGAGTGAATGTGAAAGCCTAGGACACCACTGTCACTACTGCAGACTTTATAAACACTGTGCACTTAGGTTACACTCAATTTACAAATATTTTTTCTAGGCCAGGCGCGGTGGCTCAGGCCTGTAATCCCAGCACTTTGGGAGGCTGAGGCGGGCGGATCACGAGGTCAGGAGTTCAAGAACGGCCTGGCCAACATGGTGAAACCCTGTCTCTACTAAAAGTACAAAAAATTAGCCAGGCATGGTTGTGGGCACCTGTAATCCCAGCTACTCAGGAGGCTGAGGCAGGAGAATCACTTGAACCCTGGAGGTGGAGGGTGCAGTGAGCCGAGATCACACCACTGCATTCCAGCCTGGGTGACAGAGTGAGACTCTGTCTCAAAAAAAAATTTTTTTTTCTTTCTTCAATAATAAACCTTAGCTTATTGTAACTTTTCTACTTTATCTCTTTTATAATAACAGTTGGCTTAAAACACAAATACACTGACCACCTGTACAAAAATATTTTTTCTTTATATCCTTATTTGATAAGCTTTTTCTGTTTTTAAATTAAGAATTTTTTTTCTTTTTACTTTTAAAATGTTTCTTGTTAAAAACTAAGATGCAACACACACATTAGCCTAGGTCTACAAAGGGTTGGGATCATCAATATCACTGTCTTCCACCTCCACATCTTGTCCCACTGGAAGGTCTTCAGGGGCAATAACACACATGGAGCTGTCATCTCCTATGATAACAGCACCTTCTTCTGGAATAGCTCCTGAAGGACCTGCCTGAGGCTGTTTTACAGTTAACTATTTTTTATATAAGTAGAAGGAATCTACTCTAAAATAATAGTAAAAAGTATAGTATAGTAAACACATAAGCCAGTAACATAATTATTATCATTATCGAGTATTCTGTGCCATATATAATTGTATGTGCTAGAGATTTTTTTTTTTGAGATGGAGTCTTGCTCTGTTGCCCAGGCTGGAGTGCAGTGGCACAATCTCAGCTCATTGCAAGCTCGGCTCACTGCAAGCTCCACCTCCCGGGTTCACACCATTCTCCTGCCTCAGCCTCCCAAGCAGCTGGGACTACAGGCGCCCGCCACCACGCCCGGCTAATTTTTTGTATTTTTAGTAGAGATAGGGTTTCACCGTGTCAGCCAGGATGGCCTCGATCTCCTGACCTTGTGATCCGCCCGCGTCGGCCTCCCAAAGTGCTGGGATTGCAGGCGTGAGCCACCACGCCCGGCCTAGACTTTTATATAACTGGCAGCTCAGTAGGCTTGTTTACACCAGCTCACAACAAACACATGAGTAATGTGTTTTGCTACAATGTTGACAGTTACGTCACTTGGCAATAGGAATTATTCAGCTCCATTATAATCTTATGGGGCCACCATTGTAGATGCGATCCATGGTTGATCCAAATGTTATTAAGGGGTGCATGACGGCACTACTGCCAGCTGGTATTCATTGGCTCATTCTCTGTGCCAGGAATTCTGGTAGGCACTTTACATGCATGATTACATCTCATCTTCACCATCCCATGAGGCAGGTGCTATGATTGACCCCTATATTCACCTGCCCAACTTCATAAGCTAATAATTGTTAGGATTCTGATTTCAATCCCAGAACAGTCTGATTTCACGCTGTTTCATAGGCTATTTACACCTTTCCATGTGGCCTTGTAAAACATAATCATTATGACAAAGAGCTTACCTTCTTTGGTGAGTTGGAGCTGGGTGGCATTTTTGGAGCTGCTTTTAGGTGTGTCCTCTGAATCTCTGGCTGTGGCTTTGCCTTTTACAGATTTGTGGCTCTTCTCAACTTCACGGAGCTGCAGGAAATAATGAACTGTTGGTCCTGGCCCAGGAAATGGGTGTTTGAGGCTCAGAGGTGTTGAGAGTGATTTTTTTTTTTTTTTTGAGACAGAGTCTCACTCTGTTGCCCAGGCTGGAGTGCAGCGGCGTGAACTCGGCTCACTGCAATCTCTGCCTCCTGGGTTCAAGCGATTCTCCTGCCCTCAGCCTCTTGAGTAGCTGGGATTACAGGTGTGTGCCACCACACCTGGCTAATTTTTGTATTTTTAGTAGAGACGGGTTCACCATGTTAGCCCAGCTGGTCTTCAACTCCTGACTTGAGGTGATCCACCGGCCTCGGCCTCACAAAGTGCTGGGATTACAGGCGTGAGCCACCATGCCTGGCCTGTTTTCAGTTCTTGGTGTCTATCTTAAACTGCCTGTTACTGGTCCTCACAACTGATTGTAGAGGGCAGCCTGAGGCTCTCAGATTCACATAGCAATTGAAGGAACATGTGGCCAGAGGACAGCGATCTTTCCAATCCTCTATTTCAGTGGTTTTCTGTACCTGGGCAGGAGCCCAGTGAGATTAACAGAAGAAGGGGCTGGGCACGGTGGCTCACGCCTATAATCCCAGCACTTTGGGAGACCAAGGCAGGCGGATCATGAGGTCAAGATATGGTGACCATCCTGGCTCACGTGTACTAAAAATACAAAAATTAGCTGGGTGTGGTGGCGCACGCCTGTAGTCCCAGCTACTTGGGAGGCTGAGGCAGGAGAATCACTTGAACCTGGGAAGTGGAGGTTGCAGTGAGCTGGGATCGTGCCACTGCACTCCAGCCTGGCGACAGAGCGAGACTCCATCTTAAAACAAACAAACAAACAAAAAACCAGAAGAAGGTGTGGATGGGGGGACCAGTTAGCAAGACAGATGAAATTCACTCCAGAAGAGGGACAGAGAAAGCAAGAACAGGGCTTAGGGAGGGTTAGGGTCTGAATTTTAGGGTGTGTGTGTGTGTGTGTGTAGACAGCAGTCAGAAGTAGGGTGTCAGCTGGGATGTTGAGAGAGGCTTCCCATGTGTGAAGGGGACTCAGGAGATCTTTTAGGCTAAAGGGCACAAGAAATATGTGATTTTGACAACATTTCTTTTAGTATTTAAATATTCACTTTAACCTGTAGGAATTATTGTGGATACTGGCTTTTTCTGTATGAGCATTGGCTGAACTCACTGAATTTCTCCTGTTCTTTAGCAACCCCTTGAAATTTAAGTCATTATTGTCACAAATCACCAAATAGCCTCAATAATATAAATGCATGCTGTTGAATCTCACAAGGCTACTTCCCATAATACAGATATTTTGGGATTTGGTTTAGAAGAAAGCCATTTAGATAACACAGCTGGGCTCACACAGCAAATTAGCAAAAACCAAAAACATGATCTCTTTTTACCCTCCAGGATGAAACTCCCAACAGACTCACCACTTGGATTTTCTTCCTCAGCTGGGCATTAGCTCGGGAAAGGCTTTTGGAAACTGAGTTCAGGTAGTAAATGGCCAAGCTGCAAGAGAAAAGCATGCCTCCTATGGTCCCGTGATCTTGGCAGATGATAGGAGCTGGGCGCCTTTCTTGGGGAATCAGGGCAGGATTCCTGGAATAGTTACTGAGGCTTTGGGTGGGTGTCCTACCATCTTCTTTTCTCAATGTGGAGAAGGTCCTGGATGCCCCTGCATCCTCTCTATTTTATTATGCATGGGCATAACTACATAGCTCTAGCTCTAAGAGTGCTCAGTAAAGGTTGGCTGGAGGAATCATCCCTCTTCTGGGAAATCTGAGGTGGTCAGAGGGTGGCAGGGTTTACTGACTGCAGAAGAAGCTGGTCACGTTTCCTGGGCACCTGCCCTGTGCCAAGCTCTGTGCCATGTGCACAATCCACCCCCACCCCACCCCATCTCATTGGCTTTGATGAAAATGCCATGAAGCAGAGAGTAGACGTCTATGTTTAAAGGCCTGGGTCCTGGGACTCAGTGAGGTTAAATAATTTGCCGAGGTCATCCCACCCATTAGTACTCTTTGCAGCCCACATTGGAAACCAACACTTTTTCTACAATTTTCAAGCCCTGAGAGGGGAGAGGTGGAGGTGTTAAGAGACCTGTTCTAAGTTTGCTGAAGAAGCACAATTGCAGATGCTCTGAAGCCTCCTGCTCAGAGTGCCCTAGCATGTCTGGCCCTGACCTTATGGGTTTTAGAGTCCAGCCCCCATTGGCTCACTAGGTGACTGGGTGTCCTTTGAGGCTGCAGCCCAGGCTTTCTTTTCACAGGACCTAAGGTCTGGGGTTATGACCTTGACTGTACTACACAGGACACACAAAAGCCAGACTGCCACCTGGAGTGGATGCTTTGCCAGCCTATTATCTGCTAGCTGTTTATGTCCATCCTTATTAGTAGTTTTTCTCCATGACTTTCAAGCTCAGCTGCTCCAGCTTTGGTCTCTGGAACCTTCCCCTTCAGGGCTAGGCCATCAATAGCTGCCTCAATACAGCCTGTGAGCCCTCTCCAGTCAGAGAAGAGGAGCCCCATGGTCTTTGGGGCAGATTGTAGGTCAGAGGCTGTCAAGTGAGCCTTCTGAAGCAAGGATTCAGAGATTCAGAGAACTATAGGTGAGGGGAGGAGAGAATAAAGGACAGGTGAAGAGACCAATTTCTGTTATGTAAGGCATTACTCTGGGCCAGGCCTTGCCATTTACCTAATTAGCCCATTTTTTTAAGGGAGGAATCAGAGGTCAGAGGCCAGAGAGGTGACTTGTCTGGCTCAAGATCACATACCCAGCAAATGGTGGATAAAATGCTCATGGGTGGCTATGTACCTCTCAAGGTTGTTTCCAAATTTAGCATTTCTCCTTGGTGCCTTCAGGGTCAGGTTTGGTGTCTGGCTTTCAGAATTTCCCCAGGAGGGCACAAGGCAATCCAGGTTATCACTATCATGTCATCCCTGTCATGCCAGCAGCAGAGGAAATTTGAAATCAAGGATCTAAAACAACATGCAAGTGTTTGCTGTTGGCAATGACAGTATTCAGGGCACAGAGCAGATCTTCAAGAATGGGTGTTACATGAATAGATGAACAGATGAAAGGATTCTACATTCACTCTGGCCCCCTTAGGGTCCTGGAATCTCTGTGAGTCTATGTTCATTTTGAGTAAGCTACCAGAGAGGGTGCTGAAGGAGAGGCGCCATTGCAGAGTGTGGAGCTCCAGTTCCCCTCCAGGCTGGCAGCCTTTGAGCAGCAGGCAGGAAACTGACCACAGCGTTGGGGGAGGCCGGCTTCATCAGACTATCCTGTAGCTGAAGAGAGCCCTGATGAGGAGCAGCCATTTCTTGAAATACTTTTTGGGAATTTCAAACCATAAACAGACAGAGACAAACAGATATATGTAAGGAACAACAAAGATGATAGTCAAAGAGGGAAGGTTTTAACAAAGTCTTTAAGCCCATCCAAGGCTAAAGTTCAATCCAGATGTCAGCAAAATTGGCAAAGACTTCTGAAAATCCTCTCTTCCTTAAAAGCAGTGAGAATGCCAGCAAAAATTGTCAGAATCAAATTTTTTCAGAACTCAAAATTAACCAAAGGTTTGCAGCAAATCTAGGGAGTGCCTTTTCAAGGAAAACAGCTAAATCCCAGTAAGAACAGTGAGTTTTGCAGCATCTAAGTTGCCTTATATCCCCTCCCCTACCCAGTTCTGTAGTAGGTTTGAAAACCAACAGCACCAAATTTTGGTGAAAATCAGTAGCCTGGCAGTCACTGGAGGAGGTAGAATGGATTTGGAGCACCTTAAAATCCTCATACCCAGAGAACTGTCATTATTTGATTTATCCAGTGGTTGATACTACTCACAAGGCTATCTTTATTTGACCTGGCTCAAAGCCTAATCAGTGTGAACTTTTTCTCTGAGATTGGCAAAAGCAATCAGAGGCAATTGTTGAACATCACGGCTGTGAAAAGTGTTGCATAACAGTTGGGACAAACGATAGGCTAACCAAAAAGCTTAAAAGGAGAACTGGGGAATGAGATGTCCAATGGGGGCTTTAAAACACTTTGAAATATTCCTGGGAATCTATAGAGAACTGTGTGCATGATGTGTAAGGCTCTGTGCCTGTCCAGGGCTGTTTATGTGTCCAAGAAAGACTTGAGAAGGCCCTGAGCTCTCACCTCTGGTAACCTTGAGTCTCTGAACAAGCAGTCAGTGACAGCTAAGGTAGAGTTGTAAACTGCCTGGTTGAATGTTGAAGGCATACCCCAATACATACATAGAGCCTGTTGGGAAATACTGGGAGTCTTACTGGTTCCAGACATGTAAGAAAATCTCTTTCCAGTCAGTAGGTGACTACTAAGCTAACTGAGCACAGACTTTAGTGGCCACACACAACAAAGAAAACAGACTTTACATAATTAGTTCAGAAAAGTTATTTAACAACAATAACGGCAACAATTATAACAACAAACAGCAACAACAACAAACCCATGGAAGGGAGGCGAACCTGATTTCCATGGCTGCCATATAATACTATTTAAGATATCCAGTTTTCAACAAAAACTAGTAAGACATGGCTGGGTGCAGTGGCTCACGCCTGTAATCCCAGCACTTTGGGAGGCTGAGGCGGGTGAATCACAAAGTCAGGAGTTCGAGACCAGCCTGGCCAACATGGGGAAACCCCATTTCTACTAAAAATACAAAAAATTAGCTGGGCATAGTGGCGGGCGCCTGTAATCCCAGCTACTCGGGAGGCTGGGGCAGGAGAATTGCTTGAGCCCAGGAGGTGGAGGTTGCAGTGAGCCAAGATCTCGCCACTGCATTCCAGCCTGGGCAACAGAGTGAGACTCTGTAAAAAAAACAAAACCAAAAAACCCCAAAAACCTAGTAAGACATACAAAGAAAAAAGAAAGCCTGGCCCATACACAGGGGGAAAAGTAGTCAATAGAAACCATTCCTGAGGAAACCTTGATGCTGTATTTAAGAGACAAAGACTTTAAATCAGTTATGTTAAATATGATCAAAGAATATGATCAAAGAACTATATAAAACCATTTCTAAAGAACTGAAAGTATCAAAATGATGTCTCACCAAATAAAGAATATTAGCAAAAAGAAATAAATAAAATAACCAAATAGAGATTCTGGAGTTGAAATCTACAATAACTGAAATAATAAATTTTCTGGAGGTGCTCAACATATCTGAGATGACAGAAGAAAGAACCAGCCTGGCCAACATAGTGAAACCCATCTCTACTAAAAATACACAAATTAGCTAGGTGTGGTGGCACATGCCGGTATCCCTAATCCCAGCTACTCGACAGGATGAGGCAGGAGAATCGCTGGAACCTGGGAGGTGGAGGCTGCAGTGAGCTGAGATCATGCCACTGCACTCTAGCCTGGGTGACAGAGTGAGACACCATCTCGAAAAAAAAAAAAGAATCAATGAACTTGAAAATAGACCAGTTGAGATTATCCAGTCTGAGGAACAGAAAGAAAAAAGAATGAGGTAAAATAACACAGCCTATGGGACAACAGCAAATGTATCAACACATGCCTAATGGGAATCTGAGGAGGAGAGGAAAGACAGAAAGGGTCAGAAAGAATATTTGAATAAATAATGGCTATTTTTAATCAGATTTCATCCCCAAATATGAAAAAATATTAATTTATACAGGAAGCTCAACAAATTCCATGCAGGATAAACTCAAAGAGATCTATTCCTAGACATATCATAGCAAATTGAAAAAAAAAACAGCCATAGTCAAAGAGAGAATCCGGAAAGAGAGAAACAAATAATCATATACAAGAAAGCCTCAGAAAGATTAACAGTCAATTGTTTTTTCATATAAACCATGGAGGCCAAATGGCAGTGGGATGACATATTTGAAAGATTGAAAGAGAAAGACTGTCAACCAAAAATTCTAAATCCAGCAAAACTGTTTTCAAGAATGAAGGAGAAATTAAGTCATTCCCAGATAAAAACCAAGAGAAGTAATCACTAGCAGACCTACTCTGTAAGAAATGCTAGAGGGAGCTCTTTAGGTTAAAACGAAAGGACACTAGACAGTAACTTGAATCTACATGAAGAAATAAAGAGCACTAGTAAAGGTAACTGCATGGGTTAACATGAAAGCTAGTATCAATGTAGTCTTTGTAGCTCTTTTTTCTCCTGTCTTAATTCAGTTGGCATAAAATGTATAAAGATGTAATTTGTATGGCAGAAACAACCTGAAGGAGAGTGGAGGGAATGGAGTTGTACAGGGACAAGGTTTTTGTATACTATTATAATTAAGTTGGTATTAATTCAAAGTAGTTTGTTATAAGATATTATAATCTCCAGGGCAATCACTAAGAAAATAACTAAAACAAAATATAGTTAGAGAAATGACATGGGAACTAAAATTATGTACTAAAATATTTATTTAACCCAAAAGAAAGCAGTAATAGAGGAATAAAATAACAAAAATACATAAGACATATAGAAAACAGCAGACATAAATGCTAACTTATTGGTAATTAAATGTAAATGAATCAAACACTCCATATAAAAAGCACAGATTGACAGAATGGATAAACACTATGCTTCAGCTATATGCTTTTCCAAAGAAGCACACTATATTTTATTTCATTTATTTATTTAGAGAGAAGGTCTCAGTCTGTCACCCAGGCTGGAATGCAGTGGTACAAACATGGTTCACTGCAGCCTCAACCTTTTCGGTTCAAGCAATCCTCCACCTTTGTCGCCTCCCAAGTAGCTGGAACTACAGGCATGTGCCACCACACTCAGTTAATTTTTAAAGTTTTTGTAGAGATGAGTCTTGCCATGTTGCCCAGGCTGATATCAAACTCCTGGGCTCAAGCAATCTTCCTGCCTCAGCCTCCCAAAGTGCTGGTATTACCAGCATGAGCCACCACACCCAGCCAAAAAATGCACACTTCAGATTTTTAAGGTAAAAGTAGATTGAAAGTAAAAGGATGGGAAACACATTAAGACAAAAATTGTTAGAGACAAATAGGATTATTTTGTAATTGTAAAAGGGTCATTTCATCAAGAAAATGTAATAAGTAAAAACATATATGCACCTAACAACACAGCCTTAAAACATACGAAGCAAAAACAGAATTTAAGGGAGAGATAATGGACAATCCAATAATAATAGCTGGAAATTCAATGCTTTGCTTTCAGTAATAGAAACAATTAGAAGGTCAACAAGAAAATAGTAGACTTGAACAACTCTAAAAGTTCTATCCAATGCAATCGACTCCTTTTCCTGAGCCTTGAATTTATCAAGGCTCAAGTTCAAGATTTATTGTCTTCTACAATCCTAATCCCTTCTTCTTCTAAATATTTTTTGGACTTATTATTTGTCATTATTTTTAAGTCTTACTGATTAGGTGTTTTAAGTTCAGTGTCAAAGCATATTTGAAAGTGGTTCCTTATTGTCTGCATTAGGGATCAGCAAACTTTTTCTGCAGAGGGCCAGGCAATAAATATTTTAGTCTTTCTAGACAATACATTCCTTATCACAACAAGTAAATTCTGTCTTTTTCTGTGAAAAACAGTCATAGATAATAAATAAATGAATGAGCATGAATGTGTTCCAATAAAACTTTATTTAACAGAATCAAGTGTGGTCTGGATTTAGCTTGTGGACTACAGTTTGATGACCCCTGGTCTACACCAAAGGAAAAAGATTCTGGCTTAGATAGCCATTATACAGGCTGTTTACTGCACAAAAGGCACCTGACTAAGGGGGTGACTGCTGGCTGAAATCTATCCATATTCTGTTTGTCAAATGTGCCCCTTGGCATGGGCCTACCTCTGTCTGAAGGAGTGGGCACCTTTAAAAAATTTGCACAAGGTACTATATGGGCTAGTGAT